>NC_134415.1:127528064-128728064 GCF_030867145.1 Opisthocomus hoazin
TGGTTGTCCTTATTTTTTACAGTGAAATGAACATAATTATCATGTATGTGTATCCACAGATAAAGAGCTTTGCAACTGTATGCCAGGGATGGATTTGACCATCATACCTTAGTCACTGTCACACACTCTGACAACATCTACAGTAGTCAGAGTCTAAAAATGGACTGTCTTAGTAAGTGACTAGTCCTGATTATACACATGAAATTAATGTTATTTATGACAGGAGAAATGCCCACGAGCTGCTGGTGGTCTACAAACAGGTTTTGCAGAGATGTAAATCTGAAGCTGTGATTCCATATAGTCACCACAAATTTTAGAACAAGCTTTTTTGATACTGAAATTTTCATCTTCCTTTCTATCTGTATTCCACAACTGTGGGATTTCCCACAATATATTCTCTGTCTCTATGCTCTATAAATCTCCACATTGGGATGGAGACAAAATATTATGTTTGGCAAGGACAAGCCACAGTCTTTCACTGGAATCTATGACAAGGTTATATGAATGTTTTTAGTGTAGATATAGCATGTTTCGCAACCATTATCCAATATGAGCTGATTTTTGATCATGGAAAATCTCATATAGTTTCATACAGATTTGATACAACAAGAAGAGATTCAGAAATTCTGTCTTGTAAATCATAACCTAGGCAGCAAAGAAACCACAAGATGCAAGACTGGTATTTTATACATATATATGCTTATGGCATCTGATGTCAGAAAGCCAAGGAGACCATAAAAATTCAGAGGAATCACACAAACTTCTATTATTAGAATAAATGCTAAGATAATGAAAGACTTTCTGAAGAACTCTAATATCTGATACCTACCGCAGAATCCATACTCCACTGCCTTGAGGTAAAAGGGAATTTTGTCTAAGAATAAATTAGCCTACAACTGATAAGTGTAGAGTTATATGCTCCACTGCTTGTGATGTTACTTTCTTGATGTTAATAATTAAGACTAGGGTTCACAGACTGGCACAGACTGAAGCAGTGTTTCCTGTTTCCTCTGTTTAAGATCTTCAAGCTCACACTTCTCTCTGAAGTTTTTCTACTGAGTCCCAATTCATCAAGATCTGTGAACAAGTGTCCAACCTGAAGTACAGGAAGGATCCCCATGAAGGGATCAGAATTGCTGGGTTTGCTCAAACTCCAAACTCGAAGTCCATACAAAGCATAAACCAGGGGAAATCTTCAAAGGTGTTGCAGTGAGCCTGAAAACTGCTGAGTTTTGCACAACTTTACCAGATATGCAAAAACTAGAGACTCTTCTACACCCTAGGTACAATCACGCTTGTGCAGCTACTCTCTGAGATGTCCATCTGACCTGAATACAGAGAATCCAGTGCTGCATGAAGAATGATTTCCCAATATTGTTTGACCATGAACAGACAATTCTGTAGACCCTTACATTCATAGCTGCAACTACTGTGCACTACCTGAGCCAGGGTAGTATAATGTATGCTTTATTCAAGATTTCTCCCTTTTCAATACATTTTGGAGTATATTACTACAGATAAGTTATAATGGCATCAGTAAATAAAAGTAGTGCCAGGGCACAGGCACCTACTGGCTGCCTGTGCTGTTGCTTTGCAGAATTCCTGAGGTTTTGTTGCCCAGTCTAACTAGCACTGTCCCAAACTATTTCTGGGCACAGTGATGCATATATGTCACTAATATATATGTAGCTTGAGAACTCAGGCAAGCACCAGCCCTTATTGCAGCCCAATTAAGTGCCTTACCTGTGGTATAAGTAATGTATTAAGATTTAGAGAAGTCCAACCATGTTGGGGCTGGATCATAAGCCACTGACCTCATAGGCTGAGTGTTGGGGCAGCTCAGATTTCTAAGCATACACATAAGTGTGAGTTCAAGCAGAGGTGATGTGTTGCAGGGCTACTGAAGCTGTCTTTCAGCTCTTCTTTGATTCCTCAATGATAAATGCAGAGGAGCACGTGGAATAATCTTATGGGTTTTATCTGGCCTGAAAGCCACCACTCAAGCTGCCCTGTCCACAGTTTCTGAAGACAGAATCAGCATTAAGCTACAGGGCAGACAAGAAAACCCTGGAAGAATCCGTTTCCATTACTAAGTGCTCAGATGTTTTGTCCAGATACATGAGTGCCTCTTTGTTGTCCTCCAAAGGTTGATCTGTGTAAATGCATTTACGAGTCTACTCAGTAGGGAGCGAAGTCAGCACATCAGTACTAGAAAAGAAGCCAGAAGTTTCTATAGCTTTAATGAGAGGCACCTATTCTCTCACCCTTTGCTTTCAAAACGGAAGTGAGCATCAGGAAAGAATGTGAGAGAAGGAAGGAAGGAAGGAAGGAAGGAAGGAAGGAAGGAAGGAAGGAAGGAAGGAAGGAAGGAAGGAAGGAAGGAAGGAAGGAAGGAAGGAAGGAAGGAAGGAAGGAAGGAAGGAAGGAAGGAAGGAAGGAAGGAAGGAAGGAAGGAAGGAAGGAAGGAAGGAAGGAAGGAAGGAAAAGAAAGAAAAAGAGAGAAAGAGAGAAAGAGAGAGAAAGAAAGAGAAAGAGAGAGAAAGAAAGAGAAAGAGAAAGAAAGAGAAGGAGAAGAGAGAAAGAGAGAAGAGAAAGAGAGAAAGAGAGAGAGAAAGAGAGAAAGAAAGAAAGAAAGAGAAAGAAAGAAAGAAAGAAAGAAAGAAAGAAAGAAAGAAAGAAAGAAAGAAAGAAAGAAAGAAAGAAAGAAAGAAAGAAAGAAAGAAAGAAAGAAAGAAAGAAAGAAAGAAAGAAAGAAAGAAAGAAAGAAAGAAAGAAAGAAAGAAAGAAAGAAGAAGAAAGAAAGAAGAAAGAAAAATTCAGATAAACCTTAGTTTCTTTTAAAATGCCTTCAATTACTTGTAATTCAGAGATTCTGCTCCCAAAAAATCCACAGAATCATGCACAGTTTTGTGTATATGTGCATGTGTCTCCGTAAGCAAGAGAAAAAAGCTGGGGTTTTAATTTCTCCCAAAGTTTAAACCATTTTCAAATCCCACTGATGTGAGTAAAGCTGAGATTTCATCTTTCTTTACTTATTCAAGACAGAATCATAGAATCACAGAATGATTTTGGTTGGAAGGGACCTTTAGAGGTCATCTAGCCCAACCCCCCTGCAGTGAGCAAGAACATCTCCAACTAGATCAGTTTGCTCAGAGCCCCGTCCAACCTGACCTGGAATGTTTCCACGGATTTGGCCTCCACTACCTCTCTGGGCAACCTGTTCCAGTGTTTCACCACCCTCTTGGTAAAAAATTTCTTCCTTATATCTAGCCTAAATGTACCTTCCCTTGGTTCAAAGCCATTACTCCTTGTCCTATCTCAACAGGTCCTGTTGATAATATTTTCCCCAATTTTCCTGTAGGCACCCTTCAGGTACTGAAAGGCTGCTATAAGGTCTTCCCGCAGCCTTACCTTCTCCAGGCTGAGAAGAATGGTTAAACAGATCTGTCTTTATCAATGTAAGTTGGTTGGTCTGAGATTCAGAACAGGTGTCTCAATTATCCAAGATAATGGGAGGCAAAAAGGGCATTGAAATAGTTAGAGAAAGAAAAAAGATGGGTGTAAACAAAACAAATATATAAAACTTTGAGAATAATTCACTTTAGAAAGGGCTGAAAATGGTGAACCAGGGCAATCCTTCCCTACAGCAGGTGAAGACAAGGCTGCCTGGTGACACAAGAGCTCTGAGACACACACCCAGAGACTACATGGTGCAGGTAGTTGTGGGGAGGGATGGTGAAGCCGGGGATAACCCCCGACATCCATTATGCTGCCAATAACTCCTCAGAGCTGAATGGTGACTTTTCAGGCCAACAAGTTCTTCTGCTGGATCTGAAACAACCTTAACCAGCGCTATCACCAGATCCCATCCTTTCTCTGTTAATAGCATGCAGGTAGATCTGAAGCATGTCTGTGTGGGAAAAGATTGGGATTAACTTGCATATTACTCATCTCGCCAGTATTTTTGCACTCCTCAGACATTTATTGCATAGAGCCCTCTCCAGAGCGGAGAACCAGACCAGATGAAAGAAACATTTTCAGTTGTACAGATCTCTGCTGTGAAGAAGTTAAATGTTTCTGTCACATTTCATAGAAGGAATGGGGACAAGTAGAAAGTAACACCCCCTAAAAGATACATGAAAACTAATAAACTGTGTGAGTATGTTCCTGGACACTGGAACACAGTAGTCTGTAATATTTGATTGCTACTGTGGTTCCTTGTAAGTTTTTGGCCTAGACCAATTCTTTCTGTCCCAAACCATTCCCAGACAGAAGTCACCCTTATCTCAGTCAAGAGGATGTTCTCAGTTGGAAGCTTGGACATGGTCATTACTTTTCAAGTTAAAATTCTTGAATAATGGAGATGAGACCAGGCTATACTAGATCACTCATGATCAGAGGAGGAGTCTAGGCACTCTCCACTTCATTACTGCAGGTACAGGTGACTAAAGGCATCCTCTAACTTCAGTTTAAGAACCTTAAGGTGATTAACCTGTCTGGTGAATCTAGAGGTCTAGGGTCATTTCAGGTGCAAAAGAACATCCTGTCTCACATTCATCTGCCACTCCCTCAGTTCAAGGGTTTTTGTGAGTCTTGCATCACATCTACCAACCTTATAGATACTTTAAATGTCCCATGGCATCCCTGATGGCACGGGTGAAAATGAGTGTTCACTTTCCATCCCTCCTCTTGAAGCTGTTCCCTTTCACAGTGGAAAATTTAAGGCTGGAGTGAGAATAAGAGCCCATGAGTATAGTTATCTAACGTAGTCGTTCTGCATTAAACCAAAATTAGAGTTCCGGGGCTAGGATCCTGCTTTATTCATTTCACACTTAAGTCTGTTGATAAAGCATCAAAGCAGCCTTCATTCAGAGGGTAAGAGTTTAGGACATCCCTCCAACTGGATGAAATGTCCAAAACACTCAATTAACATATTTTCTTAATTTTAGACTCTACCTCTCTCCTGTGGAATGGGGAGAGCATGTATCTACTTCTCTCTTCCATTCTGCTGTTGTATCTGAGCTTCCCACACATTCGGCCGAGAACCTGAAAGTCACACTGACAAGTGTCTTCTTGTCTTTGCCTTCATAACCTGCGCTTGCATCAGAACAACTTTGATTTTTATAAATTTTTCACAGAAGTCTCTTTTCGCTCCCCAAAATTTCATAAAAACTAAAGTTACCAGAAAACATGCCAAAAATTACCTACATTCTGTGCTGGGAAGCCAAAAATCATGACACAAAATCTTACAAGGAGAAGTCTTGCTGATATTATACTCAAGAGATCTGTCTATGTTTCTCTACTTACACATACAGACACCCTGACCTCATCAGTCAGCCTGTTAGTCTCACTTTCTTCACTTGTAAAATTAAGTGTAGACATACCTATGTCTACCTTTGGGACACTTGTATCCATAAGAATCTGCAGTGTTTGGAAAGTTCAGATATCCTACTAATCCTTCAGATATCCTACTAATGTTATCCATCATATAGTGAAAGACGAATACCCACCAATTAGAGAAGTTGGGTTTGATCCTTTAACTTCACGGTTACTTTTCATCAAGATGCAAAATCACATTCAGATCATCTATCTTTAGATAAAAGATAAAGACAGAAAAACAGCAAAGGGAAAACTACTTTCTTGCAAATGATGCTGCTTTCAGTGCAGAAACCTTATAAAAACAGACCAAAGATAACAGGCTTAGAATACTAAAGCTAGATAATGAAAGCAATCAGCATCCTCACAAATTATTCTGTGTTTTGCCTAGCCATCCAGGTGATATGAAATACCCTTCCTATGAATCTGTTCGAGACAAGAGTTTTTTCATTTAGCTAGTCTCTGAGCCTGGAGCTGTCAGACTTCTGCGAGCGCCTGGCATCACACTGACAAGGTGACACGAAAAGCAACAGGAAAGAAACCAGAGGCTCAGATTTTGGGAACAGCGAGAAAGTGACACCCTTCTTGCTGAAGGGTAAAAGGGTGCAATGAGATGGGTTTCTGAAGCTCAACATGTTTTTTAAATTGTAACAAGGAGCCAAGCACAAAGCCTTACTGGTGGGTTGCCTCTACAGATGTGCTCACACCCCTTGTATGTGCTCTATTTTTCACGCTTTTTTGCTTATCAGGAGGTAGAGCAACTGCTGTCATAATTCCTGTCATCTTGATTAGCAACAGCAGCCTTCTGTTTGGATGCACGGACTGGAAGAAGCCTGGTGTGCAATGAAGTCTGTGGTGAAACATCTCTGGTGCCCTCTAGAGTTCTCTCTCAATCTGGCTTTAGATTCAGCTAGCTGAGAGGGACAAGACTGGTTCCTAGTGCTGAGATACCAGTCATCAACAACTTGTTCCTTTCTCTTTTTTTTTTTCTTTCTTTCTTTTCTTTGGCTCTTTATTTACCACAGGTATTAGAGTTCTTTCCTTGGGGATTTTTCCCTCACTCCCTCTCCCGGGGATTCCCTCTTACATCTTTCCATAAGGGTTCAATCACCTTCTCCTGCTCTGCTTACGACAAAAATCCTTTTGGAAGGGTGTGAATTTCTAATATTGCCAATTATCTTTATCACGAGCCTTGTGACCTTTAAAGTCATAATTTCTGGAGTCAGGAGAACAGGTGAGAATCTGTTTGCTTTTCTTTATCCTCTTCATTAACAAAGAAGTTCCATGATTACCAAGGAAAAGGCAAATATACATTCAACAAAGATGGAAAAAAGATTGGATGTTTGATTTGGTTTTAATCCAGCACTGAAGATTTCTTCAAATATTTAAGGCACTCTTGTGTTTCCCAAAAAAAAGGAATACCATCAAAATTACAAAGTTGCATTTCCCTTGTCATCAGCATCTTCATAACTCTTACCTCTTGGTCTTTGTCATTTAAGGAGGGCAATGGGGTTTCTCAGCTGCATTAGCTGCCTTACTGGAAAATGTCTGTGCATGGTAGCAAGCTGGATGAATCTCCTTCATTTCTCTGACTTCCCACGGGGCAGAGGAGTGACCATTGACTAAGTGAAGGAAGAAACTAAAGGAGCTGACGCCTGTGTGAGGGTAATACTCTTTTCCTAGAGTATTCATTCACCTTGGATCTGTGGTCTCTCTGGTGTATTTGGCTCCACAGCTCCACAGCAATGGGCCATGAGGCCGCTTATCATCCACAGTTAGCCAGAAGCTTGTACATCTTTTTCTCATTCAAAACCAGCAAGTAACAGCATTATCCAGTGTCCTATCTGGAGGATATAATGTGCTATGCTGGAAACTTCTCTTGGCAATCATTCAAGTGCTTCTGCGAGCATGGTATGCACCACACTGCTGCTGCTTAACCATGGCCACAGGCTCGGATGCTTCAGATCTGTTCCCTGGGCAATTCTCCCAGTGTGAAAAATCAGTCCTAAGGAGAGCCGGCAGCCAGCACCTCAGACCAGCGAGCTGCTTGCTCACTCTTGCACCGCACAGTGAGATGGGGAGGAGAATGGACAAAAAAGTAAAACTTGTGGGTTGAGATAAAGACAGTTTAATAAGACAACAAAGGAAGGAAAAACAATAATAACAATAATAAAGCATATGCAAAATATGTTATACCTAATACAGTTTTTCTCATCACCCGACAGCTCCAATTGCATCACCAGTTCCCAGGCAGTGATTGTGGATTTTGCGGATTTTGCAGAGATGACGGATTTCACCAAGCTCACTGAACTCACAGAAATATTCCTCCCCCCCCGACCAACCCCCGTTTATAAACAGAGCATGATATCTATGCTATGGAATATTTCCATCAGCCAGCTTGGGTTAGCAGCCTGACTATGCTCCCTCCCAGCTCTTGTACACCTGCTCATTAGGCGAACGTGGGAAACTGAAAAAAGACCTTAGCAACAACTGAAAGCATCAGTGTTATCAACATTCTTCTCATAATAAATACAAAACATAACAGCTACTGGGAAGAAAATTAACTCTACTCCAGCCAAAACCAAGACAAATACACAAAGTTGAAATGAAGTATTTTGGAAATATGGAGCATCAGCTCTAGCACTCTCTGCTTACTTTCTTCATTGCCTTTACACATGGTAAAAGGAGATGCATCGGCTTAGGAGAACACGTCCTTAACACACCTGTTTTGTTATGAACAGAAAAAAAGCACCAGGGCCTACTTTGCAAGGCAACTTTTGTATATACTCTTTGCCACTCTGATCCTATAGACTGCTTATCCCTGTAATATACACTGGCTGCGTTCCAATGTTTACCTTGACTATCACTCTAACTTGTGTCATGGTTAGGTCTACTGACCTTCTGAAGTAAAGTTATCCCAATTTAATTTTCAAGGCAACCTTCACAGGACAGACCTTGAAATTAACAGAAGCACCTCAAGGTCAGTATAGGCACCTCTAACTTAGGATGATATTTCTACCAGTGCAGAGATTCAAATCTTTTTCCATTTCCTGTACAGCCATCAAAAGTCTTATCAGATCTTACTATTTGTCATCTGCCATGAGGTGTTAATTTTGGATAATCATGAAGTGATTTTCACTTTCAAGATTCAGAGGAAGTCTGATCAATAAGTTTGAGCTTGCTTTTTCTTCATTATTATTGTTTTAAAGTATTTATGTATTTTTAATGGGGGCGTAAACATGCAGTGCAGATGGCCTCTTCCCCTCCACTGAGAGGGAATCTGTTTCTTTCGCCACATGTCGGAGTTTCACCAGCCTGAGGTATGGAGGAGTCCTTGAAGTAGTTGCCAAATGAGAGTCCAAGCCTTCAGGCACACTTGGATGTTTTCACTTTTAAGTAAAGTCATCATTAAAACATGAGCAGACATAATAGCATCATAGCACTGGGCAGAATTACAGGCAGGTCTGGATGTGCTTAAGCATAAGGATTTATAATATCTTGGCCTGATATTCATTGCCTCCTTTCTGCAGCTTTCCATGCACAGTACCAATATCAGAAATTTTAGCCTTGTCTTTTGGAACAATAAAGATGGTTTAAATGAGTTGCGATGAGATGCACTACAAAGCTGAGAATAGCCAAAAGACTCCATTAAGAAACCACTATGTTTAATTTCAGGTTTTGAAACTCAAATGAAAGTATTATAATGAAAGCAACTAACTACATAGGTGTGGAGCATACCAAAAATGCACCTATTTCAGTGGGAGCTCAGTTAGCCTGAAAAATCAGGCAACTAAATTTGACATTCAGGAAACACATTTGAATGTTTTGCCATTATTCCTCTGTCTGTCATGTCTGATTTAAATGTAGAATCAGATTTTCTTCCCAACTTGAAACTTACTTTCATCAGCAAAGGGAAATTATCCAACTTTCTTAGATTTTTCAAAGGCTTTAACTTGCAGAGAAAGAAGGTCCACCAAAATTAAAGCAAGGGGAATTACTGATAAAGATGTAAGATAAAATAAAAGATAATATCTCTAGGCCTTTTTATGTTCATTACATAAAGTGAGGCTAAAAAAATACACCCTCACAGGAGCATGGCAAAGAGGGCTGGTCAGAAATTTTCCATCAAATTATTTCTCTTAATAAGCTTCATGGGAAATTAATAGCCTCTGTGTATCCCCATCTGTGGAGAAGAACATATTCATCAGGAAATGGAAGGAGAGTTGCTGTGAAATTCTGCAGTGCCATTTCACTAAAAAAGGGTTGGCTTTTTTAGAAGAAATACAGTGTTATCTTGAAAAAACAATCATATTTTACAATTAATGGTACATATGAGGCTAAACTGGAAAGGAGGTAGACCCATAACTCACTCCACAAAATCCTTTTCTTATAAACACCAGTTAGACAAGAAGTTTAGGATTCTACTCAGGACAAAATACCCATATCTAGGTGTTTCAATATAAGCTGAGTGTCTAAGCTTGCCATTTAGTCAATGAAGGTCTAGGACAAGATACAGCTGAGTAAACAGTAGTATGCGGCATCTCTTTAGATGTCATAAGGTACACCAGCAGTTCACTGCTGCTTCAAAAGGGTTCTGTTCTGCTGTAAGCCCTCTGCATTACCTGTTCACCTGATGCAGATGCCTTGTTACCATAGGACATCTCAAATAGCATTGAATACACATCTTCATTCAGCCTGATGGAGCCCTTGGTGTAGCCAGAAGAAGCTCACCATAAAGGAGAGATGTCTATTTCACGTGCTAAATCATTCTCCAGACTTCTCTGACTGTATTGAATAAAGCCCCAGGGCTCAATGCATTTGCCTAAACATTGGCATCTAGTGCCGTGTGAGATACACAAGTGTAACCTGCTTGGCATCAAAACATCTAGAAGCAAGGTGGACAGCAGTCCTGTATCATATCTAGCAATTCTGTGCAGATGTCTCAGATGCAACAGGGCATCTCAAATCACTATAGACTCTTATACATCGGAAATTACAGTAAGTCCCCTTTGATTCTAGGTTTTGTCAATGTATACACCTACAAGTTGGCACCTATGCTTGCATACCTTAATATCAGATTTTGTCCCATTTTGGTATTTTCAAGTCTTGTTCAGCATTTGAGAACATTAAAGTTTTGTGTCAGTGTTCCTAGTCCTACAGATCATTTCTGAGAGAATCTCTGTAAGTTTTCACTGTAGTATTCCCACGTTGCTCTTTAGGATGTATTGAGCTATCATAAGAGCACAGTACTATTCTTTTCACTCAGGAGTCAAAAGTTTCAAAGAGAGGCAGGCAGGAAGATTTCTTTTCTATTCAATCGTTTTTTAAACTTACTATTCTTATCTGCTGGAAATGAATGATTGCAGATATTGCCTATTTTTAAAAACAGATAGACTGCTTTCTTTTGCATTTTTATGTATGTCACAATATAGTCAGTTACCCAAATGAAGCCCTAGAAGATCATGCAAGCAGTGTAAAAATGAGATATTATAACTAGCAATGATACATTTGAATTTACTTTTAGTTGTTGTAAACTTCATCATATATTCATATCTCTGAATTTCTGAAGACTAGAAAAGATGATAAAATACAACACAAAATCTTGAAATGGCCTGACTCCTAGAAGGACTTGAAAGGGCTGCAAATGCTCTTACTTATATGCTACCGCTGATCTTGGTTTTACTACTATTACGAACACAACTTACCATGACCTTGACGATGATTTTTATTTTCCTGGTATGCCAGACATTTCTTAAAAACTGAAGTCGTGTATGGTTACCTCTTTTTAATGCTAAATTAAAAAGATCCAGATAGTACTACAAGTCACAGAATCACAGAATCACAGAATGGTAGGGGTTGGAAGGGACCTCTGTGGGTCATCTAGTCCAACCCCCCTGCCGAAGCAGGGTCACCTACAGCAGGCCGCACAGGACCCCGTCCAGGCGGGTCTTGAATATCTCCAGAGAAGGAGACTCCACAACCTCCCTGGGCAGCCTGTTCCAGTGCTCCGTCACCCTCAGAGGGAAGAAGTTCCTCTTCATGTTCAGACGGAACTTCCTGTGCCTCAGTTTGTGCCCATTGCCCCTTGTCCTGTCACTGGGCACCATTGAAAAGAGCTTGTCCCCATCCTCCTGACACCCAACCTGCAGATATTTGTAGGCATTTATAAGGTCCCCTTGCAGCCTTCTCTTCTTCAGGCTGAACAAGCCCAGTTCACTCAACCTCTCCTTGTAGGGGAGATGCTCCAGTCCCCTCATCATCCTCGTAGCCCTCCGCTGGACTCTCTCCAGTAGCTCTTCATCTTTCTTGAACTGGGGAGCCCAGAACTGGACACAGTACTCCAGATGAGGCCTCACCAGGGCAGTGTAGAGGGGAAGGAGAACCTCGCTCGTCCTGCTAGCCACACTCTTCTTGATGCACCCCAGGATCCCATTGGCTTTCTTGGCAGCCAGGGCACACTGCTGGCTCATGGTTAACCTGTCGTCCACCAGGACACCCAGGTCCCTCTCCGCAGAGCTGCTCTCCAGCAGGTCCACCCCAAGCCTCTACTGGTGCATGAGGTTGTTCCTCCCCAGGTGCAGGACCCTGCACTTGCCCTTGTTGAACCTCATCAGGTTCCTCTCTGCCCAGCTTTCCAGCCTATCCAGGTCACGCTGAATGGTAGCACAGCCTTCTGGTGTATCTACCACACCTCCCAGTTTGGTGTCGTCAGCAAACTTGCTGAGGGTACATTCTAACTCTTCATCCAGGTCGTTGATGAAGAAGTTATACAAGACTGGGCCCAGTACTGACCCCTGGGGGACACCACTTGTCACCAGCCTCCAACTAGACTCAGCGCCGCTGATGACAACCCTCTGAGTTCTGCCATTCAGCCAGTTCTCTATCCACTTCACCGACCACTCATCCAGCCCACACTTTCTCAGCTTCCCTAGGAGGATATCATGGGAGACTGTGTCAAAAGCCTTGATGAAGTCAAGGTAGACAACATCCACGGCTCTCCCTTCATCTACCCAGCCAGTCATGTCATCGTAGAAAGCTATCAGATTGGTCAGGCATGATTTCCCCTTGGTGAATCCATGCTGACTACTCCTGATAACCTTCTTTTCTTCCACTTGCTTCATGATGGCCTCCAGGATAAGCTGCTCCATCACCTTTCCCGGGATGGAGGTGAGGCTGACCGGCCTGTAGTTCCCTGGGTCCTCCTTCTTGCCCTTTTTGAAGATTGGAGTGACATTGGCCTTTCTCCAGTCCTCGGGCACCTCTCCTGTCCTCCAGGACCTCTCAAAGATGATGGAGAGTGGCTCACCAACGACATCCGCCAGCTCCCTCAGCACTCGTGAGTGCATTCCATCGGGGCCCATGGATTTGTGGACGTCCAGATTGCTTAAGCGATCCCTCACACAGTCCTCCTCAACCAAGGGAAAGTCGTCCTCTTTGTAGGCTTCTTCTTTTACCTCTGGGGTCTGGGATTCCTGAGGGCCAGTCTTAGCACTGAAGACTGAAGCAAAGAAGGCATTCAGTAGCTCTGCCTTCTCCGTATCCTCTGTCACCAGGACACCCGCCTCATTCAGCAGCGGCCCCACATTGTCTCTAGCCTTCCTTTTGCTGCTGATGTAGTTGAAGAAGCCCTTCTTGTTGTTTTTGACATCCCTTGCCAGCTTCAATTCCAGGTGAGCCTTGGCCTTCCTCGTCGCATCCCTGCATGCTCTCACCACGTTTCTGTACTCTTCCCAAGTGGCCTGTCCCTCTTTCCACATTCCATGGTCCAAATTTCAGAAGTCATGTGGTATTATTAATTCATGTCTGCAAAACAGTCTTTGTAAATATTTAATTACAATTTTCCTCTCATTACTAACTGTGGAGAAGCATCAATTCCTACTTTGAAAAGTGCCTGGAGACTGAAGGATAAACATTCTAAAACTGAGTTATTTGTTATGAGCCTTTGGGAGACCTTTTATTAAAGACTGGGCCTCTCCCAGTCTGAAATGGAAAGATATTTCCAAAGTGAGCTCTCATTTTTATTAGGACTCCCATAAGTTTGGTGTCTTCCCTAGGATACTGGCTTTCCTAGTAAACAGGGTTCCCAAGTCCAGCACACAGAAAGATCTCCCTAAAATGTATCTTGGACCCTTTCCCATGTTTTTTTTTTTATAATTCCAGCATCTAGTTCAGCAATCCATTCCAACTGTCCTTGGGCTGTATAACCTCTTTTCCCTTGGTCTCTACTTCTTCACTTTTTTCTGAAACAGCTGGAAAGACTGAGAAGCCAAACTGCAGAGGAGAAGGGTTCTCACTGAAGTGAAATGTTCCCATTTATGACCTACCCGTGGTTCTCTGCATTAGACTAGATTTTACTGATCTGGTGTAAAAGACATTCAGAAAGATACTGCAGGGACAAGATCTTAATTAGCATATGATTGGATATAGTTATTGCTTTATAAGAATCACTCTAATGTTTTGTTGGGTTTTTTTTCTCACCCAAAGCAACATAAAGTATTGATTTCTCAAAAATGTCCACAAACTCAGAAATCAGCCTCTGTTCCTCTCCTCACCTTCTTTCTGTCCTGAGCCAAACTGGGATAACCGAAATCAGTCTTTTAAAAACTGCAATGACATTTCAATCTTTGAAATAATTTTTCATTTATGTTTCTAAGTCAAAATTTTAAATATGGAGGCTTTGTTTGTTTCTCTTTTTTTATTCAAATCTTATCAAAATCCATCATTATAACAATGAGAATAGTTGGTTTGCTGATAATAAGGTGTCTAGTACAACTTGAGTTTCCCTAGTCCTTACGTGAATATCTTATACTGTACACATATTATTTAGGCAGATAGGGCTGAAGTTGATTGCCTGAAACCTGGTCTCTAGTGCCATTTCTGGTATCTTAACATAGCTGAGACATCCTGACAAACATAGTACATAAGATATGAGACCTGTGGGACACCTGCACACTTCTGGATCCAGAGGTGGAAGCCGGGCTGGAAGCTCAAAACATCGCAAATGAGTGTAGATACATACGTGTGCACTGAAATGCTCCTCTGAACTGAGACGAGAATAACCCACTATAGCTCTGCCTGGCAACTGCATTAGTACAACTTTTCAGTAGCTGTTCACTGAGGAGTACCACTGAACTTCAGCTACCAGGCGGTGCAGAAAAACAACAAGAAAAATTCAGTGTTATCATGAAAACACCTTATTTAGTTGAAAGGTGCAACAGGATGTATTCATACTAGTAAATTCAACACCACCAGGGCAACACTGTTGGAACTTCATTATTTTTACTATTAATAGGTTAGGATGGTCCATGAATTTAGCCTGACTGAACTAGCCCTGTGTGAAACATTTCCTGGACTTGGCTTGAGCATTAACATTGGCCAGGAACTATTTCCAACAGGCAGTTCAGATTCCACCCTGTTGGATTTTCAGAGGGCTTCACAGCACAGATACAGCCAAACCATGCCAATTGTGCTGAGGGTCAGAGGCTGCGACTGGGAATTGCTTCATTTCCTAGTACAGATGCAGCCATACATCCACAGAGAATCACCAGGTCTTATTGTTCAAGGCTCTGATCTAGGAGAGTGAATAAACCACACAGAACTGGTTTCATTTACCTGAGAAGGGGAAAGCCAAACCTTCTGGGAGTGGAAAACTCCGGACACCTAGGGCGTAGATCCTCACTTCGCCTCTCTGAAGTCAGTAACTCTGTGTCAATTTACATTAGCCAAGGATCTGTCCCACAGTGTTTCAGAACTGAGACTCCTACCAAAACCGACCTTTGAAGTTGTATGTACTCTGCTGCCCTACTCTTTTCTGTTTCTCCCATAGGTAATAAATAGTTTAGGGAGCAAATCATGAATTTCACTATAGCAAAATGAGTGTACTGTAAACTCTCCAATGTATGTGAGTGCATTTATATTTATGTGCGTGTGTGTATTTCTTTTTCTGTCTCCTTCCAATTTGTAGCTTGATCACTCATGGTTTTGGAACTCCTGCAATATGTGCTGCCCTAAGCACTTTCCAAACTGTTCTCAGTGAAATGCTGAACTACTTGGAAAAGCACACATCGCACAAAAACGGAGGAGCGGTGGAATCCGGCCAAGGACACGCCAACTCGGAGAAAGCCCCCCTGCGGAAAACTTCAGAGGCTGCTGTGAAAGAGGGCAAAACAGAAAAGACAGACTAGCTACATCAAACAGAATCTATTTCAAGAGAGTCTTGCTGCTGATATTTTTTTTAAATATATATATCATTGAGGGCAATTTATCTCCAGTGGACCAAACCCAAAAAAAGGGGGGGAAAAAAAAAAAAAAAGAAAAAAATCAAAAAAAAAGAAAATAGAGAAAGATTAAAACAGAGGGAAAGAGAGAGCGTGAGAGAGGAAAGTATTCGACCCTAAGAACAGCAGTGTACAGTAATTGTGTGATGAAATTGTCACTTTTTAAAATTTATGTTGCTCTAAACTACTTTTTTGTGCACGTAGTATTTGATTGTTCTGAATGATACACTAACACTGTTTTTTAAAAGCACTTCTGGACTTGGCTGAGGTGGCACATGAAATTCGAAGCACTTTCTTCTCTGGCAGCGCAGTTAGGGCCAGTGCGTCCGTTGTGGGACATGCAGTTCCAGCATCCTGGCTTTGCTTGCATGCTGGATACATTGAAAGAAGGTCTTCCTTTGATCGGAAATGCCTGATCTACTCACCATTTGGAAACCAATATGGAAACCTGGCAAAAGAGGAATTCTTGGGTCATGGGACAAATGAACAGTTTGGTGTTCGGGGCTGCTCATCCCCACATGTGAAAGTACGATAAAGCTGCAGTGGAATGAGGCCAGAACCTGTTGGGAATCTGTCCTGACCATTCAAGCAGCAGCCATGGTGTTTCTTGTGAAAAGAGCATGGCAGACTAAAATGAAAACAAACCTTAATAGTTTCAATAAGAGCCCTGATCCCTCTGTGAACTTTAGATCAAATGACAACACAGGCTTCTGTCCTCTCTCTTCTCTGCCGTGGTCCCACAAGACTGCAGGCTGCCATACCTGGGTCTCGTGTTCAACAGGATCAATGCAAGCCATTGGAGTCACCTTTTGTGTTGCCTTGATTTTATGATGCTTTCTTTTCTTCAACAACTGGTTTCTGCAGCTTTATTGTCTGTAGAAATCCAGGTGAGGTGCAGAGGTCTAACTGAATCCACTCACTCACAGAAAAGAAAACAAAATAAAACCAAAATGACTAATAAAACAGATTGGCTTGGTCCACAGCAGCTAAGTGGTAATAAGCTTGCTAATGTACTTTTGACATGTTACTTTACCACCTACGTCACATCCTCACACAGAAAACATTGGAGGCATAGTTTGAGCTCAAGACTCTTTGAGTCAAGAGGCTTTTTCCAGTCACATTCTAACTTCTTCTTCAACAAGATTTTTATTCCGTTCCTTTTCTTGTTTCTCTGACATCACTTTAATGAGAAAGTTAGGAAGGATTAGTATTACATGGTGGGGTTATGCTGGCCATCTAAACTACTTTCAAGATCAGCAGAACCAGAACTTTTCTTCCAAGGGACAATTTATCTCTTTCTGTGGTAGGCAATAATATAATTGCCCATGTGTAAGCGTTTAGAGCCATCTGAGATGTTTCAGGGTATCTGAGACAGCCACTGAGTTTTGACAGATAAGACAAGAAACCTATAGGACAACTGGATTCACCTTGAGGACGAGCTGGAGGATCCCAGAAGACAGCACTAGATACCTAAGGGTGGCCACTTGACTTGCAAACCAAGTGTGTAGGACAGGTAGAAGGGATCGTCTGGAAGTGCCTGTCATTCTCCACAGGTAGTAGTTGGAGTGTGATGGTCGCATTTTTCATTGTACATGAGTACAACCGGATTAATCATCCTCCTCTCCCTATAATCAGTGGAGAGAAAAAGGCACTTATAGTATGCAGTTTATCTCAGCTCAAAGTAATGACAAATCATGCCCTGAAAGTGTGTGCTTTTCTCAACTAGGTATAAATGAAGCCAAGGATAAAAGCGCTCATACACATGTCTCTACATTGTAGCATGCGTTACAACTTGGACGACCAGCTTTAGACTAAACCTAGGGACTATGACAAATATCTGAGGGTGTTTACAGTCACGAGTAGGGAGTCAAACTGAATTAACAAGATCAGCCTCACCTTCCAAATGTATGGAAGGAAACAGAGTGCTTATGACATGCTGCTGTTCTTCTTGAGGCCAGCAAGGACATTGCCATCACAGTGGGAAAAAACACTAAGAGCTAGTAAGTACCTATTTGCTAGCATAAGAAAATCTAAAAATAAAAAAGAAAAGAAAAAGGAAAGTCTATGATTTTGCCTAGATTTGTCCTTGCTCATGGTAGGTATATAAAGTAGATACCTATTTAAGCGCTATCTAGGCACCCTCTGTGCATTGAGTATGAAAGTAGGTAACCGTGATTTAAAAAAAAGTGAAAAGGAAACTCATTCTGCTTCTTCAGTTGCCCAAACTGAGGGAAACAAAAGGAGAAGGGGAAAAAACAAAAGTTTGACTGTGTCAGATACATAGATTTACCATGCAAAAACATGCTGTAATGGAAATTAATTGTGGTCCTCTACTTGAAGATGTGAATAACTTTAAATCAGGCTTTGATGGAGGGAAAAAGAGAAGAAAAAATTTTTTTTAATGCTTTTCATTTTTTTTTCACTAAAATATCAATCTTCTGGAGAAGGAATAATGACTGGCTGTGCACATTATTCTGTAAAACTTTTGAGAAACCAGCATTTTATTACAATCAAAGTTAAATGTCTGATATCGGAAATAATATGTATGCAGAATTATTTGAAATATTTTCCTATTCAGGATATGATCCAAGGTCCTAGCAATAACATATTTAAAGACTTCCATCTTTTGTTGTTACATAATCACTATGAACCTCTGCTTTGAAGGCAACTAATTATTTTTACCTGGATTACCATTCGATCTCTTAATATTAATAAACCTGAGCACTCATGAAGCCCCAGAATTTCCAGATTTTGACTTTATGACCTTTACATATTTTTGGCAAGGTTCAATACAGATCTGATTCAACTTGATTGAACTGCCTTATATTCTTTCCATTAAGAGATGACCTGCATTTATAGCCCCATCTTTCTGGCTTTTCCTTTAGTATCTTAGAATATTTTAAAAACAAAATTGTTTTTAAAAGGCAGCTGTGAGTTTTGTTGGCTTTCATAAGTACTCTGTTGTTTGTTTTGAACTGTACTTAATAATTTTATTGAGAGAATAAATAATTATTACTGCCTTTTCTGCTGAACTATCAGAGCAGTTTGGTGTCAAAATACCTTTGGTTTTTTAAATTGGAACTTTCAGTGTGGTTCTAAGCAATGAATTCACTGATGCTCCTGTTAAAATCTCAGCCTAAGTTCTCATAGACTTTCCACATACACCTGCACAGTCTTTCCATGTGTGGATTTTTTTCTGTTTTTTTCTTAGTCCTTGTCTCCTTGTCTCCATGGAAATATTACTGTCTCAAAATACATTCATGAATTAGAACAGCCTGAAGGAAGGGCATGGTTTGAAGTTAGTGGGTGCTTGCTGGTAGCAAATTCAAGTATATTTATACCTTTATGACTTTGCAACTAATCCGATTTAGAAAAAAAATCTCCATTTGAGAGGCCATGGAATTGTTTATTCCATTCAGGTCAAAAAATCTTCGAAGGAGTACAAAAAAGTGTGCTAACTTCCATAGCCAGGGCAATGAATCGTTACGATTTTCGAAGCCCTGAAAATAGATTCCTAGCTCAGGTGGTGTCTGAATATTCAGATCCTGTTGTACTTCAGCTCTTTGCTCAGCTTCGTGTGCTTTACACCTTTCCAACCATGAATCTCGAAAAACTTAAAGTAGGTCTCGGAACTTACTTCTTCTACTAAGCCCTGACACACTTGGCTCACAAAGACCAGCTGTTGATTCTTGGATTTATTAGAAAATTACTCACAAAGTAAACACACTGCCTAACCACATGCCTTCCTTTCTAGAGCAAGGTGTTACTCACTGTGAGTACAAACAGCTCATGTGTTGACTAATCTTAGAAGGTAAGTCTCAGGCAGAGCTAGAAACAACATTCTCGCCTGCAACCTCTGCTCTAAGATCTGGATCTCTGTTCTCTCTTCCGTTAGTATTGTTACATGGCAGAGATGTATAGCAAAGGGAGAGTTTTATGCAGAGGATGAGAACTGGAACAGCATTCGTATGGCCTGTAAAGAGGAGTGAACCACAGACAGACAGTGATGACCCTGCCACCTACAACTGAAGACTGTAAAAAATATTGTCCTTCATGCTGCCCTCTGAAACCCTGTCTCCTGCTAGGTGTCATTCTGTTGCCTTGGAGAACTGGCACAAGGGGTGAATTCGGACCTTTAATTTACTTCTTTTTTAAAGATAAACTCCAATATTTGTTGGGTAAAGACTTCAGCTCTCCAAATCAACAAGGAACCTGCTCTTTGAAGATTCTCTTTAATTTTTCCTAAAAACAAACAGAAAAAATCTGCTACAAAGCAGGCACAATGTATAGTCCTTCCAAATCCTGGACCTCTGTGTAAATATTTCCCCAGCCCATCTCTTCTTTTGAACATGACCTAGTGGCACAGCTGCAGCTCAGAATTTTGCAGCAAGGCTCAAGAAGGGCCACTTTACTGTCCTAAAAGCCAATTTCTCTAATTGCTTTTTTGTTTGTTTGTTTATTTGTTTCCTAATACCAACAAGCAGTTTTGGTCTTAGATGTCTTAGGTACCCAAAAGGGCTGCTGATGAATTCCATGGTCATATGACTTTCGTTTATCCTTTGGAAAGAGAGTTCTGCTGCTCTAATTCTTTGTTTTTAAGGACAAGAAGAAACAGCACTAATAGAAGACACAAGCCTGCAACACAAGGAAGAATCAATAAACATCATTATACAGAAACTGTGTTTGTAAAAATATCCTCTGCCTCTGCCCTCATTACAGGTTCAACAAGACTTCAAGTACAGCTGTGTGGGGAATGGGAGAGGAAGATAAAGTAATTTTCCTTTGCTAGGTGAAGGTCATTTGGAGAGGTCTGAGCTTTTTTTATTGCTATTCTTGACTTTATTTTGTACAATTAATTCTGTTCTGTACAGCAGCTGTTGTGATTGTATTTAAATGTGAGTGCGCACTTGGTCACCAACAATGTCTGTTTATTGGTTTGGGGTTTTGTTTTGTTTTGTTTTGTTTTCTTTCCACTTGGTTTAACTTAATTTATAATTCAGTGGTGAAAAACATAATCTTTTATATTTCTATTTCCTATACAAGCTACCTGTTTTACATGAGTCCATGAAGATAATGACCACATTTGATCAAACATTTCACGGCAATAAAATCTATGTTGATTTAACTCTGATTTGTCTGGTGCTCAAAAGTATTTTCCATCTCTGGATAAAGAAGGCCAGCCAAACCTGGCTAGGAACTGTATCTATGACATACAGGACGTAGAACTTCCATCCGATAGATAAGACGTCTGTCTTATCAACAGAGAAAGAGCAATAATACTATTCCCATATTCAGGTGATCTTTAAGGTCCCTTCCAACCCAAACTGTTCTATGATTCTATGATTCTACGACTAAAGGTGGGATTTTTCACACCTAATCATAGCTATATTAAATAGTTATCTAATTTAGAATCTGTTAACCAGATTTCAGTCTAGGGGTATCAATAGAAAAATAAAATACAAAGCAATTTACTGGCCTAAAGCAGGAATCAAAGCCAGATGGGATGACTTACTTTATATTAGTCTCTCTTCATTGTCCACGGCAGAAAAGCGTCAGGAATCCTAGTCCCTATCCATTGACAATAGACAAAACATAGAAAACTAGCTAGGTTTTAGGATTTAGATGGCCAGACTAAATAGAGATATGTCTCAGCAATGCTTTGCCCATGATTGCATAGAAAGGCTATGACAATGTTGGCAGTCAAATCCATATCTCCACAGTCTCACACTTATTCTTTTATCTTCTCCCTGTAACTGCAAGTTACAGCAGTTCATTTCCAAGTCCTACTTCGGTCAAGGGTCTGGGTTAATTGCCAATGCTCCCACTCCAAATTTTTATTCCAGTGTTGTGGCACAAGGTTTCACACTTCTCAAGCAGAAAAAATGAGTCAAAAGAAAGAGTCTTTAGAAGTAAATAGCATCCTCTTTCAGGTATGAGTTGAAGCAACTCTAACTCAGATGTTTAGTGAAGCTTTCCAAAACAAATGGATCTGAAAAGTTTTACTGAAAAAAAAAATCAAAACCAAGTTTTTTTAAACAATTTCCTAAACATATTGTTTCAAAACTGTTTGGGAACCTGATGGCGACCCTTCTTTTTTGTGTTGTTTCAGTGCTTGCAGAAATGACTTTGTGAGTAATTCTAGACAACGACACACCAAGGACAAAGCTGCAATGGCAGAAACTTCAGAAGGATTTCAGCTGAAAAACTAAATGGTCTAGGAGGCAGTTTCCACATGTTTAAACTCAGTTTATCCAACCTCAACCTCTTTTCCCTAACAAATGAACTCTCATTAATTAATATTACCCCTCTAATCTTCTGAGAAATACAATTTCCCAGGTGCTATAGTGAATTCCTCTGATCAGTTCTGTATGTGCTCTTCTCCAGAGCCAGGGGAAACACAACTGTGACAAATTCATCAGTATTTCAAATACAGTCACATGAGAGGTTGCCTTTCCCATCTCTCTTCACTTTGGTGTGTAAATTTTCCACTCCCTCCATTAAAACAAAAAGACAAACCTGCTGAGATTTGTGGAAGTGCAGTGCCAAAATACCTCTCAATGTGCACAAGTATCCTCTAATTTGTAGATTCTGCAACATACAAGGAGATGAAAAGGAAAAATTAGTAGGAAAAAAAATCCTTCTTTATCAGACTTTAAATGCAAATCACTTACGGAGACCTTGGGCAAATCTGCATTCAAAGTGACCAGGCAGAGAAGGGACCACATCTGTAAAATCCTGAGTGTCCTGAACTCCCAGAAACAGCAGAATTGGTGACGTGTATAGTAATATTTGTCCATCTGTTCCACAACAGAACTTCCATTTATGTTAGAGAAACTGAGTGTTCACTCATGTTTTGCTGGAAAATACTGTTTAGTTTCTAAGTAGGCACCAGAAGACAGATCTAACAAAATATCTAGCCTCTTAACTGCAATTTTGGCTCACCTTCCTGTAGAAAAGACAGGAACAAGAAATCAACAGGAACTTCAAGCCTTAATGGAAATCGTCATTGCTCTGGACAAAGGTCTGTGTTGGTTTTTTAATGAAATGATATTTGGATTAATGATATATAAATGCAGTTTCTGAAGGAACTCAAAATATCCTACTTACACAGAAAGCATTACTGGATTACACTACAGCATGGGACAGAGTTCTGCTCATTCAGGATCTAGCACACTAGGCAGACCCCCACAAAGAGAATCAAGACATAGTTTGCTGTCATTTTGTACCAGCAGACATGCTAAGACCATGATTCTATCACCTACATATAAGCATTAAGTGACATTTTAGACAGCCTTGCCTATGCTGCTTGGCTTCCCACTGCTTCTCCAGAACAATCAAGGTCTCACAGCTTCACTGAATCTCTCAATCCTTTGTGTATATCTTGGATACTGAAGAAAACCTGAAATAGTACTAAACATCATATTTCAGCAAACATACATGTGCAGTACAGTCCACACAAACAGTCTGAAAGCACAGCAGTACCATTTTGATTGTTGCCCACACACAGGCACCTGCTGCCATTGCAGCAGCCCAGGAGTACTGTGCTTGGTGTCCATCTACCCACCAAGAAGAGAATGGGCTTCCCACAGATCTCTGTGAATCCATCTTAGCAATGTATATAAATACCTGTCAGAGGGACTAAACAAGACAGAACCAGACTCTGCTCAGTAATGTCCAGTGACAGCACAAGAGGTGACGGGCACAAATTGAAATACAAGAAACTCCATTAAAATGTAAGAAACGCTTTTTTACTGTGAACCTATTTGAACTCTGGACTAGATTGCCCAAAGAGGTTGTGGAGTCTCCACACTTGAAGATATTCAGAGGCTGACAGGACGTGACTCTTAACAACACGCTGAAGATGACCCTGCTTTGAGCAGGACTGATGGACTAAATGATCTTGAGGCACCCTTTCCAACCTCAGCTATTCTGTGATTCGGTGAACCCTTTGGGCTCCGTTCAGTTGACCACGCACAGGACCAAGCAGCCTTTGAGATAAATAAGGTACCCTGCCCAGTCTGTATGCACTTTTGCAGAGAGGACATATGTCACATTTTCCAGCCTCACTCTGATGCCTTAAATACTCTAGTCCATAAATGCATGAAACTGTGAAAAGAGAAGCTGCCTTTCATCTGTTTTACTTCTGTATTAGTACCTGTGCCAATACAAGCCAATGTGCTAGTGGTACATACAAAAACATCTTCATCACCTTATGAAACTCAACTTCTACACCTAAAGCCTTGGACTAGTCATATAACGGCAAGAGGATGAGTCTTATTACTATTACCACCCAGAGCCGTCAAGTTTTCAATTTTTTTTTTTTTTAAATTAACACATTTAACACAAATATTAATGAACTGCTCTGGGCCATCATTATGGCCAGCTAAATTAAGGAGTTATCAAAGCATGGAGTCTTTGTCAATTAATATACAGTGTGAAACCAGTAATAAAACTACACAGAAAATTAGGAACGGTCAGTAGAGAGCATGTTAGTGGAACTGGATGCTCTGTGAATAAACTGCTGGAAGTATGCCAAGATATTATGGCTTTATTTGTCAAATTTGGAATTGGGAAAGAAGTGGGAAAACTTTCCCTTGAAAATTGCCTATGATGTGAGAATAAAGATAAAACACTAACAGAAAACTCATTACTCACCAGAAAAAATGTTGCACAATGAACTAGGGAAAGATATATCAGGAAAAGATTTTAAAAACCAACATGATTATTTTGATTCAGAATGAAAGCGATTAGGATGAAATTTCTCTCCCTTTACTCCTGTTAATTAAAACTGAAAGTAGAAATGCTCTGCAGCAAAACCACTTTTGAAAACTGCATCAGAATGCAATGTGATGGCACCAAGTGTTTTCATTAAGGAAAAAATCTTCTATGTCTTCTTAAGGAGCAAAGTATGCTATGACAGCAGAAAAAGCTTCTATGGATCCAATCTTGTCATTTTGGAGCAGAAAGAAGAGAGATGTGACTGACCTTTGCCTACATTTCATTAGGACATCTCAGAGCTGAATTGGTGCACTTGAAGAAAGGGCAGTAACAATTTTATCTGTAGTTCACCTTGTCCTTCAGTTATACAGGTTTAATTCATCCCACAGACTGGACAGTGTTTTGAAGTGTAGTTGATTAGCTGATATTACAGCCTTTGCTCCGCATTCTTGATTGTTATTAACCTACTTAACTAGACTCAAGGTTGTTGTCTCGAGAAAAAACAAATAAAAGTGCCCCAAAAATGGCAGTTTAATAGACACATGCAAGAATCTGCATATGAAGAATATTCCTTTTGACAACCAACAAGCTCATAGCAGAACTACACCAGTGGGAAACCAAGCAATCCCAGATGAAGATAAAACTTTTTTTTTTGGTTGATTGTTTTTTTTTCATTAGTGCTCCTAAGCATTGTCTGTGCTGTTCTCTGATTCTGAGGCCTGCTGTCATGGTCTGGCCATAACTATATGTCAGGGTTTAACCACAGCCCGCAACTAAGCACCACGCAGCCACTTGCTCACTCCCCTCACAGTGGGATGGGGAGAGAATCGGAAGAGTAAAAGTGAGAAAACTCAGGGGTTGATATAAAGACAGCTTAATAGGTATAACAAAAGCCGCGCACACAAGCAAAGAAAAACAAGGGACTTGTTCACTGCTTCCCATTGGCAGGCAGATGTTCAACCCTCTCCAGGAAAGCAGGTGGTGATGGTTACTTTGGAAGACCAATGCCATCACTCCAAATGTCCCCTCTTTCCTTCTTCATCCCTCAACTTTATATGCTGAGCATGATGTCGTATGGTATCGAATATCCCTTTGGCCAGAGTCAGCTGTCCTGCCTGTGTCCCCTCCTAGCTTCTTGAGCACTCCCCACTTTCTCATTGGCAGGCCTGTATGAGAAGATGAAAAGTCCTTGACTACTTAGCAACAACTAAAACAACAGTGTGTTATCAATATTCTTCTCCTACTAAATCCAAAACACAGCACTATACCAGCTACTAGGAAGAAAATTAACTCTGTCCCAGCCAAAACCAGGACACTGTACAATTAAAATTCCAAAGATTCCAAAATATAATAGCTGCATTCAAACCAGTAACTACAAACCAAACAGGAATGGTCCCTAGCCTGTACTGAAAAGGTGTTTCCACCAAATAACCATGGAAGTGGGGCGTTCCCTGTCATGCAGTGTCTTCATAGCAACACCGGGTACCTTTATGCAAGACACACAGGCAGGAGGACCAGATGATCTAGATGCCCTTTCAGCTATTTCACGCAACAAAAAGGACATTTGGGGCAGTGAATACATTTCAGTCTTTATTTATTGGTACCTATATTTGCAGCTGTGCACGCTTTTTTTATTAATTGCCTGCCAAAATTTTAGCTAGATTCTGTTCAGTACTCATTCAATTAGGATGATAGGAGATGGATTTTGACTATCCAATTTCAGCTGTTATAAGTAGCTTCTGGGTAGCCTTTCTCAGGAGTCTATGATCTCAGCTTTCTTCGGTAGCTTCTTGCCACTTCCCTACTCCTTTATAGCAGTTGATTGTTTCATTACATGAACTGTTCCTATCATTCACCTCTGACATGTAGATAATCTCAAACTTTGTCCAAAGTGCAGAAAAGACAACCTATCTTGAGGAAGATCATAGAATCATAGGATCATAGAATCATGAATGATTTGGGCTGGAAGAGGCCTTTGAAGATCATCTAGTCCAACCCCCCTGCAATGATCAAGGACATCTTCAATCAGATCAGGTTACTCAGAGCCCTGTCCTACCTGACTTTGAAAGTTTCCAGGGATGGGACATCTACCACCTCTCTGGGCCACCTGTTTCAGGGTGTCACCACCCTCACTGTAAAAAATGTCTTCCTTATATCTGGACTGAATCTATCTTCTTTCAGTTTAAAACCATTACTCCTTGTCCTGTCGCAAGCGGCCCTGCTAAAAAGTTTGTCCCCATCTTTGTTACAGAAGTCCAGATAGCTGACAACTGTAGCTCTTCCCTTGTCCACTGATGTAGTCACTCCATCATAGAAGGCCACTGGGCTGATCAGGCAGGACTTGCCCTTGGTGAAGTCATGCTGGCTGTCTTGAATCACCTCCCTGTCCTCCATGTGCCTTAGCATAGCTTCTAGGAGGATCTGTTCTGTGACCTTCCCAGGCACAGAGGTGAGGCTGACAGGTCAGTAATTCCCAGGGATCATTAAAACTTTCCATAAAATAACTTTCCAACAAAATGTCTGCACATATTTTAGATCAGACAAATGTGCCACTGCAACTATCAACCGAGACTATATGGTAAGCAGGCTAAATACGAGGACAAAGACAGAAGCAGACAATGACTCATTAGCTTTTGAAGTAAGCTACACATATCTTTTTATTTTATAATGTAAAAATAAGTGTTACAGAACTATGACGTGGATCTTCTGTAGGTCCTATGTCATATCTGTCTGCACCATACTTCAGGGCTTCTGGCCAGGATCAGAGGAAGCCTCAAGGAGGTGGACATACCCAAGCTCCAAGGTGTTCAGGTTAAAGGGTGCATCTACTGCAACTACTGACTGATGCTGTGATGAAGGTAAAAGAGTCCCACCTTGTAGACAAATGAAACATGTATTATTCACATCATGATGATGATTGCCAAGCAAACTGATCTGTTTAACAAATCATCATCATCATCAAATCAGGTTTATATTGCAAAATTCTAAAGATCTCTTCTCATTTTAGTTGCACCATAATAATTCTTAGGATGAGAAACAAAAGTCTGATTCACTGAATAATATTTAAAGGTAACTATATAAATTGTATCTATTCTTTACAATGGGGAACAATGTGCACATTTTTATCTCCTCTAAATGCTAGCTCAAAGGGGAGAGCCTAGTAACTTGCTTTTACTTAGTTACAGAATACACCAAAAGACAGATAATTCCTTTTATTTTCCAGTACATCAAGGTTTATCCCAGCAGCCAGTAACTAAGCACTAGACTGCCACTCGCTCACCCCTCCCCTTCCCCCACAGTGGGATTGGGAGATGAATAGACAAAAGATAGATCTCCTGGTCTGGGATAAAGACAGTTTAATAAAACAACAAAATACATACTAATAACAAGGATGATGATGATGATAATGATGACAACGATGAAAGTGGTGATGGTGGTGGTGGTGGTGGTAATAATAGTAATAAAACTGATAATAATAATAAATATACAAAACAAGCAATGCACAATACAATTTTTTCTCACCACCTGATGACTGATTCACAGTCAGTCACTGATTCACGGAACCCGGAACTCACAGACTTCATGGAACTTCCAAAAAGGACTGACCTCACAGAAAAGTTTGAACTCCCAGAAGAAGAGGAAAAAAAAAGAAAAAGGAGCACTCCTGCCCCCTGGCCAACCCCTTTTTATAAACTGGGCAGGAGGTCTCAGGTATGGAATATATGCACTGGTCAGCTTGGGGTAGCTGCCTGGCTGTGCTCCCTCCCGTCTCCTGCACACCTGCTCATTAGCTGAATATGGGAGACTGGAAAAATCCTTGATTTCTTAGCAACAAACATCAGTGTTATCAACATTCTTCTCATACTAAATCCAAAACACTGCAACTACTGGGAGGAAAATTAACTCTATCCTAGCTGAAAATATCAAATTATCACACTGTATCCTTGACTTCTAGTACTCAGTACCTTGGGGCTGTCTTACGGATCCTATTTGGCCTTTATATGAGTCAATAACAAAATTACCATTGACTTTAGTAGGACCAGGATTAATTCCAGACAGCTCTGTTTATTAGCAGCATTTTTGCCTCTAATTCTATAGAATTTCTTCTTGTACTTCTCACAAATGTGAAGTTTACAGAGGGATACAGTATGACTTTTTCCCTTCAAAAGAGGTAGCTGCATCCAGACCGCACAATAGGAAAGGTGTCTGACTTGTGCTGTCCCTTTTTTCCCCCACGCCTGAGAGACTGCTAGTTACTCTGAGCCAAAACTTTGCCAAGAGCTGTTGCAGCAGTGTGAGAGTATTGGAAACTGATAGAGATTGCAGGGCAGTGGCTCAAGATGTTTACTGTTTTACTATTCCTTCATGATTCCACATAATTCCTGTTCTCAGAAATGGCAACGACAACAAAACTGGGTTCTCTTCAGCCCCCAGAGACCCAAGTGACCATTCCCAAATATCTCCTGTCTGACCAGAAATCCTGTCCTATAACCACACTGTATGTCCACTGCACAGCTGAGCAGCATTCAGCCTGCTTCTACAAGGAATACGATGTTTCATATGAGTCCATATATAATTACTGGTCTACAAATTCCAGTCTGAGTCACTCATAAATTTTAGATGTGTAGATGTTACCCACACAGAGTTCCCAGGCAGGTTTTTTTCCTGTATTTCTGTTTTTCCTCTGCAGAGAATCAGTATAAGCAGGTGTTTTGATTTCGTACTCACGGTGAGGGGACATGGTATCACAAAGAATGGAAATATTTTGCAGCCTTTTCCGGGTGTTTTTTTTCTTACAACTGTGAAACACCAGTCCATTTTCAATGCTCTATTGGAAATCATGGAAAACCACTGTTTTTAATTGACTTATACTTTCACAAAACTTCAAAAACAAGAAAAAAATATTCTGTTTGGTAAGCAAGATTTTAATTTAAATACATGTCCAGATTTTGCTCTATACACTTGAGTACATGGATGAAGATAATAAAAGTGTGTATCAGTCCTGTGAAAGCAGGATATCAAACCAGACCAGGAGGTTCAGTAACCTGTCTCTCACAGTGACAGTTACTAATACTGAAGCAACAGGTAACAAGTGCTCTGAATAAGAACAAAGAAATAACTTCATCTATGGTTGCTCAATATCTTAGTATATCACAATTTGAGGAGTTTTCAAAGAAAAGTTCAGCTGACTGGAAAATAAATATTTCTTTTTTTATACTTTGGTGAAGCATAGAAGCTGGTTTATTGATAAAATTTTGAAAATATGAACAGAAAAAAGCCACATAATTACATGCTTAACAATCTGGCACCAGTTCTGTACCCACTAATGAGTTATCTGAGGACTCCATTAATAAAAAAATTAAAGGAGGATAATACAATTAATACTAATCAATATGTTTTAACAGAAAATAGATGCTGTCAAATTAACTTCTTTTTCTTCCTTTTAATGAGATTACAAATTTGATTGACTTCTAGAGCACATTAAACTTGCAACCACAGGGATGTTGATTACAATTATAACAATTAGGCAAAATACTAAATGCATTAAATGGAGCTAAAGCTATCTATTTGAACCTGAAATGGATAAAGAAAAGAGAATAATTACTGAGCACGTAAATTCCTAATAGAGTTTCAGGTTTCAGTTCCTGCACTGACAATAGCTTATATTCTCATCAGTGAGAATGTATAACATCATTGATGATAATGCTTGTAAGTGACTGAAAGATTGCAGAAAAAATGATGAAGGGGAAAAATTTACCCTAATCTGTACTGTTCAATAAGCTGAATGCCAGCAATCAACTTATTAACAGAGTAAAAGAGAATTTGTACGTCTGAGGAGAGAATACTTCTCTTTTCCCTGTGAGATGGTGGACTCTGCTCTGGAAACCAGTGACTCTGAAAGACAAATTATGGCATAGGTGACAGTCCACTAAGTGTGAGCTTGAACTTGAGAGTGGAAGGGCAAGACACAAAAGGATATAGTGTACTTATTGATCAATTATGAAACGTTGCATCTGTCACAGATGTGAAGTGGTGGCAGCTGGAATACTATGTGCGTGTTTGATACGTTGCTTTCAAGAAAGTTGTTGGTGAACTGACCAAAGTGTTGTGGCATCACTGATGTCATGTCCAAACATTGTCTGAAGCTTTACAGAAAATAATCTCGGGATCCTGGTGGACACCAAGTTGAACATGAGCCAGCAACATGCCCTTCTCACAAAGATGGTAAAATGTTATCCTGGGCTGCATTAAAAGGAGTGTTGGAAGCAGGTGGGAGGTGATCACTTCCTTCTACTCATCACTGGTGAGGCCACACCTGGAGTACTGTGTCCAGGTCTGGGCTCCTCAATATAAGAGGGTCATGGATATACTGGAGAGAGTCCAATGAAGAGCCACTGAGATGATGAAGAATCAGGAGCATCTCTCATGGGGAAAGGCTGAGAGAACTGTGACAGTTCAGCCTTGAGAAGAGAAAGCTAAGGGGGATATATATTGATGTACACAAATAGCTGAAGAGAGACTGCAAAGAGGACAGAGCCAGGCTGTTTTCAGTGGTGCTCCTTGACAGGAAAAAAGACCATGGGCACAAACTGAAACACAGGAGGTTCCCTCTGAACATCAGGAAACACACTTTTACTGTGAGGATGGCTGAGAATTGGCACAGGTTGTCCACGAAAGTTGTGGGGTCTCCATCCCCGGACATACTCAGAAATTATCTGGACATGGTCCTGGACAGCTTGCTCTAGGTGACCCTGCTTGAGCAGGGACAATGGACCAAATGATCTCCAGAGGTCCCTTCCTACTTACCTTTCTGTGATTCTCCTATTTTTAGAAGTAGAAAAGAATCTACTATACAATGAAAGAGGCAACAAGCTTAATTTATTCATCTTAATAACAAGGTGATACAGAGAACTGAAAAGGGTAAACAGATGTACCCAAGGTGAAGATTTTACTGGTCAAAATTCAAGTTCAACAAAACCCAGAATGGAAAACGGATTTGTGTCTTTATCAAAGATAGTGATAAAGAAAGGAACAATTCACTAAGTTAGGCAAAGATATTGCAATCCATGGCCTTGAAAATTAAAACCAAGACAGTATTATTTTTCAGTCTCCTACAAAGTACACTGCAGCTCATTCAACAGTGAATTCATGGAGATTTTCTGTCCCGTGTTCTGCAGGAGTTAGGTTAACTGAGCAATTGCGTCTTTTGTTTCTATGAAGCTGTGACTGTCCCCTGCTTCCTGATCTATCTGTGGCTATTTTCATGACTTATACAAGATAGACTGGCTGCTCTACTTTATACTAACTCCTTATTCAGAGAATGCACAAATGGAAACCCCTAGGGAATGGTAGAAGCTGACCAAACAGGCATCACCCTTCATTTGCACAAGAGATCCTACATGGCATAAGGGTTTTGACACAACAGGGAACTTTGCTGAATGATGTTCTTGCTGCTGCAATGATCATCCTTTTTATGTTTTGGTCAGCAAAGCGTCTTACCGATGTTCATGCCTCTAGGCTGTGACTGGGTTCCTTTTTATTTATATTGTGGTATAGACCGATGATTTAAAGGGAGCAAAGCAAGCCAAAATGGAGCTTCAGTAAAGAAGCAGGTCAGAACCAAGGTCGCACACATGGGAGCAACACCAGTAGGGCTGGGAGAGGGAACATTTCTCCTGAATTGCAGTCCCCTCTCCACTACACTGATTAAGGTCTCTTCTTTTATAGCCCATGTGTTTTAAAGGATATGTCTGTTTTATGTTTTCACAGAAGTCTAACAGATTCATTATAAACCTGGAAACAACCCCAGTTATCAGAGATCAAAAAATAAAAGGATTCACACAAGGTCGATCATTCAGGGAACTGAGAAACTGCTCTTGTGATTTTAACACATGATAAAACCCAGTCTAAGGACCCTGAAACAAAAGTGGGCTGAAACATTTAATTATCTAGTTGGAGAAAAAATAACCATGTTGAACTTCAGTAATGAAGACCAAAGTTGGCAAAATGGAGTAGTGACTCTGTAACTCTGTTTTTTTAGGAACACTGTCATTATATTTTTAGGAAGGTATTCTCAAACTCCATAACCAAATCCGTTTTTCAAAGTGTAGGTTCTTGAATTTTATTGCAACACAGGTTCTCTTCTGGTAGAAAAATAAAATTGTTAGATGTTCATTTCAAAAATAAGGGTGGTAGAAAGGCTAAAATTTGAATTTTCAACCTTCTCATTTTGATGCCGGAGAGCAAAACATTTAATTTCAGAGCTGTTAGAATGATTCATTTACACTTGTTCATTCCTATGTCTTTTAGGTAGGAAACATTGATTTTTGTTGTGCTTGAGCATTTATAATAGTGAAAGCGATGATATACACTTACCTTAGGATTATAACTCTAAATTGCATGTTTATATTAATATTAATATTATATTCTATCACTAGAATGAATATTGCATGGAAGGCAGTGAGGATGCGGTTAACCTAATTCAAACAGCAAGTTTGTGCCTTAATTTTTTTATATATCTGAACTATGTGCCCTGAGTCTAACTGGTACCGGTATTATTGAACTCCATCTCTAAACCAGGAAAGTTGAGTATCCAGAAATGTTCCTTGGAACTGTTCTATTAACCTAGAGGGAAGGGAAGGGAAGGGAAGGGAAGGGAAGGGAAGGGAAGGGAAGGGAAGGGAAGGGAAGGGAAGGGAAGGGAAGGGAAGGGAAGGGAAGGGAAGGGAAGGGAAGGGAAGGGAAGGGAAGGGAAGGGAAGGGAAGGGAAGGGAAGGGAAGGGAAGAAGGGAAGAAGAAGGGAAGAAGGGAAGGGAAGAAGTAGAGTCCTTGGCTCCCTTAAAAACACAGTTCATGAGAATTTTAATTTCAGACCCTGCTATTACTTGGGCTGAAGTCCCTGATGGCCACAGTGCTGTATTGGAGCAAACCGAAGAGAGCATACAGGTTTGACTGTGGAGATAATATAAGGAGTTTTGGAAGCCTAAAATACATTTGCCCTGTAGATATAGCTTCCTGACTTGCTACATATCCTTTCATGTACCCAGAATTTTTTTAACTCCCTAAAGCGTTGCCTATGGTCATATTATCTGAGTGCCTACTTCCAGAAAGCAAGCTAAGAGAGTAGAAGAAGAAAAAAGAAAGAGAGCGAGTGTGATACTGGGAAAAAAAATAATATTCTCAAAGAAGATAACAGGCCAGGTCTTAATTTGTCTTCTCTCCTTCCATGGAATTTAAATGCTGTACCTTGAGCATACAGGCGTTGTCCTAAAATGTGAGGAGTGTATTTATGCATATAAATATAACTTGAAGCTTATTTTTCAGCAAATCATATATGAACTGTTTGTAACTACATAAACATAGCTGAATTAAACAAATAAAAATGGAATCTCTTAACTTCCTGACATATTAAACATTCAGTAAAACTGAGCTCTCCCTTTAATGGCTGCAGTTTCCCTGTCCTTGATTATGTGACTCTTTATTTAAATACAGTGGCTTTCGTCTGGGAATGCGAACAGCAAAGAAACAAAAAGAATATACTTTACTCAGATGAATGAGCCAGTTTCAGATTTAAGTGTTTAAGTGTTAAGGGTATCCTCACTCAGCAAACTGAAAGATCTCCTCATATGTTTTGTTCAAAATTTATAAGACAAAAAGTTCAGCAAATTTTCTGTTTGTTTTGTTTGGCTTCTGGGAGGAAGTGGGTCCAGAAAGGATTAATTCAATTTCAAAAGGTGAATGTGGAGAGGAAGGATAACCCTACAGCTGTGACAGCAGCTCTTGGGAGTCCCTGGACTCCCTTTTATGTTACATTGGATAAACCATCCAGTGGTAGACTGTGCATAAAGTCTTTGGCTTAACGTTGCATCACCTAACTCCTGCTTTTGCTGTCAATCATGGAGACCCATGAAGTTAGCACTCAGGATTCCTGTTCAAAGAGCAATGAGAGTTTCGGGTGCTAAAACAAGGAGACACAAGCCAGCAACATGGAGCAATGCAAGCTCATGCAAAAGGACAGTAAGACATGAGCAAGGCTTTGCACTCTCTGCCTTAGGGACCCAAGCACTTATTTGAAGTTCGTAAGTTGAGCGCCTACATCTGATCAAAATAAAGATTAAGAGATAGTGGCATGAGAAAAAAGGCCTCAAACACTCTTCATTCTTAACCTGGGTGATCTGATTGTCATTTGTGCTCCAGAGAGTTCAGAGCATGCAGAACAGTTCTGAAGAAAGGATGACAAAGCTGCATCTAGGTGTTTGGAGAGGCATCCCATCACATTGCCTCAAGGTCCAGGTCCTTGTTGACATCATGTACCCAGGTTTTTTGTGAAAAAAACAGGTGGTACAGAGAGATAAAACACCAAGACATGAGTTGGGTACATAACTAAACTTGCATACCAGAGTTCTCCTCAGTATAGCAATACAAACAGTTGGAGGAGCTCCCTTTTCCATTTAGACCGCAGGCTGTGCAAGGCTTGGCCTGGGAGAACTATATTGGGAAAAACTGGACATGAGCAGGCAACATGCACCCACAGCCCAGAAAGCCAACCATATCCTGGGCTACATAAGTTGGGATTCCTGTTATAAAAGACTGGTGGTCAGATGAGTACCACAGAAAGATAAGTGACATGGGAGCTCATTTTTTATCATGATCAGACAAATTAGTGTGTTCATTTTTGGGCCCCTCACTGCAGGAAAGACATTGAAGTGCTATACAGTGTCCAAAGATGAGCAACGAAGCTGGAGAAGGGTGTAAGAGAACAAGTCTTATCAGGAGTGGCAGAGAAAACCAGGTTTGTCTAGAATGGAGAGAAGGGAGCTCAGCGGAGATCTCACAGTTTTCTACAACTACCTGAAAGGAGGTTGTAGCATGGTGGGTGTTGGTCTCTTCTCCCAGCAAACAAGTTAGAGGATAAGAGGAAACAATCTCAAGTCACATCAGGGGAGGTTTAGATTGGATATTAGGAAAAATTTCTTTACTGAAAGAGTGGTCAGGCATTGGAACAGGCTGCCCAAGGAAGTGGTGGAGTCAGCATCCCTGGAGGTATTTAAAAAACAAGTAGAGGCGGTGCTTGTGGACATGGTTTAGTGGGGGACTTGGCAGTGTTTGGTTTGCAGTTGCACTCGATGATCTTAAAGGTTTTTTCCAACCTAAATGATTCTACGAATCTACAAAATCCAAAATTTTATTTGTTTCTCCAAATAGAAAATGCAGTTCTACACAAAATGACCAACTGTCTTTCAGATTGTATCAGGGTGGCTTTACTGGCTAGGAGTGGATATTTGTTCAAATTGGCTCAAAACAAACTTTGTTGTTTTGTACTATGCTGTTTAATTTGTACCTATCTGCTTCTTCATATTTGAGAATATTCTCATCCTAAAAAAAATATCAATTTGCTGAGCTGTTGTTTTAAAATTCCTTCTCTACCCACCTACTCTCTTCTTTTAAGTTTCCTCCTCTCTTCAGTTTTCCATCCATTTGATGATTTTACAGTTGCTGCCAAAAATAAATAGCACAGCATGGTCCCACTCAGCTGGAAATATTTACCAAGAGTATCTTCAGTGTCTCCTTGTGGTAAGGACCGGGATTTCCACAGGGTTATCTCTGCCCTAACTGCCGTGCTGTTATTCATCATTTGCAATTCCTCACCATCCCAAGAGACCCAGATGCAGAGGACAAAGAGAAATCCGCAAAGCAAAGACAGCAGAAATGCCGTCACAAAAATGGACTAGATATCTTCAGACATACTGTGAACCATTTACTAACAGGACTCTGGCCTTACTAGCAAAAAGGAGTCCAAAGCATTCCCTGAGTTTGCCAAATATCATTATAATCATGCTTTTAAAACTGAGAGAGAAACAGAGGCAACAAGCCAGCTGATGGGGGTTCTGTTTTGTGACTCTTGGGTTGATTGTTCATTGCTGAGTCTGTTTGATGTGGAACTTTTTGACTCTCTTCCTCTTGTACAAAAGGTCAGGAATCACAGGGAAGACTCTGCTAGCCTTCAGAAAGATATTTCTGTCTCTTCTTTTCACAGCTGGGCAGTACTGATGGGATAGTCACACCAGCACTTTCTATCTTGCTTACTCCTGTGCACGGTTATTAGGAAGCTTTGGAGCCCAAGGAAGATATTTCAGACTCAGTTACTGTCTCTGCCCTGTCCTCCCTGACTGCAAGCAGTGGTACAAGGAGGTTGGCAGCCTCGGGACAGCAGGCAGTGAGTCCTGATGCCCACGGGTGACTCCACCCTGATCCTGGCTTTGGGAACAGCCTGAAAGCGATTGTGGCAAAGGGTGTCGGAGGGAGGTCACCACTGATGGGAAATCCCACAGCCTTTTCCCCACAGGGTTATTAAATGTGGCAAACTGGGTCTGACCGTGGGGGCTCAGCACATCTGGTTGAGCTTTCCTGGCTTGCTACCTACTGCTCCTGGCCTCTACGAGAGCAGGCAGCAGTGAGGGGGTTTGGTGATGTCTCCCCACAAAGAATGAGCACTGGTGGTTTTGGGAAAATGTAAAATGATGGGGACAGACTTTTCAGTAGTGTTTCTAGCGACGGGACAAGGGGTAATGATTTTAAACTAAAGGATGGGAGATTCAGACAGATATAAGGAAGAAATTATTTACGACGAGGGTGGTAAAACCCTGGCACAGATTACCTGAATAGGTGGGAGGTGCCCCATCCCTGGAAACATTCAAGGCCAGGTGGGACGGGGCTCTGAGCAACCTGATCCAGTGGAAGATGTTCCTGGTCATGTCAGGGGGGTTGGACTAGACGACCTTTAAATGTCCCCTCCAACCCAAATCATTCTAGGATTCTATGATTCTGTGAAAAACTCTGATTATGTCTGCAGAAGTAACAGGGAAAGTAGATTTAGCAGTGAACGAGATGGGAAGTTAGATTTGAGAGACGAGTCTTGGTGTTATTCACAGAGAAAAGGTATGAAATGCACATGAAATCACTGATTTTTGTAAATCTGTGAATAAGCAGGCAGCAAATTTTAAGCTACATTTTGAGATACCTGCAATGTTACATTAATTTCCCCCCCCCCGTCCACTACATTGCAAAGAAACTTTTCAACATAAAATACTGAATTCTGAAATACACACGAGTACATATGGAAGAAAAGTGTCGGGGGAAAAAAAAAAGACCCAGTTCGCAAGAAAAGGTACCAAACACATCCAAAAAGACTGGATTTTCAGTGAAGGGCTGTGAGAAACCCGCCTGCACATGAGAGCCCGCAGCGAGCAGTAGAGGGCGCTGAGATAAATGGATTTATTTTAAATTCCAGCCAAAAATATGGATTTGCTGGGAGATGGGTATAGAGGGGTTATGTGCTTTATTATAGAGACCCACGCTGGATTTAAAAGGCAGGGTGGGACTGAAACGGGATCTTGACTAGGTGCAGGCAAAGTTAAAAATAAAAATAATCCCTGAAACACAATAAGAAATGAGAGGAGCACAACTTGTTGAATTAAGATTGATTTTTTTTAATTTTTTTTTTAACCTCTCACCGGAGGGGTCATCAAGGTGTTGCAGGTTCTCTCCCTTCTAGGGCTATTGACAGACACCTCGTTGAGATGGTTTGGATATTTGACCTAAGCTACACGCTGCGTTAAAAAGTGAGGGAGAAAAGGTTTATTCTAATTATAGAGTAGAAGTTCGAACACTTAGCTGTCCGTTAAGGGAAAAAAAAAAAAAAAAAAAAAAAAAAAAGGTGTAAATAAGAGCGTGCAGCTTTATCCTAACGGAGGGAAACACTGATCTCAGCATCGTTTCGAGCAGAGGAAATGTTTGGCTGCGTGTAACTGCTAGCTGTGGGTATGACCGGGGTGGGGGGGGGGGGGGGGGAGGCAGGGTGTTTCGGAGGGAGCTGCTGCAGGAGCGAACCCCATCAGAGGGCGCCGCTGCCCCGCTCAACGCCGCTCCGGCGGGGCCACCGCCCGGCCACGATCGCCCCGGAGGGGGGGGGGGGGCTTCCTCCGGCGGGAGCGGGGCTGAACAGAAAGGCACCCTTTTTATTTAAAAAAAAAAAAAAGGCAAAAATAAATAACAATTACAAAAAAATAAAATAAAATAAAATAAAATATTCCTTTGCAGTCGCAGCTGCCAGGCTGAGGCTGTAGCGGCCCTGCCCACCCCACGGCGCTAAAAAACAGAGCTTTCGTTGGAAGAGGTTGTAAAAGCGCACCCCAAAACTGCCCAAAAAAGGTCTATTTCCCCACTCACTGCCTTTTTTTTTATATATATATTTGAAAGTATAGCTTGTCGTGGTCAGTTCTGAGCACGTGTCTCGCATTTTGGACTCAGGGTTTATTGCGCTTTTCGGGTATAAATTGATGCGAGTCTCCCTATCTGAAATGGCTAAATTAGACAGAAGGAAGCTGCGGGGTTGGAGGGTGCAAAACAAGCGGAAAAATGCGACGAACCTTTGTTCAATTTAATTTTCTAAATGATCGCTAGAGACACGTTTGTCATGTTTTGCAAGTGCAAGTGAAATGTAATAATAGTGGGACCTGAAAATGAGATTTTACTGTCTATACCATTCTTTTAGCGGAGAGCCAGTGGCCGTCAAATCTATTTTAGCGTCTTTTTTTTTTTTTTCTCCCCTCCTCTCCCCTCCCCCAGCATGCAGAGCATATTTAATTCAGGGTGCCACGAAATTTTAAAGCGTTAGCTGTCACGAAGCACATTCCTTCTGCCCTGTGCCAGCTTTCCAGGACACAACTCAAAGACTTTTTAACAAAAGTGATGGAAAACTGTCCCTTTCTGAGCCTGGTATTTTTCTTAGAGGGCCTTTCAGATCTATAGGTGCATGAAAGCGGGTGTGGGGTGTCTCCACGGGTATCTGCCCACATCCCCATGCTAACGGCATACACCCTTGCTCCTTTTTCAGCATTTTTGACACTATTGCTTCGGTTGAAATGGGCTGTTCAACCCACTGAAAGATGTACCCCTTTCTCCTCCTCCTCCTCTGTGCAGCGGTGACTGTGCCGGGGAATAAAAAAAAACCCTCACATGTGCTTGAACAACTTCCAGCAAGACCGTTGTCCAGCTCCTATAATAATCTCTGGCTGTTATTTTTCTCTTGTCTTTTGAGGGCTGAGTATTTAGGAGAAGATGGACACTTTGGAACGGGGAGGGGGGGGACACACACGCACGACTGTAGGGGCTGAGAGAAAAAGAGATGAATTTCTACTTTCTGCTTTAATTCGAGGTGAACAAAAAAAGCAAAGCCCACCCTTCCCAGCAGCCAACCAAACACCACCAGAAGTGTCTCCTGATGAAGTTCTCTTCGTTTTCGAGACGGTATATAGGTAAAAGCGTCTTTACCTGCAGGACCTTTGAAACTACAGAGGACACTGTGCACTTTCCCATAGGATCCCACGCAGAGTAACAAAGATTTGTAGGAACCTTGTAGGCAGAGCTTGAAATTTCCAGAGACAGGACCTTGAATTTTGGAACACCTTCCTTCTCGCCGTCTCTCTGCCTCTGTGTCTCTCTTTTTTCCCTTTTTTTTTTCCAGCCTCGGCCCCCCCCCCCCCCCCCCCCCCCCCCCCCCGGTGCACCAGCCCACTGCAAAGCTCGATTGTTCCCTTTCAAAGGCAGAGCTGGGCTCTGCTCGCCGGCAGAATAGGTCGCCTCTTTGCGGTACAACGTGTTCAAAAAAGGGACAATGCAAAGGAAGGTTTGCCTGGGGAAAAAAGAAAAAAAAAAATAAAGGTTAAAAATGTTCCAACTCCTCCTCTCCCCTTCCAAACCGAGGGCTACCCGGGGAACGCACAAATCCAACTCCGTTTTTAATCGTTTTCAGAAAGTAGCTAATCGCTATTCAAATGTGTGTAGAGAAAGGTTTGCTAAACCCCTTTTTTTTTTTCTTTTTCTAATTTTTTTTATTTCCAGAGAAAGTCTTTCCAAGTTCTAAAATACGCAGTTCAAGTCTGAAGTGTAAGGCTTTCAAATCGAAATCATTGATCTAAATTTGCTCCTTTCAGATTTGCTTGAATGTGCTTGATGAGACGCTGTTTTGATGTTTTACTGCATATGAGAGGATAATTTCTGGACATGTAAATAAAAGCATATTGCATGCGGGGAAAAGCATAATATCTCGTTGTAAATGATGAATCGCCTAGTGCAGAGGCAATCTATTCTTTATTTTGATACAAATAGGATTGAAAAAATATTAATTAATTTCTCCATTCTATCTATCTATCTATCTCTCCATCCATCTATCTATCCATCTACTAAAATAGCGGATATATGCACTGTATAATACATATATTTGATGAATGTATATCTACTTATATATGTGTAGATGTAGAAATGTATACACAAATATGCATTTATATATACTCTTACATAAATCAGGATTGTGTGTATATGTGCATATGTAACGTGTAGTATACATGTGCCTACATACGCAAGAATATATATAATTTACATATATGTATGTGTAAATTTATATATGGCTGCACATGGAAAAATTTCGGGGATATAAGTGTGTATATATGCATGTATATGTAAATCTGTGTATGTGCAACTGCGTATATGTATATATCTTTATATGCCTGCATATAAGTCTAAGTCTATATATGTGTGTATATATAGTCACATATATGTCTGTAGATATATGTAAGTGTGTAACAGATAATGTTTTTTACTATCCGATTGAGGTAGACTTCTGCAGCCTATTGTTTCAGACAACAGATATAAGTTGCAATGGAAGAGGAACGTCGGATTTGGTGTCTGTCCCCCATTTCCAATTATAGATGGATCATTACAGACAGAGAAGTACTGAGAATCCAGACATCTGCTCTTCACATGAATGCACTCACCTCCTAGAGAACAGCCTGCCATCATGCTCTGGAAACTGGTTGAAAATGTCAAGTATGAAGATATCTATGAGGTGAGTATATAATATGCATATGGGTAAGAGAGTATATATATATTTAAATATACATCTAGTATATAGATACAGGCATGACTATATAATACATATATAGCTCTACTTATACAAATAGGCAGATACAGAGACGCATACACCAACACACACAAGTACAGAGACGGGAAACCAAAAGTAAATGCTTAAATGCTTATTTATTTGCATATTTGTATTCAGCATGCCAAGTCCTAAACTTTTTTTTTTTTCATGGAAAAGCTGTTTGATGCGATTTAAAACATCAAAGAAAGGATCTGGGGGTTGGAACGAGGCAACTTAAAGGCAAGAGTTTGATTGTTTAGACCCTGAATTAAATATAATTCGATTAAATATGGACAAATGTCGAGAGGAAAAAAAAGCTGAAAATAGAAGAGAAACACAATCTGGTATTCAGGGACTGGAGACATTTCTTTCTTTTATTTTTTATTTTGCAATTCCAAGCCAAGCTCAACCTGAATTTGGATTTTTTTTTCTTTTCTTGTTCTCACGATCGGATTCTTTTTTTATTGCTTTTTGTACCTGTATACCGACAAATAAGATGTGTACGTATACATATACTCGCATTAACTAAGCGGCACATACAGTCTTGCATGTGCGTGAGTACACGCACCCGAGGAGACACATTCAAAGGCAGCTCCGCGTAGCGCGCGGAACACGAAAAGTTCTGCGCTTTATTCGGACCTCCTGGTTATTTTTGAGATCAAAAAGCGGACCGAGGGGGGAAGGAGGGAGGGGGGGGATCACAGCCTAAACGCCGTGAAACCTTTCTTAATTTTGCATGGTTTCCTGATCCCGGATCCTTCCCAAACGGGCTCCGCGAATTCATTGCTTGTAAGTTACCCAGCGCGCTGGATTTGCTCCGAAACGGGAAGAGAAGATGTTTAAGCAAAGGCGCTCTGCAATGTTACAAATTTCTTAATAATTTTTTCAATTCATTTTTTAATTTGGGGAAGGCATTTTGCACGGCGACCGCGGAGGAGACCGGGGTTTGGGGGGGGGGGGGGTGTGTCAGTACTTTCGCAAGGGTGCAATCCCCCAGCTCCAGCGCGGGTTCTGAGCCGTGGGCAGGCGGCCGGGCCGAGCCCGGGGAACGGTCGGGGGCCGGGCAGGGGCCGGGTGGGAGCCGGGCAGGTCCCGGGGAGCGGGCGGGGGCCGGGAGCGCTCCCCGGGGCAGCGCCGTCGGGGCAGCGCCGGAGCCAGCCCCGTCGCGCCGCCCGCAGCCCTCCCCTCCGGCAGCGCCTTCGCACTTGCGGCGGGGGGGAAAAACTCCCGAGGAAAGCGGAGAAAGGGGCAGAGGGAGGGCACAGCTCCGGCCGGGGAAGGGACGGGGTGGAGGGAAGCGGGGAGGGTGTCCGCCATCCCACGGGAGAAAGGTCTGCTCTCCCAGGAGCTGCTGTCAGGCGAATTACCGACCGGCATCACGCAGGGCGAGCACAGCTCGGCATGCGGCTGTCCGTGTGTCCCTGTGTCCGTGTGTCCCGCCGGCGATCCCCAGCCCGCTGAGCCCACGCTGCTTTTTCCTTCCCGTCCCCAGGCACAGCCCGGCCATTGTCCCTGCCCGCAGCAGCGGGCGACAGAACATCTCCCCTCCCTGGACAGAGAGGTCGGGGAATGTCGGGCATTTCGGTCTGGGGTTTGCTTTTTTTCCCTACCCTCCTTTTAAAGGGTTTTTTTAAGCCGCTGTGCATTTTACGGACACCCGTGTTTCTCGATGCCCGTGGGAGAGAAGCGCAGTTGGGGAACGTCGGGTGGGATCTGGCTGTGGGCAGGGTTACCCTAACTCGGGGGTGAGCTCCGGATCGTTTTGCAACGTGTAGCCTTTCAAAAAAAAAAAAAAAAAAAAATTGTTGTTGATTCTTTTTAAGAGCTGAAGCCCGCTAGATTCATTAAAAAAAAAAAAAAAAAAGCGAGTTTCCCTCTCTTCTTCCCGATATATAATTAACAACACGGTGTAGCGGCGTCTCAGCCACTTCAGCTGAATCTGTTCTTAAAACAAAAGTGTGTGTGTGTGTGTGTGTGCGGGGGGGGGGGGGGGGGGAGCTGCTCTGGGAAGTGTGAGTCTGTTTAGGCAGGAACGCAAGTTGAACTTTAACAGAAATGGCAGACAGTCCAGTTGAACGGGTTCCTGCAACATCAAAAAGGTTTTCTATTGCCCCTGGCTTTGCCTCGAAACCATAAATTTACTGTCCTTTAAAATTCACTGCATACATTTTACATTTGGGTGAAAACCGGCAGATATATGTACACACGTATTTATTTTTTTTCGTATCAGGCGGGAGGAACAGCATTCAGCAAAAAAGTGGAGCCCAACTTATAGCAGATTCAAGTATTTATTTGCCTATTGTGAATAAATACGATCTGTAACGTGCACCAGAAGGGCTTAATCTCCGCTGCAAATACACATACGTTATAGTGACTGCGCATTTCTTCTTCCATTTCTTAAAAAAAAAAAAAAAGGGATTAGAAAAGCCTCTTTTTCCTCATTATTTGTTTAAGAACAAAAACTCCAAGAACAAAAGCACCAAAGGCAATCAATTCCTCGAATTAAGAATGTATAATTAACTGTAAAAAAAAAAAAAGGAAATATGTTTTTTTCTCTTCTTCTTGCCTCTAGCGCTGCTCCATCTCACTCCCTTGCTCCAGCTCCGCAGTGTCTCCTTTCCGCGTCTTCCTCCTCTCGAGTTAATTGAAGTTCTGCCTCTTCCTTGCTAAACTTTTTCCCCCTCTCCCTCTCCCCAAACTCTGCCTCTGCCAGCCCCCCTCGTCTGATTACATCTAGTAATTCTCCACTGAATGAACGTCATTTACAATAGTAGGGGAGCTCTCGAGCTGGCTGCCAGCTTCACGCTCCATTTGGTCCTGCATTCTCCCTTTAAAGTAGTCGTGTAATATTAATAGTCATGAATATCAATTATTATGAGGCGGCGTAGGGAAGGAAAGGGAGGAAGGGGTAGCGGAGCAGTCTGAGCCTAGCCTTGGGTTGAAGAGGATTGTATCTGGGAGCTCAAAGGAGGAAAAAAAAAAAAAGGGGGGGGGGGAAACCAGAGAGGGAGGGGTAAATCATATATGTAGATAGAGGTTTCCAGGCTCGATTTTGGGGGCATTGGTCTTGTTGGGTATTTTTTTTCTTTTTTTTTTTTCTTTTTTTTTTTTTTGATGGATAGACTTCGAAATATCTCAAGCTGTTCTCCTGTGTCCAACACGTCCCTTTGCAGATCTCCTTGATATTTCTCCCTCCAATTATTAGTATTATCACCATTATTTTATTTTTAGCTATTACAAGACTTTTTTTATTTCCAGATGTTAGTCCACACCTATTCCGCCATGGTGAGTTTGGATCCATGTTGTACTAGAATTGCATGTTCTCTCTCTCTCTCTCGATCTGTTGTCTCTCTCTCTCCCCTCTCTCTCTCTTTTTAAACGCCTTTGGCTTGGTAATTTAGCACAATAATTGGAGGAGGCTTGCAGCTGCTTCTCCCTTTTTGCATTGTGTGTTCTCAATTTGAGCTAGGGGAGTTTGGGGGGGGAGAGCAGGGGCAAAAATAAACTTTTTTCCCTTTTTTTTTTTTTTTTTTGGTAACCATGTGTGCCATTGCTTGTGGGGGTTTGAGCTCCACGTTGTGGAATAGATGTTTTTCTAGTTTACTTTAGCCTCGCAGCTTCAGTGCGGTGGAGTTGGACAAAACTCCTCTCCCACCTTTTTCCCTGAAGCCTCCACATGCACCCCCCCCCCACGTCCCCCCACACACCCCAAAGACTTTTCATTACAATTAATCCCCACCTCTTTCTCCTGAATATAATATTGGAAAAGGAGACAAAAGACATTGGAAGTTGCTCCAGAAATCATAGCGACTGGATTTGTTCAATACCGATGTTTCATTTTTACTTTATTTAAATTTTTTTCTTTTTTTTTTTTTTTGAAGGGGTGATCTCTATACGAAGCCAAGCCCCCCCCCCCCCCCCCCCCCCGTGTTTTCGGTTTTTTGTTGATGTTTTGGGTTTTTTTCAAGTCCTTTCTTGGACACTTTCTTCACTGGGGAGCCCTCCGAGAAGAGCAACTTTCTTTTTGGTCTTTTCCACGTGAAGATGGGTTGGTGATTTTGAGTTTCAGAACTTCAGCAGTGGGAATAAACCGATGTTTGAAAACTTTAGGCAGGACGGGGGGTGGGTTGTTTGCAAGGATGGGTGGTTTCAGGAGGGTGGTTTTTTTCCTTTCTTATTTTATTTGGGGGGGCTGCTGGAGGGGGAATCGCATTACCGGACTGAAGTCACAGATCATACACGCATATAAAGCGCCAGTCCTACGGTTTTAATTATGATATTTAGCATTTCTTCCCTCACCCCCCACACCCTTCCCCTGCTTGATAGTTCTTGGGAATAGACACGATTTAAGTGTGAAACGCTGGAACATTTCTAACCCACGGCGGGGAAGGGGGCACATCCCAAGCCTAGTTTACAATTGTTTACATTTTTGTTTTATTTTATTTTGGGGTGGGTTTGTGCTCCTTTTACTTTTTTTTTTTTGTTTTGTTTTCCCTCCCTAAAAGGTCCTCTTTTTTTGTCGTTTTTATTTCATTCCCCTTGTAGGACCGGCATGATGGAGTGCCCAGCCACAGTTCCAGGCTGTCCCAGCTGGGATCCGTCTCCCAGGGACCCTACTCCAGCGCTCCTCCGCTCTCCCACACCCCATCCTCGGATTTCCAACCGCCTTATTTCCCACCCCCCTACCAGCCTCTTCCTTACCACCAAAGCCAGGACCCTTACTCCCATGTCAATGACCCCTACTCCCTAAACCCCCTGCATCAACCCCAGCAGCACCCCTGGGGACAGAGGCAGAGGCAAGAGGTGGGATCAGAAACCGGGTCACTGCTGCCACAGCCTCGGGCCGCCCTGCCCCAGCTCTCGGGACTGGACCCCAGGCGGGACTACCACTCAGTAAGGAGGCCAGACGTCCTCCTGCACTCAGCTCACCATGGCCTTGACTCCGGCATGGGGGACAGCCTTTCCCTGCACGGCATCGGACACCCAGGGATGGAGGAGGTCCAGGTAAGGCACCGCGGTTCTTTCTCCTGGGCTATGCAGACGCCTTCCAGGCTGGAGCCCTCATCCCTCGGCTAGAAACGGTGGCTGAGGGTTTTACAGCAATATCCTTTTTCCGCACTGGGATTATAACTGTCATGCTCCCCCTCCCTGGCCTTTTCTTTCTCTTTTATATATTTTTTTTAAAGAGAACTTCTTTCCTCGCTGTCACGCACAGGCTGTGCTGTGCAAACCCTCCCCTACATAGCAAGCCGGCAGAGTGCCGGGGGAAGGCAGGCACGTTGCTCGAAATATTCCACGTGTTTCAAAAGCTGGCAGAGTTTAAGCCTGGCTTTTCAAATTCCAGTTATTTCCCATGCAATCTCAGCTCTCCCCCCCCCGCGACCCTCCAACCAATTTCCTGCAGCTCAGGGATTTTGATGAAACTGTCAAATCACTACGTTTTTCATCAGGGAGGGAGGGAAAACAGAAGCAAAACCCAAACCGAAAGCAATAACTGGTGACGAGGAACAAGCCCCCACCCCTCTTTTTTTTTTTTTTTTTTTTTTTTTTTTTTGAGTGTAGTCGGTAGGGTAACACTGTTTTAAAATAGTTTTATTCCTGCGTTTGGATAACAAAGGAGTTTCACCGGGCTCAAAGCACAGTATTTCCCAGCCTTCTCCCATCCCACGCGAAACTCATCATCACGTGTTATTTCCTAAAACCAGAAAGTCCCTTAACAGCTTCGGCGCTGGGGTGCTCTGCACCTTCCTGGAGGAGGGCATGGCCAGCCGGTGGGGACCCCCAAGCCGGAGGCTGGAGCCTCCGGGGGCCAGGTCCTGCATTAGGTTTTATTAGTCCGGATGTGGGGGTTCCCCTCTATTTCTTTTTTTCAGTTTATATATCATATATACACTGAATATATATATATTTAAACTTTGAATAGATACAGATACGGATGATTGGATGAAATACGGACTTATAGTTACAAAGGGAAAAAGGAAGAAGAAAAGAGGAGGCTGAGAAGAAAAGAAATAGCCGTGAAAAAGGATCCTGCTGAACATTAGAGCGGCAGAGAAGCGGTGGGGGGGAGCTGGCTTGAGGCTTGTCTTCAGGCTTCAGGGGGAAATCTCCGAGCTTTGCTGGGGCGAGTTGGTCTAGGAATAGAAAGGTTTTTCAGGATGGAATTGCTCCTGCCTCTGAGCTCAGTGGCCGTCGGGTCGCTGGTTTCTGCGGGTTTCCAAGCTGGTTTTGAGACCCGGGGGCAGCCCCCGGCCCCCACGGGCGCTATGCGCAGGTCTCGTCTCGCACTCCTGGCTCAGCCAAACCGGCTGGCAGGTCAAGGCGAGTTTTACCTCTGTGCATGCAGGAAGGCGATCCCTCTCCTTCTCTCCGCAACCCATAGGCGTTAACTATTGCTTGTGCTTTGGTATTCACACTTTCCCCAAAGGAAAGCCGGTAATTGTTTTGCTCTTGTGAGAGAAAAGGAGAAAGGGAGAAAGAGAGAGAGAAAGAGACAAAGGGAAAAAGAGAGAGAGAGAGAAAGAAAGAGAGAAAGAGAGAGAAAGAGAAAGAAAGAGAGAAAGAGAGAGAAAGAGAAAGAGAAAGAGAAAGAGACAGAGAGAGAGAAAGAGACAGAAAGAGAGAGAAAGAGAGACAGAAAGAGAGAAAGACAGAAAGAGAGAGAGAGAAAGAGAGAGAAAGAGGTAAAGAGAGAGAAAGAGAGAGAAAGAGGTAAAGAGAAAGAGGTAAAGAGAGAGAGAAAAAGAGAGAGAGAAAGAAAAAGACAGGAAGGAAGGAAGGAAGGAAGGAAGGAGAAGGAAGGAGAAGGAAAGAGAAGGAAAGAGAAGGAAAGATTTGCTCAGCTCAAATAAAACATTTCTCCCTCCTTTTTCCAATAAAACATCCATTCTGCGGGAAGGGCACAGCACTGGCGGAAGGTGCCTCCCCCCACGGCTCTGAGCGCTGCGCCCCGCGGCCACTCGCTCGCCCGGGAGGGCCGGGGATGGAACGAGATGGGCTGGGCTGGGGCAGACGAGGCTGTGGGACAGCCTGGGGTTCTTGTTCTGGGGTGCTGAGGAGGCGGGAAACGAAACAGGCCCTTTATTTCTAAAAGTTTGATCTCAGGCTGGGGGAGGAGGGGAAGAGGGAGAAGAGGGTGTCCCCAGCAGAAACACGTGGAGGAAGAGGTGTCCAACTGCAAGTTAACACAGGCAGGAGGGAAAGCAGTCCAGTACTCGCTCCTGCCTTTCAACGTTTTCTATTCTCGTCCCCCCAGTAGCGACAGATGAAGTTGGGCAGTTTTCCACCCTGACTTTTAGTACGGATTTGTTCTAGATTCAAGGAATCCTCTCTAGCTACAAGGATTCCTGTTTAGGCGACATATACTTATTGTCCTGCAACACTAGAGAGAATCTCCAGAAAGGCTCCCAAAGGGTTCTTTTTTTTTCTTTTTTTGGTAGTCAAAAAAGCTGAACCGCGATCTAAGTATATAGTTGGATAAAAATGTGTCTATTTGCTTTAGCTTTTGCGCATCTGATCAAACACGCGTCATGAGAATGGGTTGAGCTGACAAGGGAGGACGAGACAGCGAAAGAGTGCGTGACAGAAAGAAACAGTGGTTATTTCATAAACACCAAATCCAGGCCGTGTGTGAGCCGTTGTCCAGGGGTAGAATTTAGCAATTGTAACACGAGAGCGTTCAGTTATTGTGAGCAGGACGTATTGTATTGCTATTGCTGCCCTTTTCGAGAGGAAACTTCAATCTGCCATTTACAGCCCTCAGACAGGGAACAGAGAAGCCAAGATCTACTTATTGAAAAAAAATTGGCATCATCTAATAGGGGCTCTGAAAAATACCATTGCAACCCCAGGTTTTTTGCGTTGTGTTTTTTTTCTTCCCCTCCCCCGGCTAGGCAAGGATAGGGTTTTACTAGTAAAAGACAGGATAAATAAAATATACCGGGAGAAATCTTGGTTCTTTAGACTCTTTAAAGGAAAACAAAAAGAAGAGTCTTCAGGGTTTTTTTCTCAGCTGTATCCCTAGCTGTGGAATAACGTGGATAAACACGGTGTACAGGAAGCTATCAGATTATTGGAGGAGGGGAGGGAGGAGAATCTTCCCCTCCAGATTTTCAAAGTGTAGCTGGAAACTCCTCACCTTTCCCCACCCTGCTCACACACCTCCACTCCTCCTCCTCAGTCACTCCCTCACCCCGCCGTCGCCGCTCCTATGTGCTAGCTAGAGACACGGAAAGTTAAGTTGCACCAAAACACCCAAGTCTCTTATAAAGTAACCCCTGGTATCACTTTTAACTAAAGAAGTCTAGTAATTAAAAGTCTGAGTTGTTTTTCCACGTTTCCGCATGCAGTCCTAATTAAATCTTTACGATCCTCTCTGTGACTATTAACTGCCAGCATGCTGAGCGAATATCCTGTACAAAAACCCAGCAGGAGGGCGTAATTAGATAGAAAATCAGACAGGAGTCTTCTCATTAACTACAACAACTAACCCACGTTGCTGATGGAGCGAGCGGAGTGCGCGCACACACATAAAGCGCGCGCACAGCCCTCGACTCCAGAGGTAAGGTGAGATAAGGAGGGGGATAAAAAAAAAGAAAAAAAAAAAAAGAAAACCAAGAAAAGGAAAGATGGCGTTTCATATTTATCTCCAGTTCTGTGCCACGGAGGTGCACCACGCTGCATTCCAGCAGGCTGCAGGATTTGCTCATCATCCTTCTTCGGGAGCTGCTCAGGGAAAGGAGGGAACACTTTGTAATTTTATTTTGTGCCCTTTAGGTATGTAGCCTATTGATTAAGAGAGAGAGACACAGCCATGCACAAACACCCAGCGTAAGGAGCAGCCGTGCGCGCTCGTTTGAGTGTGGGTTGAAGGAAAACGAAAGGCAAGACTTCAAGAAAATATTGTTCTGTCACATTTTGGGGAGATGTAATTTTCTCCTAAATCATATTCCCGCTTGAACGTCTCTGCTGAGCAGAGCGAGAGCAGGAGAGAAGAGCTGGATCCGGATCAGCTGAGCCTTTCGGTGTAGCAAAGATAAAATTAAAATAGTAGGGAAGAAAATAATTACTTTGCTGCAAAGATGTATTTCCTTTTCAGGGAAAAATGTGACAAGTCCCCAAATATGCAGTAAGCCGGAAAAACCCAAACCCTAAATAATAATAAGAAAAATAAAATAATAAACCCAAGAAACCCACGGGTCCTCCCTTTCTCTAAAACCCAGAATTTACCCTGAAACGGAACCTGTCGTAATTCTGCAATAAATTGCTCTTATGATACCTCTTGTTTTTGGATTTTGCTGTGCCGACCGCAGTTTCCGCGGTAATTTTTGTTTGTTTGTTTGTTTGCTTGATCTGTTTTTGTATATCCCGCTTTCGTGTTGCGAAATGAAACCCAGTATTTGCTCTTGCCCTCTGTGCCCGCCTTTGTTCTCTTCCCTGCTAAAGAAGTTAATTCCATAAGAACAGGTGTGCTCCTCAGCGGGCTGGGAGGAAAGAAAAAAATGGAAAAAAAAGGGGGGGGGAAAGGCTTTGAAAAGGAGATCATGGGGAGGCTTCTCCTAGGCAATCCATTTAATAGTTCATACTTCTGATAATGTGTGTTCCCGCTCCCTCCCTCCCCGTCCCCATGAATTCAGGGCATGGAAGCAACCTCGGGAGCTGTAAATCTCTGCTTCTGCCCTGCGCGATGTGGGCGCTGCGCTGCACTCGGGATTGCTCAGGCTTTAATTAAAAGTCCATAATGTAAACTATTCTATATAAAAAGTAAATGGCCCTTGAATTATTAAGATGTAACAGGGTTAAACAAACAAAACAGAAACAAAAAAAAAAAGGGGGGGGGAGGGGGGAGGGAGGAAAAGGGAGGGAGAATTTAAGTTGTCCTTAATCGTGTTCATTTATGTCGTGCAATAGATCTTGCAGATGTTGCCAAATTGCCAGATTTTCAAAGGGAGAAATATAAAGCTTTCTCGAATGCAAAGAAGTCTATGTGATAACTACGTTTTATAAGATAACAAAACAAGCATTGCACCCCATATGCTTCACACCTCTTTTTTTATTAGAAGACTATATAATTTGTAGAATTTAATTTCCTTGTCGATTTGGGGGAATAATAATAACAATAATAATAGTAAAAAAAAAAATCCCTCTTCCCCTAGTGAATTAATATAAATGGAAATAACAGAAACTCCAGTTTGCAATGACATGATTTATGTACGCGATTCTTTAATATCCAGTCAATTTGAATAGTGATGTTTTTATATCCACAGTCAGTTGAAGATGCCAATAACAGCGGTATGAACTTATTGGACCAGTCTGTCATTAAAAAAGGTATGGATTATTCCAACAAGCTAGACAAACTTTTACTGTGTAGCAATATCTTCATGATATATTTTTACTTTGGGGCAATTAATTTATGCGGGGAGCAGGCATACATGGCAGCAAGATGAATAGTTGATTGGATTCGGAGATAGAGTGAAGGGAGAAGGAGAGGTATGTGAAAGGAAAAGTTGATAACCCCTCCTCCCCCGTCTTGCCAAAGGTTTAATTACACAAACGGTCTCTAACGGAGCACCCCATGCTCAAGCGCAGTTTCCAAGGGCCCCCTCCTCTTCCTCACCCCCTCCCCCCGAAAGTCCTTGATGGGGACCCCTTAGCTTTTAATGGGGAAGGGGGTTGATTCCCTTTGGGGCTTGAATGCATTTCCCTGGCGAATCCAACGTGAAGGGGAGAGAAACAAACGCCTAGGGAAAGACAGCCCCGATTTCTTTCCCCCCTTCCTTCAAGAATCCCCCCCTTCCCCATGCCCATTTTTAAAATCTTTCTACATATGCGCTCATGATTTAGTGTAACTGCAGAATCACCCCATACTGTTAAAGGGAATGTGATATTAACAAATGTTTGCAGTCTCTTGTACAGCTGTAAGCAAAATAATTAACTAATTAAACTAATTAAATGTAATTACAATAACTCATTTTGGGCGTATTGCAGCTGCTTAATTTTTTTACATTTCTCTGACAGTCACTGGAAGATGCTTGGCGATTAGTGTTGTGTTATGCTGATAGACATTAAACAGATCACACACTGCAAATGTAGGGAAAGCTATCTTTAATTATCTAAGGAGTTTCTATTTCTAGATTCAATTTTAAGTACCAGAGATGAGTCTTAGAAATGCTGTCCCTTATGCTTACTATCAACAGCTCTTATCTCCAGGACCTTATTACTTGTCAAAAGCGCACAAATACTTTAATAGGTATGATCTTCTAGAAGGTAAAGCAAAATAACAGGGAGGGTGTTTATTTAAAATATCTTCAAGGCAGCATGAGGTCCTTCCGCGTTTTGTGTTTGTTTTCTTGCTTTATTTTTTTTTTTTAATTTAAATCCTCACCTACAGTCTCCCTCTCTCACACACATAAGACCATCTTCTTGGTATTTCAGGGTGGACAGATGAAAATCGAAAGCCCATTTTGCAGCTTCGTTTATGACCACCGGTTGAAAAGTCGAAGGTGTTTTCGAGAAACAGAAAAATACCTACCTTAAAAAAAATAGTTATTTCTCCTATTTTGGTTCAGTTTGAATGTTTAGTAGGTTTTGTGCTCAGGGTCTGTAACTTGGTGGCTTTTTGTTGTATTCTTCCGCGTTTTTTCTCACTGTCCTCCCCTCTCCTCCCCTCCCCACCCCCTCTTGACACCTCATACACGATGTTTCATCTTGGGTGTATTTGATTAGTTGGTGCTTGATTAGTGGTCGAGAGACTCCTTTCTAACGTTGCTCCGTGCATTTTCCTATCACAATATGTTTTTTTCCTCAGAACGCTCTTCTGTTGGTCACTCACTTAGATATACTCTTTTTTTACCTCCTCTCCGCCTCTCTCTGTGTCTCTCCTTCCTTCAGATGACGAGCACAGCAGAGACATTTAATGTGTGTGCGGAGTGGTGCAGTTAGATAGCGAGTAAGCACTGAAATGTGAATGTCCATAATTCTATGTATTAGGTGTAGGTTTAGGTGTGCTTATTGTGTATGGGCATTGCAACGGCCCCAGCTCGAGCAGCTGCCGCGTAGAGAGACCCAGTCCCTCATAGATGGGATTACATCTGCCTATTTGCAGCCACGAGAAGGGATACTCCGGGTTTATCCGTGGTGAACAGGATACGTGTGCACTTTGGAAACTAGGTTGCTAAAAACGATCCTGAGATTCATCTGCAGCTGTTTTAGAGTCACTGTAGGGGGATTTTCTTCCTTGGACGTAATGCTGAGCTCTAAGAAACTTTCCAGAATAAAGCAATACTGCGAGTTTCTTTTTGCACAGCGAGTTTCCTGGGCGCTGAGGAAGAGAAATGAGCAATAAATAGCGGTCGCGTTTGTGACAGACAATATTTAATAAAGAAGAGAGAAGGAGCAACACAGGGAGGCTTGAGTACCAATTTCGCTTCGTTCCCTGCGGTCTGTAGCTGTGAGGATGTGCTCTGAAGTAAGAGTAAGTTATTTAAACTCTGTAAGTCCTTATCGCAGGCGGATGACATGGATAGACAGGCAGAGGGGTATTGACTGATTTTTGTGCAGTGGAGCGCTCCCCGCGATACATATTTGCTAGACGAAGGCTGGAGGAGGTCTGCTTCACCAAAACCTAGTGTAGTGCCTAAAATGCTTTAATTACAAGGTAGTAGGAAAAGCATGATGTGAACTTGAATTCTTAATTACATCATCCGGACTGTAAGTGTCGGTTTCTTCATGGTCCTTGAGGCCTGCACAGGGAATTCTCTATCTATGCAAAAAGATTGCCAAAAATATTAAGGAAATTATATAGGGATTCACACCCGGCTATCGATTCATCTCGCGCATCGATCCCGCACAACAGATTACACATACACAGTCTCTCGTTATGTTTGCTATCTGAGCTTACTTGACATTTCTGAAGTAATTTAGTTAAGAGGAAATGAGTTGTTCCCAGTAGAGAGAGCAAACGAGTGGAGTGAAGGTAGCCAGCGTGATAAATGGCTCTTTCATTTGGAGATCTCCAGAGCTCGTTTAAGGCTAATTTTCTGTATTAGCCCCCTTTGAGCTATTAATGCAATAGGCAGGGACCGTGGCCCCTCATCTCTTAGCTGCCCCATTAGAGCGAGCATTAAGCTACCAAGCCTGAACTCTACTGTGGTGGTGGTGGTGAAATAATGAAAGGTGCTTTTTAAACTCTCCTAATCTAAAGTGGCAGAGGGTGGTTAATACGATTTGAAGGGGGCTGGTCAATGAACAATCAATAAACTAATAATGAGAAGGATGCGGTACATTAACAGTCTAAAAATCCAACGAGACATTAAAAAATCATCGTTAACTCCTAGTTCCATTAAGATTTGGTGGAAGTGGGAGGGAGGGAGCCAGATAAATCATCAAGATGATAATAATCACCAAGAGCATTAATACCGGATAGAACTCGGCTTCGAGAGTTTACCGGCTTCGTGTTTTGAGGCCTTTCCCTCGACTTCTGTTGAAACGAAGGGAAGGTTTTCCGTGTGTCAGGAATAAAAGATCAGGTCCCTTTGTCAGCTGCTCATCTGAAATTTGCTTGGCACCGTCTATGGCCAAAGAAAGTGTCGTCTTGCAAACTCTGGCCCGGCCCGAGTCCCAAGTTAAATTTTTGTGACTCTGGGGCACAGTCAGTGACCTTAAAATTATCCTGACATATTTATTTACTTTCAGCTGTTTCTGACGATCTTCTACAACACTCACACCTGATTTAGCGCTAAAGGCCATTTTATCCCGAACACCTTAACTCATTTTCTCCTTGTAAACACGCTCTGCTGTTCATACTGTTTTAAAGCAGCAGACGAAAGGAGGTGTCTTAACTTTTTTTTTTTTTTTAACTCTTAATAGTACAGCATAAGATTCCTCCGCACCCCGTCTTGAAGTATCCGGATAAATGATTAACTGAAAATCACTCTGGCCTCAGCTTTTCAGGTGATAGATCTGGGAATCGCAGATGTTGCTTCGCTGCCTCTGAGTTTCGTGCTTTTTTCCGAATTACCATTGGGATCTTATGATCCCCTCTAACTGAATGCAAGGCGATTTCGAGGGAATGCTTTTCCCTTTGAAATTTATTGCCAGTTTTCAGGGGAAAGGGACTGCGGTGGAGGAGAGGGAGGAGGAAGAGAAGGAGATGGGAGGGACAGGAGGGACTTGAACACACACTTCAAGTGTTTATTCATTGAAATTAAAATAAGAATGGGGGTCTTTTAGTGGCTTTAGTGGCAATGGGTAAGACGCTGACCCCGGGCTTTCTAGGTTTGCCTACAAAGTCGGACTAAATTATCATTAACATCAAAGTCCTGTTCTAATGGATAAGGAACTTTTTACTCTTTTCAGACTCAGTAGGCAGATAAAAATGTTTGAAGGCAGTTCGATAGCTCATTAATAATAAGGTTGTCCGTAACGTTTATTAGGAAGAAATATAAGAAATATTTCTTCTGATTAATTGATTGTTTGACTGATCGACTATCATATTCTTCACTAGGGTTATTGCTACGATATCCATAGCTTAAAACCTCATTATTCAGCTCTTATCAAGACAGAATTCTACCTTTTAATTATTTTTCGTGTTTCTGAAGTGCCCTTTTATTTCCATTTCCTCTTGTCCGTGGACACTTGTGTCCATTTTCACGCATTTTTAGAGAGCAACCCAACAGAGCACCACCACCACCACGAGGGGAAAAAAAAAAAAAAAAAACAAAAAAAAAACAGACCCAAACCCTGAGACTTAATGTATGCACAGAAAATTGTAAACATGTAAAGAACTGAAAGCTTCACGCTGAGTTTCGCCATGCTCCATTTCCCCACCATTTCCTGCTGTCGTTTTAAAGCGATCTCACTCATCTAGAGATCCCGTTTGCAGGAACAGTATGCTTATAATTACTAACAAATCAAGCGGCTACTGTTGCTCTCCCGGTTTATTGATAAGCGGAAGAGAAATGGAAGGGGGAGAAATGACAAAGAGGCTGAAAGTAACCACAGGAGGAGAAAAAGAGAAAGAAAGTGAGAAGGGGATAAAAAAGGAGAAAGGGGGTAAAAAAGAGAAATGAGAGAAGGAGAAGTAAAGAAAGCAAAATAAAGAGAGAAGGCAGAGATTTTGACAGGGAAAACTATGTATTTGTGAGTGCTCACACATACACAGCAAACAGACTTTGGGAGTGAAAGAAAATCGAATAGTTTCTGCTGGTGATAACAGGAACTCAATGGGATAAAGTTAAAGCAGAAGGGTCGGAGACACTGCGTGTAGAAGTGCGTGTTATTCTCTATTATTTCAGCAGTTATGGCAATCCCTAACCAACTGGGAAAGTTGACATGGACTGGAAATACACTATATATTACAGTTTATTTACATACACGCAGGGCGTTGACACCTGCAGTTGCACACACGGACGCGTACATCGCTTCGCCCACTAAAATATCCACATCGTAATATCTCTGGTAATGTCTGGGCCGTATCTGAAAAGCTATAGCCGTGATAAACATATAGATACGATATAGATAGAGATAATTCATTCCATGGCAAACACTTTTTTTGAGGCAGCATTAGGTAATTTACAGAAGATATAGAGTCTAGATAGAACACATCTCTCTGAAGCTATGAAATTGCAATAGATATGCTTACACCGCCTGGTAAGCTTCTAAAATGGGTTTAGAGTTATTAGGCTCCAACTGCTGGGTATGTTCCTACGGTCCTTTTCGGGGAGGTGGTGGTAGGAGCAAAAGCTGAGAAGCTTTCAGCATAGCTGGGAAGGGAGCCAGCCTGCTTCCCAAAAGCAATTTGCGAGAAAAAAAAATACCGAGCACGTGAAAATCCATATTTCAAAGGTTAACTAATGTAATGAGTGCTCCAAAAGGCCAAACCGAGTGGGGTGAGGCACATTTAAGCATTGCACGGGTCCCTCTCTCCTTAGTGAGTTTGGACTAAGATCAGATGGTGGAATTGCTGCCTCTTGTTTAATTTCTCAGTTCACTGGACAGTGACCTGATAAACTGTTCACTAAATATAGCCACTGTATAGGTGTACTCAGACCACTGAGCCCGTGTGTTTGTCCAGAGAAAGAAATGCCAATCGTGAAAATCCTTCTGGTGACAGAGTCTTAGTTCTTTTTTCTTTTTTCTCTAAATTTTTCTTGATGTTTCACTGGAATGACGTTGCAGAACATCGTGAATGGAATCAGTTACATACCTATGTATAGCGGGGGGAAGAGAGACTTTTTTTAAATTTTTGTCTGTCAGTACTACTTCTGATACCCCAAATGAGTCTTTTCCTATAGAATCAATGGCAAAAATAATCCTATTAATAGGAAAAAAAGCAAGAGCGGGCCTCTGACTCTTTTATAACTGTTTCTGTGCCATTCTCAAACTATTTGAAACCGCCTTTATGAGCTGCATAAAGTGCCTAACTAAAAATAATAGAGAAATAAGAATCCATTTCACTTTCCGATTCCCTGAAGTAAAGCCACTCAAAATAATTTGTTTATACTGGAGACTATATACAAGGGATATGAAGCAATATGTATATCTAAAATCGACATGCCTTTTGGTTTTTAGCTGTTATAGAGCTTTTATTGTGGGGGTCTGGTCTGGCAGTAGGAAATGATCCGTAATAAAAACAGTGAAACACGGTTGTGTCTATTCTATACACTGAGGTTATAAAATTGGCAATTGCCCAGTAGTTAGCACTTGGTAATATATTAGGATACCCGATCTTATTGTTTAGCAGCTCCAGACGACTTAAATATCCCCTCAACCCTAATGGCTTGATTCTCCAGATATGTTGCAAATAAACAGGGTTTTTATGACTTAACTGACATGTATTATAACCACCTAAATAGCTGGCATATGTGCATAATAGAACCCTATTATTTGCCGGATTGGTTTTGCAATTGATTGAGTGGAAATGGGAGACTGTGAAGTAGTATCTGCTTTGCGAGGGTGTGTAATCAATTAGTCTTCTCCTCTGAAACATGCCCGGGCTCTGCCACCAGCAACCCCCCGGTTTCAGAGTATATTTTCTATAAGGAAAGGCGTGTTGCTGTGATTCCGAGAGGAAGCAGCAGTAGCAGCTGTCAGCTCTTATTAACTCCTGCATAAAACATACCTTAAGTACGGTTTGTTATCAATTACTTGCAGAAATGAAACAACTGGGAAAATGTAGCGAGGCTTCCTATAAATTAAAGTGATTGGTTGATTGATTAGAGCACCTGCGGTAAATCATAACAGTTACACACAATTATGAGCGGGCTATTTAAGTTCATTTGTAAACAAAATTCATGACACAGGGGAATTGCTTTCATTTTTAGTTTAACCAGGTTTTTTTTGTTGTTTATTTCTGAGTGTGTCTGGTTGATATTACAGGAATTTGTTCCTTCTGATCGCCTTGGTTACTCTTAAAATAGCCTCACTAGTTTCTCAGAGAAAAGAGATATTTTGTTTCATCGTAGACCGAATAACACGTTTCAATTTTGCTTAGTTTCACTTTATTGTTCTGTTTTGATTTTTTTGCCCATAACTTCCTTTAAATATGTGTTACAGTAACTAGATCAGCTTTATTTAGAGGCAAGAGAGTTCCCACTACTTCACGGACAGCACAGTACGATCAAGGTGGTGAACGCCATGGTTAGACCAGATTTTTTTTCATTTTTTCTGACGTCCATTGTTCTGAAGGAAAATACTCATTTTAGTTCATAAACCAGACGTACTAAAAACACAAAGCAATAACAGTGCTGTCTTCTGGTCGCTGTATCCTCCAGCCTTGATACTTGTTTAAGACAGTAACTCCCTGCGTCTAGTGAATTTATTCCTGGCTCAGCTTAGCAGTAATGGAAACATTAGCAAAAAAAAGTAAATGTTCCTCTTTTTTTTCCCCTCCAGAAAGGCGCTGTCCGTTGTACAAAAGGCATCGGGGGGCTCTGGGTGTGACACAGGCTCAAACCCGAAAGTTGCCAGGTGCTTGCCAATATGTACTTTATTTCCCAATGATCAAACCCTGCATAGAGGCTGTACTGCACCACCCTTCTCTCCATCCATCATTCATGGAGCAGTTTCCTAGAGGTTGGGGGAGCAGCACCCTTTAGGTTGCTGGAGGTAGCCAGAGATTCAAAATTCCCTTTCATTTTGCTGTTCTGTGCATGTCAAAGAGACTGTGGTTATCCTGTGCTCCTTCGTGGCATAACGGTTTCTTTCTCCCCTCTTCCCCTTTTCTTTCTCCAGTTCCGGTTCCTCCAAAATCTGTTACTTCTTTGATGATGAATAAAGATGGCTTCCTGGGTGGAATTTCAGTCAATACCGGAGAGGTGTTTTGCTCTGTACCTGGCCGCTTGTCTTTGCTTAGTTCCACTTCAAAGTATAAAGTAACTGTGGGAGAAGTTCAAAGACGTCTTTCTCCTCCAGAGTGTCTGAATGCATCCCTCCTAGGAGGAGTACTTAGAAGGTAAGAGGCTGGGGCGAGCGTGTGAGCATGTCCATGTGTGAGCATCCAATGATGCACCAGAAATCTGGTCAACGGTAAAGATGTTTTCAAATATGCATTGATCTTATTGTTATAGCACGTGTGTGTAATGTTCAGGATAAAGTGAAAATATGCTATATTCAGACATTGACATGAGTATATGGAGACTAGAGAAAGATTTGGCCTTGTGCAATTTCTATAGAGTAATTCCAGAATGAAGGAACTGAGGCGAGGTTTTCACTCTTCAACGTGAAGACACTTTCTATCTTTTCTCCCTCTCCTCACACTTCCCTCTTAGAAAATGGACAAAATAAAATGCCATGATGGCCATGTTGCAGTTAGGTGTTGCAGGAAGAACGGGATGTATTTCAGGACCTGATGTATTTCTAGGTATTTCCTAGATAAATCCATGAGGCTTCCTCTATAAGTCTGTAACGTTAACGCAATAAACAGTTGTCACACAGGACATTATTGAAATTCGTAGGGGATTAATACGCAACCTGTAAGGCAGATAAGTACCTGACTAAAGAAAAGCCATCAACAGATAGCTTTGAAAGTCAGGAACTTAGTGCTTCATCTAGAGAAAGTTGCTACAGGAATCAATCACGGCTGCTCTTGAGGCCTTTGCTGTTTAACATTCGAGCAAATCACCCACTAATGACCCGGTGGATTTTGCGAAAGACCTCATAATAGTTGGAAGTATTGGTACCAAGGAAAATGAGGAGCAAGTGATAGCTTGGAGGCCTGGTTGCTACTCCATCACAACAAGCGAGAGATTGTGCATTTAGGTACCAGAAAGAAGAATTTAAGCTCTGAGTTCATCAGCTGGAAAGACTAACAGGAGAAAGGCCTTTGTAAGGACCGTGAATTGTCAGTATGAGTTGTCTGTAGGAAAGGTAAGCCAAGGTTCTATCTCCAGTCAGAACAGGGAAGAAGTCAAGATATGGTAGGAGGTACCAGCTCACTCCAGCCAGTGGAAAGCTGAGAGGGGAGACATCATTTTCTACTTGAGGTGTACGCCAGACTAGAAAACAAACCATAACTTTGAGACAGAAAAAAAATCAAAGAATTTGGCCCTGAATAAATTTCAGATCATGCTTAAAAGTTGCTAATTTTAGAAAAGGAATTATCTTGCCAACTCCTGTAGCCGCAATTCGGCAACATTGACTCTGAGGTGTTTTAAAATGAAGTCGTTGTATAGGGGTTTTGGGTGGATCTTTTTGGTTATGGGTTTTTTGGGGTTGTTTTCCCCCATGCAAAAAACTCTGTGACGATGTTAGGGGCTCCAGCTCCGTGTCTGGAGAGGAGGGGGGAAGTCGTGCTACGTGCAGCCAGTCACCCAAAAACACATGTGAGAATGAGGGTCTCCTGAAATAGATACTGTTCCACGTGAATGTCTGTAATCAATGTTTAGCTGTGATCCTTGCCAGTGAGAGCAGCAGAAATTTTTACTTACAGATGCTAACCCGCCTGCTCATTCTGTACAGCTACAATTGGAGCAGGGAGAACATCTGAGAGAGACACTGTAGAAAATACAATTACCAAGGTAAAGAAACACCATTATTGAACTTCAGTGGATTTCTGGAGATGGCCCAAGCCGTAATCATTGGCTGCTGCTGACTTCAGTTCCTATCTTGAATCTAAGAGCAGATGAAATACAGAAAGCTGCTCTTCTGCAATTCTGCCATCTAGCCCTATTTACTTTGATGTAAAATAGTGGGAAGCCAGTCTGGCTTCTCTGTCGTTTCTGGTTGCCTTTCGCTAAGTGTGACTGCTAATTCTTAAACAAATTTAAAGTAAATAACAAAGAGATATTTGGGATGGTCTCTGATCATCGGTCCCAAAACTCTCCCTGATTTAGCAGATGGCAAGCTTTCATGCCTGGGGGTTTACATATGCATAGGAGTCCGAACAATAGCTCTGCATTTCCCACCTATAGCTCACTCCTCCTTTTAGCGTCCTTATCAGCAACCTCCGACTGATATTCAGACCTTCCTCCAGGCACTCCATTCCCTCTGTCTAACGCACCCTGCCTTCAGGTGAGCTCTTCCTCTCAGCGTCGCCTTTCCGCACAAGAACACACTCACACACATGCACGAAAAGTTTTAATAAAAGTCTTTCTCCTTTTCTGTTTATCCACAGACACACACATTCTCCCTTTGAGCCTTTTCTTTCAGAATCCCTCCTCCCCCCCGTTCTTCTTCCCATTCTGGTTCTTGCTTGGAATAACCGAGGATATAATGCTCCTCCTCTATCCTTTCTGCCCATCTCCTCACTCCATCTTAATACGAGTTAGTGTCATACAGTAGGAACCCATTTGCTCTCTAGATCAGAACCTTATCCATTAATTATTGCTCTCTGGCATTATTTGATTTCCCTGGAGAAAACAGGGAGAAAAGTGGGTTCATCCCCGCTTCCACCGCTGGGAGAAATGAAGCAAATCTCAGCAAACCCGAGCAGAAATCAACACAGCCAAAGTCCTTAACGCCGCGTTGAAACCCTCCCAGGCTCCCCTGACTGCACAGCCTAAAACTTTTCTTCCAGGAACACTGCGGGGTTAATCACGATGTTAATCTCTTTGCAATTCTAGAGCCAAATCGAAAAACGGGGGGAGATCTTTGCGAGAAAGGCTAGAAAAAATCGGTTTGAATTTACCAGCCGGCAGGCGTAAGGCCGCAAATGTCACTTTACTCACCTCCCTGGTGGAAGGTAAGCCGAGGGTCGCAGCTCCCTTCACACCCCTGCCTGCTCCGAACTCGGGTCTGATATTTTACGAACCAAAAAAAAAAACAAAAAACAAACCCTCCCTCAGCTTCGGGGTCAGGTGGGAAAACCTTGCGGAGGTGAAATTCAGGGCGGGTTAGGGTGAACACCGGCACAGTGAAGGATCCCGTCCCCAAAAATGAAGTCACTGGCCGGAGGGTCGTTGATCCCTCTTGGTGGCACGAATGAGGGTGTGTGGGTGTGTGTGTGTCTGGGATTCTGCAGGGCAGTCCCATTCCTCACTCCTATTAATTTCCAGCCTGTGCTCTCTGACTCCACGCCTGCTCCATCGCCCCTCCATTCTTCTCCACTACAGGATGCTCAATGAGGAAAAACCCTAGAGAATTTATTTTTTAAAGAGATCAGAGCAATTTAAGAGTGGCAAAGCACAGTTTACCTTAAGGTGACTAGTACTGAACCAAGAGACCAGCTATTCCTGAGGAAGGAGAGAGGGAAGGGGAGAATGAAGCTTCACCTTATTTCAAGTCAGCTATCGTATTTTTGGTGTTCGGCGTGTCTCTTTGATTCGTTTTTACTGTATTGAAAAGTAAAATTTAGAGCCACGAAGATGTTTAGGGTATGTGCCTATTTATGCTAAGAGAAGATGGACCTTCTCCAAAAAAACGTGACCGGAATAGTATGGGTGCAGTTATGAATTATGTGTATCTGCGTTACACATACGCATCGAGAGGCGTGTAAATAATCCACTTCTCTCTCCTGCGTATAAGTACGCGTAAAAGTTTGTGCTAAATACCAGCTTTTCAACTCTTTTGATTGAGTTATACGAGAGATAAGACCTCGCCGCGCGCGGAGCTGCAGGCAGGCTCGCAAAAAGACGGGGGCTGGTCGAAACGAGCTCCTCCTGGTACCCGCGCGTAGGTTGCGCCGAGTGTGTAAAGCACAGCGCGGCTCACGGGCGTAGGGTCCCGCTATGGGTAGACCTGATGCCTTTAACATCGCGGTCAGCGCAGCTTCGCTCCTGCTGCGGGTGTGAAAACTGGGGCACCCTGCTCCCAGCAAAATCAGACCCTCCCCGAAGCTGGCTCGAGGTTCAAAAGCCTGTGCGGTTGTGTGGTGATGCTAAAAATCCACGTCAAGTACGTAGTAAGGCGTATGTCACCCTCCTCTCCCCTGATTTCTCTACAAACCAACAGTCCACCTCCAGAGAGCTCCCTCTCTTTGGAAGAAGCTGCACCTGCTGGAGATTTATCTTGTTTTCCGCCACCAGCCAGGCTTTAGCGATGTTGTTATTGCATCGCCCAGGGCAGAAACGCTCCGGCCGGGATTACCCGGGGGGACCCTGCCAGGAGTGGGGTGACCGCGGAGGGGACTCCCCGGGCTCCCTCGCCTTCATTAAGAGGTTTGGTGATTAGCGAGGAGCCTTGGAAAGCAGAAGATGAGGTTGGAAAGCAACTCCTGATCTTTAAAAATAAAGGGGTCTTGCAGTTACCAGGCATATCTGGTTTGCGTGTTGGAAATCTTCCCCCTGGTCCCTCAGGCAGTGCTTTAAAGGGTTTAATGCTTTTTTTCTAGAGGGGCTGAGCTATAATCTGGTGGAATCCCCCTAGAGTCTGAGGGTTTGGGCGTGTTTTGGGTTTTTTTTTTTTTTTTGCCGCCCCCCTCCCCCCTTTTCCTCCTTTCTGCAGCTACTGTCTTCTTCTTGTGGCGTGAAGTACATCAGTAGGACTTGGATAACACGAACCTCTGGAGGCAAGAAACCTGAAACCAGGCAGGCAGGAAAAGCGACAATTAGAATTAGAGTTAGAATAATTATTGTTTTTCACAGAAAAGGTTGCAAGGAGTTGCTACCTTTCCATCTGGCAGAGAGGAGCTTCTGTTGCATGACGGGCAGTTAAGAAAGCAGATTAATAATTCCCATTGGCAGTGCCGTTATCTCCATCACCTTACAGATGTGGAGAGAATTGTGATAATGATGCAAGCCCTCTGTCTGTGTATATATAATGTCCCACAAATGATTCACACTAATATTAACTTTATGCCCACATCTGTAAAGCTTTGGACTTTGTGTATTAAAACAGGAATGGTTTCTCTGCTGTAAGGAAAGTCCGGATCCTGCTGTCTTTCAGGATTTAACTTTCCCCTGGCATTTTTTTTTTTTGGCCCAGTTAATTTGGAAGTGGGTGTGTGTGTATGTATGTTCTGTGTGTGTATGCGTGTGTGCTTTTCCCACAGTCCTGCACAACCAGCTCCGTGTGTACCTCCCACCACGAGCGCGTTGTAGCAAAGACAAATCTCATCGGCTGAAAAATCGGTCCGATCAGCTTACTTCTGCCCCCAAAACAGGGCTTGTGGAGGGAAAAGGTATACCTGCAGCCTGTTCCTAAGGTGCAGAGGGTGTTATAAGGTTTCTAAACAGGGCCCGAACGAGCCGGTCTCTCCCGAGGGAGCGGTGGGCAGCAGCCCGGTGCCTCGGCAGGTCGGAGCCAGCCCGGGGAGGGGGGGGGGCCCTGGGGTGGCCGGAGGTGTTAATGCCTCGCTCGTTCCCTCCAGGTGAGGCCGTTCATTTAGCTCGGGATTTTGGGTACATCTGCGAAACGGAGTTCCCAGCCAAAGCTGTTTCTGAGTACCTGAACAGACAGCACACGGACCCCAGCGACCTCCACTCCAGGAAAAACATGCTGCTTGCTACAAAGTGAGTGAGAAGTTAACCCCCCGCGCTCCTTCTGCCTTCCCCCGAGGAAATCCTCTCCCTCCTTAAACCCCTCCTCTGAGCTCGGTTTGAAACCAGACGGAGTTTCCAGACCCCAGATTCTATCGGCCCCGCAGGGAGGAAGGATGCTCGTATCGCCCTCTGGGCAGGGTAGATCCTATAGCTGCTGCGTCCCTCTGCAGTGGGGTTTCTGCCAACACACGCTGTCCCTACAGAGCACGTAGGTGACTGTCCCCCAGCTACCGTACATCGTCTCCAAGCCACCCCCAGTTCAAAAATCTTTATGGAAAGGGGATCAAAAAATCTATATTTTGCTTCCACAGCATGTCTGTCTGTCCCTTCTGCTGCTCACACACACCTGTTTGTCTGCTACCAAAATGCAATGTCTTTTTCATATAGTTTAATACAGAAAAACTTAAAAAAAAAAGCGGGGGGGGGGGGGGGGGGAATCCCCCCCACCATGTTCTGCTAATGATCCTCGGTTTTGTCTCCCCAACCGATCTCTATCCCTTGGAACTTTCTCGGTGGATGTGTTGTGTTGCACGATTTACCCTTGGCTGTGCCTTCCAGGCCACTAACTGGGTCCTTCAAAGCTTGCTCACGTCCTCGGTGGTAGGTGCTTCTGTGTCTCCACACATATCTGTCTATCTGGCAAAAAAAGGCAAAAACAAAAATAATTCCAGCCCAAAGAACTCTCATTTCTTTCATGCTCTGGGAGGTGGCTTGCCTCCGATGACAGTGTAATTTAAAGAAATATATGGAGGGTTGAAAAATCATTTGCTCAAATTTGTCCAGATGTTTTTTAGACGTGATTGGAATTTGATTGCCCTTTTCCGCAGGGTCAGAAGATATTAATGTCCCAGAACTTTAATTGCTCACAGACCCTGCTTTGCTCTTTGAAGATGTAAAATGTTGGACTCATTACTGTTTGTTCTCCAAATTCAAAGTTTCCTCTCTTGCACTTTCTTAATGGATAATACACATAGAAGTAGACCTTTATCTTTTCCCACCCTCTGAAACCTTTAACCCACCGGGAATTTCAGAGAATTTCAGAGGATGAGAGCTGAATGCCATTTTTAAGGGTTCATTCTTTTTCTTTTTTTTTTTTTTCCTTTTTCTTTTCTGGCTCTTTTTTCCTCCAGTCCCTGGGTAGGCATCTGTCTCAAAGAAACTATTCCTTTGGGAAACCCACCAGTCCTCAGGGTTTCTACGTTGCCCAGTTGACTTGAAGGCCTTTTAGACCAGAGCAATGCAACAGAAAGTGAGGGGGAGGAATTAATTATAAAAATAAAAATTGATTTTTCAAAGGTGTGGGCAAACAAACAAGAGTCAGATGTCAACTCTGATGTGTTAATTGGGATGCCACCCCCCAAAATAAAATTGGAAGTGCTAGGGTTGCTCCTCATGCAATGAATAAGCCAGCATGGAGTCCCAAAGTCCTGATCTTTCTTGACAATGTGGCCCAGCTTGAGCAGTCCCAGAGAAGGCTTCTTTTCATCCCTTGCCTGCACCGTGTCCCTGTGTCAACCAGTAGCTCTCAGTGTTTGGTTGTGCTTTCCTCCGGGAACAGCACTGGCGGGAGCTGCTTTGAGCCAAGGTCAGGCCTCCAGGCAGATCAGTGTTTGGAGATCCATGGTTCTTGTCCCTTTCAGCCTGATTATTTTTAGAGGCACCAAGCAGGGATGGGTTTCCACAGTGTTTTAGAAGCATGCTGGTGGCTGTCAGAGAGATTTCTGTCTCCAGACCTGGTGTTATCCTGCAATTGTAGGAACCCCTCTCCTGAAGAACATCCTCTTGAGCAGGAAGTTGCTGGCTTGCCATGGCCAGTCTCCACGCACTGCAGAGGGCGAGGAAGGTGGCCGAAAGGTCCTATCCTGGGTCTTGGGGTCAGTTTTGGCCTGAACCTGCCTCTTTCTTCAACCTTGGTAATCTCAGAAAAGTGTGGGATGAGCCTAACCACTGCTTTTCTCTCTCTCTCTTCCTCTCTTTGCCTTTCTCTTTTCCATGCAGGCAACTTTGTAAAGAATTTACAGATCTCTTGGCCCAGGACAGGACGCCCATTGGAAACAGCCGGCCCACCCCTATTTTGGAACCGGGCATTCAGAGCTGCTTGACTCACTTCAGCCTCATCACTCATGGCTTTGGGGCCCCAGCTATCTGCGCTGCCCTCACGGCCCTTCAGAACTACCTGACTGAAGCTCTCAAAGGCATGGACAAGATGTTCTTGAACAACAACACTGCTAACAGGCACACATCTGGCGAAGGACCAGGTAGTAAAACTGGAGACAAGGAAGAGAAACACAGAAAATGAGAGAGAGAGGAAAAAAAAAGAAAGAAAGGAAAAGAAAAAAGTTAAATAAATAAAAGGAGAAAAGAGAGAGATAATCTTAAAAAAAAAGGTCTTACTTTTAGATTTAAAAATATTGGATTGGGCTTTGGAAGAATTCTATTAGGTAGGACAAAATAATAATAATAAAAAGAATAATAATAACAAAAGAGAGACAATAATTTAAGATCAGAGGAGCAGAATGACGCAAGACCAGTGGTTCAGAGTCTCTTGCCAGGAACGCGTGAAGAAAACCACCAGGATTTTTTTCCCACTTCTGTTCTTTCACATTTTTTAAATAATGATTTGGGGGGGAGGGGAATATAATAATAATTAATAATAATAATAATAATAAAAGAAAGAAATGAATAACTTATTGGAAGAAATTGGAGAAACATTTTTGGTGTCAGTGCTTTGATTTCTTGAGCTGCACGGTCTGTCTTGCTACTATTTTTATTTTATTCTTTTTTTTTTTTTTCATTTTGAACGACGTCCTGTCTCCACCCTAGCTAAAATGGTCTTCCAGAGCCTTCCTTTCTGAGCAGCCCCATCACCTCATTCCCCCCAACTCTTCCCATCTCATCTCACCACCCTGGCTCTGTCTAGACTAGGAAAGGAGGGGAAGTGAGCGCACAGACCTCTCCCGAAGTCGTCAACACCAGCCGGTTTGAGCTGCGTCTTAATATTAGATGCCATTAGATGGGAAGTCTCTAGTCTTCGTAGATCAGATGAATAAGTTAACTCTATTTTTTAGAACTTTTTTGATTTTCCTGGTCTAGACAGACTCTCTGTTTAGATTACCAGTGTTTACAGGTGTGTATGGGCGCGTGTGTGCTTATGTGCGTGCATATGCGCACACATAACTTGATAGGGGTGCATGTGTATCTTCTGTATGTTTGTATATATATGTATATATATGAATATATACATATATATATTTAATATGTGTGTATAGCCACACATATTCACACATGCAAACATGCCTTTGTAATTTAGTACTTGCCTTTGATGGTAAAATGACTTCTCTATAATGGGTTGCAAAATTTGAAAGTGAGGTCTGGTAAAACGTCAGCGCTGATTTCTTGATTTTCTGAGATCTCCTCTTTTTCTCTATGGAGTTTTGTATTCCTAACTATGCCAAGGTTTCAGTCCTTAATTTCCTTAAATAGTGTGTGTGAGAGAGATCTTCTCCCATTTTTAAAGAACTGTTAACAACAACAAAAAAAAAGAGTGATATGAGTATGTAATTCTTTCTCAGGAGTATGCACTATTTTATTTTCTTCTGTTTCCTAAAGCTTTGCCCGCTTGGCTTATGAGCTTCTTCAAAGAGGACTAGAGATCCCTACACAATATATCAGGTACAGAGAAAAAAAATCCACAATTCTGATATTCTGATACTTTTTCTTTTTTTTTGCTTTTTCAAATCAAAGCCAGTTGTTTCCGAATTCTGTAGGTGCACTTCTTTAAAGAAGCTCAAAGGGAATAATTTGAATGAGATAAAAATATAAGTTGAAATCGTGGCGTAATATTGCAAAGAAAATAAGAGCTGTGTTGAAAGTTACCGTGCTTACTTGGCACTAGGGTTTTGTACCCAGGGAGGAAAGGGCTGCCATGTGAGCTGGCTCCTCGTGATGGGAGTGGGGAGGGTTTGCCAGGGAATATCCTGATTTCTGAGCTCAGTCTGAGGAAGTCTGTTTCTCTTAGAAAGCTTTTAAAAAATATGTCTTGTGACTCTTGCTTTAGAACAAGTTGGTGTGGTAGGGGGGAACAAAACTTCCTAACTCCAATGTTTTTCTTGGTGGTTTGGTGTGTGACAGGATGTCTTCTGCATATGATTTGGGGGAGGGTGGAAGGGGAGTCTGATTTTTCCTTTTTTTTTCCTTTTTTTTTTTTTTAGCATACATTTCTTTGTCTTCTGTGGTAAAAATAATGCTGAAGTGTAAGGATATGAATTTCTATTTGGATTCTGACGTCTTGCGTAATTGCATGTGTTTCTCAGTGGGGTAGGGTTCGTGCACTAACACATCTTTTTGCTTGTGTCAGGACAGTTACTGGGTGTGGGTAAATCTCCTGGAGTCGCTGGCAAAACTCCAGTGGGGTCAGGCCTCCCCTAGGGATCCCTGTTAAAGCTGCAGGACTCAATCCCACCCACCTGAGCAGGCACAGCGGAACTTAAAGCAAGGAGCGAGAGAGGAAAGAGAATACTTAGCCTTGTTGTAGTTTCTAGATGCCATCCAAAGTGGATGGTGGGGGAGAAATAATTCAACAACAACCTCCATGTCCCCCAACAGAATTTTCTTAAAAAAACCCAAATGATCCTCTTGATTGCCACTGTTACAGTTCTTAATTATCTCGGATATGGCTACAGCTGAGGGCCTACTCTGCTTTTCAAATCTGCATGCAGCAGGTGAAGGTCTTGGCTCTTGTCCCCTACCTGTGAATTGGACACTTGTGTGGCAGTAGAAACCCAGGAATCATCCAGCCCCAACAAGTGCTGACCCTCTGGAGATGCTCCTCATTCATGTACCTTTGGTCCTTCTAGGGCAGAGTCCTGTGGGGATCCTCATGTGAGAAAAGGGGGAAACTGAGACAGACAGCCTTCTCCATGGGCTGCTGGGATGAGTTTGAGGTAGTCATTGACTCTGGCAGGTCCCTGACAATGGGTTTGGTATTTGGCATGACCCTGTGGATTGTCACCAGAGGACGTGTGGATCTCTGGGTGATGTAGATCTCATGGATTCCCACTGGTAGGTTTGAGGACCCCAAGACTGAAAAGCTGTGCCCAGGCAACCCCTGGTTCTGCAAAGCCTACCCCTCACCAACCACCCCTAATTTCAGCAGTCCCCTGAGGAAGGGCAATCCAAGCTCCAGTGCAGGGCATGCCCCAGCAGTGATGTGTGGGAAAGGGAAGGGGTACATGTGTTTGTATCTGGGGAGGAACGAACGGCATCACCTGAAAGCACATGTCACTTCTCCTCCTGACGAGACTATTCTGTTCATTGAAGGTGATCACATAGTGTTGAATGTTGCTTAGCCTGCCCTCTGAAAAAAGGTGAGGTGCCCATGGGCCTAGTCCTCCAGCCTCACCCAGCCCTCCAGCCTCACCCAGCCCAGTGGGGCTCCGGGGTATGGGGGGACCCCAAGTTAGCTCTCTGTCTTCCACCTCTCCATCTGCACATGTAGGTACACAGGGACCTGCTCCCTGCCACCCCAGAGCTTCCAGCTGAAGGCTTTGGGGAGATGTTGGCAATGTTCCCTCCTTGTCTTTGGGGGGTTGCTTCTTCCTTGTCTTTGTGTGGAATGCTGGGGATGCTCCTTTTAACTGCAGAAGACAGCATTCCACCACCACTGTGAGCTTAATGAGGAGAGGGAACCACTTGCAACTTCTTGAGGAAACACCTGCACACACATGTGCACGTTCTGACACGTGTGTGAGGGCCTGAACCTGCTGCTGCTGCTTAAATCTCCCCTAGGCACAGATTTGGTCACCTGGACCAGGACCTAAACCTTGAGAAGGTTAAGGGAAGAGTTTCAGTTGACTCCTGGCAACTTTGCATCTGCCTCTCGTGCCTTTTACCTGGAAGAGACAGACTGCAAATGCCAGGCTGTGCTTTGCTCAGGCGAAACAAAGCCAAATGTAAAATTCTCACTGATTTCAGTGGGACGCCCCCCATTTGCTCCCCAAAGTACACAGAAAAAATCCACGAGGTTTCTTATTTAAATGCAAGCAGGGAGAAAACATGGCACAGGAGTATATATATCTATCTCCCTTCTTCCCCCTAGCCTAGTGCTGGTTGCAGAGGGAAATATCCATTGCTCAGGGGCTCCTATCAGTGCTGAGGACTGAGGTCCCCCCAAAACCAAACTCAGCATCCTGCTGGAAGGCATTTTCCTGCTTCCCCTGCACTTTCCCAGCCTGACTACTTGTGTTGGCGGGGCACCTCAGACGTTTATCTGATAATTGAGTTATTAAAAGATTTGGTTTCCTCGGGATCATAAATCAATAAACAGGAGGATTAACACAGCAGCTTTGCTTTTTAACTCAAGGGAAAAGTTTGAGGAGAGACCATGAAAAGTTTGTTTTCAAACCAAACAGGTGGGTTGTTGTAAAAATTATTTCATTCTTAGTCTAGGCTTTTTTTACTTTTTTTTCCTTTTTTTCCTCTATTTTCTGTCGGAAAGATCTTTGTTTTCATGTACTCCCTGACTTTTTTTTTTTTTTTTTTTTTTTTTTTTTTAATCCCTGGTTGTTATTCACACAAGGTGTGAAGGAAACAAGAAGCCAATTTTATGGGAATCCTTTTACAACCCGATGATTTCTTTAAAATCGGGTCGTGTCTTGTCCCACCTAATAGAAATTCTCTGTGAGAAGCTTTGCATCCCAGACCAACCTCCCCCGAAATCCCCAGATTTACATTTGGGGCTGGGTGGGAGGGGAGAAGGATGGTTTTAAGACCTTTAGCTATGCCCAAAGGGCTTATTCCCTTCCCCTGCTCATCTCTTTCTGACCGGTTTATCGCGCAGATCTATTCGGCTGTGTTTTAATACGTTTCTCGGAGAATTTGGTGCTCGTTTCAGCTGCCGTAAGCAGTGCCAGGTCGATCCGGCTAAACTCCCCTTCCCCTCCGGCTTCCCTGTGTAAGAGACCGTAGGCTTTTTACAAATAGTATATTTTCTTATACAAAGGGAAAAAGTGAAAGAAAATATCCCCAAACACACTGGCAAACGCCTCAACATTTCGAGAGAGACGAAACGTTTTGTGCCAGCGAGAAATAAAGGAAAAAATCCAAACAAATGCAAAGCTCTGGAAAAGCGAATGAGAAACTGGAAAGATGAAAGAAAGAAAGAAAGAAAGAAAAAAATTATCTCCTTTTATGCCCCAAACGATCCCTTTCACCTCCTCTTCTTGAAAAATCTGACCATACAGTGAGAAATATCAGTTTATCGACTCTTCCTGAGAAGAAATGCGGAGAGGCATTCAGTATTGAGTTTGTATATATTTATTTATGCTTAATTTAACGGGAATGTGTAAATATGGCGAGCAAGTAGTTTTTGGGTTATTTATCTGTGAATCTATACCTCTGTGAATGGGTGGGGGAATTTAAAAACAAAAAGTAAAAAAAAAAAAACAAACAAAAAAGAAAAAAAACCACAAAACCAACAAAAAAAATCCCGCTTGACTAGATAGTATCCTATCTGAATCTTTTCTGTTCTTTATAGACAAGCTGTTATGGTAATGGGTAGAAATTGGTTTATTGTCCAGTGACGACCTGATTTACATAAATAATAAGATAAGAATAAAAAAAGAGAGATTGTTGTGTTTTGTTGTATTTTCCTCTTCAGTTTTTTTGAATGTTGGTGCTGCTTCGATTCTGCAGACGGAGTTACTTACAACGCCAAGAAGTCTTTATTTTCCCAATCTAGGCTTTGGGGAAATTCAGGACGTGTCTCTACATTAAAAAAAAAAAAAAAAAAAGACAATAAATATTGCTTCTCAGAAATGTTGGTATTTTATTTCTGTCTGACTCAGAAGTGTCCATATTTTTACCACTCTTACCTCCCCATTCTAAACAGACCTGTAATAAACCTCGTGTCATGTTAACGTGAGCTTTTGTTTCATTTTGCTTTTGCCAGCTGAATTAGGAGTAGTTCTTTTTCTTTTCAAAGTGTTAGCCATTAAAAGAAAGTATTAAGATAAGCCTTGCAATACCAGGAAAACCTTTTTTTTTTTTTTTTTTTGTTGCCCCACTGCTGTGTTACTGTTACTGTACGTTTCACTTCTGTATACGTGGATGTGAGTGTGTATATGTACGTATATATATACTCTTATATACAGATCGGGAGTGACGTTCGTATTCACAACGCGGGATTATTTTCTACCTTCAGGTCTACAGTGACAGCACCAGTAATTAGCAAAAGGAAATATTAAAATCAAACCCACTTCTTTCTCCCCCTCCCTCCCCAAATCGGCTTTATTTAGGTTCATAATCGACGCTCATGAAGCAGAGCCGAGGGGAGATCCGGATCCTCGGGGCTAAACCGGAGCCACTCCGGAGTGACTCGGGGCTCACTTTGCGGTTGAGTGGAAGAGGAGGGGCGGCAGATTAGGACCTCAGGATTTTTTTTTTTTTTTCTTCCCCCAGAGTTGTTATAGAAAGCACCGTTTTTTTTTGCCTGTAAATCAAAGGCTGGGAAGGACTGTCAGTTTAACCCTCCGCACAGTCACCCTGAAAACAAACACCCACGCGTGCTCAACCAGGGAGCCCCGAGGGTGGAAACCGGTTTAAAGCCTCACTTTTACTGCGGTGAAGTATTTTAGTTAAATATCCGCTCTGAAGATTGGTCTGGGTTGGGTTTTATCTGTTGTTTTCTAGAGAGCGCGGTAGTTTAGGAGACGGAGAGATGCAGGAGCCATCATGGGCAGCGGTTTTTGCAACTTCATATTTCTCTGGGATGAGGGGGTGGGAAAATAGCAAAAAACAAATCCATCCCCACCTCCATCTCCCAAACTATCTCCCTTCTCCCTCTCCTTCCAGCTTGGACCACAGGAGCCGACTCAGATGATCGCCCAAGGTGTCCAAAATAAATCATCATCATCTTCATAATAATAATAAAAGCATTGCAAACGACTACCCCAAAGTCTGTTTTATGGGGAAGCTTTCGAGTCTCGGCTCCCTCGGCTTCAGCCAAGCTTGGACTCAACCGTGACCTACTTTCTCTCCGTGGTGTGATGGCAAAAACGCCCGGAGCGAGTTTGGGGGGCCCGGGGTGGAGGAATGGAGGGGGGAGAGGGGGGCGGCGGGGGCAGCAGCGCCCGGGATCCGAGCAGGGGGAAAACGAGGAGCGGAACAGCGAGCAAAAGAGAAAAGGGAATTCCACCTACCTCCCCTTTCCTCCTTTTTACCGGGGCTTTGCCAGGGTGATGAGCGGGGACCCCCAAACCCCCGCTTCCCCAGCCCCCTCCTCCCAGCTGCGGGCAGGTGGGGGGTGAAGGATGACCGCGGGCGGGGAGCGCTGGGAATACCGGCGACACTGGAGCTGATTTCCAAAAGCCAGGCTGCTTGCCACGCTTTTCTGTTTCGTGTTGTTTCCTTTTGTTTTCATCGCACGGACGATACTATTTTTAGTAGAGCATGTGTTTTGCATGAAAACTTTCAAAAGAGCTCTCGCGGTTCCCAGCGGAGTCTGGAAGGGTGGTTTGGGGGACGGGGGGGCGGAATCAGGAAGTTTCTCTGTTGTCCAAGAACTGTGCAACAGTTATGTAAAAAGGGGATTAAAAATAAAAAATGCGCCAGGGAAAGCTCTGCTATAACTTAGCAGAAGAACCCGCTTGTGGAAACCGAGAGCCCCCTTTAAGGTGGGACCCGACGAGGCGAGGAAGGGCTCACCCCGAGTTTCCCAGGCTCCCTACGACAGTCTCGGAGTTGCAAAATCAGAGGACAGATCCGTGTGTGTTAATAACGAAGTACAGTTGGCTGCTGCGGGAGGCGACCGGGGTGCCCTGCCCATCCCCGGGGCCGGGGTCTCCTCCCGCTCCCCCCGGCGCAGCCGGCGGTGCGCGGGGTGGGCTCGGACACCCGCGGCTCCGGGAGCGGGGGTGTCGGGAGAGGAGGAAAGTTCCTGCTGATCTCCTCTGCTCTGCTGCATTTTCCCAACGGTCCTCAACAAGCCAAGATCAATTTCTTTCTTGCTTTCTTTTTATCTCTTTCTCTCTCCTTTCTCTTTCTCTCTCTCTTTCTCTCTTTCTTTACCTCTTTCTCGCTCTCTTTCTCTCTCTGTCGCTTTCTTTAGCTCTATCTCTTTCTTTACCTCTTTCTCGCTCTCTTTTTCTCTTTACCTCTTTCTCGCTCTTTCTCTCTTTTTCTTTACCTCTTTCTCGCTCTATCTCTCTCTTTACCTCCTTCTCTCTCTCTTTCTCTCTCTCTTTACCTCTTTCTCTCTCTCTTTATCTCTTTCTTTACCTCTTTCTCTCTCTTTCTCTCTCTACCTCTTTCTCTTTCTCTCTCTATCTCTTTCTTTACCTCTCTCTCTCTCTGTTTCTTTACCTCTTTCTTTCTCTCTTTCTCTTTTTTTCCTTCTCTCTCTCTCTTCCTTTCTTCCTTCTTTCCCATCCATCTCCTTTTCAACTTTCTCCCCGCAGCTAAGGTTAAAATTAAATGAATAGCAGCAGTAACCTTGCTCATTGAAACTTCCCCTCCCCACCGGTCTGATGTTATAATCTGCTTTCCCAGTCATGACCAGCGGGGACCTTCTCTCCGTCTCTGCTGCCTTGCCCCAGTCTCTTTTTTAAACTCTAGGTAGTTCTAGTTTCCATTACAAAACTTCACCTTGATTTATATAGTCATAAACATCATTTTTGTCTTTCATTGCTTTAGGGTGAACTCCTTTCTTTTTTTTTTTTTTCTTTTGCTTTTTTTTTAAATTTTCTTTTCCCTCCCCACCTGCATCGTATGGCCCACGTTTACACAAGACCTCATAAATAACATCTGCTGTCCCTATGATGGAACTAGTCAAATGTCTTGAATAATCCCCGGTACAAAGATATTCACTGAAATCTTTTGTTTTCACTGTCTCTCTCGCAAACAGGCACCCGCACATATTTTTTCCCCGTAGCTGGACGTGTGTCCGTGCATGTGCACAGCTGTACCAGGACATCGTGTTATATGTTGTGACACAACTGTGCGTAGCTCAGCTCCGTCATGCGGAGTCGGTCGCATTCGCTCACCACCACTAACTTCGATGAGATAAGGGGGGAAAAACATGCTCCTCTTTTTTGCCTTTGGAATTAAACCCTTGCAACAGACTCTTGCAATAGCCGGTCCCCCCCGGCTCCCTCCCCGCAGCGCGGGGCTCTGCTCTCCGCTCATTCCCCGGACCCCGGGGTCCCGCAGCGGGGCCCTGGGCCTGATCCGGAGCCCCGGGGTAGAGGAGGAAGGGCTGCCCTGGTTTCCCTTCCAGCAAGTCTCCCCTCTGCCTGTGACCGCTTTCTGGGGGAGGGAGAAGCAGACCTCTGGGGATTTACGAGTTAAAAGCGTCTCTATAGTCTCTCCTTAATACGAAGCTGGAAAAAACAGAATCTCACGCAATTACGAAATCACCGCAATTACTTTGGAGCTTCCTCCAAACAACACCGAAATTACAAGAGTGTGTGTGGTTTCGCGCGTGTATTTCTCACCCGAATATTCAGAGGCAACAATGCTTATACCCCTCCCCCCCTCTCGCCTCGGATCTGCCCCGGGTGGGGCAAATGACAAAGTCCCCACCACCAAAAAAAAACCCAAAACAAACCCCCAAAATAGTTTAGCAGTTTAATACCCGGCAAAGTGTTTTTAAAGCGAAGGCGAGGGCTGTCCCGAGCTCTGCCCGGTGCAGCGTGACCTGCCCGGTTCCCCGGCGTGGGGGGGTGCCCTGCCCCTGCTGATTAGTGCTGTTAAATAAACAGCGGCGCGCGCGGAACGGCCGTCACCTTCCGACAGCACGCGAGGAGGAGGATGCTTTCCTCCGGTCGAGAGGAACGTTTCCTTTTCAAAGCAGAAACGTTTGGGTCTTTCCAGGGGATAAACTAGTGCGTGCTGAGTTTTACAAAGAGCGTTGGGTACAGCTGAAATCTTATCCGTAGTTTTACTCGCTTAAAATGCCAAGGTGAATGAAAGGCGTGTGGACATTTGCTTGTAAAGATCCATCAAAGTACCAGGGGGGAGATCTCTCGCCTCATGAAATCAGCGCTAGCAACAGTTTCTCTCGCTCTTGGTGCACTGAGCATCACACGGCAGTCCTCGCTCCTGAAAAACTGCCAGTGACTTCGCCGAAAACTGCTGTCGCCTGCAAAGCCAAAACAATAAATAATAATTACAAAAAAAAATTAAACAACAACAACAACAAAACCCCAAAACCCCCACAAACTCCCCCCCCCCCGAAAACTGCAGGAGCACTTCCCAAAACCCGTGAGCAACGATCGGGACCAGAGAAAACCCCGGTCTCCCCTATCCTGTGTTTTATTTCAGTGCAGAGGAGATCCTGTTTCGGCTGGGAAAAAAAGGGAGCCTGTTTCCAGCCCTGTATAGAAAATCACAGTGTAATAATGGGAAAAAATGGGAAGGGTTGGTGGTGGAAGAACTGCAAGTGGGGCTAGGAAGCTTTTCTGGATAAATGCTTTTCACGGAAATTGGCTGGATTGTAAAATCTATTTGAAATTGGTATAAAGCAAGCCGGAAGGAACGAGGTGAAACATTTAAAACGAAAAGTTGTGGATCTTAATATTAACATCGAGCGGTGAAGGTGGGAGATGGTTTTGTTCGACGAGAAAAAATAAAACACCGGCTTCACCCTGCCCCAGAGAGCCGCCTGCTCACCCGCTGCTCACGCAACGCCGTGCGGGCAGATGAGCGGAGAAGACCGAGAAAGTGCAGGCTTAAAGCCCTCCAGTCTCGCTTTCCTGGGTCCCTGCCATTGCAGCAGGAGTCTGGAGGGTTTCCCTGCTGCCGGCGGCTGCCGGGGGGGAAAGACGGGGGCCATGGCCGAGGCGTAGCAGGGACCTCCTCCCTCCTTACGCTTCAAAGGTTTCTTTAAACTTTAACTTCGGAGTGACATGAGGGAAAGTAACTCAGTCCCGACCTGTAAACTCGCATTTTGGAAACAGGGTTTTTTGAATCCCCCCCTCCCCTCCTTCCCCCCCCCCCCCCCCCCCCCCCCGCTGTGTCTTGGTTTGGGAAGTATGGGCTTGTTTATAAAGTTTGCAAAGAATAATCATAAAAAGAAAGGGGAAGGGAGGGTTGGTTACAGAGAGTTTCCCCTTCTGAATAAAAAGGTGATAATTATAGCGGTTTTCTCACTAAGGTGAAGCAATACCCCCTCCACACCCCATCCCCGAAACATACCCTGGGCTGAGGCGTTGTACGACTCTGGAGAAGGGGTGTGAAAAGTCAGAGTAGGGCTTTAAAAGTCAAAGTAGGGCTTTTCCCTCTCCTCTAGCTGTAGAAATCTCGTGTGTGTGTTTATGTGCATATACCTACTCGTGCTACTGACCTGCGGGAAATATTTTGCAGCTACTCATCTCTCCAGGCGCAGAAAATGAAGGCTACAGGGTTGTTTTCTCCTTGCTGCAACGCTGTTTCTCGGTCTCTCCCTGTTTATCTGCAGCTACCCCAGCCCCACGCAGGCAGCCTTTCACGGTCTCTTTTATTTGCCAAAAACACCTGACACACGGCTCCGGGAGGCTCGTTCGGCACTCCGGGCTACAGCCCCTGCCAGGGGGGATGGCCCCCGCTCCGAAACACGCTCGGACAGGGCTAATGCAAGGCGAGAATTGGCAGCTGATACGGGGGCGGGGGGAGGGGGAGGAGAAAAGTTGGGTCAACCCCAGTGACAGCCAGGGTCAAGGTAATCCCCTGCTAAAGTTGGGAGAGGAGAATGGAAGCCCTAGGAGGGAGCTCGTCCTTCCCCCAGCCTCACGACCAGCTCCTTCAGCTCTGCGACCCTCTCCCCCTCTTGGTGGGATCCGCACGGCCCCAGACCGGCCCCTTCTCCGTTCCGTGCCGGGTGCTAAGGAGCTTGCCCTGCCCGCTTTGCTTCCCCGACCTCCCCCCTTCCCCTCGCCCCCTTCCCAACATCCTGTCAAGCAATAGGCTGTAAAATAGTTATCCAGCCCAGCACACAGGCAAGTGCCGTTTGAGAGTAATTTCTGCCCCAAGCATTTGGCCGGGGGCAAAGCAAGCGTGCTCTCTAACTGATCAACCTGGATATTTCATTATTCATTAATTTACTGTTTAACCAAATCCCACTCATTATCAGAGGCAACGCTTGGCAGAGCCCAGCGAACAGTAGCAGTTGGTGTCAGGCGTGGAGAATTGGCCCATTTGATCCTGGGCTGTTTTATTATTCAACACCACTGACTGAGAAAAAGGCCCATGAATAATAAAGAGCCAAAGCGTGTTTGAACTGAGAAGCATGACACAGCCTTACAAAACAGCAGTTAGGAAATTAAAGGCGAGGTGGCCCAGGCTTTGCATTTTTTATTCTCACTCTGGGCACAGGCATTGGGATCCCACATTTTTGTTGTTCCTGTGATTATTGTTGTTGTTATTACTGTTTTCCCACAAGCCGTCTGAGAGGTGTAAACCCAAAATCTTAATCTGGATCTTTTTGTTGCAAAGTTTCTCTCTGCTTTATCCCGATTATCATTTCGGTTTTAATAATAACACAGATTGTGCTGCTTGCTTTTTCTCCTTTCCTTTAGTCCGTAGGAAATAAGTCAGCTAAAAACAACCTATCTGAGTTGTTTTGGGTGGAAATCCGCAAAAACACTCACAAGAGAAATTTAACTGAGCACTGGGATGTCAGTGGGGCCAGAGGAACTTTGGTGAGATCCTGAAGGAGCCTCAGGGCTGGGACTAGTCCAGCATGATCAAGCCTTCAGAAAACTACTACACTGAAGGCATTTTTCATATTTTGACATCACCTTCATCTCTAGGCACTGACTGAACACCAGCCGAAAAGAAGAATGCACCTCCTATATAGTGACACCATTAAAATTTTTTTTTCATGTTAGTAGCAGATGTAATCCTTCTTGTCTTCATCATGCTTTTCGATCTTCTGAACCCAGATCTTTGGTTTTTTGCCCTAATCCTTCCCTTAAGTATGGCAGAAAATCACAGGTGTTATCCCAGTTACATCAGGATCAAACTGCATTTTCCATAATGCTCCCATTTTTGTAGGATACATAAGAGAGTCCTATGGAGTGGTTAGATTTAGTATATCTTTTTAAAAAAGGTTTTCTTCTCTAAGGTGGTTAAAATATGGGGTCCTGAAAAAGAACGAGGAGCAAGCAGTCAACAGCATCTTTGAAAAGCGTTGACCACAGGGTCTCTGATCTAAAAGTCATCCAAGACCAGTGGAGCAAAATAACTTGTCTGCAGCCACAATAATCAGGAGTGAACCTGGAGTATTCACAACAGCCTAACCCTAATCTCACCCTCTTCTAACAGCAGAGTTTTGCAAGACTTTTTGTCAAAATACTCTTTCGGTGTTGCCCTTTTGATCTTTGTTGGTTATGACAACCGCTGTTGTGAAACACCCTCCAATTTCCTTATGTTGTTTTAAAATTTATGTTAGAAATAACATCTTTAATGTCATCAGATTGCAGCAAAGATCTGGCTTTTAATCTTTCTGGGGGCAAATGGCAGGAGGCATTTTGCCCTGCTTACTTTTCTAACCCCCTTCTGTTGACTTTGTCAAGAATGATGGTAGGAGCAGTCATGGTATTTTAGTCCTCCCTGCATGTGACACCGGGCACAACACACGGTGGCGGGCACAGAAAGGGTGTGCCACCCCTGTAATGCCAGAATGCTCTCCCCCTTTGCCATTTGTATCTGTTCAGGCTCAGACACTGCTTAAGATGCTTGGATGATGAAAAGAGATTGTTCCTACTGTTTTAGTCCCTTCCTGTCTTCTCCCTCATCTTTTCTCCTGCCTCCTTGAGATACACAGAAGTGGGATTTCTGATGGGTGGTAGCTGTGCAGGGGATGATCATTATAAGACCAAGTGCAGGTTATCTGCACGTATTAGTTCTGGTCAGGATCAACAAAGACCTCCTAAATGATTTAGAGTGACTTGATTTGGATCAATTGTTTATTTAATAAAAAAGTGGCCAATTCAACCCCACACCACATGTCTTGTTTTATTTGTGGCCTGGCTCCCTGCGAAGGCATCTTTGAACAGGCCATGTGTATCCTATTGTGGCAGCAGGCACTTCTCCATAGGCTCTGTCTCATCCTGCAGGGTGTTTTTTAGGTTTGGGTGGTTTTGTCCTTTTTATGTTCCTTTTCTGCCACCCCCCCCCCCCCCCCCTCGCTGTTTCTTCTAGAAGAACTGGTTTGAATTTCATTGGGATTTCTATGCCTTGATTTAAAAAACCCAAGTCCAAGTTTCTGTCAGGAATATGCAATTGGAAATTTGCCTTCTGAGTCAGAGCTTTGCTTTATCTTCCTAAATCAAAACCTGCTTTGGAAATTACTTTAGATTATCAGAGCTTCCTCTTTAGTCTGGTTCAGACTGGCTGTGGGTTTTAAATACTGGAAAAAATATTAAGGTGTCTGTGCATCCGGGTGCACATGGGTTGGTACAGATGACGCTTGCTCTGTTTATGCCTCTAAAGTGTCTCTACACAACATTTTTTCTATCCTCTTTTCCTTCTGAGCTTTCATTAATATTCATGACTATGGTTAGTGTTCCTGGAATTGAATGTCTCTGGTGAAAACAGCCCCATAGCAGCCCATATTTCTTGTTAGCATTTGTGTGGGCTTCACACACCTCCAAGGTGAGACATGGTTAGGAAGACCATGGGTCCATGGTCACTGAACAACCTTTTTGCCGACTTTAGGAGAAGCAGCATTTCACCTGCACATCATCATTTCCAAACTGCAAAAGATGGCCACGCAGTCACGCAGAAAATTCTGGACATACGGGTTGTGTCAGACAACTGCAGACTGCTTGGACAACGAGTCACTAAAGTGCTGAGTAATTGGCCATGTGTTATTGAACTTCAGTATTTTGCTTTCATAACATTTCCATAGATGCAACAGGGGACTGAGTAGGTGACCTTAGTATTCCTCCATAAAAAAGTCCATTGCTTTCTCCACCTGAAAGATTGTTGCAGCCTCAGTCTCTTTAGGGTAGGAACTGTCTTTTGTTTCATGTGCCCAACGTTTTGTGAAATGGCACCTTGATCTTCATTCCTGCTAGGTACTAAAATAAAACCAACCACAGCGTACATTCTTCGAGAGGTACAAAATAAAGATTGAAGGTTATTTTCTGCGAAGGCAACATTCCATGGGAACAGCAGCTCTTTCTGTTCGTTGGTAAGAATTGGGTGCTCTTTGTGTTGCTGAAAGAAAATCTAAAAACCCTCCGCTGTCAGGATAAAGAAGAAATCTGGTGTTTCCATGCATGCATGAATGTGACGAGCAGACGTGCATCCCAGTGAAGGCTGTTGAGCATAAGCGGATGCGAGTGCCAGTGAAGGATAACACCGTAGGTGCAGAATTGCAGGTTTAATCACATGTGATTATAATTGAGCGTGGGGGGAGGTGGGCAGCACTGGTGGTGTAACTGAATGGGGAGTGTGAGGGTGTGATTGTAATTAAGTGTGGGTGTAGCACTCTGAACATAACTGAATGTGAGTGCCAGGAGTTGGGTATATAACCAAATGTGAAAGTGTCTGAGTGAGTACATGTTAGTGGAGGGAGGAGGGCATGATCTAAGCTGAAGGTGAGTGTGGCTGAGTGTGTATGCGATGGAGCTGGTGCGTGATGGGAGGACTCTCAGAAACCAGGGTGGCAACAGTAGGACCACAAGAGATCATGTTCAAGACCGTGTTTCTGGAACAAGGGGTGTGAGAGGTGAGTGTTGAGGGGTAATCAAAATGCAGCATGGGTTTTCTAAACTGCAGGGTTAGCTGGGACAGCCCTTCTGCTGGTGTGGTCGAAGTCACAAGCAATGTCATTGACTTTACCGCAGCTGAACATGAATGCAGAAGGACTCAGTACCAGGAACAAGGCCTACAAAACTAGTGGATGTAATTAATGAACCCAACAGTGAACAGTGCTGGGCTAGTCTACAAAACATTGACTACTCGCTCATATAAAATTCTGTATGTATTTTTTTCTGTGTTCATGTTCTCAGAGTATTATTTTTTTTTTAAAGTTTAGTTTTGCCTGTAAGTTTACTGCAGGAAAGTTTGTACAAACAAAGAATTTCTGATGACTGTTAGAGGATATTTGTGGCAGAAGTATTTTCAAATACTTTTTTTTACATATAACACGTGTTTCTAAGAACTAAGTTAATCCAATCAAGGCAAAAAGCTAACACATCATAAACTATGCGTCTAATAAAAACTAATTAGTTCAGCTTGATTTTTCATATATCAAACATATACAATGAACAGCTCATAGACTTGAGACCAAGATGCCTCAAAGAAACTATTTGAAATGTGAATTCAGCTAATGGGTAAATTGTAACCTGGAAGACCATGTGTGAATCTAAAAAGAAGTTGAATTAGTTCAATCCTTCTTTCCCTCTCCAAAGTAGTAGTGCAGCTCTAGTTTTTTGTGTGCCAGAATGATTTAAAACGATGCTACCAGCAACGCTTGCATTGCCATTTACCAATATAGGCAAGTTCCCTATTATTTTCACCTTCCTTTTAACAGCTTCTCATTGAGGCAGGCACACAGTTCTCTTCATATGCCTTAGGGCTTCTTGACACTTCAGAATTTACCAGAATAGCTATTCCAGAATTCTGGAATAAAATTGGCTATATGGGGTCGTTAATTAAACAGCTACTTGGGTACCATTATCCAGAAATAGTAAATTTCCAGGAGCAGAGAAACAAGGCGACTCAGTGAGTAGAGACATGGCATGGGAGAGAGGCAAAAATGCAGCCTGCACTCAGCTCTGCTTGAACAGCTGCTTTGCCCCTCAGTTATCATATACATAAACAGGGATAGAGAGCCATATTCTGGTTGTTTTCTAAGGGACTAAAGTTAATCTCACTAGATTTTAATTGTCTTTAAGGTAGGCACCTGTTTAAGTTGCAGAGGTTCCCCCTGTATGGATTGAGAGAATTTCTTCCAATAGCTGGCTTGTGCCATCCTGACAGGAGTATCTAGATGGGCTGGATGAACATCATCTACACGTCTTTGTTTCTCGATGGACTTGGCAGGGACTCGGATGTGAAGGAGATGCTATGAGTTGCCTTTTAAGCTTAGTGATCCACTTAGTGAACTAAGAGGCCACGTCTAGCAAAGGAGGCAGGAGACCTGCATGGTTAAACAAGGAGGTTCTAGCGGAGATCAGGCAGAAGAGAAAGGTCCATGGAATGTGGAAAGAGGGGCAGGCCACTTGGGAAGAGTACAGAAACGTGGTGAGAGCATGCAGGGATGCGACGAGGAAGGCCAAGGCTCACCTGGAATTGAAGCTGGCAAGAGATGTCAAAAACAACAAGAAGGGCTTCTTCAACTACATCAGCAGCAAAAGGAAGGCTAGGGACAACGTGGGGCCGCTGCTGAATGAGGCGGGTGTCCTGGTGACGGAGGATGCGGAGAAGGCAGAGCTACTGAATGCCTTCTTTGCTTCGGTCTTCAGTGCTAAGACGGGCCCTCAGGAATCCCAAGCCCCGGAGGTAAGAGAAGAAGCCTACAAAGAGGACGACTTTCCCTTGTTCGAGGAGGACTGTGTGAGGGATCGATTCAGTGATCTGGATGTCCACAAATCCATGGGCCCCGATGGAATGCACCCACGAGTGCTGAGGGAGCTGGCGGATGTCGTTGCTGAGCCACTCTCCATCATCTTTGAGAGGTCCTGGAGGACAGGAGAGGTGCCCGAGGACTGGAGAAAGGCCAATGTCACTCCAGTCTTCAAAAAGGGCAAGAAGGAGGACCCAGGGAACTACAGGCTGGTCAGCCTCACCTCCATCCTGGGAAAGGTGATGGAGCAGCTTATCCTGGAGGCCATCATGAAGCAGGTGGAAGAAAAGAAGGTTATCAGGAGTAGTCAGCATGGATTCACCAAGGGGAAATCATGCCTGACCAATCAGATAGCTTTCTACGATGACATGACTGGCAGGGTAGTCGAAGGGAGAGCTGTGGATGTTGTCTACCTCGACTTCAGCAAGGCTTTCGACACAGTCTCCCATGATATCCTCCTAGGGAAGCTCAGGAAGTGTGGGCTGGATGAGTGGTCGGTGAAGTGGATAGAGAACTGGCTGAATGGCAGAACTCAGAGGGTTGTCATCAGCGGCGCTGAGTCTAGTTGGAGGCTGGTAACAAGTGGTGTCCCCCAGGGGTCAGTACTGGGCCCAGTCTTATTTAACTTCTTCATCAACGACCTGGATGAAGAGTTAGAATGTACCCTCAGCAAGTTTGCTGATGACACAAAACTGGGAGGTGTGGTAGATACACCAGAAGGCTGTGCTGCCATTCAACATGACCTGGATAGGCTGGAAAGCTGGGCAGAGAGGAACCTGATGATGTTCAACAAAGGCAAATGCAGGGTCCTGCACCTGGGGAGGAACAACGTCATGCACCAGTACAGGCTTGGGGTGGACCTGCTGGAGAGCAGCTCTGCGGAGAGGGACCTAGGTGTCCTGGTGGACGACAGGTTAACCATGAGCCAGCAGTGTGCCCTGGCTGCCAAGAAAGCCAATGGGATCCTGGGGTGCATCAAGAAGAGTGTGGCTAGCAGGACGAGGGAGGTTCTCCTTCCCCTCTACACTGCCCTAGTGAGGCCTCATCTAGAGTACTGTGTCCAGTTCTGGGCTCCCCAGTTCAAGAAAGATGAAGAGCTACTGGAGAGAGTCCAGCGCATGGCTACGAGGATGGTGAGGGGACTGGAACATCTCTGCTACGAGGAGAGGTTGAGGGAACTGGGCTTGTTCAGCTTGAAGAAGAGAAGGCTGCGAGGGAACCTTATAAATGCTTACAAATATCTGAAGGGTGGGTGTCAGGAGGATGGGGCCAAGCTCTTTTCAGTGGTGCCCAGTGACAGGACAAGGGGCAATGGGCACAAACTGAGGCACAGGAAGTTCCGTCTGAACATGAGGAAGAACTTCTTCCCTCTGAGGGTGATGTAGCACTGGAACAGGCTTCTCTGGGAGGTTGTGGATTCTCCTTCTCTGGAGATATTCAAGACCCGCCTGGACAAGGTCCTGTGCAGCTTGCTGTAGGTGACCCTGCTTGGGCAGGGGGGTTGGACTAGATGACCCACAGAGGTCCCTTCCAACCCGTACTATTGTGTGATTCTGTGATTCTGTGTCTAAAACTGTTGCTAAATTAGGCACAGATAAGTGGTATAAAGATGAGCATTGCAACTTATTTTGTGCTAAGAAGCCCTTTGAGGTGTTCAGATATAAAGAACTGCGCTTCTCCAGCATTCTCATTGCTAGCGTAGACTTTCTTCCTTCCTTGTCCTGTGTTGCTTTTTAAGTGGATTTAAGTTGTAACATGTAGGGGAGATCCTCTCAGTCTGACCAAGGAGGATTCAGATTTTGTGGCCTAATGGGAAGGACATGAGTTCAATTTTCACTGTATCTTTAGCGTCACAGATGTGCTCACCACATCCACTTTATTCTGACGCCTTCTCAGCTGCTTGATGTTGCTCTGCTTTCATTTGTAAGCTTTGATAGCAGGAACACATCATTTCTGCTAGTAGCGGAGGATCTTTGAATGTAGTCTCCACATTTAACACTTGCCACTATTCATAACACAGAGGTAGGTCTAGGAGGCAAAACAGCTGTTCAAAGGGAAATGGTACTCCCTTCTGTTTCTTCACTCCTGGTTTCACAGTAGCTTACTTGCACCATGAGGGAATGAGACTATTTTTTTTCCTAACGTAGCCTGGTGGTTTAAGGGACTTCACTGGGAGACAGGGGCCTGAAATCTTTCATGTGGGGCAGGACACTAACCTTCATTCTCCTCCTTCCTGTACAAAAGCAGCTCTTGCTTCAGCTACACTTTGAACAAAAGTGGTCATGAGCTGGAAGTGACACCACTCGTTATTCACCCACCCAGCTCAGAGCAGAGCACACTTGCTGGGCTGGGCCCCTCGGGGTGTTCAGGAGCACCCCTCTTGTGAGCCTCAGGAGGGCAGCATGTTAACTCAGCTCTGGACAGTAGTGATGAAACGCAAGAAGAGTTCTCTAGTTTGTTACTAACTGTCTTATCTGTTATAGAGGTGAGCTGTTGGATCGTGCTCCCAGCCTTGTCTCTAAGGTATGAGAGTCTTAGGACATGGATTCTAGTCTGATCTGTGGGTGTGAAGTCATGGAGTGTCAAGGCCGTGGTGTCTGATTCAACACCCATCCATCACGGCTAAAGCTTTCAGTGACATCAGTGGCCCAGGACTGGGGCCTTCAAGTGTAAATTTTAAGGAATGAATCACTGCACACTTCTATAAAGATTCCTGCTGGAAATGACTTGATTAAAAATAACACACTTAGGAGAGGTGTTTCAGCTCCAGCCAGACCTCATTAACAGAATCACTCTTGATGTTCTCCTTGGAAAGCCTGGCGTTAGGTCTGCTTCAAACTTATTTATGAGGTTGTTTGAGGTTTGCGCAGCACACAAGATCTACAGTTGGAAAAGTGTCACTGCATGAGGCTGTAATCCTTGCTGTGGTCAACGTGTTGAGAGTTTTATATTTCCTGACCGCAGGAACTTTCCATAAAGTGAAGGGGGGAGGGATATTATTGTGATTAACCAGCTGGTTTATTAAAACTTCTGGAAGCCACGGTGAAGCTTTAATGAGATTATTGTGTCCATAAACTGCAAAGTTTCTTCTGCTCTTTCTTATTACTCGGAAAATAGAGGAACTGGCTAGGCCTTTCTCAGGCCATATGAAAGGTTATAAGAGACCCTGTCTCTGGGTGTGAGTGGTGGCACTGAGACAAGGAGAGGCCTTCCCGATGCACTTGCCAGCTGAAACTTTGTGAGGTGTTTTTTCCCCTATAGTCTCTGGAGGTGTAAACTGCATCAGAAGCTTTTGGCAGCTGCACTAGAAACAGGGACAGGATTTGCTCCTTCCCTGAAATCTCTCTGGTTAATCTGCAGGCTGAAACATGAGCCAGTTCTCTACAAGCCATACATTGCATTTATAGACCCTGCTTTCGCAGAGTCCTTAAGCGTCTACGTATATGTGTGACTGCAGCCTGATCACTCAGGCTATGTCCCCAACCAGAGCCACACCAGGCTCCCTTTTTATTTTATAAGATCAATGGAACAGCAGTTTTCACATGATAACAACAACATGTATCATTTGTATCAAACAACACCTATTTGGCTTGCTTTCCAACATTAACTAACTCCTTGCTCTGCTGGGTATCAGAACAATATCATGCAGTGCACAACGAAGAGGTTGAGTGTGGCTGGGATCTGAGGAAAAGTGGTGGTACCATCAGCTGTAAGAATTTCTTGGCCTTTCCATCTCGATTCTCCTTCTACTAACTTGAAATGAAAAGTGAAAAAATTGCAGGTTGTCCCTAATTTTCTCCCTGTTTGTTAATTATATTGTTCTGTATCTTAATTTCCTCATTTACATTGCTCTTCCTTCTTTTTTCCCCCTCCACTTTATTTTTGCTTTGCTTTCATAGTCTATTTAAAAAAATGCATGATGGCACTTAGCCAACGGTCATTTTGGTTGGAGATGTGGAAAAGAGATTGGAAAAGCTTCACCAGAAAGATGAAAAGTATGGCAGGTTTTGTCCATTCTGGTGATCCTTTCTGGACATCAAAAAAACCCAAAAGACCCCAACAGCAGGAAACTCAAACGATATTTCTAACTTAAAGAGTTGTAAGTTTATCCTCCACAGCAGACAGCTTGGAGCTATCAGGCTCCACTTACTTGGCACCAGGCCCAAATGGCACAATCTAGTCATATCAATATCCACATGGGGCAGATTATTCTTCATTTGGGTGACTGATGCAAAAACAGACAATGTCACACCTTCTGCTGTCAGGCTGACAGTAGGCAAAGCCTTCAGTACCCACTTCTTAGTAGTCATAACAGTAATTGTATTTTTATTAACAGATTGGGAGGTGAAGCAGTGAGTCTCTTCAGTAGATACACTCTGTACATCCTAAGGTGTTACAGGTCCTAGGAGCCAAGCAAAGGTTTTTAAAGCCCTGATTAATCATTTCTCAAAGAAACTAGTGTGTGGTCGGTTTTATAGTGAATGCAATAAAAATTACTAGACCCAATTTATCCCTAACAAATGTGGGGCCAGAGGTGAATCCCATTTTTCAGTTGTTACTGTAGCAAATATTTGCATTATTTTTTTCCCTTTTTAGGCATCAGCTCAACAATTTCTGTTTATTTGTGACATAAATGAAGGAGAAAGGATGTTGTTAAATGAATAAGCCGCTTAAATACAGACATTATAAAAACACAGGGCTGGCTATTAAAGTACTCAGAAAAGTAGTTATGAAGTCTGATTCAGCTTTCATTTCAATCGGTAGCAAAATAGTAACTGATTTCAGCAGGAACAAGGCCTGGCCCTAATTTTGTTGGCACTGTCCACTGTAAAGTATTTGATTCACATTGCTGCCTTCTTAAAGCAACACAGCATATTCCTTAAATTTTCATAGACAACGACCCATCCTTGTCATTTGGGATGGATCAGAATCAGTGAGTCATAGGATCTCTTACAGGGATGTGATTTTATGATTGTCAAATGTAAATAACGATCCACAGGTGGTCTTTCTTTAGTTGGAGAATGCTAATGGGCAGGAGCCTTTTATCCTCCCTGCTTTGACACATTTGCAGTCATCAGATTTGCACTTGATATGATCTTCAACATGTTAAACCCATTGCAGGAATGAGCTAACAGTTGCACACTCTGTAGCATACGAGAAACTACAGAGTTTCCCCATTTCTCACCCAGAGATCCAGCTGATTTCAAGCACTCTGGGACTTCGACATAAGTGATTTGACTGTCAAGCAGTGGTGACATGGCATTTCTTCTACATCAGGGATCTGGTGCAGTAACAGTTGATAATTTGTATTGTTCATTCAAGCTGGCCTTGAGGTGACACTGAAGGTTGCATCTGCTCATCCTTCTGACACTGAATCTCCATGCAAAGCTAGAGCCCATGTGCTTGCAGGCATGTAGTATAGGAACACATAAGTGATCCATAACAAGTCTGCACTGGAGCAGTTAGCGAGGCACAGAGGATAGGAAAGGTCCCATGCTTGTGGCAGCTCCACTTGTAACCTGCTGTAGGCAGCCATGCTTTGGGAGGTGTCTGCTTCATCCCTGAGCCAGAGAAGTGATGAGTGGACCTTTTATACTGAGTAAGATCATCCTTTATGCTTTTGTTTGGCCAAAAGGCCAGTAATCACTTATTCAAAGGTAACCCTGACCTCGTGCCCAAGAACAGGGTCTGATGTTAAAGTGAGGACAAACACCCATTTTTTCACTTTCAAAAAGTGGTGCAGAGATTCTTTATTTAGAGAGATACGGCGGGACATGTCTGGTTCATAATGCTAAATAGTTCTGAAAAGTTCTCATTATCACCTCGTGCTCCATCCTGTCCTTACACGGCCTCGTGTGTTTATTGTAAAAGACTTGAGCCGCCTGTGTTCTTATCAGTTCTACAAACCTAAGTAGTACGTGTGCAGAGGGGCAAATAAGTGGGTTAGAAACCTTCAAGAATAAGATGTGAGGTATCAAAGACCTTAAATCACAAAGTTTGCTCTGCTAGTGAGGAAAAGGGGAGTCAGATGTTTGAAGAGGAAGTATCTCAGTGGGAACTGCAGATGACCCAAGGATAATCCTTTTCATCCCACTGTGTTCTGGACCCACGTGATGTTGGGGGTGCCTGCTATTACAGATGCTGGGTTTCAAGTGATGTTGAAAAGAAAACTTTTTTTCTCTGCAGCTGTCAGGCTTCCAGGGAAGTTCTGCATGTGGACACTAATAACCTGCCAAAGATAATTATATTATCTCTAAATTCTCAGTGCATTTTTGGTAGATGAATAAAGTCTATGCCTCGGATTGCCTATAGTATTGCATTGTTCTGTTAAATCACTGTGGCAACAATGGCTGTCCCACAAGAGATAACATCTTCATGAAAAAAAGTGTGTTAATCAATGTGTCTAGGTATTTGCACCCTTCAGGCGAAGAAATCAGTGGTCACTCTGTGGGACTGCCCTTTTTAGTCCAAGACTATGTATCTATGTAGAATAAATGTTAAAGCCTATCAACCCCATCCCTTCCTCCATGTCTAACAGCACAAAATTATTCTACAGGTTTCTTTTTTTGCTAATTGGCAGCAGCTCTGTAATTATGAGATAACCGCTCCAAATGAAATATTTGGGATTGGGTTTGAAATATTGTCTCTTCCTGCCTGCCTGGGGGATTTATGCAAATGCAGAAAAAATTATACCCTAAGTCAAAAGATTCTGTGGTCTTATCCACCTTTTCCAGGACTTTATGAGCAGGAAGGAAGGTTAGGGCAGTTTTTCATTTCCTATGTGAATGTCAGAGCTTGGAACAATAATGGGGTCTGGAATTGCTCTTCATAAAAAGTATGTTGAAATTATCAGTGGAATGGAAAGGAAATGCACCAGGTGAGATAGGAGATATAAAAATAATTTTCCTGTTACAAAGTAGTTTTCTTCTTTTAAATGGCATGAAGGTCTAATCTGTTTACTATACAAGCAAGCTATTTATCAGGTAATTTATTTTCCTGCAAAAAAGTCCATCTGATGTTAGGGTATAAACAGTCTGTATACGTATTGCCTGGTTATTTTTCTTATTTTTTTTTCTTCTTATGATTTCAAATGCTGAAAAAAGCTGATTATTTCAGCTGTGCTGCTGACAGTCACTGACCGTAGGTCAGAACCACAAGCTACACATTAGGACATTCATAAGACCCAACAGACAAGAGGTTAATTTTAAGTGTGAACTTTAATAGCCTCAGCTGACTAAGTTTGGAAGAAAAGATGACACAGGTTCAAAGGTTAACATGACTTAAGTATCCCAGGACAAGCTAACTACAGCACCTGGGAGACTGTGGTTTTAAAATAACCCTTAAGCGTACCAAATTAATAATAATTTGGTAAGGCTTTTAAGTTCCAGAAGTTTCCCATGCTCAATAGTTAACACAAAAAGTATAGCATGCCTAGAATTCAGATGTAGAAACTTGGAGGCTTAGTCAAAATTCCTAGGTTTCTGTTCATAAGAAATGAAATAAAAACAAATGCTATAAAATACACGCATGTTGTATTACATATGCAGATACAATTGGTTCATACTATGCTATGTATATGCGTATATGTACACATATATATGTGTTTAAACAGGAGAAGAGGAGAATGACAATGAATCACTGTTGAAGAAAAAGAGATACGCTAGCAAATTAAAACTTGCTTCTGGGAAGCATAAATATGAAAAAGCATTATTTGTTGCTGCAACAACACTCCTGAGATTTCTAAAGAGATACTGAATATCTGGGGGGTAGATTAGTCTCATGTAATGTTAAATGTCTAGACAGTAGGTACCTAATCCAAGCTAGTTGTCTAAGCTGTTGATCATCTCTCAATAGTCAATGGAAGCAGACAGAATCCTCCAGAGAGCAGTTTATACTAGGAAGGATTAGGCCATTTCTAGAGGTTTGCATCTTTCTTCACTGACTATGAGAGGAACTGATTAAGTGGTGTAGACAGATGTCTAACTTTCTGATGGCTAAAGTTAGGTGAGGTGAATTCACTCTTCCTGTGCTTCAAGTTTAACACCTCCAATCCAAATAATTGCTTTGATGTTTGAGATGCATTAGTTTAGATTGAGAGTCTAAATATTAGAAAGACAAAGACTTTGAACCACTCAAGCTTTTGCACACCTCCAGTTTTTAAGCATTAATTATATTGCCACAAAATACTCTCCATCATCTGTCATTCCTCTGTCCTTTCTCAGCCACCATTAGCCAAATTCATGGGGCATGAGGCCGTATTCCCACCACTCGGATAGTACCTAAATCCTGTGTCTGTACTTAGGCACTGCCTACAATCCAGTGCCAGATGAAACCAAGCATACAGATAAATAAAGTATCATTCAGAGACAGAGACAGGAGGGATTTAGTTAGAGGTTAAGGCACTTAAATGTTGTTTTCAGCATGCAGATATCTATGGGCTCTGCAAGTATTACATGTTCTACTATGGGAAGCAGTCATCACCGTCAGTGGAGCATAGAGAGGGTGCCAGCTCACACTTAAATTTCATTTTAATCTGATAGCCCAGAACCTCGAGTTGAGAAGATGAATGTAAGCTATTTTGTCCCACTCCTGACCCTGAAAAACCCTGGGCACACAAAGTTATAGCCAAGTTTGCGTAGCTCTTACCATCTACCAACTGTCCACCTCCCCTTTATCTCTAAATAATACCCGGAGTGGTGTGTATCTCTGCGGAGCTAACTACCTGCCTGACTCGTGGTGCCAGGTCCTCAAAATGTGGACTTGCACAGACCGTTCAGTTGAAATATCACGGCCCTGAAAAAGATAATGATCCTCCAGCCCAGAAGGCATCTTTCACATAAAGAGATATTCTATAACCTGAGATTTGGTGTGAAGGAGGAAAAGGAAGAAAATGGGGCTGTATCCTCCATTCCTACCATCAAGCACAGGCTGTTCTGCAGGGAGCAATGCAAGATTTGTGGGACCCGGGGAACAAGAGGAAGAAGAGCTGGCTTGTGTGCTAAGGGGGAAGACTTCTGCTCCTGTTACCGTGTATGCTCTGTGCACTGAAAAGTGATAGCTTAAAACTTGTACATAGTCCCTGCATAGCTCTTTGTCAGTCATGATGGTCCCTGCTGACTATCCTAAATGTCACCATTTGGATCACCCTGACGAGTGAGTACCTGCTGCTTTTCGAGATGCCTGTTTTGAGTGTTTGTAGTAAACGATCTGGATAAGGTTCTAAGATCTGAGTCTAAGTGCAGAACAGCACCGGCTCCATGAAGCCTTTATGGACCTGAAGCTAAGTGCTTTGTCATTTAAAAAAACAGAATAATGAGGGCACTTCAGAAAAATGCACCTGAACTTTATTTATTTGCATTCAGAGGCAGCTAAACTGAAATCAGCAAAGTGGCACTGGTAGAACATCAGTGCAAGCAAGGTCATAAGCAGTCACAAAAACAGTTTTTTAAGCTCCACTAAGCCTTTAGGATAATTCCCATGCAAATCATCCAGGATACCTTGCTTCTTAGGGGCTTTCTCTGAAGCTGTAACATTCTGCAGTCTATTTCTCCCAGGCCTTGGATTTTCTGGTGGTGCACACATGCTCACTGTTAATAAAAGCAAATGGCTACAGGGGATTCTGAGTCTTAAATTTAATAACGGGGAAGAGTCAAAGTAAACAGTGGCTTTGAACCAGTGTGAAGGGCTTTGCAATGGACATGCCAGTGGTGAACTGCAGCTGAGCACAGACCCATGCATTATCTGATCAGTGCCTGTAATGGTGGAGAACGGAAAATAGATTTTTCTCACTCACCCTCTTCTCTTCTGCCTCTCAGACTCTCCCTTATTGCACCTGTGAAGTCTCAGACTGCTTCCCCTCCCCACCACCTTTTTTTTCTTTCTTCCTTTTTCAAGTCTCCAGCTACTGATGCAAAGGGAATTTCCAAAGCATCCAGGATCCCAAGAGCACCGTGCTAGGAATAAATAGCAGAAAGACTCATCATTCCATGGCAAACACCACTCAGTAGGAAGCAGGAAAACTGAAGCAGCAAGTACACTAGTAATTCTATTCAATATGCCCACTTTTGCAAGTCAGGCTACGAATGCAGAACAAAGTTGTTTAAAATGCACGTCCTGGGACATTTTAACATCTGGAACTTTTTATGTATTCATGAAGATTGTGAGTCAGATTCAAAAAGCTGTTTAAACAAGTGTGTTGATACACATAAGATTTACTGTATATATAGAAAAAAAGCATCATTGTTAACATGTTTTTCTGTATCCCTGCCAACCTCCTGCCAACTGGGGATAGAGAGTAGGTTGTTGGCATGCATTCCTAAAGCTCTCATTGGAATGGAAACTTCCCAGAGCTGGTTCAAAGGTTAGCTGGGTGTTTGATTTAAGTCAAACAGCCTTAGAAAACAGGGATTTATTTTTTCATCAAAATGAGCGTTTATGTTGGTAATTCTCACATTTGGTTTTTGTTGTTACTGGAGATGTTTATTTGGGCTTGAAACAAGTGGTCTGGTCGACTTGGTACTAAAAGAGACTTATTTAATTTGGGTAAGACTTGCATTATAGCAGTAGCTGACTGTTTATGAAGGGATTAAGTTCACTTAATGTTGGTTGTCTGTAGATTAGACACCTAGTCCTGGTTAATCAACTAGCAACCTCTTTTAGGACTGAATGAATCACTGTCTGGAGGTTCCTGCCTCCTTTGCACTGAACCGATTCATGGAAGCTGGGTGACTGGTTTGGTTCAGGTGTCTAACCCCCATTTTTTAAAAGGGTAAAAAGGAAGACTTGGGGAACTACAGGCCAGTCAGTCTCACCTCCGTGCCTGGCAGGATCATGGAGCAGATTCTTCTGGAAACTACGCTAAGGCATGTGGAAAATAAGGAGGTGCCTGGTGACAGCCAGCATGGCTTCACTAAAGGCAAGTCATGCCTGACAAATTTGGTGGCTTTTTATGATGGGGTTACTGCGTTGGCAGATAAGGGCAGAGCAACCGATGTCATCTACCTGGACTTGAGCAAAAGATTTCACACTGGCCTGCATGACATCTTTGTCTCTAAATTGGAGAGACATGGATCTGATGGAAGGACCACTTGGTGGGTAAGTAATTGACTGGATGGTTGCACTCGAAGAGTTGCGATCAACAGCTCTATGTCCAAGTGGAGACCAGTGATAAGAGGTGTTCCTCAGTGGTCAGTACTGGGATCAGTGCTGTTTAACAAACGTGTTTATTGGTGACATGGACCCTCAGTAAGTTTGCTGACAACACCTGACAGGCTGGAGGGACAGGATGCCAGCTAAAGGGACCTGGACAGGCTTGAAATGTGGGCCTGTGTGAACCTCATGAAGTTCAACACTGCCATATGCAAGGTTCTGCATGTGTATTGGGTCAATCCCAAGCACAGATACAGACTGGGTGGCAAGCGGATTGAAAGCAGTCCTGAAGAGAAGGACTTGGGGTTGCTGGTTGATGAGGAGCCCAACATGACTCTGCAATGTGTGCTCACAGCCCAGAAGGCCAAGTGCATCCTGGGCTGCAACCCCAGCAGCATGGCCAGTAGAGTGAGGGAGGGGATTCTGCCCCTTTACTCTGCTCTGCTGAGACCACACTTGAAGTCCTGTGTCCAGCTCTGGAGCCCTGAGCGCAGGAAAGACATGGAGCCGTTGGAGCAGGTCCAGAGGAGGGCCATAAAAATGTTCAGAGGGCTGGAACACCTCTCCTGTGAGGAAAGGCTGAGAGAGGGGGCTGTTCAGCCTGGAGAACAGAAGGCTCAGGGGAGACCTTAGTGCAGCCTTCTAGTACTTAAAGGGGATTTGTAAGAAAATCAGGGACAAATTTTTTAGCATGGCCTGTTGCTATAGGACGAGGGGTAAAGGTTCTAAACTAAAAGAGGATAGATTTAGACTGGGAATAAGGGAAAAATTTTTTACAATGAGGGTGGTGAAGCCCTGGCATAGGTTGCCCAGAGTGATGGTAGATGCCCCATCCCTGGAAACATTCCAGGTCAGGTTGGATGGGGCTCTGAGCAACCCGATCTAGTCAAAGAAGTCCCTGATCATGGCAGGGGGGTTGGACTAGATGAGCTTTAAAGGTCCCTTCCAACACAAACCATTCTATCATTCTATGATTTCATGAACTCATGCTTATGGGCGATTTGTGCCACTGTTAACAAGGGTAAATGATACAAGCTTCGTGGGTGCTTCAGAAATATAAGCACCTCAAATCTAATAAGAAATCTCCACTTTAAGGAATGAAAATTAAGTTTGTGTCCTAATTTCTTTTGGCTTTAATTAATGGAAGTGAGGTATCTATTTATCTTAAAACCGTGTGCTTGGTGGAGTGTGAAGCTTCTCTTCATCTCATGAACCCTCCCGTCAACTGCCATGGTGACGTGCAGCCTCAAATGTGTACAGGTAACTGATCATATGGGTTGGGATGAAGCATTGTAGCCTGAGCCCTGTGGTGCACTATGTAAGTGTCTTCTTGAGGATAAAGCAGGAGGCAATAATATTTAGTTTTTCCACCCACTTGTTCTCTAACCATAAGGGACTCCGTGCCTCAGGGATCCCATCAGGTAGTTTGCTATCCAAGAGAATGAAGTTGAGCTATAATTAATTAATTAATCACAGTAAAGCATTCTGAGATTTTGTAAGAGTTAGAGGCAAAAATGTTAATACTCAGGTATATGACAACAATAAAGATAGTGCACATGAAAAAAGAAATGATATTTTATGAATGTATTTACAGTATCCTCATTTAATATCCATTTGGTTTGATTGCCCTTAGAAACCTCTTTAGTTAAAATGTAACATTTTGTTAGCTGCTTGTAGACCCATAAAACCTAAAATGTATTGCATTCATTCCTAAAATGTTTTTTTTCTTTAAAGAAAGTAGATTTTAATGAACAAAAATCTTATTGTTAGTATTCTGACAGAAAATGGTTGCATCCAGATTTCTGGTTAGAGTTAAGATGTTAAATCATGTTTCAGTGCTTTTGTAAGGTGAAATTTAGGTGTCTACTATTTAGCAGGTTAAATCTAAGGAAATTGTTTTGGATTCCCTTTGTATCCAGTGGAAAACACAGATAATTCCTGAGATAAATAGACCTACAATAAGTATTTAACATAGCTGAGATGAATGACTCTCTGGAAGTGCCTCTTTTTCTCTTTTAGTTGGGGAACTGGCAATCATTACTGGAGGCGATCACTACACCTTTAAGTGCGTTAGTGTGGCAGAAGTCATCAAGACTTTAAACACTCAGCTAAAATGAATCTCACCCATTAGTTCCATTTTTTAAATGAGTCAATACAATGGATTTCTCTATTAGGCCATGTTTTATTTGCAACAGTTCTGTATGACTTCTCACCACAGAGGCTGGACAATCTTCAGTGTAGTTATCTTTGTAACTAGATGTTGCTGACAACAGTAAGACGCTTAAATCCCGTGGAAATTAAAGCATACGAAGGATTCAGGCCCAACTTCCTATTTAAGATCACAAAGAAAGGCAGCAATACATAAGAGCGGTGGATCTTTGTCTCTTCTCAACTCCACTTGCATTATAATCACTGCCCCTCTCCTTACCATCTAAGGAGATTTTCAAAGCTGCTGAGTGTCGATTAAATCATGCTGAAATCCAGTGAGGTAGCAAAGTACTCCTGTCAAGGTTTATACTCTGGATGGATGGTGGGAATTTCAGAGAGCTGCAAAAGTCCATTGCCTTTCCTTGAAAACTACATCTCCCACTCTCTTGAGGATCCCTGGTGTATTTTTTTTCAATACTTGAATATTGGTGTAGGCCCTCATCTTAAAGATGACTAATGAAAGAGTCATGGTTTTCAAAGACATGATGAGCACCAATATTTTAAACTATGTGTCTCATTTAAGCTATCTTCAGTTGGGCAGGTAAAATCAAGGTACACTGAGGACTTCAGCTAGTGACTGATGTGTTGGTCATACTCGCTTTGAGATGCTCCAGGATATCTCACATGACTATGGAGCTGTTGGATATGATACAAGCAATATAAGCAGAGCTCTTTTGGAGTGGGGGCTGCAGACACCTGTTTGTTGAAGTCTTGGACTTGAATTATTAAAAAACAGTTTGGTATTTCTGTGAGAAGATCATCTCTTCAGAGACCTCTTCAACATCTGCTTCTCATCCCATCACAAATGCTGCCTGTCCTTGGGATGCTTTGGCATTTCCACTTCCAGTCCCAGCTTGCAACCAGCAGTAAAAGAACATTAGATGAACTTGATGAAGTCTGGTTTGCGTTTAGGTGTAAAAATGATTGAGGCTCATCTGCTTTCTATCTTCTATGAATTGCTGACTAGTTCTTTTCAGTCAAGATATTGAAGTGAAGAATATGTACATTTTTAAGGGGATTGTGTAGGGGCCTAGAACAGGGGCTAGGTTAAAAGAACCAGGAGAGCCTTCTCCCTGTGTCTCCTCCATAAATCTCTCTTTATCAAAATAATGCCTTATTTGTGGTCTTGGATGGTTCTGCCTTGAATGAGTCATATTTCTTTTGATATAGATGATTCATATCACTTCTTGTATAGCCCAGGCTTGATCTGCAGGGAAGCTTAACAGCAGAAAAGCCATAGCAAACAGGCTCTGCACATGTTCTGAGTTTCTGATAATCAGTCTTTATTTAATTAAGCTTCATATCTTTCTTATGAGGTAATTATTATTATTATACAAGTTGTACCATATTATAAAAAGAAAGAAAACCCAGAGATATTAAGACATTGACGAAAGTGATGGGAGGTGTTATTGCAAAGATCTGGATTCAGAATTACTGTTGCTTGAAAAAACACGATGACCTTTTCTAATGCAAGTTGTAGATATATGCTCAACACAGCCAAAACATGTCTTTATTCAGCTCCTGTTGCACACTGTATTCTGATTCAAGGACCACAGAGTGCTGTGTCCCTGGCTTTAGGGATGAAACGGTTCGTGCCTTTTTCAAGAGATAGTGATCAGGAAGCAGAAATATGTGTCTTGGTGAGGTTTCGCAACTAGAGACAATGAATTATGCACATTTTTCTGAACCTCTTGTCCTTCTGCTTTCAAACTGTTTACATGGCTGTGGTTTCTTAGGCTGCATCATCCTTCAAAGGACAATCATTCTCTTCCTCTGCCAGTAAACAGGATTGTCCGTCATTTATACTCGGGAGAAAAGGATGTTTTTCAGTTTAGACCTCATGGTTTCTGCACTTTGACTGCACAGAGCTGAAATCAGGTATGGTTTCTGCATGTAGAGAAGTTATCAATGTTGCAGTCTAAGTGGACTCAGGCTCCAAGAGATGTGAATATGTGTCAGGTGAAGGAGGCTGTGAATGAATCCCAGATGAGGGAATGTGTAGTCAAGTAGTGATTTGAGACTGTTTGCTAATGTGACCGTCTTTGCTGAGGCAGAACTACAAGGCAACATGATCTTCACAGCTGAATCTGGCAACTAAAAGTGTGTGTTTTCCTGATCTTTTTGTATTTCACTGTGGACCTGAAATCAAACAGTGAAAATAATTTTACCTTAAAAAAAACCACCACAATGCAAAAAGACCTAATCATGTGTTAATTCCTTGTGTAAAAATAGTCAAAATCATATACACCTGTAAAAGACCTACACCTTTCCACATTACAGAACTATGTATTTTTATTTTCTTCTCCAAGTGGTTTTTTACATCATTGAAATAAAGACAAATTTGCCTGAGAAGCCTAAGAGCGTTGGACTTAATGATTGTTCTGATGTAGCAGCAGATATGATCCAATATCAGATTTCATCCTATTTACTCCAGATTAATTATGAGGACACATTCAAAGATAAAAGTAGAAAATTCATTAGCTTTAAATGAGAACAAGATACATAAGTGATGCTGTCATCATAGAAAGAGAAAAGAGCTTATTTAATAACATGCTGCCCTGTCTATTCAGACACCCAAGCTAGTTGCGTCTGCAGTTATTTTCCTGAAAGAACTTAGAGAAGATGCCTAATCCTCCCATTCCATTATTTCCATATATGTATAAGTGGGCACTAGGAAATAAATGAGTGATGAGATGATGCAAAAATCAGACATCATCTGTATCAAATATAACACTAACCGAGTAAATCAAAACAACATTCACTAAAACATTAACAATGCCCAAACCCTCCATCTCCTATGGAGCTTCTGTTCTGAAATATTACTTTGAAACCAGTGCACTGTTATTTTTCCTATTGCTGTTGACTTTAGGTGACAGACATTCAGACACAAGATCTTAGGTAGCGAGCTAAAACTAGAAAGGCAGCTTGACCTTGTAATTACTCTACATATATGTTATCAGGAGGTTGTTGCTTGATTTCTAGATCATTGAAATTAGTGTTACTATAAATCTGTGACCACCTGCTGGATGACATGGACTAAGCTGGCTTTCTCAGTCCAGTTCCTTGCTTACCAACAGGCACATCACAAATGCAGTCATTAGACTCCACCACATAGTGGAATATATTGTCATTCTGATACCAGTGAAAGAGATGCAAAGCCCTTTTTCTTCTAGCTGTGGTTCATAGAAATATCTCAGAAGGAGCCAGCAGCCTAGAAATTTGCAGAGGTGTTTTGTCTGTTTGTAAGGATAAGCAGAGATTCATTTTCCAGGTCAGCATCCTGTCACAAAACCTGCTTCTTGGAGGCCTTGAAACAAAAAGTCGTCTTTCGGGCAAGAAAAATGAGTCCCAATATCAAACTACAAGTTAAATATCTAGAGAGATACAACTGTAATTAATTCAATTATAATGATGCAATCAATACATTGACACTTTCTGCTTTGACAAGGGTGATTACTAGATCACCATTTATCTCCCAGGTTTCCCAATAGTCGATGCCTCTAATGGAAAGTCTCCTCTGACTCTTTCCCATTTGATGTTTTATCTTGTTTGAATTATTAGCTCTAATTTTGTCAGGCTGGAATGTTACAGGCCAGGCTGCTAGGATACTGCAAGATTCATGCGTTTTGGATATTGTACCACAGTAAAACAGCTGGAGGGGAGGGGAGAGCCGGTATGGTGAGTAATGGCAAATGCATCCATCACAACAAAGAAACTTCTATCAGCCCCACTGGCAAAACAGTGAGTTACTGAACTATCAAGGATATCAGGCTGAGGATTTTGAATGATAGCTAAATATACTTTCCCCTTAGAGGAGTGATCTTGCTTTGGACTGATTATATTTTTTGCTATCAGTGATGACAATGAACAGCTGTGCTCAGTGGTAGCTGCTTGCAATTTCTTTTCCAAACATATCCACTCGCAGGACAAATAGATGCATTTTGAATAAAAAAAAAGACCAAAAAAGTGAACAATGTGCAGATATGTGGTACTGTCCAGTCATCTTTGAAAGAGTTAGTTATTTTTCCACTGACCTAGTCACATCACTGACTCTATTTATACCATCTCCTACATTTTGTTACAAAGCTTTTTAGCTGAAAGGTAAAATATTCCCATGGGGTAAAAGAGCTACCACTGCACAGAATTTCCTTCTAGCACCAAGTCAAGCCACAAAGCTCTGTCAACACATAATCTGCCACAGAATAGGCACCTTTCTTCAAAACAGTATCAGTGCATGTAGAAAAAGTACCAGGAAAGAAACTGTGGCACAATTGAAGTTAACGGCAAAAGTCTCATTGACTTCAAAAAGGACTAGAGTTTAACCACTTAACATGGCTCTGAGGTTGTCTCCAATTTTGGTATGCTTTTGCCGAACAGTTTTTGCAATAGTGAACAGGGTTGCAGCACCTGAAGTCTGTAAAGTTGGTGTTTGAAAAACTTATTTTACTTAGGGTGGAATCCGAATTTGATATTTTGGGCTGGCTTTGGTTCACAACCTTTCATCTTGGTTTAATCATTTTGTTATCATCATTGCATTGCTTGATAGGTCTGTGGAGCCTATCATAAATGGTCATCAACTTTCAGATGTATATGTAAAGCCAGACTGGGTAACAGTAAGGATTTCTTATTGTCTTAAACATCTCTTTATTTAGGATTATAATTCACATCTATCCTCCTCTTTTTCTTATCTCACTTTCTCAACTGAGAACAATAAATACTGCAAAATAAGGGAAAGATATGAACATGATGGAAACACAATGAAAATAACAGTGAGCACATCTCAGAGCTTGGATAAAACATTGAAGGAATATGGACATTAAAAAGGATGTACAGAGACTATTTCATGTTTGAACTCTGGTGTCAGGGGAGTAATTAAAACATACCTTCCAAAGTGGAGCAGTAATTAAGAGAAGTGAACTAATAACGGATAAGTATATAAAAACAGAGACTATGAAGAGAGAGTCAAAATAAATTAGGAAATGAGGACACTTAAATCTTCAAGGCTAAACTCAAAGATAGGCATGGCACAGGCCAGTAGGAACTGATGTAACAAAATGTTGACCATTTGTTAACATCACTCAAGAACCCTGAAATCTGTCCCCTCTTGTCTTTCACAGTGAGAAGAGTCATTTTCAATGTGAAGTCTTGAATGACCTGAATCAAGCTTGTGTTTAAAATACATTGAGACCGATAGTATCTTGTGGATTTGAAGTAGCTACAGTCTGCATCCATCTTGAGCAACCACTGCTGCAGGGGAAGGACGGCTGTCCTCTAAGTGGGAGAAAAGCTGATGCCTAGCATTATTTAGATTTCATGCACCTTAGGTGCTGGAATTTGCTCCGAGATCTCCACTAACTTTAGAGACCACTTCTGTACAAGATGAATGGGAACATGTTTAGGTACTGTTTTCTGTGTGAATAAGCAAGGGTAGAGAAAGAGAAATGGAGATATTCAAATGATTTCTTGTGAGTATCTAACCTTGAGTACAACAATATTTTAATTTAAGGTAATGACAGGTTGATTCAGGCTGTTAGTAGCTCTGAAGATTTGGGCCCTTACTCAACTTTATAAAAAGAGAGAAATACTTACAGTGTTGAATTACTTACTCAAACAGAGCTTTCTTTTCTAGTTTACTGTCCATAACTGCATCTGGAGCTGGAGTCTGGTGGCCACAGCTAATATGTGGTCAGAAACCACTCAGCTCTGTCTTAAACTCAGCTACTCCAATATTAACAACACCTGACTGAGGGACCTGTGAGGGTGAGCTCTTCGCCCTCATCTTCTTTGAGGCGGCAGAGGTGTAGTCAGTGGTGAGCTCATGAATTCTAGTATGGGATTCCTTGCCTTATTAATATACCCAAATTTAGATAGTTTTGTCTAGATGGCTAAAATCCCCAAACAGACTTGATAGTGTCACCTGGGTCCATAGTGCTGTTAGGGTGCTGGATGCTGCTAAGTATCCAAGATACCCAAGTCAGATGATTAGATATGACACAGTACATAGAAGAGACTTGAACTCTTTTGATCGAATATCCTACTTTATCACAAGTGGCACTAGACACCTATGGCTGAGTACTTGAATCAAACTCTTAGTTAATACAATCAATGGAGCTTAGAGAGCAATTTGTCTCCTCTTAAGGTAGACATCTAAGCAGCATCTATTCTAGGAAATACAACAATACCAGGGCCCAGGGCTGTAGCATGATTTTGGCTGAGGTCAAGACAATACTCGCAAAATCTTTTAGGCTCAGATGAATTAGCACAGACCAAAGAATTTTCCTAAGAGGGAGTTTGGATCTGTCCATCTCATTTTGGAGGCTAGGAGAGTTTAAATCTCGCAGGTAGTCAAACTGTGCCAGATGGCAAAATGATTCTGGCATTACTCTACTGACTGTATTGGTTATATCTGTGCTTACAATGGAAGAAGAAACACCTCCCTCCTGTTTTGGCACCTGGATGTAGACATCAAAGTCAAGTGTCTTAATCTTGAACTGAAACCCACCTCTAGAGCAGGATGGGGGCTGTTGGGGGCAGCCTCCAGCCCAGGGCATCAGGCACCTGCATGAAGATGGGGACACGAGCCTGTGAGTTGCTCAGGATAAGGCCCAGAGAAGGTAACTGGGATTAGACACAGACAGGCAGGGCCAAGGTCAGGTCTGCATATGCTCCAGTTCCTTTAAAGGGGAAACCAGCACTTTTTCTTGATCTGTTCAGTCTGGGAGGTGTTTGAATAAGATGTTCTTTTGTTAGGACTGGGATCTTACGGTTGGCCTTAGCTGATCAAACTAATTTACTGGGTTGTAGTAAGATGACCCTCCACCTTCACCCACACATCTTTCTCCTCTCTTTCATGCTGTTTTTTTTGTTGTTGTTGTTTGGGTTTGGATTTTTTTTCACTGACCGGTCTTCTAAACTATTAGCCTGAACTATAATCTTCTCCCTCTCCTCTTCCTCTTTAGCAAGATCAGTTTGGGATTCAGCTCATAGTGAGGTTTCATAGTCTCAGCAGCAAAGGAAGGGGCAGAGCAGCATGGCCTTGGGTGAGGCTGGCCATTTTTGTGGCTGTATGTGCTTAGGGTGGCTTAAAACAGTGGTGAACCACAGCATGTGCATGTAGGATGCTTACTGTGGTGGAATCCAGCTGGGGTCTCTGAGTACTTAATAGTGCTTTTATTATTGCTAGTATTAAGGAATTATTCAGGGAAGATAAGAAAAAGGAGGAAATAAAAGCAAAAATAATTCCTCCAAAGCCGGTCTAGAGTTCCTAGGCAACAGTGAGGAAAATAATGGAAGTCTAATCATATAATTTAAACTCTGTTAATGGGAATAGCCTCTTCTTGTAATTATCTCAGCAATACATTCTCTCTCTTTTTTTTTCTGTTTACCCATTACCTTTTAAAGTTAAATAGCATCAGCAATAAACAGAAAAAAAATGGGGATATTTCCTGTCTAGAGTCACTAACTGAGTAGAAATGCAAATGAGCAGCTCACTTCTTTGGATTTTGGAGCTGGAAAGCAATTGAATTTCAGACTACAAGTCTGGATCTGAATTTCAGTGGTAACTCTAATATGGAGTTTGACTCTAGCTGGCGTCAGAACTTTTAGTTTAAACTCTATGAAGAGACAATTGAAAGTACCAACTCTGAAACTTTCACCCAGCAGTAATTAATGTTTAAGGCAGGATAATAAGCTGCTATCAAGACTGCAAATTGCAAATTCAATTAACTATGCAGTTTACCTTTGTGTTGAAAAAAGAAGAAATTTCAGTCTGCCTCTGTGCACTAATCTCAAGTCTGTGGGATGTTCAGAACTTGCACCGCTGTAATTGGGATCCCACGTCAATCCATTCATTTCACTGCAGTTGCTCCTGATTTACATTGGCAGCAAATGTTTTTCCACATCACTAAGAGATACAGTTCTATTTAAGACAGACTTATTTCACTGGAAATGGAAATAAATTCCTCTTACGAATACTATATTGAAAAAAATTAAAAAGGCTTTGCCTCCTTTTCCTTCTACCCCTGCCCCCTCTCCTTTTTGTAGTGCTGAAGGTAATGAAGCAAAATTTGTTGCCACTGATCTAAACATGACAATTCGGCAAATTTTATTTCCTTAGTTCAGCTGAAATTGTTATTCTTATACAGTTCTGTAATTGCCTCTTTTTTTTTTCCCCAGCTGTCAAGTTCACACAGGTAGAAGAAAGACTGCTTTAGATCTGAACTTGATGCTGGAGGTCGTTGGAAAGATTATGTAATACGACTCAAAAAGCTTTACAAACTGTTCAAATAGCAGAACATTTCTAGTACAGTGCAGGAACATAAAAGTGAAACCAAACAAAACCAAACCGTTTTGCAATTACTGACAAAATTGTGCACTGGCAGAAAATGTGAAAGAACAACAGAAGTGGAGCGGTGGAGGTTTTTTCCCTTCCTTTTTATTTTCTTTTTTTTTTTTCTTTTTTTTCCCTTACATTTTTCTTTCCTTTGATACCAATAAGGCAAATGCATCTCAGTTCTTGAAACAACTGAATACCTGTCCATTTCCCCTGCCTTTCTGTTTTCCTTTGTATTGACAGCACCACTAACAGATAAAATAACATTAATGCCAAGTGTAAATTAAATGATGGATGTTACAGTTCCCCTTTTCTGAATCTAACTCTTTAAACCTTAGTTTAGAAGCTTAAATGTGGAATGAGGGACTCTGTCCTGTTTCTCCCTGCTGGGTTCATTTAGGATAAAACCCAGGCTGTCCTGCATTTTAGTTGGAGACTTGCACGCAGTGGGGGTGATTGGACTTTCTCTGCCCAAGGCACAACATATGCTACTTCCCATCACTTTAATAGGCATTAGTTCCGCAGACAGCACTGGTCAAATGTACATTATTCACAATCACTTTAATGCAAATATGCAAGGATGAGAGAGAAAATATGTCACAAAGAAAGAATCAGCCATTTCCGTTCTTTTTTTATTTTCTTCTTCTTTTGCAGTATCTCTTCTTCCACCACATCTGCCTGCCTACGTATATATGTATCTATGCAATCACTGCCTTTTCTGGAGGATTTGGTTTATTTTTTATGGAGGGTCTCGATATTGTTGGTTGAAAGTGTTTAGATGTAAAATATTGATGTTACTCTTTTCCTAAAGGTTCTGTCTATTGTTATGCTGAGCACTCTGAGGAACAATGCTTTTTTTTTTTTTTTATTGTGAGCCTCTTCTCTTTCAGAAGGTTCATCCTAATTGTTATTTTTATTATTTTGGTTCTGCTGGATACTTTTGTGCACCCTCAGAATGACCTGTGTCTGTAACAAAGCTTCCTAATCAAAATATTATCACCAGAAAGCCACTCATACAGTTCTGTATAGATGAGAATTAGTTTCATATTCTTTAACTTTATTTTTTAACTGTGTAAACCACATATAAGGCTCTGCACACTGCCAATGAGCTATAAATCCCATTATGGTACTGTATTATAAATTAGACTACAAAGATATTCTTAGTATCTACCTGTTCATCTGTCGGTCTGCCTATCTTTATTTCCTTGTGATAGATCCTGAACAGATAAGAAACAAGTGATGCTTTTTCTGTGAGGATCTCATCCCAAGAAAGACAACCCTAAAAAGATAATGAGTGGAATTCAGCAGCTTATTCAGAGTATGATGTTGCAAGTCACAACATCAAAGCATTTTACTAGTTTTCATTCTTTTTTTCTCATTTCCCTGCCAAGTGCAACACTTCATTCCCACTTTGCCTATTCATTCATGCAGATGTCAAAGTTTTTCTAAGCTATCACTATCACTTACGGTTGTTTCTTTCCAACCAACTTCCTACATAAATTCAACGAGTGTTTGGACTGAGTATCGAGTTTGAATCCAAGCTTATGAGGCATTTGATAAACTGGAAAGATGTTTCTCTGTGGCAGCCAAAATCAATCTAACCTTTGGCTGCCACAGTGTTCCGTAAGAGAGAGGAATTGTTCCTCTCCACCTAATAATGAAGGCCAGTGGTAAAACCTTGGCCAAACCCCAAATGAAGTATATCAGTTTATGAACCATCTTAGCACTACCAGAGTCACCTGTTTAGGGAGGTTACATGACACACTGGAAGGCTCTTTAATGTAACAAAGAGGCAGAGGCATAAGATCCAGTGATCCTGTGGCTGGATAAATTAAAACTACGGATTTCTAGCTGAGAGTTCATCTGATCCGTGAAGATAACTTTCCAGGGGAAGGGGCAGATTCTGCAGATTTTATTTCTTTAGGGCTGTTTGTCTTTCCTAAGAAGACATTCAGGCTCTCCCACAGGTTCTTGGGGTCATGGCAAGAGCTTATCTGAGAAGTTTTGAAGTTAAATAAAATATGCCCAATGCCACAGAACACTCTGGCATCAGAAAGCCCAAACTATGCATTCTCTATAAGAAGTGAACTAGAAAAAACACAAAATAAATTTGTTAGTCACTCACCTGTGAAACTAAAAGAGATATATTTTTAAATACATTTATTCCCATGAAATATTTTAATTCAGGCAAAATGCTCTTTTCTGAAGAGAAGGTATTCCCTCTCATGGGCTACACATGCACACAATGCTTTTACTTTACAAGTTTCGTTAGTGTCAAGTGATTAGGCATTAACTGAAAAATATAACATTTCATCAAGTTTGCTTCCTAATAGGTGACTTTTAATGGCACAGTGCTTTACCAATGATTTCCAATTAATGCTCAATTTTGTCCTTTTAAGTATAGAAGGAAACAAAAAAAAATAGATGTGTGTATGTATGTTGAAACACAGATAAGTCTTTTGGCAACCTGTTTATTGCATTCCTTTAAAAACAGTACTTCGTGCTACACAGAGGATTAAATGATGGCAACATGATGGAAGAAACTTGGTTCTTTTGAGTATTCACTGTTACTTTATTGTAACCTCACGAGTATCAATCCAGATTTAAATGACCAGAAAGGGAATAAGAATTTTGCTTTTATTTTCTGTATATCACCATACCGTACGGTTACACAAATCACAATCACGGCTGGCCCAATGCCAAGAACCAGGGAATCCTGGTCAATGATCTATGTGTTTTCCTGGCCTAGTGAGACAAATTACATCAATTTTGTAACGAACAGCAACAAGGAGCAAAGCAGCAAGCGTTTCATCTGGACACCTTTAACTTCGTAGCTTAAATGATCTGACACTCTGTTACATCTGGATTAGTTAAGTGTTGGTTTCTTTTTTTATTATTTCTAGCAATCTTTGTCCTTGCTGCACGTCTAACAAGGCATTTTATTGGATCTGTCACTATCATGCACAGAAAAATAAAGGACAATAAATATAACAACTGAAATTACTACGCTTCTGCTCCTCCTCCTTCCTCTGCAGCTATTTTATTTATGTTTTTATCAATATCAGAAGATTTATAGGAGTTTTTAAAAACGGTTTGGAAATAGCCAAGCATTTCTTCCCCTTGAAGCAATCACTTCGTGGACCTCTTTATTTCATATCACAGTGTTCAGATGTCAGATATTTACATTGTGGGTTTTTTATTATTAATAGATTTTTCAATTGGGAAAGCCTGTGTTCTCTGAACTTAGTAGGACTTTATCTTTTCTTGCTGGCGATGAGTGATTTATGTGGACAGCTCCTATTAATGATAATGGAAAGCAAATGCGTAAATCTCTCCACAGCAGATAGATAGCAATCTTACAAAAGTGGTCCAAGCAAAGTGAGTCTTTGTATGGGGGTCTAAACAGCAATTAGTGTAAAAGATTGACATCAGCTCTAATTCAGCACTTATATGAGTACTGTTAATCTAAATACAGAATCAAATTAATCCCTTGTGAAACTCCAGTGCCTGCTTTGGAATTTCAGTGCTGAAGATTGCGACCTACCCTGTCTTCACATGTGTAAGCTAAATATAAATGTGCAGATTTTAAGGACTAGAATCTGATACTCTTTTCAGTTGGGGGGAGCCTTGTTAATTAAGCGAGCCTATATAGCTGTTATTACCTGACATGTAAAGCCATTTGAAAACTGAGATTTGTAAAGGAGGTGGAGAGAATTACATGCTTTTTAGGGTTAGGCACCTAAAATACCAGCAGGAAGACAAGATCTTTCAGCAAAGTCCTTGAAGAACCAGGACAGAAAAAGGGTGATTTGAAAGGGCCTCTCTATGAAATTCTTGTAGGGAAAGGAGACAAGGGTTAGGTAGGGAAAGGAAAAAGAACAGAACAAAGGCACTAGCTTTCAGTCAGAAAATCATCAATGCTTTAGGTTGGGTTGCTTTTGCTGAGAAGTGGCTTTTTTAAAAAAATACTGCAAAGAAATTCCAATATTGCTGATTCTTGAAAGGAGCTATGTATTAGGTAGAACCCAGGTACCATTTCACAACATAAACTAGTGGTAAATAATGACCAGTGGTATACTGGGAGAGAAAATAAGGCTCAAGGCTGAGTTCTGTACAGCGGGCTCTTGGTGCCTCCCATCTCACCACTGCCTGGATCTCAGGTTTAGACCAAACTCAAGCATAGGCCTGAAACATAACAAGACATAAGCTCATAAATTTCTGTTAAACATCTCAAACAGAGGAAACAGGCTTATGGATAGGTGGAGAGTATTCTCACGAGTTGATTAAGCATGGGCTAGATAAATGGACTGAAAACTGATTGCATTGCCATGCTCAGGGGCTTGTGATCGGTGACACAAAGTCCAGTTGGAGGTTGATACCTAGAGGTGTGCCCAGGGGTCAGTACTGCGGCCAATGCTGTTTAACCTCTTCATTAATAATCTGGATGATGGAGCAAAGTGCATTCCTAGCATGTTTGCAGACTGTATGAAACTGGGAGGAGTGGCTGATACACCAGAGGAGTCTGCTGCCATTCAGAGCGACCTCGACAGGCTGGAGAAATGAGCTGAAAGTAACCTCATGAATATCAATGGAAAGAAAGACAAATCCTGCATCTAGGGATAAAGAACTCCATGAACCAGTACAGTCTGGGGACCAACTATCTGTAAAGCAGCTTTGCAGAGGGAGTCCTGGTGGACAAGAATTTGAACATGAGTCAAGAATGTGCCCTCATGTCAAAGGTGACCAGCAGCATCCTGGGCTGCACTAGGAAGAGCATTGCTAGCAGGTAAGAGTAGGTGAGAAGCGTTTATAATGCTGTGGCCAGTTCTGGTCTCCCCATTGCAAAACAGACATAAACATATTGGAGTGAGTCCAGCAAACGGCCACAAAGACAGTCAGGGTGTTGGAGCATGTGTCTTGCTGGGAGAGGCTGAGAGAGCTGGGATTGTTCAAGTTGCAGAAGAGAAGGCTCAGGGGTGATTTCATTCATGTGTATAAATAGCTAATGGAAGAGAATAAACAAGACAGAAACAGCCTCTTCTCAGAAGTTAATTGGACATGGTCCTGAGAAACCTGTTCAAGACGACTGTGCTCTGTGCAGGGGGGATTAGACTAGATGTTCTTGAGACATCCCTTCCAACCTCAGCTATTCTGTGATTCTGTGAAACCTTTGGGCTCTGTTCATTTGTCCACACACAGGGCCAAGCAGCTTTTGAGACAAATAAGCTATCCTGCTCAGTTTGCATTTGCTTTTCCAGGTAGGACTTCTGTTATATTTTCCAGCCCCACTGACATACATTTCTTTTGTCCACAAATGCATGAAACTGTGAAAAGAGCAGCTGCCTTGCATCTGTTTTAGCTACATCTTGGTACCTGTGCCAGTACAAGACAATATACTGGTGTTGCATCCAAAAACAACTTCATCGCTCTATGAAACTAATGACTTCTGCTCTAAAAGTCTTGGCTTGGATGTGAAACGGCAATGTGTTCCATTACTGTTCCCAGCCAGAGCCATTTGATTTTTACATGTTTTTGTTAATATGCCACCTGCTGTAGGTGGCTGCTTGAACAAGGACCTGGGACAAGATGCCCTCCCAAGATGCCTTCCAATCTCAAAAACTTTGTGGTTCTGTGATCCTGTGTCCTCAAACTTTCCTTCAGAAGAGTGACTGGGAGCTGAGCTCATGTTTTTATATGAGGATGGTAGGTGAAGACATATTTAGGAATATGGTTGCTTCTCCAGCTGATGCTGTAAGTGAGCTTCGGAGTTCAAGAAGTCAACTTTCAAAACTGTGGTTGTCTTTGACTTCCATTAATGTGAAATCAGTAGGAACTGGGAAACCCAGTCCTTTTCCCCAGCTATTCTCCCAAGACGGAAAGCTAAGAAAGCACGTTTTAAACCAAACTTTAAATCAAACTATTTAAGAAGGAAGAAAAATAACAAGAACAATTTGGATAAGAAACTGACTGAGAAAATGGAATTAACCTCCTTGATGAAAGTAAGTAACACATTTTATTGGTCGGGATCTCAGTTTTGAACAGCATTTTCAATGTATCTGGTCGATGACTTTTATCGCCCTGGAGTGGTACTGCAGAGCTGTTTGTTGATCTATGTTAAACAAATCTAGTTCCTTCGGTTGCTTCTTTCCTAGTAAATCAAAATGTGCCAAAGAACATTCCAAGGCCTTGCAATGGAGTTATGTGTACAGCTGCAGCATAAAAATGCTCTCTGCCATGCCGGCCAGTGCTTTCCCAGTAAGTCCTGGACATAGCTCAGAAGATAACATGGCCAGGGAATAATCCAAAAAAGGAGATTCAAGGCAGCCAGCCTGTTCTGAAGATCAAAAGGTTTCAATAGTATTGACATGACTAGATCATACCAGTTGAACACAAAGTTAGACAGCTGGCTGAACGGCATTCCATTTTACTAGTGTGCTGTAGTCCAGCTCCATCAGAACAGTCTGCAGGAATCGGCTTTTTGTTGTATTCTCAGGAAAGTGCATCTTGGACAAAATTAGGCAATCATTTGAAAGAGCAGTCCCTTACCCTCTGAACACTGCTGGCTTTGATCCCTGCTTGTCCCCAACATAGAGGATTGCCTTTGAAGCAGCTTAAAAAAAAATGGTGTGCCACATACATAAGGTGCTAGCACACTGGTGAGTGGGGGCATAGAATCATAGAACCATTGAGGTTGGAAAAGACCTCTAAGACCAGCAGGTCCAACTGTCAACCCCACACCACCTTGTCTACTAAACCGTGTCCTAAAGTGCCATGTCTACATGTTTTTTGAACATCTCCAAACATGGTGACTCCACCACTTCCCTGGGCAGCCTGTTTCAACCCTTAATCACTCTTTCTGTAAATAAATTTTTCCTAATATCCAATCTAAACCTCCCCTGATGTGACTTGAGACCATTTCCTCTCATCCTATCGCTAGTTACTCAGGAGAAGAGACCAACACCCACTTCGCTACAACCTGCTTTCAGGTAGTTGTAAAGAGCGATAAGGTCTCCTCTCAGCCTCCTCTTCTCTAGACTAAACAACCCCAGTTCCCCCTGCTGTTCCTCATATCACTTGTTCTCCAGACCCTTGACCAGCTTTGTTGCCCTTCTCTGGACACGCTCCAGCATCTCAATGTCCTCCTTGTAGTGAGGGGCCCAAAACTGAACACAGCACTCGAGGTGTTTGTAGGGTCCAAAGGCCATGCTTTGGGCAAAACAGAGCGATAAGGGACAAGTGTGACAGAGAGTGTCAGAGATGGCACAGACCCATCCAAATCATGTCAAGTTTAGCATTAAGCGGATTAGTTAACAGCTTTGGAGTTAGTTAATGGAAGAAGCAAGTGCTTCTGCAGCCTTTGTCGTGGTGAAAGGGGGTATGGCAGCATTTTGTACACTTCTCTTTTTACCTTATCCAGCACATGCACCAAACTGGGTAAAAAACTTAAGCAATCAGTGAAACATGTTTTCTCAGATGCACTGGGTGTATATAAACACAACAGATTTGTGGCCAAAGGTATAACAGATCCTAAGATTTGGGAACTACTTGAAGCATTTGGATCTCTACAATCAAAGGAACATTTTTTTTTCCTGAGGGCAGAGCTGCTCCCTTGCTTTCCTCTTTCCACATTTCCAGTCAATATATGCCTTAAAATATTTTTTTTTTAATCCTTATTGATTGTGTGGGTGCTTGTAGGCCCTGAAATAATGAAGCACATAAAGATCTTCTTGTAGAGATCTCTCTCAAATCTCCCAATCTTCATAAGGTTCTTCAGAATCCAAAAGAAGTTCTCTGAGATGAAAGAGGACTTCAGTCTTCAATGACATCCTGACTGGCAGTCTTCTGAGGACAACCAAAGACAGCAGAGAAACATCAGCTGTCTTCACTATAGGTGCCATTACTCAAAATGAGGTATGGAAAGATCCCAAACAACATGAGGAAAAGGTCAATTCTATATGGACTGAATGCAAAATGGGTCTGCTGGGTCAAGTATCCTGAGTCTGACTGAGCTCAACAAAGGGTGCCTGAGGAATTACATAAGGTGGCAATACATGGCAAGATCTCCTAGGTAGTTCTAGCTTCTGGTGCTCTATGCTCAGGAATCTCTGAGTCTTTCTATTTAATAGCTGTAAGTGGATTTTTTTTTCTATCTGTCTCAATATATTTAACAGAGAAGACAATCCTCTTGATGTGGTGATAATATTCTTTATTTACAGATGTATTTCAAAGAGATTGTCTCCCCTAAATAAAAAAAAACCATAAAAGCAGAACTAAATAATAATCTTCTGATCATCTGTCCTGTTTAGTGCCCTGTTGTCAACATCCAATGATTTTCACGCTCTGTGGATGCCATGTTATAACCACTGCAGTAGCCGGTCATTTCTGAAATCTGCCATCTTGTACGCTTGAATGTCATCAGAGTGATGCATACTCACTACGTGCCTTGATACACTTCACAATTCTATTTTAAAAAGCAAGACAAGTAATTTCAGAAACACAACAACACAGGAAAACAGTCTTTCTATTTTTTCTTTGACTTGACTGGCATTATAATTGAATTGGATGGATCTTTTCTTTTATCTCTACATACACCTGCAGAAATGAGACTACCACAAAGTAGCTGAGCAATGGCAAGCAGACTGTCACAGCTTGCATTCACCTGTGTAAACCAGTTTCAGAAGGTTTCAGGCTGAGTTTATCCCTTTTCTCCCAAACCACCTTTCAAAATGAAATTTATAAAGCACTAAATCAGCTGTGAGAGACCTACTCTTGTATCAAATAGATTTGTATCCATCCAGGGAAAGTCACAAGGCAGGGGAGATTTATCCCCTAGTTCAGCTGCCCAATTTTGACAATTGCAGTGTGGGAATTTGTATGTGTGCTTGGTGCCCAAGCTCTCAGTGTTGTCAACAAAAATCGAGACCTCATTTCAGCTTGACTTGACATAGTTGTTTTTTTGTGACTCTTGAGACATCAAAGGGCCTCTGAGACTTCCAAGGGCCAGTGAGACATCCATGTGGGATTGGTAAGTATAACACGGGACCTACAGGAGACCTCTGCTGTGCTAAAGAGGCATCTGGATGTGAGGTGAGACCTAGGGGCATTTCAGACAACACTGGGTACCTGTGTGTAGGCTGCTAAATCAAGCACTTCATCAGTGTTGTCAGTGAGAGTCTAGAGAACAGTTCCACGCACCTGAGGGCAGAAGTCCACTACTGTATAGGTCTGTATTTAGGAATCTGAAATTTAGATCTGTTCATCTGCTCTAGTCATCTATGCTACTATTCTAATTAAAGGAAATCCTGTTCATACAAGTCAATGGAACTTGGAAAGAAGTTCAGCTCCCACTAGAAATACCTATGTGCGTTTGGTCAGGTCAGCTACTCTCTGGACTCCACTGATGGTATCAACTGGATCTTCATTGTCTCTGGCTCAAATCAGAGACACCACAAATGCAGACATGCACTTCTGAGGCACCTAAATAGAAGTGTCTGGGTTCGAGTCCCACCTACAGAAACTAACTGGAACAAAATGAGCATGTCTGAGCCTTGCTTCATAAGAAATTAACTTGAGAACCCCCATCAAAGGAAATGAAGGAGACTGCTAAGACACTGAATACCTCATCACATCTGCACATGCAGACACTAACTCTGCTTTTGAATCACATTCATCTGCTGTTTCACTCACCCCGGCTTGCACTGTGACAACTTCTGCTGTTAAATACAAATCTCAAGTCCCTCCTCACCCCATGCCTGAGCATGTACAAATTAATTTATTTAAAACACTAAAAAGTCCTTGGTCTTAAATTTTTTAACAGGAGCCTGTGCTTATTTTATTAAAAAATTAATCTGCTAGGATGTCTTTAATCAGCCAAGTCACACAAAAGCAAAATAACGACACAGTAACTTTAAGGATCCTTCACTTTGAGCTGCCTTTTATAAGCACGGAAGGCAGAATAAAAAAAATCAAAAGCAGTAAAAACTTATATTATTTCTGTCGGTAGCTCCTTTTCAGAAAATGTTGTGAAAACAATCTCTGTGTGGAGGAAGCAACATACTGAGCAACAAGCCTCAATCGCAGGAAGTTCATTTTTTTCCTTGGCGCGTTGCCCAGTGCCATCAGAACTAATTAAAAACAGAGCCACGCTGGTAGGAAGCTCAGTGTTTGGGTTTTACAATAACGGAGCAGCAAACCAGGGGGACGTCTAATGAGAATAGTTTCCAAGTTTGTTTTCTAGCATTGGGCAACTATGTCAATTACTGGAACTACAGCTCAGGGCCAGCAACCATGCTGAGACATGAAAGAGTGTTATTTGCAGTACAGATTGAGCTGCTACTTTGATGCATGTGTTCTGCGTGTTACTTGTATACTGGTGCAGTTCCTTGGCTCATGACTAAATAGGAAGAGGCTGATGCCACCTTGCTCTTCTTGTCTGAGCTAGATCAAATGTTATGAGACAGGGCTTTCCCCCGGATCGTTAGATATGCTCCAGTTAAAAAATGAAATATGTCCTCTTGTGAGAATTCTACTTGTAATGAAGGATTTGACTTGCAAAGGGAATTATCAGCCAGGGACTTAACCCTTTGAGGGTTAGAGGAAAAGACAGATTGACCTGGATATTTTAAAAGCAACCCTCATGACTCATAACAATTCCTCTCCCAAATGAAAATAAAGCATCATGCATTTAAAACAAGCACACAGCTGCAAAATCCCACATATGCAATTTTCACACTTATAAATAGCCTGTTTAATAAAATGTCTGTGGCATTTGTGTATATATTAAATATTTTATACTCTTATTTCAGGATTATTATTAATTTTATAAGCAAAGGAAACAGAAGTGAGAGAAGACAACAGGCTGCCGCTAAGGAAAATGTTGCTGCAAAGATGAAAAATAGCTTGCTCTCCACATCCATGGGATGGGAAGCAATGGGCTTAAACTGTAGCAAGGAAGATTTAGGTTAGTCGTTAGGTAAACTTTTGAAGTGTAAGCTAGCTCTGCCTGGGGAGGTGGTTCAGTCTCCATCATTGGAAAGTTTTATGAGTAGGTTAAACAAACAGGTGTCATAAATACTTTGATATAGAAGATCCTGCCTTGGAGGAGGAAGGTGGACTAGATAATATCCTGAGGTCCTGTCTAGTCCTATTTTCTATGCCTATATTTACATATTACACCTGAATGTTTGCAAGTGAAAGCCATAACAAAATAGCAACACTTTGCCTCTCAGGAGCAGCTTCTATCTTAAAGTGCTAAAATTAAAGATTTTCATGCCCTACACTGACATGCTTTCCTCTCTGGTTTAACACATAAACTATGTCTTCATGCAGCAAATTAATTAAGGCCAGCAGCAAATTAATCAAGGCCAGAATATGGGCCCAGGCCTTGCAATCAGGTCAACCATACTGTTAAATTGCTTTGGTTCACAGCTTAGGCCAGTTGGTGCTTCCCCAGAGAGTGCCTGGGCCTGGGTAAAGAATAGCATGGTCCAGAGGCCATTCCCAACAGCCAGGCTGCATGCAGCAACCTGTTTAGATGTAAGAGATTTTAGACATGGATACAAGCTACACTGTGCCAGCTGGCTTCCAGGTAGATAGCTGTTTCTGTCCCCTTTTGTTTACTACTATGGATGCTGATGTACTTGTTTACAGAATCACAGAATCACAGAATGGTAGAGGTTGGAAGCGACCTCTGTGGGTCATCCAGTCCAACCCCCCTGCCAAAGCAGGGTCACCTAGGGCAGGCGGCACAGGACCTTGTCCAGGCAGGTCTTGAATATCTCCAGAGAAGGAGAATCCACAACCTGCCAGGGAAGCCTGTTCCAGTGCTCCATCACCCTCAGAGGGAAGAAGTTGTTCCTCATGTTCAGATGCAATTTCCTGTGCTTCAGTTTGTGCCCGTTGCCCCTTGTCCTGTCACTGGGCACCAATGAAAAGAGTCTGGCCCCATCCTCCTGACACCCACCCTTCAGATATTTATAAGCATTTCTAAGGTCCCCTCTCAGCCTTCTCTTCTTCAAGCTGAACAAGCCCAGCCCCCTCAGCCTCTCCTAATAGGAGAGATGCTCCAGTCCCCTCATCATCCTCTTAGCTCTGCGCTGGACTCTCTCCAGTAGCTCCTCATCTTTCTTGAACTGGGGAGCCCAGAACTGGACACAGTACTCCAGAAGGGGCCTCACTAGGGCGGAGCAGAGGGGAAGGAGAACCTCCCTCGATCTGCTGGCCACACTCCTCCTAATGCATCCCAGGATCCCATTGGCCTTCTTGGCAGCCAGGGCACACTGCTGGCTCATGGTTAACCTGTCGTCCACCAGGACACCCAGGTCCCTCTCCGCAGAGCTGCTCTCCAGCAGGTCCGCCCCAAGCCTGTACTGGTGCATGGGGTTGTTCCTCCCCAGGTGCAGGACCCTGCATTTGCCTTTGTTGAACATCATCAGGTTCCTCTCTGCCCAACTTTCCAGCCTATCCAGGTTACGCTGAATGGCAGCACAGCCTGCCAGTGTATCTATCACACCTCCCAGTTTTGTGTCGTCAGCAAACTTGCTGAGGGTAATTCTAACTCTTCATCCAGGTCATTGATGAAGAAGTTAAACAAGGCTGGGCCCAGTACTGACCCCTGGAGGACACCACTTGTTACCAGCCTCCAACTAGACTCAGCGCCGCTGATGACAACCCTCTGAGTTCTGCCATTCAGCCAGTTCTCAAACCACCTCACCGACCACTCATCCAGCCCATACTTCCTCAGCTTCCCTAGGAGAATATTACGGGAGACTGTGTCGAAAGCCTTGCTGAAGTCTAGGTAGACAACATCCACGGCTCTCCCCTCATCTGCCCAGCCAGTCATGTCATCGTAGAAAGCTATCAGATCCGTCAGGCATGATTTCCCCTTGGTGAATCCATGCTGACTAATCCTGATAACCTTCTTTTCCTTCACTTGCTTGATGATGACCTCCAGGATAAGCTGCTCCATCACCTTTCCCAGGATGGAGGTGAGGCTGACCGGCCTCTAGTTCCCTGGGTCCTCCTTCTTGACCTTTTTGAAGATTCGAGTGACAATGGCTTTCCTCCGGTCCTCGGGCACCTCTCCTTTATGTTTAAGAACATAAAAGGTAAAGCCAGCAGCCTAAATCATGAAACACTAATAATTAACTCTGTGTATCAGGATAACTCTGGATCAAGAACACAGAGTTAATGGAAACAGTTGGGAATAAATAAGTGCCATGGTTTGACCTGGCAACCGGCAACTAGGACCATGCAGCTGCTCACTCAGTCCTCTGCCCCTTCAGTGGGATGGGGAGGAGAATGAAAAAAATTAATCTTTTGGGTTGGGATAAAGACAGTTTAAGAAGGCATCAAAAGAAATAACAACTACAAGAAAAACAACAGAATATGCAAAAGAAGTGATACACAATATAATTTTTTCTCTCCGCCCGACAACAGTTTTACAGCCAATCCCCGAGCAGCAATTGTGGAACTTGCAGATTTTGTGGATTTCACAGATTTTGTGGAACTGCCGAATAAGTTCAAACTCACAGAAAAAGAGAGAGATGAACTCCTGGAAAAGAGGTTCCTGCCGCATGGCCAGCCCCCGTTTATAAACTGAGCATGATGTCTACTGTATGGAATATTTCAAGTTCAACAAGGGCAAGTGCAGGGTCCTGCACCTGGGGAGGAAAAACCCATGCACCAGTAGAGGCTTGGGGTGGACCTGCTGGAGAGCAGCTTTGTGGAGAGGGACCTGGGTGTCCTGGTGGATGACAGGTTGACCATGAGCCAGCAGTGTGCCCTGGCTGCCAAGAAGGCCAGTGGGATCCTGGGGTGCATCAAGAAGAGTGTGGCTAGCAGGACGAGGGAGGTTCTCCTTCCCCTCTGCTCCGCCCTAGTGAGGCCCCTTCTGGAGTACTGTGTCCAGTTCTGGGCTCCCCACTTCAAGAAAGATGAGGAGCTACTGGAGAGAGTCCAGCGGAGGGCTACAAGGATGATGAGGGGACTGGAGCATCTCTCCTATTAGGAGAGGCTGAGGGAGCTGGGCTTGTTTAGCCGGAAGAAGAGAAGGCTGAGGGGGAACCTTAGAAATGCTTATAAATATCTGCAGGGTGGGTGTCAGGAGGATGGGGCCAGACTCTTTTCATTGGTGCCCAGTGACAGGACAAGGGGCAACGGGCACAAACTGAAGCACAGGAAATTGCATCTGAACATGAGGAACAACTTCTTCCCTCTGAGGGTGATGGAGCACTGGAACAGGCTTCCCTGGCAGGTTGTGGATTCTCCTTCTCTGGAGATATTCAAGACCTGCCTGGACAAGGTCCTGTGCCGCCTGCCCTAGGTGACCCTGCTTTGGCAGGGGGGTTGGACTGGATGACCCACAGAGGTCGCTTCCAACCTCTACCATTCTGTGATTCTGTGATTCCATTGGCCAGCTTGAGTTTTTAGCCTGACTATGCTCCCTCCCAGTTCTTTTACATCTGCTCATTAGCTATACATGTGACCCTGGAAAAAAGCCCTTGACTTCTTAGTAACAAGTAAAACCATCAGTGTGTTATCAACATCCTTCTCATACTAAATTCAAAACACAGCACCTAGTGGGAGGAAAATTAACTCTGTCCCAGCCAAAAGCAGGACAATAAGTTATATTTTCTAATGGCTGAAGGTCTAATCTGAAACACTGAAGAACAGATTTCCTTCTCATGCAGGGAGGACATGGATCCATCACTTCTGTCTCAGTTCTGCTAACTGAAAGTGCCTTGTCTGTCATGAAAAAAGCCATCTTTGCAAAGGACCCTGACATGTTCTCAGAATTAAGTGAAATTGGTCTGCTGTCATTGTGACTCTTATATGGTCTTGGTAACTGTGATTAGTAGGCTTACTACCCATTGTAAACTAGTATCTTCAACCATCTAACTTTTGAAAGAATGCAATGCACTTTATTTAGCCTTGACACAACATTTTCTATTGCTAACGAAATACTAGTTGGGTACATTCTGAAAGTTTCATTATCTTTGAAGGTTTTTTTGTGTCCTTGTTGTTTTCTTGTGTTACACAATTGGCATTTGTTTCAAGTAGCACCTTCTGGTGTCTTAGGCTGAGATCCAGAAAAGTAATTTGGTAAGATACCAAAGATCACTGTTGTAGGTTCACTGCTGTAGGCTTGCTTTGTAGTGTATTTATCAACATTGTCATTGGTTGTTGTTGGTTTTCTCTTAACTGTGGGTCACCTCCTGTATTGCCCTCCAAAGTCCTCCTGAATGCATGTCTTCTTCCATTTGTGCTACAGGCAACACTCAAAATTCTTTGTTGTGGTGAACCACTGTCAGGATGGTAATCACTTTTACTAATTATACAACCTCCATTTACTATAGAGAGAGTCTAAGTTTAAACCTAGATGTCTAAACTAGTTTCCTAACTATACATTCAACTTAGACAATGTGAACCCTATTTGGTGTCCTGCTGTGCTCCCAAACAATATAATAATATGATTAAATGAGACTCTGTAACTATAACTATGGGATCAAGCTATAGCCAGCTAGTGGGACTCATCCTTTTTTCTAGTTATGTACTATCGCTCCTGCTACCTTAGACAGGATTGGTGGGGCAAAGCTGTAGATATTGTATGAGCTTCCCAAACACAATGCGAGTGACTATAAGACAAATTTTGTTGTTTTCATGAGTCAATTTGGGTTTTCAGTTCTACTAACAAAATGTAATGTCCTCAGAGGGAATTATACAGAAGCGTATGAGACACTCGTTTGTATCAGATTAATTTTGTCTTTAATGGCAAATATTGCATGTTATCTTAAAGGTATTGAACCTCATTATTTTATCACCTTCCTCTGTTCCAGGATGAGATAAGCTAAGACATATTTCTATGCATTTACAGAAAAAATGTAATTACCATGACTCAGGTAACACAACATGCTTATAAAAGTCTGTAACTTACTCATATATCCCAAAGTTTATTCTTCCACTGCCTGTGGAAAGGCTGATACTGTCTTGTCTATGTCAAGAACTTTGAGCAAAGCCACAGCTTTCGTTTAAACAAGAAGTTAGTCTCCTGCCTGTATGTTTGACTGTCCTTTTATTACTTCAGTAAAGGTCTGGGTCCCCATTCACCATGAAAGTAAACGGATGCAATTGTTTTGACTTCTGTGGAATTGCGCACACTTAAGCCAACGGTGAATTTGGACCTCAGTAACTACATTTCCTTTTATAAGGCTGGTGGATGAGTGCTTGGGGAACAGTTAGGTTGTCAAATAAAGGCAATAGCTATATCTTTCTAGACTGTATTTATAGTGTACTCTTCCTACCAGGCTTTGCCTTGCTGAAGCCAATTGTTACAGGTTTTATTTCAGTCACATCAGAGAAAATGAGAAATAATTAAGGATGAACTATGAGGCATTATAAAAATTATGCTACTAATTGATTGCAGTATAATGATCTTGGTTTAAAATGAATCAAAAGGCAGCTGAAGCTCTCCTAGCTTCTCTGGTCATGCTTGCTTTCTTCAAATCATGCTGATTACTGAGGTTAAACCATGCTGTCTTTATTTTTTTTTTCTTTTCTGATTGGCTGCAAGTCAATGGGGAATTTGGCTAAGCCAAAAAAGAAAGGTGAAAGATTTTTTGACTGAATTAAAAGTTAAGTTTCAGACTGACATTTTTTAAATAAAAGTGGTGGCCTGGTTTCAAAAGGCTTATTTCTTTGATTATATCTAATGTAAAAAATTAAACAGTACCAAGGCTCAGATTCAGGCACCAGAACTCATTAAAGTCCCTGGTACAGTTTTGTAAAACTGGCACTATTTAAACAATTCCCGACACAGTTCACTTATTGGGGCGAAACTATTCTTAGCAGACTAGATGCAGCCACCCAGATTTAAGGCTACGAGGGTTCAACCATACGGAAGTGACTAGATCATGCAGTTGTATGGAAAGTAGGACCTGGAATTGCTTTACTGGTATATACGTAAAGTTTGCGGCTGAGTTAGGATATACGGGCCCAATCCTCCCATCTGTTTGTGAAAGAGGAATGTTTTAGCCTCTCGGGACAGAAGCCTAGTCATGGCACACTAGTTTATCTTTGAGGATGGATCCATCTGTTCTCTCAGCTTAAGCTGTTCTCCTTTATGTATGTAATAATGTGTATTGATTGTGCCAGGGAAAGAGAGACAACCCATGCTGTTTTTTTTGGCATAAGAATGCATGGTCTGTATCAATCCAGGGAGAGAACTCTGTCTGTCCCGTCCCGTCCCGTCCCGTCCCATCCCTTCCCTTCCCATCCCATCCCATCCCATCCCATCCCATCCCATCCCATCCCATCCCATCCCATCCCATCCCATCCCATCCCATCCCATCCCATCCCATCCCATCCCATCCCATCCCATCCCATCCCATCCCATCCCATCCCATCCCATCTTCTCTTTCTGGTACTGTTGACTTCAGAAGTAAGTTTGACTCTTGGTAATGTTAGACAGAACATCTGGTATGAGTGAACCAAAAGGTCCCACATAATCCCTTCCACCTATCTGTCAGATATGATGCTTCTCACATAACCCCCTTTTAGCCCCCTGTGAAGCCCAACTACCCTTCACAGATGTCCCATCCTTGTAACATTTCTTGGCTTCTTACACTGCTGCCTGTCACAGCCAGAAGGTTTCATGTGGCCCGTTCAACAGCTTTGTCATGTCCCTGCAGCCTTAAGAAGGGACAAATGTCCCATGTAACTAGTAATCTAGGTTCCTGCTGTAGTCAATAGACTACATCTCCAGAAAATAGGATGAAAACTGTTCTCTGCATTGGTTATAGAAAAAAACATTACTAAATACCTAATATTTAGAGGAGGAAATTTAGATGAGCTCAGTCTGACTTGGTGTATCTCTTCGGCCAAAATCAGAAAAACCTGCTTTGGTTCTGCCCATGTAAGCCCAAACCTAGAACGGCTCAGACGTCAAAACTGAGGCACTTCAGCTAAGTGTTCAAGTAACAATTGATCCTAGACCTGGAAGCAGTCTAGTGATATTAATGTGGCATTAAGACAATGCTGATCCACCAAACTGGGCTTAGTAACTCAGATTTGACATTGAGTTTAAATAGCTATTATGCTTCTAGTCCATTCAATGCTGTACCAGTTCAGGCATGGCTGCACTGCAATTTATCTTGTGATGTCCTGCTGAACAAGAGATAAACGTGACCCTGCAATTCAGTCATTAGAGACCTTCACTTTGTGAAGACATTAATTCCTGTAGGAAACAAATTCACTCTGGTATGTCATAATGATGTCTAATATCTTCATCAATGACCTAGACAGCAGGATAGAGTGCACCCTCAGCAAGTACGCAGATGACACCAAGCTGACTGGTGTAGTCAACATGCCTGAGGGCCAGGATGCCATCCAGAGGGACCTGGACAAGCTCGTGAAGTGGGCCCATGTGAAGCTTACCATGTTCAACAAGGCGAAGTGCAAGGTCCTGCACATGGATCGGGGCAATCTCAAGTGCAAATACAGACTGAGCAGTAAGTGGGTTGAGAGCAGCCCTGACTAGCTGGACTTGGGGATGCTGGTTGATGAGGAGCCCAACATGACCCAGCAACGTGCTCTTGCAGCCCAGAAGGCCAAGTGCATCCTGGGCTGCAACCCCAGCAGCATGGCCAGCAGAGTGAGGGAGGGGATTCTGCCCCTTTACTCTGCTCTGCTGAGACCACACTTGAAGTCCTGTGTCCAGCTCTGGAGCCCTGAGCGCAGGAAAGACATGGAGCCGTTGGAGCAGGTCCAGAGGAGGGCCATAAAAATGTTCAGAGGGCTGGAACACCTCTCCTGTGAGGAAAGGCTGAGAGAGGGGGCTGTTCAGCCTGGAGAACAGAAGGCTCAGGGGAGACCTTAGTGCAGCCTTCTAGTACTTAAAGGGGATTTGTAAGAAAATCAGGGACAAATTTTTTAGCATGGCCTGTTGCTATAGGATGAGGGATAAAGGTTCTAAACTAAAAGAGGATAGATTTAGACTGGGAATAAGGGAAAAATTTTTTACATTGAGGGTGGTGAAGCCCTGGCATAGGTTGCCCAGAGTGATGGTAGATGCCCCATCCCTGGAAACATTCCAGGTCAGGTTGGATGGGGCTCTGAGCAACCCGATCTAGTCAAAGAAGTCCCTGATCATGGCAGGGGGGTTGCATAGATGATCCTTCCAACCGAAACCATTTTATGGTTCTATGATTCTTTGTAAAGAACCTGGATGAGTGACTCAAATTCTTGTTAGTTTTGGTAGAAGGAAACCAAAATTTGATATATAGCCACAGAGCTAAGGCATGCAAGTGAGAAGTTTAAATTCAGGAAAGGTGATAACCTTGAAAATGTGATCCAAGAAAGAAAGAATAGAGATTATGGAGCAGACAAGGGAAAAAATTGCTTGTCAGAGTTTCAGTAGTTTAGGAAAAACATGACAAGGGTTGATGTAAAGTGCCAGTACTGTCCGGGTAGTGTCAGACTTGTTGAGCAAAGCAGGTTGACTGTGTCATACTCCATGCCTGCCTCACAAAGTGGGAAGACATAAAATCTATTAATCTGGCTACTTACGGAGATATAAAATAATTTTAAATAATAAAAAACCCCACATAACCAACAAAAATCCCAGTCTTCCTTTTGTTTGTTGAACTGTGACTCTTACTTCATAGCAGAAGAGAGATTTCAGCGAATCATGGCAGCAGCTAGCATTGTTTGTTTTCCACTGTAATTTTAATCAAATGTTTCTTTCAGTCAAGGTATTTCTCCAAGGACACTGCTAGAACTCCAGACTATTCTCAGGAAAGGAAAAAACACTCAAGGCTGAAACGTAAAGAAGAGATGGATGAAGACAAATGAGTTTGGGCTGGCTGTGTTCAATGGAAGTTGAACCAGCTGGCCCACAGTTTGCTGCTGCAGCTCGAGAGCACGCTGAGGTTGCACTTGGGAACACTGTGAGCATTGAAGATTCTCCTTTTAAAATTCACATAAAGACAGGGATTTACTGACTCTGCTTTAGATCTTTATATTATCACCTTAACCTGCAGGTAAATGATATGATAGCAATTCTCTTCAGTTGCAGTGGTTTATAATTTGTTCATTGTGGATGGAGTTAAAGCAATAGGGGTAAATATCAAACAAAACCATGCCAAGTTTCTAACTATGTCTCAGTAAAACTTGGCCTTTAATTTTTTAACCTGATGTTGGTGTTTGAAAATAAAATTAGTTTTGTCTTGCTAGGAGTCATGCATTTGTCTAGGAGTGCAAACCAAAGGAGATTTTGCCCTGTTAGTTGCTTAGGACATTTGAACAGATCAATAGCTCATGTTTTTCAAGTTTAATCCGGCATTCGTCTGACTAGGATTAGATGCCTACAATGTAGATGTCTATAATGCAGATGTCTATGTTAGAGTTTGGTTGTTTAGACCACGTATAATAATGGTGGAGAGAAAGAGACCACTCTGACATGGGAGTTTGTTCAACCTTAGAAAGTGGGTTGGATGAATCACACCCTTAAAATTGTTTTCTCCCATTGCAAGGAAAGGGAATCTACAGTAAGAAATCTGGAACTGCGATGTAGTCATCAAAAAGTAGGTGAAATGTGTTTGAGTGTTTTTTTCTGAGACTATCAATTTTGACAAATCCTAGAGGTAAAGTTAGATCTATTTGGACATTTGCTTTCCTTCTTTTGTTTGTCTTGATTCTTCCCAGGCACAGTTACGAAAATCTGTAGGGAGCAGGAGGATATTAATAAGAGTGATTGGGAATGTGTTTGTCAAGAGATTGAAAACACACAGGTGAAGCAGGGAAGTCACTGGAGGTTACTGACAGATACAGCAGAACAGCCATGGGACAGCAGCATCCCGTGGGACAATTCTTTCCTGAAGTAGTAAGAAGTTGCAGCAGAAGAAGGAAACAGTGGTTAGAGATGCTATACAAAATTACTTCCCATGCGAGGAAAACAGTGAAGTGAGTGGGAAATAGAACATGGGAATATCAGAGGGAGAGGTAGGAAAAAGTAAGATAGATAACACAGCAAAGATGATTGAAGAGACTTATGTGTGGTCATAGCTTAGTTCAGGCTTGTAATTTCAGGAGAATCATGTGTATTATCTGTAGCTTATGATATAAGCACCTTTCTTTTTAAAGGATATAGAAGGAAATTTGGATCCACCCTTTTTTTTTTTCTGAAGACTACATTTCAAGCCTGGTCAAAAATAACTTTCTACCCTCAGTCTCCAGCACCAACAGGGAAAATAGTGAGACCTCAGCTGTGCTGTGAGAGTGAAAGATTTTTCCAGTCCAACAGTACCTCCTCATAAATAACATCAGCACAAGACAGAGGAAGATCTGTCTCATTGTCTTGAGCTTTTGGTTTGGAGATGTACTTTCCTATTTATCAGTTCTGTGGGTTTAAGGCTGTTAGGCAACCAAGAGTCTGTTTTCTTTGCGGTGTGGAGGTAGCTCTCTGATTCCTACTGAACCAATTCACCCTGTGATTCCTACAGCGGCGTGCATGTTTGCTTATGCCTGTGTTTTGTTTCATTTGCCTCAGGTATAAATACGCAGTACTTTTGCCAGCTCAGTGTACACAAGTTTACAGAAGTAATCCACATAATAATCCAAATACTTTCAGATTAGTGCGACAGGCACTTTCATACTTTTCAGCATTAGTAATCCTACTTTTTCACTTCCCAAACCATTATGATTGTCAGGCAGATAAGAGTGAGCGGGAAAAGATATATTCTCTTTTAAGAGCTGTTCCCAAGTTAATCTTATTGCAAAGCTCTCCATAATTTATTTACTGAACATGATTTGAAAAATCAGATTGTGGGAGGGGGAGGGTGCTGTCTAACTTGTGTGCATGCAATAAATAAGCATTCTTGGTTTAGTATCTTCTGGACAAATGTCGATATGACAGAAATAATCTCTACGAGGAATACGAGGGGCCTTTTCTGGCATAGCCATCTAAAAAGCCAGACGGAATGAGGATATGAGGGCAAGGATCTGCGATATTCTTTGATCCTAAGCACCAGGATATAAGTATAATGTTTGGGACAATGTGGGAAAGACGATTGCAGTTTCTTCCCATGTTCTGTTCTGTGGTTAAATAAGGGCATCAGTCTCAAAGGCAGACAATTTTATACCTTTTACTTGTGGTGTTTCTGTGTAAATAAGAAAAAAATGTTTGCTTCCATGGTCACAAGTCTATTGAGAGAATCAATCCATTAATGGCTAAAGCCAGATAATAATTGGGCGAATATAAGCATCAGCTAGGTAGGCTGGTGTGTGAAAGAGCACATTCAAAGCATTGAATGGAAGTTTCAAAAATATTCAGTGTTACCCTTTTCTGGTATTTTTACCATTGATTTGACTGAGAATGTAATTATATCAGTCTCAGGTATTGATGTGAATCACATCCACAAGATAGAATTTATCCCCACCTTATATGTCAACTCTGGGGATGGCTTCATGCCATGAAATTATTTTTGATATTAACTTTACAATAGGTAGAATTTTTCAAATTTCTTAGACAGCATCTGATCATTTTTAAGAGCTAGGTTGGACATTTTATGTACTGTCTCCTTGTTCTCAATACATTTCTCACATTAGAAAATGCAAATTACCATGCCATTTTGATAGATGCTCCATATTTGGCATTTTAATGACAAAGATCATAAAAAAGAAGGCAACTGTTCAGAGTACACTCCCTACATCCTCCTGACATGCTAACAAGAATGAGAAAGCAGCTAACAGGCAGTCAAAGGTGTTGAAGTTGCTGGATAAGATCCATGTAGTCAGTCTCTTTAGAGCATATTGCAATAGGGTAGAAAATTACTCATATTGTCTCCTGAGTCTCCTCCAGAAACACAGTAAGAAATGTAAAGAAGGTAAATTAAAAAATGTTACGCAGATAGAAGTTTTCAAGTGACAGATAGATCTGGAGGTGAAAAAGTACTGCTATACTGAATTATCTGGTAGATATGATGATATTTAACAGAGTTGTTTGATTCTTTTTGGAATTTTTAAAAAATTAGATTTAAAACCTTTTAGCTGATATTTTTTCAGTACCTAGTCTACCTCACTGTTTAGAGGGGAGGTCACGTTATTAGGACGTGTTTTGCTGATGTTGCCTCTGCATCTCCTTTCTCTTCTTTTTGTCCCTGTTCTTTCAGAGATAAATGTAACCAAGTGGGATCAAAATGCTGCAATCCAAATCCAGGCTCTTTTTCTCAGTCACATTCTTGATATTTAAATAAATGATATGATAGACAATAACAAAAGATAAGACACAAGATGGCTACAGGTGAGGAGCTAAAACACAGAGCAATGAAGCGTTCTGTGAAAAGGCAGACAAGAGGCTTACTGAACAAACAGGAATGATTCCAGTTGGGGCTGCATTGGACTATCCTGTCTTTTAAGAGAAATTAAGAAAAAGAAATCAAAACAGGAAAATCTGGTTGACCCATGTGACTTAACAGTTCATTCTTATTATGTTTTTTAGCATCTCATGTTTGATGACATTTTCTCCAAATAAAGACTGTTTTTTCTAGGACTGTCTTGGCTTACCCGTGAACCATGCTGGGACATTGTCTGGGAGAATGCGAGCTGGCATAGGTCAAATCCATGGAAGACAGTGTCCTAATAATGAAGCAACATAGGAAGACCAGGACCCTGGCCTAGGCCATGTCCAAACCCTGTTGACCTTACTAGTACAGACAGAGCTGTAGAAACCAGTAATAGAGCTTCACAGATTTCTGTTACAAAATTGAGAGTTTCAAAGCTTTACAACCGTTGACCCTCTCTCGGTCAAGTCCCATCTCTGCAACAAGGAGTATAAATACCCAGAGGAGTTGGGTATGAGCCAGAGTTACCGAAACTAGTTTTCTTGCTCTAGAACTATGACTTTATCCTAGGAAGAGCTACGATGAACCCCCAGGCTCTGTGGGGTTTTGGAAGCTGCCTTTATGTCTCCTATAAAAAGGATACTCTTGTTAATTCACGGTTCTTACTTTCAGCAGTGACTCTGAAATAATTTCAGTTTCTCTGAGCCACAGGGAGTTTCTCATTGATGTGAAATATTGCAATGGTTTTGTTTCAGGCCAATTTAGACATTAACATTATATTTAAAGAATGCTATTATTTCCTGACAACTCAAAATCCTGCTTGTCAGCCAAATATAATTGGTTTTATTTTATCATTTGACACTCCAAAGGTTAGAAAGAAGCAGAATATGACTGATTTTCCATCTCGGCTGTATTGTCTCTTAATAGTCTGAAAAGGATTATGAAAAAAATTATATCTAATCTCAGCAAAGTTTTTGACTACTTCATCTCCCTGCTATAGCAATGTATGATGGGATTTTCACCCTGGGAGTCACAGCTGGGGTCTCTTGAATGCAGAGGTTAAGCAAGGTAGACACACAAGTCCAACTACCTGGCACAAACAAAAGAAAGTCAAGCCAAGAAATATCTCCAGCTTGTTGTCTTAGAAAGACTGAGATATGAGACATCTGGTCTTGTTCGCACAAAGACAATGTTCTTATAAATAAATGCCCATTACATAATTAGATCCAGTGCTACGATCCTGACCAGGGTCTCTTCCCTCACCATTATCAAGACTTACTCTGATCCGTTGTTAGGTCTGTGTAAATGTGACTATGCACAACCTGCAGAAATGTTTGAAACGTTCTACTTTCAGTTTTCATTTTTCTTCCTTTCCTTCTAGACCAAAAGAAAAAAAAAAGTGCAAGTTGAGGAACTGGTCATGCCAACAACCAACGGCAGAGTGGAGGTTGATAAGAAGGTTGTTTGAAATTTGAATGTGAATGTCGTGTGGACTGTGCTAAACTGGTGCTTAAGCTCTTCTGTTTGGTGTAAGGTTCATTTTCCTAAGGCTTTTCCTATTAAGTTCTTTAATACGTTTTTTGATACAACTGTGGACATGATCCACTGAGACTTAGCTCGGCAAGTTCTACAGACTTCAATAAATGTGTGCTTCTGGACAAAACATAGTTTTGCTAAGTCAGACTTTGTTCCAGAAGGAGGATTGCATCTTCTGTCTCCATTTGCAGATTGACACAGGGTACCTTTAAGCAGGCAGGACTGATACAATCACAGGAGGTGCTACACTCAGGAAGTAACTCTGTTCATATTTTTACATGGATTGATATGACAAGAACATCCTCTTTCTTTTGCAATAGGTCCTGCATTAAGCTATTTCCTTCACTCTTGAGTAGGACCTCCTTTTAAAGCTTGACCATGTCTACGTCAGTATTACTCTGTCCATCCCAGGTAATATAAAATCACCTGCTGTCTGTAAAGACAAAATTTTTTGTTATTCAACTAACAATACCGCATAACAAGAGTAGGTGATGTAGGTTCAGCCCTTTGCTGCTGACAGGCAGGGTTTGTGTTGTTCCGGGAGATGACGAGCCTTTTCATTTCTCCCACTGTCTGGAGGCAGGCAGCAACTTGTTTTATCACTGGAAGAATAACACTCCTGCATGACTAGAAAGTTTATCCACTTGGTAGATGTTCCTGGAAGAAACTGCCATTTAAGCTATCTCCTGCCCCTTCTTTCTTCTGCTCCTTTCCCTTAACTTGGGAAAAGGGATGCTAAGGAGTCACCCAGGGGTGATCCCTTGTAAGGGGTGATCATCTTACTTAGGTCATGGATTCGGGCAGACAATGTGCAGTACTTGCCTGCTAAGCACTACGCAAGCTCTAGCCCGTAATATCTCTGTGCCATCATCTTTATCTAAATGTGTGTTTAGAGGAGGAGTTGTTTGATTTTTGGAGAAAGAAGAAGTAAGAGAGAAAATGCCTACAGCATAATTAAAAAGTTGTTGCTCTAATTTTTCTCCTCGCTTTAGAATCCTCTGTTGGCTTTAATTAAGCTCTTGAATTAAGATTATAAGGCAAACACTATTTGATGATTTTTTTTTTTTGAAATGAAAGCAAGCTCACTCACCAGGTGGGTTTCTCCTCAGGTGCTCACAGCTCTAATATAGACAATCCACATGGGCATCTCTGCAGGCAGTGTGCTCTCTTTCTGAGTGCTTGGGGGCTCAAAAGAGGTGCTCATCCGCTCCTCTCCCCTGCTGTCCTGAACTGTATTGTGAGAAGATGTTTGCAGTTCTGTGAGCATTTGAAGGATGTCTGCAGCAAGCAGGGAGAGGGATTGTTGAGGGTGGTTCACAGATTCGTAACTGGGGGCGATGAGATGAAATTGAGCAAAGGGAAAACAAGGATGGATATCTAGACAAACTTCTTAAATGTCTGTTAGATCATTTGTGAAAGAGTCTCCCAGAGGTAACCACAGATGCTCTGTTGGTTGAGTCATTTGAAAGTATCTGTCTAGGTCATCATATGCTCCCTATTACTGCAGCATCTCAAAAGCAATCACAGAGGCTTAGAAAACTGGGCCAAGAGGGACCTGGGGAGGTCACTTCGGCCTCAAGAGATGAATGGTTCTACTTAAAACATCCCCAGAAGACATCTATCAAACAATAATGAGCTACACGACCCCTCATGAGGAAAAGAACTGCTATTTTCCCACCATAAATATGAAAAATCAAAAATACAGGAAAGTAAATATTTTAACCAAGTCGCACAGAAATCATGAGGCAGAGATGGGAACTGAAGTCATATCCTTATAGACTATATGTAACACCAGAAGAACATTCTTCTTTGTTCCAATTGGCCTGTACAAGGAATTGGTAAGCATCTTTTTTTGCATGCAACAGTGGTTATATTCTGTTCTTCTGTTTAGGCAGATGGACTTCTGTTTCTCCTTAGTCTCCATAAAATTTCTTATTATTTTCTCTATTTCCTTCAGCAAATTCTTAAAGAAAAAAAAAAGAAAAAAAAGGAAAAAAAAGGCTTGGTCATTACTGGTAATTTTTCAGTTCTAACAAACAAGCCCATTTATTGCAAACATAATAAATGATTTATGCTTGTGATTTTTTTAAACTTTTTCACTTTAAACTTCTTGTTAGGGTGAATAGCCACCTACTTTTCTTCCCCTGAGAGCTGGACACTCTTCAACAAAGAAGGAGAAAAAACATCCCAGACCAAACTGGGAACTTGAGAACTAATACCAACTAGTTGATCTTACCCACCTCTTGTTCCTATTATATCAGCCATGACTAGGAAGAAAATGAAAACCACTTGACAATTTCTAAAGGGAATTTTGTTCTTGTTGAGATCTCTTCCAGACTGTATTGTGCTACGATGATCTTGATGTGTTACAAACACTTGCTGAGTTTGATGTGCAAACTTCTGTTGATCGACAATCTAGTAAAACAGAAAAATCAAGCAGAATTGTCTTTTTAATGTAAATTTCTTGCTGAGCCATGGTTTGGAAACTAAGATAAAACATTTGAATATTTAAAACTTTATTGAGACTTATCAGTAATCAATAATCTGAACCTGGTCTATTGGATTTGCCAGCAGTCAAAGAGCCAAGACGTGTTTTGTTAACGGAATAATTCAAGTTATTCTGCATTTACACAAATGACATGAGATGATGATATAAGCTATGGCTTTTGAAAATCTATATTTGCAAGCCAGTTACTATAGATGGTTTTGAGTAACAGCTTTGCTTTATTTGCTTTGGTGTGGGATAGCATGTGTGATCATGATTTTATGAAAATCAAGCACCTGTTTCACACTTGGAACTCAAAATATCACAAGGACAAAGTGATTCCAAATCTAGACTCCCATGCTGCCAGCATGTTATCTGATCTGTGTGGGTATAAGTATGCACGCACTGATTACAGCAGGACAGGAATGAACAGCTCAGTCTGTAGGTAGGGAAGAGGAAGCTGTAGAAGCTAGTAAGGCTGGGAGACTCAATTGCCTTTATTTTTATCCTGCCTGCTAAAGCAAGTGTAAGTCTTCTGACTGTTTTTTCTTCAGCTTTAGTCTATATCTTAAAAGAATTAAGTTCTTTGTGTAGGATTCATCTCATCTAAATTTACATGTCTAAAAATTAGATTTCCATCTGTGAAATACTCACCCTAGGCTCTCTTTAAAATTGATGGAAAGAAATAGGGATCTTCTGCGAGTCCGTTTGGTGACTTACTCTACACATCTGTTTTAGGGAGAAATGAACCCCATCAGGAACTGCTTATTTTCCTGTGTTGATTCCAAAGGAAGTATAAGTGGCCTAGACTAGATATAGACAACTAATTTTCAGACCCCAAGTTATGTGCAATGTGATTTGTCTGTCTTTAGGGATCCGTTTATTTCTCGTTGAGTTGTAGATGACAGTTCTGAAAGCATGGTCAAACATTATTTCTCAGTGAATGAGTTGAGCAGCTCTAATAAAAATACAAGTATAATCCATGCCATCCTCAAAGGCACTCAGAAAATGCGTGCATGTCTGGTCCTGACTTGTTAACAACCATAAAGACAGCAGTTGGAAGCATTTAATACAGCTGTATGAACCATGCACTCTCAAACAACTTCATCTGCTGTATTTCCTCCCAGTGGCAAATAAAAAAAATCCACTATAATTAGAGCATAATTCTGTTAAATTTGTGCAATAAAAGCATTAATAAAAGAAAGAAAAGATTGCCTTCATAGGCTGCACTGCAGTGGAATCAAGCGTAGCTTGTTAGAGCTATTTTTGTTATTATTGCATTTTTTGGCTATTTTGTTACCCCTGAAATGCTGTAAAGGAAAAAAAAGGCTGTGTAGATGGAATTTCAAAGTGATTCCTTTATTCAGTGTTGAAATATCATTGGCTACTTATGTGCAGACTGAAGTCTTGGAGTTCTTAGTTGTGTGTGTTACTGAAGCTCAGTTCCTTCACATGAAATTTCTCATGTACACAACTTGCCTACAAATTCCATCAGTCTTCATGGCCAGTCAAGCCTGGACCCTTCTGCCACAGGCTGCGTTGCCTCCTGATGTTTGTCACGTAATGTTATGACCAGGAAAAGAGGGCAGAGTAGGAATTTGAGGCCAGGCAGGAATGCCTTTGAGGTCACAGTCAACATTTTCAAAATTTAAAAAAATCACTTCTACAAGGTTAGTGATTTAATTATCAATTTAAATTAATCTCAAATCTGTCCCAAGTTTACCCTTTGTACAAACACAGACATCTTGTCTATTAAGGGCAGGGGCAGAAAGCTTTGAAAAGCATGGATGTTCAGCAGAACATGACATTTGCTTAACTCCTGGGGAGAATAACCTTTTACCAGGCTATAGACTATGCCTACATTACTCTTCACACCCCTTCTTTCAAAGCAACACCTTCGTCTATTGTAGATACACTGAAGCACTACCTCACTTTGACTCAAGTGTCAACATTAACTGCAGCAGCAAGAAGTGTGATGTGCAGAATCTACTACAAAAGATACCTCTGTTGAGCTCCAAACTTGCAGATTTAAACTGCTGGCAAAGACTTTAAGAGTTCATTTAAAGCATTACTATCTGAATCTGCAACAGAGGTCTTAGGGAGAAGTCCACGTCTGAGCTGAACTAGGTAAACATGTCCTCTCTTCCCAGATTATTTATGTATAAGTGCCTGAGAGACCAGTGGGAAGAGTGAGAACTTTCGGGTGAAACCTTCTTCAGAAAGATCTGTTCCTTAATACAAAAGAGATGCTCACTCCTTCCTCTAAACAAGGAGGGTGTGATTAATCCAACAAACACTGAGTCAGAATTCAGTTTCAGAACTGCATCTGTAAAGGTACTGCCTTTACATAAGCTGTGTACTGAAGTTCCCATTAAGTCAGGGGAGATCTTATCAATACAGCCAACAGATCTTGGGCAGGTAGCAGTCTTATCTTGGAGCAGACACTTCCATCTGATCATCTGGACAGTCAATCAGACAGTTGGCTATGTTGACTTGGGAAAAGATTCAGTTCTCTACACACATTGTGCCAATTCTGGCCCTGTAAGGTTTTCCTTACAGACTGGCCTCCAGTCTCCGTTCCAGACCTTGTGGGTCTCCTGTAAGCCAGCTGTCACATCTGCCAGTGTTGTGCAGATGTCTCAGGAATGCTGAAGCATTTTAAACATCACTAGAAGCCTGTGTTTAATAACTACATTTGAGTTTTGTCTAAATGTGAAGCTGAATCCTATTATAGTAGCAGAATTCAGTTGCTTTAACATAGGCTTCTCATGCCATTTGAGATACTTCTGGATATCCAAGACATCTGCACACCACTGACAGATATGACATAGGACTGATGGAAACCAGCAGCCTTCTGGAGTGGCAGCTGGAGGCCAGGGGGGAAACCTGTGATGTCTCAGATGGCAGAAGACGCCTACATGTGAGTGACTGAATAGATCCGTAAGTGCCTATATTGGAATCGGTTTCCTCCAGTTCCCTTTAGAGTCAACGGAGAGAAACATGGATCTCAACTTCTATTCCTAAACTTAAGTCTTCAGTGCCATCGAGGATACCCTAGGTTTTCCACCTGGTTTCCAGCTGCCAGACCAGGTTGACATTGGTGTCTTATAGATCCTGAGACATATCTACCAGACTTCTGTGGCTGTCTCCTGTACCGTGGGGCATCTCATATAGCATTAGACACTTCTGAATATTATACCGAGGCACTTTTATAGCTTCCTACTGAATTCTATATGGCAAGGTTTCCCTAATTATTGACCTAGCATCATTCAAATGGACATTGAAGTGTTCATTCATATCTGACACTACTGTATTCCTGAATGCTAGCCCTGTTGTTCCTGTTATACTACTTATTATGGGGTGATTCTCACTGCAGCACATTGTTGAAAGCAGTATTCCTTCTAGGGCCACACACTGAGATAAGCTAAACAGTGAACTAAAAATTGTTTACAGTCTTGTCCCGACAAGACATTGATGATTTTGGAAAAGGTTACCCCTTTTCTGAAACAGTGACCTTAAAGTAGTTTAAGGAATATATTCTCCAAACATAGAGACCCACATTTCCATTCTGCATGGAAAAACCCTTGGAATTCTTTCTTGTTTCAAAGCCAGACAATCCTGAAATTTAATTTGAAACTTAATAAAATAATAATAATAATAATAATAATAGACTGTAATGTTCATTTTAATTTTATATCAGTAATTCAAATTGCATGCTCTGCTTTGACAATAGTATATGGCATTATATAGTAATTAAGATGTAATAATTAAATGTTAATAATGTTAATCTTTTAATTAACCATGACATTCAAAGGTAGAATAATCCTGGTCAATATGGATTGTTCACTTCAAGCCTCTTGATCTAAATGCAATAGCCTTTCCTGGCGACAAGCTGTCCTTTGTAACTTTTTTTCCAGTTTTAAAATTGAGCTTATTTTCCAGTGTTGACTTGTGCAAAATAAAGGAAGCACATTTTGTCCTGTGTCAGGATTTTTGTCCATCCTCCTTTGTGGCTTGGCCTGTATTTCCCTCTTGCAGACGTGTCATGGCCCAGCTTCTGTCTGCTGCTCCAAAGATGAGCTAGACCTAGCTGGTCTGATCTGTGCTGGGATTCCTGGTGGTGTTTCGTGCAGGGAAGCAGTGCGACTCAGCACAGGTTAGTTAAAGAACACATTCCCCAAGGACAGCCCCTTCACCAGTGGTTCATAGCGTTCTGTTTTATCCTGTGCTGGATTCTCAGCTGGAAAAAACGAGCACAGTTCTCTCCTCTCTGAGTTTGCACCAGCCCTGTGCAAGCAGGGAGGACTGCAGAGAAGATCTGGACAGCCTGGCGCACAGTTTTAAAAAGTGCAATATTTTTTTTCTCTCTCTTTCTGTCTTTGCATCTGCCAGTTCATACGGTGCAGTCTTTAGCTGTGCTACCCAGGCTGAGAAGTGTCCACAGCTATCAGTTTTCACCAAATTGCTGAAGGATGAAATATCACCATTTCTGCCAGATAAAAACAGATTTTTTTCTTTTTTTCTTTTTTTCCCTCATCTAGGCAAAGAGCATTGTTTCCCTAGAGAATCAGATCTTCTGTAGGAACAGAAGGACTTGTTCATTCCCTTACCTCAAATGGAGATCTGTTGTACCCTCTGTCTCTTTTCCTCCCTGATACAGTCACACTATTCAGCAAAGAAGCAAGGCTTTTCTGAAGCCAGGCTTTATTAGTGTTAGTGTAGGATTGGTGGAAGGAGATGTTACCAGAAGGCTAAAGCTCAGTCCTGAGAATCACGACACCTGGTTTCCCTCCATGGCTCCGTCCCTGTGTCCCAGCCAGCCATTTATCCTCTGTGAATACTTATTTACATTTCTGTATTTGTATTTAATTATAAATCTTTTATAATTTGCCAGGAGTGAAATGACAGATTAACATCTAGTAGTGATTTGATGACTCAGACAAAAAATGATCGTTGCTGTAAAACTGAAAAATATTAATGAATGTTGTTAAAGTAATATGTTACAAGTATCCTGTAATCTATTAAAGCAGATTTCTTCGTAGGCTTGCTGCTGAGCTATCATTTGATCTTGTCCAGTTTCCTGACAGTTTGCAGTTGCTTTCTTTCTGAATCCACTGCTTTTATCCAGCACAAGAGAGTGTTTTTTCCCTTTAAGACCCCCTCCCACTCCACAGCATTTCAAAGTATATTAGACGGGTCACATTATGGGCTGTTGTCACACGCAGGCCATGGTGTAATTCAGCATGACACATGACAAGTAAAGATGGGCTGAAATATCTAAGACTGTTAGATCCAAACTACCCTCTGTTAAAGTTTTTTATCACCACATAAATATTCTCCCAGCTGACCAGTGTCTCAGAGGAATAAATACCCCATTAGAGGAAAAACAAGAGCACAGGTATTTCCTAAGTATGAGGTTATTAAAGGAAAAAAGGGACAAAATCTATTTTTGTACATGCTATTCTCATGTTAGAAATAACAAAACCTAGAAATAGTTATAAAAAAAATGCACAAACCTATCTAATCATACTGAAAAGAGATAACAGAAGATATTGATAGCACTGGACATTGGAAAATTTAGGAATTTTTTGCAGTGAAAAAAAAGGTTGATGAAGAAAATATCGAGTGAACTTTATAGAGAGTGTTAGAAGACTGGCAAGGTTGTTAAAATCAAGCTCAACGTACCAAAGGCAGTGAAGGAGATACTTGGATAGAGTTTTCCGATTTTCTGGTATTACACTGTGGAAATAACCTGAGTGAAGATGGATTTAAGCGAGTCAGGCAAAAGGCCTAGGAAAAAAACAGTGCAGCAGGTTCATGGACAAGGAACAAGACGCTAACAGCTTTATGCTAACCAAAGGAGTGGAGAATGACTGAGGATGTTGGAGATCTGGGAAGGTGTCTAACAAACAGGAAAAATAGGTGACATGTAAGGTAAATGTTGGATTAAGCTTTGGAGCTAAGTATATTCCTATGAACAACCATGAGAGATGCCTAGGCTGATGGGAGAATTACTGGGAAAATTTCTTTCAAGGAATGGACACAGTAAGGTAGAAGTTATTCATCAAAAGGAGACTGGAAAAGAAATGGAGGAGCAAGCTATTGGAACAAACAGAACTTTTCACCTAAAGAGATTCTGTAGGAAAGGTGCTTATTCAGAGTGTGGGGTAATTAGCTCCCCTAAACTATTCACCGTGTTAGAAGTACTAAATTGGCTGGAGACAAGCACAAAGCTGGGCTCATTGTGCTCTGATCCACAAGTACTGTAGACCACCAGTATGATAAAACCATGTCTGCTACAGATCAGAAGGAGATGTGGAGAACAAAAATTTAAGAAATGATGGGGTTTTTCAGTCAGTGCTGCTTGTGAATTTGAAGTAAGATGACTAAGGCTGGATGGTTCTCCAAAGCTCTTCCAGATGAAGTGTTCTTACTAGAGGATGAGAATGAGTGACTGGAAATGCAAGAAAGGATGGACAGATTTCTTCAGTTCTGTCGGGAACTGACGACAATCTCAGCCATGAAAAATCCTGCAGTTTGCCAGTGGGAGATGACACAACAGCGTCATGAACATTAACTAGTGGCTCTTGGACAAAGTCACAGGTCTTTTAGAAATTGGTGCTGTTGTGTGTTCAGAAGAAAGGTTATGCCATTTTAAATTTACAGTTTCTGAAAATACCGGTATTTTTGACTACATTATTTCTGCCTTCCGTTCTCCTCTCTATCTGTTGCTTTTCCTCCCATATGATCTCCAATGACAGAAGAAAATAAGCTAAGAATAATAGTGAGCCGTGTTTATTATGCACAGTGCACATAGGTCCCTGACAGGATACTTTGGCCAGATGTTGGTCTTCACTGAGGCTGTGTTGCAGTTGGAAAACCAGTTTAACCATCCCCTTGGGAATTTCTTCTGCATGGGTAAATCTCCATATGGTGAAGAGCAAGTTTATTAGTTCCTATATAAACCACTCTTTGGTGTCAAGAGCGTAAGTAAAATATTGTCTGGGACATTCCTTCAAACCACACTTTCCTTATCATTAGAACAAGTTCTATGTTGTACAAGCATTATGGTGTAAATTAGAGTAGCTTTGGGAATACTCTAATTTATACCATGAATAGGTCAGGTCCTTGGTGACTTGAGGCATTTGAGACTATTCAAACATGGAGTCAGAAAAAAGATTTTATAAAACTGTCCTGGTTTTGGTTAAAACAGAACCAATTCTCTTCTAGTGAATCTTCCTTACAGCGAAGTTCTTCTAAGTAACTACATTTTTCTGAAGCTTGCTGTGTATTTTACAGACACTGTCTGCTCCAGAGCTGATAACACCTAATGTTTATAGTTACACTGAGCCAACGGTAGGAAAGAAATGCAGAAAAAGGCCCCTGTTTATAATTATCACTATAACAGCCAAGGTCACAGACAGATCTCTTAGGTCCCACAAGTGAGGAGTTGGAACGCGTAGTACTTGCGGGGAGGGGTGGGCAGGACAGGTGACCTGATATTGATCAACGCGGTGTTCTATGCCATGCACGTCATACTCATTTTAAAGCTGGGGGATCATGAGGGTTTCACTCTCTTTGTCCATAGCTACCTTCTGAAGAAGACCCTGCTCGTTGTTCTGCCTGCGATCCTGATCCAGATTCCAATCCGTGCATTCCTGAGTCTAGTTTCTGTCTGCCTCCAAGGCCAGTCTGCCAATTCCTGGTGCTGTTTAGCAGATGCTGGCAGGACGCCAGTGCCCCAGCACCCAACTCTGGGAAACTCAGGATAGGTTTTGTATATTTTATTTCTTTTATTATTAATAACTAGTATTATTAGTGTTATTAGTAAAACTATTTGTATTCAATACGTAAGTCTCTCTCCCTTCTCCTCCTTTTCCCTTCCTCTGGTGGGAGGGTGGGGGTTAATGGAGAGCGTCTGTCACTCAGTGTATTGACACTCTGCTTTTAACCTGTGATAAAAATGATCCTGTTCTTGGACGGGACACAAATTAGACTGGAAAAGACAGTGTTCTGAACACTGAAGCTATCCTTGGAAGTTCATATTTTGCTTATTGTGTTAACCTAGACAAAATATGGTGATGCCAGTTGAGAAAACAATACAAAACCAATTATCTGTGTCTTTCATTCTCCATAAGTGGTTCTTTCTTTTTGCGTGTCCGTGCATGTGTGTGTAGCTGTGTCTGTTTAAGCAGAAAGGCAAGTGATGTTGAATGTCCAATGGGGCAAAAAAAAGTCTTCCTTTGCAAGGCTTCAAAAGCATCCTCTAACTGTTGACCATATGGGGAATATGGATGCCGATGGGAAACTTAAAAAATCACTTATAATTTTGTTGGACTAAACTAAGGGATAATTGAAAAAATAGGACTAAATTACTTAGCTAGGACTGGATTTTAGCCCTGGATGAATATGCTTTGATTGTTCAAAAGGTTTTGATTTAAGAAAGATTGGGTAAAAAATTGCTGTGAAATGCTGGAATAATTTACTTCATAATTTACATTACCTGGGGCTAGTCCATCCTATAGACAGAGTTGGAGAGTTGGCAGTTTTCCACATCAACAGGGGTAGAAAGGAATCATTTTTTGAGTTATTTAATCTTCATTTATGAGCTTCTGATGAATTGTTTGTTTAGCGATCAAAGATCAGATTCAGATTTCCTGAATGGCATGTTCGGGTTCTTAGCAGGTACAGCAACATGTTGTGGGCCGCAGGCTACAAAATAGCTGGAGTAGCACTGTTATACAAGAGGTCGGACTATAACGGTCTGCTCTAGCTTAGAAAGCCCATGTAGCTATGAAACACTATATATTTCACTGTATTCAGCAATAACAACCCAGAATGTCTAACAGGGAATCAACAAATCTGTTCAGATTAAAGAAGTCCCACCAACATGCATAGATTAGGTCAGAACTGTCCACTAGATCATCCAGACTAAGCTTTGGTATTTCAAAGACTGTCGCATTCAACCCCTTCTCACTCTGTGGTGCCCAATAACTTCTGTTTGCCTAAACTTTTTGCCAAAGTTCTTTTTCTTGCTTCGGCATCATACCAGGTCCTTTTCACAGTCACTGCTCTCCAGGATATAGACACCACTCTGTAGATATTACCTCATTTCTTGTTTGCACATTACCTTGCAAGAGGGTGAAGACGTTATCTTTTGAACTTGGTTTATCAAGTTATTCAGGATACTCTGGTTGCTCAGTCCTATAATTTTGTGCCTTTCTATGTGTATTTTAACATATTTTAACATCATTCATTTTAAATTTATTTTCAGACCATGGGGTTGTTGTGTAGTCAATTTTGTACCTCAGGAAATTAATCTGAAACAAGTTTTATTCAGCGCTTGTTCATCTGTGAAGCCTGTTTTTTTAATATCTATAGTCCATTTTTTTTTCCCATCAAATTCTTGCTTTCTTTTCATGGAATTTCCTTAAAATTCCGAATGGGCTTTTTTTGATGTGTGTTAGAATAAGTGGGAGTAATTTTAGACGCCTTCAGATATATTAGGTTATGAAACAGTGCATCAAACGGACTTGTAATCTCATCACAAAATCACACAGACAATCAATGATGCTAATTTTTAATAATCTTGGCATAACAAAGAAATTCTAGAAAAGGAAAATATGCTGGTGTCATATCAGTATATTTAAAAACATTGATAAATGAACTGACAAGAAGGATAGACTGATTACTTTGAAGCTGACCCTAGAAAAAATGCCAGAAAAGATGCCATAAGACTAATTTAATAATGGCTTTTAAAATTGCAGGGTATAGAGTGCTCCTCAGTGTGTAAGTTCTTTGAAGATGCAAGTTGTTCAAGCCTTGTTAGATAAACAGAAACGTATGGAGACCTGACCCTACACAGTAAGGTTTAAACAATTTTGCAGTTTCCATTGCTTAATGGCCTCATGCTAATTGTAAGACTTAGTTTGTTCCTAATTATTCCTAAAAATTAAGTTCACTGTCATTAATCCTACTAACCATGGGATTTTCTTTGATGTCTTTAGCTTCCCTTATCAGTTTTCTACACTTTATAATGTTTAATTTATGTTGCTCTGTGTGTTAAGGTCTCTTTCTTTACCTTTGTCACATGTTGCATTCTTTTTTCTAATTAGTGTGTTTCCTTTGCCTTTGAACAAAGATTTACTTTTACTCAAAGTTAGACTCAAGCTTCATAAATTCCTCTTCAAAAAATCCCAATGTTAATGCTAATTTTCCTGATTTTTTATCCTTCCTATTAAATCTCTTTCTTATTTCCCAGTTTTGAGAAATGAATTATTTTTGAGAGCCAACTGTATTTATTATTGGTTCGTCCTGTCCTCTGTCTGTATGGAGTGCAATCTGATAATAACAGTTGGTCCCTAGGCTACCACGAACTGCCAGCCCATAATTAATTAATCTTTATATTTTTCTTAAATTTGAAGAGAAGTTTACTGCTGGCTGCATATGTCTCCCAAATTGAAGTCCCCCATTAAAAAGATATTTTCTTCTGTTTTTGTTCATTATGGATAGTTGCTCAGGGAGTAGCTCAGACTGTTTGATTCACTGATCTGTGACATCTCCTGCCCTCTCAAATACCTCAGCCAGACTTTATAAGACAGCAGATACACATATGCAGACATAACACATTTGCATGATCAATAGTCAGTTGAGATCCAGAATCTCTAAACTTTCAGTAATATCAAACCAAACTGTTCTAAATGGAACAGAACCAATGAAGCCCATACCCTGGGTGACTATACCTCCAAGATCACCATCCCACCTTCCATGGGGCCCCATGGTAAGATCTCTGGTTCCTCCCTAGGACTCTATCCTCCCATATATCAGTCCCAGCTCTGTCCCAGTACCTGATCCTTGTTACTCTTCATCTCGTCTAGCTGCTCAAAGAGTGTTTGATGAATCTGGCTTGATCTGGGCATATTTTCAGTGGCTGGATTCACAGCCGTGTGGAGACAAGCTTTTTTTTGTTTTTCTCCTGTTGCTACCTCTTTGTTAAAATAGGTTTAATTTAGCTAAGGATTTCATAATCTGTTGGTGGAGTTGAGGACTAATGGGCAGATGAAACATATGTGACTGTTGGGTGAACATCCTCTCCTTATAGACTTATATGTAGGAATGTCTCCAGTAAGAAAGCTATTGTTACGTACCCATAATACCTTCTCTTGTGCATTCCCTCCTTCCTAAACAGGTTATAACCAGAGACTTTAATACACTGGCTTTTTATATTGTCACACGCTTTGTCTAAATGCTGGAGTTTGTTAACAGTGGAATAAAATTCCATATCTCTTAAGTTTGTCTTTTTCATGTCTTCTTCCTGATGATCTTACTGTTGTTTGCTCCAAATAGCTTTTCTCTTTGGTTGCTCCAACAAGTCTCCCGGACAAGTTAGTTCTACTCTTGAGATCAGTTATGATGTTCTTGAAACTATGTCCTATTTTGTATATAAATGTAATCCTGTAGTGATAGAGGCCAGGATTCTGTAAAAGCCAGCTCTCGAACCCACCTTGTTATTCACCTCCCACACTTTCAGCCTTTCAGCCTGAGGCGTGAGGAATCCTAAAGTGAAGTCTGGACAGCTACCGATGCGAAACAAGCCCAGCCTTTGAGAAAATGAGCTAGGGAATGATTCTGAGTAACCCTGGGGCAACAAAGCTTTCCTGTGTGAAATATAGGTGAAATCCTACAACCCTGATGACATTGGGTGGGTTTTCCTATGAGTTTCTGGCACTGCTTTCAGACAAAAGATGAAGTAACATGGAGAGAGTAAAAAACTGTTAAAAATAAAAAAGGTAAAGGGGGCTTGAATTTCAAGTTCATGTCATAGCTAAACCATGTGCATTGTTATGTTAGGAGGCACTCTGGAATAACTGGAAGTTGGCCATCTACTCTCACAGATCTGTAGTCTATAATTTTATCCTTTGCTTCCCTGTGGAAGAAACCTTCTTTGGAGGTTCAGCAATTGTTTACATATGTTTTCTCTTTCAAACTCATCTCTTGACTAATCTAAATTCACTGGAGGTGGCCTGAGCAGTGAATCAGCCTGTAAATCATGTATTTACCTCACACTGAGATCTAGTCATATGGTTTTGATAGCTGGTACTTTGTACAACTGTGATAAGTCCCTTCTTTCCATCTATTTTCCCCTCTAATTTGCAATCACCAAATCATGGAAGTAAGGACAAAATCTGGTGGAGCAGCTTGACTTGCACTACTGTAGATGTAGTCCAAAGTCTCCACTAACGCATTCTGAAGGAAGGCTAAATAATGATGTGCAAATATGTTACTGTAAAAGTACCTCCTGTATGCCACTGGTGTTCAGCCATACCACTGTCAGATTTTGGCCTTTGAACTTAGAGTTCTCAGGGCAACCACATATGGGAGATCCCCAGAGAATAATTTAGGATGCTTCAGTAGGTGGATGCTCAGTGTGTCTCCTGGTGTAATACCTGTCCAAATCAATACCCAATAAATCTGCCAGTGCCACTCTAATGAAGTCGGTGATCTCTGTGACACTGGAAAAAACTTTCTTTTATATGGGAGACAAAATTCCAAAGCCCTGACTGTGCTGATATGAGTGACAGTGTGTGTTTTTATTAATTTGGAGTATGCCAGTTTTGATATTCTCTTTTATGGTTTAAACATTGGGTACTCACGAGATCTTTACTCAAGTCTACAATGCCTCAGACTCTCGAAGCAGTTTCCAGCAGATCAGAGAATTTATACAGTTCTTTTTTTAACTCCTTTTCCTGTTGTCTTAGTTTCTGTGTAGGTGGGGGATTCGAAGTTAAACACTGTGCTCTGTACGCATAGCACAGTGGGGCTCTGATTTCGTTAAGATCTGAGCACAGCAATGATAAACAATAAATAATAACATTGGCCTATTTGACACCTTGGTTTTGGCCTGCTGTGCTTACCTTGTGTAATTGAACTCCCCAGCTGACAGCTCTCCTTTCTTCTGAAACAGCTCTGGAGCCAGGAGCTGTTTTGTACAGGGTGGCTACTCTGGGAGTGAGAAGAAGCTGTCCTGCAGAGTGGGACTTCTGAATGGTTTAAACGTGCAGGCGTTACCCCCATCTTCTCAGACCAGCGTTAAATATCAAAAAACTGTTTCAAACATAGGACTATCCTGCTCAGAAATATCTCAAAACTAGGAAGAGTGCAGCTGTGGTAGCAACAGGGGAAAGCAAACCATAGGGACAAGCCTGGGGAGTTCTCAATATCTTTCACCCTGCTTATCAAGATCTGCACTAAATCCTGTTCACAGGTGTTTTGCTCTTTTACCTGGAGGCAGAGACTGCAGGCAAATGGTACTTACCTTGTCTTTTCTTAAGATCAATGGAAAAGTCTGAGATGATTCGTACCTTCTCCATTTTGAAAGCCTGTAGCCTTAAATTCTGTACAAGAGATTTTAGTAGAGATAATTTTTTACAAATTTCTCCTTTAAGTCCATTGTGAATAAGTAAATGGAGCTCCCACATATGGTTTCCCTTTTCCCTGCTTTTTTTTTTTTTGTTGTTTTCTTTTCCTTCCATAGAGCTGTTCCCATCCCTAAGTCTTATACTAGTTGAATTTTGCTGGTTTAATTCAGTCATTTTAATGTGAGCACTAAAGAGAATAGGAGCAGGAATCAGGTTTGTGCTGTTAGATTGATAAACAGATGCTAAGCCGATGTGACACAGATGCTACTGCTGAGCCAGGAAAAGCAGGTCAAGGTTATTAGGAGAAAGTGCAGTACTGTCTCATAGCTGTAAGCAAAGAGACCCTGCATGGAGCCAGCTTTTTCTCTCTCCCTCTCTCTCTCTTTCTCACTCTTGATTGTCTGGTAGTGGTGTATGTTTCAGGAACTTTTTTTAAAATTAATAGCTGTAAAAGCAGAAATTGTCGAAGATTTTACATGTCTTTTATATCTACAACTTAGCTTATAACCCTCACACAAATACGTGACAGAGTGGCTGGCTCGTCTGTTTTTTAGGGGCACTGAATTCCTCTTGTAGAACACAATATTACCAGTGCAATAATTCTCCAATTCCACCCTGACAAATTTGAAGGCTCTCTAGTAATATTGGGAGAAATCCTTGGGATTCTGCTAGGAAAAATCTCAGGCCAAAAATAGAACAATGCATTTGAACTGTAAAAATAGATTTTGTTCGCAATAGGAATAGCATTTCATGTAGACATGGCTTAAAAAATCATTTACACCATGAAAGAGAAAGGTGAAATAAATCAAAAGAACTCTAAAAAGGGACAGATTTTCATTCCTCTCTCTACAGGTGAAATACTAAATATTGGGTTGGATGTGAAAATTCACTGTAGATCGCTGTATGATTCTTCACCATATTATGGGTGGATGATTAGACAGGTGAGAAACTGGCTAGATCAGGCTGAAAATGCAGTGTTGAACAGTTTGTACTCTACCTGGAGATCTACCCCAGGAACTTTATCTATGACCTGAAGAAGAGACAACGTATTGTCATCAAGTCTGTGATTGACACCAGACTGAGGAGAGAAAATATGCTATAGGGCAGGGCTGCTGTGCAGAGGGATCTAGATAACAGAGAAGACAAACAGCCCCGCAGGTATCTCATGCCATCCACCAAGGGAATATCTTAAGTCTTCTACAAGGTGTGATGAACTCTCTGCATCCATGTAGGCTGTGGTTTAACTGGCTGGGGAGCAGCTCTGCTGAGAAGGATCTGTTGGCGCTAGCAGGCCAGGATCTTTATAGAGATGCATGGACGGGAGAATGAGAAATGGTGGTCATAAATTGAACTGAATGTTGCCTGGGATAATGGGTGTCTCTCCTAGCTGCTGACACGGAGTTCCTATGTAGTGCATAGGAATTACCGGTTGAAGTAATTGTTGACTTACGAGGGTTTTTCTTTGTTTAGCTTTAAGTCCATGTTCTGTTTTATATGTTTTATGTATATGTTAAAAGTTTTGTATCGTATATGTGTATGTAGGGAATAAAAGTAGTTGCCAAGTGTAAGTATGTTATCTATCTAACTTGCATGTGTCCACATCCATGTTCTTGAATTTAATGCAATGTTTATGTTATCAATACTGTCAGAACAAAAAATTCCTGGAATGATTTGTGCCTTGGTGTCCATTTTTCTGGAAACATGATGTGGTAACTTTTGGCAAGAAACGCAGCTACACAAAACAATGAGCAGGGATCGTTATAGACATCTGTATCATTTCAGCAACAAATTTGTCCCAGACATTATTCATAAATTCAAAAGCTTTAACCTGGGACAGTCCATTAGATAATTCAGTTTCTCATGCTGCATAGTACAGGCCATTGCACTTCATCCAGTCTTCCTTGTGTCAAGACCAGTAATTTGTGTTTTCCTAAAGTAGTTCACGTCATTGAGAGACAATTGAATCTAATCTGAAGACACCAAAAACAGGAGACTCCATCAGCTGTCCTGGTTGTTTATTCCAGTGCTCAAAAGTCATGACTGCTTTTTGATTTCAGTTTGTCTATCTCCAACTTACAGTCAATCTTGTTAAGTCTTCCTCTGCAGGCTCATTTGTCTCACCATTTGAATCGTTATTATCTGGGCCTCAAAATGTATAAAAATGTGTGTGTGCTGTATTTTTTTCCCCCTGGAGTCCTTTTCATTCTTGACATTTTTTCCAATTCTTGTACACCAGAAAAGGATGTGATTCTTCAGTATGGATGTGGATGTTGGAGAGGAGGAATAACACTGAGAAGGAATTAACATGGAGTGATGAGCTGGCAAGAACTTAAAGAAATTCAGCAAAGACAAACTGAAAAGTTTTCACCCAGGACAGAGAGATTTCATGAAATTTTGTAGGCTGGGGATTTAATAGACAGTTAAGGGTTCTGTGATAAAGGATGCTTGATGGACAACAAACTGAAGATGAGTAAGCAGCACGCCTTGCAAGTAATGGAGGCCAACTTCATCCTGAGTACATTAATAAAATATAGCAGCAGATTGATGAAGTGATTATTCCCCTCTGTTTGGCTTACGGGAAGCCCTATATTGTGAAACTGGAGTGTGTCCAGTGGAGGTCTTTAAGGTAGTTGGGAACAAGAGCACATTTTGTGCAAGACTGAAGGGACTAGGTCTGTCCCACCCTGAGAAGAGAAGGGCAAGGAACAATCTAATTGCTGTTTTCAGCTACCTAATAGGAGTTTGCAGAGATGACAGAGCCGGACCCTCATCCGAGATGCACAAAGACGAGACAAAAGGCTAAAGTTACAATAAATGAAATTATAGTCAGATATTAAAAAAAAAAGGGAAAAGAAAGGGAATCATCTGAGATGCACAAAGACAAAACAAAAGGCTAAAGTTATAATAAATGAAATTATAATTAGATATTAAAAAAAAAGGGACAAGAAAGGGAATTATCAGACACTGGAACTTGGGCCTAGAAAGGTTGTGGACTTTTCACCCTTAAAGATACTCCAATCCACACTATATGAGACCTTGAGCAACCTGATATAATGTTGAAGTTCATCCTGCTTTGAGTATAAGGTAGAACTGCAGTCCTCCAGAAATCCCTTCCAAAATAAATTGTTCAATTATTTTGTTTTCATGTTTTTATCTTTCTTCTTCAGTATGGTTGGTTGAAAAAAAGTAGAATAAAACTTAAGACCTGACTGTGACTCTACCTTCTCTAAATGGGGGAGCCACGCCTCCTTTTTATGAACTACACCTGAAAGAGTTAGTTAACATGGTTAACATATCTATGGCTATATGAGTTTTTCGGGAATATTTTTCTTTGACGAATTGGCTGGAAAATGGAAAAAGAATAGAGCTAATAATTTAGACTATTTGTCAAAAACATTACGAATATCAGCTTATTTTGACTGAGAAACATTGTTGCTGTGCCGTATGGGATTTTGAATGCCTTCATAGTCTGTATGACATGTGGTACATAGGGTCTTCTGTCAAAATATGGGCCAGTGTGTATGTCCTGGGGTCTTACATCTTAGAGCAACATGAGAGATTCAGGGTGACTGGGAAATCCAAATCATGCTTGAAGAAGACATAAAAAACTGAAGCTGCAACCCCTAGCAGGGCCCCACAGGCATTTTCTGTGTCAAATTGTCATGGGATTTTGTTTTCACTACAACACATTCTTTTTTTTCTGAAAAAAAAATCAGCATCTTTTAAGATTCTGATCTGTTCAGTTTGTTAGATATGGGTTTATTACACCAAATCCATCTACCAAGTCCTTTTTGGGATGTCTGAGACAAAGACATGTTGTTCATTAGTACCTTAAGCACAGCAAATGTTTACCACCAAGATCTAACTCAGTTTTACTGACAATCAAGACCATCATTAGACTAAAATCAGTAGGATTTGCAGGGACCTGTTGGTTCAGAGACAGATGTCTGCAGTAAGGCCGTAAAACTCCCAGTTCTTACATTAGCCAACAGGTTTTAAAACCTTAAAGTGGCTAAATTTGAATTCAGAAGTAGGAACATGGGAAGACTTTTTTGAAAAACAGGACACAAAAGCATAATAATCACAAGCTTCCACATGTCCTTCCCCTGTCCATCCCCTACTACAGTTTTCCAGTCATTTTCTCTTGAAAAGTGAGGTTTGCAGTTTTACCAATCTGCTCTTTCAAGTCTCCTCAATTATATTGTTGCTGCTCTAAAGTGATAGTTAACTGTTCTGAGTTAATTTTTAATCAAGCCCAGAATACTATTTTCTAAACAGAGTCCTTTAATGAAGGTGGAAGAAATAGTGGGAGACAGAGAGAGAAAGAAAGAGAAAGAAAGAAAGAAAGACAAATTCAAGAAAGAAAGAAGAAAAAGAAGAAGGGAAGAAACTTGTTTATTGCCTATGTTATGAAAAAAAATCTAGAGACACTTTCAATTTTAATGACTGGAATAGGCTCAAAGAGAAACCTGTATGAATAAAATATGACTTTTCAGCCACTTCTTTATTTCACTTATTAAAAGAAAAGGATGAATTCACAACATAAACCTGCCCCCTCTGTGTGGATTTGAGGCTTTAACTCTTGCACCAGCATGTTTCCAAGGACACTCACTGGTTTCTCAGTTGAGCCATTTAACCAACAAATTATCAAACCAGTTAGATGAAAACACAGTAATAGTTAATCAGCTTTTACAAGCTCACACATTGAACTCCAACTGTAAAAACACTTCATTAGTAGCTTCGCATTTGTGTGGCTTTTCTCCACATCTCCTGTGTTCCACTTCGAATGTTTCTACGAGATACAAGCCAGTCAATAAAAGCTTGAACTCCTCCGTTTCTTTACTGAGGAACCCCTCTAGAGCCTATTAACACCCATTTTATGGAAAACAGAGCAGGTAGCTACCTCCACCATGTGTTGGCACTCTCTTAAAGGCTGTTAATGCTTTGTGTTTCAGGGCATAACAAACTAAGGCATTCCCAGGAAAAAAACAAATCAACCCAGTAGGTAAAAAGTAAATATGCTAAGATAACCGTCCCACAGAATAGGGCTGAAGATGAAACTGGAACATATGGACTAGAAAAGAATAACCATTTTGCCAGTACACCCAGAAAAATAAATGCTTTCCAGCACTGTGGTTTTTGTTGGTGTAGCTTATACCATCTACTCAAAGAGAGGAATTATACAAAAAAAATCCAGTGTTTCCTGCCTCGGTAAGTACATCTATACTGTAACTTTTACCAGGTTTCTTAGTGGCAAGGAAGCATATGTTGAGTTTAATTTTAAGGGAATATGTCCTACCTATTGGTGTGTTTGTGTCCTCTTTTTCCTCCCTTTAATAATTTTCAAACATGTTGGTCGATTTTAATTGCATTTAACTAAGGGGACAGATGTCTCAAAAACATGATGATCTGACATGTTTTGTGGAAGCTGGCAGCTGGGGGAAGGAAAGATAACATACAGTGCCCTCACCATGTGAAAGAGAGTTTAAATCACTTTGCTTATTCTGAGGAGAAAGCAGCCTGCTGGCCCATCAACACGTGTAAAGGCTTGCCCAAGCACATAGAAGTAGTAGAAAGTACAAGATCATGTACAGAAGGGTGAGTGAATGAGAAAACCAAGGTGAAGGTAGACAAAGATAGAAATCGAGCTTAATTCTTGGGCCTAGAAGATGTTTTACTTGTAAACAGCTGTTATTTTGATGGCGAAATATTTCAATATAAAGACTAGGACTGTGCTTCCACATTTGGAGTGCCTTGCAATGAAAAATTGCAGCTACTGCAGTTACAGATCAGGTCTGCAGTTCAGAGAAGTAAAATACAAGCTACCCAGGGTGAAATGAATGCGCTCTAAGTTAAATGTCTGCAAGTTAGCTACTTGAACCTGAATCTGCCACCCTATTGCTCCATTTATACTCAGTGAAAAGCAACAAGCTCCTCTTAAGGTGATTCATGTATCCTAAGGTAAACAGCATAAATCTGCCTCAGAAGGTTTCCCTCCATTGACTCTGACAGGAGCCTAGGGTAACTAGCTTAGATGAGGTGTCTAACTTCTACCTGTCTAAAGTTAAGAGATGTAAATCTTGCCTCTGATGACATAAATGGGTTTTGGATCACTCCTTAAGTCAACTTGTGGTGCAATGAAACTGAGCTGAAACAGACTGGAAGAAAATGGTTCCAATTTAGTGTATAGGAGAAAGGGACTGTTAATTTCTTTCCTCAGAACTACATATCATGCAATGTTCCACCTATTGAAGGAAACAGAAGCTTGTCAAGAACTTGACTAGCAACAGAATTACACTTCTGTCTAACCAGTAGCTGGTTTTGTCTTTAATTTCCGTGCCTTGTGATCAATGTTTAGAAAGAAACAATTCTCTCCTTTCTCCCTTCAAAATATTAATCTGAATTCCAAAGACAATTTTAACCTTCCCTTTGCACCTTTTTTTCACAAGAACCTGAATCCTTGAGTATTTATTGGGACAATCAATAAAAATTAGTTTCAACCTGCATTGGTCTAATACTCATGGCTGGTAAATTTTGAAATGGTCTATCTCATTGTAAAATCTGGCCTTTGGAAGCCGTTGGTTATGTATGTGAATTACTCAAGAAATGGAAACAACACAACACAATATATGATGAGTTGCAATCACATAGCATTTGATTTATACTGTTGCTGGTGATACTTTCAATTTATGTCATGGATGCCAGCCAAAAGTTGTTAATGGAGTGCTTTTCAGATGTTGATAGGCAAGTGGTTTTCTGACATAGGAAAGCTAGGAGGTTAAAAAAAAAAGTTATATCCTTCCTGGGTTTCACAAGAGCAAGGAAACCTGTTGTTCGTTACAAAGTATGTGTCCTAGACCATTCACAGCAGAGAGTCCAAACTAAAAGAGTTTTTATTCTTCCAATTCTTTGCAGTAGCTGTTTGGAACTTCAACCCAATGTGAACTGGCAAACCAAATAATTCCCTCCTGATAAGCTGTGTTAACCCAGGAGAAGTTAAGAGTCTAACCAAAGCTCTTTGTTTAGGTGTGCTCTGTATAAGGAGAAAGAGATAGGTATCATCTATCTATCATGGACTGTTCTTTTAGGATGTGGTAAACATCTTTCTGGACATACTGATATGAATCCACTGGCCTAGGCATTGCTTTTTGACAGCAAAGGTAAAAAAAATGAATTCCACCCTGAAAGTTAACTTCTGTAACCTCTCCTACTACACAATGTCTTTTTCTAACAACAGTTTCACTGATTTCAGTAAATACCTCTGAAATTTCTCAGTTCAAGCTCAAGAACTTATCTGACCCATCGTTGCTCAGGGTGTTAAAATGTTAGCATACTCTCTGGAGAGGTTTTGAGCCAAGTCTAGCGAACAGAACATCTAAGTGGCTTTCTTCCATCTCCTACAAGCCCTATACATTCCACTCCAGTGCAGCTTTTCAGTTGGGTATGATGCTGGCTGCTCACTTTCTTTCCCTCTTTGGTGAAGTCACCTTAGAAAATGGATAAACTACTCTTATTGCAGGCAAGCTGGAGACAGATGACTTTGAATCTGGAAACAGCTTCTCTGAAATGGATGTGCACAGACAAGAGCTGTCCAGGCACAGCAAGGTAGGGAGTTCTCTGAAAACAGGGAACAAGATAGATGAGTGTAAGTCTGTCTTGGTTTCGGCTCCCGCCCGCAACAAAAGCGCCACGCGGCCGCCCCTCCCCCCGCCGGTGTGCGGAGAAGAATGGAAAGAAAACAGGCAGAAACTGGTGGGTCGGGATAAGGGCAGTTTAACAGAACAGCAAACAGAGGGAACAGTAACAACAACGATACAGATAAGGAGAAAACACGACAAAAAACCCACACCCGCTCTCTCGGACCGCACCGGCGCCGCACGCTCCCGAGCTGAGAGTGAGTCCCCGCCGCGCCTCCCCCCCGTGCCCCTTCCTGGAGTCCGGTGAAAATTAACCCTGTCCTGGCCGAACCCAGGACAAAGTCTTACTGATTAAGTCAAAAAACTTCTGAACTTGTATTACAGACTTTGCAAAACAAAATGGTTAACTCCTCTGTTTTCTTTGTTTACATTTTCTCTGGTTTTAACAGGCATTGATTTGATTAAGATTTCAAGGACTTTCTAAAGAAACATCCCTAAAGAGAAGCAAACTTACAAAAACGAAGGATAAAATATTTCTGTCACTTCCATTCATTATTTTATTGTGTGAGAACTCTCCAAAGAGTTATGCTGAGGTTTTTGGGGGTTCATATGGATTAGTTTTGGGAAACGTAGGGATGATCTAAGATGCTACTGCTCTGCCTCTCCATCTTGTTCCTTCGTCAGACAGAATCAACTTTCTAGCTGAGCTGGTAGAATAAGTGTCCAGCTGTCTCCACTGCTTCAGTTTGCAGCCTGGTGTATTAGTTGCTAAGGAAGAAAGGTTTCAAGGGTACCTGACTGAACTTCTGTGGATAAGTACAGTCATAACTTCTGTTCCACTGGTGCTGGCTGCAGGACTGGTAATCTCTGGTAAAGAAATGGTAACAAAAAGCTGAGAGATGGCAACAAGTCTTTACAGCTGTTTGCTCAGTTACCATGACTAGAACCCTCAACATATGATTTTAAATCCCATTGTGGACTGGAATGGCTATAATTCAGTTTGGCTTAATTTACTTTGAAAGTCAATTCAGCTAAATTGAATTAAGATTCTTTAATTTTGAGCAACGGTGTCCCCATAGGAGTTTGAAGTAGTTTAATCAATCCACTTAAAAAAGCTAATTCAGATTAATTTTAGTGAGCATTGTTATGTGGATAGGCCTGTAGGTTCAGTTAAGTAACATCAATTAAGGCGTTTGCTTCCAAGAAACAAATTCCTCCTAAGCAAAGGTAAGTGAACACAGCTTGGGTAAGCTGCAAGATGGAATAGAAATGGAGAGGTGTGAGGAGTATAAATTTCTTGCTGAGAGGAGTTCATGCCATGTGACTTTGGATTTAAGGACAACCAGGGGATCAGGCCCAGTCAGCATGAGTTTATGAAAGACAGGTCCTGGTTGACCAACCTGATCTCCTTCTATGACCAGGTGACCCGCCTAGTGGGTGAGGGAAAGGCTGTGGGTGTTATCTTCCTGGAATTTAGTAAAGTCTTTGATACTGTCTCCCACAGCATTCTCCTAGAGAAGCTGGCAGCTCATGGTGTAGACAGGTGTACTCTTCGCTGGATAAAATACTGGCTGGATGGCCCAGCCCAGAGAGTTGTGGTGAATGGAGTTAAATCCCATTGCCAGCCGGTCATGAGCAATGTTCCCCATGGCTCAGTTTTGGGGCCAATCTTGTTTAATGTCTTTATTAATGATCTGGATGAGGGGATTGAGTGCTCCCTCAGTAAGTTTGCAGATGACATCAAATTGGGTGGGAGTGTTGGTCTGCTCAAGGGTAGGAAGGCTCTACAGAGGGATCTGGAAATGCTGGATCGATGGGCCGAGGACAATTGTATGAGTTTCAATAAGGACAAGTGCTGGGTCTCAACAACCCCATACAACGCTACAGGCTTGGGGAAGAGTGGCTGGAAAGGTGCCTGGTGGAAAAGGACCTGGAGGTGCTGGTTGACAGCTGGCTGAACATGAGCCAGCAGTGTGCCCAGGTGGCCAAGAAGGCCAAAGGCATCCTGGCTTGTACCAGAAATAGTGTGGCCAGCAGGAGGAGGGAGGTGATCGTGCCCCTGTACTCGGCACTGATGAGGTTGCACCTCGAGTGCTGTGTTCAGTTTTGGGCCCCTCACTGCAAGAAAGACATTGAGGTGCTAGAGCGTGTCCAGAGAAGGGCAATGAAGCTGCTGATGGGTCTGAGAACAACCCTTATGAGGAGTAGCTGAGGGAACTGGGGTTCTTTAGTCTGGAGAAGAGGAGGCTGAGGGGGGAATTTATTGCTCTCTTCAACTACCTGAAAGGAGGTTGTAGTGAGGTGGTTGTTGATCTTTTCTTCCAAATAGCTAGCAATAGGATGAGAGGAAATGGCCTCAAGTTGTGCCAAGGGAGGTTTAGACTGGATATTAGGAAAAATTTCTTTACTGAAAGAGGTGTCAAGCATTGGAACATGCTGCCCAGGGAAGTGGTGGAGTCATCATCCCTGGAAGTGTTCAAAAAACATGTAGATGTGGCACTTTGAGACATGGTTTAGTAGGCATGGTGGTGCTGGGCGGAAGGTTGGGCTTGATGATCTTAGAGGTCTTTTCCAAACTATGATTCTATGATTCTATGATTGGAATAGCTGGTTGGGAACAGAAAGAAGAAAAAGCTACTTTGGTGCAATAGTCATCATTACCAGTTCTTCCATAAGAGTTAATAAGGGCTTAGGGAAGAAAGACCTGAAACACATCTCCGAAATACTCTGGTTTCCAGGAATTTTTAGTGGCAATATATTTGGTCTGTGAACCCAACTCAGGAATTTATAAACAGCCCTGGTTACAACCCTAGTTACAGCATAGTTGCCTAAATGAAGGTACAAACAAACCTGTCCTATAAAAACCCCTTCCTCAGACTCCCCCACTATTGCATGTTTCACGTGTTCTTGGGCACCTACTCCATCCAGCTGCAACAGGTGGAGGTGTACATACCTGTACTGTTACACTATCAATATTGACTTTACACCAGGAGCTTAGCAGTATGGCTGTGGATTAGCAAGAAGAATTTATACTCTTCTCCATCACTTGTCCTCCTTCTTCATTATGTTTCTCAGTGGAGCCGCAACCGCATGCACCTGCAGGGAGAGAAAGGCACACACACAAGATGTTTTTGACTGGGTACTTTAAAGGTCCCTTTAGGCTTCACAGGCAGAGTTTTTTTTTACATTTCCTCCCCTCTGGGTGTATGACCACTGACTGAGAAGTGTGACGTGGGAAACTGGGACGGCAGATAGGTCAGTCAATGACTGGAACACAGTATGAAGGATTACAGCTCAGTGGAATTTAGTGTTAGTCTCGGCACTGAAGGGTCTGGAGTCGATGACGCCAGTCTGAGAGAGAATAACACCTTTTCCCAGCTAACTCAGCAGCAAGTGTCACAAGGCAGCCTTTCACCTACTTAACACTTTTACAAATGAGTAGTTTAGTCACTGCAGGCATCATCTCAGATGTCTTGTCCTTTCTTTGCCTCTCTGTGTGTAGTGTTCTTATAGACATATGCACATTCACATACACATTTACTTTGAGGAAAATTACATTTCTTCATCTTTTCCCTCTGTTACAGTCAAATCCTGGTGATCCTGTGCCTGCAAATAAGTTGCATTTCTGGTTTATCTATAATCTTTACTGTATAGCTGAGGTCTGTTTGATGTTCTTCAAGTGGTGGAATTGAAAGAACATTTCACTGCTAACTGGAAGAGCTACTAGTTTATTAAATCCTTGATTTGAAAACTTGCTGTCAAAGAAAACACAGTCAGCTGATGCTGTGAAAGGATTGCATTGTCAGTTCTTGCTGAGCCTTAAAAACTGGCATGAAGCATAAAGTAAAGTGACATTAAATGAACTGACAGTCTGAGGTTTTGAGTATAAACCTCCAGGAAATAATAACTTGGCTTTTCAATGTAAAAAAGATAGCTTATGGTTAAAAATAAAATAAAGTAAAATAAAAAAATTATGAATTGTTATAGAACAAAACCCAGAATAGCTTTGTAGAGAATCTTTTCCTTTCCCTTCCCCTTCCCCCTCTTTTCAATTTAGTGTTAACAAAGCAGAGGTGACAGAAAAGATTTATGAGAAACATTTTTAAAGGTGGGTTCACCATGTGTGTAGAGCAGACAGTGTCTGAAGGGCCTATAGCATTTACACTTTATAGAAAATGACAAAAAGTGACTATTGCTACAACAACCAGCACAGCAGAGGTTGAAATTGATTACACTAAGGGAAATATGTAAGAGTGATATGTGATAGGCAGCTTCTGGGTTTTGAGGCCCGGCTCTGAAAAGTTCAGAGGTGAATTAGAACTTGAATGGTTTTATTGTGGGTTAAATTTAATGAAACTGGGCTGGAGCAGGTAATTTTGTGAGTTACACACATGCTGGAGAGCAAGACGAGAAAACACGACCACCAAACAGAAGCAAAATGGAAGTCTTGCTGTTGAACAAGATGAATGTTCACCACAGGCATCCAGACGATGGATTTCTCTTTTCACAGCGGCCAAACAGGAACTGTGTAACAGAATGGATCTGAAGAGATCAGCAAGCCACAATTGCTTAAATAGGGATGAAAAAAATTAATGTGTTTGTTCTGAACTTAGCTCTGTTGCTGATCTGGCTGTTGATCTTGTTCAAATAAAACCGTCATGAGAAGACTGTGAACCTGGAATACCTAGAAGTTAGTAGGTACATCTGAAAATCCTGACCCCTGACACTGACTACATAGAAACGTGCGTTGCTTTTGATATACATGCTTATCAAAACTGATAAACCCCTGTGTATATACTTATGTATGAACTCATTTATTCCACTTGAAGCATAGACAGTTTTGATTTAGCTTTCCAATATGTATATGGGATATCAGTCCAAAGGAGTAGCAGTAGTGATCACCTGCTTTGCAGCAAAACACAATTAAGTAACTCAGTAATGGTAGCTGAGTGCCAGGCCCAAAGCAATGGTCATGTCACTGCATGAGAGGCAGGCTGGGTGTGTGAGAGTCTCAAAGATGCAATCTCTTCAGTTTTCTTTCATGCCTCATCATAGACTTCATCAGAGAGAGGTAGAAAGGAGTACCTTGGTCACTGTGAACTTCTTGTCCACTGAATTATGAAGGAGTTTCCCTTTGCAGACAAATCTATAGTCCTTGATAAACCAAATTTGTGCCAAAATAGCTTTCTGTATGTTAACTTAAACTCATACATAAAATGAACCTGCTGCAAATGTTCAAATATACACAATTCTTTTCAGTAGATTTGGTAACATTGTCAGCCAGCTCCAGGCTGGGACTTCATCTCTAATCCCGTGTGTTCAGGTTACGTGCCAAGGTTTTGGTGTCAGGGCTGGGTGAAGGAGGCACTGCAGGGGCAACTTCTGTGAGAAGACATCAGGAGCTGCCTCCATGTTGGAGAAAGCCAGATCCAGCTGGCTCCAAGGGGAGGGGTGGGGGAAGGGCTTGTTTAGTTTTGTTAGTTCTACTATGTCATTAATAGGCAATAAATTAAATTAAATTTTAACAGAAATAAATAAATCTTCCCCAAGTCAAGCCTGTTTTGCCCATGAAGGTGACTGGTGAGTGTTTTTCCTGTCTTTATCCTGTCTCACAAGCTTTTCTACCATATTGTCTCCCTCAGTTCTGTTGATTGAGAAGGAGTGATAGAGTGCCTTAGTCGGCACCTGGAAGCCAGACAAGATCAACTCCCCACATCCTGGCTCTGTTACTTCTTTACGGAGTATCCTTGGGCATCTCGATTAAGCTCTACTTTCGTAAAGTGGAGAGAAGGTACTGGCTGTATCAATAAAAAGTATTCAGAGGAAACTCCAAAAAGTATTGCACAGGAGATAGAGGCTATTATTATTCTGAATAATAATAATAAGTTTCACTTTTCTTTTTTTGCAGTAGCTTTTCCTAAAAGTGAATTCAAGTCCTTTTCAATTTAAGGTCAGATTGTCAGGAAATATAACAAAGGTGCCAGTTACCTCCTCCAGAAAACACATCTCCTGCCTACTAGCATTTTTAGTTTGTGAAGAAGGTCCTTTCATTCTTAAAAATGTCCTTCAAGAATGTCATGTTCTTTTAGAACAAAGAAACACAGGCCTGAAATAGACTGTGGTGGTGTCTCAGAGACAGCAGGACAGGCTGTGCTCAGGCATTCAGAACATTCAACTCTGTTCAGCTTCCTAAAATTCTCTTTTCATATATTTTTTTGTCAAGAGCCAACTTGTTCTCTACAATATCCAAGGATAGAATAATAGTTCCCTGTGGATGTGACAAGAGGTTCTCTGAGAGCAGTAATCAAGAGGGAAGAAAATGCCGCCAGCTTCATGGCAAGGTGGAGAGTACTCTGACAGTTAGGAAGGTGTCTCTGAGTGGCCAAAGACCCCTAATGGCAGTTTGTTTCTTCCGTAAATCCACAGTGACCCTGAATAAGAACTGTTTCTTCTTGTGTTGTGCTCCACAGAATAAGACTTAAAGATAAATTCACAATGATTTGTACTGGCCAAAGTGTACATAGTGGAACAAAGAGGACATAGACTTACATTTTTATCATTGCTACTCTTCTAGCACTGATGATTCAACCAGCCTGGTACTTCACTGCATAAACCTTGCACTAATGCACAGAATGATATTAATCTATTTTTAGATGTCTGAGAACCTGATCTAATCTGTCAAACCTAGCATTCAGTCCAGAAGGCCAACCGTATCCTAGGCTACATCAGGAGAATCATGGCCAGCAGGTCAAGGGAGGTGATTCTGCCACTCTACTCTGCTCTGGTGAGGCCCCACCTGGAGTACTGCGTCCAGCTCTGGAGCCGCCAGCACAAGAAGGACATGGAGCTGTTGGAGCAGGTCCAGAGGAGGGTCACAAAGATGATCCAAGGGCTGGAGCACCTCCCCTATGAGGAAAGTCTGAGACTGTTGGGGTTATTCAGCCTGGAGAAGAGAAGGCTGCAGGGAGACCTGCGAGCAGCCTGCCAGTACCTGAAGAGAGCTTACAGGAAAGATGGGGAAAATCTTTTCAGTAGGGCTTGTTGTGATAGAACAAGGAGTACTGACTTTTAACTAAAAGAGGGTAGATTTAGACTAGAGATAAGGAAGAAATTTTTTACAGTGATGGTGGTGAAGCACTGGCACAGATTGCCCATAGAGCTATTGGAGGCCCCATCCCTGGAAACATTCAAGGCCAGGTTGGACAGGACTCTCAGCAACCTGGTGTAGCTGAAGACTTCCCTGTTCACTGCAGGAGGGTTGAGCTAGATGGCCTCTAAAGGTCCCTTCCAACCCCAAACATTCTATGATTCTATGATTCTATAGTTACTGGGGCAAGTTAACTCTAGACAGTGACTCAATGGCACATCTGAAAGTTCTGTCTCAGGGTGGAATGCGTAATTTTCTGGAGGTGTCTGTTCCTCTTCACTGACTATGACAGGGGCTAAGGCTGAAAAGCTCATACTTTGGCACAGAAGTTTAAATGTGACTATGAATATATGGTGGCTATCTGTAAATGCACTGGGGGCATAAGTGAGAACCACTGGATTTAATGTCCAATTAAGACATCTAAATTTAGTAGAGGGATTATGCTGACCCATCACAGGTACCAAGTGCACTCCAAAGTGCATGTCTTTCTTCTATGGCATCTGGAGACCAGATAGGATTTACTAGGACATTTTAAATTGCGATAAATAAGTGTCTAGTGTACAGGTAACTGAGCATCCTATTGTCTACAACCAGCTTTCTAGATGATCACCAGGTATATGAGCTCCCAATATAGTCAATGGAGATTTACTGCAAGTTTTAATTATCAAAGCATCCAGAGTAGTTTTAGGCGTTGAAAACCTTTAGCTTCTTGGTTTCTGTATCTCCAAAAAAGCATCTCCAAAAGAGCATGTGTCTTTCATAGGATACTGTAATATCTGCCAGATATCTCAGACTCCTCAGAGCATCTCAGGTGGCACCTGATGGCAAAGTCTGGGCAGCTGAATCTTCCCAGTCAATAAAGTCAGTTGATCCTGGATAGAAACTCAGCTGCTGAGCACCTGGATGCTTCATTCAGCTACCCACACATGAAGAGGTAGCGCTTCTGCAATGCCTTAGAGTATCCTAGACTGCCTCCAGCTCAGTCCAGCAAGGGTCTCAGATAAACCCGTCTGTTGGCCCACTGTAAATATTTCAGACACGAGAGGACATCTCAGATGAGAATGGATGACTGAAAGTTGGGCAAGTGAATCGAGCCCCAGACACCATACATAATGGTGAGGTGAATTGCACTACATGGACAGGGGGTAAACTATCAATCTATGTAGCCCAAGCACAAATGAGTATCAGCTACCCTCAATGTAGATTGATAATGAGCAGAAAGTTCCTAATCATTTCGGAAGAACAGATTCTGGAACTCCTGGAAGGAAAAGCAGGAGAAAAAATCTTCCTGTTTCTATAGTGGGACTTGATACGCTGCTGAAAGATACATGACACAGATCAGCTAAACCTGACCCTTTCATTTCTGTACTGCTCTGAAGTACTGGAGGTAAGCAGGTGAATCAGAAATTTGGGATTTCTTGCACTGCAAAGGGCGTCTTCTGTTTCCAATGCAGCATAAAGTGCTTTCAGCACATCTCAGGACTGAGAATCAGGGTTTCAGTTTGGCTTTGGGACACCCCACAGAGAGTTACCCAGGCGGAGAAGTGACTTATTAAAGGTCTTGCAAATGGCCTGTGGCAAAGCCGCAAGTTAAGTGATAATCCCTTGTGTCCCAGCCATAGCACAATTCTTGTTTGAATGAATTGCGTCGAAGTTTAACCAGGCTGGAGTTACACTATTAAAGGCGCCCAGCTTAGTCTTCATTTGAACTTTCTATTTATCATACAGGTCAAAGACTGCACATTATTGTTTGACCATGTCACTGAGAGTGATCAAGCTGAGAAATCCAATGTGAACTTGGATTCCCTATAGAATTGGATTTTGAGTTGTACATTCTTTTGTCTGTGTGTCTCAGAAGTGCTAGTGTGAAACCTTTTCTCAGAATAGGCTGAGCTGGAAATTTAGTGGGAATATACACTTTTTTTTCAAAACTTTCTCTATATTTGGATCTTACCTTAGATGAAAATGTAGTCTTTTTTCATTATATCTTGCTCATTTCATTTCTTATAATAATTATGTCTTTGAACTGTGAGTAGTACCTGAGCTCTGAAGCATCTTAAATACACTTTGGTTCTTTGCATTAGGTATAGATATAGATTAAACTACAAGAAGAAAAGAAGTGATTTCTGGCAAGATAAGTGGAATTAGGCCAATTTACACTAGATGAGAAGTTTCTGTCTCTCCTTAATTGCTCTTTTTTCCCTAGTTATATATAGAAGCTTTCCATAAAGACAGATATCAGTGTTAAAGTAAAAAAAAAAATGAAAAAGAAAAAAAAGGAAAAATCTGGCTGTAGTTAGCTGTGCCTGAACTCCTGTCTTATTTGAATCTTTATGTCATAGACTAAAGGAAAAAGTAGTTAGGGTGTGTTTCTATAAGTCAGCTTGTAGGGAGGAGAGCTACATTTAACATATTGTCCTTACTTAATTTAGCTAACTTTCCCACTCTGACTTCAAAATGAGTTGGCTTGATGGATGGAGAAGGACAGTAATATATTGCTTACCTACTGTTCTGAAGTAGAAGCACTGACAAACTTGGCAGTGGTTCTGAAAGGAATTGTGATTAATACTTCGGGCTAGAGTATAAAGCAATGGATAATTTCACAGAAATTCAACAGCTGAAGGAAAATTATAGTCAGCCAGAGACAAATACACTCTCATTAGTATTTCTGTTTGTGTAACATAAAGTGGTCTAGTGAATCGATACATAAAAGCGTACATATGCATACAAAATCAAATATTATTTATGCAGCTATTATATATATATATTTTACCCTTCTCTGGTGTTCAGAAAGTTGTCTTCAAAATATTGCACTTTTTCCACAAATGCAGTAATAGCTAACAGTATTTTTTTCTGCAACAACAGAAGAGTTTTTATTTGAATTTAAGTGGATTAATTTGTAGTATGCATTTAAATCTGTTCTCTTCCCTATTTCAGGTACATTCCCCAGTTTACAACATTCCTGGTTTCTAAAAAGACAACCGTTTTTCGGAATTACTGGTGTGAATGGTCATGTCTCTAAAATCAAATTAGACAGTCTATCCGATGTTCATATTTCAGGTTTCATTTTAATATATCCACCCAGCAGAATACAGAGTCAAAGCAAAAAAAAAAAAAAAAAAAGAGTCAAAAAGGGGATCTTCAGGGTTAAATTAACTCATCACATGTAATCACAGAATTGTTTTGATCAGAAGCGGTCTTTGCAGATAATCTATCCCAACCTGCTCAAAGCAGGCCTTATTAAATCATGTTACTCACATCATCCCCTGGAGAATAAATTGTCCTTTTGTATTTACGCAAAATTAATATGATTTCACCACAACAGAGCATTTGATAGATATGAGTCAGTGATCCAAACTCCTAACTTAAATACACGTCTATAGTACTGCAAAAAGTTGTGAGTCTAGCCTAAACTAATCACCTTAGCCGTCTCTGTTGTCAATGGGGAAACACATTCACCAGCAGAGGAGGGTTTATCTCGGGTGAAACATCTAGAATACTGTCAGAAATGGAAATATCTCCAAAAGGAAGGTCACAGCCGAGACTCCTGAAAGCCTTGTGTCTCAAAGGAAGAAAGACTCTGCAATACTAGTTTTGTGCCAGACTGATACTCCTGAGAGGAACAGAGGTCTACCTGCATGAAGCATCCCTGAGCTTTTTGGAAATGGGTTTTTTAGCAGAGGCATACTAAGGAAATATCCTAATGAGCAATGTGCAAACAAGGCTTTAGCTGGATTTTCACCAACAGAAATTTGTGTTTTGCATATGGTCTTTCTTTTCTTCCGAAACAGGTGGAGAATGATATGATGTTAAAAATATCAGTTTATGCCCTAACATAACATCTACAGATACTAAGTACTTGTCTTTACATATCCATGTCGTAAATCTTACTTAAGGCAAATTTTAAGATCTTTATTTCAAGGTGAAAGACGAAATAAAAAAGGTAGCTTGCATGAACAAGGTTTGCTAATAACTGCTATACTAATTTATTAGTATGTTTGTAGTATCACATTATTGAATTTATTTATAATTTATTTATAAATATATATTTATAATTTATTGATAAAAGTATTTACAAATTTATTTATTTGTAGTTACTATATTTATAAGCAGTAGGATCTGGAAAACCAAATTCATAAATGTACAGTTGCTGGTTGCTAGCTGCTTTAAGACTTTAAAGTCTGTACCTCAAAGTTTACAACTTCACCATAGTCGAGTCAAAACTCTGTAGTTACCTTCCAAAGATCCTTGAAATTAAATGGGAATTTAAAAATTATCTTTTCCAAATTTTGTGAAAAATCTCATCAGAATTATTTATGGAGAAAATAAAATTAGGTATTTTAACTACTGATGAGAATACTCATTACTCCTGAAGTGCAATTAGCTCAAATATCACATCAGAATTGTTTAGTGAAACTATTACAGTGCATTAGGTATTGCATAGCAATAACTTCCTTCATATTTTAACAAATATAAGAGGAAAAAAGGTGGGATTTCACTTACAAATTAAGCCACTTCATCAAATATTCAACTGCTCCATTCTGTTTCCTAAATGTAGGTCTTCAACGCTATCTGAGACGCCCTCAGGTATGCTACTGTCCTCCAAATGGATAAAAAAGCATAGGTCTTTCACAGGTCCTGTGCATGTCAGCTATTGCTGTGTGGAAGATGTGGATGCCCTAGGGTATCTTAAATTGCATGAGGTACAAAAGTTTAGGCAGCTGAATCAAGTTGCCTGCTTCAGTATGAGTTAAACTGCAGTACATCTCCACTGAGTACCACTCCATTGAGTTGACCTCCATAGATTGATTCAGTTTCTCATGCGTGGGTTAGGACAGATGTACTGTTAGATATGTCTGTCCAAAAGTTGGGGGCCCACAAGCTACAGTAGGTCCAAAAGATACATTTATCACCTCTCTGCGTCCCAGACTTCCCAGCACAGACAAACAAGTACGGAAATAACGTTTCCTCAGAGTTCTGCTCTGGATTTTATGAAAGCCTGTAAAATTTGAGAGATTTCAATTCTGAACTCAATAGAGTGTCTTTTTTGACATTTTGTTTTGTTAAAAAGTTTTTCAACAGTTCATTATTAGCTATTCATTCAAAAATTACTTTGTCCAGTTCTTCTATGAAGTGCTCATTACTAAGAAACTGAAAACTGATTTAAGTTTGTATCCTCCTATGTCGATTCATTGATTTTTCAACAAAGATATTTATAGGCATTCCTTTCGTCTTCCCCTCTCTCCTTTATGTGCAGGACTTAGAACACACTTAAAACCACACAGGTTTTGATCTAATATTATATCGCCAGTTTTATATCCAGACAAGAATGCTTACAGCAATATTTTTTAGAGTATTATAATGCCTTACTGAGGTACCTACACCCTCTTCCATGCAATTTTGCCAAACTGGATGATCTCAAGATATTACTGTTCATTATCCTATTGATTTTATTTTCAAAACAACTCTAGCAGAACATAAGATTCTGCTTTGAGAGATCAGCAGTCTGCTGGCATACCTTGTCTTGTACTCTGTGTCTGGTCATGGCTGGAAGTTCCAAAAGAAGGTGGAAAAACCAGTTGATTAAACAATTATTATAACACCACATCATTCTGCTGTCTTTTAATAAGCACACTATCTTTGAAGACAAACATAGTATCATCATTTCCATACTAAGGAACAACTGTATAGACTTGATTCCATCTTTATGTTTTTAAAACCGCTGTTTTGTTGATATTTTTGGTTTGCTCAAGAAGGACAATGAAATCTGAAGGTTATAAACAGCTACCTGTATGAAAATCAGATGATCTTACAGTTCACTTTGAAATATGCAAACAACGTCTTGCCCAATATCAAAGCCTATAGAAAAGGCAGCACATTTTTCTAATACCTCTTTAGGGAAAATTTGCCCTACACTTCTATTAGGTGCTATCATTCAGAGACATAATTTCAGCTAACATTGTTATGCTGATTATAGTCAGGTTTATGTTTCGATCTCAGCTGACCCTGGGGAATTAATTTCTGATTCAATTAAATGACTAGGTGACATTGGGTCTGAGTTTTTTTCTGAAGTTAAACTCTGGGAAAGCATAGTTCGTTTCAGATTACTACCATCTACCTCCTGAAAAATGTGGCAATACCTTGATGAGAACTTTATCAAACTGGGCATTTGAGTTTCTAACCTTGAGATTGTCATTGTCCTGAACTGTTCTTTGGTAGCTTATGGGATGACATCCCCAAAACCGCATTCTGTTATCCTCTTATTTACTAAATGTATGACAAGTATTATTTCCCAAGGAGGATAAGTCTTGCATGTTTACCTTGACTGTGTCAAGGACAGGCTGAAGAGTTGGTCTGGGAGGAACCTGATGAAATTCAGCAAGGGCAAGTGCCGAGTCCTGCACCTGGGGAGGAACAACCCCATTCACCCGTACAGGCTTGGGGCAGAACGGCTGGAGAGCAGCTCTGTGGAGACGGACCTGGGTGTCCTGGTGGAAGACAGGTTGACCATGAGCCAGCAGTGTGCCCTGGCTGCCAAGAAGGCCAGTGGGATCCTGGGGTGCATTAGGAGGAGTGTGGCCAGCAGGTCGAGGGAGGTTCTCCTTCCCCTCTACTCTGCCCTAGTGAGGCCCCATCTGGAGTACTGTGTCCAGTTCTGGACTCCCCAGTTCAAGAAAGATGAGGAGCTACTGGAGAGAGTCCAGTGGAGGGCTTCGAGGATGATCACAGAATCACAGAATAGTAGGGGTTGGAAGGGACCTCTGTGGGTCATCTAGTCCAACCCCCCTGCCCAAGCAGGGTCACCTACAGCAGGCTGCACAGGACCTTGTCCAGGCGGGTCTTGAATATCTCCAGAGAAGGAGACTCCACAACCTCCCTGGGCAGCCTGTTCCAGTGCTCCGTCACCCTCAGAGGGAAGAAGTTCTTCCTCATGTTCAGACGGAACTTCCTGTGCCTCAGTTTGTGCCCATTGCCCCTTGTCCTGCCACTGGGCACCACCAGAAAGAGCTTGGCCCCATCCTCCTGACACCCACCCTTCAGATATTTATAAGCATTTATTAGGTCCCCTCTCAGCCTTCTCTTCTTCAGGCTGAACAAGCCCAGCTCCCTCAGCCTCTCCTAATAGGGGAGATGTTCCAGTCCCCTCATCATCCTTGTAGCCCTCCGCTGGACTCTCTCCAGTAGCTCTTCATCTTTCTTGAACTGGGGAGCCCAGAACAGGATGCAGTACTCCAGAAGGGGCCTCACCAGGGCAGTGTAGAGGGGAAGAAGAGCATCCCTCGTCCTGCTGGCCACACTCTTCTTGATGCACCCCAGGATTCCATTGGCTTTCTTGGCAGCCAGGACACACTGCTGGCTCATGGTTAACCTGTCGTCCACCAGGACACCCAGGTCCCTCTCCACAGAGCTGCACTCCAGTAGGTCCGTCCCAAGCCTGTACGGGTGCATGGGGTTTTTCCTCCCCAGGTGCAGGACCCTGCATTTGCCTTTGTTGAACCTCATCAGGTTCCTCTCTGCCCAGCTTTCCAGCCTATCCAGGTCACGCTGAATGGCAGCACAGCCTTCCGGTGTGTCTACCACACCTCCCAGTTTTGTGTCATCAGCAAACTTGGTGAGGGTACATTCTAACTCTTCATCCAGGTCGTTGATGAAGAAGTTAAACAAGACTGGGCCCAGTACTGACCCCTGGGGGACACCACTTGTTACCAGCCTCCAACTAGACTCAGCGCCGCTGATGACAACCCTCTGAGTTCTGCCATTCAGCCAGTTCTCTATCCACTTCACCGACCACTCATCCAGCCCACACTTCCTGAGCTTCCCTAGGAGGATATCATGGGAGACTGTGTCGAAAGCCTTGCTGAAGTCCAGGTAGACAACATCCACGGCTCTCCCTTCGTCTACCCAGCCAGTCATGTCATCGTAGAAAGCTATTAGATTGGTCAGGCATGATTTCCCCTTGGTGAATCCATGCTGAGTAATCCTGATAACCTTCTTTTCTTCCACTTGCATGATGCAGGGACTGGAACATCTCTCCTATGAGGAGAGGCTGAGGGAGCTGGGCTTGTTTAGTCTGAACAAGAGAAGGCTGAGAGGGGACCTTATAAATGCTTATAAATATCTTCAGGGTGGGTGTCAGGAGGATGGGGCCAAACTCTTTTCAGTGGTGCCCAGCGACAGGATAAGGGGCTACAGGCACAAACTGAAGCAGAGGAAGTTGGATCTGAACATGAGGAAGAACTTCTTCCCTCTGAGGGTGATGGAGCACTGGAACAGGCTGCCCAGGGAGGTTGTGGATTCTCCTTCTCTGGAGATATTCAAGATCTACCTGGACAAGGTCCTGTATAGCCTGCTGTAGGTGACCCTGCTTTGTCAGGGGGATTGGACTAGATGACCCACAGAGGTCCCTTCCAACCCCTACTATTCTCTGATTCTGTGATTCTGTGTCTGGGCTGCTTATAATCAATTAGTTCTAAGATAAACCAACTGGCCTGTTTGCAAATGTTGTTACAGAAAAGTACAGCAAATATTACCGTATGAGTCTCAGGCTTCCATTCAGTGTGTTGTTTTCTTCTTTCTTGTAGCACAGGCATGATGTTTTACCAATACTCAGAGTGTCCAGAAAAGAATCAAAACTGTGAAATCAAAATTCTGTGCCAACACAATCTCACTGGAATAGAGTTGTATCTATGGCAGACAACTTTCTAAAGCAAAGAGCTTCTTTTCAGAGGGGCTTAATCACAGTTTCATCTTCAGAAGCCGATAGAATTTGAATATCAGATATTCAGCATTAGCAGAACATGGAGGAACTTTAATTATTCTTCATGAACCTAAGCCTGTGACAGCAATTAGGGAAAACCCTATCTGTATTGCTTAGGAATATAAGATTTCCTAGGCATCCAAGAATTCAGTTAAAAACATCTTATGAGACCTAATGCTTTGCCACAGTATATGTGGATCTTTGCGTAAGACTTTTGACACAGCATGGGACCTACTCTCCCGTCTAAAAGTAAAGAACCAGCCAATTCTTCTACTATCAGTCCGTCACAGACTACCTTGTTTGCATTACTCTGAATTGAAGTAGCAGGTGGTGCATTGTGTAATATCTGAGCATGTCTTAAGAAATTAAAGATGTGTTCCTTGTCCTTCTTTACTCTTCAGGTTTTGAGCATGATTCCTTGGAGCGTGTATACAACAACTAGCTGCCTGAGAGCAGGAGGAGGATGCCCACCTGTGCTAGGAATATGAAAGTATATAAAAAAACAGAAAAGGAACTGCACAAGAAGGGAGTGTGAGTCTTCTGAAGGATAATTAGGCCTAATAGATAAGCACATTTTGTATCCTGCCTGTAATATATAGAAGCTGGAGAGTGGGCAGGACACTGGGGACATCTGAAATGACACAAAGTGTCCATATGTGGGTAGCTGAATCAAACTCTGGGAGTCTATGACTAAAATGTTTTACACCTGCATTTGTCATCCTCATCTCCCTTTACAGTCAATAGAGAGAAAAATGTCACTTCCAGGTGACAACTAGAATGACTAGAATTGTGTGTTTGACCAGATGAATACAACCCAAAATGTTCCAGCAGCAAAAGCTAGAACAGAGTAACAACACTTCCACCCTCAAATGTTAGAGTTAAGCTCTTTCATTCTTCACCTCTGGACTCAAAGGCTATGAATTCTTCGATGCTCAACAGCTGGCTTTGACTGAAATCGCAAGAAACAATCCTATATGTTTTTTTCAGTTGGCTAGAACACTCCTCCTGAAGAGCAGAAGTGCAGGTTTAAGCTTCACCTCTGGACGTCCCAAATGTCCCTTTTCAAAATTGAATATATTTGTCAATACATGAAGAGAAACTCTCGGGGTCTGAATCCTACTTTCCCTGTGGAATTTAACCCTAAATCTAAAGTATGTGTCTTGGGCACAGAAATTCATGTTGTCCCTTCTGTTTTTCGTCTTTCCTCCAGTATCTTCTCTTACTTTTGTCTGCATTAGGTATACACATCCCAGTCATTCCACTTACAGTGCATAATTCTTTCTATTCCATTTGTATAGGTGTTGAAGTGTCAGAAAAATAAATTACATCTCTCTGCTCAATTTTTAATGCCTCAGAAAATTCAGACTGTTTGTTTAGCTACCTAAGTAAGGGGTTCTGTTGCCTTTAAGTTCAGATTCCAACCATAGTCTTCATCACTTTCCTTTGTTGATGGTCTGTATTCACTTCTGCAGAACAAGTAGCACATTCTTAATCTGTATATGTAACTACTCACAGCAACTTCAAAGATAAGTTAAGCACACGTTAATCCATGATTACCAGCCACAAATTTTCAAAAGTCAGTGCAGATGCCAAAAAGTCATGACAGCCCTAAAAAATGAGATTTCTACTTCTTTAAAAATGAAGTATTTTTTCTGTTTTTTTTCTTGTTCTGCTTTTTGTGTGCCCTACGGGTGTTTCAGGGATTTTACTTTTTTTTTTTTTTTTTACCCAGCAGCCTTAAGACTTTAAAAATAATGTTAAAGAAATAAATCAATGTTGAATCTTTTAGGTAAGGCATTGATTTTGGGAGGTGAAGCTTTGAGAAAGTCAGTACTATCAGAAGATAAAATGGTGATTGAAGGTGGTACTGTGCAAGGCTGTGGTTTAAATATTGCTGCTGATTTTGGCAGGTTCTGTATGAAGTCATTACTATCCTTGTATTCCATTCCTTGTTTAAAAATGGGGACAATAGCTCTTCCTTAGTTCAAATGAGTTTTGTGAGATTAAGTTAATTTATGTCTGTGAGGTCATCTCTTTTAATGGAACATGGGAGTTTTTCAACAGAACTTGTGAATTACAGCGTGAAGAGTAGAGTGAAAGTGTAAAGTACTCATTATCTTTCAAGCTCTGTGTCAGAAGTTGTTTGATTGTTTCTGATGCTGTATTGAGTGCTGGGTTACTTTACTCTCACCTTGCCCCTGAATTCGCTGGGGTTTACGAGCTTGCTCAAGACATAAGGTGTTAATCAGCCTCAGGAAGGATCTCACTATCTGATCTTGTTCCTTTCTACCTGAATACTGTATAGTTGTCCAAGTTCACTTCATCCAAGGGCAAGGAGTTACCTTCCTTCTTGGTAACTCTAAATTCATGCAAAAGAATTTAAAAGCAGGAATAAATTCAGCTCAGCCATTCCTATTTTTATTGAACATTGCCAAGCTTTAAAAAACTATTTAAAAGTACATCGTTTTCTACTGAGAAAGGCATTTAATCACAAGCTGAGATTTAAACATATACTCAGCTATTATTTATATTTATGAATTTCAGGTGCATGTTTTGCTGAAAAGGCTTTTATTTAAGCATGAGCTTAAATACAAACTTATGTGCAAGACCTCAGCTCAGGGCAGAGACTAAACAAATGCCTGAATAAACACATGCTTGAACTTAGGCATATGCTTTAATTTTAAAATGGAAATATCGTTAAGAATAAACACATTTTGAACACAACATACCTTGTTAAAAAAGGCCTTGGAACCTACTTCCACCTGACAACTGAAGGAGATTTTCGTTTTGTTTACAATGGCACAAGTCTGACAATTCCTGCAGGCAGCCTTTATTATAAATGTGTGAAATAAAGACGTAGTCAAAATGTTGACAGACGGCAGAAGATGATCCTCTAATCAATCAAGAGTGAAGCTGTTTTATCACTGTCCATTGAGCAACTACAGCTAAAATAATTATTAATAGTGGTAGTGATAATGGTGGTGATAGTGACAATAATAATAATAATAATAATAGTAATAGTAGTAGTAATAAATAGTAATAGTAATAGTAATAGTAATAGAAATCCAGGCAAATGGCAATGCAGCTTTCAGTTCATGCCATCCATTTTTACTTCATGTGCACTATGGAAAATTCACTGATTTCCAGTCCATTAAAGCACATTTCAGAGCTGTGTTGTTTGAAGTTACTTTACTTCAGAAACAGCCCTTTTCAATTAACTCTGAAACCTCTTTCAACAGCCTTTCATAAATAGGCCAACATCAATGGCATGCTCTGAGTCAGTATGTATCTCTAATGGAAATGCACAATGGGCCACGCTCCATGCCTCCAGGGAGAACATCTTCCATTTCAGACAGATTCAATGAGAAGTTTTGCCAGCTATTCTGGGTCTCTCACTTTTTCGTCTCAGGTTTAGCTCATAGCTGATCAATGGCTGTGCTTTTTAATTACACTGTACGGTCTGTAATGATTTGTCACTCATTGAACCTGGGTGTTCTTTTTAGTCAGCACAGGGTAAAAGCAAGGAAGAAAAAAGAAAGTAACATTAACCCTCTAAAAGACAGACAGTTGGGATTAGTTCATGTAACTTGTCCTAGTATTTTGCTTGGCAGCTGTTTGCAAGGAAAAAGGGGGAAGCAAAAGTTAGAAGTCAAGACTACAGCAATTTTTCAAAAACCATGGCTTCCAGTGAACATTTTCCCATTAACCAAAATAAATTAACCAAATAAAATCCAGTTATTTGCCATGCCATGGCATATCATTTGCCATGAGTTACTTGCTCATATTGACTAGATTTTCTGGATACTCAGAGTAACCTTCTTATCATCTAGTCCAAACAGCAGACTTGTAACAATATTTGTATCAAGCAAGGTGTATTAACAAAGGCACAGTCACGCCTATATATACCTAAACATCTTTTATGTTGATTCTGTCTACACTTTTTGGGTGGACTGCAGGCAATGCTACTACGTGGTTACCTGTTTGCTACTATGTGATTACCTGTTTCTGTATTATTTTGCACATCTGGAAATGTGCTAAACTTCATCTGCGTTATACAGTGGAGCACAATGCAGAAATTCCCAAGTTAAAGCAGATTTGAGTTAGGAAGTCCCCACAATACATGCCACTTTTCTCCAGCATGTCACATGTCTCTAACCCTTCAGAAGAGGTATGCATTTAACCATTTTGAAAATATACCCCTGGGGCTTCAGATTCTTATGTCCATCTCTAAATGTGATCTTTTTTCTCTTAAAAACAGCCATTCAATAGCTTTTTTGTACTTTGGTGTGAAAAATTGTGTGCTTAATTCTTAGCCAGATGAATACAGGTAGACTGGGAATCAGCATTTGGTTTCTAAGTAGCAAGAGGAATGAAATCATAGAACAACTTACCTCAAGAAGAGTAAAAGAGGCAGAAAATCTTATATTGAAGTGCATGACCTGTTTGTAAAAGGTGTTAGACAATGTGATATACTGCCAGAGCAGGAGACTAGAGCTGTTGGTCTGAGAGCAGGATCCCTTTCAGCTCTGTGCTCCTATGAAATTCAGACCATTTTAATAAATGCCTGAGTACAGATATAGGTATCCCAGTTTCAACTTTCATTTTGGAAATTCTTCCTCTTCAAAGACTCATTATCTGACAACATAGTACGGGTATCTATCTCCTGTATTCTTTACAAATGTACCATGTCTGACACATTCAAAATGAAGTAATATCATCTGAGTGATTTCACTGCTCTATATCTCTAATTTTCATTGTAACACTTTTCATTTCGAAACTCTCACAGATAATAACTGTCCAACATTAAGCCCAGTGCAATCCCAGTTTCTGCTTCCACTTCTGCCTTTATATTATGATGGTAATGACTATCCTAACTGTGCATAGATTAGTGTTTCAGATTTCATCTTGCAGCTGGATAGGCCAGTGGAAACTGGACAACTTCGTGTTATACTAGTTCTGAAAGACTCGGGGTTAAGATCACAAAATAGCACTTTTAGAAACCTATGTCTGCCCATAGGAGACATGACAGGGAAGGAAGAATACTAATCAGTGAATTCTAAAACTTAATTTCCAATTTCATTTTAAGGTAAGGGCTTTTAATTGTCATATAGATTTTAACAACTACAGAAGAAAATATATAAGGAAATGAAAGAAGCATAAAATAAGATACAATTTAAACCAAAATTTTGAAGTTTTATTTCAGAATTTTCTGAAGGAAAACAGTTTGATTTTATATAATCCTTCTCTTTAGTAATACTTTTAATTGAAAAAATGTTTCCTATCTCAGCATTTCAGTTTGCACAGGATTTCCCAATGGTTGATAGCTCATTTGGTCACTGCTTTCTCCTAGATTATACAATTATGTTTACCTGAATGGAAGATGAGATTTTTCTCTGTAAACTAAACTCATGAATGCTGATCCACTTCTTTTTTTTTTTTTTTTTGGATGCAGAGGGTTTCCACCCCCTTCTGCACAGTAGCACAGGAGATAAATAGGAAGGAAAATCCTAGATTTCTTATAATTCTTTCCCCTCCCATCTTTCCAGCTTCCTGATCCCTTTCCATGCCCAAAGACTGCCTACATATAATGTCATACTTCCAGCAAATGTAAGAAATTAATTTTGACAAAAGGCTTTCCATTCCCTGGTGAAGTGCTCTAATTGGTTTGAAAATAGCTTGCCCAAAACATTGGGGATATAGATCTGCTATTACCCAGTTTGTAAATCTCAAATATCCTTAGATGTGAAGCCCAGTTAAAGGGAAATGGTGTACAGAGTAAATTCCCTGTACAGGGTCTAGCCAGGGTCTTCGTACATCCACAGAAAATGAGTCGTGCAAGTTGAGGGACCTATGTTTTAAGGCAGAGCTTGTGTATTGCTTACCTGGACTTGGCCATGTAAATCTAACCTGGTTGTACTTATATTCTTTGAGGGATCTGGATCTAAATAATTTCGATGAACTTTCAGATATAACATAAATAACACTCAAGCACTCACTATAATTCAGCTGTAGTCATTATGAGTCAATTATATCCCTCCAGGAAATGCATTTACCCCAGAGGTGTAGATGGCCTACAGTTGTTGAAGCTGTGTTAGTCTGAATACAGCAGGCTTACGTGGGAGAGCATACAGATAACTAGTTTTGCATGCAAAAGGCTAAATGAGTAGAAAAAAATTACTTTGCTCAGAACACAGTCATCTGGACCTGTCACACCACATTTTTATAGAACCCATATACTCTTTGGTCTTGCAAGTGTTCGTTTGATTTCTTTTTTTTTTCTTTTTTTTTGTGTCCTGGTTCAGGACAAAATTGTAAAGTGAAGTAACAATATCTTTCATCTAGATCCCAAACCATCAAAGCCCACCAAAAATCGTTCAGAACAATGTACCTAAAAGGATAGAGTTAAACTCATACCTAATCCTAAAGCCATGCTTAAATTGTACTGATTTCTGTGGAATTTAATCACAGACTTAAATGAAAATTAAGCGCATGATTAAGTGCTTTCGTGAGTAATTTTCATAAGACTGATCATTAAAATTAAGTATAAATTTTAGTCCCTAATGATGGGAAAAAAATCAAATGTCTAATTTTGTGTAAGTAGTTCCAATGGTATACATGGGTTTCTGTGGTATTTCCGCCAAGCTGAATGTGAAAGTTTGCTGAATTGAGGTCCAACTTCTTTTTCAGTTTGGGGACTAAATAGGAGAAGAAATATCTCATAGCACAACTATGAGAAATTCCTTACTCACAGAAATGTAAATAGTGTATTCCATGGGAAGTTCTTTTAACTTTTAACTACAGTTCTCATAATTTTTAATCCACAAATACATACTTGTTCAGGCAGCTTCCTCATTTTAATTTAACCCTTTTCTCATCTATTAACACTCACAATCTAAAGCTGTTAGGATCTCCTCTTCTGCTGAAGTCACCTAAGACAACTTTGGAACCAGTTGCTGTGTAAGTGAATGTGGATATTCATCATGAAGACCCCGTGTAAAGTTAAGAGGTTTTATAATGAAAACATAAAATGGAACTTTTATATCCAAATTCTAATCCAAAACTTTGTTAGGGTCAACATTTAGCAAAACAGAGAATGAGTGAAAGAAAGACATACAAACACTAACCTAAAGAGACATCACAGGACAGAGCGAAGGAGTATATATTCCTTAAAATTGTGGAATAACTAACACTGACTAATGAGTTTAGAGATCTAAAGATCAGTCCTGTAAAAAGTGAAGCAAAAACCTGCATCAGAACTTCTTTTGTATTTTAGCATGTAGAGTTTGAATCAAGCCTTTCTGATTAGATCTGAATGAAAAACAGTGTTATATTCTTGGTATGCCTTTCCAAATACAGTACAAAAAGAGCATTAGACATGAAAAAAGTCCTTGAAGTAGAACTGTCAGTTCCATTGTATAAGCTGTGTTTTTTGTGAGAGCATCCAGGGTTTGGCCAGCAACGAGATTTTTTCACTCCAAAGGAGCTCACATTTAGTTAACAACATGTGTACATATCCCCATATGGTTCCTTCCAAGGTGTTGTGTCATATACAATGATGTCACATTTTAGAGGAAGAAGGAAAAAAGGCCTCAAGCTGTTTTCTTCTTTTTTTGAAGCTTCATCGGTTATGTGGTAGCTTTAAGCAGCCTGCTCATCTCTAGTGTACAGTTGGTTATCTGTTCTCCTTAATTTGAGCTTGCATGTATTCACACAGCTTTGAAGGAAAAGGACAGCATTTCTTACCACAGATTCAGTGTTTATCCATCCAAATTTTCAGTCCGGTGTATTTCCACTGGCTTCTGAAATGAGATATTTTAAAGGGTGCAGTGTAATAGTTTACATGTTTATCCAACCTGCTATATTTACATGCCTCGTAAACCTGTGGTGCGTAAGGCTTTCAGCAGCATTGCTTTGATTGCGTTTGTGGTTTTATAATTATTTTTTTATTCTCAGGCATATAATTCTTGGAAGGCCAGCTTTGTAATGTAATGGGAATGTCCAGGAACATCCTTTGTTCTCTCAGTAGTACTACTTACACTTGAATGTATGAGCTGTGCACGTGGCTTACACAGGCATTCCCTGAGTCTAGACTCTTATTTTTTTAATATAAAACACCTTTTTCTTATTCTTGATCGTTACACATCCATCTCTATAGAAACAGAATACCTCTTAAGTTTTCACTGTATTTTTCACCACAAGTTTATTTGTAGTGACTGACACCAATGCATTGGGCTTTAGGGCCTCACCAGCTAAGCAAGTAGATGTCTTAGTTCCTATTGATACCTGAAGCTAAGACCATGATTCTGTTACCTGGGTGTCCAATACCATCCGAAATGTGTTACTGTGTTCAAGACATCTAGAACAGACTAGCTGATATGAATCAGGATTGACAAGAGGCTTGCATGCTTTCATGGCCGGGTAGGATACTTCAAAACACCTAAGAGGATACTAGATATTTATGTTTAGGCAAGTGAAGCCTATCTTGTGGGCACATTTCGGTTGCCTAGACAGAGGTGTATAGTGCCTTTTGAGATCCCCACAGGTGTTACACCTGGCCAGTGGCTGCTAGCTCAGAAGGATAGCACAAAGATGAGCATAGCTGGAGCACTGAGTAACCTGGTCTGGTGGAACTTGTCCTTGGCCATGGCAGGGGGGTTGGAACGAGATGATCTTTAAGGTCCCTTCCAAGCCAAACAGTTCTATGATTCTACAATATTTACCAGCCTGGTGGAGATGTCTCAGATTCCCTAGGGCATCCAGAGCTCTTCAGTTGACCAAATGTAGGTTTCTACTTATAACTGAGCTAACATGTCCATTAAACTCCATTAACAGCACTGTCTGGGGCCTGATTCACTTGCCTAATCATGGGCATCTAGTGTCACTTGGGTTGCCCAAAGGTATCCTTCCTCTTCAGAAGAGTTTTGAAGTTCTCCCGTACCTCCTGTCTGTGCCAGACGAGAGTTTTAAGCTCCAAGGAGTATCTAAAAGGTTACTAGAGATGCCTGAACTCAGGCAAGTGTCTCAAGACTTAATTCCTGTTGACTACAGTGAAAGCTCAGGCAGCAGCACAGATTTACACGTACATCACACCTACATTAAATTATGTGATTCTGGAACTCAGAAAGCTTGTAGCAGAGCTTTTTCCATGGTTTCATGAGTACAGATCCCACATTTCTAATGACAGAATCATCTCTTCTCAGTTTGTGTAATGTGATTGTGTATTTTAAGGCAAAGCTTTTGAAGAAGTCTGATGATGATGATGAGGGTGTCTCTTATTCAATCATAGAACCATAGAATAGTTAGGGTTGGAAAGGACCTTTAAAGGTCATCTAGTCCAACCCCCCCACAGTGAGCAGAGACCGCTTCAGCCAGATCAGGTTGCTCAGAGCCCCGTCCAACCTTAAATATTTCCAGAGATGGGGCATCTCCTACCTCTCTGGGCAACCTGGACCGGGATTTTATCACCCTCATTGTAAAAAATATCTTCATCATACTTAATTTACCCTCTTTAATTTAAAAACATTATCCCTTGTCTTTTCGTGGCAGGCCCTGCTAAAAAATCTGTCCCCATCTTTATTATAAGGTTGCTTTAAGTACTGAAATGCTGCAGTGCTTGATAGCATCCTAAAAAAATCTGCTTTGAGAGGTGGGGGAGTATTAACCCATTTCAAAATGAAGCCCTTTCAAGCTTTGTCATATTGAGCATAGACTGATCCATGTCATATGTCAAATAACTCGAGTTTCCCTCTTCTGGAAATGTTACAGGTTACTTTTGCTCAGAGGCAATACTTGTAAATGCACTGTTGTGAACACAGGAAAAAAGGAGTCTGGTGGTTACAGCAAAAGAACTAGTGGTCAAGACAACTTTGTGATCTTCAGGCCCTCATCCTGTTGTGTACTCTCAGGAAAGTAATTTTGAACCCTGTGATTCCTTTTCCCGTGATTCCTTTTCCCATGATTCCTTCTGCAGAAAATGCATCTTCATGCAATAAAGATATGAAGAAGAAAGAAGTGGATCCATATTTCCAAACATACAGGTTTATACTGCAGACCTACATAAGGTCTAACTCTCTTTAGTCCCCTAGTAAATAAAAGAAGCGAAAAAGATAGCCTCTGGGTTCAAAACAGCTAATCCTTAAATGCTAATCAAGCAAACTGTGCTCTGAATGTGATATTTCATCTCCTTAAATACAGAAAATTCTACATAGCTAACTGATTTGGAGATATTTTCACTGCAGAAATGTACAATATGGACAGCTGAACACCTTCCATCCTCCATGGGTGAGTATCTCTTGCAGGTTTTTCTGCACCTGATTACCAATACACGTTTTTTGTAATAAATTTCTAACAATGACAAGGGCTTGTTAACTCAAATAATTGAATTTATTGTCTAGACAGATGTCATCCTGCAGGTGTGCAAACTCTTGTACAAGATACATGCATGAATTCACCTGGAATACAAACTGCATAGAAGATTTAAATAATACTAAATTATTTGATATACTGGTACTCAATGTACTTCAAGTTCTCGGACAGGAAGTTATAACCTGGCTGCACACGATCAATAGGAGCATCTTTCAGAATTTTATGAAGCTGGAATTGTGGATATAGTCCATGGAATCAAAGTAAAACAGTCTATTTTATGTTTGAGATGAAGGATCCTGCATAAAAAACTCAGTGCTTGGACTTCATTCTGACAGTGATTAAAATGGTATTTAAAGACAACGTTACACTTATCCTAAAGCTGTAGTGACTACTGAAACTACAGATCCTTCTTTGCCCAGCATGAGTTCTGTCTTTTCAAAGCAGGAGATAGGAGATAGCAGGAGCTGCTGCACTGCATGTCAGAGACACAGCAGTATCATGCATCCCTCTAGGCAGTATCAAAGAACGGCTTGTGTATAGGAGAATCATTACAAAAGTCTCTTAGCTTACATCTCCTGTCTTCTTAGGAGCTAACCTGCCAACTTTTATGACCATGTTAAGCTCCACACCTTCAGAATATCCCTTCACTCTCAGCAAGATGGTCTGCATACAGTCAATATGTGTGTCTACAGAATTGGGCTAATGGCATCGGAAGCCAGGACATTACCAGAGATTCATAACATCAAGCAGATAGTCATTGGATTAGATTGGAAAAGGGGTGCTCTGATGGAACTGAGAGCATAGGAAAAGAAAAAAAACCTGGGATGAGATTCCTGTGGCCAAAACTAAACATTTTAGTAGGTCAGACAATCATATCTCAAAATTGCCTGTTTCTCCATTGTCTATTAAGTGATCCCAGGGTAACTAAACCAAGTGTGAACATGGGTACTGTAGTTTTCTCAAGTTCAGTAAGGTGAACCTTAACCCCAAGGTCTTTTCAACTTTGTCAAAATTACCTCAAAATTAGTCTAATTTTCCAAAAATGTCTGGAGATTCTGGAAGTCTCTTCTGCTGAAATCCCAACTCAGACCATGGACTACCAGATCGGATCACTCACTCCATTGCTTTTTCAAGAAAAATCAAATGCACCTTCATAATTTCTGGCTGATGTTTGTCTAACCTTTTTTTTAAAATCTGAAATACTGAGGACTGCAACTTCTCCAGGTTTTGCTAGAAGATTTTTGTTAATGTCTAGCCACAACTAAGTTCTAGTGCTTATGTTGTATTCGCAATATGGAGCAGAAAATAGAAGTACTTTTTTGACCCCAAAGCAGTAATTTTCTAGTAGCCATAGTCAAAGGAAAAAAGCAAAAAAGCAGCAGCATTTTGCAACAGATCTGTATCAACCTTAATTTTCTGGCAGAAAAAATAAAGCTTCCTGTCAGCTTCTTACTAATATAAGTAAATGATACAAAATAAACCTTGAAACTCAGAATCACGTTGGCGGTGAGTACTTGTTATGTGGAAGACCTAGTTCCTTTTGCTGATTTATGGACTAATTTGCAAAGTTAGCAAGAGACCTTGACTCCCTGCATTTATTGACTGTTTTCTTTTTGGTTTTGATTTTGTTTTCTGGCACTGTCTCTTATCTATCTCGAGACCTTTACTAAGAGTTAGAGACTCATGTCCCAGCGAAGAAGAAGAAATCATTGTCACCCTCAAATGCTGTCCTGGGAAATTCCATAACCGATGGATCCTGGAATGTCCTCTTCAGACCAGTGTGGGTTAGATGGGTAAAAAATTAAATTTAACATCGTTGATGGATAGCAGAGGTGCATGAAATAAGCAAAAGGAATAGCGAAAACAATCAGGTCCTTCTTTCGTCTGTCTGATAGTCTAGACACCTCACTACACAAAGCTGCAAGTTCTCATCTCCCCGTACAGCCAATGTCCTGAGGCAGCCACGATGCCCAAATTAGACATACCTCCCAGTGAAAATGCATGATTTTCTCAACTGGGTCATATGAATAATAACAGAGACTGGTCTTTTTTCAATTTTGTATTGCTTTCGATCTGACATTATTTCAGCTTTAAATGGTTGAGTTTTCCGGCATCCACCTAGCTTTGTAACTCCTTGCAACAGAAGAGGTAATCAAACCGTATGTCAGGGCTGTGCTTCAGAAGGTTTAAGAGTCTGTCATTTGGCTTGGAGACTTTTGGTTCCTCTTGGTTCAGACTCAAGGTGCAGTTCCTATAAATCCTGTGAACAGAAGAAAATTCCCTTCCTATTTCAATCCCATAAAGTAAATTGCCTTCTCTTTTTGTAAAATTTTCTTCCACAAATGAGGTAAGGCTTGACTATATTTTTATCCTTTCCATGAAAAGGAATGGGCATCTTCCACTTGTAGCTTGTCCTGAATTATTCATGACAAAGAAGGAAAACCTGCTAAAACAGAAAAGAGGAGCCGCTAAAGAAGAAGAATGTAGTCAATGCTTAGGCCTTCACAAGCTCAGACAAAGAGCTGATGCCTCACACTTTCATGGAAATGAAAATGTTAATGAAGAAGCAGGGTAGAGAGTGAGAAAGAGAAACAAAGAATGTGGTTTCTGGGCCTTTATTTTGTAAATATTTGGACTTGTGCAAATTTGTTAATTGAGGCAATTGATTTTTGCCTGAAAATGGTAGCAATGTCTAATTCATTAAAGCCTAAAATAACATCCTTTGGGCTAAATGGGGTCATTTCATTTGTAACCTTTTAGTGATGTATTAACAATTTGGAAGCATTTCCGTGCATATCTTAAAAAGTGCCACATTAACAGGAATGGACCTGGAGAAAAAAAAATAGTTACAAACACTCCTGCACGCAACCAAGCACACACACACACACACAATATACATGGCCTCCAGCCCCTGTCCTTCCTCTTCTGCAGCATTTTAAGGTCTGTGTTTAATATTGCCAAGCCTACTTGAGTGATAAATGCAACTGTATAAAAATTACTTATTACAAGCTGTCATGTTCCCTCACTCACATTGCAAGGCTAGAGGCACTGCACATAAAGCTAGAATCTCCACCTTGACAGCATCAGCAGTGCTGGCTTTAAAATAAAATGCTTTCAGTCATGAATACAAAACATAATTTACCTTTTCATAATACTTCATTTTGGAAACTGTTGGGAAAGCTCATGTTACCATCAAACCTTCACCTGAGCTGTGCCAGCAACCAGTTAATTCCGAGTTGTCAATTTACTTCAGCGCTGCTTTCCATCACTTAGCCTTTGAAGAAACATTAAGCTGTTCAAATTGCCATCCCCTTAATTTTTTTTAAGTTATATTTATCCTCAGTTCTTTGGTGGTGAGTAGCTGACACAATAGGATTATTCCAAGCATTAAATTACATGTTGGGAGAATGCCTGCTTGCTACATTTCTTTTTCAGAAGCCCCCCAACTTGCTGTGAGTTCACGGCATCAAAAAATTTCCCGACTCCCATTCCCTGCTTTTTCTCCCCACTTTTGCATAGAATCCAGTTACACTATTCCCCTTGAATTGCTCCTCCCTTCTAATGGCTGTCTGAGAACAGAGGTTTAATTCCTTGCTGTGGTAGCCCAGCCGCCCCTTTGCTCCTGCATTAGTACTGTACTGATGCTTAAACATAAAAGCTCACTCTAAGCTGCGGATGTCAGTGAGATTGAAATTGAAAGTGAAGGTTCCAGGAAGACTGGCTGGGTAACAACTGATGCGTTGTGACTGTTTTTATAGTTGGTCATGATGCATACAGTATGTGAAGTTCCCATCTGTACTGGTGTCTGCCCACCAGCTACCCTGCCACATTCGCAAAAATGGCTCCAGCACCGAGCGCAATAGGAACAGAGCTGCAGATGCCTCCCTTTAGCCCAAATTTCTTTTGACAATGTTCACATCCAGTTAGGGCCCAAAGTGCCTGTACTTGTCAGGAGGGATAAGGAGTGAGGAAAGTAGTCCCTTTTCGAAAGAGAAACAGAATTGCCAAAGGAAATATTTTCTCTTCTTCCCCCCTCCTTTCCTTCTTCAGCTGCCCCCACCATTGCAAATCCCTGTCCTCCCACTTCCCTCCTCTGCAGACGCAATGTCCAAAAAAAGAAAAGAAAAAAAAAGAGAGACTAATAATTAGATTGGCGTCTCTCATACAGGCCTACAACAATTGTCTTTTTTTTCTGTAGCAATAGGATGCAAGTGGGAGAGGGGCAGAGAGGGAAGATTTTGGACTTGACAGTGCTGACTATAACAGCCCACAGAAGACGCATCATGCCCACGAGCTCTGGGATTCCGCTACAGGGGGATTTGCTGTCCCTAATGTGTTGCTTAGCTAGGTGACAGGAATGGATGCATATTTCCTATGCTGTTTGAAGCTATTTTGATTCCACCCATATAGATAGCATTTGGCTAAAACCATAATCCATTTCCCTTCTTATTTTTATCCTCTTTTTTGCCCTTTCTCTTGATTTTAAATTACTGATGAATCATTTAGTGAATAAAGGCAAGGATACTCTTGTGTTCATGACACAGGGTCGGAACTCATAGACTTTCTGGTTCTAACGTCAGATGACAGGTCTATGATTTTCAGCTTGCTCTGGCCACAGGTCTGTGCCACAGTTTCTATATCCGTGAAACAGCAGAATAATACACAGTTGTGTCAGTAGAGGGATCGGAAGATGTGTCCCAGTCCTCTATTGGAAAATGTTGTGGTGACCGATGCATAGATAGCAGATCAGGTTTCCGTAGATAAGCCATTCTAACACATAGTGAGACCCCACCTGGAGTACTGTGTCCAGCTCTGTGGCCCCCAAAGTAGGAACGACATGGATGTTTTGGAGCGGGTCCAGAGGAGGGCCACGAAGATGATCAGAGGGCTGGAGTACTTCTCCTACAAGAACAGGCTAAGAGAGTTGGGGCTGTCCAGCCTGGAGAAGAGAAGGCTCCGGCGTGACCTTGGAGGAGCCTTCCAGTACCTGAAGGGGGCCTACAGGAAGGGTGGAGAGGGACTTTTCACCAGAGTGTGTAGTGATAGGACAAGGGGGAATGGCTCTAAACTAAAAGAGGGCAGATTTAGATTAGATATTAGGAAGAAATTCTTCAACATGAGAGTGGTGAAACACTGGCACAGGTTGCCCAGAGAAGCTGTGGCTGCCCCCTCCCTGGCCAGGTTGGATGGAGCTCTGAGAAACCTGGTCTAGTGGAAGACGTCCCTACTCATGGCAGGGGGGTTGGAACCAGATGATCTTTAAGGTCCCTTCCAACCCTTACCTTTCTATGATTCTACGATTCTATGAAATTTTGACAGCTATGACGTTGCTGCCGTATTCATTTTGCAATGTTCCCTCATCCTAACTCAATGTTCTCACCTGAGGATACCTGATGTAGATGGAACTCTACCCGCTAATTCCAGATGACTCGCAGAGATCTTTTCCAACCTAAATTTTTCCAGAAACAAGATCATGAAGAGGATTCCTACTTCTGTAGAGCATTTGGATCTTGAGTAAGGATGTTAGAAGGACACTTCCTGTTCACACTGGAGTGATGATTTGAGAAAGCTAAACTCTTCATCTAGCATCTAAATAATTGACCTTACTATTTTAATAAATCTTCCTTAAATTTGTAACACAAATGTATCTGATAAGTTGTCCATTTATCTCCTCTTATCTTTTAAAAAAACTTCAACAAGAATTAAGCATCAACGAGTAGACCCCTTTTAGAATTATCCATACATGTTTAAGCACAGGAGTAAATTTGGATTATTTTCCATAGCCTTTTATTTGGTTTTGCGCAGATATGGAAATTTGGTGGAATTTAGAGATCCAAATACCTTAAATATTTTCACACTACAGAAATTATGTTCTCAGTTCCAGCAGACATAATTGGCAAACTGGCTGAATTGAGATTAAAATAACAACAAAGCCAAGGCACTCTGGTTTCGATTTTGGATCACTATATCGCACAAAAAAAACTTGTATAGGAATCTTGGGCCGAATTTCAGTTGGTTGGCTTAAGTAATGATGACTTCCATGTTATTTTAGCCCTTGTTCAGAGTAGCTGCAGCGTAGCCTCTGGAATCTTTGGTACGTGGGACTTTAAAGAGGACGTTTATGGGCACTGCATGCTTTGAAAAAGCACTTAAAGCTCTGATGTTCAAACAAAGTAGATTCAGATAGACCTTCTTTCACAGTTAGTTCCTGAGAACTCAAGTTACCTTTTCCTGTTTTTTTGGTAAGAATACCAGTGTTGCACAAGGCAGCTGAAGGATTACATTCAGGCAGTTGACATAAAGTAGCAACACGACTGTAAACACGGAAAAACAGGGAATATAATATGGGAGGAGTTCCCCCAAACCACCCCAAACAAGCCAAAACCAACCTTCAAGTCTGGAAAATAGTTACGAAGAAACTTTGTTCCTGGGATAGATGAACAGGCTTTTCCTACATATTCTGATCTCCATCTCACATTTGATCTGACCCATCTAGCCATTTCATAGTCCCAAAGATGAAACAGGAGACTTCAAGGGGGGCAGAAAACAGCAGAGTGAAACAGTGCCTTATTCCTGTATCCTGCTGAGGGAGCTGGGCTTTTTTAGTCTAGAGAAAAGACTCAGAGGGGATCTTATAAATGCTTATAAATATCTTCAGGGTGGGTGTCAAGAGGATGGGGCCAGGCTTGTTTTCATGCTGCTCGGAGACAGGGCAAGGGGCAATGTGCACAAACTGAAGCATAGGAAGTTCCAGATGAACATGAGGAAGAATTTCACTTTGAGGGTGACAGAGTACTGGAACAGGCTGCCCAGAGAGGTTGTGGAGTCTCCTTCTCTGGAGATACTCAAAACCCACCTGGACATGGTCCTGTGCAGCTTGTTCTAGGGGAACCTGCTTTAACAAGGGGGTTGGAGTAGATGATCTCCAGAGGTCCCTTCCAACCCCTAACATTCTCTGATTCTGTAATTTTGTGATCCAGGCTTCAGGCCTTGCTGAATCCATATTTAGACTGAACATCCGCAGGAGGGTTCAGCTCAGACTTTTATTCCACTTTGCAGAGCAGCCTTCTGATGGGTTGAGCCCTGCTAATCCATCGCCATGGGATTCAAGGAGAAATAAGACTACAGAAAGGACTGTGTATGAATAGTGTTACACGAACAAACAAAAAAGAAAAAGAAAAACCAAAGAAAGAAAAGAATCAGTTTTAGGGGATTAGAATAACTGAAATCTTACCTTCGGTCTTAATAATTAACAGACAAGTTGAACCATCAGTTTCCAAAGTTTGATGTAACCAAATTCCCTTTTATTTTTTTTTTTTTTTTTTAATGGTACCAAATGAGTATCATGAAAGCCATACCACCCTCATAAAACTAGCAGCATATGTGTTTCATTTGTCTGGAGAACACTCTTCACTATGCTGAGACACTCTGGAATTTCATTATGTGGAGGTGGTTGCATGGTCAGCTGAAATGGTTAACTCCTCTGAAGCATGTCAGTCACTGGCATTTGGATGAGCTTTAATTAACATCTTTCACTCTTTCTTTGCAGTTCACTGAAGGGGAGGGTTGATGGTACATGTAGCTGGAGGTGATCACTGGCAGTTCTCTGAGGTCTTACATACAATCTTAATTTTGAAAAAGATAAATACTCAAGACCACTCCACTGCTTCTTACACATAAATAAAGTTTCAAAAAGGGACATGATCTTGTGTTAAATGTATGGAATTAAGACTCGTCTTTCCTAGACTCCCTGTGCAATCTCAGTAAAGTAATTTAGGTCCAGTTATCTTAAAACTCAAGCTGTACTCTAAAATTGTTTACTGAGCCTCCCTCTATGTACAGTGGAGGAGGCAGGAACAATGGGGTGGTCATAGAAGAGGATGGGAGGATCTGTTCTCTAGAGATACCTGTCTCAGTCCACTTTAGGAGATGCTGGATAAAGAACTTTAGGTGTACTCCCGCAAGGAGTAATGGCTTTAAACTAAGGGAGGGTAAGTTTAGACTAGATATAAGGAAGAAGTTTTTTACCATGAGGGTGGTGAAACACTGGAACAGATTGCCCAGAGAGGTAGTGGAGGTCCCATCGCTGGAAATATTCAAGGCCAGGTTGGATGGGGCTCAGCAACCTGGTGTAATCGAAGAGGTCCCCCTGCTCACTGCAGGGGGATTGAGCTAGATGATCCCTAAAGGTCCCTTCCAATCCAAAACATTCTGTGATTCTATGATTCTAATTGCTTTAAATCATCCCTAGAGAGAGCAGACACAGAAAAGAGTTGTCATGTCCGTATTGCAGTGTTGCTGCTGCCTGCCTTATGCTGGTGCAAGTTCTGCTGCAGACACTTCATGACATGGTCTCCTTAGATGAAAACTGAAAAACAGTGTATTTGTCCTGATCAGATTTCAGATGTGGTTACTGGGCAGTAGTGCCAGTATGAGAGGTGAAAGAGAGATGGAACACTCCTTTTGGAGTCAAAACTTCCAGAGAGAGTAAAGTAATTGCAGAACCAAGGTAGTTTTATTCTATACCACCAACTTTTAGGTGGCTTGTGGCATGTAGGATCAATCTGTGGACTTAGTCTATGCTGGGCAGTGAAGTGCTGCCTTAGAGATCCCCAGATGAGCTCAGCAAGGATTGAGAAGCAGTACTATACTGCATTAAATACACTGGTTCAGTCCAGGAAATAATGTAGTTGAAGTAATAGAATCATAGAATGGTTTGGGTTGGAAGGTACCTTGTAGACCTTCTCATTCCAATCCCCTGTCATGGGCAGGGACACCTTCCATTAGACCAGGTTGCTCAAAGCCCCATCCAACCTGGCCTGGACACTTCCAGGAAGGTGGCATCCATAACTTCTCTGGGCAACCTATTCCAGTGCCTTACAACCCTCAAAGCAAAGAATTTCTTTCTTATATCTAATCTAAATTCACCCTCTTTCAGTTTAAAGCCATTACCCCACATCCTATTAGTCCATGCCCTTGTAAGTCCCTCTCCAGCTTTCTTGTAGGCCCCTGCAGGTATTGGAAGACTGGTATAAGGTCTCCCAGGAGCCTTCTCTTCTCCAGTAATACTCATTTCAAGCTAAGGTGTGCTCAGGGCTTGCTGTGTTTGATGCCTCGCTGTCGGTGTGGTTGTATCTCTATTTTTCCTGACTCTTCTAGCGCTGGCAGGCAAACCAGGGTTAGGGTGCTTTGCCTGGCTCTGATGCCACTTTCTGGGGTGCAGCCATCCATACCTAAAGCCTCTTACCCTCTCAAAAGGGAGAAGATGCACCCAAACTATCTATTAGAGTGTTTTAAGCCAGCTCCTGAATAACAGCAGGGAATTCTTTGGGACAGTGCTAGATGCCTTGGGCTAAAAGCAATTCAGTGGCCACAAATTTATAGCTTAACATTGTTTAAAAAAACCTCCTCCAACTCTTAATGACTGGACATCAAGCCAGAGTCACTCAACAGGTTACAAAGATTTCCAGACCCTTCAGCAGAAATCAGAAGTGAAGTTTCACATTAGAACTATACGAGAAGGTCTTGTTAGAACACACAACCAAGTGGTGTTTTTTTTCTTTAAGATTTACTGGGAAATTTTAGGAGGAAATTAGAAGCTGGTAACTACCAGAGAATTTTAGGAGGAAAGAAAATGGAAGCTGTCTTTCCACAGGTTTCTGCAGTTGGAAATAGCTGAGTTTCACATGCCTCTGGGTCTTACACAGGATACCAGCTATTGAAGTTTACTACTTTGTCTTTTGAATTAACAATAGATGTAGGAACTTTTCCACTGGCTACACAAAAATAAAATATAAATCCTTCTTGTGACCCAGTCCCATTATCTACCCTTTTTTAACTTCTTCCAGTGATACACCATTGCTTTGGTTTGCCTGTTTAAGGAGGAAGAGTCCTCTGCTTTCTTGGTAAGCAGAGCTGGGATTGTGTGTGACATGTGAGCAGGAGAGGGCAGAAAAAAATGAAATCTGTGAAATTGCCTTCCAGTCCTGACCTGGAGGGACTGTCCATAGAGCGAAAAAGTCCACACGCACAATATTAATTCATCTTCTGTGTTCACTGTATGAAGACTGTTATCAGGAGTACCAGTCCATACCAGCTGAGCGATGTACCATTTATCCGCTTGGAATTGAGTTTAACAAGTCATTTTATGTAGTCTAGGTCTTCAGATAAATGTCTAGTGAAAACAAAGCTCAGCCTCTATATCCTGGGTTAATTTAAACCAGCAACCTAAAGTAAAGCACTTGCTATCTCATTACAAATTCCCTTGAAGTCAAACATGACCATTCTATGTCCCTTTGGTGTTCTCTCTGTTTTTAGAACTGTATTCTGTTCCTATTGTGGATGAATGTAGACACTTTCTGGCCCTTTGATAAGAACCTATTAATCAGATCTGTCATACTGCATCATCTTTTGGATCAAGGCTAGAAGGGTGAGCTTTTCCATTGACTGCGCAAAAGGAAATGTTGATCCTTCTTATGACACAATACCTTCTTACTCTTTCTTAAATTTTTTGACAGAAAAACTTGGGAGTGATCTCTCTTGCTTAGTCCTGTCTTGGAATCAGGTTGCTTCTTCAACCAACTGTACTGGGTGGCAGTGTGTAGCACCCACTTAAAATAAAGCCCTATCTGTTTCTTCTCTCACAGGGAAGTCTCAGATATAAAATTGAAGAGTATCTGAGCTCAGTCTGTCTATCCTCTTTCCCTTTTTCTTGCCAGAAAAGTGAAGAAGAAATGCAACAGTTCCTTCTGCACGATCATTTTACAGTATTTCTGTCCTGTACCGTCACATAACACTGCTGCTCATTGTAGATGAAGTAGGATAGCCCACTCTGCAAGTGACTGCTGCTAACTGGTTTGAAAAACTATCTAATTATAGTCTGGCAATTATTTTTTTTTTCACTCTTCCTACTTCATATTTATTTTTCCAAACACCAAATGAAGGGGAAGATAACTCACAACAGCTTTTTCTCTTTCTTTTTTTTTTTTCAGAAAACTTTATGGATGCAGAAACTATGAATTAAACTGTTTAAAACTCATTGGTGGACAAGATACCCAGGTCTTGCTGCCAGATGAGGTGCATTTCTGCATTTTGAAGCAGCATAACCAAAGAAAGGTTTGTCACAAGCTTGTGTTATTTTCCTATTTCATAGAATCATAAAATCATGGAATCATTTAGGTTGGAGGAGACCTTCAAGCTCACTGAATCCAGCCATTAACTTAACACTGTCAATTCCACCACTAAACCATGTCCTGAAGTGCCACATCTACATGTTTTCTAAATACCTCCAGGGATGGCGTTTCAGCCACATCCCTGGGCAGCCTGTTCCAATGCCTGACCACTCTTTCAGTAAAGAAATTTTTCCTAATATCCAGTCTAAACCTCCCCTGATGCAACTTGAGGCCATTGCCTCTCATCCTATCGCTAGTTACTTGGGAGAAGAGATCAACACCTGCCTCACTACAACCTCCTTTCAGGTAGTTGTAAAGAGTGACAAGGTCCCCCCTCAACCTCCTCTTCTCTGAATGGGAACTACCCCAATTTCCCTGGCTGCTTCCCATAGGACTTCACCAGCTTCGTTGTTCTACTCTGGACATGCTCCAGCACCTCTATGTCCCTCTTGTAATGAGGGGCCCAAAACTGAACACAGTACTCGAGGTGCAGCCTCAACAGTGCCAAGTAGAGGGGCATGATCACCTCCCTCCTCCTGCTGGCCACACTGTTCCTAATCCAAGCCAGGATGCCTTTTGCCTCCTTGGCCACCTGGGCACACTGCTGGCTCATGTTCAGCCAGCTGTCAACCCCCCAGATCTTTTTCTGTCGGTCATCTTTCCAGCCACTCTTCCCCAAGCCTGTAGCGTTGCATGGGGTTGTTGTGACCCAAGTGCAGGACCCGGCACTTGTCCTTATTGAAACTCATACAGTTGGCCTCATCCCATCGATCCAGCCTTTCCAGATCCCTCTGCAGGGCGTGCCTACCCTCGAGCAGATCAACACTCCAGCCTAATTTGATGTCATCTGCAAACTTACTGAGGGAGCACTCAATCCCCTCATCCAGATCATTGATAAAGACATTAAACAAGATTAGCCCCAAAACTGAGCCCCAGGGAACACTGCTCATGACCGGCCACCAATGGGATTTAACTCCATTCACCATGACTCTGTGGGCTCGGCCATCCAGCCAGTATTTTACCCAGTGAAGTGTACACCTGTCTACACCACGAGCTGTCAGCTTCTCTAGGAGAATGCTGTGTGAGACAGTATCAAAGGCTTTACAAAGTTCCAGGTAGATAACACCCACAGCCTTTCCCTCACCCACTAGGCGGGTCACCTGGTCATAGAAGGAGATCAGGTTGGTCAACCAGGACCTGTCTTTCATAAACTCATGCTGACAGGGCCTGATCACCTGGTTATCCTGTGTGTGCCGCATGATGACACTCTAGATGATCTGCTCCTTAACCTTCCCAGCTCCGAGGTTAAGCTGACAGGCCTGTGGTTCCCAGGATCCTCCTTCTGGCCCTACTTGTATATGGTAGTCACATTAGCTAACTTCCAGTCATCTGGGACCTCCCCAGTTAGCCAGGACTGCTGACAAATGATGGAAATTTTCTTGGTGAGCGCATCTGCCAGCTCCTTCAGCACCCTTGAGAGTGGATCCTATCTTGCCCCAAAGACTTGAGTGTTTCTGTGTGATGTAGCAGGTCACGGACCATTTCCCGTTGGATTTTGGGGGTTTCCTTCTAATTCCCATCCCTGTCTTCCTGCTCAGGGGGCTCGGTGTCTGGAGAACAACTTCCCTTACCGTTAAAGACTGAGACAAAGAATGTGTTAAGTACCTCAGCCTTTTCCTCATCCTTTGTCATGAAGTTTCCCCCTGTATCTAATAGAGGATGGAGATTTTCCTTCGCCCTCCTTTTGTTGCTAATGTATTTATAGAAACATCTTTTATTGTCTTTTATGGCAGCAGCCAGGCTAAGTTCTAGTTGGGCTTTGGCTCTTCTAAATTTCTCCCTGCATAACTTCAATATTTCCAGTCGGTGAACTGAGTTTTGAGGGTCTGAAATAAATATTCTACCTTTACTAGATCTTAACTTGGTCCTGAGCAATGGATAAGTGTCAGTCACTGGTAGAATCTCAGCAGCCTCATTGCTGTATGCTTTGGTATGACAGCATGATAGAAGGCAGGGATGGCACACAGAAAATGCCTTTTTATTTTTAAATGCACTTTTAATGCCCTTTCATGCATGAAAGCTTGTGGAGCTCGTCTAAGTATAGGAATGTCAGACTGATCATCTATGACTTGGAAAGAAGGTTTTGCCTAACTGAATCCCAGCTAGTTATCTCTGACAATGACTATGGGTGAATACCTTAGGGACAGCATAACAATGTGGTTAGCACAAAGTGAGCACAATATGCTGTCCCAGCATCTAATGAATTTTGGCTCTGGGCTGAACCAGGTTTGTAACTTTATGTTTAATAGCTCTCCATGAATTTCTCTTCCAGGAACTTCTTCTGCCAACCCCTGTAGACTTTTAGGATTCAAAGCACTCTGTGGCTGGAAAAAAAAAAAAAAATAAAAAAAAATAATAACAACAATAATAATAACAACAATCATCATCATCATCATCATCATAATCACTACTCAGTTATATTCTCTGCGGAGAATAACCTCTGATAGTAAAGCTGTGCTGGTAAATTACACCATATGTAGTATGGAGCACTTCTGTGTGTGTATAGGGAAATACGTTCCTCCACTGACCATGTCTAAATTTTTAGAGAGTTATCACTTCTTCCATGTGGATGGATCAATGCTAGTTGTATCCCTTCCTTTCTCCATTGCAGTTTCAATGCAAGGCCACAGTAAAAAAGGAGGTGGGTGGATAGATTCATGCTGTGGATACCTACCTGGACAGTTCTGCTTCATGCATACTTTTCTACTTTACCCCATTTGTCTCTCAAGACCCGTTGCGGATTACCACATAGGACTCCTTCACAAAGAACACATAAGAACAGAAAAAATTCATTTCTGTCAGGTGTTTGCCTCCAAATCTATGTCATACAATGAGGATCTTTCTTTTTATTTCAGAAAGTCTTGAAGAGGCTGTATGTGCCAAATTCTTGAAGAGATTTGAGGTTGACATGCACAGCATCATCACACCTTGGAGTCAGTCTCCCCTGAATTCACCTTGCAGACTGAGGTGCCTGCGTTTCCTGCATGGCAACAGTTAATTCTACTTACCATCAGAAAATCTGGAAAAAATAAAGTGGCTTAGATAGGTCTCCTTTTAGAGGTAAAATATCTGAGCCAGCTCACTGGAAAAGCTGGGGGAAGTGGTTAATGTGAAACACTCTCTGTACCTTGGTTTTGGGGAATTCAGAGAAATAGGTATCCAAGGCAAGAAAATTTCTTTTGGGCGTAAGTCTTTAAATCAAGCCTTTGGGCATGAATAGTGAGATCAGTGTTTTCATACCTGCCAAAAGAAGAGTTGCCAACACTCATCTTTTACATAATGGTCCCGTGGTTACAGCATTGTCCTGGGAAGCTCAGAATAGGAGTTGCAGGGCAGCTTTAGCCTGAGAAAGGTTTAAACCTGCTCTTCCCATACCCCTGCAGCGTGTTTTAACCAGATATATCTATGCCATGCAGGGTGGAGACAAGGAACCTCTAGCCTTTCTGTCAAAGACAGGCCATGGGCAACCACTTACAGAGCCACAAGGAAAGCAGAGCTGAAGAAATGTATGTTGTGGTTTATCGGATAGGAGTCTTACCCAGGAAAGGAGGATAATGGATTCTGGGCTGTGCTTTTCCGAACTGATATAGTCAGTATTCAGAAATTGTTTACTAAACATCTAAGTTAATCCAAGCTATTCTTTATTAAGCTGGACCACTCCTGAAGAAAAAGGTATACCTGCAGTAAGGAGTGCTGGCTGCTCAGCTAGCTGCTACATAATGACTAAATATCTTCTACGAGATAATCTGGGAGCTGATATTTAGCCAACTAATTAGAACATACAGCCAAGCGGTTCAAATCTACAGCAAATCCACCTTTAGGATTGCTGGCATTAGATCAAATTTATTATGGTCACCGTGCAAATAGATATCTGACCTCAGTTAAATCTTGTACTCTTCAGTGCCTATAGTATCTACACTGTTTACAGTGTAAGTGGGCACATGACACTAATGTCTCTGCTGGTGTTCTATTCAATGGAGATCTAGTCAATACAACCCATTGAGAAGAGAAAGCAGTTCAGCTTATCCTTAAGTAGATACTTAGCTCGGGTCAGCTGAACAACTGTCCAGTCTTTCTTGATTGCACTGAGTAGATCTCCAAGCTCACTTACATATTTCATTTTCTTTGATGAATATCCTGCTAAAATACGCACCTTATTAATGGCTTCTTCTAGTTAATTTCCCAGACTATGAAAATACTGAATCAGCTTTCTGCCTAGAAGACAGAGTATTTGGTAAGATTTCCTGGATCAGCTCAGAGGAAGAAATGTATTTTCCAGCAGACCTATGGTGACATATCATCACTGAGAAAACCAAACACACAAAGACGGATGTCATCACATTAACATCCCACCTGTCAGTAGAATTGTCTCCTCCTCGTGCAGAATGAAGAATGCTTATGCACTCCTTATGGTAGCAACACGAGCCTAAATGGCACACATTGTCAGTAGATTTTTTGATGAAGGTAAGAATCCCCACTCTACTCACAAACGCACACATGTATGAGATATAAATTGCTTGTATCTTATTTTTAAAAGCAGAACAGACTTTGGACTCCCTTTTGAATAGTTCGGGTAAAATAAAATATTGATTAATGATTAATTAAATGAGTGGCATCCATTTTTAAAGCATGGAACCTTTGGAAATAGAATAGGCAATAAAGGAGTTAAAGCTTTCATGAGAAAACATGTGACAGAGGAAGAAGGTGTGTATGCACAGGTGGCAAAATCTAGCATTTCTTAGCTTTGGAGTGCTTCACTTCAGTGGTTTTTCTAATGCTCTTTTAATGTTTGTGTTCAAGCACGCATGGGCACTTCTGCATGTGCATGTGGAATAGAACAGAATAGGCAATAAATCAGTTTCTTTTCCCTTGCAGGTCATAAAAAACTCTGTAAACACACAGTACAGTTGTAAAGGCTCACAGACTGAGTTCCAGCAATATTTTGGAACCTCTTTCCAACAGCAATTTTCCACAGATAATCAGAGGTGTAACACTAAACTGTAGCCATGAACAATGTCATGTACTCATTTCCAAAATTATTAACAACTTTTTGCTATTTATATGTAAGAAAAATTTTCTGATACCTGGGCATAAAAGCATTACATTTCCCAGTTCCCCTGCTCCTGGTGTAGACTTACAGTACCATGAATGACAAAACTGTGCATTTTATTTCTTTTTCATTTTACTGTCTTGAAGTGTTGCTCATGAAGGCTAGACAGTTGGGGGGGTGGGGAAGAAAGAATAGTCCCTCACTGTGAACTTTTCCTTTTCACTTGGTAAAAGAATATAAATTGAATCTGAAAGAAAAAAGTAGGACAAATATCACTTTTGACAGAAATTGAACAAAATCACAAGCTTAAAAGGTTGAACATGGAAAAAATCTGTTTCATTACAAAGGAATGATGTGACTATCAGAACAGCCTCATTAGAAGTAGGTGTGGGCTTTTTAATGAAGGCATTGACCCAACATAGATGAGTACCCTTAAAATTAACAGAAATGTAATAACATTTCAAACTCACTTCTGCTTTCATATAACCTGAGACCATGTTCACAGTTGTGTCTCCTCAGGATCAATCATAACTGAACACAACAAATGCAGTAATGTAATAGAATAAATAGAAAATCTATTTTGAATTTAAAAGCAGTAGGCCAGGTTTACAAATTCCTCTACTGCTTTTTGTATGATCTCTTACATGTACTTGCCAATTTTTAAGGGAATTTTGTTTGAAATCTATTGGATAAAATATTCTTACATTCTGTTTGATTAAGCTGTAACTAGACAACCTAAGAGCAAACTAAAAAGAATATTTATTTCAAACTGATACAGCATTGCAATTACAGAGACAAAATATTCCAGTTGCAATAAACTGAATATTTTTAAACATTTAGTTTTTTAATACAAGGATAAATTTGTCAATAGCTATTATTATTATTATTATTATTATTATTGACAGCATATAATTTTTAATGACTGGTATCAAAGAATTGTGTCATTAATTAATCTAATGACAAAAATCTAAAGCTGCCTACTTAAATCAACTGAAATTTCACAGGATCACAGATGGTTGAGGTTGGAAGGGACCTCTAGAGGTCCAACCCCCTGCTCAAGAAGGGTTACCTAGAGCCAGTTGCCCATGCCTGTGTCTGCACAGCTTTGTAATATTTCTAAGGAGGGAGACTCTGCAAGCTCCCTGGGAAAATTTGTTCTGCTTTAAGAAAGTTTGCCACTAGAAGTGTGCTCTTTAACACAAAGGGGTAAAAAACCCCAACCTTCTGGAAGGAGGCCTGGTGCTCCTTAGTCTCCTTGTTCTGGGCTGCACAGACTGCCACTGTATGGTACTTTTAAATCTCCAAGTCACAAAACTCAGTGTAATGAATGTTGGCAACAAATGATCTTGACCAAAATTGATCTTTTTGTCTTCTTTCTGCAATAACTTTCTGAACAAGGATATCCAGCCCCAAAGCAGCTTTAAGCCATGTTTTCAGTTATCTTGGCATAATTTTATGTGTAGAGTATTTCTTTGAGACAGAGAAGCCATTCCTGCTCCGTGTGAGGAGGGACAGCAAAATGTTGTTGAAATAACCACAATAGGATGAGCAAGGTAGCCTTGGTGGGATTTATGTTTGCATAAGGATGTGCTTGCAAAAATATGAATTGCTGTCTCCTTTTGCAATGCTGAGCATCCCAACACATCAGCCAGCTTTGGTTAATGATGGGCTAGGCTGCGAGAAGATGCAGGCTCTACAAAACGAATAGCAGCACACCTCCTTGGCAGCGCTGAAGCTTACGGCATCATGGCAAAGCAGAAGGGATGGAGTTGCTCATGTTATGTCATACGCTTACAGGGATTTAGCAGCAGCAGAGAAATAGACCTGTTCTATTCTTAGTGCTAGCAGGACAGGTGACACAGCCACTAAAATGCTGTCATTTCTGTCACCTGCTGGAACCACAGACAACAGCCACAACAAAGGCCAAGAATTAAATGGGCAGAGGAAAGGATCTTCCTGTCTGCAAGAGCCCTGCAGCCCTCCCCTCCCACGAGCCAAGGCTGGGAGTGTGGTGTGAAGGGTGCTGACAGGGCAGCTGCCCCCCTGCCCCTGGTTTTGCCTATTTGGCTATTTCAGGATCTGTCTCATGTTATTTTTTCCCTTGTGTATAGGAAGCAACAAGAGGCATAACCTAAGCATTACAAAATTCCGAAGAAATGTTCCTTAAAAAGAAATGTAAGGACAAACATCAGTAGTTTGATGAAAGGACAGATGGTTGTGTTCAGATGCTCTCTCTGAAATCACAGGATACTTTCACAGACCATTTCGCTTCCGTGAAGTCCTCCCAATTTATTGTTCTTGCACTTTTAGATCCACCTTTAAGGGTGTGAATCTTCACATCTGACTTCTGTTTCTCCAGTGTAGCTAGCCTCACTTGACCTGATCAACTAGACACACTTTGCAGTCAAAGAGAAGAAATTGACGTTTGAGTGTCTGGTTCCACCCAATCCAAACCAGGTCAAATCAGCTACATCTTAAAAGTCCCTGGCTTTACTTTGTTGCAGCTAAGGTTAAACTCAGTTGCCTGCACATGGCCATACAGGGCAATGTACACAAGTTGACCTCAGGTTGCATCTACAAAAGCACGCTGATCCTGTGTCACACCTAACAGATGCATTTCTTGGATAGCCTAGTGTGTTTTGACAGCAATAAACACCCAAGCATCAGAAAAGAGGTGAAATCCTTTGTGGAGCCTAGTGAGTTACTTAGCTAGCTAAATGCAGGTATTTAAATACCTTTCTAGCTATCTTTTTTCTTTGATTGTGTTGACTGGGGTATGCGTCAGTGACCAAAGTGCAAGGGTCTGCTACCATTCAAGAAGCCCCTGGCTATCCTGCCTGGACTCCAGCTGTAAGTCCCATGTCATATCTGCTAGCAGAGTTCTTGGACAACATGAACAGTCACAAATGGCACTAAACACATGCAATTTAGTAACTGAATCAATATATTAGATTCGGACACCTGAATCTGAATCCAGTCCATAAAATTAGATGAGAAGAATGAGATCCTTATTTCTTTGATGAAAGCTTAGCACAATAAAATAACTAAGATGTCCTGGAGGTGGTCTAACATGTGATGAAGTAGACGGTAATGATGATACATGCAAAACATAAAATAAATTGACTTAAGATTCTGGACTATTGTAACTTGTTTGAGAGTTGTGAGATATTTGGAACTATAACTAATGCTAAATCATATTTTACAGTTCATATTTTTTTTTTAAATATTTCTGTAGTGTAATACTAGGTCAAATTTTCAAACTTTTTTCAAAACCCACAGAAATTAAAAAAAAAAAAAAAGAAATTTCCTGAAAAAGATGGAGTTGCCTGATCTTTTCAATACAGATTACAAGGTTCACCAAAAAAACCTGAAAGTTGAGAAAGCCAGTCATGAAAAATGGGTTGCACGTAAATGGGCACTTGTGCATGAAATATGATGATTTCCAGTGCTTTTTAGAGCTTCCTATCAACTGCAAAACCTCAAAGAGATCCCTTTCCAGATATAAGCCCTGAGACCCCATGTCCACAAAATCACACCTGTTTGTAAAGAAAAGCAAAATTGTCTTCACTGGACAAAATACCGGCTGGATGGCCGAGGCCACAGAGTCATGGTGAATGGAGTTAAATCCCATTGGCAGATGGTCATGAGCAATGTTCCCCATGGCTCAGTTTTGGGGTCAATCTTGTTTAATGTCTTTATCAATGATCTGGATGAGGGGATTGAGTGCTCCCTCAGTAAGTTTGCAGAGGACATCAAATTGGGTGGGAGTGTTGATCTGCCTAAGGGTAGGCACGCCCTGCAGAGGGATCTGGAAAGGCTGGATCGATGGGCCGAGGACAATTGTATGAGTTTCAATAAGGACAAGTGCCGGGTCCTGCACTTGGGTCACAACAACTCCATGCAACGCTACAGGCTGGGGGAAGAGTGGTTGGAAAGCTCCTTGGTGGAAAAGGACCTGGAGGTGCTGGTCGACAGCTGGCTGAACATGAGCCAGCAGTGTGCCCAGGTGGCCAAGAAGGCCAATGGCATCCTGGTTTGCATCAGGAATAGTGTGGCCAGCAGGAGGAGGGAGGTGTTCATACCCCTCTACTTGGCACTGTTGAGGCTGCACCTCGAGTACTGTGTTCAGTTTTGGACCCCTCATTACAAGAAGGACATTGAGGTGCTGGATGTGTCCAGAGAAGAGCAACGAAGCTGGTGAAGGGTCTAAAGAACAAATCTTATGTGAAGCAGCTGAGGAAACAGGGGTTATTCCCGTCTGGAGAAAAAGATTGTCAGAGGACACCTTGTTGGTCTCTTCAACTACCTGAAAGGAGGTTGTAGTGAGGCAGGTGCTGGTCTCTTCTCCCAAGTAACTTGCGATAGGATGAGAGGCAATGGCCTCAAGTTGCATCAGGGGAGGTTTAGACTGGATATTAGGAAAAATTTCTTTACCGAAAGAGTGGTCAGGCATTGGAATAGGCTGCCCAGGGAAGTGGTGGAGTCTCCATCCCTGGAGGTATTTAGAAAACATGTAGATGTGGCACTTCAGGACATGGTTTAGTGGTGTACTTGACAGTGTTAGGTTTAGAGTTGGACTTCATGATCTTAAAGGTCTTTTGCAAGTTAAATGATTCTGTGATTCTATGATTCTTTAAAAGAAAATTGCATTGAGGAAGTACACTTCAGGGGGTAGGAAGGAAGGAGAAGAAACAGAATGAATGGAGTAATTCACAGTCCCTTGAGTAAAGCTGCTGTCTGGAGTCAAAGGTTCTCTGACCTCCTCTCGTCAACAGATACAACTCCAAAGGAAGAGTCAAAACAGGACTTTGTTGTAGGAGAGTTGAGTAAACTCTGGAAGGGCTTCTTTTTCTTCATTGGTTATATAAGGAGCCAAAGAAAACAGTGTTTTGATTTTGACACCTCATCTAACCTACACACTTTAGATATTTTTGTGATGTCTAGGTAGATTCAGCTTAAGTGAGTTTACACTCTTCAGTGTAAACCTCTATATTCACGTTCTTCCTCTAGACATCCATTATAATCAGGGTAGAGAAAGAGTAATTTCTGGGGAATGGTTTACTGAGTTTGACAACCTCCTCTTTAGTTGAAATAAACTGTAAAATCAATTCATCTATATATATGTCTAAGAAACTTCTACCTCAGCCCAGTCTGAGTGTCTAAATATTGGGCTACTGACCTTAGAAATTTCACTTTTGGTTGAAAAAGAAATTCTAGCCCTAGAAAAACTCTGTAGATTGTTGTCTGTTCTCTTTAAATCTGTCAGATCTTCTTCAGTTTAACCTAGGAAAAAAATGAGGAATTAGACAGTGGAGGGAAAAGGAAAAGGATGTAAGGAATTTCTAGATTCTAAAATCATATTGTTTTTCCAGGAAATTATTTCTCCAGCCAGGTTACACCAATCTGTAGCCACTGCCTCAGTCTGCTTATCTTGGATGCAGTATGGCTTTGCTATAACTGCTCTCTCCTATCCAATTTATCAGTTGATGATACAAAAAATTGTCTGATTAGAGAGCAATTTAGTCAGCATAGCTCCAGAATTGTTCCCTCTACTTTCTCCTTTTTCTCTTTCTCTCATGAAGTTAAAATTCTTATGTGCCATATTTTTATACCAGTGTTCTCATATGGGTGGTTTTTGTTCACCAGTTTAGATCTAAACTATACGATGGACATAACAACCGGCGAAACATGGGTAGAATACCATATCTAGGAGATCTAACTCATCTTGGTAATCTTACTCCTGAGAGAGGAAGTCTCAGATGACCTTTTCCAGCTTCTTCCTGTTTGAAATGTAGGAAAAGATATCACAGTCTGCCGCCTTGAGAAGAAACTGTGTGGCTGTAGCAAACCGACATGATGTCCCAGAAATTAAGCCACCATTCACTCTCCTGAAATTGACAAAACCAGAGTTTCGTGGTTCTAGGCAGTGGAAAAAACAGCTGGTTTGGCATTGCTTCTGTAATATTGGCAAGTCTGTTCTACAGGCTGTTCGCACCTACCATTGATAAAAGGCAAAGTGATTCTGCAATCCATCTGTCTCTGGTGTGACTCTGAACCCTGTAGAACATCTCTTCAGTGATGGTAACCGTTAGGCATCCCCTCAGTCTTCAGGGGACCATCTGGGTGCAAGGTGCAAGTTTTCTCCAGTCATATTTGTAGACTGCACAGAACAGAAGTTGTAAACACCAACATTTTACTGTCACAGATATTTAAAAACCTTTGAGGGAGGAGACAATCCTGAAAATTCCTCCTTACCCAGTTTCCTTGAATCCTGAAGCACGTGCCACTCTGTCTTCTGTTCCCAAGTGACACCTGCATTCAGTAAATCAGGAAGTTCTCAATACAAATTTGTCTATCATTTTCTGTTATAACTGTCTTCTGCGAAACTGTCAAACTTAAAGCAATTATTTCCACTCCCAGGGAAGAATCATAATGAAAAATGAATTCAGCAACAGCAAGTTTCTGTGTTTATTTAAACAAACTCTAGTTATCACTAATGAGTGAAAACCTACAAAGAAAATACAGGCCCTCACATTTTAGTAGCAGTTAATTTTCCAGGTTTGTCTGGACTGTGAATATTTTCATACAAGCATGCAGAGGTGCCATGGGGAGAATACAACTCCAGAGAAGCCAGGACATGAACTTAATTTTTAACAACTATGCAAAGGAGATCACCAGACTACAGAGTAGCTACTGCTTGGGCTTTTGGTTTTATTTTGTTGTTGTTCTTGCTTTTCCTTCTTGTTTCTTTTTTTGTTTTTTTAAATGAGATTTATGTAATCAATTCAACATTTTCCACAGACCAAACATCTGAAAGATTTCTTCTTTGCAGCCCTGGCACCAGTGGGTGGTGGAAACTTGGATCTTTTCCCCCCCTCTGTGCCACAAACCCGCAGATGCCAAATCTGGCATTTGCATCCATGACAAGTGTGCTGCCTTGCCAGCTTGTTTCACTGAAATTGGCTCCTGCTGGGAGGATCTGCTCACAAACTTGTTATGCTGGCACCTGACCATTTTTGGGTACTATCTTTAACACGGCACATCTGTTGTAGGCACACATACTCTTTAACTGGCTCAAAGCACCACGTGACGGACTGTCCTGTTTTATGGAAGTTATCCAGCCTTGACACACTCTTGGGTACACAGCTCAGCAATTCCACAGTCTTGGTTACACTTGACAAGCCAGGCTGACATTAGCAATCTTGTCTCAATTCCCCCCCCTTCCACGAGGAGTAATCACAGTTGCCTTCCTCATCCGTATGGCTAAAACACAAGGCTAAGTCATATGGTTGTCGAGTTTGAGACATATTGGGTTGGTTTGACAACTCCTTTTTTCAAGGCTCTCTAAATAGTGCAGAAAATTCCACTGCAATTAATTTTGAAAATGTTAAGTGTTTATTAACTGTGAAAGCTCTGAAAGGAAAGCAAAAATAAATGATTGTCAGGATTCCCTTTAGTTAAGCTCCTATAATTTCCTTAAAAAAGGAAACAAGATCAGTGGCTGTAGAAAGGCTGGGAAATCCTTTAATTTCACCCTTGGTTGTATCTGATTCATATTATGGGACCTTGGGAAGTTTGATCATTTTATCATCATTAGTCTTCAGCAAGAGGTCTTGATGGCAAGGATTATTGATGTTAAAATTACTACTGCTTCTTCAGCAAGACTCAGAATATTCAGCTCTAGAGGAGAAAGCAATAAGATGCTCATACATTTCGATCAGATTGAGGCCAAGAGAAAAGAGGAGGGAGAATGAGTCCACTTAGCGCTGCAGAAAGTTCTGACCCCGTGACAGGTGACCAACAAGACAGCTGTTTAAACCATTCCTTATGTTTATGCTCCCTCTGGATCACAGCTGCCTCCAGATCTTGCCATATAAAATACACTGATAATTTCAGTACTCATTAGTTATGTAAACTCTAAAAGGACTGAAAAAAAGAAAGTTTGTCGGGAATTTATGCATTTAAGTGAGGCACTTCCAATAATAATAAAAAAAAAGTACAAAAGAATTAACTTCCATGAGGTTTGAAAACTACATGCTACAATTTTAAAAAGGAGAGGCATTTAAAGTAGCATAATACATTTCCTACACATATGAAGTCACATGAGTGTTCATACCCACACACACGCCAATATTTGCACCCACACTTCATTTACTGTGCGTCTATACATTTATATGTCAGGTCACATATGCTTACGGGTATAAATATGGGGTGTTTAGATGGTGATACAACAGGATAAATAAAAGCTGCATCATTGCTCATTTATGTATTACCATTCCTTTCTGCCCTGTCCTATGAACCTTTCCTCTTCTCTGCCTTAATGGACTTGTTCCAGTTCTCCAAATCCTTGGTTTTCTTCTTACTATTTATTACTTATTAAGAACAAAATCTAGACATATAAAAATCTCTTCTCTCTTCTGTATGTGGATTTCCTCCCCTGTGCAAGCCCTTGGAAAGTAAAAATGAGTTCCGAAACATTCCTAAACATGCCAAAATCTTTACTTTTAATTATCCTTCAGCTCTGCAGGGTGAGAAAGTGGAGAGTCATACTTTTTTTTTTTTCTAGAGATCATTTGCACTTGTTTCTAATCTGTGAAGAACCCAGTACATTAAATTTAAAAGTTGGGCTAATTTTTATGTACAAAAACTATCCTTGGCCCATATGTGAGAATTGAGGTTTGCTTTTTCTGTGCTCTCCTCTCAATAAATAAAAGTAACTGCGAATTCTTTCCAGTTCAAGGACATCAAAGGCAATTCATTATAAAAATAAGCTTGTTAAACTTGATTCATTTACATGGAAAAGAAATTTTTTTTATTTCTCTTTTTTTTGTTTACTTTTCCCTAAATATTCATGTGACTTATTCCTAACATCCTGATGTTAGGTGAAATGTAAAGGAATGTGAAGTGCTGGATTATATTGCCTGAGAAATAGGTGGTGGAAGATCCACTACCAGAGGCTTTTGAGAGCACTGTAGGTAAGTAGCTGCCAAAAGGGCTTAGATATGGTTGGTCTTGCATCTTGATCTCCTGTTAAGGAGTGAAGCAGAGGATCTCATGCAATCCTGTTCAGCTCCACCTCCTACAGTTTCTACATAGGTAAAATGGTGATGGAGATACAAACATTGAAATCAAATTCCTCTCCAATGTCTTGCCTTATCAAGACTGTCTCTCCGGGATTCTCTAATACAGTTTTAAAAAAAATCAAATTAAAAACATTGTGGTTATTTTCTTGCTTCTTCCATATGTTTCACAAAATGTTTGCATATGATGTGTCTCGATGCCTTAGAAAACTGTGTGCAACAGACATTATTTATACTTACACTCTTGTCTTAAGAGAAAATCAAATCAGCCACATCATGTGCAAGAACAAAGAGAAATACTCTGAAATGATTGTTCAGGTGAAGGTATATAATTTTATGGAAAACATACTGAAATCAGAAGTAGTTCAGATTTAACTTGGTGAACTCTGAAGTGACTTTTTACTTTGCAAGATGTTATTGAACTGGTGATTTTCCGATCACAGTTGGGGTCAACAGGCTCATATTCAGCCTACCCAATTTGAAGCACTTACTCTAGATCTCTGTGGCAAAAGAAGCTACTTCTGTAGTCAATATAGAGAAGGACATAAGTGTATCCATGGGATGACTTAGCTATTAGGTAGATTGGCTGATTATCCTGAGATACCTCTCTCTTTCTTTCTTCACTGACTAGATAATACTCTTACAGTAGCTCAGGTACCTTAAGCTATATGGACAAATATGGGCCTCAGTTCCTATAGGAGAAGTGAGAATCAGATCTACAGGGGATTGTCTTGATGACACTGTGAAAAGTAATTCTGACCCTGTGTCCGTCTATATTTTAGGCAGGAAGGACATAGCAAGATGGACCTTGCAAGCAGGACTGCCTCCAGCTGTGTAACTGTCCAGCTGTGACTATAATATAGAAGGAAAGGGTATATTGACAACCTTGTCTGAGCAAACAAGGCCTCAGAGCATGCCTTTCCTTAATGTTCTTTATCACGGCATTCCCTAACTTTCACAGTCAGATGGCAGACTCTCCCAAACTTCACATGAATTACTCTCGTGCACAAGCTGTGACACATCATGGAAAGATCAAAGGCTGCTGTCTGACTGCTCATCTCTGCTACTGTTGGAAAAAAATTTCCAGGTGCAGAGAATGTCTTTAACCCTTTCTTCAGCTTGTTTGTTAAAGAAGAAACATTTCTCTCATTCTTACATTGCTTTAATCCAGAGATTCCGTAGGTTGTGTATGAGCAAGGTTTAGGGGAAGAGGAATTGTAGTTAATATATTTCTTCTGCTTTAAAAGAAAAATGTTAGGGGAAGCAGTAAGAAACAAGAGAGTAAATAGTGAAGATCAGGCCAAGAAACATCACGCTTGTCAAATCCAAACAAGAATTATAGGTCTACTTCCATATCATATCTATTTCTGTGTATGTACCTGTCTTCTGATCTCTTTATTATCTGTGCATATTACTAGCACAAAAGTTCCCCAGTGTAGCATCACTACCCTGTTCTGCTGAGAAACACAGTGGACCATCATTCCTAGATATCATAGAAAATTGTGCTGGGGATGTCTTTGAAAGATCAAGTGTACCATCCCCCAATCTAAGACAAGATCAGTGGCATAGAAATAATTTATCCGTAGTTTTCCTACTGAGCATGATGGATGTGATGGCTCACATTAATGTCCATGTCAAGAATCACAAAGTCTTTAGTTGCCTATAATTCTTCTTTTGGATGTTTCAGAAGCTACTTATTGTGCCTCGAACGGGATATATTAACAGTAAAGTCTTTATTTTGAAAAATTTGGAACCACTTTCCAGCTGAAATTAGAACTAGAGAGGTATCACGTTGTGATGCAGAGGCATCTTGTTCCGATGTTTCAGCCACTATGACTTGATACATCACCTGGAGTACTGCATCCAGTTCTGGGATCCCCGTTACAAAAGAAACATGGACCTGTTGGAGCGGGTCCAGAGGAGGGTCACGAAAAGAGAAAAAGGACTGGAATACTTCTAGTATGAAGAAAGGCTGAGAGTTCAGCCTTGAGAATAGATCGCTCTGAGGAGACCTTATTGTGGCATTTCAATATTAAGTCCTTAAAGGGGGCTTATAAGAAAGGCTAAGAGAGACTTTTTATCAGTGCCCGGAGTGACAGGACAAGGAGCAACAGTTTTAAACAGAAAGTGGGTAGATTTAGATTGGACATAAGGAAGAAATTTTTTATAGAGGGTGGTGAGACACTGAAACAGTTTGGCTGGAACAGTGTTAGGTGTCTGATGATTTGAAGTGTTGTTCAAAGTCAGGTTGGCTGGGGCTTTGAGCAACTGATCGGGCTAATATAGTGAAACATGTTGCTGCTCATGGCAGGTGGGTTGGAATAGCTGATCTTCAAAGATCTCTTCCAGCCGAACCCATTCTCTGATTCTGTTGTTCTATGATATTTTATTCTAAAATCATCCAATTAAATAATCCAATCTAAATAATCTGTAACACTAGAATTGCATAATACAACCTGAATAGTCTGTAGTACTAGAATTACTTTGTGAACAGCAAAACATCTTGCAGGACTTAAGAGAAAGACCACCAGCAGTTTCTGAGCTTGGCATGCTGGACTTCGCAAGAGGAAAGACTGAGGCTGTCTTGGAGATAATGCACTTCAGTGACAATGTGTGGCTATGAAGTTCAGGACAGAGAATTAGTGTGACACAAGAAGCGTAAATGTCCTTTCCATCTTTACATCTATCTTCGTGTATAAACCTGTAACAACTTGTTTCCCCCTTTCTACCAGTATTTCTCCTCTCACCATTTTCTTTGCATCCCTATTTACATACTACATCCTTTCAGGCAGTTTTATGACTCTTCAGATTTTCCCTCTGCCTAGAACAAGTTACGTTCTCATCTGAGGCGTATAGACGTTGATACACAGGTGTGGATTTGTGTGAGGAATGAGGAAATGTATTATGCTATCTTATGCTATCTTTTCTGCATACCATAGTGTTGGGTGCATGTGTCAAATAAGTGTGTTGGGGGAGGAATGTGGTGGAACTGGAGAGAAGCCGTAGCATTGCAAAACACCTGTTGGCAAATTTCAGCCAGAATTTGACAGATGGGGTACAGATTGCAAGGGTGTTACAGCCTTCGAGATTTATAGAATGAAGTGGCCAGATAGAGGAAAGACACTTCACTAGTATCCCCTCTATAGTGTAGGCTCAAAGCGGTCTCAGTTGTTAACAATATCAGATAATCAACGGAAGAAAGAGAACCTCTGAATTTCACAACCATTCTTTAGTATGATTAAAAGCTTGCACCTTGTTGGAAGTGAGAAGAACCACTTAGAAACACAAACCCGTTGCTAGCTTGGCTTGACATGTCCCACTGCATATAGAATAACTGATTTTGTTGCATGTTTATCGTGCTTCCTTGATTTATTCTATTGTTTTCTTTTTCAGAACATTTCAGTAGAATGACCATTGCAGTAGAAAGACTTTTCAGTAGACAAAGGACCTAACAGTTGAAATGGACGAGAGAAATTAATACAGTTAGTTTACCACTGCAAGCTCGAAACAGAGGAATACTGAATAAAAGGTGGAACGATTTGCCCAGTGTAACATAAAAAATAATCAGCAGAGATCAGTAAAAAGAAGTATTTCTGAGCTCAAAATCAAGGTAAAGCAGATAAAATCGTCCTTTCTTTAAAATGATAGAGCAGTAGAAAGCAATTACCTTGGACTATAGTTCAGACCTTGAATTTGAAACACACAAATATTTCCAAAATCAGGAAAGAAAGGAAGAAATCAGCTCCTTGATAATAAGTACAAGCAAAACAGATCTTGGGTTGGTGTCTCAAAGCAGAAACCCAGTACTCTTGAATTCCAGAGCCCTACCCAGTCATAACTATGATGTATCTGTGTCTAAAGGACAGTAGCCCCCCTTTCTAGCTATATAAATACATTTGCTTCTTTATCCTGTACTTGTGCGTCTGGTTCTGAACTCACAAAAAAGACTGCATGAGTCAGTTGGTGGGAATTATTCATTTGTGCTAAACCAGCATTTCTCTTTCTCTTTAACACCAGTAACTCAGGCCCTGTGTCTCTCATTTCATAACCCAAAGGTATGGAAGCCCTACTTGCATTATGCTCTGTCAGCTGTGTCACAAAAATACTGATTTAAAGCTCTATTTTTCCCTGTTCTACATGTTTCCAGTAATGTCTGGATAAGAACTGCTACAGGAGCCCTCACATGTATAAATTTTCCTCTTCTCAAGAAAATACATGCTCCTTCAAGAACAGGTAGGCTCAGGAAAAAAAAAAGAGACAAAAAAAGAACCATCCAGGCCTTCTCTCGTTAATAAAGTACTGTGATAATAAAGAAGAAATGCTGAAGCTCCCACTTTACAGTGGTTCTGTAAGATCCTAGTTTGAGAAAGCAGTGATTGCTTTCTCTCTTCTTGCAAAAGAGATCATTGCTTCATCCCTTATGCCTGCAGGAGGGCAGAAAATGGATGAAGAGGAGGGATCCCATCAGAGTTGTCAGGATGAAAATGCAGTACCAACAGCTGATTTTGCAAGTCCACCATTGTCCCATCTAGCTGTGTTCTCCATGTACTCATTGGGCAAAGGGTTTTTTATTGGATGTGTTTAGTCCCCGAGGGATCTGCTGCTGAAAACTACTAGAGGAGACAGCATTTTGGAACTGGAATGTAGATAGCAAGACAAATCTTAGTAAATCCAGTTTATGGCTTATTTCTTGGGTCAGACATGCAAGCTCAGGGAAAAAAAAAATTATTTCATCCACTACATGCTCAATGTTATCAGAAAGGTAGAGGACAAATTATACATTTCTTATATAACTAATGCTTAGACAATCATGTACTTCCCCAACATGCAGGGTTTCTATTCCCAAACATGCTTTTCCTTTGCCCTGATGGAGATACTCTCATAAGTGAGATTCGGGGCAAGGACATTCAGTCATTAAGAAGTTTCCTGGATCCTCTTTTAACTCTACACAAAAAAAAAAAGTCCTGCTTGACCTTTGGAGAGAGAATCACTCCTGTCAGCCACCAACTTGAGCATCATCCCTTCCACGTACAGGAACATGGGTCATAAAATCATAGAACCATAGAATAGTTTAAGTTGTAAGGGACATTTGAAGATCATCTGTTCCAACCCCCCTGCAACGAGCAGGGACATCTTCAACCAGATCAGATTGTTCAAAGCCCCATCCAACCTCACCCCAAATGTTTCCAGGGATGGGGCAACTACCACTTCTCTGGGCAACTTGTGCCAGAATTTCACCACCGTCACTGTAAAAAAATTCTTTCTTACATGTAGCTTAAATCTACCCTCCCTTAGTTTAAAACCATTACGTCTTGTCCTATCACTACAGGCCCTGCTAAAAAGTCTGTCCCTATCTTTCATATAAGTCCTCTTTAAGTACTGAAAGGCCGCAATAAGGTCTCACTGGAGCCTTCTCTCCTCCCAGCTAAAAAGCCTCAACTCTCTCAGCATTTCCTCACAGCAGATGGGTTCCAGCCCTTGGATTATTGTTGTGGCCTCCTATGGCCCTGCTCCAACAGGTCCAGGTCTGTCCTGTGCTCAGGGCTCGACGCAGGACTCCAGGTGGGGTCTCACCAGAGCAGAGTAGAGGGGCAGAATCCTCTGTGTCACCCTGCTGGCCACACTGCTGGGGATGTAGCCCAGGATACAGCTGGCTTTCTGGGCTGCAAGCTCATGTTGGTGGCTCTTGTCTAGCTTTTCAGCCATCAGTACTCCCAAATCCTTCGTTGCAGGGCTGCTCTTAATCCCTTCATCCCCCAGTCTGTATTGATACCAGGTGATGCCCCAGTCTAGGTGCAGAACCCTGAACCTGGCCTTGTTGAACCTCACATGTTCACATGAAGGCCCACTTCTTGATCTCGTCCAGGTGCCTCTGGATGGCATCTTGTCCCTCACACATGTCGACTGCACCACTCAGCTTGGTGTCATCTGCAAACTTGCTGAGGGGGCACTTGATCTCTCTAAGTCATTGAAGAAAATGTTAAACAGCACTGGTCCTAGTATGGACCCCTGAGGGACACCACTGGTCACCGATCTCCATCTGGACATTGAACTGTTGACCACTACCCTCTGGCTGCAACCATCCAGCCATTTCCTCATCCACTGAACAGTCCACCAATTATCTGTCTCAAAACCACATGAATCACTTCTTTCTCTTCAAAATGACATATATTCCCTAAGACAACAGTCACAGTTGATTAATATTTATAAATAATATCAGAAAAACACTTTAATAACATATATTTTAGTATCTGGAAACAATGCAAAGGAGTCTATATCACATATCTTGCTAGCTGTTTGGCTGGCTGTAAAAGGTGCTGGTGGTTGATAGTCACAGCTCGAGAACTAATGCAGAGATAAACAAAATCAGTGCTGATTGCCTCTGGGCTTTCTGAGGAGCATCTGTGATTCATGATGGAGAACAAGAGAGTACAGGAAACAGACATGGAGAATTTCCTGAGAATGCAAAGAGAGCAATTCTATTAAAACTACCAGTTGATATCAGATGTTTGAACATGTCTGCTGAAAAACAGTATCACAGAATCACAGAATAGTAGGGGTTGGAAGGGACCTCTGTGGGTCATCTAGTCCAACCCCCCCGCCGAAGCAGGGTCACCTACAGCAGGCTGCACAGGACCTTGTCCAGGCGGGTCTTGAATATCTCCAGATAGATGCTCTATCACTGAAATCCTTTCAACTACCTTGGTCAAGACCATTAATTATATATAACAAGAGACAGTCTTCCACTAACCTATGGGCCCCAGAAGTATCTTCTGTCTCTGTGTTCAAACATCTTGGACTAGAACCGCTAACAGCGTGAATATTTCTGTTTTCTTACCGAGACAGGTAATTCTCTTGGTAACATTTGCCATGAACAGAAATTCTTTGTGCATTTCATTGACTTTACACAGATTAACCCTATCTACCACTTGCCCCCTGAAGTCAACATAATATGACATGTCCTGAAAATATATAGTAATTATGAAGTCTTTGATTTGACACTTTTGAGGAAAAAAATGTAAATAAAAATAGCTTCTCTTACTATCATAGGTACCTTTGAAACATAAATTAGAATTTCTTATCCTAATTTGCCGTTGACAAGTCTTAGAGGCAGAGCTAAGACAAAATTCTTGAGCCAGCAAACTTGCTTCTACAAGTACAAAGGAATTTAAAGAGTGGCCTCGGGAAGAAATGGATGTAGCTGTCAGTCACATGAAAGAATTTAGAAACAGAATGCAATGCTTTGTCAAATGGAGGGATTCAAATGTAACGGCATGTCGTTGACCCTGGTGCTCAGCAACACATATTTCATATCCCTGAAGATTAACAGGGAAGATGGTTACAGCTCTCACAACAGCTGCTGGAAAGTGTTTCTATCTCACATTTTAATTACATGTATTTATACAGTAAAAAAGTCCTAAATGTAATATAGCCTGTAGTATGCAACAATTTTGAACATTTATGAGATTCAGGCAATTAAAAGTCTAAACTTTCAAATGTTTCCAGATGGCACACTGATTAACAACTGCGTGAATTTAATATTTGTTTAAATGCGCTGCTCTGTAAAATTTTTCTTAATATTATATGAATGCATTGCAATGAATCTAAGCACAACTTCTTTTCAAGCACAACTAGTCTCATTGCCTGAAGAAGTGGAAATCTCATTAGCTGGTTATATAGACCAAAAGCAGTAGCAGAGCAGTAGTAAGAGATGAAAAACACGAAAAAGAAGCCAAGCTTCTTAACTAATGAAAGTTTCTCCTTTCTTTTTAGATGCAGGTCCCACGGTATTCATGCAAGCCATTTACAGCATCAGTCTCACAGTTGTTGCAAGTGAACTTGCTAGTAAGGACATTTCCTTGGGGCTAACAGCATTATGAATGTCGACATCAGTTGCATACAATAATTTGAAAGTGAGGATCTACAGTATAGTTTTGCTTTTTAAGGAAGTATGTAACCTTGAGTGCTTTCATTCATATTAAAACACTTAAATTCCTTAAATAATCTGTCCACAGCTTCTTTTGATATTTCCAGACCTTCCCCATTTGTACTGTTTTTTCTGTTGTAAACCTGAATCAATGCAATCCTCCACCCTCCACTAAAATATTTATTTTTGTAGGTGAAATTTTTCTAGCAGAGAGAGACCTATTGATGATGATGACAATCATCAGCTATGGATCTAGAGCATTCAGAGATTTTTGTAGGAGTTTATGGTCTACTTAGTTCATGTATTTGAATCTGATACTATGGTATGAAAGAAAAAGAACAGCCTGAAAGTGTAATATCAGAAGCCTTGTAAATCTTCTATTCTAAAACCTGAAAATGCAAAAATCTGGAACTATCTATAATCTTTAAAAATCTGGCTTTTACCACATTCAGGAGAATATGTTTCCTCAATTTATGCAATGCTTGTAATACATGCGAGTCACAGAAAACAAGATTTATCTCACCAGCCATCTGAGATTTGTAAGCTAATCATCTGAGCTCAGAATGGGGTGATGCAGTAACTTCCTTTGACAGTCAATGGAGAAAACCACGTGCCTCCAAAGTCAGATTCTTTTCGCATGTTTTAGACCCCAGGAGGAGATGAACTGACCTCTGAAAACACTTCTTGCTCTCCACTGTTTGTAAACGGAGTCTGGTCTGACTACTTTAGATGCTGGTATCTAACTTCTAGATGCTTAAAGTATATGACATGAATCCCAGTAATAACAGATATAGTTTACTCTGAATTTCAAAATAAACGTTGTAAATTTCAAAACTAACTCTTAGCAGTGATTAGAAAAAAACAGTGGAAACATCCATATTCCGGCAGAAGTGATTCAGCTCTCATGCCTGACTTTCACCCTCAGTAAAGCTATTTCAGTACAGCTTCTTTCTAAGGTACAATTTAGACTATTAGGTATGCCTTTTGCCTTTCTTCTCCTCTGTTCCTTTTTCCCTTGGGTTACTTATGGAGGTTGCAAAGCTGGCTACATTCATGTTGGAGCAGTTTTTGAAATTTCATATAAGCTTCTGGTTTTGAAATTAAGCAAAGGACGAATATTCATTACCAAACCTGTAAGAAAACAGAATGAAACCTTAAAAATTAAAATATTAAACTGAAATTGTGTGAAATGATTTTAATAGATCTGGGAGAAACAATGGAAACCTACCCCTAGGCTCTGGTTCCCAAACACCTGTAAAGGAAATTTCTGAAGTAGATTATGTGGTGTGTTGGGTGTGATTTTAAGGACTGTATTCCTAGCTCAGTAGCAAGAACAGACAATCTCATCATTTCACAGAATCACAGAATAGTAGGGGTTGGAAGGGACCTCTGTGGGTCATCTAGGCCAACCCTCCTGCCAAAGCAGGGTCACCTACAGCAGGCTGCACAGGACCTTGTCCAGGCGGGTCTTGAATATCTCCAGAGAAGGAGACTCTACAACCTCCCTGGGCAGCCTGTTCCAGTGCTCCGTCACCCTCAGAGGGAAGAAGTTCTTCCTCATGTTCAGACGGAACTTCCTGTGCTTCAGTTTGTGCCCATTGCCCCTTGTCCTGTCACTGGGCACCACTGAAAAGAGCTTGGCCCCATCCTCCTGACACCCACCCTTCAGATATTTGTAAGCATTTATAAGGTCCCCTCTCAGCCTTCTCTTCTTCAGGCTGAACAAGCCCAGTTCCCTCAGCCTCTCCTCGTAGGGGAGATGTTCCAGTCCCCTCATCATCCTCGTAGCCCTCCGCTGGACTCTCTCCAGTAGCTCTTCATCTTTCTTGAACTGGGGAGCCCAGAACTGGACACAGTACTCTAGATGAGGCCTCACTAGGGCAGTGTAGAGGGGAAGGAGAACCTCCCTCGTCCTGCTGGTCACACTCTTCTTGATGCACCCCAGGATCCCACCTGGGTGGGAACTATATCTGCTTCCACCTGGGAAAAATACACAATGGGAAAAACTATGAGAAGCAGCCAAAGGAAGATAATCTATGAACGATGACTAGAAGAAAGAGTACCGTGTTTTCCTTCTGTTTAACAGTGGCTTAATGGGGCAGGATGAGCTGGAGAATAGCTAATTGGTTTCTAGCACAGAGCCTGGACATCGTACTTTGCTTTGCAATTTACCTGACACCTTGGATAAGCCACTTGACTATCCTGTTTTCTTTTCAGCTGTCCTGACTGCTTGGGTTGCAAACATGACTAATGGAGACATGACATTTTCTGATTCTTTGACCACAGTGTTGCATAAAGGTGCAACTGATAAAAATGCCTGACATACCTGTGATGCCATTTAGGTAGGCTTTGTTTCATGGCAAAATTGAATTCTGAAAGACCAATTTTCTTTCTCCCTGACTGGGATTGCAATGACTTAAGTGAAAGTTAAAAAAAAAAAAAAGAAAAAGGTTAACTACGCTGGTCATTGAATCATTATGTTAAGGTCGTATTAAATGAAGGAAGAATTTTTGCTCTATTATTCTTCCACAAATTAGGCACCTGCTTTCCCCTTCTATTTCTATTTTTTAAAATGCCAGTGGATACTGATTTTGTTTCTCTCATTGTTAAGACAGAAATGAGGGGGGGGTTTTCAGCAGAACTCATGGAAACAAAACTTTAAGGCCAGTGTGAACTTGTCTGGAGTAGTTAGTGAAGGAGGAAGGAGAGAATGACAAAGATATTCTTATCACCCTCAGAAGCAGACACAACTGATGGAGGTTACTTGACAGTGGAAAACCTGATCCAAGTACAACCTTCCATATAACCGTCATGGCTTCATGGAGTACTGTTAAAACACCTTGATTTTCACAAAATTGTATCAAGATAGTACTACTGAAAGTGAGAACAGCAATTTTGCCCATTGCTATACGGCTAGACAGTACTGCTAATCTCAGGAAAAAAATTTACATAAAGTTGTTTCCAGGAAGAAACAAACACTTTTTTGCTGTAGCAATGTAATTAGCATAGGCTTCCGTATCTGAATTCTAATGAATTCATTTCTATTTTTCAGTGTTTTATCATCACTCCCTTTTCCAGATCCTTCATGTGATATATTAGTCTGTTTGGATTTGATAGGCAATAAAAACAGACCAGTCAGTCTGTTAGTTCTATAACTCGCTTGCGTTTAAGAAATAATATAAATAGCATAAAGACAGAGGGAGAAATCAATGTGTCAATTATTTATATAGAAAAAAGTCTACCTAGTAAAATGAAATTGCTTAGTTCCTAAAGGGCACAGATGAACTTTTTTGACTGCTTATGCAGAAATGTTATAAATATTTAAATGTAAATAATAAAGTCTTTACATACATAAATAAACATGAGATTGATATTACACACAGTACAGCAGAAAAATATGACTACCGCTCCTTCCTCAGGAAAATGGATATTTCCTGTGACTGCATTGAGAATAAACTCAAAGCTAATAAGATACCTCACATACACTTCGATTCCACACTGCTTTTAAGCAAAAAAGTTCCCTTGGCTGGTCTTTTTAGAAACCGTCTGAAGACCTTTCTAGAACAAACATTTAGGATGAAACAGAACACTCATTCTGATTTTTTAAACACAGGATACCTGGCTGAGCATAGGGGTAGGTGAAGGAATTTTAAGAGCCAGTGAAATATAAGTTATCAGCTGTTTTGTTCATTATTATGGTCCTTATGACTCCAAGAATGAAGAGGTTAACTGGGCTGAAGGTTGAGTCAGTAGCCTGAGAGGTGGACCTTGTACAAAGAATGAAGTGATGGTCCCCCGGCTTTTCTTTGCCTCCCACCTTAGCACTCAGGCCAGAGGAGCCCCCCCTGACCCATGTCTCATGCTGTGGAAGAGGTGATGGTCACACTCCCTTACTGTGCTGCACAAACCAACTCACTGCTGCCTTCTGCTTCAAGCTATCATGAGTCAGCTTATGGTTACACAGTTGTATGAGGTACACCTCAGCAGAAGCAGTCAGGATCAAGCTCATTAGTGCTGTTTTACCAGGAGGTTTGTTTCTGAAATTTTGGTTATGTGCATATGATTAAATAAAACAAGTCACAGATCAGTTCGAGGTCAGTCCCATCCTGCAGGTAAGGGGAGCAGCCTGGCTTGTAGACACATGCCCAAATTCTCTTTTTTCATCCAGACTAAATGACAGTGTCCAAACTGTCTGTAGGGAGCAGCCCACAGCATGTGCAATCCCCTCAGCCATGCCCAGGCATAATTTAGGAGAGTGCTAGCCAGTACAAGTCAAAACCGTACAGGAAGTGTGTGAACAATTACATATCCTGGATAATTGGGGAACGGAGGTTGAGAACATGCTCTTTTGATTTGTTTTTTGGTATAGACGTAGCCTTTGTTGCCAGTAGAGAGTTATGAGGCCTTGAAGAACTCCATGTTTACGAAAATACTCTAGAGACAGGCTCTAAGACTACAGGAAATTCTTGATTAGTCTCTTTTCCCACAAATACATTTATTTAAGTAATTTTCCTTTGCTAACGTGAACACATTTTGTGGTATGTAACTTTTCTAGGCTCTTTATCTATACAGCCATCTGTATAGTTTTGCCAACAGTATGTATGACTGTAAATACGCACAGTATAAAGATACTCCAGGAATGCTAGATAAGGAAGTTCAGGATTACCATTTAATGTTAAAAATAACAGCAGCAACAAAACAAAATAAAGGCCTTCAAGAGGTCTTGAAACCACATCTCTATCTCTGGTATTTTTTGAATAACAGAGTTCAAACATGAGACCACCTGCCCAAGTAAGAGATGGAAAATGTTCAGGACTATTGAGCACTCCATGGATTTTCACAGTGGCTCGGCAAATTGCTATTTAGAACAGGTGTTTAATTACGACACATCAGGGAAGCTCACGGCATCCTACGCTCCTTAGACTCACGCTCCCACCTGTGTGGTGGACTTATGTCAGCAAACAGGGTTGAAAAAGCAGGTATACTGCAAGCAGGTTCCCAGACAGCTCTGGGGTTTTTCCGACTTAGTGTGAGCAAACAAGATCATTGAAGAAAAGCCACAGGTACACACTGCATGAGCACAGGCAAAACGCTAGATCAGGATATTCTCTGAAGTTACATTGTATGGAATTGGAGGGTGCCTCACGAGCAGTTTGGATCATGACACTACGCCGAGAGTTTCTGTCCAGAAGCCTAAGCAATAAGGGAATCAACTTAAAAAAATCAAGAGAAAATATTTGGAAAATTTCCAGTGCAAATATTTTTTTCTTCTGAAAATGCTGAGTTTTTGAGCATAGAATGTGTGGTGGAAACATTCTGATTTCAACTCATTCTAGACTGCCCAAAACACACAAGAAAAGAATGGAAGGTCCTGGTAAACTCAAAATATTCCATTTCAATCTTTTTTGAGATGAGACACTCTGAATTTCTATTTTTAAAAACTTGTAATTAAAGTTTGTTCTAAGTTTAACTATAGCCCTTCAGGGTTACTAAAATAGAATGTTTTACTCCTATGAGTCCATCTCCCCATCATAAAAATTGTTCACTTTCATTTATTTTTAAATCACATTCAAACAAAATTTAAATCCTATTTCCTTCCTAGATCTGGCCACCCATCTGAATATGTGCAAGGTTTCTAGTAGGAGAAAAAAGTGTGCCTGATTAAGTATGTTATGTAGCATAGGAATCTGGTTACTTGTAGGTTCCAATTTCAGTTTAAAAATAGAAACTATTATCTTCAGACTCATACACAGAAAGCAGATACTCAGATCGAATTGGTTCCAAAGTTCCTTACACATTTAAGAAAATCTTAGTCTTAACATGAAACTTATTGGGTTGCTTTCTCCAAAATAAGTAGTAACAATAATAATTAAAAAAAGAATTCATGACTATGCCTTTTCAGAGTAAATTGACCAGCGTAGTATAGATATGATGTCAGCAAACAGTCCTTGGGTTTTGATCTCTGGAGTGGGATTCATCTTACTTAACTTACAAGTATCAAGAAGCTGAGTCTAAATCAGTCATCTAGGCTTTTTTGACAGGTAATGGAGAAAGACTGGATCCTTCAGAAGGTAGTTCACCTCGGCTGGGTGCCTGTTCTGGGAAAAAATGAATGAACTATGAATGATTTACAGAGGGAGGCTCAATGACTTTGTTAGATGAGGTGCTTAATTTTAGCACAGGTATTGGGTTTACATGATGAGGTTTTGGTAGTATGGTGGGAGTAGGGGGTCTACAGGAGTGGCCTCTGAGAAGAGGCCAGGAGCTACCCTCATGTCAGACAGAGACAGATTCAGTCAGTGCTAAAATTTACCAACTGCTGCCCAAATCTGAGGCTATCAATGATGCTGCAATGCCTCTGTGATAACATGTTTGAGAAAGGGTAAAAAAAATGTGCAGCAGCTGTCAGAAGGGAATGAGAAAAATATAGGAGAAATAGCCCTGCAGACAGGTCATTGAAGGAGTGGGAGGAGGTGCTCCAGGTGTGAGAGCAGACATTTCCCTGCAGCCCATGGAGAACACCACGGTGATGCAGCTTGTCCTCTTGCAGTCCACAGGGAAGCACGGTGGAGCAGATATCCACCTGCAGCCCATGGAGGACCCCGTGCCGGAGCAGCTGGATATGCCCTGAAGGAAGCTGCAACCAATGGAGAGGAGTCCATGCAGGAGCGGATTTTCTGGCAGGACCTGCAGACCGTGGGGGAGCCAAGCTGGTGCAGTCTGTTCCTGAAAGGCTATATCCCATGTAAAAAGACCTATGCTGGAGCAGTTCTTGAAGAAATGAAGCCTATGGGAAGGACCCATGTTGGAGAAGATCGTGAAGGACTGTCTACTGTGGGAGATACTCCTTGCTAGAGCAGGGGAAGAGTTTGAGGAATCCTCCCTCTGAAGAGGAAGGAGCGGCAGAGACAAAGAGTTATGAAATGATCACAACCAGCATTCCCCATCTCCTCTGGGCTGCTTAGGGGAGAGAAGGCAGAAGAGTCAGAAGTGAAGATGAGCCCAGGAAGACATGGCGAAGTGGGGGAAAGGTGTTTTTAGTTTTAGTTTTCTTTTTCACTATCCTACTCCATTATTAATTGGCAATAAATTAAATTATTCTTCCCCAAGTTGAGCCTGTTTTACCCATGACAGTCACTAGTGAGTGATCTCCCTGTCCTTAACTTGACCTACAAGCTTTTCCATTGTATTTTCTCCTTCTGTCCTGCTGACGAGTGGGAGTGATAGAGCAGTTTGTTGGGTACCTGGCGGCTGGTGAAGGTTCAGTGGACTAAAGTTGAGTTAAGTTAGTCCCAGGGATGTCTCTGGGAGTGTTTAATCTCACTTAACTTTAGATGCTTAATCAGTCTAACAACACAAATGTTCATATCTGAGATAATGACTTCAGTTTCTGTTCTAGTGGGTGTAGAGAAGTAGGCTCTTTCAAGGCAGAATTCATCAGGCTAATATGAATCTTTTCTCAATATTTCAATTTTTTCCTTGTTCGTCATAAAGTAAGGTTGGACAGTCAACTCCAATATGATTTTTTTTTTCTGAAGACTTCTGAAGTAAGACAAAAATTGACCTTGCCAACAGTATTTTACACCTTGATTATAAAATCTGAAGGAACAGCATTTTTTTTTCATAACAGGTGCATTCTGATGATCGAATCTTATGTATGACTGAGGTATTTGGACATTAAGCTTCTGTACTCCAAAGCAAGAGAAATAATAAAGACGTGAAATCTCCCCGTTACCTCAGCTGTCACTGAGGTTATGAAACAGCGGTGTTTTGCAATACTTTCAGGTTTGTTCTTATAGGAATGCAGATCTCCAGGCTACATCTTGAGACAGCTACTTAGCCCAATACCTAACTAGTACTCAACCATTTTCTTTGGCATGATGGCTGAAAACTTTGGGCTGGTGTACATTCCAGAAAGGTGAACTTCTTCTCATGAAACGTAGCTGTTCTCAGGCAGACACCGTACAGTCTGGCATGTCACTGTCTGTCAGGAATTTATCTTCCATTCAAACACACTGAGTCCCTCCATTTTGTTTTTTAGAAAGCCTATTTATCAAACAGCCGCCTGATCACTTTCTTCAAAGAGCTGATGGGATTGGTTGAGATAAAACAAGAATGATGTCCCAGCGTTTCTTGTTGGCTGGACTCACATCACAGAGACTTCTAAGGAAGAGTAAGGAATCTTGGAATTCTATCCAAGCTCTAGGAAGTGTGACATTTTTAATTTTAAAAACTTTCCAAAGTTATGTTAAAAATTTAAGCTTTAAGGCAACCGGACCTCAGTTCATAAGAACTTGGTATTTTGCAATATGAATCATAGAGTCAAAGAATGGTTTGGGTTGGAAGGGACCTTTAAAGATCAACTGCTCCATCCCCCTGTTGTGGGTAGTGACATGTTTCACTATACCAGGTTGCTCAAAGCTGCATGCAGCCTGAACTTGAACATTTCCAATGATGGGGCATCCACCACTTCTCTGGGCAACTTGTTCCAGTGTCTCACCACCCTTATCACACAAAATTTCTTCCTTATGTCCAATCTAAATCTACACTTGATTTTATTAGTGTGAATGTATTTCAAAATGAATTTTTTTTTTTATACAACATGAGCAGTATTTAGAACCTTAATGCAAGTATGAATCATTAACCTAATTTCTCACTGGAATTGCTAAATCAGAATCTCAAAAATTTGAAATTTGGTTTTTGGTTTAACTCCATCTTCCGAAGTCCAAATCTCATGTCTTCAAGATAACAGTCACAGAAGTCACATCTGATCTGTGACATCAGATCACGTCTGATTTTAGTACAAATACTGAACATGGAATACTTTACCTGTGTTGTCACTTTCCTGACTACATCCAGGAATCCGTTCTGATTCCTGCTAGATTTACAAATATTTCTGTTGAGTTCTATATACTGGTAATAAATAAGAGGTTTCTAATTGCGAGGGATCATGTGTTTCTCATCTCAAAGACCTTATTATTTAGTTAGTATAAAGGCAGCCCATTGCTTCCAATCTTTTGACAAGGATTTTTCTTTCTATTCACTTTTAAGCTATTTTATCTAGAGTACATATTCTTATGTTGTTTTGCTGTAGCCTTTGAAATCAGTTCCGTGATTTTGGCTGTTTTCTTGCATGGTGTAGCAGAACCACTACAGTAATGTTGAAAATCTGTATGGGATTCAGCTTCATTGTTACTTAAGAGAGTAAGACAGGCATCTTTAAAAAGTAGCTCATCCCAATAACACTCTGTAGAGGGAACCTTGACAACTGACATAGACTAGTTGTTAACTAACAGTAAGGATAATGAATCCCAGAAACAAAATCTAATTCAAATCAGGTCGAATTTTACTGATTATTACTGCTACATGTTGAAAAAAACTGTCCTATGTTTACTCTTGAGAAGGAGTAAAATTTGGTCTTGAGGGTATTCCAATGTTCAGTATCAATAACACAATTGTGTAACTTTTTAGTCAGTGGCTTATAAGGACGCATTTAGTATTTAGTAACTTAAAAAAAGAAAGCACTGGTTCTTTTTTTATTGGAGAACCCCACTGTTAAACATCTCTCCAGCTAATGTTTAATAACTACCTTCCTTTATCTTGTAGCAATCTTGACAATAATTAACCTGAAACAACTGCAGTTGTTTTTAATATAGGAACAGGTTTACTTTCACAATTTTAATTTGCTTGTTAAATAAAGGGTAAACAGCTAAAATCATGACACTTTTACGTGAAGAAATCAAGAAATTCTATGTTTTTCCTTCTTTGCAGCCTAAGGGTGTCTTCCCTGACGTGGAGTCAGCACTAGCGGATGAGGTTACAACATACTGGGTTTGGCCAAGATGCAAACTGATCTCCCACAAAGATCTAGAGCAACTCTGAAGTAGCAGCTGGCATAAATTATGTGTAGGTGTTTCATTTGACTCTGCAAACTGAAGGCTCCAAGAAGTGCTGGAGTTGTTCCTGAGGGATATCATACAAGCGAGTTGCTGGTCATGCAGAGAAATCTAGGTTATGTGGAGTGCCAGCACAGGCATGAAGGATAGGAAGATGAGGCAGATAAATCACACAGCACTAGGATTTCAGCCTTGATACGTGTATTAGAATCATAAGGGTCAGCTTCAACTGCTAATTTCCTGGAAAAGAGCAGATACCTGCACTGGCTGGGCATGACATTGACAGCTACAGCTGGTGGTCTGCACAACCACCGCAGGTCAGTCAATAGTAACCAAGCAAACTAAGCCTGAGTGCCACATTTCTTTATGATGTATTTTCCTCTGCCAATAAAAAGCTCATGTCCTAAAAGATTTTAAAAAGAAAAGAAAACTTAATGTATCATTGTTGAGATCTTCATTCTTTTCCAAATCCATAGCACGCTCCAGTTAGAGGAGTTTTACTTAATGAAGACATGAATTAAGAGCTGGAAAATAACATATTGTGCTGTATGTAAAATGAGGAAAATCATGCATAATGCTTCCCCTCATTTGTACGTATTACATTAGTGATTGTCAAAACCAGGATTAACTATCCCTCTTGGGTTGTGCATTCCAAAATGCTTAATCTGTTCTACCCCTGATACAACAGAGTAACTCCCATTCATGCACAAGTGAGCTGAAAAAAAACCCTACCCTTGTTTCCCATCTCTCATTAATTTCCTACTACTTTCCATTCGCACCCAAAATCACTGCACTTCTAATTAGTGGAAAAATAATTCACACATATGAAGTGCTGCATAATGAAAGCCAAGTCAGGAGTGGTGGAGGAGAAAGAAGCCTTGTTAGGTTTCAGAACACATCAGTGCAATAGTTAGATGTAGATTATTGTCCTTCAGTTTCCTTGAGGGTCATAAAATCCTGTCATTAATCCCTGAAATTTCCTGACACCTGCTGAAAGGAATGGACGCAGAACAGGGAAAGGACTGGAGCAGTAATTGTCAGTGTGGATGACTCTTCTCATATAATTCTGGGAACCTCACTACTAGGGATTAGAAGCTTCACTCTCTAGTATCCGTATATTGCGAAAGGAAAGGTAGAAAGAAGAGTTCCCATCTGTATTCTTGATGCTTCAACCCACTTTCCTTTACGGTCTCCAGAAGCATTTCTCTTATTCCTTCTCTATGAGGATCTTCGAGTGACTGACAAAGTAGGCACCTCAGGGACCCAAATTTTTGTGCCATTAACCATGGCCTGAGAAGCATCAGCCAGCTAACAAAAGAAATACACAGACTGGAGCAAGTCACAGGTCTGTAATCACTGTTCTAAGACCTGTTTCTTCTCCTGAACTGAGATGATCTTAGCAAAAGAGAGAATGCAATTAAATTGGTGCAAGCCTCCAACTGCAACTGATTCCAAAACATCGTTACAAATCCAGAGCATGCACTAACTCCTTGGAGCTATCATGATACTAGTGAGATATTTTTACATACACATAAATGCTTTCTCTCTCTTTCACATACAGATACAAGCTTTAGTCCCCTGAGATTTGCAATGTTTCCCCATTATTTGCCACCTGGATATGACCCTCTTTAATAACCTAATGTTGCCGTTGCCAGAGTTCCAGACTTTTTCCAAAGTATATGAAAATTTACTAGCCCATTCCTGGGTGATTTGGGTTTCTCTGTGCAGCCTGCAAATTTGAAGATGAAATATCCTGGAAAGAGCTTTCTTGAAATCCGTTGTGTGATTTACTGAATAATAGTCCCTGTTCTATTTTATTCCTTTCACCAAGTGAATAGACAAAGACAATAACGTTACACTATAAACATTTTGGATGACTCAAGCCGTTTGACAATGCTCAGATTTTCTCACCCAACTTTAGACACTTAACTGAGAGGCTTAATTCAGTGCTATCATCACCTTATCTTTCCTGTGTAGGCATTGGAAAAAAATTGATATCCCCAGGGGTGATTCTGGCCGGACTGCAATATGAATCTCTTTCCCTCCCTAAATCTAGAGGACGTCTGTTTGGGTCTTAATGGCCATAGCTCAGACAGTTAAAGTCAGGTGAGATGAATAGCAAGAGGATTAACAAGCAAGAATGGGACTTGAATATGGTTTTGCTGAAGCTAAGTTAAAAATGCATAAAACCATACATTTAATCAAAATGTTATAAATTCAAGGGAATTTGGATAGATTAGTTTGTTTTTATCCTGACTCCAGCTTTTTTCATTCCTTTTCTCGATACTCTGTTACTAGTACAGGGACTATAACTTCATCAGCTCAGAAAAGTGCAGATTAAACACAGGCTTCTGGATTTCATTCTCCATAGTCGTAATATTTGACATGATTAAGCTATCGCCAGACAAGCATGTGTATACCATGAGGAGGGCTCATGTCTTATGGCCCTGTGATCCCACTTACCTGTATCTACATGAGAAGCTAGAATGAAGGTAAGCATAATACAGTATAAAAAATGTACTTACTATCTCTCTGTTATAAAAAGGATTCTCAGCACGAAGTATTTGTGCATTCTGAAGAATTTTTTCCATTTTTGCCTTCCACATTTTTTAAGCACTGTAACTTTGCTTTTTTTTAATGTAAACTGGAATTCTTTCAGACAAAATGCTTTAAAAGAATAAACATATAAACATCCACAAGTGTTCCAAGTCAATCGTGAGTATTTCGGCAATATGTCAGCGCTGTGTCTGTGGAATGCAGCACACCAACATTAGCTGCATTGTCAAGTGAAATGCATATTCGCACTGTTGATGTATCTGATGATAACTCAAATTATCTCACTTTGTAACAGAGTCCTGATCTGTTAAAAACCTGTGGAAAAATGTGCATCAGATACCAATTGTCCTGGTACAAAAGAACTTGATTTCATTTATGATATGGGAGATCAGAATCTAGTTTAATCTTAGAATCACATTGGGTTTTACCATATGTCATTGTCCAGAACAGCTCAGACCATCCACAGTCAGACATATTCTGCTAAACCTGGGAAAGTGCATGTTCTTAAATGTATGTTTGTATAAAAACATACATTTATATTGTACTAGAATGCATATATGATATTTTATTTAAGTTCTATACACATCACTACTATCCATTTTATTAAGCAAATAAAACAGTGCCTATGGTAGTGCAAAATTTAAAGCTGTGTTTTATAGATGTAACTCTGCAGACTAATTTGCATATCTATATATCAGCAGCAAGTTAACAGGATCGGAGATACAGAAACTATGAGTGGACAAAAGACACCTTAAGAAGCTACAAACCAACAACCAGAAAAGCCTTTTAGCTGTAAGTCAGCAGACTTTTATGTCAAGCTTGGCTGACTAATTATTGCTTATAATTTGCATTAGGATTAATTAACTAATTAGAGAGGAATGTCTGAAGGCAAAGTTATGGCTCTGCTTGTCAAGCTGAGGACTTTAATTATTCTGATATTTTTAATTATAATCAGCTGCTGAATGAGTATTACATTGTCAGCTACTATAGCTGAAGCTGCAGTGGGTAGGGGAGCTGAAGGAATTGTGGGTATTGCACTACCGCTTCACCTAGAACCGTGGAAAGGTAACGCCAACTAGGCAAATATAATCAGAAAGCCTTCTGGCTTCAGTAGTCATTAAAACATGAACACAGCACTACGCAAACTGTGACAGTTCAGGGTTATGTGTCCTTTTCAGAGTAAGAGAGCAACTTTTTCTCAGGAACATTCCCAAGCCTATATTCTCTTTTTGTTAAAATCCCTTTTTGGTGAGTGTGAATTGTCTTTTGGTCCCTAGATACACATAGCTTAATGCATATTACTTTGTGAATCATAACGTACAACCGAGAGTAAAGAAAGCACAGCCCAGAGCTGGGACAGACTAACAGGCACCCTCTTGCTACCTTTGTGTCTCTAGTGTAATTTAGAGAACCTTAAGACACCCTTGTTCCCATCAACAGAAGCTTTTCAGTGCTGCAAAGGTGAGAAGCCCTAACCATTGCAGAACAGGATAATTTCTGAGACACAATATATCTGATTTGTTTGCCAAGACTTCTGTGATATCTTGGCTTTAGGGCTTGATCTCACAGCTTTGTCAGGAGCAAGTTTGTTCAGCAGTTTATTGAGGCCATCCTTTCCTGAGTCTCTCGATGATAACAATCACCGCAGCATATGGATGCTTCATTATCCGCAACAGATATAATCTTACAACCCCCGCATCAATACTCACATTTTAAAAACAGGAACTGGGGAATAGATTAACTAGGGACTGGAGTGGACTTCAGTGCAAATCCTCTCTCTGTTGCTTTGCTGAAATTTAAGCCTTTAAATGTTGAAAGGTCAAATCCTGTCACCTGGTTCAGGTCCAAACTTTGACTGACTTTTTAGACATTTGGCCTATGATGGTTCAGCACATTTTAACTAACCACCTAAATTCTCTGTACCACTTCCAAAAAGATAGAAGTGGTCTACCTAAAGGTGATGCTTCCCTCTTCCTATTCACTAGGCACATTTACAGGACAACCCAACCTGACTTTCTTCTGCCAAGAGTATAAGGAATCAGTATGAAATTTTGGGTGTTTTGGGTTGCAACGCATTTATTCCCTTTTAAGGGATGCAAGCATTATTACCTCTTATTTCTCTAATGATGAAGTGGGAGATCTGAACTCAAGGTGCTAAGTACCCTGAGGTGGATTAAGCTTGTGTCTTTCAGGCTGTGAGTACTTTAATTGCCAGGATACGCAGCACGTTCTTTTAGGCACGGAGGAGGAGAGAGTACAAAACTCACTGAGTTATATAGTGAAAAGGTAGAGGAAGGCTAACTCAGGCAGGTATTTAGGGTGTTCAGCTGAGAAGGGGTCATAATTATGACAGAACTCCTGAAAACGCAAGTGCCTTTTACATTAGATCTTCAAGGATTAATAAACCAATACAGTCCTGGAGACAGGACTCTGGAGTGCTTCACGCTTCCATAAGCTGGATGTCCTTACCTTTTAAAAGACGGAAAATATCAAATTCACACCACAGTCTGGCTGGTAGATCACCTCCTGTCTATGTCCCATGTTTCAAGCACCTTCCAAAGAGACTTGAGTAAGATTCAGATATTGTTCTGCATAAACCTAGATTATGATGTCTGTCTGTAAAGCAGACAATTCCAGGTATGTATGGGTTATTTAAGCTCAGGAAGTATGGGCTAGATGAGTGGTCGGTGAAGTGAATTGAGAACTGGCTGAATGGCAGAACTCAGAGGGTTGTCGTCAGCGGCGCTGATTCTAGTTGGAGGCTGGTAACTAGTGGTGTCACTCAGGGGTCAGTACTGGGCCCAGCCTTGTTTAACTTCTTCATCAACGACCTGGATGAAGAGTTGGAATGTACCATCAGCAAGTTTGCTGATGACACCAAACTGGGAGGTGTGGTAGACACACCGGAAGGCTGTGCTGCCATTCAGCGTGACCTGGACAGGCTGGAGAGTTGGGCAGAGAGGAACTTGATGAGGTTCAACAAAGGCAAATGCAGGGTCCTGCACCTGGGGAGGAACAACCTCATGCACCAATACAGGCTTGGGGTGGACCTGCTGGAGAGCAGCTCTGTGGAGAGGGACCTGGGTGTCCTGGTGGACGACAGGTTGACCATGAGCCAGCAGTGTGCCCTGGCTGCCAAAAAAGCCAATGGGATCCTGGGGTGCATCAAGAAGAGTGTGGCCAGCAGGACGAGGGATGTTCTTCTTCCCCTCTACTCTGCCCTAGTGAGGCCTCATCTGGAGTACTGTGTCCAGTTCTGGGCTCCCCAGTTCAAGAAAGATGAGGAGCTACTGGAGAGAGTCCAGCGGAGGGCTACAAGGATGGTGAGGGGACTGGAACTTCTCTGCTACGAGGAGAGGCTGAGGGAGCTGGGCTTGTTCAGCCTGAAGAAGAGAAGGCTGAGAGGGGACCAAATATATACTTACAAATATCTGAAGGGTGGGTGTCAGGAGGATGGGGTCAAGCTCTTTTCATTGGTGCCCAGTGACAGGACAAGGGGCAAGGGGCACAAACCGAGGAACAGGAACTTCCATCTGAACATGAGGAAAAACTTCTTCACTCTGAGGGTGATGGAGCCCTGGCCCAGGCTGCCCAGGGAGGTTGTGGAGTCTCCTTCTCTGGAGATATTCAAGACCTGCCTGGACAAGGTCCTGTGCAGCCTGCCCTAGGTGACCCTGCTTCGGCAGGAGGGTTGGACTAGATGACCCACAGAGGTCCCTTCCAATCCCTACCATTCTGTGATTCTATGATTCTGTGATTCTGTGAGGGTAGGATTCACCTGACTTAACTTTAATCAGGTATCCTAACCTCTCATTACAGGCAATGGAAAAATTCCCTTCTGACATTTCTAGAGCTTCATTCATTTCATACTACAGAAAATGCCTGAAAGAGCAAAGAAGAATTATAGCCAATGTCTATAAAGCAGAACATGTTAAGAAATACTTGTAAGTTCTTACTTAGGACACCTTCTGAGAGCTGAAAGTTCCTTGAAATTAAAAGTGCCTGAGAAAAAATTGTGTAATTCTGCAGACAAGATTTAGGCAGCCACCTGCTAAGAAGATTGAATCCCAAGATCACAAATTCCCACTGACTGTCCAAACTCTGCAGTTTTTGTGAATTCTATTTTCAGGAATGTCCACAGTGTAGAACTAGAGTTTAATGACATAATTCCGAACTTTGGATTGCAGTGGAATGCAAAACATGTAGAATAGGGTGCTGCATTACCTAAATGCAAATCTCCCAAGGTCCCATTATAAATATCCAGAAGATTAAAGTCTTGAACTTAAATGTCCGAAAACAAACTCGTAAGGTCTCCTGAATCCAGAATAATTATTCGTGGAGCATATTCCTTCAGCAAAAATGCTCAAGTTCCTATGTGTTTTTAGGACCTTGCCTTAAAAGTAGCAAAAAAAACAGATAAAAAATACTTAGATGGGCACAGAACACAAAGATGAACAAAATCTGCTGGACATGGCTGTGCTTTCTCACTCTGTCCATTAAGTGGTTTCAAACTACAAGCTAGACTTTCTTCATTCTGCCCTCACAAATTCATCCAGACCACTGAAATCAATAAGCAGACCAGGAGAAAGTATTGTGTTTTTAAGGGTGGAAAGAAGTTGTGCCCATTCACTTTGTGAATGCTAAGAAAAATGATCCTGCAAACACTCACCCATTTTGACTTCCTGGTGTATACGTTGTCACTTCACAGGCTTGCTTGACCCAACATTTCTCTCAGTTCTTCCTAGTGGGATTTTTTAGCAGAATTCTTGAAGTTCATGCTATTCCCAGAAAGATGTTTTGACTGTTCAGTTTTCTGTGACCCTGCATGCTCAGGTGCTGGTCTTGTGTGCCCCAGCAAAGCAGCAAGTACAGGAGAGCGAAACTATGAAAGGTAGACTGCCATTCGATTGTGTATTTGCCCATGATCTCATCCTAGGACAACAAACTTCAATCTTGTCCACACTGTTTGGAAGCTTTAAGCCATCACACTGAAGAAAAAAATGCTTATTTAGCCCTCTCCTCAGTTATCATAAACAAACAAATCAATGACAACAACAACACATCATTCCTATATTTTAATAATGGTAGTAAATTTGTAGCATTTCTATATATTTTCTACTTGAAAAAAGAAGAGGTTGGTACCATTTTTGGATCCACGCTCTTCTCTGAACACTGTGTAGTAGTGTGTATGTGTGCAAGAGCAAGATTTGACTCTGAAACAGCATATTTCCGTTTGAGAAATTAAAGAATAACATCATACTGGCAAGATATTTACTCAACATATACCTCCAAAAAGCAGAATAAGTTATATTCCAGATGTATGCACATGTTTAAAAAGTTAATGTTTTAAGCTTTCTGCCTTCAAGCCAAGTATATCTATCTGATCTAATTAGGGCTTTCCAGCCAAACATGGCCATAAGCTGGCCCGGAGTACATTGACAACTCAAAAGACATGGCTTACCTCAGGCCTTTCCTGCTCCTCAGTCTGTCCTAAAATTTTGAATGTACTTTGCAAAATACTACTTAGTTTTATGAGTTTGTCACTGTTTAACTTCATGTTGCTACAAGTGAACTCAAAATGTTTGGACTTCCTCTCTTCACTTTTTTATCAATTGTCCTGTACAAATGTGAGCAAACAGAGGACTGAGTGTGCTGGCATGGAGGCATTCCAAACCCAGTGCTAGCACTGTTTGTCACTAAGGCACAAATTAAGAAAGATTAAGATGATATTTGGTGTTTTATCCCTACTGTAGTAATAGTCAAATGTGTGTCCACTATTCAGCTCACAAGCTTTCAATTGTTCTGCTTCAGCAGTACTAGATACAGTGCCTTGAGCCTCAGAAGGCTACGTTATACAGCCATTTCTTAAGAACTAGATTAATTTTAGCTCAAGCCTATACGAAGATTTATCTCATGGTTGCTTTTTGGAGGTATCCTGTATGGAAACATAGTATAGCAGCAAAAAGCGTGAATGTGACTGAAGAAACAGTGACTCTGAAGAAGTAACTGAGCACACCACAAACTTCTCTGTATGAATCTGAGTTCTAATTCCCTTCCAAGGCAAGGCCACCCTCCAAAAGCATAAGATGGCTACCGTCACTTTATCTAGTTACTTCTACAGCTATCTGTTTCAGATTACTGTGACCCTTGTCACATGTATGCACATCACCTACCAGAGTATCACCTCTTTCCAGTGGTCCCAAGCAAACCTGTAATGCCAGTAATAACAGCAACAGCAACAATATAAGTAAATGTTTATTCTAATCATGGATGTCTGTTTAATGGATGAGCCATTGAAAAAATATTTTCATCATAAAATGAAATCTGTAAATCTCACAGGCAATGAAGGGGGAATCTCTCCTACAAGGAAAGGCTCAGGGAGCTGGGACTGTTTAGACTGAAGAAGAGAAGGCTGAGAGGGGATTTTAGAAATGCTTATAAATATCTGCAGGGTGGGTGTCAGGAGGATGGGGCCAAGCTCTTTTCAGTAGTGCCCAGCGACAGGACAAGGGACAATGGGCACAAACTGAGGCACAGGAAGTTCCGTCTGAACACGAGGAAGAACTTCTTCACTCTGAGGGTGATGGAGCACTGGCACAGGCTGCCCAGGGAGGTTGTGGAGTCTCCTTCTCTGGAGATATCCAAGACCTGCCTGGATGCGGTCCTGTGCCGCCTGCCCTAGGTGACCCTGCTTCGGCATGGGGTTTGGACTAGATGACCCACAGAGGTCCCTTCCAGCCCCTAACATTCTGTGATTCTCTCATTCTGTAATCTGAACAAAGTGCTCACTTTGGTCCCTGTTTCAACCTCCTGGAACACCAGACAAATGTAAAAAACTCAAAGCTGCACACCAACCAGCCCCTGAAAACATTTCTACTTTGGGCATGAAAAGATTATGACTAAATAAAAACACAAAAGATGAAGTTTGGACATTCATGAGTTGGAAAAGAAAGAGAAAGATTGGTCGGAAAAGGTGGAGTTCACCTAATCTAACTTCAGACATCTTTAAGAAATTCACCCTTTTAGACAACTATTTTTGATGAAGAGATGCACCCCAACAGTTCCAACAGACTACATAAATTGACTAGCTCAAACACAACTATCTACACTTTAAACACATAGTTATTTGGGGTAAGTACTCTTATGCCAAGAACTCCGCTGAATATAATTTTGAGAACTAACATTTAGACGTGTGGGGGGTTAGGTGAGGTAAATGCCTCATCACATGTCCCTTAAATGTGTACCCTGAAGATAAACTGCCTATTGCTTCTCCGAGCAAGCTTAGTTCTCAAAAGCATAAAACATCAATACGGAGCAAGTAAAGGCATCATAATTCTGCAGCTATAAAGAACAACATCTTTGATAGTTTGAAATTTTATATATTGACATTTTCCATAGCTTTGTGAAATAAGGGCAAAATATTTAGTTAACAGAAACAAGATAATTTGTAGGCTTAGTTTTACTTCTGTTCCAGCAGGACTTGGAGGTGAGATAAGGACTCTACTGTTTGCGCTTTTTGTAGTCCAGCTTGGACTACACAGAAAAAAAAATATTCCTTTCAATCTAGAGAATACAAACTAACTGTTTTCTGATGTGATCTGGGGAGAGGGAAAGAGGTGGAAGGGGAGGAGTTATTTTACTTTTTCATGTGCTAGGAAATGTTTTTTACAGAAGTGTACACACTAGTTGAATAATGCAAGCCTGACCAAACGGCGATGATGTCTGCCCAGGGTCAAGGAAACTTGTACATATCCACTCCGGGATCATCAGGGACTTGTTGCCTGATGCATTTTGTCAAATTTGGGATCCAAGTTTTATGAGTCAAGATTTTTGGAACTAAGGCTAGGGATGCAAGTTTTTGAATTCTTATCACAGCTTAATTTGCCAAGAATCACAGAATCACAGAATCACAGAATCACAGAATCACAGAATCACAGAATGGTAGGTGTTGGAAGGGACCTCTGTGGGTCATCTAGTCCAACCCTCCTGCCGAAGCAGGGTCACCTACAGCAGGCTGCACAGGATCTTGTCCAGGCGGGTCTTGAATATCTCCAGAGAAGGAGACTCCACAACCTCCCTGGGCAGTCTGTTCCAATGCTCATCACCCTCAGAGTGAAGAACTTCTTCCTCATGTTCAGACGGAACTTCCTGTGCTTCAGTTTGTGCCCATTGCCCCTTGTCCTGTCACTGGACACCACTGAAAAGAGCTTGGCCCCGTCCTCCTGACACCCATGCTGCAGATATTTATAAGCATTTATTAGGTCACCTCTCAGCCTTCTCTTCTTCAGGCTGAACAAGCCCAGTTCCCTCAGCCTCTCCTCGTAGCAGAGATGTTCCAGTCCCCTCACCATCCTTGCAGCCCTCTGCTGGACTCTCTCCAGTAGCTCTTCATCTTTCTTGAACTGGGGAGCCCAGAACTGGACACAGTACTCCAGATGAGGCCTCACTAGGGCAGAGTAGAGGGGAAGGAGAACCTCCCTCGTCCTGCTGGCCACACTCTTCTTGATGCACCCCAGGATCCCATTGGCTTTCTTGGCAGCCAGGGCACACTGATGGCTCATGGTTAACCTGTCGTCCACCAGGACACCCAGGTCCCTCTCCACAGAGCTGCTCTCCAGCAGGTCCACCCCAAGCCTGTATTGGTGCATGAGGTTGTTCCTCCCCAGGTGCAGGACCCTGCATTTGCCTTTGTTGAACATCATCAGGTTCCTCTCTGCCCAACACGAAGCGTCTGAAATCAAAAAATGTTTAATAAAACCTTTTCCATTAACTCTCCCCAACCTCAGGTTTAATATAGCATTTATATGAATCATAGCTTCAGTCTTGATGTTTTACTTTAGCTCTTAGTATCTTTTCTGAGGCTTTTGTTCTGTCATCCAAAATTGTGTCTGAGAATGTCAAATCAATAACAAAAGAGAAATCATTAGTGGTATTATTAATTTTCATTCTCTCTTTCCATTTGAACTGTAGAGGTCTAAAACCAGAAGGGAAACAGTTGTTACGACTACCACATCAGTACCTACAGGTTCCAGGCAGGAATCAGGTGTTGTTTTCCTTCATAATTTTAATTCACAGTATTTTGTCTCCTTCCATTTCTTTGTTTTGGTTTAAATAGGATGAACTAAGAAATATTTTTCAGCCCGTATTCAGACGATCATGCAGAACTCTACATGATTATCAGTGCTCCATATGACTACTTCATTTTTTAATGGCTATAAATCTGTCCCTCTTTATTCCAGTGTTTTCTAGCTCGTTTCTCTAACCACCTGTGTCTTAACTGAATCTGTTCTTCACTTCATTGATAACACTCTGAAGTCCAAAACACCTGGCTAGGGAAGTGGCTGTAAAGAGTCTTCAAATTTCCTAGGAAGTTTAACAAACTGCAAAACATTCTTTCATAAATTGAAAAGTCATACGGATTTATTTTTAAATGAACAAGGCATTTCACACCAATAAAATTAAATTATTTGGCTTTGAGTCTACCAATTGACACCTTTTCAATTGCAGTGGTTTTTTGCATAATTTTAAGAAAAATAATATAAAAAATAAAATAAAAAACACTACGTCAACGCAACAAGGAACAAAGTTCTCTATTGAAAAAAAAGCAAACAACCCCCCAAAATGTTTTAAAAGTGATATGTTTATGTACCTTTAAAAAAAAATTGCTAAATAGTCTTCCTTCTCCAAAAGAAAGACTTCAGTAAAATTGAGAGATCCTTGAGAGATTTCAGTGTCTGAATTTTCACTTTAAATCAGCTGTATGGACAAAAGAAACTGAAGAATTGTCCAATGAATGTTCCTTGGTCTATCGATCTGTTCCCTGATCATTTGTCTGACATTGAGAGATAGGTGTGTCTAGACAGAGGAGCATCTATTATTATCTGAACTGGAAGTTGGTCCAGGAGTTTTTTGGTGAGGCAGTCTGGTTACTACACTGCATGAAGCTAGGAGAAAACGAAAAGAAGAAATCCAGAAATGTCCAGGATTAGAAAGGACACAAGCGAGAAGGGGCTGAAGAGCAAGTCAAGGGTATTTGTTTGTTTCCATAGGTATCCTGGGGTCACCATACCAATCTTCCGCTAGTCCTTGCTTGTGGTTTGCTAACATCCGGTACTCACTAGCTTCAACTCACCAGGGTGCTTATTTTTCATTGCTAATGGGAGGATATTAATGGCAATATTCTCCCAACTTAGGTATGGTGCTGTCAAACAGCAACAACAGCAAGAAAGCCAAGGGAAGCCTGCGGGCAATGCTGTCCTTGCAGCGATTCTTTTCCACCAGCAAGCACTATGGCATTTTCACATCCCTAAAAATTAAAACCTACAAAATTAATAATTTCCCTTAGATCGCTAGATAAATCCTTGCCTGCAAGATCTGTGTGCTGAGGCTGTTCCTTAATGCCATATAAATACTTAGCCTTGGGCTTGCCTGGCTAATCATGCCGAAACTCCATCCTGAAGGCAACCATCCTTGGCGCTGATGAGCCACTGGAAGGAGCATACTGCATATTTATATGAAATATAAGTTGGAGACCTTTTCATTAAATGATCTGCTTTTCCTTTTATTATCTGCTCCAAGAGGTACCGTTTGGGCCTATTTCTGTTTTATTCAAACTGAAAAATAAGGTCCATTATTTGCGATAGGTGCTGGCTGCACCAGATGCATCTTTGGTATAAATAAGACTTGATTTCTAGCACTGGTAATTACAAACTTTTTCCAAAAAACTTTGAGACTATTAACACACCTTAGGCTGGATAATGAATTATGTTTTGTGGTGTGCCAGCAAGGACCTTGGGGTATTTTTCACCTTTGTTTATTGCACTGAAAAAACATCAGGGAGACATTTGCTGCACAGAAGATTTCCTGGGCAGGGATATTGGGGGACCATCAGTCCCTCTCATCTTCAAAGATACTTTCAATGTATTTTGATTTTCTTTTAGGAAAGTGTAGCTACATTCCAACTAAACAAGAGAGAATGAATTGTATGTGACTTTTACCCTGTATTCTCAGAGAAGGAATTCTCTCTGATAGGGTACCTGTATAGGATACAATTTAGCCATTAAAGAACTATATTTATATTTTCCCTTCATGCATTTGACACAAAGGAAACCCTTAAAAATTCTCATCTCTCATATTCTCTGCCCAGATGAAAATTCCCCGCACTTTTGTCCGTGTAAACACAGAATTAGTCTCCTGCAAGTTTAGGTGGTGGCAGTTCCTGAACACAGTCATATTTTGCAGATAACAGGATTAGCTTGGATGTGGGTAATAAGTTGGTGAATCTCCCCCTGGCCATTTCTCAACACTGTGAGAGCACTAATCCTTTATGCTTTGATGTCTTCTAGTTTTCCATCAGGTGCAGCTCGGCACTTTTGTCCTGGGGCAGTCAGCGCTCTTATAAGATCTCATAGTGTCCTCATTAGCTGCGCCTATTTACCCAGCCAGCCTGTTGAACCCAATTTATAGTTTATGTGATTAATTCCCAAAGTACAGTAAACCCTAGCTTTAAGGCTCTCTATTATATGACTGCATCTCATATAAAGGCAAACACTAGCTACTGCTCTTTTGTTATATGGCTTCACTATATATAAAACTGTAATAATTTTGCTCTCAACTACACATTAAGCATTGTTATATATACCTCCTTTCAGACATACAGCCTATAAAAATGTTGCATGTTGGATCATAAAGAAACACGCATACACAAGAGTAATTTCTTGGTTCTTCTCCATTTGTATTTTAAAAATCTTAGTCTTTAACATTTTGTATTGCAATTATTGATATTGTTGAGTAAGTCTAACAAGGCACATAATTTAGAACTGTTTATCCATGGAATTGCAGGTGACAAAGGCTTAGCAGCCAAAGTAGCAGCCTATAACCGGTGGCACTTTTTTTTTTTTAAACATGCAGGGTTTGTAGATAAAAGACTTATGTTGTGAATTTTTATGCAGTCATTTAAGTCAACTGATGACATCTGTCAGCTCTGCTGTATTTCCTCCTATTGGGATATGAACTATGTGAGTTGGATCTCTGGTAATTTGCATGCAAAAGAATATTGTATCTTTTTTTAAATGGATGATCGTTTCCAACTATCTCTCCTCAAGGGTTCATTGGGAAAGGCATTCTGCAGGTCTTTTTTTTACATTTTCCATCCTTCTAGTCTAAAAAAACCCCACAGTTCCTTGGAAGTCTCAGTTACACTGGATGAACCCCACCACACAGAAGCAAAACACAAAATCAGAAAATCTCAGAGTATTTCGACTAAGATGCTAAAAGTACCGAACAAAGAGGATAACAGAAAACCTCTGTCGAGTGGAATCACTCAGTGTGCGCACAGGTAACCAAAGCTCTTTGTTCAAATAAAGAGATACAACTTGCCACACAAAGACCATATTAGAATCACTTATGACACCTGCAAAAAAATACTACAAATACCAGAAGGCTAAATTATTATTTTAAATCCCTTTGTAAAAATGACAAACATACAGCTCTGGCCACTGAAAATCTCATTTGAATTTTAAATGGGGTCTGGTGTTTTGTTTTGTTCAGTAGTCTTAGTCCTGTCTGATAACTGGTATGAGATCCCAACTGGCCACAAAATATCATACTGTATTGAAAACCCTAGAGAAAGTAGGCTGCAGTTCTGTAATCTTCCCTTAAGCTACATAATCAATAAATCCTGAACTCGACCTGGAGTGATGAACCATCTGGAAGGGCAAGAGAATAATTTAAACTTTATGTCATTTTGGCCCTTTGTATTTTCAATGAGACCTATCTACAATGATATCTGTCTACAGAGGTCTGGTCTGGGACAACCAATATGGATACAGTCACATGCATTTATACGTATATAGAACCTGATAACTACTATACAGGTATACATATTCTTTAGGTAGACATGTATATATATTTAACTAAAATGAAACAAACAAAAAAAGAGAGACACTATGGGAATTCATAAGAATTAAAAGGCTCTATGCATTGTTCTTTCCCAGTTCACCTTGTTTCTACAAAAAAGCAGCGGGAATTTGCTTTGATTGAACATCAGGCACAAGACATAGGTATTTAGGCACTAGAAGTTTTCATAGAAAAAGAGTCGATCAATATTCTAGTATACTAGTGAGGCAAATTCTGACTTTTTCACTGAGCTACAGTACATTTTTGTTTTTCTGAACAGATACTTTTTTTTTTCCCACTGCAGTTTTGTTTCATTGGAATGTGAAAATCCGGTGAATTTTTGTTGAATGGTTCACTCAACAATGAATGTGATGGATGTCCCAGCAGCTCAGTCAGAGGCTGCAGTACAAAAGAGCTGGGACTCCTAAGCATATCCAATGACCACATGCAAACGAAGTCTACAGGTCTTGGGCAGATCTCTTGGACATTGCCATCTACAATGGGACAATGGTATGTGCTGTGTATTTCAGCTGTTCCTGCTCACTAAGTCTAACATGTCCTAAAAGCATTTGACTTATATGTTGCTTGGGTGTGTTTGTTTCTGCACAGAGAGTTCTGGAGTGGATCAGTTTCTTCTCGAAATCTTTCCAACAAAATCTTTTTTAAATGTAGAAGAACAATTTTATATCTTTATGTACATATGTATAAATTACAGTAACATACTTGAAATTTTATGTATTTATAACTTTCTAGACTAAAGCAGCATACGTTATTACAGAACAAATTCTTCTATTAACATTTTGAAACAGTAGGAATAAACCAACCTGAATCAGGTGCTGACTTCTCTGGCAGTAAAACAGTACAGGTTATTTTTCATTTTCCTAATGACCTTATGCTAAAGTATTTGTTTTTCTTTTATTGAGCTGAAATGCTTTATAGAACATATGCAAGAAACTATGATACTTGAGCTGTTTCAGTGTACCTTAAGCTATGTTTTGGAGATACTGAATAATTGCCACTCAGAAATTGTGAACACCAGCAGTTCTGAAGTTCAAAAGCTGACCTATCACAGCACTGCACAATAAGCATGTTTTGCTTGCTCCTCTAATGCTGGGTTTTGCATTGCCTACTCTGAGGGATACACCATGTCTTTGAATATATTCAGTAAAATTAATAAGTCCAATAAAAGAAGCAGATAACCTTATCAGTATTTCTGTGTGTCGGATCATAGACTGAGGAAATGAGCATTTGTATGAGCTTTTATAAAACTCGGTTTCTTCAATAATATTGCTGAGTATATAATAGGAAATGAAAAAAGGAGATTGCATATGTAATGGAAACTTTCTGATTTGTATTCAAAATGCATGTTCATAGATACTTTGTAGTATTTACCAGTTCTAGTGAACGGCACCTTGTCTCTCCATACCCTATAAACAGATGACTCACAAGCAGCTTACAATAACTTAATGAGCCATAAATAAGAAAGATGCTACAGTTTTTGCAAAAGTTTCAACTGAGATTTTTCAAAAATTGATGATAAATTTAAGGTTTTAAGCATTTGCTTAGGCACCATAGGGAGTGCATTATTTGTTTTTACAGTAAGCTAGTGTCCTATTGGTCCTGGTGATGTTAACAAGTTCCCCCTGTGAATGGTGTTAAAACACTGGCACTGAAATAATATGTTTTATTGCAATAAAATTCATGTTAGTCTTAGTACTGCAGGTGTTAGGAGTAGAAAATTTAGTGTGAATGGCAGCAAAGTTTATTGGTACAATAATAGTGAAAGAAGAAGACCACTCTTCATATTTCTAATGGTTTTCACCCAATGTTCTCTTAGGACTTTGCAAAAGAGTTTGCATGCTGATGCCACTGCTCAAAAAGTATAGAAGTGGAAGCATTATTCAAGAATACTAAATGTGTTGTTTTGGAACCAAGAATAAAGAAACAAATCTCCTGTAGTCATAATATGTCCCATACTATTGCAGATTGCACTGCTAGATCTGAGAATATAATACCTGTTAAAATTTATTTCTTTACAGGGAAACTCTTCAGGATAACTTGCCCTCGGAAAATATATTTCTGTTGATTTTAACATATACTTCCTGGAAATATCAGATTGCTATATAGATACTGGATTTCATGGTCTTTCTGAATGATAGTGTATAACCTGTGCTCACTACGAAGGATTATATAAGATCTATCTAAACTGGGCTTTTAGGGTCAAGTTTACCTAATTAGGTTGTACTAAAATTATATCTTATATTTATTGTCAGGAGGTAATCTAAATAGTCTTTTTCTTCAGAGGAAATACAGATCTTTCCCTTCTGAGTCCACAAGGTTAGTTCTATAGAAATTTTCAACATTTATTTAAGAAAACCATAAGTAATCCCTCTCTTTTTTCCCCCTTATTTCTCCTCCTTTCCTAGGATATTTCTTATCTAGTGAAACCAATATTTTGTTCATTTACCAGTGAAGGTCTTAGGTTAATGATGACATCTTGAGTCTTCACCAGTTATTATGGATCAAAAACATTCTTTGGTCTATAATCATTAGTTATGAAATATTTTTGGAGAGCTCATCTGAATTGTTTGTGTATCCTAACATGTTTCAAACATCTCAACGAGTCCAGAACAATCTCCATTTCAAGTTTTTCCTAATCCATTGGATATGGGAGACAGGCAAAGCAATTCTCTTAGTTTATGGCCCACATGTCTTTCCATGCAAAGAAAGGGGATAATGTAATGATCTCCAAGTCACATCTCTTCATTTCTCCCACATTCTATCTGATATGAGAAATGAATATATAAAAAAAAATCCTTATGGTTTCCTATGACACTTTAGGGCCAGATACTATCAGGTTAATTTGCCCAGGGAAGCTTTACAATGTCCATTGCTTAAAGCAGGTGGTATTCTCTATGCTCAGATTACATGCCTGGACTTCTTTTACTGTCAATGGAAATCTGTAGGTACCTCCACAAAAGAACATTTAATTTTGGTGACTAAGTAGACTATAATATCCACGAGCAAATAGACTTCTACTCCTCAAAAAGCCTCTTTCATGGATTCAAATGGGGTTACTTATGAAGTAAGAGCATATTCAATATTAAAAACAGGGTGATATAAAGAGTATCCAATAATTTCCCAAAGTAATTCATAGAAATATTTCTTACTTTTAGCTGTCTGCTTCCCCAGGACAAATGAGTTGTGTTTTTTCAAATTTACTTTTCCCCTTTACAACATACACAGGACATAGACATGCAGGATGATAAAATGGGGAGCGCTTTGCATAGCTTACACATGCATGTTTTGGTCAGCCCAAGCTTATGCCACTAAAATTCCATGCTGCCTCATCATAGACATAGATACAAACTAATAAAATGGAGTATAGCAGTAGAACCTAACAGGGAAACAGAAACGGAAGATTCTAAAAATATTCTAGCTCACTGAGATGGCTCTGAGAGGACAGTGGAACAGAGTTGTATAGTTGTGAAGGAAGTGACAGCTCCACTGTTAGAACCAGTATCAACACATACAGCATCAGCCATTTCTTCAGTCGCCCACTTCATACCTATTTTGATGATTTCTTTTCATGGGGAGTTGATGGTTAATCTGTCCTATCCATCAAGGATAGTTCCTGTAAGTGATTTTTACAGTTTCTCTATGACTCATAATACACGGAAAAACAATGAATTTCTGTTCAAATTTCTGTTTAGATTTCCATTAAAAATTGTATATCTTAAGTGAATTTAGAAAATCAGTCTACTTATCTGACAGAATCTCAGCATCTCAGGAGATCTTTTGTTCTGAGATCCTGCTGAAAGCCGAGTCAGCCAGAGCACATTGCCCAAGATTGTGTCCAGTTGTGTTTTTAATATCTCCAAGCATGGAGACTCCACAACCTCTCTGGTCAACCTGTTCCAGTGTTCAATTACCTGAGCCCCAAGCCCTTAATCATCTTGACAGCCCTTCACAGGACTCCCTCCAGTATGCCCACCTCTCTCACACTGGGGTTCCTAGCACAGTACTCCAGATTTGTCTCACCACTGCTGAGCAGAGGGGGAAGGATCAACTCCCTTGACCTGCTGGCAATGTTTTGTCTAATACAGCCTGGGATGCTGTTGGCCACCTTTGCTGCAAGGGCACATTGGTGGGTGATATTCAACTCATTGTTCAGCAGGACCACCATACCTTTTTCCCGCCAAACTGCTTTCCAACCATTCATTCCCCAGTCTGTACTGGTGAAAACAGTTATTTCTTCCCAAGGGCAGGATTTGACACTTCCCTTTGCTGAACTCCAAGAGATTCCTGCTGGCCTATTTTTCCAGCTTGTCAAAGTCCCTCTGAATGGCAGCATAACCATCGTGCACATCAACCTCTCCTTCCAATTTTGTATCGTTTGCAGATTTGGAGTCTGTCTCATTGTCTTTGTTATTAAAGATGTTTAACAGTATTAGCTCCAGTAGTGACCCCTGGGATACACTGTCAGTGACTGGCTTCCATCTCGACTTTTTGCCCCTGGTCACTACCCTCTGAGGCTGGTAGATCAGCTAGCTTTCAGTCCATCTCACTGTCCGCTTGATCACTAGCCTATGCTTGATCTACTTGTCTATGGTGGTGTTACGGCACACAGCATCAAAAGCTTATTCAAAGTTAAGATAAACAATATCCGATGCTCTCCCTTTGTCTGCTAAGCTAGTTACTTCATTGCAGAAGGCCATCAGGTTGAGGAGGAATATTATGACCTTCGTAAATCCATGTTCACTACACCCAGGCACTTTCTTGTCCTTCATATGTTTGGAAGCGGTTTCAAGGGTGTTTTGCTCTATCACCTTTGCAGGTATCCAGGACAGGCTGACCAATCTGTGCTTCCTTGGATCCTCCTTCTGGCCCTTTCTGGAATATAAGAGTGACATTTGCTTTCTTCCAGTCCTCAGGGATCTCTTGCAATGGCCATGACCTTTCAAAGATAGTCAAGAGTGACCTTACAGTGACAGTATCCAGCTCCCTCAGTACTCATGGTACATCTTGTCAGGTCTCATAGACTTGAGCACGCCCAGTTTGTTTAGATGCTCCCTAACCTGATCCTCCTCCACTGATGGTGGGTCTTCCTTGCTCCGGGTTTTCCTTTTGATCTCTGAGACCTGTGGCTGCTGAAGGAAAATCTTACCAGTAAAGACCAAGTCAAATGTGACATGGAACTTCCCCAGCTTTTTCTGTCATCTGTCCCAAGGACACTGTCCCATTCAGCAGTAGGCCCACATTTTCTGTGGTCTTCCTTTTGCTGCTGATGCACCTGTAAGAGTCCTGCTTGCTGACCTTAGTGTCCTTTGTCAGAATCAGCTTCCACATGGATCCCTAACCTTGATTCCTGAATGCTCTGACAGTGCCTCTATATTCCTCCTGGGTATCCTTATATGCAAACTGATGACAACTATCATTTGTGCCCTTCTATTTTACTTATTTTCATAAATTCAGACCATATCAGGTCTATGAATATGAAACATTGTTTTTATCATTATTTATTAGGATACTGACGTCATAAGCAGCCCTGGGCAAGAACTAGATATTCTGCTTTGCACAATTAGTTCTTTTTGCTTCTTCCAAAATGGTTTCTCTGTTAAGTGAAACTGGAAAAAATAATGTTATGAGGGCATCAAAAAAAGCTATCACAGAAAAATCCCTTTATTTTGTCTTTCTTATACTTCATGTTTTTTTCTCTTAATGTTGTTTTCTTTCTGGAAAACTATCTCAAACAAGAAGATGGAAATAGTCCATTCTGAGAGATCAGGGGAAAAAAAGTCATTGCAATTGACAGTTTTTAAAAATGTGTGAATTTTTTGTGCTAGTGGTATTGGCTCTTTAATGTATATATATGTAACCAGTTCCCCAAATTGTGGTAAGAATGACTCAAGAAGAAAGCCCATGACTGACATAGCTGTGTTCCAAACCCTGTAGTTTAAGACTAACATCAGCAGACTCTTCTTCGTGTCCCTAAAAAGTTTCTCCTCTTTCATAAATTTTTCAGTCCCTTTGAAGAAGATTTACAGTGCAATACCAAAGCACATTGCAGTAATCTACTTCCATATAGACACAGATATCTGTACATAGGGATACGAGCTTCAGTATGTTAACAATTCTGGGTATAAATATGGATAAAGGTATATGTATAGTCTTATTGAAAAGAAGGATTTTTGCAAACTACTAAATCATTGTCCACTAACTTAATTCCTGAAATGCTATAAAACATAATAGACAATGTCTGTGCCTGTAGGGAGAAATTCTTTTCATCCCAACTTTCCATGTCTTCCTAGGGCATGTCGTCTTCCACCTCAGAAACTTTCCTTGACTCTTTCGGTTTTCTCCTCCTCATTTGTGCTTAATTCATTTCTCATCTGCACTACACCCCTATGGCACTTATTCTGCTTCCATCTCAGAGGTTCATAAGTCACAGTCTTTAAGTAACGGCTTTTCTAAGCCATGCCCATGCAACTGACGTGTCCTGCTTGGGGGATTATTTCTTCCTTGCATGTTTTATCACAATCCACAGTGTCAATGATTTTGCCATTTTGCAGGCTTTTGCCAAGCGCGCTGTCTTTTCCCGTTGTGTTACTTGCACTGTTTGTCAGCAATGTTCAGAATAAAAACAGATTTTTGGGGCCTTCCCAGGCTCTAATTTCTGATGCCAAGAAAGGCTGCTTCCTTGTTCTTCTCAGAACGACTTTAATTTCATCTTTCATGAGTAAATCAGAAACAAAGGTATACTATTTGACTTCCGTGTTTACTGAATTGCCCTATTGATTTTAAAGGCATGGTGAACCATTTTCCATGTAAGGGTACCAGAACGTCCTTGATATGTTGCAGTAAATTGAAGACAAAATAAACTGTGAAACAGGCCACATTCATACATGAAAATAAAAAGCCAATTGCTCTAGGCTTTGCTCATTTTCTGTGTTTAGGGGTTATTCTGAAAATTTTGCAGTGCAGTTAAAATCAGGTTGACTAAAGAGCACAACTGAAAAGGGTAGGATATAAAGCTCTTTCAGTGGTTCCCAATCTGGAAGACGTGCCTTCCTGGCAAGATGTGATCATATCACAGACTAGACACAACATAGAGCCTCGGAAGACGACATTTCTCATCCTCTGTGGTCCTGGAGGTTGGACTCAATGATCTTAAAGATTTTTACCAACCTACATGATTCTATGCATGAGCCATGTTCCTCAAACCTGGAGCTCAGGGGAACATTGGTACAGACTGTGCAGACCATCAGCCAGTTCAGGGAGGTTTATTATTTCCCTTCCAATGCTGTATGGGCTTGTTGCAATTTGGCTGTAGCCAGCAGCAAAGGGCCACCCCAGGACAAAGCTACAGCAGATAATCTACCCATAGCAAGCATCAGCAACAGCAGCACAGGAATGAGGGGCATGGAGAAGGAAAATGAGGGGAGCTGGCATGATATATGATTTTTTTTTCCACAAGTATTTCCGCTGCAAAATCAGTGAGGATCTCATCAAAACATATCCTTTTGTGCAGTTACCTAGGCTTTGCTGAACCCAGTTTGGGTCCAGCAACTGGGAACCTTAAGCTACCAACAGTAGTTTCTGCAAAATTATTATACGCTGATAGGTCACATCAAGATGAAAGTGTTCTGCTTTTATCTTACTGTTGTTAGTCATCCTGTTGCATCTTAGCAGTTCAATTTGTTTATCTCAAAACTTTGATACATTATTCTTTATATTTACTTTCTAAAATACGGAATACACTGCTTTTCTTGACTGTATATCTGTTGGTTGAACTTAAAAAAAATTTTTTTTCTTTCAAATATGTCTATGGAAAACACAGATCAAGCTGATCTAAGATGCTCACAACCTCAGATACCTGTGTACTTTAGAAACTAATCTCAGCAATGCAAGTCAATCTCTTAAGAATCCTTGTATGAACATTTCATGAATAAAAATATTTTAGCAGGCACTTTAAAACAAGTGATTAGCTTAGATGCTCTGAACTGGCTGTTTTCCTGTCGTTAGAGATACATTAGTAAACTACTTGGGCTCAAGGTGCGGAGTTTGATATTGTCTTATGAGTGTCCATACTGGTGCTAGTCCAGTCTCTAAAATGGCTAAGCAGACTAACGCTTTCCCAGGTAACACACAGGCAAAGTTTAACGGGATAGTGTGTACTAGGGACAACCGTTGATAAGATGTTAGTACCAACCCACCTTATTTTGAAGGTCAGGATAGTACAGAGGGGTTTCTCAGTGGAGCTAAGGAGAGCCCAGTGTAAAGGAGTTCCTACCTTAACTACCCGAGATCCTTGCAGTTCACTGTGGTGACTCCAAGACAGTATCTGAAGGCATAATGCCAGTAATTTAGTAGCTAAAAGAAAACTACTCATCAGTAGTCTCAACTTCCATCCTAATCCCTGAATATCTGCTTTAGTACTAGCATGCAGATAACCACAAATTTTTCATCTATATAAATAGTGCATCATTTTTCTTTCTAAACTTGACACACACCTGTTCCCTAACTCATTGCATATGAAGTAAAAATGTGACATTCAAAACTACTCAAAGTCAGTTGCATTTATTTAGTATTAACTATGTCCCACTAAAGAGGTTCACCTAAGTTCACTTTTGTCTCTGAAGCTTTGCGTCCGAAGACGCTGATCTCAACCATTACATTTCAGAGTCGAGCATTTAGCAAAAGGTCAAAAGGCCAGTCAAGCCTCCTTAGGCCATCCACTAGCTAGTGTGGACAAGGTTTCAGTAGATAACAGCACACAAGGGAGTAAGCTGACATTGACTTTGTCTGCTTTTGAATCCACCAACCAGATACCACCAACATTTTATATTTGGGTCAAAGGAGGGTGAGATTGGAATTAATTCTTCCACATCTGTAGCAGAGTGAACTTTTTTTCACCTTGAGATTTAAATGTAAGGCATTGTTTAAGTACACTATTCTTTGCAGACCATAGACTGAGAAGCTCATTACATCACAGCAATTTTCCCAGCAGCTCAGCACACAGGAAAATGGAAGGAAAGAGTTCAGCTGATGTCTTGATAAAGCTGCCTTCAACACTCTGCCCCCTAGAGACTATGACTTTTTGTCATCAAATATGATCAACGGGTGGTGAAACAACCGTCAGCCAATGTTTAAGCAGTCCTTTGAAGCTGGGAAATGCTTCTCCATGCTTCTTTTTCTTTTTTTTTTTCCTCCCTAACTTCTGGCAGGCATGTAAATGGGACTTTGTTACCCAAAGCGCTATTTTAGCCTTTTATTTCATGGAGATAAATTAGACATTTTGTTCCATTCTCTCGAAAATAATAATTAGAAGAATAAAAAAGTCTGATTTGATTCCTAATATCCAGTGAAAGCTTAGGCTGGCTAATAATTGCTAATATACTACTTAAGGCTTCCTCTGACTCATAGCCAACTGCAGAGGGCAAGTCAAAACAGCCTTGGATAAATAATTAAAGAATTTAAAGATGCTAGGCTTATATGTTGATCCTAATCTTTAGCTGGTATAAATCTGCCCAGCTCAGTGGAACAAGTGGAGTTGCAGAAACTGAAGATTGGGTCTTATTTCCAAAACTTGCCTAGGTCATAAGACAGAAATTGTTTTTAGCAGTATTTCTAAATGAAGTTCTTTATTTCTCACTGACTGATAGTTTCTGAAACATTTTTTGAATGGGAATAAACACATATTATTACCCTCTCATTTCTGTACCTGCTGCAGAGGTGAATTCAGGTAGCGCTGGAATAGACATAATTTTATTTTTAAACATGGATCCATTTCGTGTAACTTTGGCTGTCTGCTAGACTGACATACACGTCTGAGCTAGTCACACTGGGCTCCTTTTTGGATCTGTTGTGACAAAAGATACTTCAAAGATTTAATTCACCTTTCTTCTGGTTATACATCTAAAATATTTCACATGATCTAAGATCTAGAAGTGTCTGTTTCTGACTACCAACAAGATAATATAGCTAATTCACACATCGCTATCTACATTATTGTCTGTAAAATAAGTTGAGATGAAACTTTTGCCATCAAACAAGCTTATAATTTAAATGTACTCTGGTTCACACAGGGCCTCTGAACAAAAGAGTGTAGCTTAAATGAAACTTCACAGTTCACCAGAAGAGAGAGACAACTGATGCAAAAGTCTTCTGCACAGTAGTAAATGCCTCTCTCAAACTGACTGCGCAACTGGAATGTTGCAAGTGTCACCTCCTTCTGTTTACTTTCCTTCTTCCAAACTTTTTCTTTCTCTGTTCTGTCAAAATGAATGCAGTTTTCCAATTTTTCGGGCACTCTGAATGCCAGTGAGGACTTCCTGACCCCTGCTATAACATAAGAATCTGTAGCAGCAGCGGTCAGCTGAGCGGGATGTGGACTAGACTAGGACCAGTGACAATGTCAGCCTGTTATACCATAATTTTTTCCTCATCAACAGGAATAACAGCAGTTTGACAATGGCCAGAAAATGGCCAAGACTAAGGAGTGCAAATCTTGACTGGCTATAGTTTTCACTGTCTGAGGGAAGACACTGCATAAAAGAACTGCTGCTCCCTTTTAGTGGTCACCACCGTTTGGGTAGAAGCACGATAAGAAAACTCAGATCTCCGGGGCTTTTCATCCCATATTCATCCTGAGATTTCAATCTTTGCCAAGTATTTACTGTAGAATTTGTAAATATACAGGATTCTGAAATTTTCAGAATTGCAGTTTCTGAAATCTCCATTTTGTGAAAATCTCTCAAACATGGTGTTCTTTTGCCAGTGTATCAGTGTCTGTAACCCTACTATGTATGTAGAAGAAGACACATGAACTGGGTTGTGAGTCAGCCCTAGACACAGATCCATAGAGTTCTGTATCTACCCATAGACACCTACATAAGCAGCAGCTGTCTAAACTTTCGTTATAGTTGATGGAGATCTCATGCATATTTAAGTCAAAGGACACTGGAAGACGATTCAGCTTAAGTTAAGGAAACAATTCTATCATCTGGTCAACTGAATCTCTATTTCTATACTCTGAACTCTGTTGGTTAGATTGTCATTTAGTATTGTGAAAGCGTGCTCTCTTGTAGACACCTACAGATGTACACCTGGGGCTCAATTCTCTCATCTAAACATAGGCATCTACTGCCATTTTAGATGTGGCATTTGCTCAGACATAACAGACATGACACAGGACATAAGCAGAACTGACAGCTGGAACACAGGTAAAATATCCTAGGACATCTCAAATAGTACTGAACACCTATGTTTAAGCATCTGAATCACAAGTCTATATTTAGGGGTAGTCAAGTTGTAGATGAATTCCATTCTTAACACTGTCATTTCAACCACTCAGAGTAGAACAGCCACAGTGGATGCTACCTGTAAAGAAAGGATCGAAAGAAGAGGGATGAAAAAGACTGGTGAAAAGACCGATGAAGACATAATAATAGTCTTCAACTATAGACTCATAGAATCACAGAATGGCAGGGGTTGGAAGAGACCTCTGGACATCGTCTACTGCAAACCCTCCTGCCAAAGCAGAGTCATCTAGAGCAGGTTGCACAGGACCTCATACAGGCAGGTTTTGAATATGACCACAGAAGGCAACTCCACAACCCCTCTGGGCAACCTGTTCCTGTGCTCCGCCACCCTCAGAGTGAAGAATTTTTTCCTTGTGTTCAGATGGAAATTTCTATGCTTCAGTTTGTGCCCATTGCCCCTTGTCTCTGGGCACCACTGAAAAGAGTCTGGCCCCATCCTCTTGACACTCACCCTTCAGATACTTCTAAGCATTTATAAGATCCCTCTCAGTCTTTTCTTCATCAGGCTGAACAAGCCCAGCTCCCTCAGCCTTTCCTCGTAGGAGAGATGCTCCAGTCCCCCAGTCCCCTAGAAGTCAGACATAAAGATGAAAAAGAAAACTGTTCCCCATATTCAGTGACTATGGGAGAAATAATTATGAACATAAACTGCAGTAGGGAGATCTTTCTAATGAAATAGAAAGTATGTAGTGTGTCCATGCCTGGAAGATTTGTTGAACAGGTAGAGGACATGGGCTGGGCTTCCTCCCAAGGTGTCTTCTAGCCTCACTTCTGAAGATTTTATGACTGCATTTTTCTGTGCTAGGGAACTGGAAAATGATCTCTGTGGGTGGAAATGGACTTACCCCCATCACATAGGCCTCCCGACAGCACCAACAGAATTTTAAATGAGGAACTAGATAGTCTATAGTTTTTTAATAGGGCTTTGCTGCCAAGGGGCCCAACATGTTTCCCATAATGAGGCAAGGGTAGGAGGAGAGAAGAGGGAAATTTCTCCATTCTTTATATTTCCATAGTATTTTGTAATTAATTTGATGCTTTTACAGAAAATTAATTGGGTTTTGATAATGAAATAGAAAGAACCAGCCAGACATTGGCAAATTAAAAAAAAAAAAAAATCACTGCCTAATAGGCCCCCACATCAGACTGATAATGCTGTCTCCCTCAGGTGCTTCAGAAAAAAAATACTGAAGAAGAGACACTGTGAAAGTACTTGCCAACTGAAGGGTTAATCTGCCTTCCTTCCCCACTCTCCTCCTCACTCACAACTAAAGCTAAGCAGATTAATTAAAACTTAAAAGGATTCTGATTTAGTAATGAGTAAGAAAGTGAAGTGCTGCAGCCTCACGCCTGTAATTCACCATTGAACACTGACACTCGGACAGGAGGAGCTGTAATTAGCTTATGATGTAGCATGTTCCCTGCAATTCTTCACAAAACCTCTCTTTTGCGTTTTTTCCCTGCCTTACTTCATCTCCCCTCTCAACTGTCCCAAGACAAAAGCATTTTAAAGTGGTAAATATTAATTTATGGGAAGATGACAGCTGTGGGTCAAACAACAGACTGATGAATCGGCTGCATAAACTCAACCGGTACACTGCACCTCATCTGTCATCCCCTGGTGAAACAGAAATCCATTCTACAATATTTCTACTTAATGTTTCAATTTTTCCCAATATATTCTCAGCAGAAAAACAATGAGAGGGGAAAAAACCTGAGATCCACAGTCATGGTTATCTCCCCCCTTCTCCTCAAAGTAGTATGAAGTGCAGAAAGTTATTTATTTTCCAGTAGTTGAATATCCTTAAAAATAAGAGGATGCAAATGCATTAGCTTTTTGAACAGAGAAGATTTTCAATCTATGAAGCTAATCCCGCCCTTTGGATTTTGATGGGACCTTTCAAGTGGGAGGCATACTTGAATATACCTATAAAGGAATCCTTAATATTAACTGGACAGATTTACTCCTTCCTTCACTGGAAGGAACACCTGTACGCTGCTTAAATTCCAGTTTAGTGTAAGGGGGTTGGGGACATCCAAATGTGGACGTAGATCCCTGGGCAGTAGGATCGGTTCTGAACATTGTGACCCTCCTGCCTGTCTTTAGGTACCCACCTTCAAAAGGCTTGCTAAAGGCTTGCAGCAGCTGGTAGAAACAACGAAGAGGAATTTTGGTGGAAGTCTAGTGGAGCAAATCCCAGTTCTTTTAAAATTACACCCGGTCTCAAATAGAGTTGGTAGTTTAGTAGTCTCAGCACAGGTATCTAAAACATTGTGAACCTAGACAACTGCAAGGGTCTAGTGGATACAACCCATGGCGTACAGTGATCTGTGCAATTCCTGAGTGACAGTAGAAACCAGGCACCCTTGGGTGACTCAAATTCATGTGTCAGCAACTGTATTAAACCCGGAAACAGAATAATAAATAAATACATACATACATACATACATAAATCACGGCAGCTGGGCTCCTGATGCCTTTCTGACTATCAAGAGGAATTACGCATCTGTCTATAAATCTCTCAAAGCACTCGGTTTATCTTACAATGCCATCTGATATGCGTAAACTCCCATCCGCTGCTCCAGAGGTTGTAGGGTCTCCCAAAAGTCTGAGTTAAATCCAGCTGGCCCCTGCAGATGTTTGGGACACCTTTGGCATCTCAAATTATACTGGGTGTCTCCATGAGGCACCTGAACTGAGTCTCGAGTTCTTGACAGTGACCAAAATACCTTTATAAATCAACTCAGGTTGCATAATTCAAGTTTGAAGTGATGGGCTGAACCAGCAAATTTGCTCTCTGACATTTTAAGGTGGATTCAGGAGACACCAGCTCATGTCATGATTTTGATACTCAGTGATAAATTAGAAAAAAAGCTTTCCAACAAGGAGAGTTTTTTAGGGTGAATCGGAGACGCAAAAATATAACATATGGATACTTCTTATTTTTCTTTTAGAACCTAGTAAGAATCTAGAAACATTACAATGCATTTAGCAGTGCTAAAGAACACCCTTAACCTCCCCATTTCCTAACAACAGACTAGAGACCTTTTGAAATTGAAAAGCCCAGTGCAGGGCAAAAAACGTGGCCTCTTACAAAGTGGTGTTCTTTGGCAGATCCTGGGAAGTGTAGGCATCACACAGTTAAGAGACTTTAGGGAAGCTGGGTGCTTTGTCCAAACAATCTGGGTAGATGTAGTATTTTTGCTCTCCTATCTTGGCTCTGAGCCCATTGCCAGAATACCCATTTTCCCCTTAGGTCTGTATGTAAATATACATCATTAGTAAAGCATGTTTTTTTCAGATTTTGTGCCTGAGATCATGTAGATGTTGGCTTTACGAGAAGAGAGGTTTGTAGATTCCTAGTGTATTTAATACTGCACGTCTCTAGGTCTGCTTCATAAGCTTTTCTGCTTGTTTGCTATATGCAGTTTCCTACATGAGCTGGTAGTGGTATCCTTCCAAATTCCTTTTTAGCAACAACTACTTCAAAATTAAGTGTTTGTGAGACCAGTTATTGTTTTTCCCTTTTTAATAGCTTTTCTTTGTTGCTGGGTTTCATTCTTTTATCCTCAAACTTACCAAACTATAAGTAATAAAATTCTTATTATCTCTAGTTTTCTTCTTTATACTCACACTCTTTACATCACTGGCATATTAGAAATCACTATTTAGATCTTTAAATAACAATAGCAAAAAAAAAAAGAAAAAAAATCTTGTGGATATGTTCAGCTTTTATGATATAATTTCTGCCAGTTGCAAGGGAACTGTTCTCACGTTTAAAGTTGACTCTCTGAATAATATTGGGGAAAATGCATCTGTTTTGGTTCTCTTCTAAAAATCGTGATCATTTTTTGAGGTGCTCTCGTTCTTTTCAGTTGTAACCAGGGCTGCGAACTTTGTCAGGGAATGGCCCAGGCATCAAGACAGCATTTTTTGCAGGTATCATGAACGTTACTTAGATTTGGTTGATTTATATACTTCTGAAAATCTTTATTTGCCTACTGTTTCCACTGTGTCTATGCCAGAATACTATTCTATGTATAGAATATTCTATATCTATAAAATCTATCTATATAAATATCTATACTATTCAGAATACTATACCATACTGTTCTATGCCAGAATGATAGACACTCCTGAAAGTTAATTTTTTTTCTTTGTGCATATGTAGTTAGAAAATATTTTATACTATTACAACTATTATTGCTTTTCTCTGGGCACCTGTACGTGCCCAGAAAAAAATCAACTGACTTCAGACTGAAACATCAGAAGTACTCTCATGGGCTGTGAGTGCTTCTCCACGTAAGCTCATTACTAATCCACACTAACATCAGGATATACCTGCTTATAACTGCAAGCACTTTAAGTACAGCTCAGATAAAACCGGGAATAATTTTTTTTTTTAAACCAAGGATTTTCTCTAGGTTTCTGACATCTTACAAACAAAAAATATTTTTTATTTTTTGTTTAGGAAGAAGTTAGTAGAAGTGCGCAGTGCTGAGTGCATAACACAATGGATATACAACCCTCATTTTGGTTTTTCTAGATGATGGAAATGAAATAGTTTCCAAGACGACCACTTCTTGTGGCTGCAGTTCCAAGATCTTCTGACAGGAAAGATCTTTCCGAATGATCACTGGTGTCTGAGGTGTTCCTCATCATGTGCCCTGGTATAGTGCTGTCTAGCACTGCAGAAAGGAAGAACCTCCAGGGCTCTGTGCTAGATCTACAGCACCATATGAAAACATAGCTTATGTTTATAATTTTAAAAATATTTCCCCTTACTCTAGGGCTAAAAATTTTTAGACTAATTCTCAACTGGTTTATAAAAGAAGATGTATTCAGTAAGACCAGAGACTAAACATTTTTTCGGTCTCCAGCAATGGACAGTAATGACTGTCTGTTGGGAAGGAGCATAAAACGGAAAATATACATCGATGTTCCCACATTTCAGCCTTTCAGCTTTCTGCATTCTGTGGCTATGCAATTTGCTGACCTGGGGGTGATTTCTTTGTCTATCGTAGTCTATGAAGGGTTTTTCTTCCATGTTTGTATCTAATTGCTTTTTGAACCCATGAAAACTTATGACATTCACAACATCCTGTGGCAATGAGTTTCATAGTTTAATTATGTGCTGCGTGAAAAAGTACTTTCCTTTAATAATTTTGAGCCCACCTTTAGATAACTTTATTTGATACCTCCCTGATTTTGTATTACAACATGCAGCAACTAACTGTTCTTTCTACACCTCCTTCTTAATTGTCATGATTTCATAGACTTCTGTCACATCCTGAAACAATTAGTCTTTCCAGGCTGAAGAGTTTTATTTCAGTTTGTCTCCATTTACATGAACCCATTACCTTTAAGCATCTTTGCTATTCTTTATTTTACAAATTTTTCTATACTTATGCTAGATGTCACTTATACAATTATTTACACCTGTGAAGAGTGACAACATCATTTTATCATTCTGGTACAGGAGCATTTTACACCCACTTTTGACTACAAAGATGAGAGACTGTGGAGAGTTTGGTTCTCCACATTCAATAAATATTCAGCAGTTTCAATTTATCATGGAAAAAAATCTATTCTGACCTGCGATGTATTCTGGGTTCCACATTTATTTAAAAAAAGTATTTATTTAATATTTGTTTTGATTATTCCATCCGATGTTCTCCAATCTGGAAGAGAAAACAATATGTTCTGCTAATGACTATGTTTTTAATGTCTGATGAATTTTCTTCTGTGAGAGGAGGACACAGCTCTTTCAAACTCAGCAGCTGAATAGATCTATACAGCCTCCGGCAGAATGTTGCCAGGATAATGACACAGCTAATGTAATTAATTAACCCTTTTGAAGTCCTAATGTTTCAAAATTTCAGGTAATGGTATTTAGGCAGCAATTTTGTTTTATTTTATTTTATTTTATTTTATTTTATTTTATTTGGACTTATGTAAGATTACAATTTAATACCTAAGCAAAAAGCTCCCCCCCAAAAAGGGAAAAGAAAGAAAGAAAGAAAGAAAGAAAGAAAGAAAGAAAGAAAGAAAGAAAGAAAGAAAGAAAGAAAGAAAGAAAGAAAGAAAGAAAGAAAGAAAGAAAGAAAGAAAGAAAGAAAGAAAGAAAGAAAGAAAGAAAGAAAAGAAGCCTCCTCACTCTAAATGTGAAAATGGGATAAATTAAGTAAACAGAGGATTGTGAATCTATATTATTTTTACAATTACATTTGCCACTTCATATGCTAACCATAAAAAAAAAATTGCTTTGTAAAAAAACAATAATAATAAAAGAATTGCTTTGGTTGTAAAGTTTGAAACTTGGGTTCAAAACCTAGATGTGTTATGGACTGCAAATCACAACACGACCTTGGCTGCAACACTTTATTGCTACGTGCCTCATTCTGTGATCTTTAAAAAATGGGACAATATTCCTTAGCACTGATTTTTATCTGCCTCATCTATTCCTACTACAAATAGGACAGAATGAAGCCTTTTCTGTGGTAGAACAGTACTTGGTACAGTGGAGTTCTGAACTGGAGATAAACCTTTTGTTACTGAGTCTTGCAGATGAGCTGACAGCATTAATAAATATGTCTAGGCAAATGAAGTAATTTGAAGGTTGCATTTTAATTCTATTCAAGTAAGATGACTAAAATACTGGTTTGATTTATGTCGGTGAAAATTCGGAATACCTCTGTTGAGCTCTCTGGGATCTTTCTCATTTACGTTGAGGTGACAAAAATTTGCACTAATTGCTTTTATTTTTATCATGGAACTGAAATTCAAGCATGGCTGTTACTTTAAGATTATATCTAGTGTCTTTTAAATCCATGAAGAAGCAGTTTCAATGTTGCCACTGAAGATGACATTCCCCGTCAAACAATCCAGTGAATTCAGAGTCACTGCATTAATGAAAACTTTGGTGTGCTACCAGCCACCCTTTCAGAGAGCTACATTCCCTTCTCCGCTCAGTGTTATGCTTTTTTACCAGGTATTTCAGCTGGGGAACAAGTGTTTACAGTCATCATTGTTCACATCCTGAACACAAGAAATCTCTGTGAAGTCCCTTTCTATGTTCAAACCTTATCTGTCTCTCTCATTCTACTGTCTGTAAAAGCAGCAGCAGAACTAGCAGCATACCTGAGGAAAGACAGGTATAAGCTTTAGCTCTCTTTTCATTTTACAATTTTGAAAAATTGCAGAAATGTGAAAATGATATTTTATTTCTCAGAATAAAGTTATATTTTTAAAAAACTCAATTACAAAATGAAAAATTTGGGCTTTTTTTTGATGATGCTAAGATGTATGTTTTTAACTTTTTTCCTCCTGCAAAATTAACACAAATTTAAACAAAATATTTAATAATGAAGATCAGTCAAATTATAGGTTTTGATTTTTTCAGAATAGACTTTTTCATTTCAGTTTATTTTGCTAAAAAAACTCAACAATAGGTACAATCATGATGTAGGAGAAAATACAGTTCTGCTGTCAAACCTGTTATTTCTTTTTCCAGCATTGGGCTGAGAGATGACACCAGGAACAGACAGGTGCAAATGTTCTTGAATTGAAAATGTGAGAGATGTTCAGCCACCTGAACAGAGGCATCTAGTGTCGTTTGGGATACCATGAGACACCCTGCTTGGCCTCCGGTTACTAGTCCAGAGAGGTAGGACTCCCCGTAGGTCTGCTGGGGGGTTTTTAGACACCCTTGCTTGCTGGCATGTCTACATTCAGACAGTTCAATGGTGCTCATGGTGCAACTCCCTTAGCTAGCATCAGAAGGCGGCTTTTATCCCCTTGCATGGATTAGAGACAGGAATATATTGGAGGGACGTCAGATCACACTGCTCTTAACCTGTGCTGCTAGTGCGCTTCTGTGATTAGCAGTGGGTATGTAAGTTCTGTAAGGAAAGTCCCTCCAGCTACTGTAATTTATATTTCTGCATGTATTCATATTCCCAAGGTTCCAGGTAAGCTCAGGAGCCATTCAAGACAGACATAGTGCAAAAAACATCGTAAGACATAATCCGTGGAAAGTTTATGAGCTATCTAAACAGTTGTCTAGAGCCAACGCTGAGGCGCACTGAGCTCAGGCAATGCCAAAGTGACATGGGATTCCTGTGGCAATGGTGAGAACTGCCCCCAGGGCTCCTCAGCCTTCCTGCCTTGCCTCCAAATCCATATTTCCTTCCTGATGCTGGACAACGGATGTGACTAAACTTGGTTTTACATGTTTACCCCTTGTAATGCAAGCTCCGTTAAGTGTCTGAGCTGATGGCTCCGAGGGAATTGTGTCTTCATTTTGCACACCACAGCTGTTTTCTGGCATTTTTTCATCCCCAGGGATTTTTGGGCCTGTTGCTCCCTCCTCTACAGGAAGATCTGATCCACTGTTGAGGATATGTGTATATATGTGTGTATATCCTAATACAGTGCATCTCTGCAAGGATCAAGCCATGGCTTTGTTGATCCTTGCAAAGAGTAACTCAGAGCAGCGTAGAAAGTGCTGTATTTTACAAGGCGGCCTGTGGTTCCAGGAATCACGTCCCAGATGAACATCAGTGCAGCTCATTTTCAAGCTATATTAAGGGAAAAGCTGACATAACAGCCAGGTACACTAGTTATACACCCGCTGAGACAGTCCCTGTGCCAAGGCAGTGCAAAGATCCAGTCCTTTGGCTGATGCTTGGAGCATCTTGGAAAGAATCCTATTTCCATGTCCCTTTTTTTTGTGGAAATGAATATTCCAGAGAGTGTGCATTCAGTAGTATGTGCATGCTTTAGTAGCCCGGAACACTGGCACTAATCCCTTTTCGATCCTGGTGGCAATATCAGAGTATTAACAGAAGCCTTTTAATTGTGAGCTTTTAAACAGCCATATTAAAAAAAAGAGAAGAAGATATGCAATATAATCTTGTCCAAATGTTATTTCAATGCCAATAAAAACCAATGAATAGACTGAAGACCTTAGTAAATAAAACCCTGTTATTTTACTTCAGGGATTGCGATTGTTGTCCAGACTCAGGATTTTCACTGAAAATGAGATTGGTGGTTTCATTTTAGCCTGAGAAGATAATTCACATTGAAAAATAGTTTGATAATTATTCTCATTAGTCAACTAGGACAGAGCAAGATGTAATGGATTTAAGCTGTGGCAGGGAAATTTAGGTTAAATTTTAGAGTTAAAAAGAGAAAGGGAGAAGAAGTGATGGTAAAGAAAAGAAAAAAATGCTGCAATTCAGGGAGCAAAATAAGTATCAATGAGAACACACGATGTGAACTGGCAAAGGCAGAGAAATTACAGACTTTACCAGGGTGGTGTCCTGATTGAGCAAAGTGTTCCTTAAGTCCAGTGAAGACATAGGAGTATATTTCCTTTATTTACACTTTTTAATTATTATTTCTATACAGTACTTCACTCAAGAAGCAAGCCCTGCTTTAGTACTTAGTCATTAAGTTATTTCTATAAATAACTTTTGTCAGCGTGTATCCACAAATCTGAAAGGTCCCAAAGAGAAGGACTGAAGGGAGACAGTTATTCAAGGACCCCACACAAGGTGGGTGTGTATCTCCATCCCTTTGCCAGGAGCTTTTGGCGTATCTTTATTTTGTTGGAGTTTACCTTCCAACCTTATGGATTTTACTATAGCCTTTGGGCGTTCTTTTTTTCTCTTTTTTTTTTGAATGTCAAAAGTGGCAATCCTATGTTGAAGTGACCAATAACAGGCTACAATTGGACACAGGGTTTGCTAGCTGAAACAGCAGCATTCTGATGCAGCTATACCGCTCTCCATAAGGACATCCATGTAGCACTGTAATGTGCTTTCTCACTGGAATCAGCCAAGGAGATTTCTGAACAGTGATCCATGGACTCTTCATCCAAAGTTCAGTTCAGATGAACTTTGTCTCAAAGACCTTATAATCTCAGGATAATGCAAGAGAAGATAATTAGTTGTTGTACAAAGAAGCAATAGCAGAAGCAGTAGAACACCAGAAAATACTCAGTATATGCTGGGCACCTGGAACTCATGGTTATGGGAAACCAGCAGCCACTAGCACTCATTATAAAATCACGGAAGGCTGCAATACTGCTTTAATTCATGGCTTTCCTACTTGCTATACATGATACACAGGAGTAACCGACAAACCCTCTTCCAGTTTACCTGTTAAACATTAGGAGCCTAGTCTTAGGTATGCAGTCTCCTGCAGTTGGACAGACGCATCCAGAGAACTATTTCAACTCCGATGTCTTAATCCCCTTTTGTAGGTGAGATTAATCACTCTCCAGGGATTCACATGTTTCCCCATTCACGAATGAAGGAACATACACCACCAGTTCAGATGGCACACTTAATTTGTTAGCTAGGGTACATCTGAGTCAAAACAGATAAAAGGGACTATCTCAGGTAAATGCCTATAGGAAATACGTATTATTCAATAGGAATCACTTTTCTGAGATTCCCAGTCCTCTGAAACAAAACAAGGAAGACAGAAAATTTGTCTGGAAACCAGTTCATGACAGTATACCTGTAAAATTCTTATTATACTAAATTGAAATTACTACAAAGACAAGAAAGCTTTCAAGGCTGTTATCTGTACTATGTAATCAAACAATTAATCCCTTGACCCATCTCACTGAACTGTAGTTTTCTAAAAATAATGTTCCTTGACTAGGCTAGCTGTCAAGACATACTCCAATGGTCAGTAAGGAGAGACTAGATCACAGGGAGAATAATTCATACCATCATAAAATGGGATAAAATCTTTTAGTTGGAATTGATTTCTGTCTTGACATATCTGTCTCCTTCCAACTATAGCAGGAGCACAGTCAACTAGCTCAGACTAAATGCCTAATGTTGGTATTGGAAAAGTTAGGTAAGATGACCTTCACCTAGAGTGAAAATACGAAATTAATTCTTTGATAAGGACCTAAAGTAGCTGTTATGGTACTGAATCAACTAGCAGTGATTGATGACTGCTCTTGGACTTATATGAATGTGTCATAGGAACAATATTTTATTTACATCTGAGAATGTGACCTTTCTGAATTTCAACTGCAATTCAGAGGGAAATAGAAGGAGAGAGCTCCAACTAACATGATTGAAGCACCTATGGGTCTGTGCCAGGAGTCTCAGAACTGGGATATAAAGTCTGAGAGATGAATGAACATCTGCTGAGTGTGGTGGCACTTATGAAATGGCATAAAAATAGTGCGAAAAGGTTATAACTAGACTTTAGACCGTTCCTAGTAGCTAGACTGGGAATTGCTGCTGAATGTTTTGGTCTAATAATAAAATCAACTTTTATCTTATGCAAGCTAGAAAATTTCTGCATGCTAACAGAAGGTTATAGGAGTCCATCAAAGGTTACAGACAGTAGATTTTAAATGCTGGGAGGCTGAGAGTGTATTGGATATACCCAAAACCTGTTGAGGAGAAGTGTAACATAATTCACCAAGGGACTGCATATTGGTCAGCTCCAAAATCCAGCTCTTTCCCAGTAGATTTTTTTTCTATGGGCTTGAAACTGCGTAGATTTTTTTTAGAGTTTTTTCCTATTTTAATCCAGATTTACTGAACAGCTTCTAGTAGTCATTTGGGTATCTTTAGTCTACATGTAACCAATAAAAATCTTTGAAGATTAGACTTTTTCTGAGAGGTCCCTATGAACTTCCAAAAATAACTAGGAGAAACTTTGTGTAAAAATGACTGAAGCAAACTTTACTATCTTTCTATTGACTTCTGTGTTGTTTGCATTAGTCTTCCATAACTACAGCTGATCTTGGCACATTTGAAATGCTGATATCATACATCACGAGAGAAAGAAAATGTGTGTTTAGAAATGTGGAAGTCCTTTGGAGAAGGGCCACAGCAGCTGAAATTCGGAAGCAGTTCACTGCTGTTAATTAATCCAGATCAAAGGGTAACTCACAAAAGCAAGAGCCTGACATGCTATTAGATTAATTCTGTCTATAAAAATTCTGTATGCATAGTCTTCAGAATATTTCATTAATTTGCCATTTTAGTAATAGTATTGAAAACATACCTATATAGGTTTTCAAGAGAACTGCTTAAGTACATTTCTTGCAACACCTCAAAGAATAAAATTTGAAATGGACTTCAAAACTAATTTTAATTCCCAAATGGAAATAGCTGAGGGTACATCTGTGCAAATAAACGAAACACTACTGGAAATGGACACAGGTACTAAAACGTGGCTGTTCATACTGCTATATATGCAGAAATGTCTTCAGCGTGGTTTTGTTCCAGATCGGCTAGTGTTCTCCCAAATGATTTCACTGCATATTTGGGGTCTTAGCGTGGGCCAAGGACAATTCCTTTCAGGCAATTTGAATGCATTCACGCTGTTTGGGAGGCTGAGGCAATTTAGTATTATGCACACAACCAGTCTGAGCCCATTGCCCTCAGGACCAGAGAACAGGTTCTGGCACCGTTCATTTCACTAATAAACAGTTACCTGAAATACTCTGTCTTCTAAAAGTTGGTCCTAATTCTTCTAGTTTAGAGATGTTCAATATGTTGACTGCAGCCACCTTTCCTGTCTTGAAACTCCGTTGAACTCCTATGTTGGAGAAGACCTGTAAAACCAGAGGAAGAGTTGCAGTATTTATCTAAGAACAGGGATGTACCCAGACACGTTTTTGCTCTCTTGAATGATGGTGAGGAATGCACAAAACATGGCAGCAAGTTTTATTGCTTTTTTGCACCATTTTAAACAGAATGCTGCCACAAAAGAAGTGTTCCAGGATGCATATGCCTTTTTTCTCTGTTAGTTTCTGATTCACCAATGACAAAGATTTTGCTTGGACTTCAGGATTTCCCTCCCCTCGTGCAATAATTCTGCTCTGATAGTGGTACTGAGCCTTGAGTTGGACTAGTGTGTGATTAAACTTAGGAGCATTGCGAAATACCTTCCTACATCAGGCAAGATAAGAATATCGAATAGAGAATGAACATCATTAGCATCTACTTTGAACTAAAGAACAAATTTGACAATGTCTGCACTAATTTGCCATCTCCCTATACTCTGAACACTCGTTGTAACACAAAGCAGTCATTCCTGTGGCTTGTTTGTTCCTAGCAATCACATAACAATTTTAAATCAATGGAGTGTAGTGCATCTTAAGTGAATACTTCATACTTACACAACACCTCATAGTTTATTTTGACACAACTATGGTTTTGAAGCTTTTAAAGGATGTGAAAATCTTTATTTGTACATAGAAGCAAAGTCCAGGTAAAACTGCAGTGTGTGGTTAACTTCCTCCTAATCCAAACAGTTCACCCAATATTAACTGCAGCAGGGGAAAAATATATTTTAGTTTTTCTAACAATAAAAAATTCCATTGCTTGTCCATGAGAATGATAAAGCAGCGTTTTTCTAAGTAGTCTCTGAGAATGTGTAAAGAGTATGTATCATTGTAAAAGAAAGAGAGATTTTTTTCAGCACATTGACTGTACAGTTTTTCTTTCCAAACATTTCAATATTATCAATCCAGGAATTTAAATAATAAATTTCAACTACTGTATTCCCCCCACATTTTTTCCCCCTTCTGATTTTTCTTTTTTTTAATATTTGGAAACCTCCTACATCTCTGAAAATGTTAATAGGCTAATTATTGCTGAGTTAATTTGCAAGTCATATTCCCTCCTGCCCCCACATTAAAAAAAAAAAAGAAATCTCCTCCCCGATTTTATTTTTCAGCAAGTAAAAAAAAAAAAATGGCGAGTGAACTTAGCCACAAAATAAGTCAAGGGAAAAATGAAGTACTAATTAAGAAAGCTGGGGTTTTATGCAAATGACTTCTTCACCGAAGACAGTCTAATGAATGTGCCCTGAGTCGATCCGTGTGCGTTTTCGCCAAGCTGACAGCTGGCTCGGAGGAAGGTCAGACAGAATCAAGCGTGCACAGAGCATAATCCTTCAGATTGGCAGCTCTGCCCCCTGGTCACTGTTTGATTATCTCCCAAATTGCTGTATTTCACAGAGATAATGATTTTTTATGGTCACAGATTTGAAGACAACTGCTGTATCCTGAGGGTTGTCGTTCTGCAAGGAGACACTGCTGCTTCCTTCAGAGAAGAGGAAGGGGGGAAAAAAAAAGTTGCTCTCTCTTTTTTGCCTCTCTCCCCTACTCTCCTTTCCCCACCTCTCCTTTTTCTATTTATTTATTTGTTTATTTGTTTGTTTGTTTATATTTCTTGTAGCCAAGAAGAGCCCCCATTCCTATCAATTAGGCCACTTGTCCCATTGCAGTGTGTCCAGGAGGAGGGCGGCGTGCCGCTGCAGACATTCCCGCGCTAAGCCTGGCCACATCTTGTGGAGATAACACAATTCTCCAATGAAGTATGAAAGAGCCAACATTTAGGAGGGGAGAAATCAGAGGAGGGGGGCGATGGGACTCTAAAGGAATTCTCTGCACATGGTTGCTGTTCATCGCTGTTTGGTGGCTTGCTGTCCTGATGGCCAGATATGCTGGGCCTCCGGGGGGTTGTAAAAAAACGTCGTGGGCCAGGAAAGGGGATGAGTGCCAGAGGCAGCAGTGGTGGAGATGGTTTTCAAAACAGGCCAGGTGCAGATGTACAAACAACACAGCATCTCACACTATTCACATCCCTCACATTGGCACCTGTGGATGGATTTCCCCTTTGAAACTCGACACCCAAAGGGGCAAATGCTTCTAAAAATGTGGGTACTTCAGAAAAAATGGCATTTAGTGCTCCAGGAAGGATTCAGTCAGAAACATGAACTGTTTGCGTCCCAAAGAGCTGGTCATGCATCACTAGACGAAATACTTTTTCCTTGGAAAAATGTTGTTAAAAGTGAGCTTTGCAAAAGAAGATATTTGCCAAAATAGACAAGGACAGAACTTCTGGCAAAAAGAAAAAAACATTCTCAGGTGTAAACAAAACATTGTCCTCTTATGTCTCTAAACTATATCAAAATAGCCAATAGTTTGGTGGTTTGATAGCTCAAAGGGGAAATTGAGGGACCCAAGTAAAAGATATGGATTTATCAACCAATTTATTTATTAATCTTTTTATTACATAGTTAATTGAGGTCTCCGTGTATGAATTTAGTCATTTGAGTTTCCTTATGTATGAGTAGAGAGAAAAGGCCATTTTAGGAGTGTTAATGGATGGTGACTCCTAGAGCAACAAATCCTATGTGAGATCAGGAGTTTCTTTCCATCAAATGGAGAAAAACTTAATGCTTCAGCCGAGGAAAAATAGATCACTGATAAAGTCTCAGTACTGTTTCATTCAGAGCTGCAGTTTAAAACTAATTTTCTAACACTAGTGTGAAGATCTTGAACACCAGACCTTGTTCTGCTTTTACTTTATTTTTCATAATGTCACAGGGAAAAAGCAACTAATTTTTGCAAAAATTTTAATTATTGTCTTAAGCTGGGTCCACTATCTGTGTATTATGAACTGCTTGTAAAAACAGGAAGAGGTGTCAAATCTTTCCTGTGGATCAGGGCAAGAAGAAGCTAATTCTGTACACACCCACTCTATCCCCAAACGCTTCATCTGGAAAGCATGAGCAAATTGGAGAACAAGTAGCAAGTCTTGAAAGATTCTCCTTGGGTATGAAGGAAGTGTTTTAATCCCTATACTTGGGTAGGAATGATTTTGAGAGGCCTGTAAGATACAGAGTCTTTCTGGAAGAGCAAGAAATTGTGATAGAGATGTCCTAAGGGAAAAGAAGATAAAGCTGCATGATGTCTGTACACATGGTAAGTGGAAAGATTGGCTGAGTACCCCTGAGGCAAAAATGAAAGCCTGTAGATCAGCTGACTGGTAAGGAGGTCCTGGTTTAGCACCTGTAAATCTAGCATAGGGTAAGAGTTTCTTTTCCTGAGGGAAAGAAGAAAGCAAGGTATGGATTCAGTCAACTTCAACGTGGATGTTTACTCATTTGGAGCAGGCCATTTCACAACCGATCTAACAGTGCTGAGCTCTCCTTCAGTCCCCACAAGGATTGCACTAGTGTCTTGTGACCGGTTCTAATCAGACACCTACCTGGGCATCCAAAATGTCCTCCTAGGCCATGTACACCGACCTGCTGCTGTAGGAATTGAGTGTGCTGCTTTGGGAGGTCAGCCAAATTGTTCTAGTGCTGCCTGATGGGCCTCAAGTCACAGTGAAGACAGTAGAAGCAAAAAAAAGAGAAAGTGCTTTAGTAATGACTAGTCCAGCACCAAATTTAGACATGTGGAAAACCTGGAGTAGATACTTAGCACTGCCATGGAAACTTCATCTGTATCTCAGTCCTCATATCCAGACCTCTAACATGTATACTGAACCGTGCCCTATTATTGGAGAAACATGGCATCTAGCTAAAATCACAGAAGGGGAAATCCCTCTTGCTTCTACAAGGAGATGAAATAAAATGCGCAGTGAACTATTCATGATTCAGAGCATTCTTTTCCTGTACATACTGACAGGAACTAGAGCACAGATTGACTTGATCTTTTTAGCCTCTGTCTATACTTGCTTGAATAGGTTTCTTCCTTCATTATCCTCAATATGTTTAAAAGCTTGCAGGGAAATAATGCAAGAGCCCTCCTGTGGCTGATTTTAACACCTACCATTCATATTCTTACAGCTGTAAGAGACTAATAGTCAAGTGGCCAGTGGTATCTGCTTTTAATAATGCACAATATCCTCTGAGTTATGGATGGAAAAAGCTGATTATGATAAACTATATACAAGCCTGTATAGAGTTACTTCCTACAGTCAATTCACATTTATTTTTCTAGGCACCCTGCTAGCATTTTTTAAATTCCCGCACACTGTTGTTCACGATACTATTATAAGCAAATAGCTAACGTTCTAACCAAGAAATTCACCCACAATTTCACATGGTAATAGGGGATCTAACTTAACCCTCTCCTAGTACCTCACATATTTGTTTTCAGTCTTTAATGCTTGCAATCTTCCAATGTCTGTAGACTATTGCTTCCCCTCAGGGCTGTATGCAGCACTTTTAATCCCTTCTTTTAAACTGATCCCCCACAAGTCCCCACTCTTCTCCAAATGCATTTGTTATTTTTTTCCCAGTCATAATGAAGTATCCAAATGGGTGAGGTACTCCCACTAAGTTGCATCAGAGCTTACTACTGGATTGCTCCTCTGCTTAAATACCTAACGACACTGCGTTGATAGCCTCAGATCACACTGACCTCACGGTGACATTGTCTTGACCCAATATTCATGACTAGCCTTTAGGTTTTACATTCAAGTCATTTTCCAAAAGTTTCTTCACTACTAATTTTTAGGTGTAAGGTGTCTTCTTTGACTGGTGAAGGATTTGGTCTCCTTAAATCATTCTATGCATTAAGACAAGAGTAGTTTCCCAAGCAAGGTAAGCTCAGTGATGTTCACAGAGGGCTGAGCTGCCTTTAATAGGTAGCACAGGAACCACAGACTAGCTAAAGCTGTCTTAAATCTCTATCCTGCATTGCCAACCAGTAACTTGTTCCTCTAGCCAAGCTCTCAGGAGCAGAGGCCAGCTGAGAAACTGTTGTGTGGTTACTAGGCTCCACCCAAAACCAGAAGACACAAATGAATATTTGGAATCAGACAGCACAAAAAGAGGGTAAGGCTCTAAAGGCTAAAAGAGGATGTATTTATTTTTTCATCTATATCAGTCACAGTTATTCTGGCTGCCTGCCTACCTGCCAAAAACTGGAGAAGAAATCACACTGTGATAGGATGCTTGAAGAAAATAAATAAAATCCCTCAGGCTATTGGAATAGTTAGCATAAGCCCTTAAGATCATTTTTTTTGCTAACTAATACAGTGTATGGACAGTGTGAGCCCTGGATAGCTATGGTGGAAGAGATTAAGATTCAAGATAGTGCTCTCTTTCATGCAGACTAGAGATTTTTACTGCACTTTTTCACATCACAGATGAGTGCCCCAAGCACCAAGCCAAAAGATCATTCAAAGTGGGTGATCAGCAGTTCTTTTCCTGATGCAAGGAACTGCTTCTGCTGCTTCTGTAAGAACAGGTGCATATATTATCTGGCAAAATTAATTTTGACAAAATAAAATTTGTCTACCTATAATGATTTAATGGAAACTCTTGACTTCCTCTAACAACCTGTCTTTTTGTATCATTGACCTGACAAAAAATCTGAAGCCTACAGGAAAGGTGAAGTCTGTCGCCTGTCCTATTTCAGATCTAAGCCACAATTTTACATGAACAGCATAAGCAGTTGTATATATTCTCACTGAGAAGAATTCAAGACAATGACTTACATCTTGGAAAATACGGAAAAAATGCAACAAACGCCACGACCTGAATGAATCTGTAAGCATCAGCAGACAATGTTCAACACGATTATTTTACAACAGCACCACTAGATTAGATGAACTCTTCAGAGAAGCAGGGAATAACGCTGCAGGACATGACAAATAGATAATCAGTCCAAAAGGACTTCTCACTGGTACAAAACTGGTAATGAGCCAAAGTGGTAGTGGAAGCAGTGAAGTTCTAAAATGTTTTTAGGGTATTTCAAGCAGGTAAAATTCAGAGCTCATGTCTGAGTATATCTCACTGGAACAGTACGAATTCCATTTAAGACTAAATAAATCAGAAAGAAACTGAAATAGGTTATGGGGTGAAAATTGTTGGTCTCATCGGTAACTTACATTCATTGATAGAATCAGTAATTTTTATGCGTGGAAATTTATTGTGCTCATTATTGCCTAGTAACTCAGTTGAAACAGTTCATTGATGGCTTCCAAAGGCAAAGAATATCACAAACAAAATAGTGAAGGAGTCCAGCCCTCCCATCCCTTGTGTAAAGACTTAAGACAGAGACTGAAAGGGAAAAGGTAAAGATGCACGGCTCTGGGATCACATCAGAACATCTTCCCAGCTGTGTAGAGCTGAGGCTTCCAGTTCAACAGCAAGTCAGGCCCCCATTCAGACATGCTGTAGTGCCTCGTGCTGCCTACCAAGCAGGTCTAGGTGGCTCCCAGCTCAGCTAGTGGGAGCACTGAGGTTTCTACCACCCCAGTAGAAAATCAGATGCAACTCATTTAGGAGCTCTAGTTTGTACTTCAGAGATAGCACGCACTTCCTTTAAATGAATCTAAAGTTCTGGGCTACCGGAACCATCTTTGTAAATATCCAAAGTATGAAATCTGATTATGACATGTTTCTTCTGAATGAAGCTGATATGGTCGTCTCTATCACTAACCGTGCCCTTGCGAAGACTTTGTTAGTTGGCTGAGTTTATCACAGTGTTATAAAAACTGTGCACCATTATGGTTTATCGATTCTTTTTATCATTCCTTCTTTCTGGTAACAAAATGAAGGAGTTTCTAATCTTGACTGTGTTCAGAATATTTTCATGTTGGTTGCCTTTATTTTTATGCAGATTGTATAGAGAAAGCATAAACTTCTTTGGAAAAGCTGTAAGTAAAAGATCAAGCTGCAGCTCAGTGGGGGGAAGGGAGAGAAGGGAGGGCGGCGAGATCTATCCCAACCAATTAGGAATACCCTGTGAATTAGGCAGACATCAGTTGAACAACTTCACCCATCCTCCCCAGCCATGCCCCTGGACAAAAGAGAGAACCACAATGGTAGTTAAAACAATTATCATCCAGTGGAGCTTGATTCTAAACTGCTGTGCTAGGAAGTGGCAAGGAGCATTCAGATCCTAATGCAGCAAGCAATTCCTTTTTCCTCCCCTTGGGTAGAGAAGCTCCTGGCTTTTTAAGCAGTTCTGTACCTCTGAACTAGTCCTAGCAGGGCTTTGGGGTAGCATGCCACTGGCTCTGCATCCCATTATCATCACTGCGTGTCACTGGAGGCAACAACAGGAAAGAGATGCAGGAAGGACTGGGAATGAGAGGAGACATTAATAACAGTATACTGCTCTGTGCTGACAAAAACAGGAGAAGGTATTGAGGGCTGCTAGAGCAACAGAAGTAGGAGACATTGAAACAAAGGACATGAAATTTGGCTAATGCAAGATAAGACCAGCTTTGCAACAGCTTTGGTTACAAAAGCAATAGTAGTTAAATAGCAGGCATAACTGCATGTCCTGTTCCTTGCTATTTTTTGATGTTCGTCACATCATTTAGGGCCAGATTTGCAAAAAATATCTGTATGCCTCAAAGACAGAGAAATAAAAAGTTGAGCTTAAAGAAGTTCCTAAGAAAACTAGGAGCCTGTTCTGCTTTTAAGTGGAACTAAAAATACACATCATCAAAAAGCACAAATGCTATGACTTTGCTGGCATGTTGAATGCTGCTACCGTTCCTTGGCCTCTACGTCAGCTGGCACAGTCTAACAGCATCCACCCTCTTAAACCCTCTTAAAAACTCCTAAACACTGAACTCAAACCTAGATAGCTACATCTAGCTTCCTAAATTTGGCCTTTTAAATTGTAGGCTGACACCCTTACCGGCTGCTCTCGCTGATACTATCTCCACTTGTATACTTTCTTTCAGAAAGAAAGTCTCAATGCTAATAATTTAGGAAAAATTCACCTAAGAGATCTCCAGCCTTTCTTGCAAAGCCCCAGATTTCTTTTCTGTTAAGTCATTCAGCCTTCTGTCAATTTGCTGTAACCATACAGCCAAAAGCTGTGAGGCTGCTGTAGCATTCTTCAAACATCCAGGTACAACCAGGGTGCCACACATGTGATCCAATTTAGACTTCTAAATTAAGTAAATGGCACCCTCAACCTGTTTCTCTTCTTTGATGTGATGGGAATGAAGACAGTGACCCCAGATACAGACAGTTGCTTAACAGACTTCCAGACTTGCTCATATGATTCTTACTTTGATATACAACTGTCTAGGACCTTGCAGTGTCATGCTTCTATCCAAGTATTTGTTACTGTCATTGATCTCCACATAGAAAATGGATTAATTTCCATCAGCAAGTTCCAATTATATGCAAATTATAGGCAACTCTCAGATATTTTAAATCAAAGGGGACCATTATGATGATTAATCTAATTCCTATGATAGCACAGAAAGTAAATGTGATCCACTTGGTCTGTTTTTGAGTCCCATAAATAACTCCTTCAGTTTGGGCAGCATCAATTTAGTAATGGCTGCTGCTCAAGCTGAACTTCAGGGCCTATACACATCCACTTTGCTTGCTGATGGCTCTGTCTAAATGCTCCATTATCCACTCTCCAACCATTTTGCATTCCCAGAGCTAACAGGAATGTAAAATATGGCAGAATGGATAATTTCTGGCTGAAAGATGGGATCCTAATCTTGATGTTACTACCATGGCATTTCCAGGCTTTTCTAGAAGACTTTTGTGATGTAAATACTCGTCACTGACATAGTCATGAGTGTAGAACTTATTTCTAGGTAAGACATTCACCATTTTGGTCTACTGCATAGATCCTATCTGCATTCCTTTCCATGGAGGTGTCTTTGCAGAGTGAAATGGCCCTTGTAAAGGTCTTGGAAAGCAATGGCTGTTCTGTCTTCTTTCTCCTAATCTGAGATATTGTTACAAAAGGTGGGAGCTTGGGTGGAAGCTAAATTCTCGTTACTAAAATTTGGAGCTTTTGTTCTCAAATATGAACTTCAGTAGAGCTGGGAAAATTGTAAGAATTAGTACCTCAGCTTTTCTCCTCCATGACAGATTTTGGTCAGCATAGACACCTTCTGGTGCCTTTCAGGAACTTAGAACCTCAATGCAGAAGCTCTGGGACAACTTCACACACTCCAGAGTGAGCAGTCAGTTCTGGCCACAACAAGCATGCTAAAAAGCTTGGGTAAAAATGGAGGAAAAAACACCTGTAATTTATTCCTGCCACAGAAAATTTACAGCATGGACCAGGTCACACTATCTAAAAGCAGCATTATACCAGCAACCCAGAAAGCTCCATTGATCTTGGGATCAGTTAAGGCTTCTACCATCTTCGCCAATGCCTCCACCAGAGTATGTGTAGCCTAACAGTAGACTCAGCTAAGCACAAAGATATCTAATCTCCAGTACATATCATATACTCAGATACCTGAGTGGATAGGGTGGAAGCATCTTGAGAATATTTGTTCCATCATTAGCATCAACAGTTTTTCCTTATGAATATTTGCAATAAATAAATGCTTGATATGGGTACTGTAACACAACAGGGAACAGGGAAGGGTGGGGGGAGGGTTACGTCCTCATTTCTTGGCAGAAAGAAAAAAAACTATTCAGATTTAGCTCTGTTTGGAATAAATAAAAAACAAGCAAACATCTCTATGCACCCAAAGGCTTTGTGTAGCTGGAAGCTTTATTGATTCATATACCACCCACATAATCTGCCAAAATGCACTACATTTTTTTTATTTTAAAATATTCTTCACAGGAAAGTCTAACCCTCCAATCTCATCTATTTGAGGGAAAAGAATTAAATAAATCCTTTAAACACTACTAAGTCTGCTCTGGAAAAGGCTTTTGGTTGTGGCTCGAAGGAAATGCATTCTCTTGTCCTGCGGAAGCTGCATGTATTGTTTGGGAGCACCATGCCCAGCCCACAGAGACGAGATGACTTTTGTCTGTCATATCTGACAGCAAAACAGAGATTATTAGATAGGGCTCTTAGAAAGGGAGAAGTTCATATCAGGTCACTCTGTTTCAGCATGCTCCCTGGAAACGATGACACTGAACTCCCCAAATGCTGACAGTTGTGTGAGAAATGCAGCCTGATCTTTTGGAAGAATTGCCGTGACTTCTGTTTTGAGTGGGACTAGAAAAAAGAAATATCCCTGCAGATGAGCTATGTGTGACAACATGTAGCCTTGTGAGGGGCTCACTGTGAGCTGAAGAATGGTAAAAGCAGCAATAAGTATGTGAAGCTGCATGACCTGTGTGCTTTCTACCCAAATTACATGTGGTTGTCTGGTGGTAGCTGTTGACCGTGCTTTGGCAGGGGGGTTGGACTAGATGACCCACAGAGGTCCCTTCCAACCCCTACCATTTTGTGATTCTGTGATTCTGTGATTCAAAGTGTCCACCCAAATCTTGGTATGAACTGGGATATTTCTCCACTCCTGGGGCAAACTGGCACAAAAGAGTTTGCACCTACACTGTTCTTTTTTTACTTTTCCAAAACTGGATAGATGCATCCAGACTGTTTTCTGGGAATAGTCCCTAGTGCTAGCTCATGGGCAGTGTCTGAGAGATGTTTCAGAGATTGCTTTTGTTATGTGGGAAAAAAAAACAAGCCATGCCACTCAAACATTTAAGAGTATGTGCAACTGCATTCCAGTGCCAGAATTTTCATAGGGCAGCACAGACGTAGTTGGAGGGATTTAAATCATCTAGTTTTAAATAGCTAGAAAGTTCATCTAAGCTAGTTACCCACAATGCTCTTTGTAGTCCACTGAGAGAAAGGGACATTTTAGGACATAATTTATGGCATTTTAAACAAAACCTCCTAGATACATCAGATGAATTTACTCGAGGGTGTTCGTTTCTTTCCATTGTCTATGAGAGGAGTCCAATGTGGCGAGCTCAGATATAAACATTTACACTGTAGTCATGTGCCATTGAATAACATGTTCTTATTTAATAAATAATTAAACAAATAAGAATGAGTTCAGGGGTCTGAGCAACCTGATCTAATTGAAGATGTCGCTGCTCATTGCAGAGGGATTGGACTAGATGACATTTAAAGGTCCTTTCCAACCCAAATGATTCTACGATTCTGTGATTCTGTTCAACTCAGATGGCCCTACGTTGTGGGCTTTCTTTTTCTGCTTGGCATTTCTTTCTCACCATGTGTAGATCCTTCCACCCCAAAAGGGGGAACATGAGAAATGTGCAGTGCACAAGTGACTCTGCTGAATGCAAAATTATTGCTTTCTTCCCACCCAGAGGAATAAAGACCTACACGGTGAGAAACACCTCAAGGGCTTTGGTTCATTTTCCTGCAGTTAAGAAGTTAAGGCCAAAATAGAAAAGAAACTGAGATCACGCAAATCCCAGCCACGTGTATTAAACAGGAGATCATCCTTCAGACTGGCTAAATTAGTTCATCAATAAGATGCTTGAAGGGCAAGATTTCATACTTTCAGACTGTTGCCAGCAAAATATAAAAACAAACGAGGCAGTTATGGAATTGTATATTTCTTGGATGGCAGCTTAAAAATTAGACTTAATTGAAGGGCTAAAAAGAAAGTAGTTTCTTTGTTAGGAATGAAGGGTTTAAAAAAGAATTAGAGAAATTTTCAGCTTGGGTGTAGGGCATAATTACAAAAACATTAAAGCAAATAATTGGTAGCTCTGTAATTTTTTCCTCCCCAGGTAACTACCATATGTATTACACAGTGAATCATTGACTCTGTCCCTCCTATCATTAATTACTGTGATGCATAAATAATTGGAAAATTATATGTTCCAAAAATGATTTAGTAATACATTTTATGCATCTAATAAGCACAGGCTTTTAATCATCACTAGACATGTTATGATAAATTTTACTCTCCATCTCAACTATTCTGTTATCTCTCACTTATGCGGCTGCCATCTACTTGCATGCAAACATCACTAAATAACTTCACATCACATACTTCCTAGTGGATACCTTTTACTGGTCTTTATTCTGCTAGATGTTTTTGGTGTCGATATTTTGGCTTGAAATTTGTTTAAGGGTGTTCCTAGCCTCAGAAACAGATTAAACTATTTATCCTAAACCCATAAACTATTGTTTAATTTGAATGGAAATGTCTTAATCTGTTTTTTCCATCCATTTAAAACAGTATGCACCTTTTGTTTTGCACAGTGGGGACATTTCAAAGCTGTTGCTATATATGAACTGAAATATCTGAAAACATACTCTTTTTAATTAGAAACAGTAAAACATATTTTAACATGTGTTGATCATCATAGTATCTGTTATTTTCTTTCTTCAGGTTTAACACATTAGGTTTGACACTCCGTCATCAAGTTATACGACTCAACACCTTAAGGAACCTGGAAAAGCACAAGAACTACTGATATGTCAAGATGTTATTTCAAGTTCAATCCAAGCAACACAACCTGTCAAAACTGCTCAAATTAAATTTGCTACTCTGCAGTTAATCATCCATTCTTGCTTTTAGTACTGTTTACAGTCGTATTGCTTACAGAACTTAGAGCTTTTGCACACAAGGCAGAAATCCAGGTTTGTGAATGACCAAGTAAGGGTGATAATGAAGTGATTTGGTTCAGTAAACTGTCTTCAACTAAGTATAGAGTTTGCAGCCAATTTTTCCAATTGTATTTCAGATATACATTCACATACCAATTGACAACACAAACTGTTAACAATGGTTATCTATTTCTAAGTCAAGCAATATATAGTAGGCTCTGACTCTGGTGGGGCTAATCCTGTTGTCCTGAATTTTGTAACTCTCCTTTTTGAAGTAAATAAATAAGAAAACCTCATTTGCCCATTTATTCATAGGTACTAGGTAGAGCATTTCAGCTTGTCTTAAGTTCCAAAGATTTATAGATGTAGTAACGTTTATAGTATTTGGAGCTGGGTTACTGTATAGTTCAGATTAATACAGCACAATGAGTAGCCAAACAGAAGACTAGGTCTTTATAGACTCAAAGAATACGAAAATTATTAAAAATTTAACCCTACTCTCTCAGGACCTATAACGCCATTTCAAACCATCTGCTGTTTCCACAGGACTGAATGGGGTTGCAACAGTACAATCAGACTTAATGACTAATGTAAGTATGAGACGGGATTCAATTTATCTCAGCATACGAAATACCACGTGTCATACTTACCCCATGTATTTAGAAGGTGGCTGCCATCTTGAGATATTCTGCAAGTCAGGGACTAGCTAACAGAGAGACTTCTCTCTTAAATGATCCCCTGGTTGCAAAGTTCCTTTCTGAATTCCTGCTAAATATCCTGTCCCCGTTCTGAGGAGGAGACATTGTGCCTGGAAACTCAGCCCTGCCCCTCTGGAAAATGCCACAGGCTTCAAGCAACCCTCTCTTATTCTGCCAAACTGCTCCTGTTACCCCCAGACAAGGGGTTTACAGAGGACCACTGCTAGGAGCTCCAGGAAAACCATTTTGTAAAATAACCTTTCCTGACCTTATGGAAGCAATTCATAGATGGAAATCTGGATTGCTTCTGGGAGGAAAAGCTCAACCGTTGAAGTAGACAAGACAAATCACTGCCAAGACTTTCTGTGCCTGCAGAAAATGCATGGCAGGAAAGGAGTGAAAAGATGTCTTGTTAATTCTGTTGTGATCCAAATCATGACAGAAAGCAATGCAGGAAGTTAGGGAACTCATTCACAAGGAAGTGTATTAACACTCGAAATAATCTCTGGCAAAAAGCATGATATCAGAAACTTTGACTTAATAATGACAACATTCACCCTACTCGAAACACCACACTGAAAGTGCTGCGAAAACAGGTGCTGGAGAGGTGTGGAGCATAGAAAGTGGAAATGTGAGAACTGAAATCTCTTCCCCACTTTCCCCATACAGCAATCTCATTTGGCTCTTCTGTGTGCAAATTCCCCAAAGCAGCTTGTCTTCTATGTGAAAGAGGTGAGGCTGGTTCTGATAATCCCCTCTCCTCTCCATCTCCTCACAGGAGTTTGATATAATGAAAAGGTGGAACTGGTGTCTGACTCTTCGGTAAAAAGAGCAGTTTTGTTCAATTATTATAACTCTTTTCAACTATGAAAGCTAGTTGTGAAAAGTCACTAGTAGTTAGTTTTATTTTGGGGTTCCTAAATCTCTAGAGAACAGTTTTTAACTAAGTCTCTCTACTAGGTTTGGTTAGATTCAAATAAATGTATTTTTGCCTGCAATTAGCATAGCTACTGAACTTCTATCTAGAATAGTTATCAAAGGAATTTCTGAAAAGAAGTCTAAGCTTTTAGAACATAGAATCATTTGGGTTGGAAGGAACTTTTGGAGATCATCAAGTCCAACCCCCCTGCCATGAGCAGGGACATCTTCAACTTGACCAGGTTGCTCAGAGCCCTGCCCAACCTGGCCTTGAATGTTTCCAGGGATGGGGCATCTACTACCTCTTCGGCTAACCTGTGCCAGGGTTTCACCACCCTCATTGTAAAAAATATCTTCCTTATATCTAGTCTGAATCCACCCTATTTTAGTTTAAAACCATTACCCCTTGACCTGTTGCAACGGGCCTTGCTGAAAAGTCTGTCCCCATCTTTCTTACAACCCCATTTTCAAGTACCGGAAGGCTGCTCTAAGGTCTCCCCGGAGCCTGCTCTTCTCCAGGCTGGACAGTCCCAACTCTCTCATCAGCATTTCCTGATTGCAGAGGTGTTCCAGCCCTCTGATCATTTTTGTGGTCTCCTCTGGACCCGCTCCAACAGGTCCATATTTTTCCTGTGCTGGGGTCTCCAGAGATGGACACAGGACTCCAGGTAGGGTCTCATCAGAGCGGAGAAGAGGGGCAGAACCACCTCCCTCAACCTGCTGGCTGTGCTGCTGGGGATGAAGCCCAGGATACAGTTGATGTTCTGGGCTGAGAGTGCACATTGATGGCTCTCGTCCAGCTTTTCATCCACCAGTCCCCCCCAAATCCTTTTTGGCAGGGTTGCTCTCAAGCCCTTCACCCTCCAGCCTGTATTGATACTGGGGATTGCCCTGACCCATGTGCAGCCCCCTGCACTTGGCCTTGCTGAACCTCATGAGGTTCACACAGGCCCACTTCTTGAGCTTGTCCAGGTCCCTCTGGATGGCATCCTATCCCTCAGGCATGTCAGCTGCACCACTCAGCTTGGTGTCATCTCCAAACTTGCTGAGGGTGCATTTATTCCTACTGTCTAGGTGACTGATAAAGATAATAAACAGTAATGGTCCCAATACAGATCCACAAGGGACACCACTTGTTACCGATCTCCATCTGGACATTGAGCCGTTGACCACTGCCCTCTGGATGTGACCATCCAATCAATTCCTCATCCACAGAACAGTCCACCCATCAAATCCGTGTCTCTCCAATTTAGAGAGAAGGATGTTATGGGGGACTGTGTCAAAGGCCTTACAGAAGTCCAGATAGACAACGTCTGTAGCTCTTCAGTTGTCCACTTATGTAGTCACTCCATCATAGAAGGTCACTAGGTTATACTAGTATAATGGGTATACTTGTGCCTGGCATTACTCCATCCTTGGTGCAGAATCTGGCTTTTGGACTTGTTGCTTTTCGTTCCATTAAACATAGCCCATTGCTCCAACCTGTCTAGATCCACCTGCACTAGGCTATGATAAAATAGTTGGTATCAACCAAACTGCTATTGTGAAATGCTGTGCTAACTCCTGAAGTCCACTAAGGAATTGTGCTGGAAGCCAAAAGCATTGCAAGAAACCCTTTAACTATTTAACAGCACAGATGATAGCGTTCAAGACCCTGCGCCCATGCCTTACCACTGTTTAGTCTCTAGCATAGACTATAGAGGACTGGAAACTCAGTAGGAGGGAATGCCATGAGGCAATACCAGGTCAGTGATATTTCTGAGGCAGCCCCAGGTATGGAAAGGCTAATATGCTCTACTGGATACTGCCTACCACCATAGGGAAATAGTAAGAAGGAGGAAAAAGAGTCTACAATACAGGTGTTTTCATGTCATTAGTGGAAAAATACATTGGAAAATTGCTCCCAGATAGTTGGGAGAAAACATCTTCTCATCAGAGACTTGAAGAGCCCAGACTCATTGAAAAGGAAGACATAGCAGCATTACTTTTTCAAGGAGAAACTACCCTGAACTAACAGGCTATTTAGTCAGGCAGGTAAAGGCATAACAAAATCCAATGCTGAAAGCTGGAAGCAGAGAAATTCAAATGAAGAATTGGACACACATTTTAAACGGTGAGGGCAATGTGGAACTGGAACACATTGCCAGGGCAAGGGATGGAGTTTCCAACATTCAGTGTCATCAGATCAGGTGTAGATAATTTTCTGACAAAGCTTTAATACAGACATCTGTCGATAAATTGAAAACTAAGTGAAATGTTAATGCCTTCCAAGGGTGTTAATACAATGAAAGTGGATTAGACAACCTAATGCATCTTTATGGCATGAGGATCTGTGAAAGCTTCACTCTTATCCCAGTGGGGATAATTGGCACTTCAACAGCCTTGGTGAGATGGGTCAAGGCTGGTGGAATTCAGAGGAAAGGAAAAGAGCGACAATTTAGGGTCACAGAGGTAAAGGCTTTATTTGAAGGACCACAGCCTTCTGTTCTTTCCTATGAGTGCTTACTTGCACTCTCCTTGGCAAAATGCTTGGAGGAGGGAATGCTTGTGATATTTGTCAGTAAACTAAACAGCTCCAGGTAATATTCCCAAGCACTCAAACCTGATAATCTATACCATTAAACTGTGCGAATGGGAGACTGTTTGGCTCTGGGCCTCTAGCCCTCACCCAAAGCAACTGTAAATTAGGGGAAGCCAAGGACCCATGCCAGTAGGCACTTCACATGCAGCCTCCTTGCTCGAGAAGCTAAGAGAGTTCAAGAGTACGGATGTGGGCCATCCTGTGCCAGCTGGCCTCAGTGATGGAGAATTAGTCTAGGCATGTTTAATTTACTGGTATAGACATAGTTCTTGTTTCTTTAAGCCGCAGTAGTTATCCAAGGAGATATAAACTAGTCTGAGTTAACTTACTGTAGACCTTACAGTTCTCAGGACAAGACAGAGCATTGAAAACAGAGGTCTAGGGTCTTTGTTTTTGCTTAGTATTTTCCCTAGCACTCTGAAGATATGTACTATATGGTAGATTTTCTCTGAAAGTTATCTGAACAATTTTGCAAGGGTTCACAGTCTTGCTGTGTGCAGCTATTGGAGTGCATCCGCTGAAGTAGGAGTCTCCCACTCTTTCCATCTGGAAAAAATTGAGTACAACTGTTGTAAGACCTTTTCCAAGGTGACACAGTAGCAAACCCAGGGAGGAAAACCAAGGTTAATTTCTTCCAAGTGAGGTGCACTCTAGGTTTGAGCTATCCTTATCTGTGCTCATCCATGCAAGAAAAGGAGGTGATCCACAGGGACTATTCATGTGAGGTAGGGCCATATTACTGAACTCTCTCTTTGAGATACTTTTTGTTCCCTTCCCTCCTTTCCCCAAATCAAAGCTATTTACTACTTTCAGGCAGGGACAGAGTCTCCAGTGTCACACTAGACAGTGTTTTCATTGACCAGCAGCCAGTATATGAAGCCAGTATATATTGCTTCAATGAGTCTGTCTAAATGACCTCAAGCAACGGATTTCAGGTCATATCATGGACTGGCACTATCCAAACAAGACACATCAAGACAAGGTTTTTGGTGTGTCAGATGTGGTTTTGAGTTGGATTGAGACATGACAAGTTGTCAAAGAAATGCCATCAAACATTAGTGTTTCTTTTCTTTAAAATATGATATTGTGTATTTCTATCACAAGGCTTGTATAAAACAAGAAACAACCCCCCAAAACTTTATTTTGGGCCTTTGTTGAAAAAAGAACGCACAAATATTCCTACTGGTACACAGAGTAAGACTGACTTAAGACTGATTTACCAGCATTTAAGTACAAGAATGAGCATTTTACTGTCCTTTTTGTATTTTTAGGTGAACATAAGAAGGAATTGACAAGGTATTTATCTGTTTTCAGCTACAGATATTTGAATCCAGACTTTCCAAGTTGTCGACTAATAAATGGACCATGAAATCACCCATCATAAGACAATTCTCACTCTTGCTTGTGTAAAGATTTGAGAACAGTTGCTCTCCACTTATAACGTTCAGAGAAAGAATTCCACTTTGGTTAATTTTGTCTACTTTCCAAAGAATTTGGAGTTTAATGCAAACTCACTGCTAGCCCCAAATGAACAGCTACTCAGTAATTCCTCTCAGCTGAGGTGGTGAGAAACATTTTGCTGAACTATCTTTCTGAAATGACCTGTTAAAATCAAGCTCCTTCTCCATTGCAGTACACAGGATAATTTAAACCATGACCATTACAAGGTGACTTCTCCAGCTGACAATGAGAGAAAAAATACTCGTCTCAGATAGACCACTCTCTGTGATGCTTCAGAGAGCTCGTTACTTCTGCTGTCTCAGAAATTCGCTTCTTCTAGCTCACACTCTGGAGAACATTGCTTTTATTTCTGGAGTTCACCAATTTGATCCTCAGAGGTTGGCACAGTCATTCACAAATTATAAGAAATAAAAGAAGAAAGTTGAAGGTCTGGAAAGCTGTTGCGGTTATCAGAACTGATTCTGTAACAATACTGGGCATGGCATCTGCTCTTATTTATGGAGCAGGGATTCAACCTTCAACTGCAATCTCACACGTTCCACCACAAGACCTGTGTCCACATGCCTCTTCTGTGATCCCATATGGCAACTGCAGTTGATCTATGATCCTTTGTATCTTTATATGATCTTGTATGTCAGATGCGTTTGCTTGCTGTGCAAATCTCTTGGATCCTTAAAAAGGATAATTGAGAAAACCTCACACTTCAAATGAAAAAGTCTCACCTCCCAGCAATGCCCTACATCTCAGAGCTCCTGCTTAAACTAGCACATTTATATGTACATTTTTCCCCGAACAATTCTAATCTGGAGTTAAAGCTGTTGACTCTTTCCTTAAAAACTCAGCCTGCATCGTCATGTTCCACAGCAAGTTGTTTCCATAGTAATAAATCTTGTAAATACAAAACAGTCCCTGAAATGACTCATATCTTTGTGAGATCAGCATTTTGTTCAAAGTAAAATCTCAAATGGAGAAACGTTAGCCAAAAAATGAGGAAGCAGCAGAAGGAAGGCAAGGGACTGAGAAGAGAGTGTAGTGAATTTATGGCACTTGGTGGTTATTGTTGAGTTAAGGACATATTTGCCTCTCGCTTCTAGCTGTTGCAGTGCATTTAATTTCATCCTGTTTATCGTGAATCTTCCAAAACTTATTATTTATGAGACATGGCCAAACAGACTCAGTAGCATCCGTCAGGACAGTGTCGGTCCCTTTACCTGCAGTCAGGTGGGTGAACCTGGTTTCACTCTCCACAGCTGGAGAGCTCCTCAAGTCACTGACCTCTTCCCTTTCTTCCCCTATCCCATCGCTCCTGCTCCCCTGCATAGCATCTCTGGGCATCAGCAAAAAGGCAACTCTGCTATGTTATCAGCTCAGCTGTAACAGAGTAAATTGGGAGGCTTCCCTTAATCACTCTAGATGCAGGTTTACTGAAAAATTTATCTCTGACTACAGGCCAGGGCTGCCTCCCAAGTGGGAGAAACCTGCTGCTAATTTGAATTTGTCAGAGTGGAGCTGTCTGGTTACTTTTATAGCTGGGGAGGACAAAGTAATGATTTTTTATTTTTATTTTACTCTAAGCAGGCAAATATATTAAACAAAATTTGGTTCCTCAAATAGTGCCTGGGAATGAGCTTTGCTTTGCTGTTACAGAAGCTGGAATTGTTGAGCATTAATTCAGAGCTAATATTTTGAAGCAGAAGGTTTTTCACACTGAGCTGTATTGCTTGCAGGTCAGACTTAACCCCCTGAGATTTTCTCTTTTCTTTTTTCTTTTCCTTTCTTTCCTTTTTTCTTTTCTTTTCTTTTCTTTTCTTTTCTTTTCTTTTCTTTTCTTTTCTTTTCTTTTCTTTTCTTTTCTTTTCTTTTCTTTTCTTTTCTTTTCTTTTCTTTTCTTTTCTTTTCTTTTCTTTTCTTTTCTTTTCTTTTCTTTTCTTTTCTTTTCTTTTCTTTTCTTTTCTTTCCTTTTCTTTTCTTTTCTTCTCTTTTCTTTTCTTTTCTTTTCTTCTCTTTTCTTCTCTTTTCTTTTCTGTTTTCTTTTTTCTTTTCTTTTCTTTTCTTTTCTTTTCTTTTCTTTTCTTTTCTTTTCTTTTCTTTTCTTTTCTTTTCTTTTCTTTTCTTTTCTTTTCTTTTCTTTTCTTTTCTTTTCTTTTCTTCTCTTTTCTTCTCTTTTCTTCTCTTTTCTTTTCTTTTCTTTTCTTTTCTTTTCTTTTCTTTTCTTTTCTTTTCTTTTCTTTTCTTTTCTTTTCTTTTCTTTTCTTTTCTTTTCTTTTCTTTTCTTTTCTTTTCTTTTCTTTTCTTTTCTTTTCTTTTTTCTTTTCTTTTCTTTTCTTTCCTTTCCTTTCCTTTCCTTTCCTTTCCTTTCCTTTCCTTTCCTTTCCTTTCCTTTCCTTTCCTTTCCTTTCCTTTCCTTTCCTTTCCTTTCCTTTCCTTTCCTTTCCTTTCCTTTCCTTTCCTTTCCTTTCCTTTCCTTTCCTTTCCTTTCCTTTCCTTTCCTTTCCTTTCCTTTCCTTTCCTTTCCTTTCCTTTCCTTTCCTTTCCTTTCCTTTCCTTTCCTCTTTTCTTGTCTCTTCTCTTCTTCTTCTCTTTTCAAAATTTTCTTTTGCTTTCATATTTGTAACTAAACACAGAAAAAGTGGGAACTGCTATTATGACCTTTGCTAGCGTAAATTTTAGAAGGAACCTGTGGGCTGCTCTAAAAGAATATTATTGCAGTCCCTGCTCTGGACTGGCTGGAACGCAGAGTATGTAGATTTGTGCACACGTGTATATGTGTGTATGCACAAGAATTCTGACTACCAGTCAAGCTCCATGTTGCTTCTGTGTCAGGGCAGACTGGGAACTTTTCAAGAGGATCCTCTCCATAGTATCTGAGTGGTAGAGCTAGTCTAAATCATTCAGACAAAAATTATTCTTTAAAAAGGAACAGACTTTCTTTAAACCCCCAGCGCAAAGTCCTTAAAAATGTCTGTGGTTCTATCATTAATCAATGTTGATTAAAACTATAGGGCTATGATAAATAAATACATAAGATCATTTGAAGAAAAACATAAGAAACTATTCCAAAAGGCAAGTGGAAGTTTTTAACGATTTCTAATGACTTTGGAGTTGGGAGGATTATTATTTCGGACTTTTCTTCCCAGCTCTCTTGAGCGGCTATTGTCTGAACTGTTGTTGACCGATCAGAAGATCAAAAATTCATAGTGGAAAAGATCACATACAACCTGGTAGATGCTTGGCTGTGGACTTTTTCCAGCACCTTCATGGAAATATCCAGTTTGGTGAATCCAGTGTCTTTAGAAGCCATTAAAGGTCCCTGACTCAAGAGAAGCAAAGCCACTCTGCATCCATGCTATATCCAGGACATGTTGCAAGATCTTTGCTGTTCAACGTTGTGGCTGAGTGTTGAGATATGAGACCTTTCTCCGGGTTGCTGGAGGGTTCACATCCTGTTAGCAGAAGTTGCAGTATGTGTTATTTCGCAGATGGTACTTGATAACCTGGGTCCTGTAACATATTCACCAAAAGCCTCATCACACATGAACCACAGCACTGATGGAAGTACAACAAGATTAAAATAAAACCTTCCACCAAAAACCCAAAGTTTAAAATTTTTTTATTTTATCATTCTGAAAACACAATGGGTGAATTTTAACAAACTTTTTTCTGGGTATTGCTCTCAGTGTTGAAGCTTAGTGTAATAAGGCATTCAAGAATTTGCTTAACTTAAATAATACAGGAATTTTCACTGACTGCAACATGTCACATTCAAAGTGAACACTTGATAGGAGAAGGCACAATATTCCTACTGAACAGAGACTACTGTTAGTAAGGAAAAATCTGATTTTGATAGAAAGATAGAGGTAATTTTATAGCAACAACAAAAAAAGTGAGCTGAAGAACTTTAAATTGCACATTGGTCTGAGATGGTCTGAGATGTTGTTTTGTGCAGCCACTCTAAGAAGCAAGACTATGTTAAAACTATTCAAAAAGAAAAAAAAAAGGAGATGAAGAAGAAAAAATCTTGAGGAAATTCTGTTTTGCTTTCTGAAAATGAGAGATTAAAATATTTGTCTAAATAATTGATGTGATTTTCTTTGATGTGGCAACATTTTGCTCTTGCTGCTCAAATTCTTACTGCACAGGAGTGTCTGAAGGATATATTAGTCAACATTTGTAAAGAGCTTTGCAGATGAAAGCTCTGTGTAAGTGTGATTACTTCACCCCCAGTGAAGGAAATGTGCTTCCCTTCCTCTGTTGTCCATTCTGATTCCTTGTTTTCGTCCTCTTCTCAATGAATAATTTTTTTTTTTTTGATGTTAAAATAGGTGGGTGGTTTATCAGTTATGGTGGACTCCAACCCAATTTTTTTTTGTATGATCATCCAACGCATCTTTTTGCTTTTGTAAATGGATTGTTAAACATGATAGTCAAGTATTTTGCATCACATTCTAGATGGCTAAGCACATAAAAAAAACAAGTGTACACTGAAAATCTTTCTTGTTTGAAAGAGTACCAATAGAAAACAGTTCATATTAACACTGAAAATCTTTCTTGTTTGAAAGAGTACCAATAGAAAACAGTTCATATTAACAAGTGTGGCATAAAGATTATTTTACCTCCAGTGTTTGTGATTAGAGTTCTAATGCTGTGCCGCTTTTAAGCATCACAATTTCATTTCTACGTTGCAATGTACAGTAGATGATGAGTAGAGAAAGAAAAAAAGCCTGAACAAACCATCAACAAAATATCCTGATTATTTAACAAGAGAAAACCCTAAATAATCAGCTCTGTCTCAGAAAGAAAAAGGGCACAAAGGCAAACACGGTATTGTACTAGATCTGTAAGCTTTTTATTATTATTATTTTTAAATAACAAATAAAATAGTGAACCATTTTTCTTCTCCGTCATAAAAAACCTGACTTTGATCCCCAGTACAGCCATTGAGTGGAAAATTGAACCACACTATAATTGCTTTCCCTGTGACCGATAAAGTGGTGTAACAAATTTTGTGTTTGAATGATAAAATCAGCAATTGGCCCCTAGCAATTCCTTCTACCATTCCTCCAAGGACACCAGCGTCCATCAGGCTCCAGGGCTAGAGCAAAAGCTGAAGAACTGTAAATCTACTCCAAGTTGTTGTTGGATACTAGCTTTCGTTGTTGCTCTTTTTTTTTTTCTAAATAGAGAGCTACGTGAATAGTGTTTATGTGTTTATTTGTTTGATTTTTAAATGACTAGGGTAAGTACTTCTAGATCACCTAAAAAATACAAATAAAATGAAAGAAATAGGTGGAAGCTTATTGTAGCTATACAAACTAAAACTATCCCAAATAAAATATATTTTACTCCAGAGTAAAATCTTGTTAGAAGGAGAAAATTGCTTTCCTCATAAGCACAGATAAGTCCCAGAGCCTGTCGATGCAGAAAACACCTAAGAAGCATTTTCTCCCCAGGAAGGGAGAGGGTTATGTTTTAAGCTCGTTTTGATGAGGTTTTAAGGTAAGAAGCAAATCTTTATCTCATAACCACTGAAGTAGCAATTAAAGGAGTTTGAAACAAATGGAAATTTTAGAGGCAAAGAAACAATCATATTTATTTCTATTTATCTGTAGGTCTAATTAAAGAAAAGAGAGTGTGAAGTGAGGGTTATTTGAATTTACACCTTTAAGCTGATTACAGACTTAGGAACCTCATGTGAGTCCCCCAGTGTTAAAAGTTATTCTTCCTTTGTTTTCTTACACAGTGGATGGGATTTTTAGCCCAAATATCCAAAGATGTTTTTAGCTTCTGTCTCAGAAGTTACTATGAGCTCTGCCCTAGGTGGTATCTCACGGGGTAGTACTCAACCGCCTTTGCAGACCTAAGTTTCTTGGGACTAATGAATTCACTTTTGCAAGACCAAAAACTCCCCTGCTTTATAATCACCTATCTTATTGCAACTGTGTAAGTAGATGGGAAAAGAATAAATTATTTCTTATTCTCTCTCTCCCTGTTTTTTTTGTAGTTTTCTTTCTACTGCTATTTTTATACCTTCTGCTTCACTCTTCCCTAATGAAAGTGTCAGGTTGCTACCTCCAGGTGAACTAAAGGCACAGAGGTGAGTGCTCAGCTGGTGAAAACTGTCATTGCTTCTAGTTTCCTTGGTGACAGTGTAGATGCAATATCGCTTTCCACATCTGCCTCAGCTTGGGTCATACACTAGATTATTTGGCGTTCTCCACTGTTAGCATAAAATAATGATCAGGAAGCCACATTGAGATTAATGCATCTTGCCTTCACTTTGAAATAAATAAATTAATGCAAGCAAATGATTAATGCTGTGTACTGCTGTCTTTATTTCTCTCACAATCCTTCCGCTGATATGGTTTACAACATAACACTACAGATAATTTAACTGGTAGAACTGGTGATACGCAGGAGAGTAGATGGAGATACGAGCAAGATGGAAACAAGCAGCCAGATTCAGGACCTCAGGCTGGATTGACATGGAAAGAAAGAAAACGCATAATAACAATGGGTTTTGACAGAATTAAAATTTAAACTCTGTGACTATGTCTATAACAGCAAATTAAATAGTTCCAGGCCATGGCATAGAGACTAAACATTGTGATTGTCCTGGTGTAGTCCAGCTATCGTTGCCCTGAATGATACCCTGACTCAGTCTGGGACTCAGGATGGTCCATAGACCATTGCCATTAGGTAGTTTGGATGCTGCCACTCAGTTTTGGAGGTCCAGACAGTTCAATACCATGGATGTAGACCATTCCATGGCACCTAGCTCTAGTGTTAAATGCGTCTGGTACTGTTTTATTTATTAATACCGAACTAATTGTTATCCACATTTGTTAATACAGAAATAAATGTGGTTTCACCTGATCTGTTCAGGCAGAGTCTGAGAGAGAACCTCCTTCCTTACCTAAAGCAAAACTGCTATGACCTCTGAAGACTGGCTCCCACCCAGCTGTACTGGTTTAAGACTGTATTTGGTGTACCACCAAACCAGTTCTGTGAAACAGCCAACGTAAATCAAAGCACACAAGTAAAAAAAACCAACAAAACAATTTAAAGGTCTTTGGAGGAAAGCATTATTTAAAACCAGATTATTTCACTGATTCAGGGTTAGATATCAACCCTCCAAACAGCTAATTCAACACAATTAAAGGGATACTAATCCTTAGGGATCGGAGAGACTGCAATGAGTCTTTATCAATGGGATCTGGGAGTGGAAATGTGTTAAAGTGGAGCTGTGAGTGCAGGCATGTGCAGTCAAGTCCTTGGTACCTGCTATGCCCTCTCTTCTGACATGCATGGCTACTGGGATGTGGTGCAGCAATATGTTGTTGCTGGATGTCCTGTCGTATTCCTTGGTGCTCGATTATGGCTCACTAGGCAATGTTAACAGGTACATATGGACTTTGTTTACATGCCTTCTCCCATGTCTTTTTTCCTGTATATAAGTCAAAAGAGTCACCTGCCACACACATGCAGGCCACTTCTTAAACTTTGGGTCATCTGGCAAGGAAGCTGTCATAAAACAAGACTTTTATCACTTTCTAGGATGCTTTGAAGCATACAGCTTTCTAGGGCGGCATTCCATTATCCCAGCACATCATTACAGTCTCCCTCTAACACTAAGAGTGCATTCTACAGTAGGCAGCAGCTCCTGTGGTCCACCAAGCACCGCAGCAAACTGAAGAATGATGGAGCAGGAGGAGGTTTGTAGCACCGCAGTCATGAATGGCTCACATAGCTGAGATTTTGGGCAAACTAGAAAGCACCATGAAGCAGAAACTGTGCTTCCTGCCCAACACATGTGGATCAGAAAGTCTACCTTTGCCTGCTTATAAGGGAACATAGTGGAGACATGGACTTAAGCTATTTTACCTACGTTAGTTACTCTGCTGTGCATATGGAACCCTTTGCCTGTCTCAGTTCCAGTAAACACGGAAGCAATAGGCTGCAGGAAGGTATTTGTCACAGAATTTGCCGTGCTTTGTTGCTGTTTTTCACTTTCTGTGCTAAACTACTGCAGCTTGTTACCTTGTTAAGTTCAAGAACCACCACCAGCACAACTGGGCACCATCAACACCCAGAAAGGTAATGAAACCCAAATGTACTCAGTTTTTTAATAATAACAAAAAAAGGATGCCTTGGACAAAGTTGTCTGAAATGGATGTCCACAACGTCTTAAAAGCTTCCTTAGACACCTTCAAACCTGACCCATGATTTCAGAAAGTCAGTAATTTTAGCTAAAACCAGAGCTCTAAATATGAAGAAAGACGTAGCCAGTATAAATCTCTAGTTATAAATAATGGCATCCCTTTTTGTCTTTGTTTAACATTTTTGTGAAATCAATAATAAAACCAGCTACCAGTGTGCACTGGTATGCAGGAAACCCACGCAAGTACTCTAAAGCTGGCCATATGTGTTGTCCTATAGAGGTGTTTTGTCCTCTGAACAGATTCATGATGTAAGGTTATTGAAGATCAGACCAGCTGGGTAGCCTTGTGTAGAAGCATGGCCCATAGAGAACTATATCCCATGTGCAAGATGCTTTTGTGAACTTTGGGAATAATCAGTTAAATATAACGTCCCAGATTGATCCAAGGATCTTCCTGCTGCTTCTTTGTGAGGTGGAACAGAGAGAATTCCTCTTTAAGGGTGACAGTGGCATTGTCCCACTTTCTTTTTGGCAAGATGGGTACAATCTGTGGCATCTCATCTGCCCACTCCCATGGCCTGATTCAATTCCTGGCTGGTTTGGGCAGTCCTGATCTGAACTATCGCAAGCACAATTAGATGAAACCAGAAAACACTGCAGGTGTTAACTTTGCAGAGCAGGTTTGTACAAAAAACACATTGGAGGATTTTATGTATTGATTAAGTGGAGTAATATTAATATGTCTTTTGCCTCCAGTCAGTTTCCCTCTCTTCAGAACATCCCCAGATGGGAACCAAGATATTTTCCCTTATTCCAGCTGAATACTAATGCCATAAACTTTGGTGTGACTGTTTGACCTGTGCCTCTTCTTTCTCCTGTATTTTATTTTATTTTATACTATTTATTTTGTTTTATCTGGTTCTCCAGAGATAATAATTTCACTTTTTTTTTTTTCCATTCTCTCTCTCACGTGTCCTCCCATCCCACCACTGACGCAGCGACTGATGGTAGGCAGCTCTGTCTCCCTTGACCTCGTCAACATCAGAAAGCATTTTCAAATCTCAGTCATCTCTGACAGCCTTTGAGCAGAGAAATGAGACAGTCTCCCTGACACAAAGGCTTCTGGCCTGGGGTAAAAAAACTCCTTTTGAAACAACAACAACAAAAAAAATCACTCCAAACACTCCACACACCACACAGCTTTTCATTCATCTTGCTATGCAGCCCCTCTATACTGTATTAGTTTTCAGAGATTACAGTCTTTTTGTTTATTGTTGGCCAACCACCATACCTAAGATACTTTGCTGTTCTGTTCTGCAGTTTTGCAAGAAAGAAAGGCAATCGTTTACATACTGCAGTTGTAATGCCTGAGTCTGTGTAGATAATTCGCCCTTAGCTTGATTTCAAAGGCTGCTTCTGCATACAGAGGCTGATAAAAGCATATCGTGAAGAAACATGGGAGACTCTTCTGGAGTATAACGTGCAGATTTCTGTTCAATGGAGAAACTGAGGCACTGGAAGGCTTGTGTGAAATGCTTAAATCTCCTCTTTCCTACCTACTATTTCTGTTTTGTAAGATCCCACAGAGTATAAGCCTCTTCTAAAAGTGTTACCTCTCCAGCATCTTAGGACAACACCTACTGTTAGATTAATGTCCAACTTTTCCCGTTCCCACTTACTCTAAAGGAAAGCTGCTTGCCTGGATGCAAAATTCACCACTTAGCATTCCAAAATATACCCCTATGAATTTCATTGTCATTGATGTCTGGCTTCATAGAGATGGAAATTATAGGCACACCAGTAGGGAGGGGAAGGCAAGTGAATGCATTAAATCCAGCAATGCTGGCTGAGATGGGACAGCTCAGTTGTTGATTCCCACAGACCTCAGCCTCCTGCAGTAATGTGTAACTATTGTTTCGTGCTTTTTATCAAAACAGACACGTTTGCTGGGGTTTTGCAGTTTGCCACACTGAAGGGACAGATGCTTTTGCTCGTAATGTGCAAGAATTCCCTTCTATTCTTCTCGACAGTGGTCTGCTGAAGCTTTGTGTTAGAAAGGTCTGTTTCTCAGACCTTCTGTCAAGCTGCCTCCACAACACAAATTCACCCTGGCTTTGCATTTCAAGAGTTTAGGCAGTCATCACCTCCAAAAAGCAGACCAAAATTAAGGAGGGAACTGGATAACTCACAGTAAGAGCATAGCCCCTTAATGTTTTTCTGTTGTAGCAATTTTTTCTGACAAGAGTATCAAGGGAAAATACTATAATCCTGATTCCTTATGTTTTCATTGTTTTGGACTCAGATCTGTTCTGATAAGTGCAGCAGCAGCATTTGACTCCTTTCTTAATCCAGTCAGACTGCTGAGGAGCAAACCCAGGGGCTTCAAGTACAGCAAGAGCACTTCTGGCATGGTATGGCATGCCTCGTAGCTGAGCTGGTACAGCACGTGCAAGCTAGCTGCAAGGTCTCGCTTTAATCCCCAGCTGTGACTTGGTATTTCTTTCTCATTAAAGGCCGCAGGGCTATCAAAGTTGGGTGAATGGTTGCAGAGAAATGTCCAGGGAGACTCTCCTAATGAATGTGCCCATCTTTATTGAAAAAGAAGGAATCCTTGTTGACGTAAGAAGCAGAATGTCCCATTCAAAATGAAGTGGGAACTTTGTGCCATAGATGGGACTAATCAGGCTGCCCTTGTCAATGCTTCCGTTTTTCACCATGGAATAAAAAATAATAATTATTACAAAGTCTCCCATGTTCCCCCTCCCCATCCGACAGCAAGACTATGAGTATTTATGGATCTTGTATTTTCAATGGTGAGTCTGGATTTTGTTTTATAGGTCTGGATCAGTCTGAATTTCTGTCACTATTTTCATGGAAAATTATGTGCCAAGATTGCTAGATAAATGTTTGTAAAATAGAAACAAAGTAAATAAATAGAAGTATAGCTGCAATAGCCCAATTTGCATCTTTTCAAGATTTCATGTGATAAAGGCATAAAAACTCAGTCTAAAGTCAAGCACTGAGGATTTTTTTTCTCGTCTAAGAAAGGCAGAATTCAAAAAATTCTGAAAGCCTGAAAGAGGCATTTTCTGTTACACCTGGCTTTTCTTAATCAGCAAATGTGTATTTTTTATATAATATATTTTTTTACCAAGCAATTCTTCAAGAGAAAGATAAGATCTAACATTTCCAAAGATTTAGTTTAAAAATAACCTTTGAGCAGACAAACCTGTCTTTACATTTTTTCTTGATATCTTTCCTCTGCTATTGGGAGCAAAGAGAGTTCCAGTGGGCAAAAAACCAGAAGTTACTTGTCAGGTATTTACAACTTCACATTTTCATCATTCCTTGATGAGAAGATTGTTTGTTTGCCTATTTTTTTAGCTTCTCTCTTTTCACTACTTCAAAGAAAAACCAGTAAGTGTGCTTTGGGACAACTTTCAGCACATATTGAATGTCTTTATTTTCACAGTTTTTCCAAGGATCATTCCAAAAAAGAACTTTTATATATTCCTGTAGCTTCCAACATGGATGGTAGACACACCTTCAACTTGAATATGTAAATAATTTCATTGGACTAAGCTTAATGATGTTCTTAGGGCTCTGTTAAGATGATATCCAGTATGGAAGTCTTACAGTCTTGACCACAGATGATTTGAAAAAAAAAAAAAATCTTATCTATCTGATGGCGTATCAAAAACATGGTTTGTCACCTGGCCTTGGCGTAGGCAAGTGGAATATTTTTGATCTGAAGATGTCTCAGGAAGGATTATCTGCCCTCTCTACTCCTCCTGCTTACGTAGCTCTTGATCAACTGTTGTGATTGTTATAGTTTTGGGTTGGGATTTTTTTGGTTATTTGGTTAACTACCTTAGCAGGAGTCACCTACATGCAAGGTTATTTACCTAAGCCACAGACAACAGCAAATTGTATTTAGCTACAGCTACAGCTACAGCTGCTTTCCTCTTTCCTACCTACTGAAGTATTTTTACTCTGGGGGGAAAGAAAAAAGACAAACACATGGTCCTTTCCTAACAGTCCAGACAAAGAAGCCAATGCAGAACAACAACTAGGATATGATTTATTGATCAAACTTCATTCTCTGAGCAGTATTTAGCATCCATGCACTAATAAAAAGAAACAGACAGCTCTGCTTGCCTCCTCAAATCCTGGAGCTTGCTGTTAACTCTTCTGAATACATTACCTGAATCAAAAGCATAGAGCTGCTCTTGGCTTTGTCCCTTCTTGAGCCCCAAGGTATGATTTCCACGGACCAGCACTGAAAAATACCTAAATATTTCTCCCTGCTGCCATCTCTCCAGCCACTCCCAGCAGCTGAATCGCAGTGTGTTGACTGTATTAGGCTCCAGGGGGTAAGCTTGTTCAGTAATAGCCCTGACCTTTTCCTAGTGTTGTCATTCCAAATGACATTAATGGCATAAACAAGCAGTGACACAAAACTGACAGGCCAAGTTGCCATCTGAAAGAGGAATCACAAAATAGAAAGTAAAAGACTCCTAAAACCGTTCCCTAAATTAAAAAAAAAGAAAAAGTCCCTTCAGCTTTTAAACATTCATCCCTGAGGTGGCAAAAATTATTTTTGGTTTGATACTTGATAGACCTTTTCTAGCCCTAATTTTCCAGAAAGTGCCATCGTTCTGATTCTGTAATCAGACTTTAATCGTTCTGTCTTTAAAAAATGCAGTTGGGACAGAATTTTTCAGTATTCATGCTAATATCATTTAAAAAAAACCAACAATGGCCCACAAAGGTGAATGGAAAGATTAATTCCTCACATTTTGTCCATCTAAGAGTGTCTCATCTATGCTTGTATGTCTCTGGTTAGTAGAGAGAGATAAGTCACTGCATGGTCTGAGTCATCCCACCTTTGCATGAGAAGAATATCTTTAGAGTACCAACACCTCTAAATCAACTATGCAAGAAGTTAAGATGGCTAATTTAGGCAAAGTACCTGAATTGTAGCTGTTTAAAGTTAGAAGAGATGAATCCTATCCCATTTCACTATTCAGATTGCATCCACAACTTGTAAAGAATCATAAGGTTATTTACCAAAATAATTGCCCTCATTCCTAAAAGCCTCTATTAACACCTCAGTTGGGGGTAGGCTTGGCTTGATGTTATAATACAGCATAGGGTTTTAGGCAAGCAGAAATATCATGAATTATTTCTGTAGGTCTTCTAATGCCAATGAGCAGGTCCCTCAGAAATCAGTGGTAGTGACACCATCTTGTGTGGCAGGACTTTATGGAGATCATTCCAAGAGAACACAACCTCTTCCAGCAATGCTTAAGTATGAAGATATTGATAATCCCTACAAAATTAGAGAAGTGAGAATCCATGTCTGTTGGCTTTTATTCTATCAGATGACAGTGCTTAACATCTGTTAGCACTGAGCTTAGTCAGCTATTAGCATTGGAGGAGAAGAGGGGCAAAGAAAGCAGTCAGGAGGCATGTGTATATATTATTTATAGGCACAACGCAAAATATATGTGCACTGCACAAGGTGTATCTGCCAAAGAATGTGCCTGTGTATGTGGTACTTATCTTTCAGATTTTAAAGCAACCTGTTCGCTTTAAAACATGTCACATCACAAGAACTCATTGCGCTAGGTTGCCCTCCAAATTGATGGTGGATGGCAATTCTCCATGTATGCGGGGATGCCATCCATACCAGATGTCCATCCCCATCATATCACATGTCTTCCCACTCATTCCTCCAAGCAGACGCTTCTCTGCAAAGGAATGGTAGGTTACCTTCCCAAACATGAAATGCCTTCTCAAGCACCATGCTCATTTATCTCCTTATCCATGTAATATTGATGGTCGATTATTTAACACACTGAACCTCATGAAACAATCTTTTTTGGGGGGACAGGGTGGAAGGTGGTAAGTAATTAATTGAAAACCACCAGATAAACAGTAAAACAAATACCATCTGCCTTGAAGGGCAATATTATTAAGCTGTGGGCACTACGCTACAGACTCAAGAGCTATTTTTACCCTGGGGCCATAGTTACTGCCAATGATAGATGAGACCAGTCAACAGGCTAGAACTTGTCCTGAGCATTCAGAGTTAACTTCAGTTAGAAGTGGCGCATGCTTCTGAGGGGGCAAAACTGCTACAGATCGCTGCTATAGACATTTTTATCTGTAAATATATATATATAGACACACACACACACATCTGTGTGTGTGTGTTTGCATGCTGCACATATACTTGCACAGAAGTCATCCATCACAGTCACAAGTACAACTCATGCACTTCAAAAGGCTTTGTTCTTGTCCATATGCTGTATTTTCTTTAGATTTCTGTGTTACAGTATAACTCTGTATCTGAGGAGAGGTTTCAATCAATCATTTACAGGTTCATGTGTATGGGTGTGCATGAGCACCCATCTGAACTCTTGCACATACAAACATGAACCAAAAGCAGAAATGACACGTCTCATAGTGGTTAGCATGGGATATGTTGGAGGAAAAAAGTAGGAGGCACCCCAGCTAATTGGAGTATTGCCCATACTATGTTACTTCATGGGCATTTTTGGCTTATAGACTCAGGTATAGTCCATGGCTTATTCAGTTAGCCCACTGCATACATATTGAGGTGCCCAGAAAAGAAATGCGTCAACAGGGCCTACTGAAGCTGTTCCCACTTGGCAGTCCTGTGGTCAAGGCCAATCTGTCAGCAGAGGAACAGTTTTCTTGGGGAGCTGTTGCTATCTCTACTTCTAATGTAGCAGTGCCTGCCCATGACAGCGGAGTTGGACTACATAATCTTTGAAGGTCCCTTCCAACCCAGCTTGTTCTATGATTCTGTGATTCTAAACCATAACAAGACTCCACTGACCCTAAATCAAAGAGGGATATGTGTGCTTGGAGTTCTCATCCAAATGAATCCTGCTGGAGTGAAGTTCAGAAAGATAGACCATTCACTGTTTTATGAAATTTAGGTTCCTTTTGAAGATCATTTCTTGAATAGGTGTGTAATAAAGAATGTAATGATATGAGCATCTCTAATTTTCAACTCATTGTGAGCTCTCAATATAGTAGAACTATTTATAAACATAAGAGCAAAAGTGGCTTGAACATAAAAAGGGAAACAGATTCATGACCATATGATTCCCTCACCTCATTTGCTCTCTACTATGTGACTTGTTCACTTGCATTTCTGTAGGGCTGGAAAATTTTGGGGAAGGGAATCTTGGACCATTTGATAGGTCTTCATCAGAGACCATGGAAATTTCAGAGGCAATAAATATTTGCAATCAAATGTGTTCATTTAGGAGTATATTCCTAAAGTACTTGTGAAATATGGTGACAATAACTTCTGAAAACATTGTCTATGTATAGCAATACTGTATCTAATTTTAGGCAGCTCAAAATCATAGCATCTACTGTATATCCAAGTCTTTTTTTAAATTGATCCCTTTAGCGAACAATTGCTCTCTGAAAGCCTTGACTGTACTTATTTGCACATGTGGATATTTGTGCACACATGTAAGTGTTCAAAATTATCAGCTGTGTTGTGTTTTATACATATAACAAGGGAAGATGCATGTCACATGATACTTAGATTTATGTATAGCGTATTAATTAATCTCTGTGAAATTTAGAAGCATTCAACTGTATAAAAAAATTTCTTCCATAAAAAATGGGTGCTGGAGTTTTAACATAAGAAATGTTCATCTATTTGTTTACTAGTTAAAAAATTGATCTAGGTAGTAATAAAAATTGTGGAAATAGAACTTACTTGCTCATTGTAGCCCAGCTGAAGAAAAGAAGGGCAGGTGTTGGTTTAAACTAGAGTTCATTTGTCTCTGCATGTGTGTGTGATCGCATGCGTGCATGCGCGTGTGTGTTGGTGTATATACTCCTAAAATGAAAAGCAAAAAAAAAATGCTAATACTAAACTGCCACCCTGTTTAGCGTTTCAAGGAGAAGGAGGGAAGTGAAAAAAAAAAAAACTTCAGGAAAAAAAAATAAAACATCAGCAGGCAATTAGACTAATCTTCAGCAAGCCAGGCTTGTGGGATCATTGTTTGGTATTTGCTAGGGCCCAAGCTGTGTGCCCTGAAGGCCCGACCTTCTAATCATTATCTGTCTGTTTTATTACCCAGCCAAACTGGGCCCAGTTTTAAATAAAATATGCAAAGGTTTCTTAAATTATCACCTGGGGCAAGGCGGATCGCCTTTCTTGCTGTACATGTTGTTAATCTGTGAAATGCAAATTCCCTTCATCTTATAGTTGGGCTTTATTAACTTTTTTGAATTTAAAATTTCTCGAACAATGAGTTCTGTCAGCTTCTGAAATTATATTTTCTCTCTCTCTCTCTTTCTCTCTCTCTCCCGTTTTTTTTTTTTCCTTTTCCCCCCTCTAACACGGAAGCGAGTTTAAAGCATAAAATCACCAGGGGAAATAAGAAGGGTTTCATCTCGCTTTCAGAATTTAATTGGCTCCTTAGCAATTATTAGTTTTTGCTGTTAAAGTCTTTTTTTATTACTATAAGTATTTTCTTAAAGAAACCGCATTACCTTTCTCGGGTGAGGACCTAAATGTCACAGGAAAAAAGATGAAGAGAGGATGGTGAGCTAAAAAGAGAGGAGCAGACTTCAGAAAGGATCCAAGTAACTTAACGCTATTGATCTTGCTGCAGTTAGAAGTTAGGAGATTTAACCCTTGCTTCATTCAGCAATCTATATTGGCATTACCTGTCTCTTCTGAATATGTAACAAATTAAAATACTGGTGGTAATGAAAACCTCAACAGTAATAATTACAATAATTCTTTTTTTTTTTCATATGGCAGCAAAATTTCTCTGCTATCCAGAGTGATTAATAAGTCCTTATGCAAAGCAGACCAAGAGTCCAGTCCTTCCCCCCTTCACTGACCTGATGTTCGATAACGATATGACCATTTGATCATCACCCACTCTGCTTAGCATGACAGGTTTGCATGGCAAGGACTATCTCCAACAACATACCCATGCAACACCTGCGTTGCATGGTCAAAGAGAGCTGCTGCAATTTTACCTCAGATCCCTGGCGCCTTGCCATCAGTTAACACACCAGTCATCTTCAGAAGTAACTCAGGTTGTGTTTAAATGACGAAACGAAAGGGGGCAAGGAGCCTTCTCTGGCTCTGCAGGCAAGAGGTATGTCACAGACCACATTCCTACAGCTCAACCTGTTTCCTTCAAAGTGATGGGTGTCTTCATGCTGCTTGTTAGAAAAGCCTTTCCTGAATATTTTCTGAAACAATGCTGGCTGGCACGGTCCAGAATTGTGCCATCCAAAGAATTAAGCAATACAGGTTACCACTATGCACCATTCACACTTGCTTTATTTACTATCGTAACCTCAGTGAGCACTCTGCAGCCCACAAGCAGTGAAAATGGAAGGAGGTATTTTTAATTTTTCCAGACCCTTTTAGTCTTCAGGGGCTGAATAGATGACTAGAAGAGTCAGTTGGCAAAGCTTCTTCAGCTGATGCAAAGAGCCAGAAATCACCACTGCTTGCTATCCATAGAGAGATTCAGGAGGAGTATTCGGCATCAAACACTGGAAGGGATAACTACGGTAAAATTAATTAAAGTACCATAGTTACGGCATTGATATCTGGGAGCTGCTGGTTGAACTTCTCTTTCGGAATAGATCTGATCCAGTGAAATTTCATAGGGTCATAATCTCCTCTCCATTGCTGAAAAGGCAAAGTCTATACCTTTTCATCTGGTATAAATCTTGATGAACACCATGGAAATCAATGGAGATAATCCCGATTTAGGCCAATTGCTGAAAGCAGAAGGTGGCCCCATCTGTAGATACTAAAAGTAGCTTTGATTTTTTCCTCATGGCCAATGATGTCCAGCATCCCCTAAGGATTCTTAATCACAATGGCAGTGTGTTACCTTACAACTAATCAGTTCCCCATGAATCCTGGAAACATATTAATTTGACTCATCTTTCAAGCACCATGAGGCCAGAATAATGTCTTACACTGTTACGAAGGAAGTGAGCACGTACAGCAGTAATGAATGAACGCTCATTTAGTGAGCAGAAGGAACTGAAATGTGCAAATACAAATTGACAAAAAAGAATCATGACACCTTTGTGTATAGGTTATTGATTATACCGAGAGCTGTATGAAAATTGCAAAAGCAGCTTTAACCATTATTCATTCAAATTCCAAACTATTACTGAGTTAAAAAAATGTTCAATAAATGGTTTCATGAAGAGAAATTTTGGGGGAGCAATGGGTTTCATGTTAGATATTCTCAGGTAGGCAAGTACGCTCACAGGTCAACTGGACTATTTGTGATTTGCTATCTTATTTTTCTTACCTCACCACACACTAACTCAGAAGTTTAATATTGTGTCTGAAGTTCAGATACTGGAAGAGAAGCAGAATAGTTTTGCTATACAGGTTCTGGCCTGATCATTGGGAAGGATGAGATCTTTTTGGAGTAATCGAGAACAAGACCACAAATATCTTTTTAAGTCAAAATGGGTCATGAGCACTTAAAGTGCTATTTACAAATGTATCTCTGTGCAACAGTGTGCCAGCATTTAACTCCATTATCCCTGTTTAATATGTTTTAGATTACATTTTCTGAGATAGTGAGGTGATTGTGGGACTCATTTCATCTACAGTCAGACTCCTAAAGGTGAGATGACTCATCTAAGCTGCTCTCAGGCTCCCATTTTTTGCAAGAGCACATCTACAGACTGACTTCTTCCATCTTAAGAGAGATGACAAGTTATTTGGCAGAGTCTAGCAGGTGAAAAAAAGAAGGACTAGGTAATACACTTCTAGATGGAAGTCATTAGGTGAGATGACTTTCATTTGTATGTTTAACACTTTGGAGTACTGGTCTCACCAGTGGTCTGTAAGTGCTATTTCAATGTTATAATAATAATAGTAATAATTACAACCAAAATATCAGGAATTTACTTTGCAGTTTAAATAAATTTTTTGCCTTTTATTTGCAAAAAAGAGAAATACATTCTAAATAATGAAAAAGTTTCTGATATGAAAAAAAGTTTCTAACTTCGTTGTGCAATTTATAAGAAATAATACAGACAGTTATAAATAGATTTTGTTGCATGGTAAGTTCTTTGCTAGATTGTGTTGACATCAAACTTATAATTTTCCCTCCAGTAAAGCTGATTCGAACTGTAACAAAGATACGTAAGGCCAAAGCACCTGCTGAGGGAAAGTGGCTTGACTCTTTAAAGTGAAGGAGCTAAGTTGGTTTGCACCTAAGGTTTAGGCTCTTGTGATACAATGTCATTCGATTCTTCTATTTTGTGGCTCATAGGAAAAATCAAGCAATGTCAAAATGATTAACTGTAAATGGTCTTACGTTTGATCATCTTTGTGCTTCAAGTATAATTACAGAGTCAAGCCTAACAATAGTCTCTCTATAATTTCTTTATTGGCATGCAAAGTTTGCACAGTAAATATTTCTTCTCATCACATTTATTCCTTTTTTCAACAAGCTCTCAAAGCAACCATTCCAAACTAAATAGCAATTGAACTGGACTGTTATTATTCTGTACATACTAATTCTGCTCCCAGCTATGTTTTTTAAAGCATGAAATTCACAGATTACAAAGCCTACGGAATCATGTGAACTCATCTTTGAAAGAAGCCCGAACCATAGATTTCAAAGCCCAAACTGACTTGAAACTGCACTTCCTCATCAAAGATAAATGTTTAGGGCTAGTGTTCTTGTTTGATCCAAGAGATAAGTCCTAGGTCTCAGTCTTCTAGAGTGAAATCTTGATTTCATTCAAGCCAGTAGCAAAATTCCTATTGTTTGTTAACGAGGTCAGGACTCCAGCACCAGATTTCAGCTCCCTGAAGTTCGGGTGCAGAGGGAGTTCTGAATCCACCACTCTAATTCTGATGCTGTGTTTGTTGAAAGGAAAGAATAAAGTGAGTTTATAAAAAACAGTCTTCAAAGTAGGGCTTACACAACCTTTGGTGCCAAATTACATGTCTGAGACTTGTAGTTACTGGAAAGAGCCCTGTTGAATGAAAAGCTTTCGGGTTAGATCCTGTGACTACAGACCTGCAAATGGCACAAGAAAATTAATCACACATAACACATCCCATCACATCATTGAGAGTATCCTTTCATTTCATAACGATCTTGCTATCATTGTTTCCCGTATCAGTGACATCTTTTTCCAGTCCCATCGAAAAGACACATCTACAGAGAAGTAAAAACCTGCTAGCTGTTATGAAATCAATGAACATGAATTTGCATCATTCTCTCCCCAGAGAGTTTAGAATACTAAATCAAACCTACAATTCTCATGAGTATTACACTTTTATTTCCTTTGTTAATAGCAGGCAGAGGGAGGTGTGGGTTTCCCCTCCACCCCCAAAGTTTTCTGAAAATACTGATGTGACAACAGACTGACACTGTTTAACATGACATTTCAGAGCACATTGGTGAATGCATCAAGCAAGCATGAAACAGTAGCTTAAACAAGAAGGTTTAAAAGACACTAACCTGTTTTATCTCACACCTTGAAAGAAGAAAGGGTTAAAAAACCTGAAAGAAAACCTTAGCAGCTTTAAGAGATGGAGAGATTTAGACATTTTATAGTGGTTGCAGATTTTGTTACTGTTGTCATTGTTCTTCTTGCGACTATTCTTATTCTATCCATAAAATACTGTAATATTACAAACCGATTAGGGATCAGATCAATAAAGGGAGCACAGGTATTTCATATTGCCTGTGTAGACACAAGAAAAATCCATTAGCTCTCTCTCTATTGTGAGTGTTTTGTGATGTATTGGTGGATATTTTCTCATACAGGAGCATCAACAATATTCACACAGTTTCTCATCATCAGTGTAAAAATGAGATAAATTTTTACAAAAAAAATAATTAAACTTGTGCTAATTTAACTTTCTTTTGAGGTTTCAAAGTTTTGGATTACTTTTTTTCCCTGCACTTACTAGAAAGTGATTTTTAAACTTTTTTAAAATTCATCTACTCTATCCTATGGAGATTCTTGGGAACTGCAACAGCAATGAGTTTGGTTATGTTGCTAAAGTCAACAGAAGGAATGGTACTTCCACATACTGAGTAATGTTTTGAGGGCATATAAAGAGAAATTCCTGATGATCAACTTTAATTTATCATTTTCTGGTAATACTAAAATATTGCACAGTAAAATTTCCAAATGTACTAAGGGGAAAAAGATTGGATACAAATGTTGAACTAACCACAGAAAGTATAGTGTGACGGATGTGGAAATACCTGTCACAGTCTATAAATATTGTACTTTTGTAATATAATATTCATCTGAATGTTATGAAGAAACACTGTTCAAAACAAGTCATGAAGAGTCATGTTTTCAGTCCTATTCTGCTCTAGTGACTGATTCCTTGAGTCTCTCTCTTCAAATACCAAGTTGTTACATGACTCAGATCAAGGCAACTGTACTTGGAAAAGAAAAAAATTTAAACATTAAAGTGTAGGTGTGACTTTTGAACACATAACTTTCACATAGGTGTGCAAAACACATATTGTTTCATATATTAAAGCAATTGCCTTCAATAAAATGGAAAAATTAGCCTGACATTCCAAGGAAAAACTTCAGCCTTGAATGATTATGTTGATTCCCCAGTAAAAGCAGAATGGAAATTATATTCAAAGAGAAATGGGGTACTGCTACGTGTATGTCATTTTTCATCTAATCTGACCTGGATAACATGAAATATCAAGTGTGAGCTTCATCGCAGCTCAACTTCATCACCAAAAAATGACACAATTATAGTAGGCTCGCTGCCTAATTTTCTTCAGTAGTCAATGAAAAGAAACAGCGAAGCTTTTGATAATTATTTCCACTAAGAATTCTTCTTTCATTTTGTCTTGGGGACACAGAGTTCCTGCAGACACTGAAACAACAGTTCAAGCCAGGAAAAGATATTAAAGTACTGCGGACTGAACAGGATCATAGGTCATCCTCTGGTAAGCTAGTTATAAAATGTCACCTTCTATATCAAAGAAATTTCCGGTGAACAAAATAAAGCTGTACAAGGTAATGGTTGGAACTGGAGACCTATGGGTCCCAAGTGAAATTGCTTGTTCAGTTCCTCAGCTGAACAGTGGACTTAGTTTAAGAAGAGCTTAACAGTTGCAGGAGTTACCTGTAAAGTAAGTTACTGTATGATTTTCAAGGTGGTTCCAGTAACAATGGGAGAACTGCATGTCCTAACTCGAGCATCTGAGTGAACTGGCCTAGTTTGTGAACAATGTCAAAACTAACAAACACCTCCTTAGTTTAAAATATAAACCCCCACTTACGCCTGGGAAATGCCTTAGCATTTTGGGTTGGGATAAAATAGTCCTCTGTAGCTTAGATACAATCGACTTCTATAAGTCTTTACTGGTTTCATGGGTTTCTTTGTCTGTTTTGAGCTTATCACAGAATCGTAGAATTATGAAGTAGTGTGGGTTGGGAGGGACCTTAAAGATGATCTCGTTCCACTCTCCTTGCTATGGGCAGGGACACCTTCCACTAGACCAGGTTTCTCCAAGCCTCATCCAACCTGGCCTTGAACACTGCCAGGGAGGGGGCAGCGACAGCTTCTCTGTGCCAGGGCCTCACCACTCTCTTCATAAAGAATTCCTCTCTTAGATCTAATCTAAATCTTCCCTCTTTCAGTGATTTTCTTCTATGTTAAGATAAGCAACACATTTGTTCTAAGAGCACTGGTTTTTAGCCAATGTCATCTTCCAGGTATAATTTAAACTTGATGGCTACAATTTCAATGGATAAAATCAGGTGACGTGATATTTTCCTCTTTCAGTCTAAGTCAGATGGGATGAATCTCCTTTCAGATTCTTCTGTCTGTTTCTCAGGACCTCCTTCTGTAGACAGTACTAAAATTACTGTCTGACTTTCAGACACCTAAACCAAGAAAAGATAAATCCCACTCCAAAAGACTAGGGAGATGAGTTAGAGATCCTGCTCACTCTCCAATATTAGCCTTAATAAATGTGAAAGTACATACTTGTTCTCTGCGCAGGGAAAGCTTTGAATCCTCTGTCAGAATGAATTACTGCTTCAATCTGGGAGAAGGGAGATTTAGAGTAACACAGGCATGAATGGACAGATGTGCATGGGCAGCCCTTTGTGTGTGAAGGCTATATGTTATTTGGTGATAAAGAAATAACAACAGTTTTCTTGCAGATGTTCTTTCAAACTCTATGCCTTTGTGACCATGTCCACCCACTTTCTCTTCTTTATGTTAGTGTAAATAAGAACCAGCTTGCATTTGTGTGTCTTGTATTTATACAGCCTCGATCCACGTACAATCTCAGTCCATTTCCTTAAAATCCTGGGTAACGCCATCATAAAAGGTCAAGGATTTCCTCAGATAAATAAATGCTTTGGGATTTCTGTCTGAGCTGGATTATCTGCCAGCTATGAGAACAAAACCACTGACCTACAGCTTTGCAAGGATTGGTCAATATGTGTATGGGCATTTACAGCATCCAGCAAAATAGTTACTTACCATATAGACTGTGGCTGAGAGGATTCCCACAGACACACCTGGGAAACCAAGATGAGATGCAGATGATTTAACACAAATGTTTCTTAATGAAGGTGTCTGTCCTGGGTTTGGCCAGGACAGGGTTAATTTTCACCGGACTCCAGGAAGGGGCACAGCCGGGGGGTGGGGGCTGACCCCACCCCGCCAAATGGAGCCCGGTATTCCATACCATGTGACGTCACGCTGGGTTCCGGTGGGGGGGGGCGGCACGGCGGGAACGCACTCGCGGCTTGGGGAGGGGGCGCAGCGCCGGTCCTGTTTTCGGGAGAGCGGCTGTCTGAGTTGTACGGTTCATTGTTGTGTTTTCTCCTTATTTGTATCGTTGTTGTTCCTGTTTTCCCTCTGTTTGCTGTTCTGTTAAACTGCCCTTATCCAGACCCACCAGTTTCTGCCTCTTTCTTTTCATTCTCCTCCGCACGCCGGCGGGGGGAGGGGCGGCCGCGTGGCGCTTTTGTTGCCGGCGGCAGCCGAAACTGAAACATTAATTGGCGCCCAACGTGGGGCAGGGATAACGGCAGGGCTGAGCAGCTGGTGTTAAAACTGTTTTCTTAGATTTGCTTAAATTTTGTTATACGCATTTTTCTGTGTTAAGTAGTCGCCGGTAAAAAAGAAAAAAAATGTTTCTGACTTTGATCAAGTGGCTCTGCTATGTAAATCCGTACTTGCACTATGTGTTCATTGCCATGCTGTTCATCATGGCTGGGAAAAAGATCAGGATGATGATTTTCCTCTACTGTACGATATCGACTTATGATATGATAACATCACTGTGCATGAAATTAGTCTTGTATTTGCATGCGGCACTGCGGTCATTTCCGTACCTCGGATCCTATGTCTTAGATTTTGTTAATAATCAAACCCAGTCTGTGGGGAAAACCGAAGGGGATACCTTCCCCCACTCTTTCGCCCCCCCCTCTCTTCCTCAGGCTGGTCCTAACTGCTTTTGAGAATTTCGAGTACCCGTGGGATGCTCAGGGCAGCACTCTCCTTTTGTTCTGCCTGCTGAAAGGGTTCTGGGTTTTGTTTAGGGTTAAGCAAGTCGTTAAGAACATCCTGCAGAGACCTGCCCCGGGGCTGGATAGCTGTGAGTGGCTGGGTGTGTGGGACAGCATGGGCAGATGTCTAGAGCAGTGGGCACCACCGGTGTGTTTTAAACTCACCCCTGAACAAATACAGAATCCGGACAATCTGGTAAAATATCTGAAAAAAGTGTGCTGCCACCGTGGGAACTCCAGAGAGACACAGATCACCACAATGTGTTGGGGTCTGGCCCATGCCTACCGAGCCATGTTCAACACTGTTCAGTGCCTTAAAGGGGAAAGGGGGGGAAGCGAAGCGGCAGGCGCTGCAACTGGCGCTGCCCCCCCAGCCGGCCCTGCAGCCCCTCCAGCCCAGCAGGCAGTCCCAGACCCCCTGACCGGCACCACGGCTGCTGCAGCCATAGCTGCAGGGTCTGCCTCGGTTTCCCCGGCAGGCACAGCAGCTGCTCCAGCCCCAGCTCCAGCTGCAGGCAGCGCGACTGAGCCCAATGACCAACCTGTGCCAGTAGCAGTCGCCCCCGTAAAACTAAAGAAAGACGCAAAGAGAGCGGATCGCTCCAGGAGGGATGATGATGAGCCAGGGTCATCACGGGAGATAGAGACAGAGATCATCACCCGGTCCCTGTCCCTGGCGGAGCTGCGGGACATGCGGAAAGATTTCAGCCGCCACCCAGGCGAGCACATTGCCACCTGGCTGCTGCGGTGCTGGGATAATGGGGCCAGCAGCTTGGAATTAGAGGGCAAGGAAGCCAAGCAGCTGGGATCCCTGGCCAGGGATGGGGGCATTGACAAGGCCATTGGGAAAAAGGAACAAATCCTCAGCCTCTGGAGGAGACTTCTGTCAGGTGTGAGGGAGAGGTACCCCTTCAGTGACGATTTTGTATGCTATCCTGGCAAGTGGACCAATATGGAAAGGGGTATTCAGTACTTGAGGGAATTAGCTGTGCGGGAGCTCGTTTACTGTGACACAGACGATGAGCAGGTACCCACAGACCCAGATGAACTCCAGTGCTCACAATCCATGTGGAGGAAGTTTGTGCGGAGTGCACCCTCCTCGCATGCCAACTCACTGGCAGTTGTAAACTGGAAAGGTAAAGACGCACCAACAGTGGACGAGGTGGCTGTCAGACTCCGCCAATATGAGGAAAGTCTCTCTTCCTCCCTTGTCTCAGCTGTGGAGAAACTGGCCCGGGAGGTCCGACAAATGAAAGAGAGTAGGTCCTACTCCCCACCTGTACGGGCCAGTGTCTCAGCTATTAGGGGCAAGCGTTTCCCTGCTCAGGAGAGGGAATACAGAGGCTACACACCACGGGGCACCCTGTGGTTTTACCTGCGTGACCACGGAGAGGACATGAGGAAGTGGGATGGAAAACCCACCTCAAGTCTAGAGGCACGAGTACGTGAGTTGCGAGGTAAAACAATCACAAAAGGGGACTCTGTTAGGAAAAATGCCGCTCCAGTTTCCAAAAGCCAGCTCTCCAGACCAGGTAGACAGTTTGACCTTGATTCCGATCCTCTGGAGGGGACCTCCAAGTCATTTTTACAGCAGGTGAGCAGCAATTTCTCTGACGAGGATTAGAGGGGCTCTGCCTCCAGCCAGGTGGAGGAAAGGGACAACCGTGTCTATTGGACGGTGTGGATTCGGTGGCCTGGCACGTCAGATCCACAAGAGTATAAAGCTCTAGTGGACACTGGTGCACAGTGTACTTTAATGCCATCAGAGTTCAAAGGGTCAGAGCCCATTTGCATTTCGGGAGTGACAGGGGGGTCCCAAGAGCTGAGTCTACTGGAGGCTGAAGTGAGCCTCACTGGGCAGGACTGGCAGAAGCACCCCATTGTAACTGGCCTCGAGGCTCCGTGCATCCTTGGGATAGACTATCTTAGGAGAGGCTATTTCAAGGACACAAAGGGGTATCGGTGGCCTTTTGGCATAGCTGCTGTGGAGACGGAAGAAATTAAACAGCTGTGCATTTTGCCTGGTCTCTCGGAGGATCCTTCCGTTGTGGGGTTGCTGAGGGTTGAAGAACAACAGGTACCAATCGCGACCACAACGGTGCACCGGCGACAGTATCGTACCAACCAAGACTCCCTTCTCCCCATTCATCAGCTGATCCGCCAGCTGGAGAGTCAAGGAGTGATCAGTAAAACTCACTCACCCTTTAATAGTCCCATATGGCCAGTGAGAAAGTCTACTGGAGAGTGGAGACTGACAATAGACTACCGTGGCCTGAGTGAAGTCACACCACCGCTGAGTGCTGCCGTGCCAGACATGCTAGAACTTCAATATCAGCTGGAGTCAAAGGCAGCCAAGTGGTATGCTACAATTGACATCGCTAATGCATTCTTCTCCATCCCTTTGGCAGCAGAGTGCAGGCCACAGCTTGCTTTCACCTGGAGGGGCATCCAGTACACCTGGAATCGACTGCCCCAGGGGTGGAAACACAGTCCCACCATTTGCCATGGACTAATCCAGACTGCACTGGAAAAGGGTGAAGCCCCAGAACATCTGCAGTACATCGACGACATCATTATATGGGGCGACACAGCGGAGGAAGTTTTTGAGAAAGGGGAGAAAATAGTTCAGATCCTTCTGAAAGCCGGTTTCGCCATTAAGCGAAGTAAAGTCAAGGGACCTGCGCAAGAGATCCAGTTTTTGGGAATAAAATGGCAGGATGGGCGCCTTAAAATCCCAATGGATGTCATCAACAAAATAGCAGCTATGTCTCCACCAACCAGCAAAAAGGAAGCACAGGCCTTCCTGGGTGTTGTGGGTTTTTGGAGGATGCACATCCCAAATTACAGCCAAATTGTGAGTCCTCTGTACCACGTGACCCGGAAGAAGAATGATTTTGAATGGGGCCCTGAGCAACGACAGGCATTTGAACAAATTAAACAGCAGATAGTTCATGCCGTAGCCCTTGGTCCAGTCCGGTCAGGGCAAGATGTTAAAAACGTGCTCTACACCGCAGCCGGGGAGAATGGCCCAACCTGGAGTCTCTGGCAGAAAGCACCAGGGGAGACTCGAGGTCGACCCCTGGGGTTCTGGAGCCGGGGATACAAAGGATCCGAGGCCCGCTATACTCCCACTGAAAAAGAGATTCTGGCAGCATATGAAGGCGTTCGAGCTGCTTCAGAAGTGGTCGGCACTGAAGCACAGCTTCTCCTGGCTCCACGATTGCCGGTCCTGGGCTGGATGTTCAAAGAGAGGGTCCCCTCTACGCATCATGCCACCGATGCTACGTGGAGTAAGTGGGTCGCTCTGATCACCCAGGGCGCCCGAATGGGAAACCCCAGTCGCCCAGGAATTCTGGAGGTCATCATGGACTGGCCAGAAGGCAAAGATTTTGGAGCATCGCCAGAGGAGGAGGTGACACGTGCTGAAGAGGCCCCACTGTATAACCACCTGCCAGAAGATAAGAAACAGTATGCCTTGTTCACGGATGGGTCCTGTCGCATTGTGGGGAAGCAGCGGAGGTGGAAGGCTGCTGTATGGAGCCCTACACGACAAGTCGCGGAAACTGCCGAGGGAGAAGGTGAGTCCAGCCAGTTTGCAGAGGTGAAAGCCATCCAGCTGGCTTTAGACATTGCCAGTCGAGAGAAGTGGCCAGTGCTCTATCTTTACACTGACTCTTGGATGGTGGCCAATGCCTTGTGGGGGTGGCTGCAGCAATGGAAGAAGAACAACTGGCAGCGCAGAGGCAAACCTATCTGGGCTGCCCCATTGTGGCAAGATATTGCTGCCCGGCTGGAGCAGTTGGCTGTAAAAGTCCGTCACGTGGACACCCACGTCCCTAAGAGTCGGGCCACTGAAGAACATCAAAACAACCACCAGGTAGATCAGGCTGCTAAGATTGAAGTGGCTCAGGTGGATCTGGACTGGCAACATAAGGGTGAACTCTTTATAGCTCGGTGGGCCCATGACACCTCGGGCCACCAAGGAAGAGACGCGACATACAGATGGGCTCGTGACCGAGGGGTGGACTTGACCATGGACACTATTGCACAGGTTATCCATGAATGTGAGACATGCGCTGCAATAAAGCAAGCCAAGCGGGTAAAGCCTCAGTGGTATGGAGGACGATGGCTAAAATATAAATATGGGGAGGCTTGGCAGATTGACTATATCACACTGCCACAAACCCGCCAAGGCAAGCGCTATGTACTCACAATGGTGGAGGCCACCACCGGATGGCTGGAAACCTACCCTGTGCCCCATGCCACTGCCCGGAATACCATCCTGGGCCTGGAAAAACAAGTCCTGTGGCGACATGGCACTCCTGAAAGAATCGAGTCGGACAACGGGACTCACTTTCGCAACAGCCTCATAGACACGTGGGCCAAAGAACACGGTATCGAGTGGGTGTATCACATCCCCTACCATGCACCAGCCTCGGGAAAGATCGAACGTTACAATGGGCTGCTAAAAACCACTTTGAGGGCAATGGGGGGTGGGACTTTCAAAAACTGGGATACCCATTTAGCAAAGGCCACCTGGCTGGTTAACACCAGAGGGTCCACCAACCGGGCTGGTCCTGCCCAGTCAAAACCTCAGCGCCCCGTAGAAGGGGATAAAGTCCCTGTAGTGCACATGCGGAACATGTTAGGGAAGACGGTTTGGGTTAGTCCTGCCTCGGGCAAAGGCAAGCCCGTCCGCGGGATTGCCTTTGCTCAAGGACCTGGGTGTACCTGGTGGGTAATGCGGAAGGATGGGGAAGTCCGATGTGTACCTCATGGGGATTTAATTTTGGGCGAGAATAGTCCATAAATAAATTGTATAAAGTTAGTTGTTAAATAACCCTGTCACTGTCTGTTATCACTGTTATAATTGTTATATTTTGTACCAGTAGTAGCATAGTAAGAATTCTCCAGATTAAAGAAGGATGGACTTTTTCAATGAAAACCTAGCAGAGCACAGCGATGATGGGACTGGACCTGATTTTCAACAACTGGCATCCAGCAACTTCATCAAGATCAACATCTCTTGCAGACTGTGGGCACAGGCCGCACCAGATACATCAGCCGTGAGCTCCGGATGCAGCAAGTGACCGCCCACCACCACACATCACCTCCCCTGCCACGGAAGACCATAACGACAGATGGAGCCTGAAGTCATGGATTAAATGAACTCAACGGACACTTTAGAGTGATGATCCATAGACTAAGGGAATGATATCTGGAGACAGGAGAAGTGGTGGTGATCAACTGGACAATGGGGGACCTGGGCATGACGTAGATGGTATGGAATAAGGGGTGGATAATGTCCTGGGTTTGTCCAGGACAGGGTTAATTTTCACCGGACTCCAGGAAGGGGCACAGCCGGGGGGTGGGGGCTGACCCCACCTGGCCAAACGGAGCCCGGTATTCCATACCATGTGACGTCACGCTGGGTTCCGGTGGGGGGGGGCGGCACGGCGGGAACGCACTCGCGGCTTGGGGGGGGCGCAGCGCCGGTCCTGTTTTCGGGAGAGCGGCTGTCTGAGTTGTACGGTTCGTTGTTGTGTTTTCTCCTTATTTGTATCGTTGTTGTTCCTGTTTTCCCTCTGTTTGCTGTTCTGTTAAACTGCCCTTATCCCGACCCACCAGTTTCTGCCTCTTTCTTTTCATTCTCCTCCGCACGCTGGCGGGGGGAGGGGCGGCCGCGTGGCGCTTTTGTTGCCGGCGGCAGCCGAAACCGAAACAGTGTCTATGTTGTCCTTGGCTCCATATATAGCCAACATAGATTGACAGGTTTTTCTAGGTCCTATTCCATTCTAAGATAAACTACTAAAGTTAGATGCATCACACTTAAAAATAACTATTTCTTTTAATTGAATATAAAGAGAGTTCAGGGTGAATTTAGGCCTCAAATGTATACGACCAGATATCTACATTTGACCAGAAAAATTCCACCTTGTTCTTAAGAGGAACATTTCTAATCACCTAACCTTGAAGTTTTGGCAACACCTCTTCCTTACAAATAATGAGAGTTAAACTCCTGATCAGATTTAACCAGGGGAATAAAAACTGTATGAATAATATTATATCAAAGAGTTGTCATCCAGTAGGCGGCATATAATCTAAATGGTCTTTCATAAACATATATATAAATCATCAAGAGCCAGGCTGTATAAGAATAATTTAACCAAGAAGATCTGTTATGCATTTGTTTCTCCTTTATGCTTCTTTTGAACAGTTGTAGCATAGCTGAAAATTGTGTCTTTCATTTGGATCAGCTCTATTAAGAACATGTTAATAATGGTTCACCTTACAACTCTACGTAATAGTTCGAGATACTACTTTTTAAGCTGAGAATGCTATTGGCAGTTCTGTATGAAACACAGTTGTTCTGAGTTGAAACTGAGCTGTTCTGAGAGAATTTTCTTTCACTGGGAGTTTTTCAGCTTGTATTCTTGTGCAGAATGTGGAGTCCAAAGTCTGAATTAACATAAAACTTCACAAAGTTCAATCAAAAGGACAGTCCCAATAGGTTTCAAATCAAGATCATGGGAATCTAGGTGTTCTGGACAGCTTCCATAAATTAGTAGGCCTTTAGCAATGATTTGTTGCAAAGATGAGCTCAGAATGGTTCAAAATCCACCTCCTCACAAAAAAAAAGTTTCTGTTTTTTTTTTATCTGATTTAGAAGTGGTAGCAGTTTTGAAATACTTGGGGAAAGACAGGTGACCTGCACTAAGGCCATAAAGTATAATTACATTAAAAAACTCGAAGTTGGAATTGTATTTTTTGAGGGTTAGAGGACCATATTGATTATGGCTGAAGTAAAGTAAAAACCTCCTCTTCCCTATTCAGGATGAAGGCATATGGTCAGTTCAATACTGAAAGTACCAATGACAGTATTCATTCCAGAAACACTTTGATAAACACCAACAACAATGTGTAACAATTCTATATCCTTATTTTCATAGAATCATAGAACATTTTCAGTAGGAAGGGACCTTAAAGATCATCTTGTTCCACCTGACCTGCCATGGGCAGGGACACCTTCCACCAGACCGGCTTGCTTAAAGCCCTGTCCAGCCTGGCCTTGAACACTGCCAGGGAGGGGGCAGCCACAGCTTCTCTGGGAAACCTGGGCCAGGGCCTCACCACACTCAGGGTAAAGAATTTCTTTCTTTTATCTAGACTAAATTTGTCTTCTTTCAGTTTAAAACCATTACCTTTTGTCCTATCACCACATGCCCTTGTCAAAAGTCCCTCTCCAGCTTTCTCGTAGGCCCCTTCAGATACTGGAAGGCCACAATAAGTTCTCTCCGGCACGTTCTCTTCTTCAGGCTGAACAGCCCCAACTCTCTCAGCCTTTCCTCAGAGGAGAGGTATTTCATTTCTCTGACAATTTTTGATAATTTTGTTCATTTATTTTTGAAATACGGAGGAAGGAGAATGTTAGTAGTGAAAAAACCTAAATTCACCAGACAGAGGAAATATTTTGATTTTTCAAAGACAGTAATATTCCTCCTGTACCTGTCATGCCTCTTCTGGTCTAGTCTTATCATTGTTATTGTTGCTGATACTAATGGTAACAACAATAAAAGCAAGATAAAATCCCTAAGCATAGAATACTGATAATGTAGTCCATGACCCATAAAATGCTGAGGATGTATACAATAGGATATTTGTAAGTAGTGCCTCTGTGGTGAGAGCTTCCACTAAATACAGTAAGCCAGTTCATAAGAGATGTGTAAACCAACACAAGTTTATGTTAAATCTTAGCTCTACCTATTTGATCCACACTAGGTGTGGAAAAGTGTGGCTAGGGTGCGGTAATGGGGTCTAAACTGCTGTACCTCAAAGGCAGATGGGTGCTCAGCAACTAGGTCTGCAAAGTCCTGGCGCTGGTTCTTGCGTCCTACTCTTGGATCCATGTGAAAGACAAAAATGAGTCATCTTTTGAGCTGCACTAAATCATCATGTATACTTGGTAGAGTAACACCTGAGTGTAGTTGGTACTCTTGCTCATGATCCAAGAACAGAGATGAAATACCTTTGCTGGACTTATTCCAGAAGAAAATTTGATCCATGTAGAAATAAAACATAAGATGCAAAAATAAATAAATAAATATTTTATTCTTGCTATCTGCCAGTATAATTGGGAAAAGGACACAGCAACAACTCAGAATAAAACTTGTGCTGTTACTAAAATTGCTCCCACACAGATACAATTTTAATGAGCAGGAGCTGAAAACTAAATGAGCAATTATGTGTGTTATTATGATAATATCTATTTCTACATTTATACCACGCTAGATTTTTCTTAACACATGTGCATATACAGCTTAACATAGACATGTGTGTGGGTGTGTGCATGTGTTTGTGACTATAGATGGAATAACTTAAAAAATGTCCAAAGTAATTTTATTTTAAAAAAATAGTAAAAAAAAAAAAATCAGTAGCATTCTTAGTTCCAGCCTGAAGCACATCTTTACTGCTGAAAATAGGGGCTTATAATGAAAATGCTGACACAACCTTAACTATAGAGGTGCTAGCAGGCAATGTTATAATAAATAATGTGGGAAATATTTTACACTTCAAGGCAATTACATGTTCAGCCATCTTTAGGATTTCTGGGCCATGAAGGGTAGGGATTAGGTGTACTTGACAAGTGTAAAAGACCCCATGACTCATGACTGCTAGAAGGCACAAATGAATTACAAAAGCTGAGAGAAAGCTTTGTAATCATGCAGCACAGGTAAAATATTTTTTATTTAGGGGTAGATAAGGATCAGGTAAATGTAAAGATACACACTCCAGATTCCATTGAGGTTGCTTTTTGAAGAAACGGTGAAAGTTGAGTTAAATCTACTGTCCTAACTTGCCTGCCATCAATTTGTGTATTTCTTTATGCCATACAAATATGACTTTCATATGCTTTGAAATGAGAGTTATTATCTGCAGAAGAACAGGACTGGATAGAACCAACTAGGTCATTGAGTAGGCACTCACTGTTGCTGAAACTTCTGCAGGAGATTTTAGGAGTGTTAAGGTTTACAAAGACCCCTAAGAAGAGCTTCCTCCAACCTTCACCCCCTAGAAATACCCCAGTGCCCACAACAGTCCTTTTGTTGCTGTCAAAAGGCCTTGGGTTTGGAATATGAATCATTAGATTCTTCTTTCTGCTCCTGGTTTCTTGATGATTTATGTCGGATTTGTGACTACATGGCCAGACACTGCAGTAGGAATGGCCTTTAAAACCATGGATCCAATCGCACAGGTATTGTACACAAGTAGAAGATAATGTTCCAGGTCTGAAAAATAACTGAAGTGGGAAACGCTGCATTGTATCCAGCCCTGAACTTCGAATAAATTGCTGAAGAGACTTTTAACAAGCAAACTTACTGGTAATATTGGAACAGCTAATTTTGGACACCTTAAAGGTGCACATCCAAGTCAGAGTGAGACGCAACCAATTTTTCGTCACTGGGAAGAAATACAAACCATAAGCAGAGAACACCTTTGACCTTAGATGTTTTTTTCCAGTGAGACAGAATACCTTGTGGTGGTGCCTGTTTCTCTCTGCTTATTAGAAAGGAAGGTGGTGGTCACACTTTGAACCTGTAGATGTCCAAGGTACAGCTGGGGCTCCTCAGTTCAAGAAAGATGAAGAGCTACTGGAGGGAGTCCAGCGGAGGGCTACGAAGTTGATTAGGGGACTGGAACATCTCTGCTACAAGGAAAGGCTGAAGGAGCTGGGCTTGTTTAGCCTGAAGAAGAGAAGGCTGAGAGGGGATCTTATAAATGCTTATAAATATCTTCAGGGTGGGTGTCAGGAGGATGGGGCCAGACTCTTTTCAGTGGTGCCCAGTGACAGGACAAGGGGCAACGGGCACAAACTGAAGCAGAGGAAGTTCCATCTGAACATGAGGAAGAACTTCTTCACTCTGAGGGTGATGGAACGCTGGAACAGGCTGCCCAGACTGGTTATGGATTCTCCTTCTCTGGAGATATTCAGATCCCATCTGGACGAGGTCCTATGCAGCCTGCTGTACGTGACCCTGCTTCGGCAGGGGGGTTGGACTAGATGATTTCCAGAGGTCCCTTCCAACCCCTAACATTTTGTGATTCTGTGGGTGAACCGCTCACCCAGTCTCTTGGTTTTTCTGTGCTATGCTTTGGTTGGTCAACTGTAATTGGGTGTTAGAGTCATTTTCATGGGGTCTGTCAAAAAAGCTCAGGCTTTGCGTGCTAAATCCCACAGCAAACGTTACTTGCCTGTGTAATAATGTTGTTGGTAATCTCCATAGGGAGGCCAGAGGATGGAGTAACTCTCCTGGTGTGTAATTTACATCAGGTCCCTCCAGAACAGCTTTCTAGAGAGAGGGATGAGGGAGATAACATGGTTGTTTCTCATGCCTGCTCCTGTCCAACCTCTCTCAGGTGTTTTAAAATGCTCGTTATTATGGTTTCCAAGAATCCGTGCTGGTGTATGGGGGATGTATTTTCAGAGCTGTTTATCTGACACCTGTCTTTCAGAAACAGACACAGTAGTTTCTCATTCTGTCCAAAATCCAAAATAAAACCCCACCCTCCTACCCATTTTGTCTTAAACTTGTTAACAAATCTTTAAAACTTGTCAAAATCTTAGGCCAAATGTTTCTAACATCATGTGTGAGTTCACCTGGAGCTTTATTTTAAATGCATACCACAACAAGTGCGCCAGAAAAATGACCTCCCCCACCCCCCCCCACTTCATCTGTTTCCACCATCTGATTTCTTATTTTCATCAGTCTTGGCTCCAAAGGATTTAAAGCTCTTTTACTCTCACAGTAGAAGAGCTACAGCACAAAATGATGAATATTCAACTTCCATATCAGAAGTCGGTATGAGTACTGAGATAGATGTGTACTTTTCAGTATATATCGGGGTTAGGTAATAACATGATAGCTTAAGACACTTAAAATAACATGACACCAATTTATTACCATTAGAAATGAAGCCTCTGGAAAAGACCCTAAGCATTATGTTAGCATTGATATGTCAATCCTTTATTTGAAGGATGGCAAGTCTGAATCCCAGCACAGCCTTAATTAACAAAAAATAATTAGCATCATTTTCCCAGCTGTGAATTTTAGATTTTTTTTTCCAACAGAATCCATTGATTGATAATTAAGGAGGAGTTAGTTGTAATAAAACTCCCAGTATTGCAATTTCTAATTGGCCTTTAAGGACATTTTACAGTTACAGTTACTTTGTTCCAGGCGTTTTGTGGCTTTTTTTTTTTTTATAAACCAGTTTTAATATGGAATCCTTTTGCAGTGAAGTGAAAAGGATGCAGATGAATAGAAAGAGCCACTGTAATGTTACACCTATGAATTTAAAATTTCACATAAAGTGCAGTCCATTTGTTTTGTTTGGGTAAGGATTGGTGCTAAGTGAATGTAAAAACTTTGAAGTTTGCTGTGAGTAATCTAAGATTTATCCAAACACTTGAGTCTTCGATTAAACTACATTATCACAGAGATTTATCTAAATGCTTAACTGGATGGACAGAAAATGCTCCTGTTGGCTTCAGTGGGATGGAGCATTATGTGTAAAGTTAAGCAGATATATGTATTTCCTTCAACGAATGCTGCCTGGGCTGGAAAACTTATAGGAATGGATTCAGTTCTGGACACGTCTGCTTGTTTCATATTTCCAGCCATTCCTCAAGTACTTCTAGTACAGAGTGCCCCAGGGCACTAAAATTTTCTTTCAGTAATGCGACAAGTACAATTGGTTTAATAATTTTGTAATATTTGTACAATTTTGAATTATTTTCCTGATCTATCTGAAAATTTAAAATGTTGAATAAAAACAATGTGAATTTTTTTACCATTTTCTCCTTTTCTTTTCTTTCCCTCATTTCTGTTCATTATCCCATTTACAAACAAATTGGAACAAGTGACAAAATAGAAAAACAAAAGAAGTAATAAAGATGACCTTACAGATGTACATACAAAACTATCAGAAAAATATTTTACGTAAATTTCCTTTCATAGAAAGATGATTTTCCAGGAAAAAAAATTTCTGAATGAGAAGTGTCAAAGAATTTTATGTGCCAGAAAAGCAATAAGTACAATTGAACATGTAAATGCAATGCTCTTCCTAAAAAGAAACTTTTATATGTGACAACAAAGTAAAGATGAAAACTGGTCCCTAATGTTGTGAAAGCAGTTAGGAATAATTAGACCTGGACTTACACTGGTGTCGTGCATGGCCACTACACAATGATTCAAGCTTGCCCAGGCTGAGAAGAATAATTAATTGTTCTTTAAAGTTCGCTATTATTTCTGGCAAAAAAAAGTTACATGATAAGGACTTTTTCTGCTGTTTCTGCTGGTTGTTGCCTGTCTCTTTCTTGACCTGTTAATGTGTACTTTTTTGTACCTCTGTGGCAGTGAAGAAACGTTTCTGTGTGATCAAAGTGTCCTGACTATCTCAAGAAAAACAGATGAGCTCAGTTTCTCCATCATGGGAACACGGTAAGATTGTGTTTGAGCCTCTCCGAGGAGGACGTCAGATCACTTAGCTGTGACCGTCTTACATCTCGGCTGGACTAATGTAGCATTCTCTCTTTGGAGATAGTCCAGCGAAGCTATACACTGCTTACAGATTTATTCAAAGTGCCTCCACTGCATTTTGTTAACGTGGGCTGAAATATCCTCTCTCGTGTCAATCACACTGAGGTCGTTGGAGCTGCAGAGTTTGACACTGTTACTGCTTGTGTTCAAGGCAACTTGGTTCATCCTATCTAACTGTACTTAAGTATTACTTCAGCTACCAGAAGCACAGTAATACCCAAAAATCCATTGTCCATCTTAGCCAGTACTCAAGGTGACATCAGATAATTCAAAATGACAGCATATGTAGATGTGAAAACTATGATGTACATTTACAGATTAGCTGCACATATATAATAGGCATACTTATCCCCAGCACATTTTGCTTCAGGTCCAAGATGGTCTTATTTATATGCAATATACTTACCTGCCGCGGCCAGCAGACTGCTGGAAACAGCAAAACCCCACTCCCCACATCCTATTTCGGCCAGTGGCACCGTCCTGGAAAGCATGGCTGGCTGCTGCCACTGTGGAGGGAGGGATGAGGGAGCAGGAGGCTGCAGCTACTGCTCACAGAGAGGGCTCACACTGAAACAGCAGTCACCACCTTCCTGCTCCCATCTGCTTGGGGGCAACCCGGGCATCAGCTGAAGGCATATGTACATTTGCATTCACATGCATGCATTGTCTGGGCACACAGCTGGGCTAGGGCAGTGTATCGCTATGGATGGTAATAGAGTATGGCTGTCTTTTGCTGCTAAAGAGATGGATCTGTAAGTATCACAGAGGGATTCTGGTGGATATTTTAGGAGATAAGTCATCTCAGTTGACCTTAGCCTTCTAAGAGAGAGCTGTCAGGTCTAAGCTAGCCTTGACTCCTCAAGTCAGAGGGAGCTGAGCATGCCAGAGCTATTCATTGTACTTATTTTAAAGATGTTTTAAAATCAAACCAATACTGATTGCTTTAAAAATCATACGACAAGTTTTCAAATTTTATGCCAATTTTCTGAGCTATTGCTTTCCTCCATATTGGAAAATCTTTTGAAAACAATTTCAATTCTGTCTCAGAATGGCTTTTGTCAGTGGATTTAACATTCTGTTAGAGAATTTACTGTTTCCTCAGAACATCTATCCAGCTACAGTTAAATGATTCCTGTTAGTTACTCACCTAACTTGTTCTCAAAAACTTGTCTAGCTTCAGCAATCCTTCCAGACAAGCTGTTTCAGTAATGCTGCAGTTAGCACATTTTGCCTGAGATCTCTTCTGAATCTCCTTAGCTGTGTTTTAAGTCTCTCAGTTTTTCACTCCTCAGAAAATATAGAGAACAGCTCATTTCCCTCCTTTGCAGCAATTCTTTTACATCTTCAAAGAGAGTTGCCATGTCTCTGCATAAATTTTTAGTCCATTCTAGACTAAATAAATCCAATGAAAAACTTCCCACAAAGAACAGCGCTTCCTGCACCGGAGAAATTGATAAGGAATGAACAAGCAGAAGTGTGTAGAAGGTGCTGCATACCAAAAGAGAAGAGACATTTAGAATCCGAAACACATATCAGCTGGGGTGACCTTATAGATTTTGAAAACATAGCAGCAGATTTTGTAGCGAGCTGGTCAGAAAACGGAGCAGGTTCTTGGATACTTTTGATACAGTGTTTGGAAAATGTCCATACCAATATATTGCATTTTCACATTTTGTACATTCCAGTAGATCTCATTTTGGAGGAGAAGGGGGAGGCAAACTCTAAAAATCTACTACAGGAAAAATGATATATTAGAATTAATGTAATTAAAATTCTGAAGCTTTAATTCAAATGAAATTTCACAAAAAAGTGAATCAAGATTTAGAAGTATAGGTCCCAAGAATCTGATATTTAAACAATAAATACGAGGCCTGCTGAAAGAGCTAATTTTTTGACAGTTCCATTTAAATGAGGTGGGCACCATTTCTAAACACAGTCCATAGGCTACAGAACCCATATAAGGACTGAAATGCCAGATGCTACTTTTAAGAAACTCATCTTAAAGCAGTAGAACATGTGCTGCCTAGATGGAAGTATGTGACCCTCACCAGCAGCACCTGTCAAAGGGATTTAGGTACCAGGCTTTATTAAGCATTAAATATTTCTTTTTCTCTCTTCAACTGCATTGAAAACACAGAGTGTAAGTTGGTATATTCAGGAATATTTTCTTCTTTATATATAATTATTTTTCATGTTGTACAATGGAAATGGCTGTGTGGAATCAGATGAAGTCTTACAGGTTTGAGCAGTGTCCCATTCCTCCACTATGTTTATCTGTTATTTGCCAGGGATGCTCTCTTGAACTGAAGACACATATGTGAGCAAAGGGTTAGATGTGGTAGCTCAAAGCTGTTTCACCTGACCGTGTAGTGATGCAGCAAGTAATATTCATACAGCAGTTGCATCCGGTTCTGAGAAATTACAGGAATCTGAAAATGAGGAGTTTCAGCTCTGTAGGGTGAGGGAGTAGTGAACACGACCTGAGGTCACTGCTTTACTGGAACCCGGAATAATTTCATACCACAACTGATCAGCATGAACCAAAGCACATCACAGACTGAGCAAAGAGAAGGGTTCACAAGAGCAACAGGGCTCTGCAAGTGATGACTTTCTCACGAAATTAGTTAGAAACTCAAAGCCTGACAAAAATGGCACATTTGCTGATTCTGTGATTTTTGGGTTGTGGAGGAAAATTTACTGTCTGAACCACTAGCACTAAAATGAAGGATGGGCTACAGCGCTCTTATCTCCTTTACTTCCATGCCTGGATTTTACTAAGTAGCATTGTTTAAAATCCCTGGGAAAATACTGACTTCAAAAGCAAGTTTTCTGTTGACATCAGTGTTCTTGGGATTTTTAAAACAGATTTATTTTTTTCCCTTACAAAAAATGCTTACTGTTTGCTGGCCAGCTGTACAGTACAGTTTGCTGGTCAGTGTTTAAAATACCGCTTGGTCACAGAATCCTGGGATAAGTCAAAGTACCTTTGTCTTTCAGATAATTTCTCGCCCACAAAGCATTCCTCTGACATGGAGTTATACAGTTTGTGAGTCCTCCGGTTGCTGCAGAGGTGAGGTCCATGTAGAAAGATAAAACTCTCTCAACCAAGGCAGATGTTGCTGGAGTAGAATATACGATCATTCATTTAGCTTTATTGCTGCATGGTGGCCTGGATTTAGTAATGATGCTGTGAAATGCAAAGATGGGTAGCTAAGGACAATGGGTCGTTATATGACCTTACTGAGGTGAGTGATATGAAAATCCATAAGAACCAAAGCCCAAAATATTGTCTTCGGCAAATATTCTTTTTTTTAGCCATCAAGGATTTGAACCTTTTTAAAAAACCTGTTCATGACATGAACCCACATAAATAATTTGTATTAAAAAAGGGAGTTAATCTGATATGCTGGACCCTTAAATACTGATTAAATATAATGATTAAGTCTGAATATATTGCCAAAATAGAAAGATTCAGGTGTAGTTTTGGAGGAGTTTAAAAGATTTTTATTAACAGTTCCCTCACTGCTTATCCTTTAGGTTTCCAACAGCAATTTCTTTTAATCACTGGGCTTAATATACTCCAAGGTGCCAAAATCCATGTCAGCTGTAAACATGCAGCAAAACATTTACATGTAGGCTTCCTTCAGCTCCTCACGTTCTATTCAAGGAGTGAACAATGAAGCAGCGCTGCTGTGCAAGATCCAAATTGTGCTGCTGGCAAGAAGATTCTCAAATAACCGTGGATCTCCTGGGAGAAGGAATATTATACTATGGAATAGACAGTATTTTCCACAGAGCAAGATCATCTGTAGGCTTTTTTTACTCTTCTTTCATCCTGTTTATTTATTTGTTTGCACTGTCACCGATGCCATCTGAAGACGAGAAATGCAAAAAGGTTAAATCTATTGCAGGTAATTATTTTGATCCGCCAATTAAATGAACAAGTTCACCTTGCTTATGACATACCATCAAACACTGGTATGAGCATTTGGTGCAATCAATCTATTACACATCAATTTTATGCCTGTATAATGAGGTTTAATTGCTGCTTTATTAGTCTGACTAATATTAAGTGTCAGTAATTGCTTTGCATTCAGCTTGGCTTCCTCATTTAAATTACACATCCAATATTTAACCATAAATGTAGACCTTCTTTTAATCTAATGAATTTCTGCTTTCATCCTTCTGGTACAAGAAAAGCCCATTTGGGGTGATTTTCCCCCTTTGTACATGTTCTCTGGCCCTGAGGAACAGAGGCTGGAAAAGCTAAATGTTGTTCTTGGTAAATGCATAGGCCTTTGGCATTTGGAAAGTGAACTTCAAATTTCCTTTTGACAGAAATATAATAAGTTTTTTGTGTACTAATGAGTGAATTGCTAAGGTGTGTAAACACATTTGTAGTCCCACTGAAGTCGACGGGACTACTCATACATTTTAAGTTATGCATATCCTTGGGTGAATGGTAGAGCTAATGCTTGCTACCCTGGAGCACACACAGAAAACAAATCTGGAAGGATGAATTTGGACTGGCAAACCACAGAGCAAATGTTGTTGCCAGCCAGGATTTTAGTGCACCGTTAAAGTCATAGGCTCAGATGCTCAGACATGGAGCTTTAGGAGGCAAGGACTGAGGTTCAACAAACTACTTGGTGCAAGAAACGCGCAAACCTTTAGCAGACCCAGCCTTGTTTTGTGGCTTCCTTACATTCACAAGTACTGTGTTCAGGTGACAAATTGCTGGATTTTTCAAGCTGGTACCAGTTTTGCCATTTCACTTGGCTTCTTATGATTTCCTTTTCTTATTTGAAATAGACTCCACCTGATTTTGCAGAGATGAGCTTAGCTCGTTGAATAGACGTGCCAGTTGCTATTAGTATCATCTGATCCTCCAGTGACAGCTGGCTAATATCATCCTGCAAGCACCTTGTGAGCTAAAATCAAGCTGTATTTTGGGAAGTGAGGCCTAGTGTTGGACTGTGTCATGTGTCTGGTTTGTATGACACTGGACTGCTGAAATTCTGATCAGGAAAAGGTAGGTTGATTGCATAACGTTTTATTGCATTCTATTGTAAGCCTCTTCCTGGATCCATGGAAGAGTTAATATAGCTAGAGACCCTGTGAGAGTCAAATATTCATCACTGGATATCTACTGGACTGCAAATAAATTACTGAAAAAATGTAGGTCTCATGCTGATTATTCTTTGGTGGTGGTGGTAGCTCCCTTTTTTTTTCTTTTCTTCTTTTCTTTCTTGTCACGAACAAACATTTTGGGGGTAATAAAAAACTTGTCTAGTACAGCATAGATTTTAGGAGAGATTGCTTTCTGGAAGAGACTTGACCCCTGTTGTCTATCTAGTTATCCTTGAGTAGTATACTTATTCTACAAGCAGCAAGAGGTAAGAACACGTGGACCCAGAGTCTTCCGAAGCTAGGACTTCAACCTGCCAGCTACCCAGCAGAAATCCAGGCCACAGCCTTTCAGCACCGTTAATACTAGTGTCAACCTTAAGCTGAACAAATGAGGTCAGAAGTGTTTATTCTGTGAAAAAAGAAGCCAGCTAAACCTCTCAGACCTTGTCGTGACCCAGGCTCTGAGCATCAACTTGTCTTTATATCAAACAGGGCCCTTCCTCTGTAATGAAGGGGCCACCTACTTTTGCCATGGTGGTGTAATATTTTATAGCGTGCACTGAAGAAGCAAGAGACCTGGACTTCAGGACAGCTTTATCCTGAATGGTTGGAAACCATCTATTTGCACATCCCATGAGGGCATTGTAACCACCATCTTAGACAGCATTCTGGGTGAGTGTGCAGCCAGCAATACAAGATCGTGGGACCAGGCAGACATGAGGCAAGTGGGAACCTGTCCTGTGCCTTGTCTAGAGCATTTGGTGGGGGAAAGGTACACCTGGTGTTTTCACCCTCAGCCCAGAGACTGTTTCTGTTTCTCATCCAGGGATTGATCTAAGGTAAAATACATTCACTTTCCAGAGAACAGGTGGGACCTTTTGTGTGAGATCTGGTAGCTGAAGGAACTGCAGGCTGAGCAAGGCTCAGGACTTTTGTCTTTTAGCAAGCAGAGTGCTCTAACCACTAGGTCTCGGTGCTAAAAGTGATGAACACTTTCATCACAACTTTTTTTTTTTTTTTTAATTTGTTTTAAATAACCTGTTCTTTCTCATTAGACATGCTTCCAAGAAGGCAAGATCTTGAGCAGCCATTGGCACCTCCTCACTTCTACTGGCTTCCTACACAGTCATCGCAGACATGGTTATCTTGAGAAGCCTTGAAGTTTCTCAAGGTTTCAGAGGTGCTTTTCTCTCCTCAACTGACTTCATACAAAAACATAGACACTTAACCCTGCATTCCCTCCCTTCCCCTCTCCCTCCCATCCATGAGTGGAAATTGCTACTATTGTAGCTGGATTTCACATTGTGTTCTCCTACACCAGCAAGCCTTGACAGGAGTGTCTGAGAAACCAGGTAGGACTGTTTGCACCATTTTGAGCTCTGCTACCTGACACTGAAAGGCTTCATCACAGCAGTGAAGAACTTCAGTGTACAGCTTAGCTGAGCTGAAAGGTAGTGTTTCAACATGGCTGACATAATTAAAATCTTCCTCCTGTATTTTTCTTACAATTTTTGAGTGCTAGGGTGGCAGATCAGGCGCAGGGAGCTGATCTGCTGAGTGAGAAAGTGCTATTTTTACACATCACTATTCAGAGCCAAACTACATTTTTAAGTGCAGCTGTCAGTCTTTTTACTGTCAGGTTAAATCCTTACCCACGGTGATTCTCGCTCATCCGCACCAACTGTCAGCACTGAGGTCAGGAGTGAGTTTCCCCCCCATGGCCAGTTGGCAGGGTGTTTATGTGAGAGGGACTAATCCACCTTTCTTGGAAGCAGTGAGCTGAGGTTCCCAGTCAGGAGCAAAAGGCCAGAACAAAGGTCTGATATTACAGATGGACAAATATTTTCAGCCCTCTGTTGCTTCCTGTTGCTGTTTTAATTTTCTTCGATAGGCATTTCCAGACCATTGTAGTCCAGCCCAGGCCAGCTCTGTTTCTGACAGGCAGAAGATGAGTTGTAAGGATCCCTTGGCAGGCAGGTGAGAACTCGCCTTAGATCTCAGCTGCACCTTAGACTATGGACCTTGAACCTCAGATACTTTCTTCAGGGTTAAACTCTGCTCATACATCCCTCTTAAATTAAACAGGATGATTTTTCTCTTTCCCAAATGCAGATTAGCATCCCTGCAGAAGTCCCCAGATATCAGTAAACCCTTGACTAAGACTCAGCTATCTCGCAAAGATACCTCCATTACAATCCCCTGCTATGTGCATCACTCAAAGTCTAAAGACTTGGAACAAAATATCTGTCAAGGCTGAGAGTGTCCTAGATTATGCTGGAGACCATGTCAAAACCTGAATTTGACTAAGGAAAATATCTTTATATATATATTTATATATATACATTCATATATATATAGATCTTCAGTATACAAAGGGGATTTATAAGAAGGCGGAGAAAGTCTTTTTATCAAGGCTGGTAGTGACAGGACAAGGGGCAACAGCTTTAAACTGAAGAAGGGTAGATTTAGATTGGACATAAGGAAGAATTTTTTTTGATGAGAGTGGTAAGATTTTGGAACAGGTTGCCCAGAGGAGTTGTAGGTGTCCCCCTGCCCCCCCTGACAGTGTTTAAGTTCAGATTGGATAGGGCTTTGAGCAACCTGGTCTAGTGGAAGATGCCCCTGCTTACGGCAGGGGGGTTGGACTGGATGACCTTTAAAGGTCCCTTTGTACGCAAAGTGTTCTGTGATTCTGTGATTTAGGGGAGTTGAAGGTCCTAATATGCTTAAAGTCAGACATGAGGGACCCGTATTGCCAGTACACATAGATATCTCTTCTCATTCTAGATGCTTAGGCAATGCCTAAACTGATCAATTAGCTAGAGCTAGGGCACAGACCTTGGCTTTGGAGCTCGTTCTTCCAAACTTCTCCATTCCCAGCCAAGTCTGCAGTCCAGACCAATTGGCACTTTCCCAAACAGTTCCCAGGCATGATCTGAGAGCTAGCAAGAGCTAGGGACCATTCCCATAAATGAATTTGAACTGCTTGTTTTGGGAGCCGAGAGAACTATGGAAGTGGTCAAATCATGTCAGGTGGATTTAGTGCCAGACAACAGGTCTCTGCAGTGATTCTTTCAGCAACAAAGAAGTGGTTGTAGGAGAAAGGAACTATTCAGGATCTTTGAAATCCAGAGAGGAAAAGCTTCCCAGGGCCAGATTCTCAGCTGGCGTAGATCAGTATCAGAGTTGTGCTGGTTTACAGCAGCTGAGCAATTACCCTGCATCCTTAAAAACAAGTAACTGGACAAATATGGAGCTGATTATTGTTTTCTTCAAGAGTCATTTCACCCCTCCCTTTCTTCCTCCCCTTCCCTCCTTGTCTGAAAGTCTTTACCACTGCACAGCGAAAGCAAATAAACAAGAAAGGTTAAAATCTAAAACCACTCATCCAAGTTAATTAAGTTCAGCCAGCCTCAACTACATCATCTGGTAAGATCTGGCAAGTCGTGTGCGTGTATATGTGTGTGTGTGTACATGCATGCCTGTGTATCTCTTCCTCTATTCGGGAAGAATCCTGCAAAAGTGCACCTAGTTTAAAATATGTTATTTCTATGCCTGGCAGTGAGGTTTTTTTTCTTTCCTTTTTTTTTTTTCCCTTGTCTGCTTCTGTTCTTACAGCTGCTTTCATATTTTTCTCAAACTTCCCATTATTACATTTTCCTCCTTTTATTTATGATGCCTGATTCCCAGTGTACATTATTGCTGCTCTGTTGGTACTTTATTAAATACGATACAGATACTAGAGTGAGACTGAGGTTTTATGTCCCACACATGGTGTGTCGTAATTGTGGCATTTTTAGTTTCCATTAAGCAGTATCTCCAGGAGGGGAGGATGGGGGACTCGGTTCATTACTTCTATAAACCAAAGAAGAAACGCCAGACAAGCTTGATGAGTTGTTAAGTAGTCTTTAAAGAAGTCTTTAAATCAAGATTAGATGTCTTTCCTAAAGAGACTCCCTAGTTCATCCACAAGTTACAGGCCTGATAGAGGGATCACTGGTTAAATCCTGTGTCTTGTAGTATGGAAAAAGTCAAACAACATTAAAATAATGGTTCTTCTGTTTTTCAGATTTACGAGAGCATAGTTAGAATATAGTGATTTTAGCTAGCCAGACAAAGACAGAGTAAAAGTATAAACATGTCAATGACGAAAAAGTAAATACACTTATCAAAATATTGGCCTAAAAGAAAGGACAAAGGACTCAGGACAAAGTGAGCACAGGCTCAGCATAAGAAATATTTTTCTGGACCTATAACCTTTCTTCCTATAATCTGTCTGAGATATTTCTAGGAATCCCTTCTTCTCTGCTACCTTTGAGTACTTTGAGATTTTAACTTATTTTATGTCCACAATCCCCTGTCAGGGAAAGGTTGCTTCTACCCCACCTCTACTATTCACTTGTGGACTTTTCTGTGCAGTGTCATTCTGTGCACCCCCTCAGAGTCTAAGCACTGACAGGAGTCAGAGACTTTCAGACATATCATTGCTGGTGTGCTGGTGCTGCTAAAAACCAAGGAATTTTAATAAAACGGGGTGATTCTTCTTTGGGTATTCATTTTCCCTGGATGAGCACCAGACCTGGTCGAAGGTAGATGGGTGCCAGGAGAGCAGACTGCTTCAGGCCATAAAAATGGCCATCCCCCTGACTATTTCATGTAAGCCAGTGTCCTGGCAAGGCAGAGCCTCTGCTGGGAAGCAGCTTCTCACTGAATTTTGGCCTCTGTCCTTGCTCACCTTCCCTCAGGACTGATTTGCATCTGAGGACTTTTGCCTGGGTCTCTGTCCCAGCTCTGTATTTTTCTCTGTCTCTCTCCCTTTTGCAACAGAAAAGATCCAGCTTTGACCTGATCCCAGTTCTCCTTACTGTCTAAAATTCTGAGAAGTCTTGAATGCTGATGGCATGCATGGTAGGGATCAATACTTGTGTCTTCTTGCCATGATGGGACAGACCACTCTCTCCCCGCAACCTGCAAACCACAACTCTAGACACATATGAAATATTAATATGAAGCTTGTGATACACACATAAAACAAAAAATGAAATAGACAATAAAAGTAACATTCTGCAACTGACTGAAGAATCTCTTTACTTTCTTTCATTTTTTTTCTCCTTTTGTCTCCCCTATCCCCATAGATACATTTTGTAGAATCATAGAATGGTTTGGGTTGGAAGGGACCTTTAAAGATCATCTAGTCCAACTCCCCTGCAGTGAACAGAGACATCTTCGACTCGACCAGGTTGCTCAGAGCCCCATCCAACCTGACCTGGAATGTTTCCAGAGATGGGGCATCTATCACCTCTTTGGGTAACGTGTGTCAGGGTTTCACCACCCTCATTGTAAAAAATTTCTTCCTTATGTCCAGTCCAAATCTACCCTCTTTTAGTTTAAAACCATTACCCCTTGTCCTATCGCAACAGGCCCAGCTAAAAATCCTGTCTTTAATAAGCCCCCTTTCAAGTATTGAAAGGCCGCAACAAGAACTCAATGGATCCTTCTCTCCTCCAGGCTGAGCAACCCTAACTTTCTCAGCCTTTCCTCATAGGAGAGGTGTTCTATCCCTCTGATCATTTTTGTGATCAGCTTTTCACAGAGATCAGATGTGATCAGATCTTTATTTAATAGAGAAGCACCTGTGTCTGATGCCTTCCCAAAGATGTGGGTCTGAAAATTGACTCCTTTTCTGAAAGCTATGATCATACCTTTGCACAAATAGGACAAAATGACCTTTTAGATGCTGGGTCAAGAGTTAAGGTTTTTGATTTAAACAAAAATCTACCAAGGACCCCAAAGCAAACAGCAATGTAAGCTCCAGAGCCCACTGAAATGATGGAAAATGAATCCAGTCCCTGTACAAGTCTGCAAACTACTTAGAGGTGGTGGTAATATTTGTATGTTGTTGTCAGCCCCTTCACCAGTTATCAGCAGCAGAACTGCAGCTGTCTGCTGAATAACACATTTGTTTATACAGTAGATTGAGAATATTTGTGTGCACAGCAAACTCCTTGGGGGTATAAACAATGTGTTTCTGAAGAGGCCCAGTGTCATTAGAATAATCAAGACTTGTAGTATGATAAACAGAGTCACAAACAGAAAGTATTACACAGACTCTCAAGTGCAGTATCGCGTTTGGTGTCAAGTCCCGAGGATGTTCTGTTCAAACAGCTTTTCCTGTGGCGCAGACACAGGTTGCTACATGCTTTACAGAGGAACCGAGGGGGAGACATGGTCACGGTGCATTTTTGACGAGCCCTCGTCAGCAGCATGCTGGCATGTAGTAGAAATCTCCTTTTAATTTCAAAAGGCTGAAATCTTTTTACCTGTCCAAACCATGTGAAATCTACCACTCTGGAAGAATGTCTACTTTCTTTACCACAGAGATCAGACCTAGGACAAGTTCTTACTGTGGTATATTTATATTGTCCTCATAGGCTGTATCAAGGATATGCCCTCTCTCATCTACTTCATATGAGTTAACTGTGTCCATAGCAGTCAAGACTGTCCATCTAATGTGGGCCAGCCATACACACAGCAGAGCATTTGGCCTGAGTCTTTGGAGCATCCTAAACACTGTTTCTGTGGTCCTGTGACAGTTATTTATTTTGTGAGTGTCCTTATGAGTACAAAGGGTGTAAATTAGCAAGAAGGATGTGTTGCAGCTCTGTGCAGTGGTGTTCTTTCATGCCATAGTTTAGCACCGTGAAAAAACATTGCAGGATACTGAGCTTGTCCTGAGGGCATATAGAAGTGTTTGAGCATGAAAATCCTCAGGGTACAGTGTTGGGAAAACTCTCCTGGGCAGGAGTAAAAAACCACTGCTTCTGCAGTGGACTGTGGAAAGCATTGTCTTGTCATAGAATCATAGAATCACAAAATCATAGAATAATTTGGGTCAGCAGGGACCTTTAAAGGTTGTCTAGTCCAAGCCCCCTGCAATGAGGAGGAATTTCTTCAACTAGATCAGCTTACTCAGAGCCCTGCCCAACTTGGCCTGGAATGTTGCCAGGGATGGGGCATCTACCATCTCTCTGGGCAAGCTGTACCAGTGTTTAACCACACTCGTCAAAAAATCCGTGAGTTTACTGTGGTTTAGTTAGGAAAAGGAGCCTACGAGTGAACAGGCATGAATGCAGTGAAGAAAGCCAGGTGTTGACTCAATGTAACAGTGTAGGCAAACTCTTAAAGATTTCCCTTGGAAAATCATGTCTTACAGACTTTCCTTGGAGTCGGAGTATGGATTATATGATGAAATTAGGCATATCTTCAGAAAAGGTAAAAGGGATTTAGCCCTGATTTCCCTGTCTCGTGAAAAGTAGAACATATATAGAAAATCCCAATGAAAACAAGACCTTCTTTCAAGAAAGTGCATGGAATCCTAGGTTGGCTTATGAGCAAAAACAGGGAAGCAATGGGAAAATGAGAGTTACAGTGATGAGAAAGTAATAAAGTTCCAGTAGAAGAGGACAGAAATTACTGAATCTGTGCTTTGGTGACCGCCACAAAGATGAGTAGTGCACTAATTTCAGCCTGTTCTTTAAATACCATAGAGTGAATATTGCCTCCTCCTTCACCAACTATATCAAGTGACATAAAGTGTTCCATACCAGGAAGAAATAGTTGATGTGAGAACAGTGAACTGAAAAGGTTTATTATGACAGTGTCGTTTTATTACTTTTCAAAGAGTAAGATGCCAGGTGTGCAGCATAAACAAATGTCTGTGTTTTAAACATGTATTTCTTTGGTGCTGATAACTTGGTGAGCTGTTAAGATTAGTGCAGCCATAATAAGTTGGTCAGGCAGCAAGAACAGAAGAAACTCAGACATAAAATTAGCAAAAACATGCCTAAGGCTTTTGACTTATTGACTTCAGTCTCCTCACAGCACTGTGATGAGTGACAGAAGTCCTCTGAAGCCTCTTCATTTTAGTTTATTCCTTCTGTCCTGTTTTTCCACTTCACTGCACTCAGGTTCTTCCTCCGAAGGTTAAAGATCTCTCCTAAGTATATTGCATCTGTTCACTTGTAGAACACCATGTTCCCAAAATTTGTGTGCAGCTGATTAACTTTTCTCTGTCTCCTGCTCCTAGTCTTTCTCTTCCTTTACCCCTCTCCCATTCTTCCCATTTCACATCCAGAAAATAATCAAAAGCCAGCTATCAAAGACTGTAGAAATTCCAGCAGGAAAGAGTTCAGAGAGAGGCATCAGTACAAATTCAAATAAATACTTCATCTAAGCCAGGATTCCTTCTCCAACACTCTCCAAGAACCTATGCCTGGATGAAAGACACAGTGAGCACAATGTATTTGTTCAATTATATCTCCAAGCCTTTAGTATTCACAAATCCCTCTATCCACCTACCTATATTGCCCAAATTATATTTGGTTTCTCCTCCACATTTCTAACACTAGGCATACTTCAGACCTATTCTTTCTCGGTGTCATAGCTTTTTACTCCTTAGATCTGTACCATCTAATCCTTGTGGCTTGGAGTCCTCCCACAAGTTTCCTTCTCTGGGACTACCAGCAGCTGTCCTAGTCCTGTTGTAGCATCAGGTCCCTTCTCAAAAGGCACGTCACATCACCTTTGAGAAACTGATGGCTTTGCCCTTGTGGAGGCAAGGTGGAGGGCTTACAGAAGAGACATCTACAACTTGTACATGTTGTCCCCACTTTTTTTCTATTAAGTTGCTGTGCAAATCTGATCATACAATTTTTGTAGCAGCTTGATTTGTCATGCAAACTTAGGAAATTATATGGACTGATGTGTACCATGGTCAGCAAATATTCGTTCACATTTCAGGAAAATGCTGCTGCCCTTTCCTCCGTGGCTGAAGTAATCTGACCATATTGTCTCCCCCAAACTATTCATCATATGTGTCTGCAAGAGTAGAGGCATGCAGAAAAAAATAATCTTGCAAATTTGAGATGTTAACCAATTGATCTGATCATCTGTTTGCACTGGGGCATGTAGACTAGAGCCTGCACTCACTGGATGTGGAAGCTGACCAGAAGGGAGCCCAATCCTGTCCACAACTTCAACTGCAGATGGATGCCAGCATGACTCTTTAGAATGGTCTGGCTACAGCTAAATTAAACTAAACTAAACTAAACTAAACTAAACTAAAACAAGTCCAGGGTGCATTTCTGAGTATTGACCCTCAGCCATACACACTGATAAGTTGTTAACACAGTCTCTGTCATGATTTTGACTTCTACTAATCCAGAAAATTGAAATACAGTGTTCTGTTCTTCAAATCTGCAGGCACATGAGGCCAAAAGTAACTATCTAATCTGATGTCACAAAAACAAGCCTGGGGAATTTCACTCAGAACTTCCCAAAGGGAATGCATCTTGTGGGAAGATGGTTCCTTCGAATCTTTGCTCTGCCTGAAGAATGGAGTTGTCCAGAATAACGGATAAAATAAGAGTCAGTGTGAAGGCATGGGGGGTTTTGGAGTTTTTTTCCTATCCTGTACATCTGGGCATAATATATCATTTTGTGCCTTAGGTTCCACATCTCTTAAAAGGGTAAAATATTCCTCTGGTTTAAAGTGCTCACATACTCCCTAGATTGCTGTTATGTGCGTACAGAGAGGAAAGTTGTGTGAACAAACTCTTATAATAAGTAAAAAATAAAACAGGGTTTCAGAGAGAAGAAAAGGGAAAAGGGGAAAAGCTAGGATCCCTCTGTTCACATCCCTCTGTACCATCCTTTCAATTAGATAGCTGCTTCATCAGCTCCGATGCATAAAAGCTGTATGGCCAAATAAGTCTTTGCTGACCTAAATTCCCCTCATTCTGCCACCAGCCCCCTGTATTATCAACACAAGATGGTTCTTGTGCTTTCCCCAACTTCTTTCTTTCCATCCTTCCGTTACCGATGGTATGTCATTTTCTGCACAGATGTTTCTCCCAAGCCATTTCAGGGTTATTTTTCCAGTGACTTCTTCCAGCAGATGTTCCCCAGTTCCCAGGTGTATGCGTTGTCCTCCCCACTGAGCCGAATCTCAGTGATGCACTTGACATATTGCAGTGCCGCTGTCTTTTTAAGCTGGAGGGTCTGCAACACTGCACATCGTTGACTTCTCTCTGCTCCTGCCAGGCTACTTGGTGATGGTTTCCCTCAACAACAGGCCTCCCTGCTTCTCTTCTTGCTGGTTCTTCAGGTTATAAACTCACTACTTGGGCTGCACAAAGCAGCTTTCTGTGGTGCCTGAAATGAACTTGTGTAATTGCTGTGGAGTGTGTGCCCAACAGCAGAATTAACTTCACCTATTATTCAGGCAGCCAAATCCTATTTCCCCGCAGAGTCGGGGAGAAAAGCTAGATAAAATAGCTGAAGGACACCTATAAAGCGGCGTTTTTAATACAAGACCTTCTTCTTCCCGTTACCTGGGGAGTCAAAGTCATGTAACCAGGTACAGTAGGAAAGCTGAATAAACCACTGAGCTCTTTCCCTCAGAGCCCATAACCTAAGGTTCCTGTGGTAGATGACTAAATACAGGTACTTGGCCCTGTCTTCCTCTACAGTCTCTGTTTTTTCTGTACAGTTCAGATGCTTTCCTAGCTTTCATCTTCTGGCATTAATTTAACTTTCTTTTGAAACATCGCAGGGGTGCAGACTGGCTCGCAATGACAACCCTGTTTGGTTCAGCTAATATCTGGGCTAGCTTTAGCCTCAGGCTATGAAACAACTCCTTGCAAGCCTTCTGTGAGACAAAATGGTAAGTAGAATCTTTAATTATTATTATTTTTAAATTGATATTATATATTGAACGCGACAAAACAGAAACCTGTATTTAATCAAGAGAGAGAAAAAAAACCTGTGAAGAAATTTCCTCTCCTCACCCCTTCACCTCATTTCTCCCATCTGAACTCTTTCCCCATAGCCTCTCCTTCAGGTGGCCATGGGCAGAAAAAAAGATAGAGCCAAATCCATCCTTCAGTGGCTCCCTCCTCATCCTTGGATCAACAAAATTCAATACTTTATCTCCTCACTGCTGAGCCACAGAGAAGGAGAAAGGAACTTGTGCCTTCATTGCCAGGCCAGCTTGCAGAAGTGAGACCAAGACAAATCTCCTGCCAGACATTTTGGCTACATCTCTGCTAGTAAGCTAAGCAGTGTCAGGATCAGCTCTCTGTCCCTGAGGCCAGCTGGCATGGTCTGGCCATTTCCTTAGTATTAAACAATCTTACCTCCAAAATAAAATAGCCAATTCCAACTTGCCTACCGGGGACAGTGCCTGGCGCATGCTGGCTCCTGAGCTGTGCCTGGGAATTGTCTGGGACAGTGCTAGGTAGCCTGGATCAACAGCATGACAGAGACCATCTGACTGGTTACAGAGACTGTCAAATTCTGGTGCTTGCTTCTGTGCAGTGGTACTGGTTTCTTTACTGGCACACACAAAGCCTATGCAGATATGTGTATACACAGATGCCCACATAATTCTGTGGATGTGTGTATGCATCAGTGGGTAAGCATACGAAATTTCTTAAGCAAATACCTCCGTAGCTTCATCTTCTTCCCACCAACTTGTTGAAGTCACACTGCTTGAAGATGGGTGAGCAGTTGCTTTTATAGGCAGGTTTTGCCCATTGTTGCCTGCTTGATTTCATTGTTGCTGATTTTTTTCCTTGTAATTCAAAATATTGGTACCTACTGTTTTACAGAGATGTGTTTCACACCTTTATGAATCGGTATGAGGGCTAGAAGCATAAATGGGCTTTGGAAGTTAAGTCAGCAAGAACTAGCATACCCTGAATGCCAGCACTCCACCATCAATGACAGCTTGATCTCTCTCAAACAAATGCAGGTGAGGAAAGGTAATTAACGCCTGCATAGATAGGTGCAGACAGACGCAAGCTTGCATTTTAAGATGGTTAGATATGAGCCGGCTGCTGCCTACAGTCTGATCTGCTGATGGACACCAATATGATCTGAGATTGCATTTCCATCGCATCCTAAGCCTGTCTGGTTATATGTATACTAAAAAAAACCAGAGTTGAGTGTAGGCAGCAGTCTGTGCCCTTACTGTCAGTATTGATACACTTAACATGGCTGTCATGGTTTTGATAGAAGTCAACCAGCATGGTCATTGCCTGGCCATGGTTCAAGGGTAGCAGGAAGGAGGGATTTACACCAGGAAACTATTATTTTTTCAGTGATGCAAGACACGGGTGAAAGCAGTGTCATGTTATTTGGCTTCAGAATAACTGAGGAATGGTTCTACCTATTCACTAGTGTAGACATTCCTTAAACACAGGCTTGTGTGGTTCTGTTTGGATCTCACATTTCGATGTTCCCATCCACCTTGAGTCAAAGGTGTGGTTAGGTGATCCGGCTGAAAACTAGTCTTAGGCAAGAAATGTATTAACTTTTATCGGCCAATGATGCTTGCTCATTGCCTTTTTTCAGTGGAAGAAGAGAGTAGGTCTGCACACTCAGGAGCAGAGGAGAAGAGAGAAGAGCATAACATCACACTCAACTTGGATTAGTTCAATCTTTCCTGGAGCTGGTGCTTGGCTGGAAGAACGGAACAGCCACAAAGATGTCCTGGGAAGCTGTGTTCACTGCAACAACCGGTGGTTTTATGAAGGATAAAACTTCCTTTGGACCCCCTTTATCAAGCCCATTAAATTCACATGCATTTGTATAGCCAGATAAGCGCAGTCCTAGTTCCTAGTTAAACTGCCTTGCCCTTGAACAGGCTTCGTTATCACAAGGGTTACATTGCTTCAAGGGTTCAAGATCTGGCTGTGTATCTGTCTTCCAACTCTGTGGCACATACAAACAGAGAGATATAAAAAATAGCAATATTAGTAATGTATTCAAGTTCTGCTTTCACGTACAAATACATGCAAACATGCACCAATTTTAATATATTTTTGAAGTTGTATTTATAAATATAAATATACATCACAAGTATTTAAAAAAAACAGGACTGAAATCTTTCTTTAGGCAAACAGCCTCCCATTGAAAGGACACTAAGAGAATGATTGGAAAATGGGCAACATTTGAAAAGGAGGGTTTGAGACCCTTGGTTTGTCATGTTTGAATGGAAATAACATTAAATTACAAGAGATCATTGTGCTCACAGGAGAAGGAGAAGGGAAAGGAATAGAACAGATAACTATTAGAAGCAAAAAATATTATTGCTATTTTGCTATTACTACTACTATTACTTACAAATCGTATTACTAATTAGTAGCAAACACATACAAGTACAGAACTAAGTCAGTCCAGTCAAAATATCAGAGCAGGAAAAACAGCTCTGTTTTTAGCCCATTACACAAATACATCTTTGGTGTCCCCACTTATTCCCTTACCCAGACATTTTAGAAAGAAATAAATGAATAGATTCATATATTCATAGATCTTCAGAGCCAGAAGGGACCATTATAATCATCCTAGTTAAGCCTCTCCTGAAGAGAGGAGACTCATATTTCTATTCTTACATCTGGTCCATAACTTTTCTGAGCAGTGCTATACCTTTTCAAGCTGCAGATAGTTCTGATTTAAGCACTTCAAGCAACAGACAGTACACTATATTCCTGGATGACCTGATTTGATAGTTAATTACTGTCACCACTAAGTGTTTTGTTGTTGTTTCTAGTCTGAAATCATCTAGATTTTCCTTAGCCTTTTCCTGCCAAATCACAGAGTCCTCAGTGTTCAATAAATAAGTAATGTCCATCTGTAAAAGCTTTGGCCTTCTTTACTAGTTCCTAAAATCACGTCAATTTTGTCACTGTGTTCATTCAGCCTCCTGCTTTTACAACATCAGCCTCCTGATTTTATAACATCCAGCAAACTTTAAGTAGTAAAGGAATCGATGACCCAAAATATCTAGAAATCCACTAGAATTTACATGTACCTCAGGCCCAAAAGAACATGGCCTTCAGCTTGTTCTCTGCCTACAAATTTTGTTAAGCACTATGAGAGCTTTGGATGAAAGCCATCTTCTAAATGAACATTATTGCACTGTCATTATTATTGCTTTGTCATTCTGTCTTTGGCCTTTTAAAATTGTTTCAGCCTGCTGTAGCTCTTGCAGTTTAATTCCTTTTCTTTAAACTAACAGCCCTATTGAACAAAGGAAGTAAGTATGGGGACATTAAAAATAGACTGAGTTTTCTGTATTATTGCTATTATTGCTGTGAGTTCACAGCTTACCCCGTTATGACTCCAGCTCATTACAATGAATGCCAAGAATGTGTAACAATAACAGGAGGCACTTGTGTAAAGCGGGACTTGTAATACCACTTGCTGAGCAAAAATATCCAAGGAAAAGCAGTTTTTAGGCAGTTGCATGATCCTTCTGGGTGGGCTCTTGTAACTCAGACTTTAATGGGCTTTGCTGCATGCGTGCTTGGGAAAGGCAAAACTCCCAGCTTTCTCTGTTCTTGCTAACAGGTTCCTGCTAACCCCAGAGCTGTAAGGAATGGGCAGCAGAAGGTAAAGATATCCAGGGTGGATCCATAAATGTTACCCCTGCATGAAGTCAATGCGCCAAGGCTGGCACCATCATGACTGCATGGGCACGCCACAGGCCTGGGATCACCGCTGTGTACGTGTACATACAGCTCCTCACATGCGCTTGCTCCAGGCCACCTAACTAATTCTCAGGCAGTTCCCAAAGATGGTGAATTAATGTAGTTCAACAATTATACCTAGCTCAAAGAGCTGGCTGACGTGTAGCTGGTCAGCGTAGTTACTCCTTCTGGCCCGCGTGTGTAAAAAATCCCCACCATTCCCAATACATAAGGGATTAATCTTCTCTAAATTTAGCAATTAATATGTCAGATATTTCACTTCAGTCAGTCTTCTGGAGATGAGGCAAACATCCTCACAGTGTTGTTTGTCCATCTTAAAATAAATTGCTGAAAGGGATAAGGTAAAACAGTCTCTGGAGAAACATTTCTTTCACCCTTTCAATAGCAGGACCCTAATTAGACAGACTAATTTAGCCTAAATGTCTAAACTAGCATAAATTCATCTCATCTTATAGCTAACTCTGCATAGTCAACTGTGACTTAAATCTTGGTATTTGACCTCACCAAAGGCTGCAAATCAGGCTGAATTCATTCACTGGATGGGACCAGTTAATATTATTCTGTGCTTAATACTACTACTACTGCTACTACTACTAGGTAGTTATTAGATGGAGCATGGTTTGAAATGAGTAAAAGGAAGGACTAATAACAGAAAAAAAATAAAAGAGTTTTATTACTGAAGGAAAACCCAGTTAAAATACAACTCAATGCAGCTGAACAAAGAATGCTTACAAGACTCCGACCGGCCCGAGTGCAAATTATATGATAGCATCTTATGATTACTTTGCGTCTGACACAGTTTTAGCCCGGGATACAATCTGTCATGCTGGATTGCAGCTGTGTGTTCTCCACCAGGGAAAAATATATATCAGTAAAATTTACCATCTGTGTCATTATGTGACTACATAAATTTTGATCTGAGTATATTTGTTAGTTTTAATCCCTAGATTTTTTTTCTCACTAAAGTCTTTATTCATATTAGCTTTTTCTGTATAAAGCTTACACTGTCTTTAGGGGTCTGCTTCAGGTGTTGGAAAAAATCCAAAACCTATATTATTTATAAAGTTCAGGTCAGCAAGTGCAATGCTTTTATCTTTATGCCTTTTTTTTAAGTCCATCCTTACAATTAAAATTGACACCGAAAGGTTAAGGATCACCAGCAGTTATGGTGGGTTAAAGCTTAGCTGCTAATCACTCACTCTCTCTCTCTCATTATGTCACGCTTTCTGTTGGATCGCCACTCCATAAACATCACTTGATTAATCTTACCCATGCTCTAATGCCTACCTGTGAAGAGTTATGGGCTGCAACATGAAGAATGTGGAAAAGTCAGTGGAGGTTTAATCGGATTAATCTCTGTTTTCTACATATATACTGGCAACTTTCGTGACAGCTTAGCTAACATGATAACATGCAACAAAGGAATCTGGTATTCGGCAGGGTCCCACCCGTTAGCTAGGGGGGATACACCTGGGGAAGCTGCAGTGTGCAACAGAATAACAGGCAGCTGACAACAGCCCTGCCCTGATATTGTCACAAATCGCTGCATCTCAAGAGCATTTTTTGGTGAAACTCATACCCCATTTTCAGTGGTTCAGAGGGATGGCTTTCAGCTACAAGTTCCTGCCAGACACAAGCTCTAACAGCCCCTTGTTTCTTTCCATGGGAAAAGCAAAATCACGCTAAGAGATGGTCTGAAGATGTTGGCACAGTGTTTGTGAGAGGAAGACACTATGGAGTTAAGGAGCAATACCGAACGGAAAAGCACCTGCCCCACTGGTTCCTAGGGAGCAAGACAGATGTGGCCACACTGGTTGGAGAAAGGAATCCTGCCATGGACTCCAGCTGGCCTTTGTCCCACAGCCTCAGGCAGGAGAAAGAGAGCCTGGCACATATAAATAGTATAGACCTGTGTTACTATAGACATGAGCTAGGTGGATGGGAAGCGTTTGCCACCAGAGCAGCCCTGTCCCATGGTGTGACAATGACTGCATCACATCCTGCTATGGACCTCTTAATCCCAGATGCATTCCTCCTCAAAACCAGCTCCTAATGAAGGAAGACATATCTATGCTAGCCGCCTTGACCTTTGCAAAATCTCGTGACAGCATACCTAAACAGCACAGATTTTCTAAAGTCTTCTGCTTTCCTAAAGGCATGAGACTCAATTCCAAATTGTCTGCCACTTGACTGATTTTACTTGTCTGCCTCTGACCAATCTAAATGGATTGGGTCATTTTATTTCAGAAAGTACTGGCTCCATCTAAACATAGCGTCCAGTTTTGTTCTACTGCAGTCCATTGCAGACCTACCTGAAGAGCTTGAAAAAAGCTAAGCAGACTAATATAAATGACCTGATGTCCTTGTCCCAGATGCATTATAGGTTTTGGTTTCCCACATTCTGTTGAAGTGCATATTTCTCTGTCTTGATAAGATTCCCTGAATTATTTTGTCTTCTGCTAGCACCAATAAATGGTTATAATGTACCCAACTCATTGAAGCCAGAGAGGGTGAGATTCATCTCACTTTTAGAAATGGAAATGTTGCATATATAGAAAGTAATTGTGATCTTTCTGTAAGGTCAGCAACTGTCTGTACACCTTAGAACGTCTGCTAGCAGCTATAGGGTGGGACTGTGGGACACTTCATGCTTCTGGACCAGGAGTCGGAGGCCAGCAGGGGTATCACCTTCTGGAGGTACCTGTCTTCCTTCCTTGGCTATAGCCTAAGATGAACAGTTTGGACCAGTTGCCTAACTTCCCTTCCCTTCCTTTACCTTTTCAACCTGAATGATGCGATTATCCCTTGATATGAGTTCCCACAACCCAGAAACATTCCCACTGGTAGCAGTGGTTACTACACTGAAAATAAAGTCTCATACTTCAGTTTCCAACACCATCAGTTCTGGTGGCCGGTGATCCAGGTAGCAGCTACAAAAGGAGCTAAAATATGATTCATACCTAAGCACATCTGTGTCTTTACGCTATTGTGTAAGCATTTTCTAAAAGATGAAAAAGTTAAAAAACAGACATTGAAATCCGAACTCTCCATTCCTGGATCTTGGTCCATCTTCCTCTCTAAGAATCAATGAAACTGATTGGGTATTTTAATGGCAAGTTAACTAGTAAGTTAACCACTGCCAAGATCAGTTCTTTGGCCCTGAGTATATCTGCTGTCTCTTAACCACATATACTATTAGATTCTCTTAACCTCCAAAAGAAGATGATCACATACATATGCCTACTGAAAAGAGTCCCTTTCTTGTGTTAAATCACAAATAGTGCCCAGGAATGGTTTAGAAGAGGGTCAATAGCATGGGACAAAAGCAGAACAGGCACCATACTACCAGTTTAATAACAAGAATGATCAAGATCTTTTTCCCATGTTTACCTATTAGCGTTTTTTTTACTTCCTAGTGTAGATGGGGTTGTATATTAACTATCACATTAAGACCCATTCACGACTTTACAGCATAACTGCATATAATTGCGAACTCATGTAATTCCCAACCCAACAGGGCAGCTATGCCTGTCATTGCAACACTACCTAAGAGCAGGTTGTCATGTTCCATAAGACAACCAAAATCCTATAGCCTAGAAAAGACATTAAGCTGCTTTCAACTCTGGGCCCCTGCTACTTTCTGAGGTTTAGTGAACCTCTCGTGGTCTCTGGTCCTATGTACTTTGGGACTTTTTTAATCTTTTCTCTAGGTGTTCTCCAGTTCCTGCCTCAGATATTCCTGTAATAGCTTCTTAACTGAGAGTACTTGTTTTGTTGTTGTTGCTGTCGAACACAAAACAATACAAATTAAAACAGGAAGTTGTGTTCTCAGCTTAAAGTAACCCTGGCAGGATATAAATCATAAATTCATATAATAGTTCAGATTGGAAGTAACTTCTGGGTATCATATGGTCCAACTAACCATCCAAGCAAGTCCAGCTACTTCAGGTTGTTTTGGATAGCGCCCAGTCCTTGTGTCTCAGCTAGTTCTTTATCCAGACTGATTCTGATGCATAACCTCTCACTTTGGGTTCGAACACAAGGGCATGTAAGGTATTTGCTCTATGACAGGAATTTGTTGAAGAGATTAATGAATTAGTGATGCTGATCAGCTTTGAGTCAGAAGATAGCACTTGCTGACCAGAAAATCCTGATTAGTTTCATTGTCTATTAGCCTTATATATGAATTTGAATATATGTGACTTCAAAGACTGCTTTACTGCACAGTGAATTGAGGGTTGACCCTCACCGAAAAAAAGTGGAGGTGTTGGGAAGGAGATGGCTGGCAGTAGGCTTAGTACATGTGACACAACTGATTTCAGCACCTGTGTTCCCAGGCTTGGATCTCTAATTACCCAATGGTTTTGATCATCAGAGCATGACAAGAGGTTTCCATTTTCCCTCCTCCCCAGAAAGAAAGTGATTCAAGAGCTCTGATTTTATAGGGTTGAACAGGGTTTGTATTTTGCTGATTTATTTGTTTGATTGACCCTTTAACCTGTACACTAATTGCAGCGAGAGAGAGAGAGATAGAGATATATTTCATAGAAATGTTATGAGTTTGGACAGAAATCCTGAACCAAACTATAGCAGTAGTAATAACTCTGAGTTTACAGACATCCAGAAATTATGAGCACATTGCACTTTTGGAAAATATATTGCGTGTGGGATAACTTGTGTCCCTAGGGTAAGTGTTCTGCTTCTTTTGTGACCCATAACTCAAGAGTGTGGCAGGCATTAGCACTTTACAAAACATCTTCATTCTTCATGGCAAAGACAGAACCCGTAGCATGCAAACTATCTTATTCAGCAGTGATTGGAGTAATTTTATTTTAAACACTAACTTTACGTGGTCAGTATCCCAGATAGATGGAGGGGAAAAAAAAAACAAAAAAGAGAGGCAGTAGAAGTGTATCTAATTTCTTATTAAATATATCACTGTTGCAATCTGACTTGTACTGTAATGGGAAATTACACACCATAAAACAGTAAGAAGAATGGATCTGATGCATAATACAGGAGCCTGCCCGGAGAAGAATGCGTATCACATAAAACTGTAAATACATACATACAAATTCATACACGTACGCACATTGGGAAAACAGACAGGTTTTTGCACTGTATCTCTTGAATCAGAAAAAGGGAAATGCATTGACATGCCTTTCTGTTTGCCCTAATCTCTCTTTTGCCACTATCAGAGGGCATTCCCTTGTCTTTTTTATCACAGTCACTAAAATATTCAGAAAGAAGAGAGGTGGCTTCTGTTGATACTCAGGAATCCCCTGAAACTTCTCCCATTCCAGGGAAACAAGTAGATTGGTTCTTTGCATCTAATGCTACTTCCCTGACTTTTCTGTTTCAGGCCACGATGCCAGGAAAACAAGAGAATTTCAAAGAAACACCAGTATTACTTTAGGTTCTGAGGAAAGGTAAGTCATTTTAGGTTCAAACATCAGTCTTAGGATGATCTCTCTACATAAAACATATATGATGATACCTTCCCTCAGGATTTTCAGAACTGGATCTGGAAGAAAGTTTTTCTTCAAAACTTCTTAGAAAAACCTCAAGAATTTCAGTGAAAAATGAAATATTTCATACATTTGGTTTTTGTTTGTTTATGCACATTGATAAGAAAGAAGCTATGAACTGAAAATACACAAGCTTTTAATTTTCCATTTCGAAGAGCCTTTATTTTTGCAAGTTTAAATTTAACATAGTTGGTCAGAAGTGAAATTAAAATTTGCTTGTTTGAGTTGAACAATTAAATTTGTTCAACTCAATGTAAAAAGCACTGTGCCTTTTTATTTTGCTAGTGTATTATTTCCCTTGGACAATACCCTTTATACATATGTCAGTAAACCACAAAAATCTACTGCTTGTCCTGATATAACTAAATTATTTGTCACTATAGACTTTACACATTTGGTCTCCTTCTTTGCAATACTTTTCAATTATTGAATTATTTATTGTATTATTACAATTATTGAATTATTTTCTATTATTGAATTTAATCCTGAACACCTGAAAATCCTGTGACCTCCATGACAGGAACAGGAAAAATAGAGTATTCAGTGTTTTAAAATGTCCTTTTCATAGGCGCATCATAGCTTACTTAGCAGATCAAGGTATCACAGCTTGGTGTCAGCAATTGACACAAAGGTGTCAGCAATTAACAAAAAGCTGCCATTTTATCCTGGTATAATTTTTTTAAAGGATTTTTACTTCTAAATGTACTCTCAAGTGTTCTCTGTTTTTGAATAGAAGACAAAACAAGGCAAAGCAAAAACAACAAAACAAGCTTGTTTTGACAGTGGAAAACAACACATTTTTTTTATTCAATGAGATGAATATTTTCCATAAACATTTTCACTTTGAACAAAGAGTCAATTTCCGTTCAAAGCTCTTGAAAGGGAAAATGTTCAGAGCAGTCTAAGCAGCCTTAGGTGAGTGCATTTCATTGATGGGTGAAGCAAATGCTTAAGAGATGTCATGTTCATAAGGCTTTATAGGATCCTTGGGAAAGGCAGCTGCTTGTTAAATATTAGGTGCTAATGTTTAATATTATTTTATCTTTGTCTTTTTCCTTTCCTTGTCATAAATCAGAGCCATACATAAGAAATGTGCACATGTATTTGAAAACTGCTGGGTTCAACTCATGCTGGGACTGTGCAGAAATAGAATACCTCAGTTTAGCTATTAAGAAATATACATGAGCTGAATAGATCAGTTATGACACTGTCATATCAATAACAATCAAGAGGCAGCAGGAGACAGAGGATCTTTAATTTTAAGTGATTAATTTTACTACCGTGCAGAGTCCCATTAATCTTCCTTATACTTACTACCTGTCTTCACTGGCCTTAATCCCGCAAGTACTAAAGTTCGTATCTAGCTTTACCCACACTGGCAGAATAGCTGGGACTAGTTGCAGAGAGCACAGTCTCCTGCTCAGCAAAGTTTAGCACAAGCTCAAATGCTCTGCTGAAGAAAAGCCATACAGACTTATCCCGTTCATGAAAATCAACAATTTTTTTTTTCAACACAGTCAAGATCAAGCATTACTGGTTTACATAATTCACACAGAGGTAATGTTCTGTCCTGGCAGAATAAAATTTGCTGGGACATAGAATCATTTCCCGATCAAAAAGTCGATGTCATTCTGGATTCTACATTAATATTACTAATCATCATAATAATTTTATTGCAGTGAAATTAACTGCATAGCATTACAAAAGAACAAGGGACAATAAAATATATGTAAGATGTAAATATAGTGTAAGAAGTATGTTATCACACATTCTTCCCACTAATAGCTCTGACTGGATGCATTATGTTGGATGTTACTAAAAGTCCAGTTTTCTAAACCTGAACTGAGAGAGTAAACCCACATTTTTTTTCTCCTGTACTCTTCTTTAGCACCAGTTTCTGGAACTGGCTTGTTTTACCAATGAACCATTTTATCTGTCAGCTTAGATTAGGTCAAATTAGTTCTCATTTCAATAACTGACAAAGATCATCTTTGACAACACCAATGACCTCACATGTCCTGACAAGGGCACATATTCGAAGTCCAGAGAATAGGAAGAAAAGTTTTATAAATTCTGTGCAAGAAGAATGTAAGTATTAAGTTAACACTCAGGTTGTTCTTTGGATACACGAAGCCCTGCATGAGAGTTATGTGTTTTTAGCTGTACTCCACAACTGGCTTTGAAGATAGATAGATAGATAGATAGATAGACAGATAGATAGATAGATAGATAGATAGATAGATAGATAGATAGATAGATAGATAGACACGCAGACAGAAGAAACAGGTAGGCAAGGCAAGCAACGAAGTAAACAGGAAAGCAAGTAATAAAATCATTAACTGCTGTCTCAAATATGCTATATGGCAAAGGTTGTAACTACTTTAAAATTTACTCTCACCATTACTAACACAAAATTCAGATGTATTATTTTCATGTGAAATTCTGTATAAAGCCAGTTTAGGTACCTCCAAACTCAATCCTACCATATGGCAAGACAAGACCCAGTCTGGAAGTTCTATACATACGTAGGCATTTTCCTCACTTGGGAAACTGATTATTGATATAATTCACATCCTTTAAGTTGAGCACCTGAGTTTCTTTACTGACCCAGAACTGTAGGAGGCTTTTGCAAGGTGAAACCCATTCTCGTGTACATGAGAGATGCCCTGCTGGAGAGCTCCAAAAATGTTTATGTCACGTCTGTGGTACAAAAGCCTTTGTACAGGACCCATTCATGAGGGGTAAATGTCATTTCCAATAGATTAAGTTGTTCAAGGAGGCAGGGGAATGCCTATCATTTCTGTTTCTCCTGACTAGACCTGACATTCATCTGGTGGTGTCAGGGATGGTTTAAGGATAGTGAAATGCATCTTCCATCCTCCCATCATTCAGACTAAAAAAACACATGATAATCCTTTAACCAAGAAAAAACTTCATAGCAAGCATGATAGAAGCCCTCAAAAGAGGAGGATTTTATGACATATGTATTTCTTATCTCTCAATATAAACCCTTTTTATTTATTTTCATTACTGAAAGAACTTTTGTCTCAAAAATTTTTGACAACTGTTAACATTCCATTTTTTATCTCTTTGTGTCCCTCCTCCCACATATCCCATCTCATTGTTTAAGTATATATGACAGGACTGCTACTTTCACCACTAAGACATGGCTGTGTCAGGGTGGAATAAACCAGCTGGTTTCCATAGAGGACCAAACTCTTTAGCACTACAAATCTGTCTGAGAAATATGATATCTTCTCTAACAGAAGCTTCAGGATCAGTTAGAGACCAGTAAATTGTTCAGGAGTTGCTTTTCTCTGAAATATGGAAACTGAACAATTAAAGATTTCAAAGATGGCTCTTCAATGTTGCTACATTTATTAAAGGTTAATTATTTTTAAAAGAGAGTTAAAGATGTGGATCTACTTGTGTGAATGTATGTAAGCTTTATAGTAGTTTTGTATTGTGCAGCGGATAATATGAACTGCAATGAAAATCCAGCGTTGCTGTGGAGAGATTTGTCCACTTTGTGCAGAACATCAGGTTTGCATGGGTTGATTTAGTAGTGCCTTTCTAGTTTAATCATGTCACTTCTTCCTGACACCCCCACTACTAATCTCTGTGTCTGATTTCTAGTTCACATATAATTGTCATATATCCAAGAAAGCAGCTTGACAGTTCTCTGTTCAGGAGCTTGGATCTTTAATATTCCAGAACTGAATGTAGAAGCACCAGGTATTTTGCTCAGTATTTAGCATAGCTCAGACTGATGGAGATCCAATTGCTAACGACTTTTATAACAGACGTGCAAGACAAGGGTACAAGATGCTTTACCACTTTACACAGACCATAGATTATTACAAGAACAATTCTGTAAAAACCCTGGGGAAGAAGTTGCAGTGTACAGGGCTCCTCTTTCTTTCTAATCTTTGCTCACTCCTCACTTTCATGGCATGTGAGCACTGTCTTGCATCTGGAGCACCAAACTGTGACTGTGCACCCAGCCTAACTCCCAGTGAACTTGTTAGAAGGACTGAGGAAGAGGTTAACAGAAATCCTACCATTGATTTCAGCTACATCACAGTCATGCCAGTGGTGCATCGGGTGCAAAATTTCACCCTGTATGCTCTGTCTCTATATATCAACTATATGTCTAGTGTAGGTTAGTAACATAATCTTCACCTATAACTAATGGAGAAAGATGGGTAACTCCTGGAGTAGTTAGTCCTTGTCCGTCTTAGATATTTATTGCAGAATGAGATGACTCACCCTCTGAAAGTGCTGATATTGATAATAGAAGGATGATCAATCAAGAACAGACACATAAATGCTTAAAAAATAATACAAAGTCAAGTGAATCCTTTCTTAAAAATCGTAATCCACACCCCCAGCCCCAGTATGAGTAGGATGGTGCCTCTGATTATAAATGTTGGCAGCACAGCATTAGCAATTGCTTTAACAACAAATGCAATGTCATCTTCATGTGGAAAATGAGGCTAAGGATAAACAAGCTATATTATGCTCTTCCAAGCTGCCTCATTAAAAGTCACCAGGTAAGGTGACTCTTAGCAGATGACGATGGAGAACTGGAAAGAATGAATAGTTCACCATAAGTACCGAAAAAGGGTATTACACAGTTCTATTCCTGGTGTCACAGCTGTTTATTTGGTTTCTCAAATTCATATCTAAAATAAAACAGAAGTGTATAGATTAAAAAATTTCTAGTGATAAAGAATCCATCACAATGCTTGCTATGTTATTGCAGTGATTAATTACCCCATCTCTTAAATTGTAAGCTTTACATTTACTGTGAATTTACCTAGGTTTGGCTTTTTGTCATTTGTACCTTTATCTTCCAAAAGTGCATGTGACAACTAGAAAACTGTTGTCTTGACATGTAAATTATTAATTAAGGTAAACCACTTATCAGTTTTTGATACATTTGAAAATTCATTTCCTTTCCCCAATTAACCCATTAACCCCTCAAGTACCATTTCATTAAATAAATGGGAGGGCTGTGTAAAACAGTTAATATTTATTAACAGTGTTGTGGCAATTAGTAAGGAATGTGTTTTTGCTAGGCAAGGGCCAAACAGCCCTCCAGTCTTTTTTGTATACACTTGTTTTCTTTTAATTTGGCTGGTGGAAGTGGCAGGTGTTGAAGGCTAAGTGTTGTATGCAATTTGAGGTTGTTCAAGTCTACTGATTAGGTGACCGCTTTAGAGGGAAATTCTCACTGGAAGGCAGGATTCCTTCCTTTTGGTCAGTCTATAAAATGTCACTTTGCTAGTAACATACTTGCTGAACTTTGCTGCAGAAATGCACATCAACATCTATTTATCCCACATGGGCACATTTTGAAATGATGATCTTCACAATAAAGGCATGTACACAAAATATTGCATGAAAGGGCTCACTGCCTCTGACAAAGATCAAATAAAACTTGGTTGGTTGATCTGTCCATGCCTATAGGGTATTAGTGATTATAATATTGCGCTTTAATGGACTATGGACCCAATTTACATAACATTTACATGTCATCTACATACTCTTTACGGAATAAAAAAACAGTGATTCGGATGTAAAAAATATCTAAGAAAGACATACAGATGCACACTTCAGACTGATTTCTTTTTTGCTCTTCAGCTTGAAGCCTAGAGTTTTGGCTTCACCTGTTCCCACTGGAATCCAAAAGCAGAGCAGAGTGATCACTGCCAGTACTCACAGTGGAACAAAGGCCATTAAATGCCCATTGAATGAAATCAGCATTTCATTTTCAAAGAAATTACTTTTTAAGTAAAAATGTAAATGCATTAAAATGTTCCCTTTTTTGAGGCATTTCTACTTTTGTAAAATGTTTCCTACCTGGAAAATCCTTGGCATGGCCAGAAACAGAGGTTTTAAAACCTCTTCATGGTGCTCCCGCACCTTTGCTCTGCATGTAGGGAAAATGGAGTGGGGAGGACAGAGCTGTGGCTCAACCACAGCGCAAAGTGGCAAGCTTTCTGCATGGAAGCAGATAACATTTAGGAATTTCTGTTTGAGAGAGAAATATAAGGAAACCCTTTATTAGATTCCTGGCATGTCTTTGTCCTTTAACGCTTTGGGAACAAATGTCCAGAGCTCCTAAAATGTTGAGATGCTTGGTAATTCCCCAGTGATAGTTGAGTTGGCTGCCATGGCCCCTGGAGGCCTGAACCGTGAGAGGAATCCACAGAAGCCACACAGAAGCTATGCAAGGGTATTGTGTCTCCTTTGAGCTAAAAATAAAATGGGTACCTCAGGGCAGTTACTGTTTTTCATGTTTTAATCAACCTGTGCATTGATAACAGCTCTGATAATAACTGGAATATACAATTGTCAAGGCCAAAGGCATACAGTACTAACCAGGACACATGGTATACCCAGGAAGAAGGTTCATTTACTATACAATAAGCACAAAACCAAAATAATTTTAGAATTCAGACAGGAACTGAGCAATTTGGATTCTAGACCTTTCTGATCTGTGTTTGGGACCAGTACAACTTATAAACTACCTAAACCACCACATCATTTCTGTTGGAAAAGGAACAAGAAGAAAGAAGAAACAAGAAAGAAAAGAGAAGAAAGAAAAAAGGAAAAAAAAAGAAGGAAAAGAAAAAAATTAAAAAGAAAAAATATGTTAGGACCAGTGGTTTGGGCCTTCTGCTAGCCATGGATGGGACCTTAAGGAAGAGAGTCAAAAGCACAACATATAAAGAATTCTTGCAAAAAACCCACAAGACAAGGAATCTAAGTGCAAGACAGCAGTTTCTGGCTCCAGCACAGATATGCAGTCCTGAAATGTGACTCCGAGAGATCTGGCTGGCTTAATCCTGCATGCCAGATATCATTCTAATGTCTTTTTTTTTTTGTCCATGATAGCTAACTTCTTGCCCAGCTCAGATTTGTGACTTACTATCCCAGGTGTTGGAGAGAAACAATTTAATGCAGAGCTGAAATCTGCTTTTATGCAATAAATATTAGCAAATTCAAGCTAAGCAAATGATTGGGGCAAGCACTTTATGGGCCCTGGGTGTGTAATGAAGGTAGTACTGACCAATCACCCTGTTGTTCTACTGTCCCTCACAGAAAAGACAGAAAAAAGGTCTAGGTGGTCTTTTGGTTTGACTGTGTACAGTACATTTTTGTACTGATGTTCTTATCACAAATTAAAGGAAGGAACTCGAGCCAACACCTTGGATGTGAAGCCTAATCCAACATTTATGTGAGAGCTTTGGCCAGACATATTCTTCTCATATTTCATAGCATTAGTTGGCCCAGGATATCTGTACAATTCTAACCCCAAAGATTTGGTTTTTATTCTTAGTTTTGCCATCTCTCACACCGAAAATTAAGGCAAGCCTGTCACATTCTGGTGAATCATGACTAATAGAAACTACTCTAATTCCTTTGAAACCTCTGTCACACTGCAGCAAACCTGGCTGCAAATCAAAGCTCCCTTCTGCACTGTGATGAAACCCGCGTTGCTGTTGAAAAGTACTTTGACATGGGGGATGATATATGAAAAGTAATTCCAGTGATGTATTGTACAGGTAAGACTGCACTACTATAGTCCATCCATCTATTATGGAACAAATACTTTCTCTTCCATATATCTTTCCTGGTGGTACCTGTAATTGTATATGTCAGAGTAATAAAACACAGGGCTAAGCCTGAGATCATGCAGCAGAGGGAAAGACCTCTTCACCAAACCAAGCCCACAGGAACGTCTTGGAAGAGAGGGGGTTCCCAAGAGAAGAGCAGGGATATCCAAGGTGGCAGTAGTAGCTACAGGTGGCATAGCTTCTTAGAAAAAGGACAGCAGTGGCTTGAGAACATGCTGGGAGAGGATTGTAACAGGGAGGGTCAGAAACTAGTTATGGGTCTAGGAGCCAGGATCAGACAAAGCAGCCTGGATCACCTCCAGCATGGCTGTAGAAAAGAGGTGAAAATGGAGGAAGATAAAGATGAGCGTCACTTGTGTAACCAAAGAGTGGGACTGATCACTTCCTTATTATCAAGCCTTCATCTTGCAGTCTTCCAGAAGTGAATTAGGATCATTTTACCTGTGTGAAGGGACCAGCAGAGCAGAGGAGCCTGCTACTCCTCTACCAGGATAGCACCCAACATGTACACCTTGTGCAGCTGCCATGGACATAGCTCATCGTGGGACAAGAGTGGGAAGATCCCAGAGGCTCCTGTGAGTTTGGAGCTGGTATTTTACCTGGGAAGCCATGCTGTCAAGCAGGAAAGCATATACAATGCTCTCTGTAAGTTCAAGTTTGGAAATGTAGGTATATCATCTATAAAAAGATGACAAACGGATGGTGTTGGATGAATCAACTTGGAAGACTCATATGGCCTGCTGCTCTATGATGTGTATCCTTGTATTGCAAGGATGTGATTTATATCTTCTGCTCAGCTGCATGCATTTGTTAGGCTGTCAAAAGACAGACAGATAGATAGATAGATAGATAGATAGATAGATAGATAGATAGATAGATAGATAATTGGCAACACATCTACACATTCCACAAAGACATTGGTAGCAGGATAGGGCATCTATACAGGCAGAATAAGGTTGGTGATATAAGTATCAGTAGGACCTACAGATCTGTGCATTAACAACGCATGCAAATCTCTGTGTGAATACAAATCCTTTCAAGTGAAGCCCACTTCAAGGGTCTGCATTATTTGTATTCTTTGTTATATGTGGTAGAAGTTTATCTGTAAGCATAATGACAAAAAAAATCTTAAATCCTGGAATCTAGTGCATTAAAATTACGAAGTTGTGTACTAAACAACCTGTGGGAGGGTCGAAGAGTTGGAAGCTGTTGTGTGGTAGAATCTGTTTGAGCACAACTAAGAGACAAGAGCGAGCAGCTTTTGACTAGACAGGGCGTGGTGGAAGAGGCAAGATAAGTGCATAATTCAGGATGTTTTTATAAGCACTAAATAAGAAGAGTGCAAGAGACTGTGCAGATGCTTGTAAAGCTATGAAACAAGGCAAAAGAAGAGTTTCTTTGTTGGAAGAGCAAGTTGAAAAACAAGTTTTCTGAACAAGAGAACCGTGGAAAGAAAAACAGGTGGAAAAGTAAAACAAAAAAAAAGAACAATTCTGTCTTACAAAAAGAGATTAAGAGACACTGGAGAAAATCCTAAGAAGAAATGAAGCCGTGTGCAGCTGGTTGTGAGAGAACAGAAAATGGAAGGTTCTGTGGACAGAAGGAGGAACAGAAGAGACAGATTGTGGTTCACAGAGTTCATGGCAGCTCCATGAAGATGTGTGTTGCTGTGGACTTTTGTTGGGAAGAAATGTAAGACCTAAAGCAAAAAATGGGTAGAGAGAGAAAAAGACTGTGTCTTCTGCCAGGAGAATGCACACCAGGGGCAAAAAAAAAATCCTAGATGAGAAGAATACACCAGTTATCTCTTCCCCAATAAGTTCCTGAGCACTCTGCCTTTCCCAGCTGAGGAAAATGAGGCGCGTAGATTAATTAATGTGTGGCTGGTCTTGCAGTAGACTAGAGACACAAATATGAATAAAACAACCTCTAACTCTGGGCTAAGAACTCTGTTCAATGACCATTGAGTACACCATGCTTTCTCCAGTGACAAATGTTTGAGTTCTGTCACATCTTGAACACCATTGCCAATTTTCTATTATTGATATTAAAGTACAGTGGAGTTATTTTGGCAACAGAGTCACAAGCTGTTGACTCTGAAAATCTGATTAACATAGTAATTTAAATCACTTGCACGACAATAAGCCTTTGTACTTTTTTGGAAGAAGAATGTGAATTGTCCCCTATCTTGTGAGCAGCAGATCTGCAACAATGTTCACTGCCACCAACACGCTTGTTTCCCTTTGCAAGCCGGACCGCTTGATATAGGCTTCAAAGAGCTTTCATGTAAAATCCTGCTTGACCTTGTTGCATTGTCAATAGCAAACTACTTTTACGTACAATCTCTGGTGACTTCCTTTTGATTTTATTTTTTTTAAACATCAGTATGTAATGATACAAAAGGATTTCTGATAACATAAATTTTTGACTGGCAGCAAAATAGCTGCCACTTCACTCCACTGCCTATATTATTATAGGTTTATTTTCTTGTCATATTTTTCTTTTTTTTTGTCTTTACAGAAAGGGTTGTTTTTAATCTCCTTTTAGCTGGAAAACATACTGAAGCCCTTTTGCATTTGCTTAGCCTCCACTTATTAATTCTTCTGTTAGTAGTCAAGGAAGAGAGGAATAAAGCGGCCGCTGTGGTTGTTCCTATAAAGAAAGAATGTGTGTTTTATAGTCAGAGCAGGAATTGAAAAGAGTGGGCTCTTGGGCTCCAATCCATTCTGCTGTGAGTTAGGAGACTTCTTTTCATTCACTTTGGGTATGATTAAGGCTGTGTGTTTTTATTTCTGTGATGACTGCTACAACACCAACCCATTCAGGCTGGTGTCTTTCAAGTGAAATGAAACGCATGAATCAAATCCCTTGCTCCATCAGTGCTTAACATACAGGTCTGTTGGGTACAGCAGTGCCGTGCAGAGTATTTGAGCTGAACTAAGATGAATGAAATTACAACAGTGTGGTACTTTGCCTAGGTGATTTACACCACCGCATTTGATGCACATCTGTTCCTCTGTCTTGTGTTACCATTGCAGTTACCCAACTAAACCATCTCTCTCCTATTTCCCCTTTCAAAGAGGGAAAGAGTCTCTGTTCATGTCGTTATTGTGCTGCCCAACCATAGCAAGCCTTCTCGTGTACCCTCACTCAACACTTCACTTTGGTGGTTCAAGTTTGGTAAATAACCCCACTGCATCTGAAGATGTCTGCTACCTCCCTCAGAAGAGACACAAAAAACACAGATAAAAGGGGTGTTAAGGGCTTCAAATTCATTGAATAGGAATTGTTCTTTATCACATAATAACTGTCTTGGGTCAGACTGAAGTTCTTTCCAACCCATCATCCTGTCTCTGAAATTAGCCAAAAATATGTGCCTGCAGAGGAATAATAAGAATGAGTATATCTGACAATTCCTTCTCGTATTTCCACAGTTTCCAGCATTGCCAAGTTAGGCACTTCAAGAGTCATCTGTAGTTTCCATTTACTTAGTAATCATCAATGTATTGTTCTCCATAGGCATTTGTGATCTCCTCTTGTAGTTCCGATGAGTTCAGATAAGCCTCGTCACTTGTTCCTCAAATCAGAAATTCTGGCACAAATCAGATGCCAGGGTTCTGTGAAGAGCTCTAGGAAATTTGCCGTCTTTGCTTGACCTGTCGTCCTTCTCTAGAAGGTGCGGCACCCAGGAACAGATGTAGAATCAACACTTTCCACATTCATGTCTCATGAATTTGTTGATTTCCCTTCCCTGTTAAACTGTCTTGCCCATACCCTTCATTTCAATCAAGTGGCTTAACTTGTGGGGCAACTTGTTATCCTTTTTTGGTGTGACAGCTTGTTTCCTATAACGCAGGGCAGTAGTACACTCCATCTTCAAGCTTGTCCGTACCAGTGGCTTTTGTATTCTCCTGAAAAAGTGGAGAACAATGGTTCAAAATTCCTCAGGCTTTAAACAGCCAAAAGATTGAACCTAGATTTTGGTATATCAGCTCCAAGGATTAAACTCCTCTGTTCATCCATTGAGTAGAAGAACTAGACCTTCAGCTGTAGCCTTTGTAGGGATGTAAAGGGTGGACAGTGATTTTGACCAAAAAATCGTGCTTCAGCTTAGAGCAGAGTGTCAGTGAAACTGCTTTTATTCCTTTTTTTTTTTCCACAGGGGGAACAAATACTGCCCAGACCAAGATCAACCACTATAAGAATCTGCTGAAGGTCTGCAGCTTTTTCTTTTGTGCCTTAAATGCTATTAAATATTTCCTTTTACATATTCCACATCTTCTAAAGGAACCCACCATTAAAACAATAAGATTTGGAGAGGAGGGTGCAATCAACCCCAAGCAAAAGACAAATCATTCTGTGTAGAAAGGGCCACAGTCCCGTTAATTCAAATGACATTTTGACAGTAGCATGCTGTCAGCCCAATGGTTTGACCTATACAACAACCTCTAATTATTACTAATTAAAGAATTAATTATTCATGGCAGCACGTGCTATTAGCATAGCAGAGATGTGTTGGAATATGAGTTATGCGCGGTTTATGAATCTTCAGAAAATAGATTCTTTAATAAATTAATAAAGGGGCTCTGGGGTTTCATTAAAAGGTGGCTAGAGGGGTTGCAAGCCAGTTTCCAAGGAGACCACAGGTGGTTTGCTTGGATTTTTTTTTAGTTAAACTTGTTTGGGCCAGATGATTTCCCTTCCCCCCACCCCTCTCACCCTGTCCTCACTGCTCTTTCCTCAGGCAGAGAGGAGAACATTTTAATGAAACCCCTGTTGTCCTCATATCGCTTTGATCCCCGTGTGGTCTCCAACCTCCATGTTGGCCAGTTGGAGGATGGTGCAGTTGGGTTTTTTTTGTTCTTTTTTTTTTTTCCTTCTTTTTTGATTGAAAGCTGCAACCAGCTCTGCCATGAATAAACAACAGAAATGATAAAAGCACACGAGTAAAGGAAAATAGAACAAACAAAGGAGAATGTAAAGAAAATGGCATAAATTCAAATGAGACCATCAGAATAGGAGCAGAGTTAATTACCCGGTTTTCTGTCTTAAGAGCAGATTTGGTCGTTGTTCTTATTACTATTTTTGTATCCATGTTTGTTTCTAACATGATATTTCTTATTCTTTAGACTGTTTTATAGATTTTATTGTTATTAAAAAAAATAGGAGGGAGAAAATTCTTCACTTTTTTATTCTTTTTTCATTCCATCATGACCAACGTTTCCCAACATTTATTTCACTCTAATAATGCAAAGGGTGATATTAATACCTTCCAGTACTGCTAACTAAACAGTGATATAAATAGTAATAATAATGTTTCCAAGTTTTTGCTCCAACTTTGACATCACATTAAATTTCCATCCTTGGTTAAGCAAAGCCTCAACAAAATAACAGCTGCATTAAAAAAATAAATTTAATTGTCCCTGCTTCATTTTCTGAGGGCTGGTCTTCCAGCAATTCTCAGCAGTGAGGGGCATAATCACCAAGTGGAATGATCCTTGCTGCTACACAAATGCCACCAAAATTAATGGTACTACTGTGCTGGGCCAAGCACATCCTTTGTCTTGAAGGGATCAGAGCTCCATAAGGACGATCATGTGGGAGGATTCGTTACTTCTGTCTCTGGTCACCTCCGTGTTAGAAGGACACACTGCTGGAGGTGATCCATCCCACCTGTCTGAGACACTGATGTTAGGACAAGAGGAGTTACTTGCGTAGACTGTGAGGGGAGCATGGTCTTAGGTGCACAACTGTTCGGCAAGATTCAAAATGAGTCTCACAGCTTGCACCTTCAGGTTCTTGTATGAAGCTTACCACTTCTCATTCAGTCACAACCCAACTTTCAGAAAGACACAAATATATCTGACTTTCAGATATCACCTGCAATGAGTTTATTCAAATTCTTGGCAAGTTGTTCTGATGACTAGCTACTGTGGATGTTCTGTATTAATTTCTGTCGATGCATCTTTTGGGGCAGTGGCCGCACATCACCACATCTAGATACAGTGCCTAAAGCAAGAAGGTTTCAATCTGAGGTGAAGTTGTGGCAGCTCTGGTGATAGCAGTTATATATCTCTGTTGTCTTTGTGATTTTTTTTTTACTTATTTTATCGTAGCACTTATTGACTCTAATAAGGAATTGAGGCTCTAGTTTGCTATGTGTAGTATGTACATATAAATGGGATCACATTATAATGTTGCATCAGTTGTATAAACATGATCTCTTTGTGTTTTTTTTGACAAATTGACAAGCAGAGCCCTTTCCTGTTGAAGACAGACCTTTCAGAGTGTGGATGATCCCAAGCAGTTAACCTGCTTGATCAGAAAATGCCAGCTTCAAAAGCCTAAAAGTCTGGATAAAATGTTGCACTTAGAAACAGCCAGTTATCAAAGCTAGATTTCACACAGAAATGTGTCATGTGTCATGCTACGTATTTTCAGTCAGCTCCTAAAGTCTGAAGTCTATCATTGAGATCTGTGGTCAAATTATATAGTGAAAATATATTCAGGTTGTGATATCAATACCCCAGTATTAATACCAATAACAATGATTTCAATATCTCAGTTCTAATATCGATATCTCAAGTCAACTGGGACATTCTGGTTTACTTGAATAAGAGCAAAACCATGCAGCTGGTTCCCACTTCCAAAGTGAACATATGAAGCATCAGAGAAAGGAAGTGCCTCTTATTTTACCCTGAGAAAAATGTAAAAAACTCCTGGTTTAAAATGAAAACACATGCTGAAATATCAGTTTTAAAACATGCAGGATAATTCTTGTTTTCCTATATGGATTAAGTCCCTGTCCTGAAGAAGATATCTGTCTGGGATGCTTTATAATAATTTTGCTCTTGGCAAGTTTAGAAATAAGATCAGGACGTAATTCAGAATGGAGTTCCTAATCCAAATTGGGATTTAAAATATAAAAAGCAAAAGTCTCAGTTTAATCCAGACATGGAAGATGCTGCTACACTGATCATCTAAAGTTTTAATGAAGTCTAAAGAAAATTGACTCAGAAGATTCTCAGCTTTTCAGAAAACCTAGCCAATTTTATTTAAATACCTGAAAAATAATTTATATGTTTAACTTCAGGCACAAAGGTTTGAAAACCTAATTGGCTTAGTCACTATTGCACAGAAAATTAGCATTACCCTTTTCCATCTATAGCAGTTAAGTAGAGCCAGAGCACAGGCTGGGATATTTTTCCAAAATATACTGTAGGTTTTAATTGTTGGCTTGCTCTCTGGTAAGGGTTTGAACAGATCTGCCCACTAGTCACCAAAAAAATGACGGGGCACAGTCTGAGAGTTCACACAGGCCATGGCCATTCCCAGCAGATGGGAAGGACTCTGCCCTGAGGAGGAAGGCAGCTCTGCTGCTTCAGCATGGAGAACCAGCCCTGGATCCCTCTAGTGCATTGACTGACATCTAAACACAAAGACTAGGATTCTGCATACTGATAAGGGATTCCTTCGACACCTTTACCCAATGTCAGTTTTCATCTTTGCATAAACTGAAATAAATTACTTGAAACAAAAATTTTTGACTGGAGAAGATAGTTTGAAAATATTGACTGCTCTTTTTTTTTTTTTTTGGGGGGGGGAAGCGTTTTGAAGTGTTCCTACTTTTTTTTACGTTAAAAAGATAACTAAAAAATTTCACAATATTGCAAATATTTTTCCATAATAAATTATTTACAGGAAGTATTTCTTTTATACCAAGCCTAAGAAAAAATGATGTTTAATCACATTAAAGAAATACACACATGATTCTGCACATCGGAGTAAATACACACCCACATATCTATAGACAGATAGAGGATATAGGCATATGCATATGTGTATCTTTACTCATATTTTGATGCTTTAAGGAACTGTATCAACATTTTAATTTTTGTCCTGAGTCACAGGACCAGTGAAGCATTTCAGTTATTTCTGAATCACTGAATAATATTCCTTTCCTTCATTCAATTCTTCACCTGTCCTTGACGTACCTTTATCACCTGCCAATGAATCCTTCACAAACTCACGAGGATTAATTCTATGTTGCATGTTGTTTCTTCTACTTCAGGTGTTTCCTAACTGCTTCAGCCTCTGTGGCTGAAAAAGGTCTCTGGTATTTTCAGGCCAATATTTGGAAATTTCACACTGATCATTATGCCCTTATTATCTTTTCCTATTTCCTCCAGATTTGTGCCCTAGGAGTATTTATTTATGGTTTTATCAGATATTTTTGATCAAGCTTCTGTAATGGAGGAAGGTATTTCACTTGCTTTGTCGTGTTTCTTGTGTTTTACTGATCAGTTTGTGGCTAGAGATTTGTGTATTAACAGCCTTTGTCTCTGTAATTTGAACCTCTTTTCTGTGAACTGGCAGTCTTTATTTTTCCTTTTTTTTTTTTTTTTTCCCCCCCAAATGCTGTTACAGCCTGAAGAAATTTCTATTTTTGTTTCATGAACAGATTTGATATTCTGAAATTTGGCTTCACTAGCCTCAAAATCTTGAATTTTTTAATAGAATTTTTCTCTGTCCCGTTCACCAGCCCCAAAAGCAAAGGTCTCCAGTGATCTGCAAGCTCAGCTATGTCTCAGTTTTTATTGAAAAACAGTTGTCCAAACAGTGCTATGAATGTTATCACATTGCTGCTCATTTAACAATGATCTGGACTGGAACATGAATTCAGGAGAAATAAATGGATATCCAAACACTGAAGTTCATTAGTAACAAAAATGGATGTTTACTAATATATATTGTAGGAGAAGTTTTCACTCTAGGAAAATATTATCAGACCCTATGGGCATCCATTCACCACTTTTTTTTTTTTTTAATGAGCTCAGGAAAGATTAAAGCCCTAATTAAACACATATATTATTTCTGTATTTAGGGTTTTGTTTTGTGTTGTAAACAGCATCCTTTTAATGTAAAACTGACATTCTGGCATTGCTGATATGACCATAAGAATCAGATAATCAACGACAGTTTATGATAAGAGTGTGCCAGAATAAAGTATGAAGTTGAATAAAGAGGGTGCATTTTCCTTCACACTTTTAGGAGACATCAGGTTTTCTTCTGGGTTTGAAGCTTTATTCTGTAAGTCAAGCTCAGGACTACAAATGCTAGGGTTCAAATCAATTTATCTGAACTGCAGTCAAAGCTGGGAGCTGTTGTGCCAGGAAATGAAAGAAGCTTACCTTTTAAAAAATAGCTTAGATAAATAAAATTTAAATGTCTTTACTATAGACAGAATAGTGACACCAAATACAGGCAACTCTGTTCAAACTAATTTTTGAGCTGGGACTCCAGACTCTTAAATACAGACATCTATGGTGTTGGTGCCCACAAGTGGGTATTTTAGATCCCATTTTCAGTCTAAGAGTGAATTAATTCAGTCAATAGGGTGTGAAGAGTGACACGATGAATCCTGAAGGAAGAATATACATTCAAGCAGCTGAACTGCTCTCCAAAGTCTGCCAAATCTGTTGACTCAATCTCCACTGACAGGAGTGGGGCACCCAGCATGTGTGGAAACACCTGCAAGTGGTTAAAATTATGGTGCTAGAAACCAACACCCCCAGCGCAAAATTGCTGCTTGAAATAAGTTAAAAATGAGACCGTGGTAGATAGCTGAGATATTAAAGTCTATTTCCTTGGCTGATGGAGTTAGCTAAAGTTTATCCCACTCTTTCTGTCCCAAACACCATCATATCCTATTCACACATGGGTGGAATAGACAACATCAGAGAATCATGGCATACTTATACCAGTGAAATGATGGATAAATATGTTTGGACAATGTAAAAGGAACAGAGAAGTTGCTTATAAACAAGCATGGGGTAAGATAAGAACTTCCTAGTGCAATAATCATACGGCCACTGAAACTATGCTGTTTACCCTGATGAAATATAAGGAAAGTTTCTAAGATTTGGTGGGGTGAGGTTCTGGAACAGCCTGACCTTACAGGGAAAACCAGTGGACCATGCTCATGGCAGTGCTGCCCAACAGCAGCAGTGGATGAAAGTGGTAATCAGCACGGTCTCTTCTGATTGTACGAGCTTAAATATGGGCTGGTGCTAATAATGCACCCTTGAGTGAGTGACTGCTGTTCCTCACGCATCTTATTCCTAGTGTTGTGGTGACTAATCAAGAAGGGCTCCTTTTTGCTCCTTGCTATGCGCAAAAGCAACAAAATAACCATAACTTCTCCAATGACTTTACAATCTATGAAGTTTTTACTCTTATTATCCTATTTCACTGTGGATGACCTGTTTTCACTAAAAATAGGCCATGGTTTTTCTATAAATGAAGGCAAAGCACAGCAAATATTTGAAACAACATTAATTTGCGGAAGATAACTGCCTTGAAATTTGAATGTGGTAGCTTGCTAGGAAGGTCTCAGAATTTGTCTAAGAAATTTCCAGACAACACATTCTCAGAACCACGGAATTATCATGAAAGAACACAAAATTTATCCCCATGTAAAATACACAGGAGAGACCTATGATGTTATCAAACTGTTGTTGGATGGACTCCTACTTGCTACTATGTTATGCATGCAATGTCGCAGGCAAGAGATCTAAAATGCAAAAAGTACTTTTACTGTAATTAAAGGTTTTACTGAGGGATCCAAAGCTTGAAAGTCATCAGAAATATTTTCCCTTTCTCTGCAAATATTTTAAACTGCTGTTAGTGGAAGCACCTCTGTCATTGAATCACCAGACCAATCACACAGTACCAATCCCGGCACAAAACTTCTCTGTAAAGCACTAAAAGCAGTGGGGATGCAGATGATCAGGTATAAATTAGAATAGTTCACTTGACTCCAGTGCTGTGGATAGGTGTATCACACCATCTGATCATCCAGAGGCCTATACCTCACAATAAGGATCTGAGTCTGCTCCTGCTGGCTTGACTGCAAATCCAGTCTAATTCAGCAATTTTAAATTTATATTAGCTCTGTGTAAAATGAGATCCAAATTGGCTACGGCTGAGGGATTTACTTTATGTTCCAGTTGAGTTTGATTCGCCCACAATGCCAGTGTTTCTTAAGATATTAATGTAAACGAAAAGAACAGATTCTTGCTGTTCTTAACTGCAACCGCTAATGATAACCACTGTGTAGAGATGTGCCAGGACTGAGGTATAAAGCTTCTGTGATGCAACATGACAGTTATTTTTAATCAGCTTAATATTTGTGGTTTATTCCTGTTGCTACAGGCCAGGGTCTAGGATGCTCAAGTTTTGCTTTGTACTGCATTTCCTCAGTGAGAACCTCCTTCTCCAGGATACAAGGTAATTAGTTCACCTGGATCACATTCGTTGTCCTTGATAGGTGCAACACTGGATGGAAACTCACCTGAAAACTGACAGTGCGACTATCATCACATTGAGGATGCTATTTATACATGGGGATTATCTATCCGTACATTCGTCTTTCCACCCATATGCTGGCTTTTTGCTAGTCACAGAAATTTTTCTCAGGGCGATCCATTACTGCTGCTCAGTAATGGTCAAAACTCTAAAAGTTCTTGATATTCTGTAGTAAAGTTGAAAGGTGTTGGTGATGATCAGTCAAAAAAAAAAAGAATTTTAAGTCTAAATCTTGGCTATTTTTTTCCTTGAAGTAGAACTTGTAGTCTGTTAGATACCAGTTTCCCTATAAAATCCTACAGAGGATGTTCAGAGAGTATAAAACAATGAAGGATTTGTTTAACTTGTGTCTCTGTGGCCAGCTTTCATCTGAGACCACTGAACTCCATGGATAGACTTAGCATAAGAGCATGAGTGCTTGGCTGGGCATAGGTGAAAGAAACGGAAAAGGAAAAAGGACAAGGTCAAACAGAAGAACAGCACAGTGAGTAGCACAGTGAGTAAACACAAACGCAAACTGGTAGAATTTGCTTTGGTGACATCTACAAATGAACAAGACATTTGACTGAAAAGCCTAAACTGTTGATGCCTTTGCTGCTAGCTACCTGGATGATCCCATGCAAATTGTGCCTCTGTTTCCTCATCTGATAACTGAAGGTAATAGTTTTTTTATTTATTGTTTTTTAAATAAAGTGACTTTTAAGGCTACAGGTGTAAATAATTATTACTGTTCCCACTAGTTAATGATGAGAAGACTCTGATTAATCACCAGACATGGAGCATTTACCTAGGAACAAAGTCAGGCAACCCAGAGATATTTGCTCTGCTTCTCAGGTAGCGTCCTTGGATCGTGGAACTGGATGAGCTGCATTCTGACCAAGCTACTTATTTCAGCTGAAGAGCAGGAAATTTTTTCTGGACAGAATATAACGCTAACAGTGTGATGCTGTTGGTAGTACCTGAATATGCTCCAGCAGATCCTTAGGCTTTATACTGTATGCACAGACTCCCATGAGAGTCAGACCAGAATTAATCTGTGTGGCACTCTATTCCCTGCTTTGCCTTCGCTCACTCTGCAGTTCTCTTGTTTAGACTTAAATGCCTTCACAGCAGGTGTTTCTCACTTGAGCTAGTGAAATCACAGAGTCATAGAATCATTTAGGCTGGAAAAGATGCTGAAGATCATTGAGTCCAAGTACTTAGATTTGTCTTGGAATTTTAGTTGTAAATATTGGTTACTCGTAGTAATAATTGTTATGATTTTCTTTTACTCTTCATTGTGTTGTTATCACTAAGTTTTGGGTGATTTCTTCTGTCTCCTCAGAAGCTGTTTCATAACCGCCCTTCATCTAGCCAAGCATTCTTGAAAGAAGGGGAAAGTATGGGCAAGTGAGGAGGTAGTTTATAAGCAGTGTTGTTACAATTCTGTAATAATTTAACACGAAACTTCCCATTCGCACTCAGGAAGTTGCATCAGATTCTTAAACCTGACCTTCCTCTGCATTTAATTTTGCCTTCCTTCCATCACCCCCGCACTAATCCTGGTGGCTGATCCCTCCTTTTGTCATGCTGCCATAGGTTTATGGAATCATCAGACATGCCCAAAATACTTCTCTCTCCCACCTTCCAATAATCTTTAACATTGATAGGATTTCACACAAGCTTTTCCAAGTGATGTCTTCAAATGGTGATGGCTTTCAGACGTGCTGTGAAGGCTTTTTCCTGCCTTTCAGGGTGGAACACCCTCAATCCATCCTATTTTTTATGATGCGCTGTTGTCCCTTTCAAATCCTGCTGAAGGATCTCAATGCATGGCACAGCTCCCCTGAATGAACCTGTTGTCTGAGGGGGAGAGACAATGGGCCTTATTTAATGAGATTAGTTACAATAGGAAAAACAGCTAAGAGAAAAGAAAAAAGAAAAGAGGCAGTTATAGCAATTGGACTGACTGTTAAACCATTCTTTTATGCAAGTTTGGCACCAACCATACCTTTTCCTGGACATTTGCCAATATCCTTCACAGTTTAGACTCAGTCGTTGATTTTTTTGTTACAATTTCCGCTTGACTTTACAGTTGCATGGCCTATGGTGTAATTCATTTCCGCTGTGAAAATGCTCCAGTATATTAACACTTCTGCTCACCTGTGACTTGATCAAATACAATGTATCTGCTTTAATTTACTCTTAAGAGTGATTTTTTTCTTAAAGTAATATAGATTTTTTTCAGGCTGTGTCCCCACTGAAAATGGGGACCTTGTTTTCAGCAGAAAACTAACAGCAATTCCACTTGCAGAATATGTTCAGATATGGGAGTGCAAACCCAATGCAGCTGTCACGTATCACAAAAATATCCTGGTGCTCTTTTCAGTGACACAAGCATCTTGCAGAAGGTGACTTCTGCACTACTGCATCTAAGCTGCTGTCTGTGATTCTGCTTGGATGGGTAAAGCATTATTTACAGATAACATGGCCTGGGGATTGACGTTGGGAGTGGTTGCAGTTAATCTGTTTCATTTTACTCTGTTTTCTTGAAGAAGACAAGCTACCACTTTTAGGGCACTGTAAGAAGCCCAGTAGTCAAGTACCTCCTCTTTGAAGCTGGACATGGACAGGCCCAGAACCATGAACAGTAATTGCTGGGTTCACTTAGCATCTAAGAGTGACAGATACTAAATTCAGGTTAAAAAAAATGAAATAAAGAATCTTCAAAGAATGCTAGATATGAAAATTCTGAATTTTGACAGTTCCAGGATGAAGGTTGTTTGCATATGTCTACTTATTAAGATAAAGTTTTTAATGATATGATAGCATGTTGCAGTTTGGTTTCCATAGGACAAAACCTGAATTGTTTCTCAGGCCATGTAATCACCTAAGGTTTAAAACCTACAAACAGCAACAAAATCTGACTCGTATTGCTCTACCTTATCATTTGTTAATGGACTTTGCAGTTTCTTCTCCTTCCTTCTAGCTGCGCTCTGCCAGCATAAATTTATCAACAGCATTCAAACCTCAGCTCACATTGACAGAGGTAGCTAACAGCAAAGGTTGGCTGCTATTCTCTATTACCACATCAAAAGCACCCTACTAACCTGCTCATGAGGTTTGCCCTTTCTCCACGCACTTTACAGAGTGTCTGGCCTAGGATGCCCAGAGACCAGAAGCTATGAAAGGTAGACAAGGATCTACAGTCTTCTAGGAGATGTGAGGGACTGAATCATGCCGAGTTCAGATTAAACCACTGGATAATTGCTCAGTCTTACTACTGAGCAGGTTCCAAAAAATCATGGATTGGCCAAATCTGGGAAGGTTTTCACATGAACAGCATCCCTGACCTTGTTTTAGATGATTCCTTAAGCAGAACTAATGGTGTCTTAACAATTTCTTCAGTTTGTTCTTTGAAATAGTAAGACCTTTCAGTAGAAATATTTCAAAAGATCAAAAACCCTAATCAAAAAATCACCACCCCTCAAAGAAAAATTACCAAACAAACAAAAAAATAAATGGCTGAATGTAAACTCTGGATGAAGAACGACTCAGCTTTGGCAAAATTATAAACAAGTAACAGTAGATTTTTATACGAGGAAGCAATCTGATATGATATGATTCCCTATCCTAAAATGTAAAAATGTAAAAGCTAATTCTCTGTTTCTTTATGGACCCACATTAAACAGAACCTCACTTTCAAGTATTGATTTTATATGAGTGGAGGGGACAGTCAAAATTAGGTCTTACTCTATGCAGGTGGGGAATCTGCCCCTAAACAAATAGGCTATCTTAAGCTAAGTCCTTTGGTCTAATAAGTTGTGTTGCAGACCTTGCGAACTGTATGATCACTCTATAACTTGACAACAGCACAGTTTAAACCCATTTTAAAGGCAAAATTCAGACACATTATAAGTGTGAGAATAAATTCATTCTACAAATAAAATGGCAATGTAAAGAATAATTCATAAAACAGAAAGCCCTGAAAGTGTCTGTAATCCAGCTATGATAACTACTATCTGTGTTAAACAGGCTGCAACTGATCCTCCAAGCCATATTGCTTTTACAGTGTTTGATAGTCACTCTTAATGGATATGTTAAAACATAGTATTTTCATGGGCATTAATCGGTACTATAGTATCTAAGTTCAAGAGAGGGGCAAACAGTCAAGACTACTTGATACTAAGCAAGTAGAAAGAGTCCCAGTGCCTATTAGGCATCCTCAGTATACATCACAACTGCCTCTGTTCATTGACTTTACACATAATTGATATCTGGCAGTCTCTGATGGTCCTTGGGCCAAATCCTTAACCCTCTCTTGACTGCAGGACCAGTACTAATGCCTGAAGAATTGTCGAGTGCCATGGCAGATAGTTTAAATACAATACCATTTTCCTAAGTCGCTGAGACTTTTGTAAAAACTCCAAATTCTAGAACATATTCATGGCCAATACTGTTGACAGATCTCCTCACTTCAGTGACCAAGTTAAATTCACCGATAGCGTAGACATAAAAGTTAGCCAGAAGTCCAGAATGGCAGCAAATTTGTGGATTGAACTTCTGACACAGTAGATACCAACTACAAGTTGAAATGTGCTGCAGTGGATAAAAGTGTCCTCTTACACAACCAAATCTGGTCTGATGGTGGATAGTAATAGTGTGTAGTGCCTGAGAGGAAAAGGTTAGGTGAGTGGGATCTAAATATTAAAGAAGGAATTGAGACTTAGATCAAGCAGACAAAACCTAAATTGCTGAAGATTTGTGTAAAGGGCTAAAATAATCAGGGGGATTTCTGAGAAGAAACATTTCACAGGAGCTGGTTGTGAAGTATATGTAATCAAATTCAGGACTGAGAAGGACAAATATTTCACAATGCGTGTGTAATACTATAATATATTTTGGCAGGTTTGGATAGAAGGTTTCTAAAACCAAAAATCTCAAAACCTCTTTGTTCAAAAAACATGCTTCATGATTAGACTCCCCAGGCTTCTGCATTTAAGATCAGTCACAGTGGCATCAACAGTTACGGTGCCTCTTAATGCAGTTTGGCTAGTGTATAAGAATAAACAGTCCAGATTACTGTTATTCATGAAAGGAGAGGAGATAAATCCAAATTTCCTGTTGGAAATGGTTCTTGGCCCTTGTTAAGCCACATTGCACATGGAAATCTTCAGAAGAGTGCTAGATATTCCATGGCAGACCCAAACCAGAGACAGCATAGTCCTGCAGACAACTGAATTCCATAGCATAGGACTTACTCTGATATTGTCTACTGTATTAGTGAAGTTATAGTCTTGGAGAACTAGTAGGTGTCATCCACAAACTGCTCATCTACAAGACAACTGTATGTCTGCAAAGCAGGTAGGACATGGGGTGTAAATAAAACCTATCTGCATTTCTCTGCAGTCACAGTGAAAACATGAAAAAAGGGAGTTAATACAATAGTGCCATAAGGACATTAATTCTGCATAGTAAACTTGTTCCATTGCATTGTTATTTCTATTTTATGTCTCTCTTTATTATTGTGGGTTTTGTTGGCAGCTTTAGAAAGCACCCATCAAAGATGAGTTTGCATTACAGAAAGAACCACTCTTGTCTTGACGCATATAAAGAACTTGCACACACAAAGAGGAAGATACAGTCAGTACATCTTAATGAGAAATGTACATTTCTCAGCTTGCCCCTGAAATCTCACTTAGCTCCAGGGGTAGCAATTTTAGTTTGCTTCAGAGAGATGGAGAGACGGTTCTTTTTCCCACTTCTGTTAGACATCTGCCTGTGGTCAGGCAAAAGGGAAGAGCATGAATTTACACTTCCGGTTCATTTCAACAGCAATAATGAAACTGTCAACAAGTAATGAAAATGGAGGAATTCTGAGCAGGGCTATTTGTTCTCAGCAAACCCCACCTCTTTATTCATTCAGTAAAGGAAGAACTGATAGAAAAAGAAGGCGATAAGAAATATTTTGAGAGCATAAGAAGTTGTATGACTGAGACCCAATACATACTGCAGTTAGAAATCAATCCTGTGACTACGTAAAAAAACTGCACCACATTTGACTTGCAGTACCTCTTTTCCTCTGTCTTATAGTTGGCAATTACCTTAGTGTATTTTCACTCATTTTCTGATAATAATTATAACTTAAATAATCCTTTCCGTAAATTTATTGAGGCTGTAGCATAGCTCTCCTGGTATTCCATTTACCATTTTTATATATTAACACAGCAAGCTATTTCTTCAGTCATTTGCCAATTGTGTCTAAAAGTGATTCATAGAATCATAGAATCATAGAAAGTTTTGAGTTGGAAGGGACCCCTAGAGGTCATCTAGTCCAACCCCCCCGCAGCGAGCAGGAGCACCACTAACTAGATCAGGTTGCTCAGAGCCCTGTCCAACCTGGTCTTGAATGTTTCCAGGGATGGGGCCTCCACTGCCTCTCTGGGCAACCCGTTCCAGTATTTCACCACCCTCATTGTAAAGAATTTCTTCCTTATATCCAGCCTAAACCTACCCTGTTTTAGTTTAAAACCATTACCCCTCATCCTGTCACTGTTGTCTCTACTAAAAAGATTGTCCCCATCTTTCCTGTAGGCTCCCTTTAAGTACTGAAAGGCTGCAATCAGGTCTCCCTGCAGCCTTCTCTTCTCCAGGCTGAACAAGCCCAACTCTCTCAGCATGTCCTCATAGGAGAGGTGCTCCAGCCCTCGGATCATTTTTGTAGCCCTCCTTTGGACCCACTCCAACAGTTCCATGTCCTTCTTGTGCTGAGGACTCCAGAGCTGAACGCAGTACTCCAGCTGAGGTGTCACCAGAGCAGAGTAGAGGGGCAGAATCACCTCTCTCGACCTGCTGGCCACGCTTCTCTTGATGCAGCCCAGGACACGGTTGGCCCTCTGGGCTGCCAGCGCACATTGCCGGATCATGTCCAGCCTTTCGTCTATCAGTACCCCCAAGTCCCTCTCAGCAGAGCTGCTGTCGATCCTTTCATCCCCCAGCCTGTACTGATAGCGGGGATTACCCCAACCCAGGTGTAGAACCTTGCATCTGGCCTTGTTGAACCTCATGAGGTTCACACAGGCCCACCTCTCCAGCTTGTCCAGGTCCCTCTGGATGACATCCCGTCCTTCTGGTGTATCAACTGTACCACTCAGCTTGGTGTCATCTGCAAACTTGCTGAGGGTACACTCGATGTTGCTGTCCATGTCATTGATAAATATATTGAACAGCACCGGTCCCAGTACGGACCCCTGAGGGACTCCACTCATCACTGGTCTCCATCTGGACATTGAGCTGTTGACCACTACCCTTTGGCTGCGACCATCCAACCAATTCCTCATTGGTTGTGAACCTCTGTGAATGTTTTGATGACCTCTTTTTATTATTTCTTTCATACTTTAGGGTATAGCTTTCAGTTTGGTTACTGGGACCTACCTTTTGTTCCTGATATATTAAAATTGGGTTTTCACTGTCCTTAACTTCATTCAGTTCCTAAAGTCAAATACCGTCTTTTTCTAACTGCCAGTCTGTAGCTATTTTCCATTTATTAAATACCTTTTCAGCACCTCAGCACATATTTTACTGCATGCCTACTTGCCAAGCCTGGTTTTAGCAGAAGTAATGGAAGACCCAAAAGCTACGCACCTGCATAAATGTACACAAGATCACTCTCTACCCAAGATTTTTTAAACCTTAATAATTAGCTGAATTAGATGATGAGCTTTCCAGCTGTGATTTTTTTCCGGCTGGACCTCATTAACACGTTTTTAGTGAGTTCTGAACACATTCTTTCTCATTTCACATTTAGATTTTAAGAGGAATCTGGGATATTTTTTTCTTGTAATGCTGAGTCACTGGTGGGAAACCTGAGAACTGCTGAAAAAGCGTGCACCATTCTGAACAACATCCAGTTCTGACATAAAGACTTTTCAGGGAATAAAGCAAGTAAGAATGAGAATCTTTTCAACGGGATCTGATCCTTTTTTTCCCAGAGCTAAAACCTCACATTTTAATTCAAAAACCCTACTCTTCAGCTTTAGCTATACCTTTAATCACTTCTCAGATTCTTTTCCTTAAGGTTTCATGTTTTCTGGGTTCCTTGAAAAGAACACATTATCAAATTTATTTTTTTAGGCCCTGAAAAATAAACCAAGAGAAGATATTGTTAAAAAAACTCCAACCCAAACCATAAGCTTCACATTGTGGAGTTAGACATTACAAGGCTATGCACTTTTATGTAGTATAAAGAGCTAAAAAGCTGAATCTTCCATATCCGTGAAGAATGAAACACATTTTGATGCTAAGGCAGGACAGTGGCAGTCATGTCAGCTGCCAGTGCCGTGAGTCTGTGCCTGAAAACCCATTATGGAAATCAGTTTCAATAAATTATTTGCTTTGACTTTTCCCATCTCATACAAAGTAACTGTTCATTGTCCAACTAATAAAAGAGAGAGAGATTTAGAAAGCCCTTAATAACCAGTAATTAACTTTCTATTTCCTGTTATAAAAATTGAACACACTAAAGAACTGAGTCATTTGTATCATTTTCAAGGAAGGGATTGTTATTTCTGTCATGGATCCTCCTACAAAGTTGTGCTTAATTTTAGCATCCAGATACTAACTGATGGCCAGGATTGTAATCATCATGGAAACGCAGAGGATGTAGGAAATGGGAGAAGGAAACAAAAATGCTTCCAGTTTTGTTTAGAATTGTGAGTTTCACACAGATCAAAAAAATTTAAAAAAAGAAAAAGAAAAAAAAGAAAAGTCTAAGTAAAATGTGGAAGCAAGATAATTCCTCCAAGAGACAGCTATCCACCCTCAACATTGGCAGGCAAGCAAATCATTAATAACAACAACAAGGGAGCATTCATTTTTGTACAGTAATGTAGCTTAGTGGCTCTGTGCTGTATGGAGAGAGAGGCTAATGCTGAAAAAAACACAAAACACTTCTAATATTTCCTTCCTCCATAGCAGAAACCGTCTGAAATTAATGAGTCTTATTAATGTAAATTGCACCACACTGTCAGACATAAATATCCCAATACCAAAGGGGCCCATTACCATTAACATCAGAAATGATCAACAAATAAAACTGTTAATGCCACAATATTTACTGGACAAATTGACTACACTCCAAGATAGGCTTATGATCGTGTCTTGCTGTTCGATTTCATTTCCCTGCAAGATGCACTAATGCATGTTGTTATGTGCAGCTGTGGCTGCTTTCCATAAAAAATATCTGTTTTCTATTGAGAGGTGTAGAGCTCAACTTAATCACTATTATTTTCTTGCCCTTGTGAAAACTGAGTATTTTAGTCTCTTCAAAACTGATATAGGAAAATCTTAGATTTTTATTAAAAAGGATAGAAATAAGCTTGAAGATTGCTTCTCAAGAGAAAACAAAACAAAACAAAACACCAGACTAATGATTTAAGTCAATCACAAACAGATGTTCTCCTAGAGAGCTAATAAATTTTTTTCTGAGATTTTTTTTGTCAGAAATGCAAAACACAGCAGCCTTTGAGTAAAATATCAGATATTTCTGCAGACATTTTCTCAGACTTTGAATCTATAAGACACCTGATTTGCAACAAGAAAGCTCCAGTATATCATCAGAAAAACACAAAAAAAATTTTTCAAATACAACATGAATGCATAAAGATGCAAAAGCTCATACAACTATGTTCCAAATTCTGTGAAAATAATAAAGGCATCTACTTTAAATTTTAAAAGATTTGCATACTTTTTTCTCTGTTTTTTAAACAGCTGAATTTGATTATTTACAATATACTTCAAAAGTTCAAGATACAGTTCTATCTAACAAGAATGTCATCTAAGTGTAGGGCCTGTTCTCTCTTCAGTGTGTGTATAGTACTTCGTTGTGTGGAGTCCTGGTTTATGTCTGAAGACTAAGCTCTTCTGCTGTAAATATTTTAACAGAGCTCACAGAAGTAACACTGAAATTTGTGTGAGCTACTAAAGAGGTGATATGGCAGAAGTAGAAGAGAAGAGAAAATAAAAATTTGTGTATTCTACTAAATTCTTTCCGGTGGGTTTATTTTGCAGGGTGATTCCTACTCAAACAATGGTCTGATGCTTCCTAAAAATGAGCTGCTGAGTATAAAACGAAGCAAACCGTGCTCATTCCACTCTACCAGTAATTTTATGCAGTTTTCCATATGGGGTCCAGACTGACATGAATCAAAGTTTACCACTCAACTATTACCTGGCACCAGACAGAGAAACCAAGAGTGAATTCCTTCATAAAATAGAGCTAGTTGCACCTATGCTGTTTGGTAAGGAGTACTGATGTACCCAAAGTTTGGCTTTACACATCTAATTCCCATTGACTTTCATGGGGCTTTGGATGTCCTAACCTCCTTTTGCAAACTCCAAGTCCATGAATGCGGGTCATGTCGTAACTGAACCATTGAAACTCCAGGTGTATATTCTAAGCAAGTCATCTGAGCTCCCATAACAGTTGGTAGAGGAGGATGTGCACCTCCAGAAGGCAATTTGTCCCATCTGGAGAAAGACATCTATGAGATGTAGAGTAAATTTTCTTCTGAAGCAGTCTGCCTCTCTCCTTTCACTGTAGCAGCTGTTGAGTTAATACATGCCTAAATTTTAGATTAAGTGAAATTAATCCTAAACACAATATCAATATTGCAGCATCACTATGGGCCCTAAATCTTTGATCTCCTGAATACTTTTAAGAGGAAAATCAAGTAAAAATCCCCCAAATATTCATTCCTATACAACAGCCAAGCAGAAAGCCCATGATTTTATGATCTTCATGTCAGTACGTAGTTTTTGTGTTCACTGTAAATTCACGAACCTTAATTTTCAATAAAAGATATCTGAGTAAAGGGTAAATAGATACCATAAGGTACACTGGACTTTCTTCAGCCTCAGAGACTACATATTTAAACTGAGCCAGGGACAATTCTGGGACTCAGACTACCTGGCACAGCAGCTCTTATATTTACACGGCCATTCCCTATCACTCTCAAATGCAAACTACCTGATGGGAAGTGCTCTAATGCTGTTCCCCAAATCTGTCATGTGAATTTTCTGTAGAAGTATAGCCAGGCACAATCCAGTGGCTGTGTTAACAATTTAATGGTAGGAACCACACTGTGCCACTGACCTCCTGTTCTAGGTTTACTAGTTCAAAGACAGCTGCAGAGTCTAAAACACCATCAAACAACTCGTCTGTAGTAGCAGAATCAAGGAAGCCTTGACACAGTTATTAACAGACTGATCCACAGCCAGAGGTGAAAGGATTGCTTAACAGAGTCTTGCAAGCACAAAAAAAGCATTACCAGGCATCATCCTACTCATGTTTGATTGAACACTACAAATATTGCCTTTTCCAGCCTATGGGCCTCACTGCAATTCGTACTGCTAATAATAATTGTGTTTTTCTGCTGTTTTATCCACCTCATTTTAAATGATTTAGTCACTCTACTTGTGTGCTTGCTGTGTGGTGTAATTACTGAAGGTCACAGCAAAAGCCTGAAGCAGAAGAAGTGGCAAACTCAGCTGGTGGACCCCCAGTTGACATCCGTTGACCTACTTTTGTTGAAGTCAATGAAGCCAGCAACAGTTGAGGGTTTGGCTCATTTTTCCTAATCACTTCTGCTTTAACCACCATTCTGTCCTTTTTTAAGGACCACCACAGCTGGGAGATGCAGAAGAAATAACAATAACCTCTCCAAACAACGATCATAGTAGAGTAGTTAGTACCTACTCTGCTGGTTTATAAGACGTTATACTAACACTGCACTGACTCAATTTGGTAGGGCCAGGTAGCAGACAGGCATGAAATGCTACATGCTGTCCTGAACTTAGATGGCATAGTAAAACTACTGACTTTCTCAAGATCATTTAGCCAGTCAATATTGATAGCATGAAGGACTAGAATCATAGCATTGTAGAATAGTTTGGGTGGGAAGGAATCTTCAAAGGCCAGCTAGTCCTACCCCCTGCAATGAACAGGGACATATTCAATCAGATCGGGTTGCTCAGAGCCCCATCCAATCTGACCTGGAATGTTTCCGGGGGGGGGGAATCTACCATTTCTCTGGCCAATCTAGGCCAGGGTTTCACCACCCTCATTATAAAAAATATCTTCCTGATATCTAGTCTAAATCTACCTGCTTTTAGGTTAAAAACATTATCCTTTGTCCTGTTGCTATAGACACTGCTAAGCAGTCTGTCCCCATCTTTCTTATAAGCCCCCTTTAAGTACTGGAAGGCTGCTCAAAGATCTCCCTGCAGTCTTCTCTTCTCCAGGCTGAACAGCCCCGACTCTCTCAGACTTTCCTCACAGCAGAGGTGTTCCAGCCCCTTGATCATTGTTGTGGCCCTCCTCTGGACCCTCTCCAACAGCTCCATGTGTTTCCTGTGCTGAGGACTCCAGAGCTGGATGCAGGACTCCAGGTGGGGTCTCACCAGAGTGGAGAAGGGGGGCGGAATCACCTCTCTTGACCTGGTGGTCACGCTGCTGGGGATGCAGCCCAGGATAGTTGGCCTTCTGGGCTGTGAGCACACATTGCTGGGTCAGGTCCAGCTTTTCATCCACCAGTATCCCTAAGTCCTTCTCGGCAGGGCTGCTCTCAAACTCTTCAACCCCCAGCCTGTATTGACAGGGGGGTTTGCCCTGACCTATGTGCAGGACCCTGCCCTTGGCCTTGTTGAACCTCATGAGGTTCACACAGGTCAACTTCTTGAGTCTGTCCAGGTCCCTCTGGATGGCATCCTGTCCCTTAGGTGTGTCAACCGCACCACTCAGCTTGGTGTCATCTGCAAACTTGCTGAGGGTGTACTTGATCCCACTGTTGAAGTCATTGATGAAGGTACTAGATTTTAAACTGTACTGGAATATCAGTACACAAGGCACATAATTCAGGTATGAAAGTTCATGACAACAGATGCCATTGAGGCGAAAACCATAAACACTTTCAAAAAGCACCAAGAAAAGATGACGAAAGAAATTTTAATTCTGTTATGAAAAATAGACACAGGTTGAATTTCTGGCTTGTAAAGTCTTTAAGACCTATGTTCCTGGAAGACGGGAAGACATACTCAGGAAATAAACAGAATTTAAGCTTTTTGCTGTTTTGTTGTCTTCACCTGAAGATCCATTGCATGTCACTCCGAAAATCAGTGTGCTGTCAATGGACATTTAGCTCTGCCTCGGTTAGGATCATTGTTAGCAAAGCTCTCTTTACCCTTAAGAGCCCTGTCTGTTCTTTCTGGCTGGCTTCCATATTTTCAATTCAACAAGCTCTTTCTGGTTTTGCAGCTTTTTTGCTTTTCTTTTTTCTCCCCTCCCCCCCCCCCCCCATTCCCCTTATCTTTAGCTTTCTTTGATCCTGTCTTCTAGTAAGAATGTAGATATGGAATACCATGTATATGTACATATATATGTGTGTGTGTGCACATACATATATATACTGTGCTTAATTATTTGCAATTAAGCTTGGTGATAATTGTTTTTGTGCATTAGTTATAATCACTTTTTAAGCAGCAAAGCCTATTATTGCTGTAGTGTGCATTTCAGATGCCCTGCAGATTTGAGTCATTTTGGGCAATGCATCTGTGTGTGGTAAAAAGATTTTACAATGCCTATAAAATTTTGCCTCATGACATGTTCAGCAAGAGAATCTGTGGCATCGTGTAGCAGTTTCAGTACTTTTATTAAATACTGGATACCATCACATCGTGCAGTTTTTCAAACAAGACCTATCCTGAGAGACAGAGGTTAGAAGGTCTGGAGTCTGGAGTGAGAGCTTGTGAGGAGCAAATGGTTTCCTCCTGGTTAAACTAGTCTGTTCGCTTTACCTGTGTCCTAGGTTTTGGATGTGTGAAGTTGGCTCATCTTCCTGCAGATGCCTTGGATGTTGCTGAATACAAAATGTTAACATTGCATAAATACCACAGTGTTGACCAATGCACCACTAGAAAAGACATTTGCACAAATGGTTCAATTATTATACAAATATATGCCACTGCAAAAGTAGAAGAGAGAGTCCAGTTCCACTTGAGCCTAGAGTCTCACCTTCTGTCGTGAGACAGGGTTAAAGCAGTCAAGTGCCTTTCTTATCTCATTTAGGTGTCTCAATGTTATTTGCCTGAGTGTCAGCTAGGCACTCAAGGATGCTTTCACAGTCAATAAAAAGAGGTTCTTTGAGATAGTGGCTTGTCTCTTCCTAACACAGGTCTCTACAGCAAGGGAGGTAAGGAGCTCTCAGGAGGTACCAGTATGTGTCTACTGGTAAAAAAAATGTCATACCTGACTAAACTATGCTCTATCTAGGCGTCCAGTATTTGAATGTCTAAAATGAAAAAGAGATTAATTCCACCATTTTCAATCCTAATCTGAGTCATCCGGACCAAGAAATAAAGACAATTATGTCATAGCTGTTCTTATCTGTCACAATCCTATTTCCCCCCAAAAGGTTTTTTAAGTAGATTGGAAAACTGATCAAAATTCCGTTTCATCACATGCTGTTCCTGCAGACACCTAAGTGGCTAAAGGGCACCAGCAACTGCTTTTGTAGCAGTATCCAGAGCCATCGTTTAATACACTTTAAGCATATGAGCATTTTCTCTGTATTCAGACAGGGCTTCAGTAACAGGGTTATACAGCTCCTAGATCAATGCCGAGTAATATCACACCAACTCCAGGACAGAACGGAAAGATTTTGCTTTTGTCTGCGAAAAAGTAATATAAGCCTGCCCTCATTCAGCTAATCACAAGAAAAACACTCTTCACATCCTGATTTTTTGTGCAGAAACCCTTGAGGCAAATGCTGTTGTTTCTTTTGCTAAAATACCTGTTGGCTAAAAAACCAAATGAAAATCACGATCTACCCATGCAACGCTTCTAAGAAAAAGGAGAAGCTAAATTACCTGGGTATGTTGCTTGATGTGATTTTCTGTGTCACTCCTTATTGCCATGATGCAAAATGCCATGTTGCAGCTGTGAGCGTGCATCACTTTTACACAAGCAATGTAACTTTCCTTCTGTTCCCTCCATACGTGTGACTCATAGCCAAGACAAGTGCATGATATGAAGGCAAGACATGCAATAGCAAGGGTTTCAAGTGATTTAGAAGTGATAAAGATGGGCTATGAGCACATGGGTTTTGTTAAATCTCTTATCCCTTGGAGAAGACAAGAGATGGCTAAAACAAGCACGCTGTGATCGTATCAGATGTCACAAGGACTGTGCCTTTAGAGATCATTGAGCATAATGTCTTAAGAAAACCCACAGGCACAATCATTGAAAAGAAATTTGTTGCAATCACACTTCATTAGTTTCAGTTAAGCCAGTGTAGAAACATCTTCTGCAACGAACTTTAATCTTCACAAACCACTTCCACTTTCTTCTTCAGATCACATTCTCTTTGAATATCCTCCTCCACCCCTCACACCCAACCAGAAGGACTCTCTTTTCTGAAAAGCCACTCTTCTGTTATATGTCTGCAAGCACTTGAGAGGACAGAGCTCACAGTATCAGAAAAACTTCTAATTTCCTTCTTTCCGGAAAGCTCATAATGGCTTGCAAGCTTCTGCAATAGAGTGAACACCTCCTCTCCCAAATTATGACCAATTTTCCCTAAAAGAATTAGGCAATTTTCAAAAGAGACACATCTTGACATTATATTCATGAAACATTTGATAAAAAGCAGGCATGTTTCCACTGGAAAGCTCCTTGGTTTCTTGCTAGTTAACCTGGCTATCCTCAGTCTTTTTCTCCTCAATAGCATACAACACAGGTGTAGAGGAATCTCTCTAAACAGTCTAGCTCCACGTGCAGTATCCTGCATGGAAACTTCACAAGCCCAAGAAGAAGAAATCCTGGGAATAAGTCCATCTGTTTCATTTTCCCTAAAATCTCTCTTTTTTCTTTCATGTTTGTCCCCATAAAGATTCCTTACTTTTTTTACATGGACTTGCTTGTAGAAAAGATTCTTTATTTCCAGCCAGCTCCAATAACTGTTATTTCAACAATATGTGCATCAGAATTAATCTCATTTCTAGATTTTAAGTATTTTATTTTAACATTTTGAAAATTATTCATTTTCATTTTGATAATTTCAGGATTGTGTTTTACAGATAGGCAGACAGACAGATAGATAGATAGGTAGATTGTACCTCCACACAACGTGGTTCACAGGTTGATTTAAATCAGGACACTAGACTTTTTGAAGGAAAATAACAAGACAAGATTCTTGAAAAATTTAAAAATGATTTTCAGAATTTTCACAGGTGAGATGTGTTAAATACAATCTTTTTCTTGTGACAGTTTAAGATTTGATGAATCTAAATTCTCCAATGAAGCAGATCATATTAAAAAATTCGCACTCACCACCCATTTCTGCTTTACCCTAATTTAGATGCCCAGGAGTTTTCTGAAAGTATAAGAAAATCACTGACTACCAGCTCTGATTCTTCTTGCTCTCAACATACCCTTTCCCTTTTCTGGGTCAGTGCTGTTCCTGATGCTAAGATCTCTGAAAAAGAAACGTGATTAATTATAAACCTAATATCCAGGTCTCATGGTTCCATCCTCTCTCCATTCCACTGAATGACCCCATGGCTCCAGCCTGTCACCCTTGAAGGTAGGGGTCAGAAAATGGGGGAGATTCTCATTCCTGACCTCAGTACTACAAGGCTTGTTTTAAGGCTCCACGAGTAGCCAGCCGGCAGTGCTGTTCTGCAAAGTTTGCAGACCACTGCTTTGCTGGGGAATTAAAAGAAACAACACCATGTGCTGTGCTGTCAACACCTTGGCAATATCAGCCTTTCCTCAATTACTTTTGCTTACAAATTACTCCTAATTTTCTTCTTTAAAGCTAGTTAAGAACAAGTGCTGGTAGGATTGATGGGGAACTAACTGCATGATTAAGTAATTACATTTTTAAAGCTTGCCTTACACTACCACTAATGATTTGTCACACAGTAGCAGAAACCCAAGATAATGAATGAGAAATGTTTACATGTAGTTAGTTTCTTCCAAGTCTTTTATCATACCGTGGCTGGTGCCATATATTCATATGATTCTCAAAGAAACAAAATCTATCATATAATCTCAACATTTCTGAGCAATTTGTTAGACCTTTGACCATACGTACCATACAGGATGTGATTTGTCCTATGATCAAAATTCATATCTGCTAGAAAAGACTGAACTGGTTTTGGATAAAATAATTTTCTGTCAGAAAATGGTGATTTCATTAAATACTAAATTGTTATTGATACACATTGACTCCACAAAATTCAGCACACCAAGAATAATTTAAAACATTCTGTTTAAATATTTTCAAAGATCATAATTTTGGGTTTATTACTTCTACATGTCACTCATTTGAAAGAAGGCTTTTCAGGCTGTGTATATCTTAAGTTTTAATAAGGTTGGTTTAATATTCCTGAAAAGAAATGCTTCAGTAATTCCACCTTCTAAGACACTTCCAAAATTTTGGCTTTTTTTCCTCAATTAGAACAAAAAGAAAATAAAGAAACAGTGTTTAGAAACAATTATTCCAGGTTTTGATCAGCTCTAATCATGACCTGATTTGATAACCAGCTGAATTAATTTGATGAGATATTTACTGTTATTTTCAATGTGGGAGCATTTGGAGGCTTCAAATGCAATTGTGCCATAGCTGAACATGGCAATGCACAACTGCTGATGGGCTGACCCAGAGCCCTGAGAAATCTGTGGAAATATTCCTAAAGCCTCTTGTGGGCTTTGAACCTGACTCACAATGAGAGTGGATCTCTGTTTCAAGCAGCTCATATACAGTGAGAGCAGGTGGGGGAAGAAAAAGGAACTTCTTGACAGAGCAAGTAACATCTGGTTACTATTCCAATTGTGTCCTTGTTAGAAAATATTAATTCTAACAGTCTCTGCTCTTTTATTACAGGAACCAGACCTAATTCAAGTGGTTTGAGTTTTTTTACGTTTTTGTTTGTGTTTTAAACCACATCAAATCTGATACTGTAACTAAGCCAACAGAATAAGCGATTTACCATTTAGTGTTCTCTCCAGTCCTTACTTTCACTTGTCAACTATAATTTCTCCTAGGGGTTGTCTGCTTTCTCAGAAAAGCAACAATAAATAGCTATTCTGGAACTGAAAGAAGGATATGGGATTGGAACTATCTCAGGCCACTCCGGTCGCAGAGAAAAGAAAGATTTCAGAATTCACATTGCTTTAGAGCTTAGAGAAACATATTTGGTGCTCTAGGTGAAACCAGAAGTATGGGAGAAGTGGGAGCCCTGTTTTCTGCCTCAGGGACTGCCTGTCATGCCCCTTACATCTTACTACCCTCGTGTCAATCCTGTCACCCAACCTGGCACAGGCAGAGCCAGTACTGAGATTGCGATTAGTCTGCGCTCTCTTGAACTATGGTGTCTTCAGCATCTGTCCGACATCACCACTCTGGGTAATGTTCACTGTTCAATAATTCAGGAAAACATGAAGAGTTTTACACATTTATTGTAATCTCAGCATGGTAAAATCATTTCTACTCTACACTTAGACTTTTTTCATAAAGCACAGACTGAAGGTACCTGTTTTAGATGAGATATGATTGCACTTTGAAAAGTGCAGGGAACAGATTGCTACTAACCCAGAGAGTTCACGAGCTACACAACAGTGTGGCAGGAGGAGTAACAGACATGAAGTGATTGTCCAAGGCAGAAAGTCTGTAACAAGATGCGACACAAATCTCAACTGTATTAGTACGCAGTTTTATTTTTGATCCTCAGACAACTATGCCCTGAAAATACTCAGTCCTTGCTGTGGAAAAGTAACTGACTGTTCATCCTTGTAGAAGTAGGAGTAATTAGCGGATAGCAGCGGTCGTAGCAGGTCTTCTTTGGTGTCAGTAGACTAAAGGAAATCTCCATCTTAAATTAGTTTATGCAAAACTATCATTCTAGCCAGAAGAAAGCGTGCCAAAATCCCAACAAATAGAATTACCTATGCTAATGATATTGCAAGAAGGCATAATAACTGCTTTGGATATTGAGCTAAAATGGATGTGCATGTGGGGTTTTTGTTGCTTTTTTTTTCCTGTGTGCTTGTAAAATTTTCCCTTTCCTGGCAGTTAGTCTTCCAAACACAAAGGACAACTAAACTGACATCAAGTAAAGTTAGTATTCTCCTGTCATGTCTCTGGACATCATCTGTGACAGTTGTGCTTGCGGTGATTCAGTCCCTCACACGTCACTGTTTTCATGTCAGCTCTCCATTTCACGTTGCAGAAATCCCTTCTGTCAGCTCCCATTCAGTTTGATAGGTCATGCTTACACCTGCAAGCTGGGGCAGTGCTTCTCTGACAGGATCTGTCACAGCACAGCAGTCACCACGCTCAGCCAAACAGCAACTTCTCTCTGCAGCAAGTTTGTTACGATGACTTTTAGGATTTGAGGTTTTCTTTTTTTTTTTTTTTTTTTCCCCTTTCCTACCTCCTCTCTGCCAGTGACACACACTGGGAACTACAAGAGAAATGACAACTTTCGTCACTGGGGAGAAATCAGAGACTTTTCTGGCAAAGTCAGGCTAAGATGATGGCTTGTTTTTCCTTCCTTGATCTGCGCCAAGCCTATTACAAGATGTCATGACAGCTAAAGCATTCCTTGGGTGTAGGAAGCTCATGAATCATTTAAATACATGTCCCTGTATTTCTAAGCCATGCAGCTCAAGGAATCATTAAAATTAGATCTGGCAAAAGCCTGTGAGGTCATCTGCTCCATCCACTCCTGACAACTCAGGATTGCTCTCTCTGGGCACTGAACAAGTATGTCCTCTGGTCCTCTGTCCACTCACATTTAACTGCATGTAGGATGCCACTGGGTTTTCAATTACTCCTACAGATCTCACTCTTGGAAAGTCTCTGTCATTATTCAACCTCCATTTTTTATTTTATCCCACAACAGGTCTTGGTAAGTTCTTGGACCAGCGAAAGCTACACAAATCAGAGGAGATGGAAGTGGCCTGAGATCCAGGACTTTGCTCTTGTGTTCTGTTGCGTGATTTTCCACAACCCGCTTGGCTTTTTCGCATTTGTCTATGTAGAGCCATTTTATTAAAGCAAAGAATTTGTCTCTTGGTACGTCATGCACTGTGACTAGCACAGAGTTGCTAGTTAGTGCCCCTTTATGGAGGTTTAGTTTGTTTATTTTATAACAAATAAATATACATTTCAGCATTTTGTTGTCAGTGTGATAATAGGAAGACCCAATAAACCTTGGTTGTTGTACATTGCTTGTGCAAGTTATGATCTTAGTTTATGAGGTGGAAGAGTCTGCCCTTTGTGCTCAGTGTACTGGCAGGTATCTTCAGAAAACTGAATCCCTAGAAACAAAGGTGGAGAGTCTACAGCTTTATGCCCATAACACTGGAAAAAGTAGCTCCTTTAGGAGTCACATGAGATCATGAGGAAAATACGACTATGGTATCACAACTTCATATACAGTATGAAGGGAACCATGGAATATCTGGATATGCAAGATGTCAGAAGAATTCAGCCTCATTCTTCCCCTTCTGTCTTCAGAAATCTTACAGATACTTGGACTGTATCTTCAAAGTACATCATTAAAATCAAAGAGGCATATCACTCCTCTTGTACCACAGACATACAAAGTGAATACATGGTACAAATGTCCACACACCATAAATTTGCACAGAATTGCAGTATTTGCTGCCTATGCTCTCAGGTGAGACAAGGGACACAAAAAAAGAAACATGTCCAGGACTGTTTTCTCTATATGCATAATATTAATGTTTAACATCTGCCCAACTTAAATGAAGAAACAGTGTTTAATTTCCACAGATGGATTAAAAGCTCTGAGATCAGTTTTCCTGGAATAAAACAGTATTTCTTGTATTCTCTGGCTGGACAAACTCCAGTAATTTACAATAGCACAAAACAGATGTTGACACTAAAAAGGAGATGGAGACAGGTGGATGATGTAGAGATGTAGGTAATCATTGAGAAAGATACGGGTTGTGTCTAGAAGAAGTTTAAAGTCAGCAGTGATTTTGTAGTAAAGGGTTGTGCTTTAAGGTCTAGTAGTCTATTGAAAGTGGGAAATATTAGGTGGCCAGATAAAAAAGATTATCAAGGCACAATAGGGTATATGAGGCAGAGAAATCTAGTTTTGTGCTGAGGATGCTTGTCTCATGATTTGAGGTGAACTTCCACTGCCAGTGCTGTAATAAGTTCTTTCATTAAGGGTAAGAAAATCACTGAAAATATGGTTGCACCACTTGCGGTAGAACATTCAGATGAATATGAGAAGACAACAGAGCAGTTTGTTTCTGGAATCAGTAACAGTATGGTCTTGGTATCTCAGAGCTGCACGCAGAGTGACTGGCCACGGGAGACACACACTTGTGAGTGGTTGTTGTATTTCTAGAGTCAAGGCTAATAATTCTGCATGATCATCACTGTGCTCTTATTCAAAGCAAGTTTGAATCTGTCCTCATTTCATACATACCCGTATCACAGGACCTCAATCCAGTCAAGTATATTTAAATATTAAAGCTTTTAAACGTTTTATGCCTTGGAATTACTTTTTTTTTATTATGTCATGGGCAGATATTTGTTCCTCCCTGTCATGGGTCATCCATGGACCACATTTCCCTCAGAGTTACATCTCCCCTTGCTTGGAGCACTCTCCTTCAAGAGAGCCTCTCCAGTTGTTTTCCCAGTAATGTCTTCTTCCACATGTCTCCTTCATTTCTCCCCACATTTCTCCAAACACGTTTCTTTGTCTGTTTCCTCACAGCTCTTCTACACCTTCTCCACTTATTCATTCTGTTCCCTCTTCCTGTTCATTTCTGGATTGTGAATTATTTGGGGCAAGGATTTTCCCTTTCCTTATAACTTCACTGCAGAGATAATTGGGAGAGGTGGCCTAAAGTTTGAACTTGCCCATACGTTGCCTACCTATAAAAAGACAAACCTTGCCATTGCATCCTCCTACCCCAATTGCAAAGACTTCTGGATCAAATCCCTGATTTCTATGATTGCATGTGTCTGTAATTCTGCAGTTAACATATCTCTTTCTAGTGGCTTCTGGGTGTCAGGGTTTAACCTGGCAGCCAGCAATTAACCACTAGACAGCTGCTCGCTCACCCCTCCCCTTGCCCCTCAGTGGTATTACAGACTCATAGAATCATAGAATCATAGAATGCTTTGGGTTGGAAGGGACCTTTAGAGGTCATCCAGCCCAACCCACCTGCAGTGAGCAGGGACTTCTTCAACTAGACCAGGTTGCTCAAAGCGCTGTCCAACCTGGTCTTGAATGTTTCCAGGTATGAGGCCTCCACTGCCTCTCTGGCCAATCTGTTCCAGTGTTTCACCACCCGTATGGTAAAATATTTCTTCCTTATATCTAGTCTAAATCAACCTTCTTTTAGTTTAAAGCCATTACTCCTAGTCCTGTTGCAACATTCCCTGCTAAAAAGATTTTCCCCTTCTTTCCTATAGACCTTCTTCAGGTACTGAAAGGCTGCTATAAGATCTCCCTGCAGCCTTCTCTTCTTCAGGATGAACAGCCGCAACTCTCTCAGACTTTCCTCGTAGGGGAGGTGCTCCAGCCCTTGGATCATCTTTGTGTCCCTCCTCTGGACCATCCAAAACAGCTCCATGTCCTTCTTGTGCTGGAGGCTCCAGAGCTGGATGCAGGCTCCAGGTGGAGTCTCAGCAGAGTGGAGAGGAGGGGAAGAATTACCTCCCTTGACCTGCTGCCCATGCTTCCTTTGATACAGTGCAGGATACAGTTGGCATTCTGGGCTGCAAGCGCACATTCGTGACTCATGTTGAGCTTGTCTTCCACCAGTACCCCCAAGTCCTTCTCTGCAGGGATGCTCTCAATCCCTTCATCCCCCAGCCTGTACTGATAGTGGGGGTTTCCCCGACCCAGATGCAGGACCTTGCCCTTGGCCTTACTGAACCTCATGAGGTTCACACAGGCCCACTTCTTGAGCTTGTCCAGGTCCCTCTGGATGGCATCCTGTCCCTCACACATGTCGACTGCACCACTCAGCTTGGTGTCATCTGGAAACTTGCTGAGGGTGCACTTGATCTCACTGTCTAAGTCATTGATGAAAATGTTAAACAGCACTGGTCCCAGTACGGAGCCCTGAGGGACACCACTTGTCACTGGCATCTATATGGACGTCGAGCCATTGACCACTACCCCCTGGCTGCGACCTTTCAAGGAATTCCTCAGCCACCGAACAGTCCATCCATGAAGTCGGTATCTCTCTAATTTAGAGAGCAGGATGTTGTGAGGGACTGTGTTGAAGGCTTTATAGAAGTCCAGATAGAGGACATCCATCCCTCTTTCCTTGTCCACTGATCTACTCACACCATCATAGAAAACCACTAGGTTGGTCAGGCAGGACTTGCCCTTGGTGAAGCCATGCTGGCTGTCTCGAATCACCTCCCTGTCCTCCATGTGCCTTATCAGAGCTTCTATGAGGATCTGTTCCATGATCTTCCCAGGCACAGAGGCAAGGCTGACAGGTCAGGAAGGGGAAGGAGAATGGAAAAAAGGTAAAACTTGTGGACTGAGACAAAGACAGTTAATAAGACAACAAAGGAACTGCTACAACTACTACTAGTACTACTATTACTACTGCTACTAGCATATGGAAAACCAACAACATGCAATACAATTTTTGTCACCACCCATTGATGAATTTGCAGTCAGTCCCTGAGCAGCAATTGCAGAACTCTTGTACTTCATGGATTTCATGGAACTCCTGAGAATAGACCAAGCTCAAGGAAAATTTTGAACTCCCAGAAAACGAGGATTCCTGCCCCCCGGCCAAACCCCCTTCATAAAATGAGCATGACGTCTATGCTATGGAATATTTCCATTGGCCACCTTGGGCTAACTGCCTGGCTATGCTCCCTCCCAGCTCCTGCACACCTGCTCTTTAACTAAATCTGGGAGACTGAAGGAAGTTCTGGATTTCTTAGTAAGAAGTAAAAACATTAGCTTTAGCAACATTCTCATACTAAATCCAAAACATAGCAGCCACTGCAAGGAAAACCGAAACCAGGAAATGGGGCAATTGGTCTTTTTTGCAAACACTCTTCAGTCTACCACAGCATCCTCAGTACAAAGATTATCATTACCAAATTGAATGAAAGTATCTCTAAATTTTATTCTAGTATCCTTGCTTAAAACAGACAAAAAAAGTCAGAGAAAATCAATTACAAGTAGGAGATAATGTTAAAAACCTGAATTAAGTTTAACCTCTGTTAACTCTGCACAATGAAGACATAACTTTTGTGTAAGTCTCAACATTGCTTGGCAGACTGTGAAGCCACACTTAATAGGGGAATCCTAGCATTAAAGTATTATAAAAATACAGACACACATACCAGCTAAACACCTCAAGAAGCAACGCACAGTGAGGAGGAAATAGCATTTGCCTTTCACTGGGAATGTTAGCTTTCAGAAAAGAAAGAATTTTTGGGGCTTTTACCAAGAGAGTTTTCCTTTTCAGTGTATAATTTATTTAGCATTACACTGATTATCCATACTTAGACTAATGATCAAATAGCTCTCAAGCCAAGACTTTTGGCTAAGGCAGCCCGCAGGATTTTTCCTTTTCTTTTCAGTCATTTTTTTTTCCTTTTATTCCAAATTTTTAGGGTGATTACAGGGTGTGTAAGATTGTTAAAGGATTGGCAGCATGCACAAAACTCAAATCCTTTATCCAGAGGCTAGAGGAAATGTGAGTTGCCAATATACGATTCCTTCATTGTCCCACCAATTTCCTGAATTAATGGAGGAACCACGCTCTCGCTCCATTGAGGGAAGGAAATAGGCTTCTCTGCTTCCCAAAGACCTGGCTGAACAAAATGCTTAAGCAGATGTCTTCCACTCTTAAGATGAGAACAATTAAGCATACATTGAACTAAAAATATTTGATTAACATTTATCAACCTTAAGGTTAGAGAAGCAAAAGCTACAGTAAGAAAAGGCATTGGCTTTTTTTTAAATAAGTATAGTTATTCCTTATATCCAGGCTTAACTGGATAACTTCATCATCTAAGAAGTTGCTCAGCTTCAAGTCAAAAGACAAATCAGGACCTTGTTTTCTAATAACAGGTGATGTTGGGACAGAGCAGAAGAACCACCTAGAAATTTAGGATTTCTTCTTGCTTTCCCCTTAAGACCATAATCACATTCAAGTCTTATGAGGAGCGGCTGAGGGAACTGGGGCTGTTTAGTCTAGAGAAGAAGAGGCTGAGGAGGGACCTTATTGCCTTCTACAACCACCTGAAAGGAACCTCACCTGAAAGGAGGTTGTAGTGAGGCAGGTGTTGGTCTCTTCTCCCAACTAACTCGTGATAGGACGAGAGCCAATGGCCTCAAGTTGCATCATGGGAGGTTTAGATTGGATATTAGGAAAAATTTCTTACTGAAAGTGTGGTCAGACATGGGAATAGGCTGCCCAGGGAGGTGGTTGAGTCACCATCCTTGGAGGTGTTCAAAAAATGTATAGATGTGGCACTTCAGGACATGGTTTAGTAGGAATGGTGGTGTTGGATGGGTGGTTGGACTTGATGATCTTAGAGGTCTTTTCCAGCCTATGATTCTGTGATTCTACAAGGTTCATGAGCAAAAGGAGTCAGGCTGATAGACATTAAATTTACTAATGGTGCTTAAAGAAATACTGTTTGAACAGCTGAGAAACAAGCTTCCTAGAGTCACCATGGAAGACGATGCCACCCTCTATTGTCTGGAGACCAGTGAAAGATTTAGTCTCCAGATCTGCTCAATCTTTTGTCTGCTGGCTAAAAAGACAGCAGATTAACAACAAATTTTATATCTTACATGATCACCACCCCTACAAGGTTATAGGTCATTTGTGTTTTCATTTTTTTACCTCAATTTAATTCTCCATTGAAAGTGAAAAATAAAAAGCAAGCCTCTAATTAATTGAATAAAGACCACAGATATAGCTCTGGTGTAGCAGCAAAATTGTTGCTCTGTACTCACTATTTTTTGTAGAAAGACATGGACCTGTTGGAGCAGGTCCAGAGGAGGGGCACAAAAATGATCCTAGGGCTGGAACACCTCTGCTATGAGGAAAGGCTAAGAGAGTTTGGGCTGTTAACTGGGAGAAGAGAAGGCTCTGGGGAGACCTTAGAGCAGCCTTCCAGTACCTGAAGGGGCCTACAAGAAAGCTGGAGAGGGAATTTTCACAAGGGTATGTGGTGATAGGACAACTGGTAACAGGGCGAAGGGTGTTAAACTAAACGAGGGCAGATTTAGATTCAGTATAAGAAAAAAAAATCTTCACTCTGAGGGTGGTGAGGCCCTGGCCCATGATGTCCAGAGAAGCTGTGGCTGCCCCCTCCCTGGAAGTGTTCAAGGCCATGTTGGACAGGGCTTTGAGCAACCTGGTCTAGTTGAAGGTGTCCCTGGCCACAGCAGAGGAGTTGGAATGAGATGATCTATAAGGTCCCTTCCAACCCAAACCATTCTATGATTCTATGATTAATACAGACAGAAATTACTCTAAAAGCCTGAAAAAAACCCTTAAATGGTGGAATTCCTGGCTTTAGGTCTTTACTATTTTGTGGATTTTGCCTGGCCCTTATAATCTCATCTCTGCTACTGAGAAGTTATTTACAGCCAGGTCAGCACTCCAGCCACCTATGCAGACCATTAATTGCTCACCTGAAACACTTTTACTCATATCCCCAAAAGGGGAAGCCTGGATGGGTTGTGAGTTGCTCCAGATCACTTCTCACCAAATGTGAAGTTTTGTATTTATGACTGCAGACTCTGAAAATTCAAAATCACAAATACTGGGGACAGAAAGAAAAGCATTTATCTTTAGTATCAGTGGGAAAATATGTGTGCTGTTGCCCTAGCCAAGATATGAGCCATGCTGTCTCATGGGAAATAATCCACATTTGAGAGCTGACTGTGGCTCAGTTTTTCACCTTTCCCTGGCAAAGATCCATGCAGCTGTCAAAGGAAATACTACCTGTACAGAGAGCATAGGCATACCTGTTCTCCAGTTAGAGGAATCAGGCAAGAGTTTCCAAAGGCATTTGTCAGCTTGTCTTTTTATTTAAAAAAAACAACTTCCTTCTCTCCCATCTTGGAGTTTTTCTGTTGTTTCAATCAAATAGGAGCATGACTGATGACTCATTTTGTCTTAGGAGTTTTCCTCATTTTTTCTTTCTTTTTTTTTCACTATATACTTGTTTTCTGGAATTATGAAGAAAGGATCATACTGTGGATATTTCTGGTTTATCCATTTTCTTCTCCTACCCCCTCCTATGTTTTTCCCATTTTGAATTTGAGCAATAACTGAAAGAGAATTGTGTGCAAAAAAAAGTGAAAAATCAGACAAAAAATTAGAAGTTTTACCTAATTGATAAAGAAATGCATTGAAATTCTCTAAGGAAAACTGAAGATCAGTTTTCACCAACAGCCAACTCTCCTGGGTCCTCTGTTGTGCTCTGTCCCATAAAGCAGTATAAACAAGTGAACTAAATTTCAAGTTGCTGTTTATTAGTGTTTTCAGATCCACACACCTTTTCCAAAGTTCATCTGCACTTACATTCACATAGATGCAAGGTACCAAATGTTAGAATATGTTAGAATATGTCTTTTCTGGAGCTCACTTTGGAGACAAAAGAGTTTTACGAAGGAATGGAAAAAAAAAAGGAGTTATCATTACACTTCAGACTCCTCCTGCATCACCTGGCTCAGCAGAGGTGCTTTGCTTTATGTCTAAAGTCACTCTTGCCACTCACTGCCTGGAAACAGCCCTTGCTCCAATGTAACCCCAAGCAGTTTGTCTCAGATATCTATTCGAAAGCAGGCAAATTAGTTCCTCATATCTAAGCTAACACCCTACACTGTCTAGGAATTGGTGTGTCTTGCTCTGTCTCACAGGAGTGTTATTTTCCTTTTCAGCTGTTAGTGACATGGTTTTTTTGAGGCATCCCACGCTCTTTCGAGGGCACTGCTGCAAAACCAGCAGTTTTCCCAGCATCCCCCAAACCTTGTGCCTTTCTCCCCACCCCGCTTGGCCCCGCTGGCCTTCGGTGCGACAGGGTCAACTGGTGTATTGATGTGGAAGGAGGCAGGTGGTGCCAACGCTCACACAGGGGAAAGCTTTCTTGTAGGGTTCCTGCTGCTCTGCTTAAAAACCCGTCATTGCCTGAAACTTACCCCCTCCAGCGAGGGTCTGATTCCACTTGTGAGCAGGAACAGTGCCATACTAACAGATGGGCTCCAGCGCAAACAGCCAGGAAAACATGTATATTCATAAAAAAAAAAAAAAAAAGAAAAGGGTACTGAGGGCATGAATACTAGCCAAAAACATCAACATCTCTCCGTGTCTTCTCTTGAGCGTACAAATCCGTGGTTAAGGGATGTGTAGGCACTGAGCTGAATTCATTAAAAAAAATTAAAACAAAATGCCTGGCCACATACAAAGAGATTTCAGGGCATCAGGAAATGGGCAAGGCGCCCTGAAAGAGAGGAAAATTGAAAGAGAAAAGCAATATTCTGGAATAGCTGAGCCAGAAAAATGCATGGGCCCTGTCTGGTAATTCCCACAGCCTGAGACTTGTTTGGATGCTCAGGTCATGCGTTGGGTTTGGGGGCCAGGAAGAAGGGTAGGTATGATGCCCTATCTCCTGGACTTTTTTTTCCACTTCAAGCTGTTTCTGTTTCAGCAGGCCATAATTAAAACAAACAAAACACCCAAAGCCAAGGATTTCTGGCTGATCTAACATTCAGGAGTCACTGAGGTAGGTCATGTAGCACAACACAGTTGTGTCTTTCACGTCCTAGGGATGGGAGTCCTGGTGGGTTTTAGGCAGAGAACTGTGAGAAGTCACAAGTCAGAAGATGAAGGAGGACAGACGGGATTGACCTGAGAACAATAAAAAAGCAATTGTGAATGCAGGTGAGGAACCCAGATCACCTGGAGGACTTGATGGAAAGCTCTTCCTGGCACCAAGTAGCCACAACAGACCAGACAAGTCCAGGTCCAGGCATGAGAAAAACAGAAAGATTTTGAAGATGCTGGCATGGAAAATAACCAGAGGAATACTCTGATAAGGCACAAACCTTGAAAACCAAGTTGATTGCTGCTGAGATGGAGGAAGCATCTGTTTAGGGGAAAACTCATGAATTTCTCTTGCACATCCCATCGTTACTAGCAGCAGAAACAGAAATAAGCTTGCTTCTTCCCTTGCCAGTAACACTTCAAGAATAGGGAACTCTGAACTGCGTTTTAGTCAGACCTTTATCTTTCCACAGGGGTAAAACCTCTCACAGGGGTGGTATACTCCTCATAACCAGCAGATATAGGTCTCACCTCTGCCTGTTTTGGAGCTTGGAACTGCACCCAGATTTTCTACTTCCTTGAAGACTCCACTGTTGCTGGAACAACGAGGTAGTGTGAGATTGGCCTCTGCTTTTGAAGCTGTTCCAGTTCATACAAAACAGTTAAAAAAGGAAGGCCTGCAAGCCAGATCTCTCACAGGACTGTTCTAATGTAAAAGCTATGAACTTATATTCCTTAAATTAATTCATATTTCATTGTCTTATGAAAAGCTGAACAGCCTTACTCTGAAATAGGAGAGAAGTCTTCATTACAAGACACCATGGGTGAATTCAGAAAGTGGTAGGATCTAAACTTTCATCCTTTACCTGTATCACCTTGTGGTTTTCAATGGAAATTAGGAGTCAACAAGAAATTTTGAGAAGCATGAGGTAGTGTACTGAGCTCAGGAGGGTACTAAATATAGAAATATTTGCTCAACAAGATATTCAAGTTCTTACAACCTGAAATCAAACAGCGTTAGAACCTCTGTTCTCTGGAAAACTCTACTAGATATTAACACATATCTACACGCATATCAATACTTCTAAAAATCTCACTCTAAGTAACTTACGTAAGGCCATATATGAAATCTCTGTGAAATTACAAATGAGTATTATGAGTGTAAGCTAAAATCCTAGCCACTTACTTTGGTTTTAAAATCATCTCACAGAACACCTATAGCATTTAGCACAGCATGACTTTTCTGTAGTGCTTTGAAATCATTAGAAAATCAGTATGAAAGGCTGTGTAAGGTCATGGTACCCTGCCATATAGCACTGAGGATTATTTGTCACAATGAAGTGGCAATGCTGATACTGCTTTTCGGACCTGTCAACACGTCAGAGAATCTGATCCAAAATACGTTATAGTGATAGTCTAAAAGGATGCATTTGATCAGGCCTTAAATGTTCAGTGGTAATGGATATCAACCAAAACCACATGGATATCAACCGAAAATGCCCAGCCTACCATGAAATCCCTGATTTTTCTGTAGACATGACCTCTTCCCATGATGTTGTGTTTTATGCTGTGTCTATCCAGCAATTTTGGCACATGTCCTGCTGTTAGGTAAATCACACTTCCAAAACTTGACATTAAAGAACCTGTGCATCCACACCTTATCAGCCAGAAGATGCTTTGGTGCAGAGAGCAGTAACAGATGAGGCTGGTGTTGGAAAAGAGGTAGAAAAAGATTGGGATCTTCTCAGTTCTCAGTTCTCTGTGGAGGTTCTGAGGTGTCAAAACTCAGCAAAAAACCTGTTCACATCTTCAAGGGTTTGATCTTTAACCTGTGTGGAGCCACATCAATGCAAATCTTTGTTCTTTTCTCTCAAGGCCCAAAATCTACGGTCATTCATGGTGCCAGAAGTTCCTGCTCTCTCCCTGATGTGCAGCAGCTATTATTATTGTTATTGTTATTATTATTACATTATTAATAATACTGCTTATGTCTTTTCACACCCTCCCCTCACTTCTCCTAAATTAATAATAATAATAATAACAATATTAATAATAATAATAATAACACTAAAAAAAATCAAAATTTGGATTCTGCCCTTTCTAATTACAAATCACCACCTGTGGTAAAATTATTGAAAAACAGATGAGCATTTCATTCCAGCAATAGCCTTAAAACAAGCAGCAGTTCCAACTGCCAGTGTGATGTATAGACACAGCGCAGGGCAGATGAGGGATTAATTAGGTCTGTCCCTGCACATTGCCAGGGGAGCACTTCTGTAGAGGTGATTGAAAACTAGAAAGAGTGGCATTAGTCTTCATTGTTGGTTAAAGGCAACAAAAATAAAGATGCAATTGAGTTGACAAAGCTTCCAGGTATGTGGCTGAGTCATTTGGAGGTGTCAAAATGATCAAACTATAATTAATTAGCTAAAGTGTTATATTTAATTCCTCAACTTTAATGAAGATTTCTGCAGCCGAAAACAAATGGCAACACCATTTGTTTCTGAGGGAAGGGGTGGCGTGTACTAAGGGGTTGACGCCAAAGTTTAATGGCGTCTTTATAATCAAGCCCATGTTCTTAATCTTACTGTCATTTTCTGTACAGATGTAGAAACCCCGTGCTGTTGTATGCATTCATATTAGGGCTGCAATTATGAGCCTAGAAGTGACTGGGAAATCAAATGCCTCTTATTTTCAAGGAATAAACCAGAATACAGCCAAGAAACCTCTAAAATTTCTGAATATCAGTCTCCAGGGTTGACACTGTAAAGACACAGAAGACCTCAGTGGCAGGTAGTCTGTATCTCAGGAATTTGATACAGCTTGTTCCAAATGAAAGAAATTTGAGATTTATGACTAAAGGATTGGAAGAGTAAAATGTGAGTTTTGCGTCCAGTTCTGTCACAGTCCGTGAGACTGGGGAGAATCGTGACCTTGGCATTCAGACTGAGGGAAGATTTGCCTGAAACACTCTGGCAGCTTTTCCTGAGTACCTACCTATCCTGGATGCAAGAGGTTTCTTTAGCTTTATCACCTTCCATCACAATTTATAATACACCCTAATCCCACCACGTATTTAGACCTGCAGAGACTCACCCCTAAATGCTCCATGACATGTCCCGTGTCACCACATCAAAGTGGACACCGCAAACTCTGGAATGGACATTCTCCCATCCCACGCACATTCAAACACATACACACACACGCTGATGCACTTAGGCACTGCTCAGACTGAACGACATTTTTTCTAAGATACCGTATTCTTCTCATGCAGGTTTTATGCAGGAAAGGCTGTTCTCAGATGACTTTACATTGAAACACACCTTCTGTTTGCCCCTTTTGTGAAACAGGGATGCGTCCTTTGTAATCTTGTACATGTAAATGGCGAGTTTTTCAAAATGGTGACTGCCTGTGTAATAGGCATACACACAGCACCTTGCATGAACAGTTAGCTGCAGCTTCTGTAACCACATTGATAGAATCAGAAAGAAGAGCTGAAGAAACCTTGTTCTTGGTGCATGTGTGACAATAATACAAATGGCTGTAATCAGCAAAAAGCATCACCTAATGATACATATTATGCACAAAGGCAATATTTGTGTGCATATGCGCATGCATGCTATCATGTGCATTTAAAATCTCTGCTTTCTGCAAAAAATAGTCATATTTAGTAATGTTTTACACTCCATTCACACTGGTGTTGACAGCTACACAAAGTGTGTGGCACATGGGAAGCAGGACCAAGATACTGCCATTAGTGTGTTAGGCAGTAGAGGGTATTTTAAAATGCCTGCTCTCCAACAGTCTGTGACTGGGATAAACTGTATTGCACAATCTGCACAGCATCGCGAATTTCAACAACTCATTTCTGCTGCTGGCATCCCCAGCCTCGTATAAACCAGGAGAGTGAGAAGATGCTTTCTCCCACAGAGGAATTTACTGGATTAGCTGACAGTGAAGGTCTTAGCAGGAAGGCTGGTTAATGCATTGTTTCAGCTACAATGCAAAATGTAAGCAATGTCTTGTTCTTACTTGACAGCTGTTACCTCTACCATAAGCTGTTAAAACTCCCTCGTTATTCCATGCAGCCAGGCCAGGCCTATTTCCTGTGCAGTTGTCATCTCCTTAATATATTACGACATTACAAACTTTATTAGTATATTTGCAGTGCCTTTTTATTTTTTATTAGCTAATGGGCTGCTTTCGTACACTGTATTTTCTTACTCTTTCAGAGCTCAGCCTATAAAATGGCCAAACGTGATCCCATCTGGAAGCCATTAAAGATCAATAGAGATGGAATCTGAAGAAGAAAGAGTGAAAAAAAAGGAAAAATCTACTATCAAAACAATTGTGAACAAAAACCTGTCAGCTTCTGTTTTCAAATCCGGGTGTGCTAAAGCACATCACACTTCCAACGTGACAAAAAGCACCATGGTCTTGTTAACGACAGGAACAACTAATCTAGTTTGAAAGAATCACAAATATGATTAAAGCCCACAGTTTCCTTGATTCTTTGGGAAAATAGAAACTCTTCTAGCACACATATTCTGAAGTACTGGGCTTATTGTGGGGTAGCAGGTCAGAGGACAACTTCTTCTCTGCCAGAAATATGAGTTATGATGACGTGTCCCATTGAAGTTTTCATGGCTATGACAAAACATCTGCAGAGGTTAACATGGCAGGATTATGTCCATAATAAGGAACCTTCATTGTGAAAAGCAGATTATGATAGCTAGACTTCTAAAGCCCTGTATGGTCCCAAAGAATATCAATTCTGCATCTTCAGTACTTCAATATTTTGGCAAATACGCAGGTCTGCAAAGGTTTTAAAGTGTTCTTGCACCAGACGTGGTCCTCAGCTCCACAGGCACAGCTGAAGCAGTCATCATCCACAAGGGAAGGAGGATTTGAGGTTTTGCAGGAGAAAAAGGTATTGTGAACACGAGCCCTCCACATGCTCCTCCCTGACCCAGTGCAGAAGTCGGCTTTGAGCATGGCACCCAGCCAGGGCATTAGCCTGTGGCATGGGTGCTGAGTGTTTCACTGATGGTGATGAAGGCTGTGTTTATTCTGGGTATTGTCTCAATAGCTGGCGCCTGGGGACTTTAAGCAGTGAAAAATGGAGGCAACCTAGCCTACCTGGGCTGTGCTTGCTCCCTTCTGACTTCAGATGCCTACAGCATAGACAGCTATGTCTGCTTTAATCACTTTACAGTCACAGAGAGAAGCAGACATTTCCAGGTCTTGACCCATCTGACCTGCTTTAGGAACGTGCCTCAGGATGAGAAGAGCTGCATCCTAGAAGGATATCTTTCTCCCTTCTCTGTCTCTGAAGGCAATTCAGAAAGTTAGGTCAAGATGCAAATGCCTGCTCTGGTGACAGGTGACACCCACCCAAGACGCATGTGATTGATGGTTACAGCTATACTCTTAAACCAAACACTGCTAGATCCTGAGCCAACGGTCACCATCTAGCTCTGATCACTCTGTTAAATTGTCCTAACCTCCAAAGGAGGATTGCTTCTTCCAAACTACCTGCTAGGAGTGGTCTTCGGGCAGAGAACAAATGCCTAAATCAGGGCCTAGCTAATAGATCTTAGAGTCTGTGTGGGAACTAAGAAATTTGCCCAGAGCTTAGCACTCCTCCGCTTGCAGAAATGCTTGTTCAAAGGAGCTTTCTCTCAGTGAGGACTGCAGAGAGATTCAGAGTAATTCATTTCAACTTTGAGAAGAGGATGCTCTGGGGGATCTTATCTGTGTATAGCTACACAATACGGGGAATAAATCAGACCAAGCCAACTCTCAGAGTTGAGGTTGTTCAGTCTGCAGAAGAGAAGGCTCCAGGGAGACCTTAGAGCAGCCTTCCAGTACCTGATGGGTTCTACAAGAAAGCTGGAGAGGGAATTTTTACAAGGGCATGGAGTGACAGGACATCAGGTTACAGGGCTAAGTGTTTTAAACTAAGAGTTAAGATTTGGATTAGATATAAGAAAGAATTTTTCTAATATGAGGGTGGTGAGGCATGGGAACATGTTGCCTGGAGAAGTTGTGGCTGCCCCCTCCCTGGCAGTGTTCAAGGTCAGGTTGGACAGGGCTTTGAGCAACCTGGTCTGGTGGAAAGTGTCCCTGCCCATGGCAGGGGGGTTGGAACCAGATGATTTTTAAGGTCCCTTCCAACCCAAACCATTCTATGATTCTTCCAAGAGCTATCCAGTGAAAGGACCTGAGGCAATGGACACAAAATGAAGTACAGAAAATGCTGCCTGAACATTAGAAACATCCTTTTTACTGTCACAGTCACCAAGCATTGGAACAGGTTGCTCAGAGAGTTTGTGGAGCCTCCATCCATGGAGATACTCGAAACCCAGATGGCTAGGCTCCTGGGAAACCTGGTCTAGCTGATCCTGCTCTGATCAGGGGAGTTGTCCTAGGAGATCTCCAGAGGTCCCTTCCCACCTCAAACTCTAATTTTTAAATTGTCTTCTGAATGGGATCCCACCTCCTAACTCTGTACCTGAGCTATTGTGCTGAAGGGCTGTCTGAGACATCTTTCCCTCTGCTGTCCCAGCTGGAGCAGTTCAGCTTCACAGGAGATACTCTTTTGGCCAAGCAAAGTGTGCAAATAACTCTATCTTGGTGTTTTGGGGATGTGTCCTGAAAGACAGATCCAGTCCCCTCACTTAGGAGTACTTAAGTACTTTTTACAAATCAAAGTAGATTCAATGAAAGCTGTAGTACCAGCATCTCCATAGTGTATTCACTAGGGCACCCTGTTAAAGCTGAGATATTTTGTATACCTCTCTGTTTTAACTTCATGAGAGATGAAATCTGGACCTAGAACTGCAGCATCCTAAATGTATGTTGCAGGAAACACAACAACATCCAGATTATCTCTGAGTTTTTAACAGAAGCTCAGAAGTTTTATTGAAAAATTTCTAAAAAGAAATGTAAACCATTATTTTAATTAGATATTTGGAGGAAAAGAAAAAAAAAGTTAGCCTTAGATTGACTTGATACAAGTCTTTTTCTCTGTTTTTATCTTTGTTAGATATTAAATCTGAAAAATCACAGATTTAAGAGTCCTATTCCTGAGTCCTAACCTCGTACCTTGTCTATTGTGATACAGGATTGAGGAATTTTGTGCTACTGCTGCTGCTATTCATACTGTTCCTCTTTTGACTGGCAGCTCTGGGGACAGCTTTCAGTGGTGTTAGATCTACTTTGGGAAAAAAAAATAAAACTAATAGAATACAGCTCATAATTTCCTCAGGCTTCTGATGCACCTGCAATTTTTAAAGAAAATTTCCTCTCACTCACTGAAAATCTCCCCTCTAAACATTATGCAAAATAATAATAATGATAATAACAACGACAATGATGATATTAATAACGATAGTAATAATAATAACAACAAAAAAAACAACAGTAGAAAGAAACCTAAAATGATATACCTACAGTTTGGTATTTTCAGTTAGGCTATTGTCAGTAAAAAAAGGAAAGTGTGGTCTAAATAACCACCCTGAACAACTCTTCAAGATTTTAGCTAGAGCTAAAAAAACCTCTTCTCCGCACTGGGCACAGAAGCTAACTTAGGGTTCAGACATTTTGAATTGAGTAAGAGAGACAGAGTGTAGTGTGCATTAAAAAACATAGTACCTGCCCAGGAAGACCAGGGATGCAAAGGAGCATGATGAGGCAGAATTATATTCAGCAATGGGAAAGAAAAGCAGGAGATTCATACAATACTGGTACCAAAACAATGGACACTTTCGACAGAAAAAGCAGATAACCATTAGATTTTGCTTGATAGCTGTGGTCACCGAACTGTCCAAGTGGAAGGAAGCATTCGAGAACGTTTGTGACTTGCCAGCACCAGGAGAAGAAATGCACAATTTAAAAATACTGCCCCTCAATGGGAGAAAATGTATTTCTATTAAGGGACCAGAATTGCGCTACGCCTGTTGGAATTTTTGCTTGTTGCACAGGAATTTAGCTCGAGGTTCATGTCTGTCACTAAAATTGACAACTGCCTATGGCTCTCTACAATTGAAACGTAGATCTTAAATTTCACATCATTATCCAAATAAAATATATCTGCCAAGGGGGACTGGTATTACACAGTTAGAGAACTGTGATGCCAGTTGTCTGATTAACATATTGAGAGGAATATAAGAATTTCTCACCTATTTTCCAGAGGGAGACTAACTGGGGAGCTTGTGGTAAAGAGACTAATTGAACATCCTCCCTCTGCTATCTACATAGATGCCCAGAAACATGTCTACTCTATGCAAGCCAGTTTTCCCTCTGCATATTACATTTACTTTTTAGGACAGTCAGGAGGCAAATCATTAAATCTCTTTTTTTCACCTCTTTTACTGAAAAAAGTTTGCCAAATTTTCATGTTGAAATGTGTATGAATTTCCATGGAAAGCTTTCTTATGGCTGCATAACGTAATACATGCAAAGAGATTGTGTCTTGAACAGAGAAGTTGCTTTTGGAAGCAACAAGATCTTTTTCAGTAGATATCAATGAAGCAGAGATCAGAGAAAACCTGGCCAAGCTTCACTAAGACCCTGAAATATTAACAGCTAAGACAGATGTGAATTTACACGTTACAGGCAGAGTCCAGTTCAGAACTGGTTCTATTTTTTATATGTGACTGAGGTCAGGATTTTGGATCAGTTCATCCGAGCAGTTGGGCACCGAGGATGCTCAGAACCAAATCTGCGTCTGAAGTTCTTTCAGGGTTTGTATCTGAAATGTTCGTGACATATCAGCGAGATCCTATTTCATCTCTTTTACTTTGCCAGGGCTTAAGAAGCACAAAACCGGGACTGAGGACTCAGACATAGAACAGAGTGTTGCTGTAAGTCAGCTGAGCCACAGTAGGAGTTTCTGAGTACATTCTTAGCCCGTGACATATGTGAGCTAATGAGAACCATGTTACCTTCCACTGAAACAAATTTAAACTGGCACAAATTACCTACACAATTGCCACAGATGAGGAACATGCCCACAGACAGTTGACACCAATAAATCGATGTGCCATCCCCTGTATCTCACCCTGCAGACAAATGGACCCATTCCAAGTTTACTCTCTTTAAGACAGTAAATAGAATTTGACCCATACCCAGGTCTATGCAGGTATAGCTCACCTACTTGTAGTCATCTGAAAAGTAGAGGCTGCCACAAAAAGACTGCAGCCAGTAGGTTAAAAGATGGGATTATTTCCAACTACATGGCTCTCATGAGCTGCATCTGAACAGTCTGCTCCATTTGGGGCTTCTTTGTAGAAGAGAGAGGTTGAAAACTGGAGAAAGTCCAAGACAGTTACAGAACTGGAACATGCAAAGATCTACGAAGACATGCTGAGGGAACTGTCTTTAGCTTGGAGAACAGAGAGATAGGCAGCAATATAATACTTGTTTTTGACTACCTAAGGTGGAGTTTTTGAGCAATTAAGGCTAAGTTTTTTTCCTTTGAGGTGCACAGGATCCTCCTTGTTGCCTTTTTTGAAGATGAGTGACATTTACTAACAGTCCTCAGGAACCTTCCCCAATGGTTGTCACCTTTCAAAGATAAATGAGTGTCCTTGCAGCACAGCTTTCAACCATTCCCACACATCCTGTCACTGGATATCAGGGAGAAGAGATCAGCCCCTCCCTCTCCACTTCTGCTCCTCGGGAAGCTGTAGAGAGCAATGAGGTTGTCTAAAGTCCTTAGCCTCTCCGCAAAGGACATTTCTTACAACTCTTTCACTGGCTTTGTTGCCCTCCTCTGGATGCATTCAAGGACCTTCACATCCTCCTTAATTTGTGAGGCCCAGAACTGCACACGGCATTCAAGGTCAGGCTGCACCAATGCTGAATGCGGCAGGATAATCACCTCTTTTGACCAGCTGGTTACACTGTGCCTGATGAACCCTAGGATGCGGTCTGCCCTCTTGACTGCCAGGACACACTGCAGTCGACCAGCACCCCCAGATGTCTCTCTGCAGGGCTGCTCTCCAGTCACTACTTTCCAAGTTTATACTTGTACCCAGCATTACTCTGTCCCAGGTACAGAATACAGCATGTGGACTTGTTAAATTTCATCCCACTAAACATTACCCAATGCTCCAATCTATGCAGATCCCTCTGCAAGGCGTCTTATCCCTCAAGAGAGTGAACAGCACTTCCCAGTTTTGTATCAACAGAAAACTCACTAATGATGCATTCAACTCCTGCATCCAGTTTGTTAACAGACATATTAAAGAGAACTGGGCCTAGAATTGAACCCTGAGGAACATCTCTGGTGATTGGCTGCCAGCCAGATATAGCCTCATTCAGTACAACATTTTGAGCTCTGCCCTTCAGCCAATTGTTCACCCAGTGCACCACAAACCCAATCATCCCACAGTTCGACAACTTGTCCAGAAGGATACTGTGAGGGACAGTATCAAAAGCTTTACTAAAATCCAGAAAAACTGCATCCACCACCTTCCCGCCATTCACTAGGAAGCTGTTTGACTTCCTTTATGTTGGATGGACCATTCCTGAGGTTGGAGGAGGTGATTCATGAAAATCAATCATTTCTCCTATATCCATTTTTTTTCTCCAGATGGCCTCCCAAAGGGTTCTTTCAAGTAGGTCCATGAAAAAGCCAAAGTCTGCTCTTCTGCAGTCTAGTGTCTCTCTGTTTTCAGGATCAAGAATACCATCATTTCATGGCTGCTGCAGCCAAGGCTGCCCCACCCTTCCCATCCCCATACTTGTTGGTAAGTATGAGGTCCAGTGTGAGGAGAATGACTGTCCTCATCAGCTCTTCAATCAACTGAGTCAGGAAATCATCCTCAATGCACTCCAGAAAACTCCTGCACTGCAAATGCAAATTATTGTCACTGCATGCAAGAAATTTCTGTGTTAGTCAAGACGCCACCTAAAGAAAAGAGAGACAGTAAAATGTGTAGGACTACACACTTTCAAACACATACCATTCTTTTTATTAATTATATAGTACAAATTCACAGAGAACTCAAAATGCACCTTTATTTGGCTCAAGACAAATAATTGTTCACAAACAGCAAGTGGTAAGGAAATAAATGTCTGCTGGGGACTATTTTTTTTCCCCTGTGTTAGAGTGTATTCAGTAGATATTTGAATTCCAAAGTTATGGTGAAGCTTTAAAAGAGCTCGTATACGTACCCTGGTAAACTTAGGACTTTCAGCAGTGAAGGAGCAAGCAACAAGTCACAGTGCCCTGCTGTGTTGTGCTTCCAGCAGATATTTGAGTGGCTAAAGACCCCTATTCATCCCACCCTAAGACAGATGTCAATGAAAATGATGTCTGACACTTTTTGAGGCATTTCTTTCTTTGTAGACCATAAAGCAAGCCTAAAAGACTGATTTTTGCTCATCAGTTAACACGTAGACAACAAAAACTGGGTGAAGTGATATCACTCTGAAAGTATATGTACCAGTGCACATGGACCTTCCAAGTCCCTACACTTGCACACTACTAACAAACCCTCATTTCAGTTTGTTTTGACAAGGATGAACTGAAATGTGGCATGAAGAGGGACAGACACTATATGTCAAGGATCCCTTGACTTGTTTGAACAATACTACTCAAAACAGAAAGGCTAAAAAGTAGTCAGGGATCAAAAAAGAAAAAGCAGCTTGCTGATAGTGCCTAATATTGTACTGTGTCAAGTAGGTTGAGTAACCTTTGGACCAGGAATCACAGGTATAGAGTGGGCAATCAAGGAACTAGTCTTACTTTTGTGTACTGCTTTGGCAAGACTAATGTCAGTCCAGCAGGTCCACTCACAGTGCCTGACTCTTAAAGGGATGTTACAAACTGGACGTGGTTCAGAGAAAAATCTTACTCTGAGATAATTAAAAGGCTCATTTTGGTTAACTGTCTGAAAAGGTGATTGTAAGGACTTTCATTGAGTTTATGTGTTTCTTAAATAAAATATCAGGTATTAAGTAAACCTTTCATTTAACAGAGGAAAATACTAGAGCAGTCTTGTAGTAAGAAGCTGAAGTCAGACAAGTGAAAACCAAAAAGATAGGACCAATGCTTAGCACAGCCAAGACATGACATCAAACATCAAAAAGGTGGCATGAATGCCTCCATTTTTTATACTTTCATATAAAGAAAGAATGGCTTACCAAGGGATATGGTTTAGCCAGAAATGGATAATTAGCTCAAAACAGATGTTAATAGGTAAAACTTTATCACCTGTTTTACACAGAAAATTAGATTCAACAATCAAATGGTTTTTTTCTGGCTATAAAAATATGTGATTACTTCCAGAGTCAGAGCTTTGCTTATATAAGAGGAATTTCATGTTGTTTGCAGAGTAAAGATATTGGAAAATGAGCAGCCACAGGAAATCTGCCATTAGAGAATCTCCAATAAAGAGCTTCTCGTGTCCTGCAGGAGGCTGTAATTCCTCTGGGAAAGGAAATGTCGCAATATATAACTAAGGAGCACCTATTACCCTGTTGCCTGAGACCTTGCAAAGCTTGAAAATAAACACAATTCCTAATTTCTACCGGTGCCAGAACTCCTACATTGGTCCTTGTGTTTTTCTAACTTGGCCACCTTCCACCAAAAGGTTGGATTTCAGGCACAGCATCCACACTCTCAAGAAGATGTGAACATTGTGCAGGTTTATGGAGAAAAAGAGTTTAATAGTGTGGTGCATTCTGCACATTAATGCTAGAAAATGCTGCTTTGTCATTTCTGTTGGTCATTTGGGTGTCGTTTTTTTTTAAGCCCTTGTTGGAAAAAGGAAAGGAGAAATGGGAGAAGAAAAAAAACGACTGACCAAAGAAAGAAAATGTTCTGTTATGCTGAGCCCCTTTTCCTGATAATTTAGTCTCAGAAAGAGTCATTTCTAGTGACAGGCACAGAAAATACGGAGTCACTATCAGATATTAATTCACTGCCATTTATGTTCTGCACTAGAAGATGACGACTTTGGTTGGACATAGTGTCAAATTGCTTAGCAAATTATTCTGATTTTTTCTATCTCTTCAACAGCTTTTTGGTCTTTCAACAGCTCATTCAGTAGACAATAATCTGGAATTTTTCCCATCTGTTGTAAAAGTGAAATGATTTTCAACCTACAAATTATTTCAGACTTGGTAGAGACATAGAGACTGTGATGCTCTGTTAAGGTGCCAATATTTGACATTCTCCCCCATTATTAGAGTACTTCACAGCAGATTTTTTTTTTAACTATAGAAAGTAATCATTGAATATGAGCTTGCAAATAGCAATAAAATGATATAGTTTGTAGACCAGACATTCATAGTGTATAGCATGTAACAAAAATGTGTAGCAGAATACAAATATCCATATCTTATAAAGGAGAAAAATGACATTCTAAAAAATGGGAATTCTGTGCCACAGTACAGGCCAACAGCATGTCAAGACCAGAAAGTAAAGGTCAGAGTAGTCTTCTCTCTTTCTAGGTATCTCCATTGTAGATCTGCATCTTCTATATGTGAATGAAATATCACAGATTCACAATATATTTAAAGGAGAATACCAGATGGCAACTATACCTCATATGAAATTAAATATCTAAACCAGATATTTTTTTCCTCCACTATCTTGCAGTCTTGTGTGATAGCAGCTTCTTAAGCATGTGGAGAAATGCAGCAACACAGCAAGAAATGAAGATACGAATTTGTATCTCCTGATGAAGGAAAGAGCCTCACCAATATTGTGATCTGTGGCTAAAATGGAAATTCAGAAATGCCAGAATCAACATTTACATTTACCAGCATAAAAAAAGAGAAGCTTTGAGATGCTGCTGTTGTGGCCCCTTTCCCCTCTATGTCTGCCCTGTCTCCGAGACAATGCTATGACATTTCATCACAGAGCTGTGCGTTTCAGGTGTTGAACATTCACAGGGAAACAGACTCATTGCCCTTCACAGGATCCCATTAGGGGTTACTTGCAAATTATACGGAGTTATGATATGTACAGGTGAAAATTATTCCATACTTTAAAGTCTCACCATTTATAGCCCTGGTGATTATTTTTCTGAGTGCTTTCAGATCTGGTCTTGAAAGATCAGTCAGCCAAAGTGGAGAAAAACTCCTTAAGAATGACATGAGAACTCATGCCAGTCAAAGCTAGCAGGCTACAGAACTTTCACAGGAAGAAAAGCATTTATTCCTTCTGACTGGCCACTATTGAATGTTTTATTTTTACCTTTTTTTGAGAAACTAGGATCAGTGTGTGAATGATGTATGAGCAGCAATAAACCCACAGTGTTTGTTGCTTTGTCTTATTTCCCTTGTGGAATCCAGTCTTCTGGAAGTTGACTCCCATTGAAATGCCAGGAGAAAAGTATCCTGCAACTCAGGATACTGCACTATATTACCTCTTACTTTAAAAAGATAATGAATGTGCTGTTAGGGGCCAAACTGTTTGTCCTTGCTAGTAGACACCTTTTCTTCGAAGTTTTTCTTCTAAGCCAGGTCCTCAGCTGTTATAAATCCAAGTGGCTCTGTTTAAATTAATAGAGTTACACAGATTTACCTGATCCAGCTGCCTGATTTCAGCTAAACGGCTCCTGTCAGAAGGTGATTTTTGGTATATGGGTATAAATTCTTTACCAACTCTGAGTCAAGCAGAGAAAAATCAATGATGATCACCTTTTTTTTTTCTGTTTCATCTACTAGGAAGGGAAAAACAAAAGAGTCAAATGAGACCTGCAATTAAATATATATAGTCTATGAGCATGTTTACAAAAAGAAATGAGTGAGATGGACAGAAAGACAAACAGAGCACATATTGAAACACTGTGCCCTATTTGCTAAATGCAGCCTTTGTGAAGGCTGATGGATCAGAAAAAAAGTGGAAGCTGCAGTGCTCTGCTTCTCCAAAAATAAAATCTTGCATAGGTCAAGCAAGCACAATGCAATCCTTCCTCCCTTTCTCTGTATCTTTGCCTTGACCTGAAAAGACAACTCTCTAATGTGCTGAAAGCATTTCAGGTTCCCATTCCAGGCAGGGACTGACAGCTTTCCTGAGCTGTGCCAGAAATAAGATAGATTTACAAAAATTAATCAAGATCCAATTTAGCTAGAGCTTGAGCAAATGTGTAACTCCTTTTACCCTTAGAGGCAGGCACTCACATAGCTTAATAAAATAGTGTGAATTAAAAAAAAATGAAAAAAAATTATCCCAAACTGAGAGAAAACCTGTGGGAGAAACTTTCCAGTTACATTATGCAGAAATGTACCCAAAGTTAATTTGAATCATTTTTATCCTCTTCCATCCCTTTTATTCTTCTGTTGGTAAAATTGCTCCTTCAGTAGTGGGAAAAACATCAAACTGGAGTTTAAAGCCAGTGACAATCAGCACAGTCCTCTCTTTTGTTAAGAAAAATGTATGTGTATATGCGTATCTAGTGAAAGACAGCACATGTTAGTGCGAAACGGGGCCATTTCTAGATCATAACAAATTTCCAAGTAATTTAGAACCTTCTGATGGCAAAAATCACGTTGCGTCGGAAAACTTGCTGAGACCATTATACTCATTTCTCTTGGATATGTTTACAGTTATCTTGCCAGAACATACGGTTATTCACTCATTCTTGTCTGATCAAACTCAGTTTCAATCTGACCTTCGAAATAACAGGCTAATATCCGTTTCATTCAGAACGGTAACCTCCCTGATCTTTCTGAAAACTGGGAAGCAGAGAGAATGCTACCAACAGGTGAATCTCAAAAGTTTCACAATTTCTTTTGGGTAAATGTTTAAAAATACATGATTCATATAAAAATTAGGTACAAACCAGTCAGCTCAACTATGCCAATATATCTGTCAGTGTAGGGACTCACTGTGGGAAGAGGGACATGGCTAAAATTATCCCAGATATCCAAGCTGTTGCCTTGGATTTGAAAATTGGTTCATTGCATCATAACAGGGCCCATGATCCTCACTGGTTTGTTGCACTTGTGCATCTGCTGTTCTGATTTTGACAAGAAACAAGAATGAAAACACAAAGCACATGAAAATAACAAAAGAAATCAGTCTTGTTTGACTTGCACTGTATTTGCAAAGCTTGAACATCCTCACACAGACTGGAAACAAAACCCCTTGAAACTAAAACTTTAATAACCAAAAAAACCCAACCACTTCTTGGGATTTTTGGTTTAATTGTATGGGATTACGCTCATCTCTTTGGTAATGTGGGTGCATCATCCAATGCATCCTATGGCTCTGGGCCACATTTGCATGTTCTTAATCTGATGGTGTTTTACAACTGACTATCGCAATATGGTCAACGTTGCTGCTGGAGTAAAGCAGGACAGAAGCTGAGACACAGCACAGCAACGAGGAGAGTCTGTGTTGTGCCCCATTTCCCCACATTAATGCTATGGACCATGACTTATGAGGGTCAGAACCCATTCAGTGGTCCTACACCCTTCTCCACCCTTCTCTCCCCTTCATTTCTTACCCGTCATTTACTCTTTAATGGGACATAGTGACAGCAACACTGGTGAATAAAAGAAGAATAAAAGCTGTAATCTATTGAGGAAACTGAAGAATATCAGTTACAAAATACAGAGTTAGTTTTTTTCTGGCAAAATGTTTATAGTGTCTTGAATTTTCCCGTTTTTCTTTTACAGCTAAAGTAATCTGTTGACAAAAAAAAAAAAAAAAACAAAGGGGAGGGGCAAAGAAAATAGAGAAAGAGCATTAAACATCTCTCCCATGAAGAAAGGCTTGAAAGAGTTGGGATTGCTCAGCCTGGAGAAGAGAAGGCTCCAGGAAGATCTTACTGCAGCCTTTCAGTACTTACAGGGGCTTATAAGAAAGATGGGGACTAAATTTTAGCAGGGGCTATTACAAGAAGACAAGGCATAACGGTTTTAAACTAGAAGAGGGGAGATGCAGACTAGATAATAAGGAAGAAATTGTTTACAATGAGGGTGGTGAAACCCTGGCACAGGTTGCCCGGAAAGATAGTAGATGCCTCGTCCCTGGAAAATATCAAGGTCAGGGTGGACGGGGCTCCCAGCAACCTGGTCTGGTTAAAGATGTCCCTGCTCGCTGCAGGGGGGTTGGGCTAGATAACCTCTAAAGGTCCCTTCCAACCCAAACTATTCTACATTTCTATGAAAAGCAAATCATTACCCGGCATAAGTCCTTATGCTGTCACTGAAATCATGCCTGTATTCACAATACGAAATACTGATACCTGGATCCAGAGGCAATCATTGAGACACAAAGCTCTTCCACTGAAATGCAAATCAGGACAGAGAATTAACAGAGGGTGAAGGATGTAAAGTTGGGGGGGCAGATGTTCCCCCAGCCTGCCACTGCTTTTTCCTGAGAAAGCTCCAGGTTTGGGGCTGCAGTTGCTCAGTGATTGGAAAGAGTGAAAGACACCAGATTGGTGCTGGGCACAGGAAAACCTGGGCTCGGACTGCACAAACTGCCTTACTCTACAAATTTTCAACATCTGTGTTGAGTAGTGAACACCCAAATGTGCACCAGTGTTGAAGCACCTTCCTAAGACACACTTCTGTAATAAATGCAAGAAAGAAAACAAAGAAGAAAAGAGGAAAACCCAAAAACATAAAGAACATAAAACCTTAGTTTATTCTCTCTCCAGAGTGTCCCAGCTTCCTTCAGGTCCAAATCTTCTGTTTCTTTGGATAGGAGGTGGCTTTTGCTGCTGGCTCATGTCCTGCATTTTTTTGGTTTTTAAAAACCATTAACAAATCTAGTGGCCAAACCACTTATTTAAATGCTCAAATTAATTACCATAAAATATCAGATTGACATTTCTATGGGTGCCTGATCTTCAGCAGGAAGGATTTCTCCTTGAGCCTGTGAATATGAAACTTTGATCCCGTAGATGTGGAGAGCAGCCCAGAGATGGCTCTGCAATGGGGTAAATGCACCATCCTTTGTTCCACAAACATTTAAAATGGGAATGATGTATCTGTTTTTTTTTCTTTTTCCTAGGATATGTGGACGGAAATTGCAAAGCAAACAAAGCAAAAATGTAAAACTCAGTAGAGGAACAAAAAGACCATTTATATATTTTAAAAAAATATGGGCACAAAATGTTGAAATCTGTGATCTCTCTAACACCTCCGATCACCGCAGAAAATGAAACACAGAGATATGCACCCATGCAGAAAGGCTGGAAACTCTTTGGATCTGGTCTCGCTCCTAATGACAGGAGTTTCTCTCCTCCAATCGCACAGGATGGGGCCCCTTCATTATCTTTCAACCAGCCGATAATTAGCAACTTTCGTAACAATCATGTCAGATGAGCAGCCTGGGGAAGGGAAAGGAATCTATTATGTGGCCGGGGCCTTCTGTCTGCCCGATCTTTTAAGCAGATTGAAGTGGGGCGGCCGTCGCGCACAACCGCCCCAGGTAAGCCGATGCAGGGCTCCTGGGGGTTATCAAACCGGCCAGGGCTTTCAGGCAGAGCAAAGCCTTCCGCCGGGAAAGGTCCTCCCAAGTGCTGGCACCGCATCTCCAGGATTATCCCCACTGTACTAACATATCATCTGGCTTTAAACTTCACCCCCTCTGGCAAAGTATATACTCAAAATGCCGCTCCCCCCGCCTCCTCCCCAGTCCTCCTTATCCTTTAGTCCCGTTTTCCCCCTGTTCCCAAGCAGCCACGGGCTGCGGCCGGCACCGCTGCCAAGCACCGGGCTGGATTAGCTGCAAGCCAATAGCTGGGGGTCAGGATTAAGAGGCCAGCATGCACTTTAATACAAGCTGCCTATAATTAATGGCATTATTAATAGCTTGACTGAAAAATTCATTAAAAAATCCATTAAAAATAAATACCCTTTTACAAAAGGCATTGCCTTGGGTAAGAAAAACAGAAAAAAAGATAAAGGAAAATTGATTGGTGGTTTTCAGTTCACAGAAAGACAGACCATAGTTCAAGCTGATTAAAATTGAACATTTTAGATTAAGGACCCTTGCCAAAATATTCTCTGTAGTTACCCAATATGAAAATATTATGAGATGTCACGTTTTACATTTTTTATATGTGAAGGCTTCAAGCATAAGACACGTCCACCATGCGCACATGTACTCAGATGCGCACACTTCTATATGCCCACGCTCATACTTGTAGGTAACTTCTTTCCCGAGATATTTTTTTTCCCTCAGGAGCAGCAGGACTCCTCTTGCATCAGAGGTGAACTGTAAGCGATAAACTCTGAGACTCTACTGCAGAGAGTGTTTTCAAATGCTGCAGAGCTCCCCGCCAGCACATATCTTCACCTCTCCCTTTCCAGGCCTAATTGTTGCATCTAAAGAAAAAAAAGGGAAAAAATATCAAACATAAAATAGGTGTCATTTCAATGCAGGTGTGGGCTTCTCTTTCGATTTCACTTCCCAGTGCCTATCAGCATTTTGAGTGTACAGAGCAGGGAAGAATAAATGCAGATAAAACTGATTTTGCTTTATATTAAGGCCTCTTGACACTCTCTGGTAGTGCACAAAAGCCATTAGAGCGAGCAAAAGCATAATCTATCCCACTTTAAACTCCTCTTCATGCTTCCCGAGTGGGTGAAGAGCAGACTCAGACTAAATGAGGGACAGACCTAGAAGGGGCCTTGAACTTTGCTTCCGAATCTTCCTTCTCCAAAAGGAACCTCATGAAGTTGTTGGTGAGACTACAAAATTACTGTAACCCTGCTTTATTTTTCTCACTGCCAGCACTGAAACCTGAAATCCCATATACAATCTCAAGGCAGACACTAATTTATAACTCAGTACCTGAAGAACATGCTTGTCCACCAACACGGGCCATTTCTAAACCACCAGCTTCTTCATCCTTTTACAACCACCATGTTATTTACACCAGCAGGATAACGCGTCAAAGATTATACCAGACTTAGGGTCCAAATAGTGACTGACAATCACCAAATTTAGATGCTGGAGTGAAAAGAAGCTGTGACAGAATAACCCTCCTGTTCTCAAGAACCACAGCTTTCTTTCAAACAGTTAAATCATCACAAGTTATAGCAGGATCCCTTCTTTCCCTGTCCGTAAACGGGAGCTGGCTAAGGATGTAAAACCCAAGGACTGTTTCTTTGCCAACCTTGCTGATGCTCTCAGCATCACCACTCTGCAGTCGGCATTACCCCTGCCAGCTGATAACGCAAAAAGTTCACTTTCCATCACTGTTACTCTGAAGATACAGAGGGTGACTCATGTGTTAGCATCTCGGTTGCTGTTGCTATCTGTTGGACATCCAGTGTGGAGTATCAGTGAACTCTCTCACGCTTCATCCTAGGAAAGTAGAAATATTACTCCTTGGCTCCACATTCCTTCTTGGCTCCTTGTGTTGCCAGCTGTTACGTTTAATGGCCATCAAACTGTTTGTGCCTCCGAATTAAAAGTCTCCTGGAGGCTATGTTAGATCCCGCCTTTTCTCTTGAGAAACATAGCAACTCTGTGCTTAGATCACCCTTGCGCTGTCTAATGAATATGGCTAAGTTGTTTTCGAGGCTGCTGCAGTGTTTTTTGCCCTTAACTACATGTAACAAGCAGTAAAAATTTCACTCCAGGACTAAACTTTCCCAGAAGATATTGTAACAGATAAATGTTGTAAGATCCCATAACGGGTCTGCTGCTTGTTGTCGAGTCTCTCTGTTTCTTTGATCAATGCTGTTATTTTACACTCTTAGAGATATGTGAGAACAGCATGGAGTGGGGACTGGCAAAACCCATGCATTCCTCCCCAACCTTAATTAGATTTTTAACATTATTAGATGCATTATGTGGCCCCTCTCAGAACTGGGTGGTCAGGACCTGTGCACAAAGTCCTCACTCCCCAGCAGAACAAGTCACAAAATGGAATACTTTCCATGTTTTCAGATCTGTATGTTTTGCATGCAACTTTGCAGATTTGCAATCGCAAGACTGTTTCACAGAATCACAGGATCACAGAATCACAGAATGGTAGCGGTTGGAAGGGACCTCTGTGGGTCATCTAGTCCAACCCTCCTGCCGAAACAGGGTCACCTACAGCAGGCTGCACAGGACCTTGTCCAGGTGGGTCTTGAATATCTCCAGAGAAGGAGACTCCACAACCTCCATGGGCAGCCTGTTCCAGTGCTCCGTCACCCTCAGAGGGAAGAAGTTCTTCCTCATGTTCAGGTGGAACTTCCCAGGCTTCAGTTTGTGCCCATTGCCCCTTGTCCTGTCACTGGGCACCACTGGAAAGAGTCTGGCCCCGTCCTTCTGACACCCACCCTTCAGATATTTGTAAGCATATATTAGGTCCCCTCTCAGCCTTCTCTTCTTCAGGCTGAACAAGCCCAGCTCCCTCAGCCTCTCTTCATAGGAGAGATGCTCCAGTCCCCTCAAATTTTATAAGCATTTCATAAAATGCTTATAAAAAAAAGGTGAGGAAATCTACTGAAATCTAAATGTTTGGTAAGAATGAATCTGTTTATTTGAATGATTCTGGTTTTCAAAATAAAAAATACTTAATCAACTTTAAAGTGATCAGCATTAAAGCTTTTAACTTTCAGTTTTTATTTTTCTCTTTATACTTTCCTGTGAGCCAAAATAGATTGTCTATTGGGATTCTTTCCTCTAAATATTGGAAACTAATCTATAATTTAGAATTTTCATTCCTTGATTTTAAATGTGAAATACTTCAGCAACCTACCTACCCGTTGGTCATCTGCTATTATATTTGCTTTCATTTAGCATATTGGTCTCTCAGGTCATTTAGAAAGTGAATTTAACCTGAGGATGAAATTTTTCTCTCTGCAATAGACCAGCACAAATCCTGTTTATTCTCAGTGGAAGCTGATCAAGCTGATTTTGTTTTGGTAGCACAATCTAAACAAATCACTTCTGTTCCCACAGAGGTACAACCACCTCTGGAGGTAGAAATCAGCCACCAGCTAAAAGGCCATGGCCACACCAGGCAGTTATAGAGAAGAAAGAGAATATGGCACTTGGCAGAAGGGCAGGGTAATTTAAAGCTTCTTCTGTATACTGACATCTGGCAATGATTCTTCTATCCTTCTGAAAAAGGGTACTGGACATTTTCCAAACCAAAAGATTGCAGAGGCGATAGTCTGAGAAAACTACCCTTCAGAAATCTTAAGCTCCTACTTCATTACCAGCATATGAAGAAGAGCTTTTCCACAGACATGCCTATACTGATCTGTGCTCCTCTGTCATGCCAGTACCTCTGTGCTTCCAGGATCCAGGCACATTTAAAACTAGCTCTGGTACCTCCTCAAGATATTGCAGATCTTCTGAATTTTCCCCATAATACTTCATTCATTCTGGAAACCTTATTTTGTCAGACATTAGGAGTGAGATTGATTTGACTGAAGGTAGATCTTTGCAATTAAAATCTCTGTACCAAGATTCTTCACAGACAGCCCTCTCCACAGTCAAAAAGGGAAAAAATACTCCAGGAGTGTGAATTTTCTCATCCTGAAGCAGACATCTAAAATTACAAGGTAAATTGACTTTTGAAGGTGGAAATTCCTATCCATTAAATATAGCGAGACTTCAGAGTGATTAGCTCTGATCAGCTATATGTAATGTTATGTCTCAAAGTCAAGTGAAATTAGTCCAACGTTATCTAAAAAAGAATAATCTGTATTATGAAAATTAGTCTGCAGTGTGATTTATGGCAGAGTGCATAAAGGAAAATATATACTTACTTGTATACCTTTAGATGGATATTTTTCTAAACTGTAACAGATTCCTGATAGAAATTAAATGTCATTGGAAGGTTTGGCTTGTATTTGCACTGAGTTTTGTGTTGTGCAATTTGAGATTAAGGAGTAACACGAGTGCCTAGGTATAGCCACCAGTTCTGTTACTAGTCCTGTGGAGTATCTGCAACATCCACACAAGAACAGAAGATGTGATATAGGATGTACCAGAGACCTGAGTCCAGAAAGCGTGTGGAATATACAGGATACCCCAGGCTGTAGGCGGCTTAAGACTGATTGTGTTACTGAAGGTATCACTGAAAATCATCATCATTGGCAAAGGGATACATCATATACACAACCTACAGTGAAGCATTTACTTCATTGCTATTAGGACCTGAGGGCACAGTACAATAAAAATTGTGTAACTGTGAAAAGAGTTAGGTACCGGAAGAGATTACTACTGATAGTATGGAAAGCAAATAAAATCTAAATTTTAAGACAGGATTTGAAAAGATTTCAGGAGGGATCATCTGACATGGAAGAGTTCTAAATGTGATGGCCAGGAAATTCTTCCCAGGTCTATGTCCATATCTGATGTATTGAAATTGTGTTGAAGTCAGAGTGAGAAACTTGAGCTTCTTTGTTTATCACAAATACATTATCTGATAAGAATTTGTGAGCTCATACAAAGGGAAATGGGCCATGTTTCATCTGGAACTAGGAAGAAGAGCAAAATGAAAATTTTACCTGAGGGTAAAAGACAAAGACTTTAGAAGGTGGATCTTGGCAAAATGAAGCCAGCGGGTGGAGCACCTGCTAGACTGGATTTTGGCTAAAGTTTCACACCTTTACAGTTCTTTAGCAGCATGTTTCTGGCTAAGCTCCCCTCCAAAGTAGGTATGAGAAAGGTCCCTCCAAACAAGGTTGTGCTCATTTGTCTCCTGTTCCAGGGCGGAAGTACAACCGGCAGAAAGAAGCTGAAGAAAAAGGATTTACAGGTCAGGTCCAGGTCAGAGAGGGGAATCATGCTGTGGAGCTCAGCTGCTGTTTGTAGCCCTGTAGTACCCCTTGACTGCTTCACAAGGTGCTGGCTTCATCCCACGCCTCTGCAGAGAACATGACCCATACAAAAGGATGTTCTTGGTCGTTTATACAGCAGAAATCAGTGAAAGAAATTCTGCAGCCTGTATAATGGGGAGGCTGGTGAAGAACATGGCATGATGTCTTGTCTCTTCTGACAGTGACATTTCATAAAATCTATGATTGCTCTTCTTGTTCTCTCTTATCAAGGTCCACTGCACATGAACTAAATCACCCTTATTCAGAAAATGTCAGAATAGATACCAGTCTGGCTGCTTTCCAGGTGATTTTTCTCAAGACTTAGTATTATCCCTCAAATTAAATTTTTCATTTTTTAGAAGAAACGATAAACTTATTGACTGCTGTTGATGCTTACTTTGACCCAGACAGGAACATTTTATTCCAGCCTTCTTTTCTTGGTTAGTAAATGTTTGTGTACTAAAAATCTTATTTTTTTCTTTGTTTTTTCTTTTTTTTTTAAACCTAGAAATCAAATTGCCTCTCAAAAGCTACATTTTTTGTTGCTTAATCAGAACAAAACACAGCTCCACTAAAATAATTACTAACTTACTTGTGTGTTCATAAATTAACACCAAATGGAACTTTTTCAAATTCGTTATTGCTACAGAAAGTTCAAGCCATTATGTGCTGTCAGTGTTCTTCACTAGATGTTATATGAAGAGGAGTGAAAACAATGCCTATTAAGCAGTGTTCTCGATATGTACTAATTTGTAAAGATACTTTGTTCCGTACTCTCCTCTTAAGCCAAATGTCCCTTCTCAACACTGAAGACCATTCTCAGACTGAGGCATCAAGTTATTTTAGTATTGAAAGCCAACTAATACTTTGTTCCCACTTCCTCCACCTCCTCCAATCAGTACATTTTGTGTCCTGCCCTTACAGGACACACCTAAGTGTTTGAGAAACATCACACGAAGCAAAAGCCCAAGTGCACATTGACTCTTTCTCCTGAATGACTTCAAGCCTCGAGATTTAATGAGTAGGGTGGGGGCTCTCGCAACGTTACCCACTGGCTAAATAATCCACTTCAGTTTGCACACACAAATTTGATACTTTTCCAGAGTCAGATAGCATCGCAGAAAGATTTCTTTTATCTTCATCCTTGTTAAAACAAGATGTCTGGGTGGTAGTATTTCCTTTCTCTCTCAGCCCACAGACTCTGAACAAGAATATACTTAACACGGGTTAATTGAACTGAGATAATTGTGCCATAACTGAGCCATAATTTTGGAAACCACATGAACAAGCAAGAGGAACATCAGTTTGTTGAAACTTTTGCTTTGTCAATGCAACAAGTACAACAGCAGTACGTAACCATCCAGAGAATACAAGTGAATTCTCTTTCAGGGAAGTGGTTCTCAACTATTTTTATGTTACCCAGCTTCTTTTTCTCCAAGCAAGATACTATTCCCATGTACTGACATAACATGGGTAACTTGATTAACTTGAACTTTAAGATTCTGAAGGTTTAAAACTCCCATTAACTTGAGCATTGTCTGCTTCTGACTGGGAATTCTTGCACAGCTGTATAGTTCTCTGATGAACTGCTATTTCAACTTTTCAGCTTCACTTGTTGTCCTAATGCATCTCCAGAAAGCTTCTTGTCTGTTCCTAAATATTCACTGTTCAAGTCTTGACATTTCACTCTTCAAATATTTGCATGCCGTTATTATGGTTCTGTCAACCGTCTATGAGCAAAGCTATATTTATTCTACCCTTGTACTCATTCTTAATAATTCAACCCTTCCTAGCTTTGATCTTTTTGTTCTTCTTCTTGGAATAATTCTTGCGCATTGTCAGCACCTTTTTGTTTTGATGATGTCAAGAATAAAAACTTATCCCAGGTGAAGTTACTGGAACTGATCTAGAGGTACTGCCTTCCCGAACTGCAATACAACATACTCCTGAATGCAAACTTTAGGATTGTACCAGATTCCCTTATCTTTCTCAGTCTTCCAGCCCAGTACTACTCTGGTTTGCAAAACAGAGGGCTTCTGCACAGGGCAGTGGAAGTAAGAAAAGGCTGCTCAGAGCTGGAACTAAATACACTAACCCTGAGCCCCTCATCACTCAGCTGGTTTTCCTACCTGTTGGGTTATTCTCTATGTAGATAGCAGCTCTGTGAATACAGCAAATGTGAAGTTTCTTTACTAAAAAAGAAGGAATGCAAGAAAAAACAGTGCAAGGCTGCTTATAGAGGAAACTATTCATTTAGTCTGGTGGCATTAGCAGAACAGCCCTTCATGTTACGACATTAGCTAAAACTAGGAAATGAAAGTCACGTCAATGCCTTATTCTTCTACTATACCATACCCCTTGGACATTAACACAACACCTTTCCACTTGGCTAGGTCTATAGGGTTCCTATATGGCTATGCTACATTTCTAGTTGGTACAGTAGAAATTTAATTAAATGCAACATTATTTCCACAAGTAACAACATTTTTATTTAAAGATGAACATTCCTTTCAGCTATCTGCCAGCCACTTTGTAGTCTGCTCTATTCAGGTCTACATCAGCAACTGAGACATGTTAGTGTAACTGCATGTGTGCTATTCTGTATGCAAAAGATATTTATGAGTATTAACTAAATTTGCAAGAGGAATTAGGATCAGTAATAAATGCTTTAGCAAAGAGGCTTTGGGGAATAAAAAAATATATCTTCAGGCAAAACTCTCACAAACTAGACATCATCTTTGATTTGCAGTTTATAGTATTTTCTTCCCTGCGTCCAATACTCCCAGCTTCAGGGCTCCTGTTCTGTTTGTTGTGATTGACTGTATAGGGTAGGAGGGCAGTTCTGTAGGCTAAAGTTAAGTCAATGCAGTCATGAACCTAGGAAAATAAAGAACATGTTCAGCTTCTTTTTATACAAGCCAGGTCACTCAGGCTGAAATCCCCTGAATTCACTCACTGGTAAGGAGCTTCCAGTTTTTAATACACAAATATTGTACTAACTATAGCTGATTCAGTGACAGAATCTAGGCATCAGGTTGAAAAAGCAAGACGTGGCCATGTGTACTCGGAGTAAGGAGGAGAAACTGAATGTTTCTGGGATGCCCCCTTCCTGTTCCACCTAAAAGCAGAAGTCGATCTCAGGCTTAAATGGAGTTTTACCTTAGTAACAATATTGACACCTCTCCTGAAGTCCTTGTCCATCTCTGCCTTCAAAGATTCATAGTGTATGAGGCCAGAAGGGACCATTCTAATTCCCTTGTCTGACCTCTTGCATAATAAGTTGATTATGATGATCTCCTCTGTCCTTAAAGTCTTTTGATCACATTGTCCCATACCTTGGCTGTTGAAAAATTATCCCTAACAGGATTTTTTCCTTTTTCTTTTCTCAGTTCTAAATGACCCTATTAATGGAGCTTCCATCAGTGACAGGCTGTTTAAAAGTTACTTTAGGAGTCTTTTTTCCTTTCTGATAGTCAGCCTATATGTTCCTCAAGTTAATTTAATTCCATTGCTCATGGCAATGTCCACACCCTAAATAATTCTTCACCCTTCTTGGCATTTAAACCCTTCAAATGGCTGTAGGCAATTTTCCTGTTTCTTTTTAGTGATTTCTTGGTCGAGATACATGGATATTAGTTTTTCAGATCTGTCCTTATAAGTCAGTTCTCCCCAGCCTCTTAATTATGTCTTAGCCTTGCTTTTCACTGCTACACTGGAAGAGAATTCTCTTCCTGAATTAACCCATCCAGACCAAACTGAACGTAGGCAAAATCCCAAACTTGCCAAGTCCGTCACAACTGCCACTGACTTCACTAGATGTTGGATCAAGACTTGTAATACATGTGGTTCATTTTGGTGAATTATGCAGGGAAATGAGTTAGAAGCTTTGTAGCTGTAATGTTATCTCTGAAAAAAACCATTTTATTTTCTATATGTCCTGAATTAAACACCTCACGACTATTTTACAGACCACTTTTATCTGAAGTAATTTTACCTTCTGAGTCTCACTTTTCAGACAATCTTTATGCACAAATTGATTTTTTTCTGGGTATTTTACCTTGAGTTTTTCAGGTTGAATTTTATTTCACATTTTTTTGCCAGTGCGTTCTCTCTGTGTACTTCTGTATTGTTTCTCTTTCCCCTAAGGTGACTTCTTCATTCCTTGTATGGTCTCACTAAGATGGGTTCTTATTGTGCCTCTCAGTTTTTAATGAAGTGTCCTCATTTCAAAGAGAAATCAGTTGAATATATTTTGCAAATGCAATTATAGCATGCTATTTACAATAGCCTTCTTCCAGAGCATTAATGAGAACTTCCAATTTTTATTTTGCTACATGGTATAAGCAAGTGGATCTCACTGGGACAGCTACACAGTCCTCCACATTATTCAAAGAAGGTCTAGTTTTCATTAACTTCTTGCTGTGGATTTTCATTACATTTTCAGTCCATGCAATGGTGTTGTTGGTCAAGTCAGTGTAAATTAATGTGTTGTTAAACTAGATTTTGAGTCTAACACTTTGCAATTACATACATTACACTCATACAGAAAATACATGTTATGGTCACATCGATATCTTTCTGTACCTCGCCATCCATACATGTCATACAAACACCTGCATATAAAAATATAATATTTCCTTCTTAGAAAATACCCATATGTGTGTGTGTATTTGTGGTTATGTAACATTAAGCAGCTCTCCCTGTTTGGGTACATACACACAGAGTAGGGCAAGAAGTACAACTGTAAAACAGCCTGTTGCATAGAGAAAGTGTATAAAGAACTTCAACTTTAATCATTCAATGCAAAAAGAGGTTTAAAAATCAAGTTGGCAGATCCAAACCCAGTGAAAAGGTGTATAATTAGATCATGGAGTTTATCTCCAAAAGAATGCTTAAAGCTTAAAACTTAAGTAATTTAGAAAGGTACAGGTAGTTACTGGATACAATGTTGAGTATTAAAAGGTAAGATACTGATTGTGAACAGACTTTTGCAGGGGTAGAAAATTACATCAGGCAGGGCTTAAACACTATCTTTGTAAAAATGAGGATGTAGGAGGGACGCATGACTGTCACAGCCAGCTCATCAAGGAGGACTCAATTTAATTGCCGAAAAGTTTATTGATACTGTCATCTGAAATTCCTTGGGTATCCAAGAAATTCTTATGGGATTGGCAAATATGGGGTCAGTGGAAAGCCTACGCTCCTCTAGAGTGACGTAAGTCCTGCAATTCTAAGAATATATTTGAAGTACTGAATGTGCGTTCCCAATGTAACCTTTGTTATTACACCATCGTAAGGCAAGATATTACTACCTCCATTCCTTTATATTGGCTTCTTCAGATTGGTTTCCTTAGGAAACAAAACTCCTGTGAATCCTTTACCAATGTGTATTAAAATTCAGACTTTATCTAGGTACTTACCTGTCTGTCTGTGCATTTCCTAATTGCCCTCACAAGATAGAAATCCGTAACAGCAGACTTGACTGCCGCTGCTCACTACTTGTTTTCTGTAGATAAGGAGGAATTGTTGTACAGGATTAGCTAATTTGTCCAAAACCAGAGAGGAAGACTGTGCTGGAGCTTGAAAGAGCTTGCAGGTCAAAACTGATATTCTCTCCCTGTGTGGACAGAAATAAATTAAGTTAGAGGGAAGAAAAACTATGGTAAAGCCGTAAAATCAAGTTGAAATCAAACTTCAACCCTTGCTGCCTTTGGCTACTGAGACTGATTCTAAATATCACTAGACAAGGACCATTCGCCAGGTCTAGGCATAGCTGCATTTCTTCATGTTTTCACGAACGTACGCAAAGCGCTGAGAGAATTGCAGGATGAAAAGCAGCCTGACACTGTAATGCATGTGAGGTAGATACTGCCAATTATGACAGCACATAAAGCTTCCTAAATAATCTTTGGTACTGCCTAGACTTTGACACACTCCAGGCAGTTGCCTGGCTCTAAGGCCAGCTGGCATGAAAAACTTTGCACCCAAAATATTTAATCCTCTGAAACTCTGAAACAGGATGACCACAACGAGAATTCTCACGGAAAGTGCCCATGACCAGTTCCACCTCCGGTGAGACAGGCCCAGAAATATTTGGGGACAGTTCTAGATGGCCAGGAGCCGCTCTACAGATTTAACGGTAGAGAAAACTGGGTTCTAGTGCCTGACAATGTTAGTAAGTGTTTAATTTTTGAGTGTAGCTCTAGTCTTCTGGCTCTGGTCGGATATTTGCTTGGTTGTTTTTTCCTAAGTAATCTTACTCATAATACAATTTTTGATTATGTATTTTTATATGGAATTATAATGATTACAAATTCTCATTTTGTAAAAAAAAAAAAAAAGATAAAAAAGAAAAAAGAGAAAAAAAGGAAAAAAGATAAAATAATGTTGAAAGTGTCAAAACATGCTATTTTAACATTACTGGATAAAAATGTGTATTTCACTGTTCTAAGCAAGTTTTCATGTTAAAGTGGACTCTATTTGATAGAAAATACCAGACATTAATTTAATATGAAATTGCCTGCATTTGTGAAAAACTGATTGTTTGGAAATAATTTGATTGACTGCCAGTCTGACTTTTCTGTTGTATTTTGTGAAAAAATACAGTCAGATTGTCCTATAAGGAGGTAAGATAGCCCCCTTGCCCCCAGTCCTTCCTCTGAAATGCTTTCAGAACTCCATCACACTTAAGAAAATGCCCTTGTAAGGAAACAAAATGTTAGATTAAAAGACTGGGGCAATCAAGAACAAAGAAGTGAAAGAGGGTTTTTCAGAAGCACCTACATGACTTGGGAGCAGAAGTCTCATGTAAAGTCACGTGGTTTTATCTATCAAAGTGTCTTGCCCAAAGTTACTCAATGGACTAGTGAAATATTAGGAGGACCCCTGTGTACATGTAGCTTGATACTTTCTTTAATGTATCTTTGTCTGACCTACTGTGTCCTAATGTTCCTGTTCAGCAGCTTCGTTCTTATTCAGGGACATTCCAGTTGATTTAATGCTTCTGCATAATCTGGTTGCCATCCACTGCAAACACATCACAGGCCACAGACTCTGTACACCTGACCTGGCATCTACCCCAGCCCACAGATTCTTACTGCAAACCATAAAGGACATTTGGCATTGCTCTGCCTTGCCAAATCCACCTCAGGGTTAAGCTTCATATGTTCTCTTTTGCATCAGTTCCTTTAAAGATGGTGCTTTCTTTAATGAGCTGTCAGAGCTAAGCATTTCTCTGCAGTTAAATGGTACTACAGTTTCCTTGAATTTATTCGTGCTAATTATTACTAAACAGCTAGGTACACCATAACACTGTCCCCATCTGCAAGCTGTGAGTTAATAAAAGGTAAGGTGCATGGGAAGCTGAGAGTATCAGAGCTATAAGGTCATCTTTAACATGACCATTTAATGCAGGACACATAAATGTGAGGGTTTGTCATACCAGATCGAACTAATGACACCCCAAGTACTGCTGGCAACATTCTGTTTCTGATCTTTAGGTAAAAGGCAAGGAAAGCCATAAAGACGTCCTGCATGCTGACTGCCCATATGAAGTTAGTGTTTCTTTTATCCTTACCAAGGATATGGGAAAGGATACAAAGAGAATTTTCCTTATTCTTCTATCACTACTTTTATTATCTCACTGAGGGTGAGACATGATTTTCAGAGCTTCCAAGAAAATTTGGATGTCTGTGCTTGAACCAAGGTTCCTGCTTCAGCGGCTTTGTTTCACCTATGCAAAATGCTGTGCATTCTCTTGATTTTGAAACAGCTCAGAAAAAAGTTTTTTCTGGACAGGTATAACATTTAAGAATATCTCAGTCCAAAAGTAGATTCAGCAGTTTGGGGGTTGATCCACTTTCCAGTCCAGTCCACAGCAAATCCCAGAAAACAGCATATTGCTGATGACAAGATGTGTTCATTAATCATTAGAACTGCAAAAACATAGCACCTGAAAAAATACTTTCACTTGGTGAAAAAAGGGCAAATATTCTGTTTTAAAACAAACAAAAACAATTTCAGTCATAATTTTATGAGTTTCTATTTTGTTTTCATTCTTTTCTCAGCCTTACAACTCAGTTGTCAGCGTGTTCTCTTACAGTCTTCTTGAAATACCAATCCTCGAACTCACAGCCAGATCTACCCTGCGTAACTGAAAGTCTCTGGTTTGTTCTCGACAGAGGTAAAAGCAGAATGCAGATACCAATATCATCAGACAAAAAAACCCCAACAAATAAAACTAAATTATGCAACGGAGCTAACAAAGATTCATTTCTTTAGAAGCTCATTCTGCTTATTTTTGTCTTAAGAAAGGCCCTAGCATCTCTTCTCTACCCTGCTGCTGGTTATGATGGATCTTGTAGAAACCTAGCTGCCTTCAACTGTGTGTTTGCTCTTGCATAAAACTGCCTGGGAATCGTTCTCTGTTGCACTGGCACCACATAGCTCATGTAGATGCAGGTAAATTATCTTACCTTCACAAAAAATGGATCACCACATGAAAACTCTTCATTGGAAATGGTCCTTAGCACTCCCTAACACTCTGAGCTGTGCCCAGTAATTCTGTGACTAGTGATGCGAATTGCTACTCCACACAAAGGGAAAATGCTGGTCAATGCCATGTCCTTGTCAGGGGGTCAAAAAGTTTAGAGAAGAAGAGGTGGAACTTAGATGGATGACAAGACAGTGCAATTTCTTTAGTCTTGTTTCCTTAGGAACTTGAGCAGTAACTAATTTTTCCAAGTTAACAGAAGACAATATACTTCTAAAAAAACTTTAGACTCATATTCTTTTACCAGTTGCAGAAGGAATTCAGATTATTCACAGCTTTCCTTGAGCAATATCAGATATCCCTCGAGGTTTACCAAAGCATAAGATTTTGGAAAGTTTAAATTCAATGAACAGTTTGGAAATACAGTAGGAGAAAAGCATGGCTTTGCAGTTAGCTCAAGCAATTCACAGCTCAGAGCTTGGGTTTGAAAGACAGCTCTAGTATTTGCTTTTTCAAGTTCCCGAAGTGTTTACCATCAGGCAGTATCTCTTTTGGCTATGGTCTGGTGAGGCCAGAATCACAGGGCACACTCAGGAAAGCTATAAGATCTGCTAGAACAAAAAAACCCCAAAACACCTTTTCTAAGACTTTATCCCAGCTTCTCTTAAACCTGCTACATTTTTTTTTTGGCTTCTAAATCAGGTTTCTGCCTCTTAACTGCCTTCTTACGACTGCCTCCAAATGCCTTCCTGGTTTTCCTTCCAGTGTAGGATCTCAAGGCTCCACAACAGCAATTTTGTACAAGTCATTTCAGGTTTCTCTGTGCTCCAGTTCTCTGTTATCCAAATACAAGCTGTTAATTGTTCATTGTAACTTTTGCTTTCCCTGAAAGGTGCAGAAAAAAAGAATCCCTTAATGTTGCCTTTCAATACGCGATAAATTTCATTAAATATTCTGATAATAACTTTCACGAGGATTTCAATAAGATTGCTTCTACAAGTCAGCATTTTAAGAAGCAGGCAGCTTTTGATATCAAGGTTTGTTTGTATTTCAGGAAAAAAGAGAACCAGCTCTAATCACATTTTATCTGCTTTTCCTTTATAAGCTGCTGTCGTTTGGGTAGAGAGATCATTTTTACAAAGAGTTTTTACAGTGGACCCACTAGGCATTATTAGAATCAAACTGATGGTATTCCTCCTTAGGGCTAAAGGAATGGAGATAAGAGAAGTAAATACAATATTCAAGGTAATTTTTAATAAAACTGAAAGTGAAAAAAAAAGTCTGTTCTTTCTTCGAATTTAGATGCTTCCCTTGATCCCGAGAATAAACGCAACAATTTGCCAACCAAACTAATTTTCCAAAGCAGAGAGGGTAGAACCAGTAGTTTTATGACAGGATATGTTTGCAAGTTTAACCACAAAGAAGTAGCCATTTCTTTTTTATGCAGAAGTTGATATGAAAAGAGGTAGAGAGTATGAATAATTATGTTTTGTTGAAGAAATTATTTTGAAACTGCTTCATAGTGAAGATTAGGTTTTTTTGAGTAGGAAAAAATTTTCCCCAGAGGTGTTTAATGTTTTCAGGGAAGTGAATTGAATGATGCAAAGTATCCTTATTTTATTTTATGTAAAAGTACAGTTATTTTCTTTTTGCCCTAGTTGGGAGTATATACTTACGCAACTATGCATATGCATCTACTAAGATCTTAAAAATATCGACTAACACAAAAGTTATAACAATTCAGTCTGCTCAATAGCTTTAATACACAGATACTGTCCAGTTCCTGACTTGTCTGGTTATTGGCCAAGACATAGGCCATATCTTTGCCTATATATTCAGAAGGCTAAATAAAGTCATGAGTCTTTGACCCCTCTAGAACTATCTGGGAAAAAAAAAAACAACACTAATAGTTCCAGGAATGGTCATGGATCAGTTCATTGAATTTTTTCACTTTGATATCTTCAAATTATTTCTTCTTTTCAGTCTTTCCTTTTACCATAAATCACTTTAAAAGTCAAAACTGAAAAAATCTGCTGACGAAAAAAACCTTTTTTTTTAAAAATAGTGTCTAAATGCGCTATTTTTGTACTTCCTGACTTCTCCACTTTCTTTTCCTTTTTCTTTAACACTAAATTAGCTAAAATATTTCCTGAGAAAACCTGTGGGTTCAACAAATTGGCATTTTCCAGCCAACTCCTTCCAAACATTTTGTTGAAAAATTTCAAAACCCTTTTGTTTTTTTCACTGCCCTGCTATGCTAATGCCTTACTCCCCTGTAATCACGACACAGGGTCAGTGTTCAGTTTCTCTCAGTATAGACACAAAGCCCATGGGAATGTGCACGTTTGACTTCTTGCAGCCTTTTAAGCTGCAAGTGGCACCATTAACCCCAATAAGACCATCCACATGCCACAGTGCCCAGAGAGCGCTGTTCTCGCTGACATAGCATAAAACTTTTGCTGATGACTTCAATGGGAGCCAACTCTAAATGTCGCTTCTCCTCTAAGGTCTGTGATGTAAGTGCCAGGTGAATAGCCTGAGCCCACTGCGTCTCTTACCTTAATAGTCCACTGTGACGATGAGAGCTACCTCCTGAGGGCCATTCAACCTGCTCCCTTACATACCTGTCTCTTCTGTGACTATAGAGGACAACTAGTTTAAATTGGATATTTAACTTCTGGCTAGCTAACGCTGAAAGGATTAATGCCATGTTACTTCTTTATTCTGGTCTGAACTCAAGCTTGGAGATGCCAGCGGAGCTCTTCCACTGACACCCACAGGCTTTGCCTTGCATCTTTCCACCACAGTCACCATTAAAACAAAAGATCAATGCTTAAAGCCCTTCCTTACTTGCCAGTCATTTTAGTGCAGCTTTACCCATACAAGCAGAGGAAATGCCAAGAGTGTCACAGTAAATGTAATTACCATGGTCTGGTAATGTTTGGGGCTTGGGTTTTTTTGTTTGTTTGTTTTCTTCTGTGACAATCAGCGCACAGCTTTCACAGCCACTTCTCTGGCAAAAGGTTTACGTATTAAAAAAATGATGAGTGGGAAGATCCCTTAAAAAGAGATGATCTGACAATAAAGCAGAAGTGAAGTGACACCAAACTCTCCTTGTCTCACATGCACACACGAAGTCCCATCTGCTTGGTCCCGATAACTCATTTGCACGGGGCACGATGAATGGCTTGGTTTTGAGCAGTCAGAATCAGCTGCAGCACACGTGCCTCTTGCTCTCTAATTCTTTATTGTTGTTCCATGAACTCCGGTGGCCCCAAGCAGCGGGAGACAGCGACACATGTAACAGCTCTCACCCTCTGGCCCAGATACCAGCCCCCTTTTTTTTTTTGTTAGGCTACAAACACTTCCCAGGACTCTCATTCACTACGGCCGAGCTGTTCTGAGCATTCAGCCGACACTCGCATGGAGCTTGTTTTCTGTCCCTTTTAGCAATGCCTCTGCTCTGGAGGATAAAATATTCACAGGCCATCCAGGCTTTTCATGAATAAACCTTTAGCAAATCTCCACCAAAAAAAAAAAGATAAGTCTAGCAAATCCATGTTTGTATCAGAGATGCAGCAACAGGGAGCCAAGCAGGCATTTTTTCCCAAGTAACAAGGAGGTACTGCCCACACTTGGCTTATCTGTGCAGTGATTTGCATATATAACTCTCCGTGAAGAAGAGGTATCCGCTCTCTTTGACCTTAGTAAATCAAAAGCAGACAGGTCACAACTTTAACTTATTTCTTTGGATACCATTCCGCCAACATACAGAATTGTATAAAACACATGCATAATACATAATACAGATCTGGTGCAGACCATCTGACTTGTTTTAAACCCCCTGGTTCTGTATTTTAATGGTACTGAATTTAGACATGTCATTTCGGTTTATTTTCCTGTCTGTTTAATATATTTGTCCAGAGTTTGTTTTCTGCATTTTCAATGAGGTCAGTAAGTAACTCAGTGTATACACAGATGTTTTTTACAGAGCAGAGTCTGTCTTTAATATTTATATTGCATATGTCTGTCTGCTGCAGTGTGTATATTTATCGCTAGACAGGTATAAGTATATATACAGGTATATAGGTGTGTATATATCTATATACACATAAAGACACACACAGATACATGGGTACACATGTAAGATTTGAGGTATTTGGGAAGGCATCCTGCTCTTGTCATGTATGGTTACTATTATTTACTATAAATCATCATATGGCGATATAATATTACTTCTGTTCAAATAGGTGTAAATATCCACAAGTAGCTTCAGACTTCTGAGTTAGCAGGGAAGAGAGCTGGGTTTGGGGGTCAGCATTAGGAGTCTGCTTTCTTGTCTGTCTGAAGAACAGCTTTACACCAAGCAAATTTCATCATTTTTTTCAAATCAATATTACCCTGTTTGCCAAATCTGCAGACAGATCCACCTGGAGCACAGCTTAACTCAGCACTGACCAGCAGCAGACTACTCTTTGGAGGAGGTTTTCTGCAACAGGAGCACCTTAAAGATGAAGGAGAAATGGTGTGACACTGAATATGTCATACCTTGCCTTTGCAATATGATGTCTTTGTAACTGCATTTCTTTAACACAAATTGTTCAAGTTTCGCTTTTTCATTTTGGGATGACCCTGGAATCTCCCATCCCCAGTTTCAGGTATTTCAGAAAAATTCTGTCTAAAATATGAAAGAGGTAGAGTCACCCCACATCCCTGTGAAATGTAATTACCCCTAAACTTAGCAGAAGAAGAGTTTAAAATGAAATATTTTAGCCTTAGATTTTCACACAGAGATGATGTTCTGAAAAGAGATATACATCAGGGCTATGCCTATGCTAGTAGAGAAGATAAGCAAGGATCTCTTTTTACGTGATGTGGTTGAACTGCATTCATGCAAACTTCTTCTATCCCTTTCCCCCTCACTCCTCCTCACTCCTCCCCCCAGAAGGACCCCACAGGAGGGCATTATATAGCTTGGCTATACAGGCCCTGGCCCATGCAATCTCACAATGACCTGCATCAAGCAGGTCCTTAAAGGTGAATCACACTTCGTACTCCAAAGGGAAGTACACTGCTAACAAACCACTTGTAGCTGCCAATTAAATCACTAGCCAATACCTCAACTATATTTTTTTCTAAAGTTGTGCTGCAGTAAGCTCTTCCTCATCCAAACAGCAAAGAAAAAGTCTGGCGTCACTTCTACCTTGCTAATCCAGGAGTGTAGACGGAAGAAAAGGTTTGACCCTGAGGTTAGAACATTTTCAGCAGAAAGGTCTTAGCTCCAGCCCTTGCTTCCAGCATTGTTTCTCTGTTCCATGAAATAACTGTTTGATGCAAAATAAAGAGTCCTTTGAACAGGGACTGGGGCCCACACCCACCTCGTGTGAGTGCTAACTGCTAAACTCATGACTCACGTTGCTTCTTCCACTTGCTCTTGTCTTCTCAGGGAACAGTTTGTACTTCTCTGAACAGAAGCCTGCTTCAACAGAATGGGTGAAGAATCACCCTGCCACCACGTGGCTGGGAAGCAGGGAGTTCAGAATACTCCTGGAAAGCATCGGCTTGACATTTCCTCACAGGTAATCCGTAACAGTACAGACCAAAATGGTACCAAGAACTGTGCTAGCAGCTAAACAGTCTGGAGAACCACAACCCAGTGCTGGAATCTCTGCCTTGTCCTGTTTTATTACCTGCTGCAGAAGTAGCCTTGGTGTCTTTATGCTGCATCAGACTCCTTAAAAATAGATAAGCAGTTTGCTGTTTCTATCCTTCTGCACATGAAGCTTTAACAAATCTAGTATGGGTGGATGATGCTGAATTGATTGCTGAACTCAAACTGATGGTTACCTAGGTGTACATGGCCTCATGACCTAATTCTGCTTGCGATTTGCAAGCAGGATGTGCTCCTAGCTACGAATGCAGATATTGGCTGCTTGGAGAAAGGCTGATTTCCCTAAGCTGAAACCAACCAGGAGTAAAACTGAGTGGGAGAGAGAAATGTAACCTCTTCCAGAAAGAAGTGATCCTCTGGCATCTCTTAAAGTTGTTTATTAAACATACCATAAAATTAAGCATTCTCAGAGTCACAAAATAAAGCTTGCTCAAGTGAAAATAATAAATGAATCCTGTTTTAAAGGCAAGAGAAGAATGGTTATCTTTAAAGACAAGACACAAGGTAGAGTAAATGGAGATCTGGGAAAACTGTTAGCAGGGAGGGTAAACGAGCAGATGGGAAGTGGCTTGTATCAGTACAGTGCCTATGGCCAATTGGACTAAAGACAATCACAATTATTTAAACCTATCAAGGACAAAATAAATAACCTAATCAATGAAAACCTTTGCTAATGAAGTTGTTAAAACATGACTGCTACTTACATAAAGAAAGGAACAGAGCATAACCCTGCAAATTTGACATGGCTGCAAGAGTCCACAGCACTCCATCTTCAGCTGAATGTCCGGTTTTGATCCCTGTCTCACGGAAAATAGAGTATACAGAAAGGATATAAACAGAGCAAACCAATATGACTACAAATAAAAAAAGAATAAAATCTGGTGTCTAAGTAAGTGACGTAAATCAGATGCTTATATTTTACTTTGTAAGAAAAAAAAGTTGAACTGAGAGTTTCCAATGGATTCTAAAGGAAAAACTGTTTCATTAACAAAGAAAGCATTTTATATGTAATTAATCCATGGCATTTGATATTGCATTCCTTTACTGCAGCAAAATTCCTAGCAATATTTTAACATATGTAGTCATAAGACAAGGTTATTTTGTTTTAAATGAAAGCTCAAAAACTGTTGAGATGCATTCTAACTTCACTCACGCGAACACTGCTTATGTCAAGTTTACATTTGCAATAATCTCAACAGCCATAAACATCTTTATTCACCAATAATTCTAGTATTAGGATCAGTTCTTAATATTTACCTGGATATCAAAACCTTATTTTTCTTTTTTTTTTTCCCAAGTGCATGCCATACTAAAAATTTACACATCTCCTCTTTGGTTTTGACTTGCAAGTAGTAGTTTTAAAATTTCATTTATATGTTGCTCGATTTGAAACAATCTCTGCAAGTGCTGTGTGATGGTGTTCAAGCTAGGCCTTCTGTGGCTTCTCTTTCATTAAAGGCCCTTACAAACAGGTTAGAGGATCATTTCTGAGAAACAACATAGGTAGAGCCGACCCTGCCCTAGGGCTGGGGCATGGAAGAGGTGACCTTTTGAGGTCCCTTCCAGCCTTACGAGTCTATGTTTCGTTATTCTGATACAGCAAATTGCTGTGCCCCATTAAAATGAACACACTGATACAACATACATTTATGGAGGTCCCAGAAGAGCTCATTAGAGTGAGGCGAGATTGTGTTTTAACCCTCTTTTTTTCAATGTAGAAACCCACCAAAAAGTAGCATTTAACCAAGAGACAGAAGCACACAGATAAACAAATATCTCATACTTATTTGAGCTAAATCACCTTACAATCGTCTACTTTGGGATCTGCTTCTGAAACATCTTGCTCTGGCTATGGTTAGAGTCCTGCCGCTGGAGAAGATGAACCTAATGTGGTTGAGCAACATATATGTTTCTGAGATTAGAGTTTTACTTCTACAACTCAAAGTTCGTTCTCCATTTTTGTAGGATCTGACTCTGAAAACTTGTCAAGCTGCAAGTGAGCCAAACCAGGCTATCATATTCGTAGTAGTTACAATGCCTAGAAATACTCACAAAATCACAGAATCACAGAATGTTAGGGGTTGGAAGGGACCTCTGTGGGTCATCTAGTCCAAACCTCCCGCCGAAGCAGGGTCACAAATGCAAAGCAATACTAAAGCTGAGCTTTGAGCATCCGTGGAGAAAGGGGAAGAGCTGGGGTTGAGAAAGTGGGTAGGAAAGTAAATCGAGGGAGGGTGTTGAGTCCACCACAAACTATGGAGACTAGGGAAATTAAAATTAGTGAATTTCCACTATAATTGCACATTAGAAGTCAAAATAGAAATGCTTCATTATATTCACTGTGTGGTTTTAATCTCAGCAGGAGACTGAAATAAGCCTCTCACTGTAAGAGCTGACTGAGTTTAGTTACAAGCACCCTTTGGAGTTTAAAGCCCATCATATTTTAGAAACTTTTTTTCCCCAAGACAATGATAAAGACTATAGAGAGCACATCTCCAGCAATGCTCTGTATAGCTAGTAGCTAGATAAAGACACACAGATTAGGGAATGTGGGTCATAAATAGAGAAAACAGTCCAGACACACTGGATGTGCACTGAGGAAGGCTCACTGCTGCAGGCAGTCACTGGTAAGAGGTTACTAGGGGAAGAAATATGAATTGATCATTTCCGGATTTGCCAGTTTGCATCCAAATTTTTTGGGAAAGAGCAGTGTCTTTTGATGACTGGAAAAGAAAAATTGTGTGTGAACACTTTGGGTAGACAATGAAAAATATTCAAAAGTTGCTGTCTAATTTAAAACTTCATACATATGTATACATGTATGTATACATATTTGTTTCATTTCTCAGGCCAAGCTCAGATCAAATAGCTTTACCAGGTATAGGTGATGCTAATTTGATTCAATCCATTGTAGCTAATGGGACTGTTCATGGTACTAAGCTTCTCACCAACCGGCAGGGTCATATCTTCCAGCGGCCTCGGGCATGGCTAACCAGCAATAAGATACCTACTTTCCCCCCATATTTTTACACATTCAAATGAATAAATGTTTAAATTCCAAAATCCACCATGGCTTTTCCCTCACCTGCTAGCAGTTATTTTTCCAACCTTCAGTCTTCTTTTTTGTTTCCCCCGTGCCTTTTTTTTCCCACTGTTCTATAATTTAAATGTGATATTACTGGTGGACTCACTTCTCTTCTGTTAGTGGTACCTAAAAGGTGATCTATACAGCTCTGGGAATGAAGGACTAGCTCTGGAAGAGGAGTGAAGGTGACATAGAAGATTTCACTCTCTGCTTTCACTTGCTTTCACTGCGCAGGGATTGCACATCCACCAAAGAAGTTTCAGGAGTCCACAAACTTAAAATATAAATTCTAAAACCTTTCTCTTCAGATCCACATTTAGCCATGGATGTTTCAGAGTTCATTTGTCCTCATGGAAAAACAACTTGTAAAGTAGGTTACTCTTTATTATGGTCTCCCAGAACTGCTGTGGTATATAAACATGCTTATCTTCCCGCTTGGGTGGTTACTGTTTCTCATGAACTCGAAGTGAAAAAGGAAACATCTTCTTAAGTCATTGGAACATTATATTTAAGAGGCAGAAAAGTGTATGAAGAAATGAGATTTTCTGATTTTGAAAGGGAAACTGAAGCATGAAGCACTCATGGCATTTGCTTTATACAGTGGCTTGGAAGCAAACGTAGAAAAAGCATACAGGCTTCTTAAGCTAATTATACTTTTTCTCCAGAATATCATTGTCCTGCTCCTGCAGATTCTATCTTGGGTTTTACTGAAGTCGTTCAGGTGAAATCTCTACCAAATCATTATTTATCCCATGAGAGAGCGTCAGGGTGAGTGATAGGTGCTTGGTGGGAAGGAAAGGAGAACATTTTGGGAAAAACCTGGATAAAAGGAGTCTGAGCCAGCTGTATGTAGTGCACGTGCGGTGGAGCTGGGTTTTACATCATGAGAAGAATGTAGAACACTAACAACTGCATTCATTTTGATGTGACGAGACTTTGAGAGCAACCCTGGTAACAAAGAAATGACTTGGCTGGAAAGCTATCAGAGATCAGTTATGAATTCCTCAGTCACAAATATCCCCTTCTAATTAGCTTCTACCCAATTTAATTCACTAGAGAAGACAACAGTACTTTGGGGAAGCAATTCTAGCTGTTTGCACAGGTAGTGACCTGAAATCCTCAGCTAGGTCACTAATCCTGCGTAAGGATCATTTCTTCCAATACTGACTAAAAGATAAGGCCCAAAATTAACAAAATTGTGAAGCTAAAACTAGAAATGGAAGATAAGAGTTGAAGAGCAGAAGCCAAAAGAGAAGGGAGTTATGTTCAGGTGATACGTGAAGTGGAATAAGAGGGTATTTGAGAATAAAGGACAAAATGTTGTCACAAGTAGAGAAACTAAGGGAAAAAAGAAACAAGTCAAAGTGAGGATGGGGAGAAACTGGAGAGGGAAAAATCACAAAGTTTATCTCTGTTTTTCAAATCCACTTCTTTTACTTGACAGAGGGACTTCTGATTTCCATTGGTGTAAAGCTGTGAAAGAACAAAGGCTGGGAGATTAATTCCATCTCGTTAGAGGCACAATTAGATACCTCTCATATATTATCTCACATTTGCTATGGTCATGGACTATTCTAGGCAGTTTATGCCATTCATACAGTACAATAAGAAATATGCCATTTGAATAATGGAGAGTCAAACTTACCATTTAAGCATCTCACGTCATTTTGGAATAAGAATTCATGAGCATTGTAATATCTCTTGATAATATTATTCAGAACCTATTTTTGTTTCCTTATCAAACCTATTTAAAATCATGAACATCACTGTGTGATAATTTACTTCATAACACTTTTATTTCCCCTTTAAGGTTTATATCATTAATGAGAATGTATATTTTATAGCACAGAATTCTGATACCTTTACTTATAAAGACAGTAGGAAAGTGTCATTTGATCATCTAATGACCTCTGGTGGATGAATCTAATTGACTCACAAATACATAATGTTTCACACTGGTTTTAACTTGTATTGATTGCATTACTACAGGCTGTGCACAGACAGCTTCCCCATGCTGCAGAAATATTCAGACTTTAAACATCATCCTATCCCAAACCAGGAAGATAAGTCACATGTCTCAGTGTCTTGGGAACTGAAACCACAAAAAACCAAGACCATGGACGAGCAGTGAAAAAGTTAAATAAAGAAGCCTTAGCCTGCAAATCAGCACGCAGAATAAGACTCTGCTCATGAGACACGCACTTGGGCTGAGGTTCTAGAAACTAAACATTAGTGAGCGTTTATGCTCTGCTGAAGGGCTGTATTTAGGTCCCTTCACAGACCTTTTCTGGCTTTAATTTGGGGGAGGATACATGATGTGATCTTCATTACAACAGTGTAAATCTAGAGGATAGTGTGGATTTACACCACTCTACTGGGGATCACAGTCGGGCCCATGGTTCTGTCGTTACTTAAGTGCTGGCACAAGACAGAGAGCAGGTCAGCGGTGTGCATCTGTTACACCCTGGGACAATAAGGAAACCCATGAAAGATATCCTTGCAAAACTACACCACAGAACGTGTGAGGACCTGTCACTACTCCACAGGAATCAACTTAATGAAAAAAATAGTAAAGCAAGAAGAAATCCTTTCCAGGTACACATTGCTTGCTAAATATTTGAGGAGGCTGTAGAAGATTTTTGATCTTCACAAGTATCCTAAAGATTCGTAAAAAATAGTGCTATAAAGACTAAACAATAAAAAACAGAAAAAAAAAGAAAAACAAAAAGCAAAATTAGTGTCCTGCTTTGTATTTACAGCAAGATTCCTTTATTTCTTTCAGTCTGTATGAGAGTTCCTTGTAAAGACTATAAAAATACATCACCAGCTTTAATGTGTTTGTATTTTTAACTGTGAAAGGATGCAAAGCGAGACAGCAACCAGCTCCTCCAGTAGTCATGTTTTATTAATCTTTCTTCCCTTCTATGTTTCTGCCAAATAAGTTTTGTTACCTGGATGTGCGTTATGCTTACAAAGGGTGGTGTTAAGCTGCAAATACTGATGGATACTGTGTAAGTTTGCTGCTGGTGTTGTAACCTAGAGGGTAACAGCACAGATGGGCTTGAACAGCCTCTCTGTCTCCTAGAGAGGTTCTTCACTTGGTGCAGATGCTTTTTTTGTCAAAATAGGGCAATATCCAAAAACTCTGTAAGATAGCCTGAAGGGTGGGTGCCTGTTCTATCTCTATCATTAACAGTCTCAGACGAAATTTCCGCCTCTCGTTGATCCCCAGCATAAACCTTGAGCTGTCAGACTGAACCACAATGGCAATGGAAGTTTTTTCCTGTGCTGCACTCTTCCCCTGTACTCTATATTTGTTATAGCCATTCTACAAACCAAGCTTCATTCTAGCTACATCTGTCTCAAAATAGACGACATCCTGAATGGAGCAAATCTTTCCCTCGTCTAAATTACTTGTCTCCCCCTTGCCTCTGTTCCTTGTTTTGATTCCCGCACGCAACCCTGGCACAAGCATAAGACTCTCTTGGACAGAAAACAAAATCCTTTAACAATTCCACCAACCTAGAAGCCTCGCTGGGGAGGAAATGGGAAACCTCTTCCCCTTCATTCTTGCTACCAGCAGCTGGATCAATGGAGGTCATTATATTCCTTGCCCAAGAAGTCAAGGGGTCAGGAAAGAGCAGCTTTGTTGAGGAGTTGCTCCAGCCCAATATTGTGGATTCGAACAATGAAAACAGAGCTGAATTGTGAGAACCCATGTGAGATTATTTAAGGCAAGATAAAGTCATTTTAATCATTGCTATTGCAAGTGGGCTTTGGATCATGAAGGGCACCCCGTTAGGCAGATCTCTGGACAGGATTAGTGTGCCAAACAGGGCAGGAGGAGGGTGCAGAAGCCACACTAATACAGAGCTGCCAGAGCTCTGGGTGATGAAAATTCACTTCCAGGGGTGTAGATGGATCACCAGGTGACACTGTTTGGGCTCCCAATAAAGTCCCTTCATATCAAAGGGCAATATTGATGAGGAAGAGGAGCTTAAGATGAGCTTTGACTGACTCCAGGAAAATTCTAACTTGTCCTGGGGAAATGATGCTCCCTTAGGCCAGGGCAGCCACTCTTGGGGCATCAGGAGAGGAAGCTGTTGTTCCTTTTGTTCCTTTAATTACCTTCCTTGCTTTCCCAGTCTCAGGCATCATGTGTTTCTGTAACAAGCACAGACCTACTCCTCTCAGAGGTCCACATCTGTTGTGGCACCACTCCTGGACACTTGGAAAAAGGTTTTCTTTCTTTCTTGCTTTCTTGCTTTCTTGCTTTCTTGCTTTCTTGCTTTCTTGCTTTCTTTCTTGCTTGCTTGCTTGCTTGCTTCCTTCCTTCCTTCCTTCCTTCCTTCCTTCCTTCCTTCCTTCCTTCCTTCCTTCCTTCCTTCCTCCTTCCTTTCTTTCTTTCTCTTTCTTTCTTGCTTGCTTGCTTGCTTGCTTGCTTCCTTCCTTCCTTCCTTCCTTCCTTCCTTCCTTCCTTCCTTCCTTCCTTTCTTCCATCCTTCCTTTCTTTTTTCCATTCTTCCTTCCATCCTTCCATCCTCCCTCCCTCCCTCCCTTCCGTCCTTCCATTCTCTTATTCTTCCATCCTTCATTTCTTCCTCCATTCCTCCCTTCCTCCCTTCCTTGTCTCTTTCTTTAATCCTGATTTTTATTAAAATTAGAATCAACTTAACCTCCAAGCCTGAATTTACTTGAATTCAAGTAAATGGGAGAATTTTTTTTTTTCCATTTTATAAGCCTCAGAACTGGACATCTTGAACATTTTTTGAGTTTCACAAATTGCAGTGGGAGAGGTCAGCTTGTTGGAAATAATCTTCACAGGAATAGCTCCAGTTTGAGTCACTGGTATTTTACAATAATAATAAAAATGAAAAACATTTCCTCAATAATTCCCAGCTTCCGCTCATTGGGATTGCTTTCACTTTCTTCCAAAGATGGTGGGAAGTTTCGTGACCTCATGACAAAATGTTTGAGCTTGGTGGTGCTTGGGTTTTTCTCTTCATCTGGAAAACAAGTGGGTCTGCCCTCTTAACTTTATTTTGAAGCTTGTTGTGGAGGATGCAGAGGAAGACACATATGTATTCATCCCGTATTTCTTTCAGTCTTGAACAAAGCAGCCTTCACCATGGAGCCCACGTTGGTGCCTCATGTCTTTCCATTTATTCTCCTTTGAGTTGTTAAGTTTCCCTTTATTGTGTCCCACTAAGATACCCAAAACTGTTCTATGTCCAAACCTCGGGGCAGCAGGAAGAGTGCACCTTCCTCCTTAGACTCAGAGCGGCAGCTTGTCAGATACGTGTGTCCAGCTGAGCTTCGGTGTGTGACCACAACTTGTGGCAGATGTGAGGCAAAAAGTACTGAGACTGCGACACAGTAGCACACATGCTTTCAGTTCCTGCTATTTAACTGAAAAATTGACATTTATTTGGCCACGGCAGGCCTGGTTGAATGTCAAAGCCCTGTGTCAACATGAGGCCAAATAGTTTAAGAGATGTAAACATTTTCTATAGGACTTAGATGAGGTTGCCTTGATTTTGTTAAAATGATTGCTAAACTCATGGGGGAAACAATGAATTATGAAGGTGTTTGCTTGATCATATCTTTCCACTATTCAGTTTTCTAAAGGGGGATTGAATATACAGTGGTTATATGTAGCTAAAATTATTTGGAAGCTGTGGACAGATTTTTTTTTCTGAGATATTCAGGCACCCAAAATCAGAAGTTTTAGGAACTGAGGTACTTTTGAAAGTCCCATTACATCTCTGATTTGTATCTTTAGGCACCTCATTACCTTTAAAAATGTTGTCCCTGGTGCCAGTGAGAATTGGATCTTTTGCATATTGGGCTTTGTTCCACAAAATGTGCAAAAGTTACATGCATTTTGTTGTACCAAAAGGATAAAAACCGTAAAAGTTGAAAGATATCAGCTGTCATTTTAATCACAATCACAAAACAACAACACAATCACTATTCTTTTGTTTCTTTGTTTCACTTTCTAAAATTCCTGTAATTATATGCAATTACCTATTATGCTGGAAATTCGTTCTCCTAGACAAAGAATCTGATTTTTTTCTTAACTGTACAAAATATGCAATTTAAAAAAGTGAGCAGTTTGAGTGTGGAGAAAAATGAGGCTACAGCTGTAGGATTTTGTTATGCTTTTAGTATCAAATCACAAAACCCATTACATTATTTCTCCTACAGGCAGGCCTTGTGCGGCAAGCATTGAATACAATTGCATACCCTAGGAAAAGAAATGTGTGCTTTTTAATTGCCCCTGATTTAAACAACCCTTAATTTCATTAGTCTTTCTTTTTTTTTTGTAATATGGGAAATCAAAACTGTTTATTTTAAAGAATGGATATAAACTACAGATTTTCTAAAAATCTTAAAGATTGAACATTACACTATGCATACATATATAGATATGCCTACATATCTATATACACATACATAAAACAAAAGTGTATATTTTATATTAGACAAGAACATGTGCACAGACACACGTGCACACACAAACAGGAAAATACATTTTTTTCCTTCCTATCATCGTAGCATCCAAAACTTGAAAAACAGGACTACATATGACTCAAGAGCTTTCAAAAAATAAATCCAAGTAAAGCCATACTTCTGTCCTGCGTTTGAAATATCTTGTTTTTTTCATAGGCTATAATTCAAACTACTGAGTCGTAAAATTAATCTTTTTTTTCAGAGATATTTTATTTTAAATACTGCTTTACTTCAGCTATTGGAAAACTCTGAGCAAGTTGGAGGTGGGAGGGTAAGTTTCAGTGTGCGCCTGTGGGATGTAGCGGGGAGATAGTTTCTGAGAAAAGCACACATTTCATCCCTGTTAGCTCCAGGTCTATGACAGGAAAAGAAATCTTTGTATAATGGTATTATACCCTGTTGCGTATTCAGAACCCTTAAACCTGAAATGTATTTGGGAACAAACAGTCAAGCTGTGAAATAAATCCTTGAATTTGTGCATGGCTGTGTGTATTCTACTGGTGTGTGGTCAGTTGTCCTTCCCCACAGTACATGTGTAAGGGTGCATGTAGGGTACTGTTGTTGCTGTGCTTTTACCAGAGTTGCATCTCCCTCATGTTATCTACGAGTAAGCTCTAACCTGTATATCTTTTGGAAAGAGTACATGTACTCACAGGCACAGACACTGAAACAGACAAAATCCTTTGGAAGAAATGTGGCTGATGATGGCTGTGATTGACGACAACCGAATTACTTAGTTGATCTAAGCCACTTCAGAATGTGATCCTGCACAAAGCAGCTTTGGCCCTTGCTTTCAGCAGAGCCTAAGTTAAGTGTCATATCAACATCTGCTTATTTAAGCCAGCTTTTCCCATAGTGTTGAGCCACTTCAGAATTTCCCTTCTTTGCAGAAGATTCTCTTAAATTGAGATCCCCTGTAGTCAAAATGTTAAATACCAGCAGCGCTTGTCAGAGCTGTACGATTCTTGTCGGTATTGCAGCAAGCAAAAAAGCCAGGTGCTTAGATAACAGGGGAGCATTTTGTGTGTTTTACCCTGATTTCATCTCTCTCAGATAATCCGACCCTCTCAGGATGTTTATTTTGTTTTCACACAACAGTGCATTTGTCCAGGATTCTAGGTAATGTGGAAGATATTGGCGGGGTGAAAATAGGTTGCAACAGAGAAGTGAGCTTTGTGTTTTGTCCTTTCAAAGGGTTAAAAATGGAAAAAAAAAAAAAAGAAGAAAGAGAGGGAGAGGAAGAGAAAAAAATAAAAGGTTAGTGTTTTCTGTCCATTAAAGAGAGTATTCTGCTCTGAAACCGAATTGGTCATGCATTCTTCCCGTGTTTCCTGGCAGAGAGGAGACTGACTGCAGCACCTGCCTTCCCGAGCACCCATCCTGCTCCCTCACTGCCCTCACCCCCCTGGAGCTGTCACTTCTTACCCCCCTCTCTTACAGGACTAAAGGAGCTTTGAGACGCCGATTTTCCTTAGTGAGCTCCATATGAAATTCCTCTTGGATCATAGCTGGAAGTTGTTGGTCTTATTTTCTTTTTCTTTTTTTTTTTTTTCTGTCTTTTTTTGTCTTTTTATTTTCTTTGTAGGACAAAACTTTGCTCACTCTGAGCAAAGGGTCTGGATATCATTCAGTTTTTATTGGGGGGGAGAATGGATAATGCTCTGCTATATTCTTCTCACTCACATTTTCCCTCCAGCAAATGTCATCAAAATTTGCAAAAAAAACCTTTGTCTTTTGTTGAAGAGGCACTTTCAAACTTTTTTTTTTTTTAAATGCCATTAAAATTTCTCCTCACAGGTTTCTGTTTAACACTTTGTATTATCTGGTTTTGATACTTCTTACTCAGGTTTACCACCAGTTTTAATTTCTTAGTTCAGACATTGCATCTGGGCAGTGAAATATTGACAAAGCAATCCAATTTCTCACACAAGAGAAGAAGCTTCCACTAAATATGATATTTCTCCGCTTTGATTTCAGATTTAAGGAGAAGAAAAAAAAATGGTGAACACCAAATATTTCTATATCTGGTATATTAAATAAATGTTAGGAATATCTTTAAAAAGCCAATTATTTTCTCCAAAATAAATATACAAAAACTTCCACTTTGAAATGGATGTGTTTCTTTTTCTGTGAAAACTCAATTGTTACAATTTGAGAAAAATTTAAAAAAGGGTAGCTTCCAAAATTATTTCTATTAAAGATCGATTTATTTATGAAGCCTTAATATTGCTTTATTCCCTTTCAGTGTCATGCAGAAGGATTTTCTTGGGACCAAATCCATTTCCCAAGCATCTCTTCAGTGAAAGGTCCATATTCCGTAGCCCAAACTCTCCCATAGCCCAGCAGGAGAAAGATGAAAGGTAGTAGGTGTCCCATCCTTCCCATGTCACTACTCCCTCTAGGACAATTTCTGGGGAAGCAGGCTGTAAGATCTGCAGGTGATACAGATTAGGTGATACGGATTGCAAGGTATAAGGTTTTCGAGAATACGAAAACCAATCTGTCCCATCCTGGTGAGCTTGTGCCATGTGGGTACCCCTGCATAACGGGCGGTCTAAGAAATGGGGGTGGCTCGGAGCACTGATGCCAGCTCAGGCAGAGATAAAAGACTAGCAACAAAAGCAGGCTGGTCTGAGCACATGTCCTTTTCTAACCCTGCGAAAGACACTCAGCCTTCCCTTGCCCCAGTCTATGCTTATTGCAATAGGACAAGATTAATCTGTCTCCTGGCAGAGGCGGGTGAGGTTACGCATGTTTATGGACGACTTGTGGACAAGAGAAATATATGCCATTCCTTCTGAAGGCTGAAGAATTTTTTTAATTCAATGGTCATGTAAAATTGAAAGGAAAGAAACCTGGAAAAGCCTCTGATCACATTAGTGTTGATGGCACATTTTCATTTTGCCTTTTCTTCTTGTAAAGTAGAAACAAAGGATATTTGAAGAGTAGAAAACTCAACTGTTTAACTTAAGCATGTCAGAAATTAAATTTGCTTTTTCTTTACGACTCAAAGAAGTGGCTATGGAAAGTGTAGTGAGTAAGACAGTTTGGAGGGTGATGAATTTATATTTCTAATAAAAAATATGTGAAAAGACAAGTTCATCCTATTCTTATGATGTGTGTGACCTATTAGGGCTAGCAAAATGCTTTCGACACTGCTGGCTGCAAAGGACTGGAGAAGTATTGCGCGCTGTCTCCCTGGAAGAAGGCTGAAGGCTTTCAACTGTTTGCCAGGAGAAACGGGAACAGAAATCTGGCTGCAGGTGGATCCTATTAACCCTGCAATAACACATGTCAACAAGCAGCAATTCTGAGAATTTTTAAAAGATTTACCCAGTGTCTCAGCTGCAATTTTCCATTTTGCACTGAATTCGTGGGCTGTGGTTGTAACTCCTGGACAAAGTAAGCAGCTTAGGAGAGGCATTCTCTCTATATGCAGGTCCCCCATCCTCTTCTAGGACAGAATTGCCAGGTCTCTGGCAGGCTCATACTGGAGTGAAACAAAATAAAATGTTAAATCATTAATTTAAACTTTCCTCTTAATAGGTGACTTAACAGGAAAACATGCTTGCATTGTCCTCTGGAATATACATCTTCAGGGATCACCTATGGCCTTTTATCTGTCTGTATTTTCTTGGTTGGGTTTTTTCAATGAAGTAGTGAGCACTCACGTACCACCAACCCCACCAATGTTATTTAATTTCTGTATGCTTAAGGGGTACTTTCTCTGATGAGATCCAGTTGTGCCCATTTTGGTTCTGCCAAGCCTTTGGCAATCTGTTTAGATTAATGAAAGGTGCTCCTTGTAACCAAATCCTCTTTCCTGGGGGTAAACCACTCCCCACGTCCAGAACCATCCGCAGGAACACACTAGGCTGGAAGATAGACAGTTCTTAAATAATTTTATCCTTGCTGTTCAGATTGATATCTATGAACAGATGTTAATTATAAAGAAAGCAATAGTTGAAGTGCAGATGGTATAGAAAATGTCTGTGCGGATTCAGTCTGTGTTGCTTTCTGTAATACTCAACGCTGTTTTCATTGAAATGCTGGCTCTGTAGGAATACGTTGCAAGGTTTTAAACAGAACACCCCTACCCCCTTGTGGCATAATGACATTTCTGGAATGGAAATAAACCCGTATGAAAATTGCTTTCTCTGCTTGTCAAAATTACCTTAATCAGGTGATGAAGCAACCCTGGACAGCTGTTCCCTGCCCTGCTTACACTGAGCTCTCTAGGGCTCAGCCCAACTATTCATGCAGTGTCCTACAGTGAGAACTCAAATCTTTGCGAAAGAAATCAAACCAACAAAAACAATAGACCAAAGCTGAAGAACTGGTATATTTTTTGGCTTATGCCCACTTGTTTGATTTCTGTTGTGTTTTAAATGTCAATCCTTGCCACTGAACCAGCTCAGCTTTTGCCCATGTATTATGCAGAGGGTTATGGTGCATCATGTTTCCAGGGCATGGCATGTGGCGGAAGTTTGGTTCAGGCTGAATTCAGATGGGTGATATTTTCACACATAGCAAGGTCACAGTGAGCAAACAAAGTAATATCAAACAGACTTCAGCACAGATGCTAAAACTGGCCAGAATAAGGTATTCCTTCCTTTATGCAATGACAGAATTACTTTATCCACTTGTAAGTGAAGCAGCACTATTACTCCAGTAATAGTTACATTAATAGGATAAGCAATGTAAAGATACATTAAACATGAGTAAGTATCTCAAAATCTGATTGTAAATTTTCATTCCAAGTTGTTCCTTGACTACATATATTGAATAAAGAAACTCATGGAGGGAATGTTTTTTAGAGTTTGAAACCAGCTAGAGCTATTTTTCTTGTATTCAACAGAGTTGTGTATGTCTATTGTCATGACTAAAATTTCAACAGTGACAACTAATTTAGGACACCTGCATGCCTTGTTTCTGATTTTACAGAGGTCAGTTTCAACTTTCAGAGCAGTATAAATCCATATTTCACCAGCTACAGGGGAAGCTGTGGATGGATCTCCTGAACTTTTGGAAATGATCACCCTAAACTCTCTAATTCTGAGCATTCAGATGCTCTTCTACAATATTTCCTTATCAAAGAATTTGAGGCTTGTGTTCACTTTTTTTTCACTTTCTATTTAAGCATCGCCTAATATGTATCTGGTACAAATGAGAATCTGGGAACAACCTCAAATGGCAATTAGATAACAGTCTTAGCAGCTCTAGTTCCCTTCCAGATTTTGTGCTATACCTATTTGGTGTCTTTCGAAATCTTCCTGTCCAAGGCATCATGGAAGCTCTGTCATATTTTATAAGAATAAATTGTTTGACTTTCTTATTTGCAGATAAAAGATTAAGAACAGAATTCTTATATGGGCTATCCTAAAGGCTCAGAAATCAGAAGGTAAATAAAATGAACCCAGAAAGCATTCCTTTATTAAGGCTTATATTTGTTAAAATAATCTCATGCTTTTCGAGGCCTGGCTCATAAGAATGCTTGAACTTCAAGTTATTGCAATCTACCTGCCATCATCAAGGCCTTCTTTCAAGAAGAATGATCTCTGATTTCGCATTGCATCTGTTTATACAAATAACAGCACTTGCATATGTGGTACTTTGCCCTAGTGCTCATGGCTCAGAGGAACTGATATGAACAGCAACTTTGACTTCTTCATCTTTCTTTTTTTTCATGTCCAGGAGTTAAGAATACATGTACGTGTCACTGGGAACAACAATGTCCTTCTATTCTCAGGGAATAAATTTTAGATCAAAATATCAGCTGAGATATTTTTCTTTCCTATCTTATTAACTAACACATGACTGTCATTTCTGGACACTTTCAGTCATGCAATTAAAGCATTAGGCAGATTTTTTTTTTCCTTTTTTTATAAATTACCGAAAGAACATCCCATTCTTCCTTCTAAAAAAAAATATGAAAATTGAATTAGAGATAACACAGATGTTCTGCTTATGCAGGTAATGTTGGGATTGAAGTTTAGACAGGTAAATGCTGTTTTTTCTGCAAATGTGGATAAAAAAAGATCACAGATAGTGATCAGGATGGTCTGACGAAATTTCTGATACTGTTGCCAGTCCTATATACTGCACACAGCTCTGCGTGCAGTTGCATCACACAAAGACTATCCTCTTTCTAGGGTGGGGAAAAAAAAGGCAAATGCACAATTTTGGAACCTGCACATCATGGAAGACAGGAATGGACAGTTTCCATGATAGGGCAGAGCTGGAATGTCCTTCTCACCAATCATTCAGTCCTGATTTCTGGACAGGTGAAATAGTTTTCTGCACTCTGGGGTAAATCCCATCAGACACTTTGTACTGGAAGATTACTGTTAGCACCATCATACCTCAACCTTGAAGAACAAGTCTCTCTAGTTTTGGATTAAAGAGGACAGCAGGAAAGAGAGAAGATGAAGCAGTGCAAGTTCCTGTAACATTTCTTCTTTTCATATGCACGTAAATAAAAATAACACATGGCAAGAGGTAGATGCATTCTCCTGAATGGGACATTAACAGATGATGGCCTATCAAAAACGTTTCAAAGCACAAACTGTCCTATTTATGAGTCAAAAGTTCTCTTTTAAATTGTGTCAGCCACTGTGTTAAATCACGGATTTGATTTCTTGCCTACATCTATAGCTTGGCTGGAGAGGTTATAGACGTGTGAAGAGGCTTACTGTAAGTGTACAAAAGTGACTAAGCATATTTGCGGTTTTCTTCAGAGGGGAATTACTGAAAAATAAGCAAACTGTGTTTAACCTGTGGTCACCTCTCTAAGCTGACTTCCCCACATTATCTTACAGGCTCTCTGCTGCTCTATAACACAGCTCATTGCCTTCAAAGGTGGAATCACTGGTACTTCTTCTGTGCCTGTGGCTGGACTTATTCAGTGGCTTCAGATACCTAAGTCACAATAAAAAGTCACTTCAAAGAGCAAGCATTAACTCATAAACACTGTTTCTTAAGATCTTTGGCCTTGACCATCTGACCCCTGAGATTTTTCAGCATATTGCTCTTCTCAAAACCTGTTTCACCGCACTCAGGTAACTTCATTGTTTCTGGTGCTCACTGCTCATCATCTGAGCAGCCAGAATACGTACCAGAGCCATGTGCTTGCAGCTTAGATGGACAATCCTATTTCATAAATACTCAATGAATGGTTAAAGAGAATAGTCTAAAGTCTGGCTAGACTGTTCTTTAAATCCTTATGAAGCAGACGCATGCAAGAGAAACCCAACATTTTTATTCATTTTCAGAAAAAGAAAAGGGTTAATTTCATGCAATAATTTATTCAGATCTAGTTAACACGTCCCTGTTTGAAGCATTGCACAGCACTATTAAACAGCTGCTTCAGAGGTGACAATTACACTGATGGATGACTTGATATTTTAATATATTGGGTAAAAAAGCTTTCCATTTATTTTAGCATGAAAGATGAGATGGTAAAGTGGTATACTCTCTGCTGCTTTACTCAGGAAACTGGTTCAGTGATGAGGATGTAGGTAAATCAAATATTTCTAACGTTGTTTGAGAACATGTCTCCAATTGATTTAAAAAACATCTCTAGGGATAGTTTCTTAAATTAAACTTAATGATAGCATGCGTCAGTTAAGATCTATTAGATCCAGAAGACACAATAACATTTATTAAAATGATGGGTTTCATGCTTGCACTGTTTATAAAGTTTAAACATAATTTTTCCAATTAACCTGCCCTCCTTCTTAGCAACACAGAAGCATTTAATAACACAGATAATGAGAAGTTCCTTTGAAGTACTCAGAGGAATGTTCACATCAGTTATTTTGACATGTAAATAGCACCTCCTATTCCTCTTCACTTCCCGTGTGACCCGTAGCCATGGCTGTGGAGTTCTCATACCCATGTATTCAACCCCACTGGGTGGAAGAGCCATGAGAAGAGACAAGAAAAGGTTTCAGACAGTGCTCCTGCCTCCTCGTTTGCTGATATGGCTCTACCATTCCTTCATATGAGTGGACTTCTGCTGGCAAATACCTTAAAGTGTTAAGCAGAGTGCAAGCTGCTCATGGCAAGGCCTCACTTTCACCGTAGGTTGCTCAAGCACTGCTTGGCTTTATGGATCCCAGCCTTAGTCTGGGCTTCAGACTCTACCAAGGAACAAAAACCAGCATGAGCTGAGATCCTTGGCACTTCTAACGAGAGGTGTGAGAAGTTAAACACTGGAACCCTGACCTACAGCTGCTCATAGAAACACCTCTCTGCCCTCTGTGAGGTGGGAGAGCTGCCATTTTTATCACTATCTTGGGTTCTGTATTTTCTAGCCAAGCCTTTAAGAGAAATCCCCCTGGGCTGTCATGTCAGCAGTTCAGTAGCAAACAAGAGCTAGTTCACAAAAAAAAAAAAATCTGGAGGGCTTGAAAAGCTTTTCAGGGCATAAAACAACTTCTAGGTCACTAGTTTTTAACCACTGATGCACAGCATTGAGAAGGGATATCTGTAGAAAGCACGGTTCACCTAGAACTATGTGTTTATGTGTGTATATATGCAGTATATAGAATCAGAATAAAAGTTAACATGGGCTCCAAACCCTCAGAGGAATACAGAGAAATTCTCTGAGCAGCAGGGGATCAGGTTAGGAAAGCTAAAGCCTTTAGAGAAGTCAATCTGGCCACAGATGTCGAGGGCAACAAGAAAAGCTTGTATAGGTACATCAGCGATAAAAGGAAGGCTAGCGAAAATGTGAGCCCTTGCTGGTAGGAAACAGAAGACCTGGTCTTCTCCTACAGAGGGTGGTTCTTCATTTTCACAAATAAGGAGAGCTGTGCAAAGCATGTGATATCAGGAATGTATATGTGCTGATCAGAGGAAGGCAAAGGGGTAGCAACAGCACCAAGTTAGCAATAGAAGAAAAGTGTCTTAAAGGGTTTGGGAAGCAGTGGATTATTCAGCAAGACTTTTAACACATTTTAAGAAGGACAAGGCTTCATCATATGTCTACACTCAGCAACATGTCTCACATTGGTCACTCATACTCACCCAAGTTAAAAATTCTCAGACTGGAAGAGATGGAAAGAAGGCCACGACAGCTAATAAGGGGAATGGAAACTCTGATGTGTGAAGAGACAAGAAGAGCAGGACTGTATTAGTTTTACATAAAAGGCTGTGAAGGAATAAATTTACAGAGAAGAGAAGAGAATAAGCAGACAGAAGGGTTAAAAGCTTTTTAAACAAAGGGACAAAGCTGGCAAAGAAACAACTACTTACGAACAAGTCAACAATAATTTTAGGCTGGAAATCAGGTTTCCAGCCACCAAAGAAATGAGACCTGGAACAGCGTTTCATTAAGACCACTAGGACACAACAAATTTAGCTAGTTTAAAGATGGAACTTGATAAAGTTATAAAAGGCACCGTATGGGTGTGCTTGTCTATGTTAAAGGGTGACCTAGACTCAGTGATCCAAGCAATCCATTCCAACCCTATGTTCTTTTTGTTTACACTTTTTCTGTCCTGACAGACAAAATAGCAGCTTGTCAATATGTATAATTTTATCAAAAGGAATGGAATGCATAAGTCAAAGGAACCAAATGCATAAGTCAAAGTTTCCCTGAGGCAGTTTTAACTTGAGTAACTAACTTTTGAAGGACCCAGCTCTTCTCTTGTGGTTGTGGAATTCTTGCTGATGTCCTTAGGAGGCCAATGTGTGGACAGATTGCCGAACACGAAGTGGAAATTGGCAGAATGGATCAGAGAGGAGAATATAGCCCTCAGCAAATCTCTTTGCAACTTGCTGACCTTGGAGAAAGTACAGCTATTTTTCCCAAGTAAGATAAGATTCTTTTTAACCATTTTCTCTTGTAAATAGGGCACAAAGACGGGAACACGTTTTCAGTGACTTCCAATGCCCTCTTTGCTTGCATATACTCATAGAACATTTTCATTTGAGAGAGCACAGAAAAAAAAAAAAAAAAGATTCTATTGCTGGCTCCGAGTGGCCTTGAGCAAGATATTCTGTGATGTAAATACTCAAAAGGACAACCACGGTCAGAGTGCATCAACAGGGAAGAACTGGTGGTGAATATGGCCATAGATGGTAGTTTGGACAGCAGTGATGCAACAAGGCTGCAGGATCTGGAGGAAGGCTTGGGAAGGTAGGTGCAGGGTCAGAACAGTGGACTTCTGGATAGCAGACTAGGTCAGTGGAAGCTTCTGTGGAGATCCCCTCGAAAGCGGCCAGGAAACGGGGAGGTGCTGCAGGGAGCTGACATAATTTTAAAGAAAACTTACTGAAAAGTTCTGGAATTAATGTTCTGTTTGTGCAGAAAGAACAAGAACTTCAAGCAGGTCTGCTTGGCTAATCAAGGAACTGTTTGATGAAACAGAATGCTGAAAGGGACCATACGTGAAATGAAAATAAGGAAGAGAAACAAAGGAAGAGCATATAAGTTTTACTTGTGCTCTTAGAGATGAAAGATAAAGACCAAAGCTCATCTGACAGTAAGACAGACAGGAATAATAGCAGCAAGAAGGGAATCCACAGGTGTGCCAGTAGCAGAAGAAAGATCAGGGAAAATGCAAGTCCACTGCTGGACGCAGGAGACAACCTGATCATCAACTGTGTGGAAAAGGCAGAAGTGCACAATTCCGTCTCCGTATCCATTTTCACAAGCAAAGACTGCTCCAGATCTCTAAGTGTATTGACCTAGCTTGGTAGGGAGAGGGGCAGCCAAGAGTAAGAAATGAACAGACAAGGCACTGCTTAGAGGACCTCAGTGCTGTCAAATCCACCGAACCAGACAGGATACACTTGAGGATACTAAAAGTGTTAGCTGATGCGGCTGGGTGAGGCCTCTGTCTGTCATTTATGAAAAATTGTGGCTATCAAGAGGGGATGTTGGTGACTGAAAAAAGCCAATGTTTTTCCCATCCTCAAGAAAGGCACAAAGGAGGAGCTGAAGAACTATGGGCAGTCAGGCTTATAGTTTCTGGAAAGGTCATGTAGTATTTCCAAATCATTTCCAAATACAGAAAGGACAAGAAGGTATTCAGAATAGTCAACTTGGATTTGCCAGGTGCAAATATTTGAACAGTTTGATTACATTCTTCCGTGAAATGACAGGTTATACAGAGTAGGAAAGAATAAAGGATATAACTTGTTCTAGGAAGGCTTTTGTCACATTTTCACACAGCACCGTCATTTGGAAGTTGAGTGAACGCAGGCAGAGCAAACAGACTTGAACAGGTTGAAATATGAAACAGCAGGTTCAGGGTTAGTAATCAAAATCTTAACACACGGTTATGGGCTGATATGAAGCAGAGTAACCTGAGGGTCAATACTAGGAAATATATTGCTCTCTGCAGCTTCCTGAGGAGAGGATGTGGAGAGGGAGGTGCTGATCTTTTCTCCCTGGGATTCAGTGATAGGACATCTGGGAATGGTTCAAAGCTGTGCCAGGGGAGATTTAGACTGCACATCAGGAAGCATTTCTTTACCGAGAGGGTGGTCAGACACTGGAACAGGCTTCCTAGAGAGGTGGTCGATGCCCCAAGCCTGTCAGTGTCTGAGAGGCATTTGGACAATGCCCTTAACAACACGCTTTAACTTTTGGTCAGCCCTGAACTGGTCAGGCAGTTGGACTAGATGATTGTTGTAGGTCCCTTCCAACTGAAATATTCTATTCTATTCTATTCTATTCTATTCTATTCTATTCTATTCTATTCTATTCTATTCTATTCTATTCTATTCTATTCTATTCTATTCTATTCTATTCTATTCTATTCTATTCTGTTCTGTTCTATTCTATTCTATTCTACGTCTCCATCATGACTTGGCCAAAGTACACTCTCCATCTGAGATGAGACCAATTTTCAAATGTTGTTAAGCTAGAGGGAGCGACTGACACAGCTAATGACTGTACTTCAGTCCAGTGGAAATATGGGACAAAAAAACTTTGTGAAGTTCAATAAGTAAAAGTGGAAAGTGATGCACCTGGGGCAAAATAACCCCATGGGAACTGACTGGTTGAGTGGTATCTCCAATTAAAACGAAGTGAAGATCACAGCAGTCACCAGGTTACATGTGAACTGGCAGTGTCCTGTCATCATGAGTACGGCAAACCATATACTAGTCTCTACACTGTAGAGGAGTGTATCCAGCACAGGAGTGTATCCAGCAGACTGAGAGAACTTATACCCTGCTGCTTAGAGCTGCTGAAGCCACATCCAGAATAATGTGTACAGTTTGGGGCCCCAGTTCGAGAGGGACACACGGAAACTAGAAAGGGTCCAGCAGGCTGCTACTAAATCATAAGGATTTTAGAGCAAAAGGCCTACAAGGAGACTTTGCAGGAGCAGGTTTTGCATAGTATGGTATAAAGGAGTCTAAAGGGCTATCTAATAACTGACCGTAAGGACTTGAGATATAGCTACAAACACAACTGACCAAAACATTTCTCAGCTGTCTGTAGATACAACAGTCATGGTCATGGATTGCAGCTTCGATGTCTCAGACTGGGTGTCAGGAAAACATTTTCACTAGGAGGTTGTGCAGCACTGGAAACGAGGCCCGCAGAGGTCACAGAAGCTCCATCCTTGGAGGATTTCAAGACTTGGTTAGACAGAACGCTGACTGAATCTGGTCTAGTGTTTGTGATAGTCTCCTCCAGGTGAGAGGCTGGACTCCAGACATCCCTTCCAATCGTCTTCTTTATGATTCTGGGATCCCTCTATGCCACAATTTCCATGCCTCTAAAATGGTGATAAAAATGTTGTCCTTCTCTGAAAACAGTTCAATAACTACTAATGGGAAAAGACAAGTAAGTGGAATATATTAATATCAAAATAACCAGCTACATGTATCAATCCAGCTGAACTCAAAGTCATCTTTTAATTCAATATATACCTGTATTTTTCTACTACAAACCACATTTTTAGTGAGAACTTTTCAGGTTGAAACTTGAATATTTGAATTTTAAGCTCTGAAACAAGATACTCTGGCAATTTCAGCCTCAGCAAATTTTAAATAGGAAATTTGTCCAAAACCCCCAAATAAGAGCAATTTAAAGAATTCAATCCTAGATTTCTGTTACAGTCAGTAAAGAAAGAGATTCTACTAGGGTGTGATTCATCTGACCTATTTTAGGTATCTACTCTAAGTCAAGAGGAATCACTTCTACCAGTGCCAATTGCTTTAAAATGACTATAAAAGGAGTCAAGGGTGACCAGCTCCTGTGGAGAAGTCTGCATTTAGCTGCATACATCTCACCCGAACAGAAACATTCTAACTCATTAATAATATATATTTTCATTTAGGCTATCATGTACAGTGAAGTATTGTCAAGTTTTATGAGATATGATTCCTGACATATGCATTGTCACTCTCTGATATGTGGACCTTGTATTGTTCCAAAAGCATTAAAGCACAACACCCCCAAAATCTGGGAATGCCTCAAGTAACCACGATCCACCCTCTACACCACATGCTGAAGGAAAACAGGAATATAAGGACAGCTATGCTGACCTTATTTAGAGCAAAGAATTGGATCAGATGACTTCCAGAGGTCATTTCCAACCTAGGTTATTCATTATTCCATGATTCTGTGATGAATTTTCATGAATTTATTTTGGTTACTTTGGATTTTTTAATAAATTATTTGTACTGTAAGCTTCCACAATATCTCAACACAATGACTTCTGCAATGTGATTAGGTTTTATGAAAAACAAAAATACCCCACAAAGCAAGCAAACAAAAGAAGTGCAACCTTCTGTTTGTTTCAAATCTGTTGTCTCATTGTTTCATTGGACTCCTGCTTTCCGAGCTCTCTCCTGCACCATGTCAAAAGTGTGGTAGGTTATACAGTACACATCCATGTTGCTAGCATTGACTGCTACTAGGGAAGCTAATTGGAAATAGTCTTCTTAACTAAGAAAAATATTAAGCTTTCTGAACTTCTTTTGCACTGCATTCACAGAAAAGGACAAAATCTCATCAACAGCAAGAACAACAACAACAAAATAAGAAATAATAATTCTCCAAAACTGGTTTGGATCAACCAGAGCAGTTTGCTTCAAATTCACATTTTTTGCAGTATGCACCACTGTTTTAGTGGACATTTCCAAATGAAACCTGGAACTTTGCTTTAAAGGACTTTGAAACAGGAGGAACTAGCAATCAGAAAACTAGAATCAACAATTTCTGGAAATGGAAACTTTGTCAAAAGGAAAATGTTCTTATATTAAGGAATTTGTACTGTATGATGGCAAAAACAGTGTCCAGAAATTGCCAGTCTGCTCCAGTTGTTAGGTATAAAAAATCCAGCGTGCTTCATTAACAGATTGCTTCCTGCTAAAGTCTTTGTGCAGTTTAGATTCATTTTGATGTGCAGAAAATCCATTAAAAAAAAAAAGTCTTATACAATCAAAAAAGGAGGAAACAAATCCTTAATGAAGGTCTCATTACATTGAGAAAAGTCTTCTGGAGAAGCAGAGAGCGGCTGAGCAGAGAGCAGTGCAGCAGCCAGCTACCGAGAAACCAAATTAGTGCTAATTATATTACGGCTTGCTGTTGCGAGATCAGTGTGACTTCACCAAAGGAAGAAGGCAGCGGTGTCACTAGGTGGCACAGTTCTGACACATTTACAGATCATTACCCAGCGCTAATGTCACTTCGCAGGGCGCAGGGCTGGGGGAACAAGGGGGTCTCCGAACATCACTCAGCTATGTGTGATCTGTGAGTGGAAACTGCTTATCGGCTCCCGACGGGTACGGGATCCAAGCTGAGCTCTGTCAGCCGGGCTTGAAATTAACAGCAAGAAGTTGAGCGTTTTGCAGAAATGGTGTTTAAATCTAAACACAGCTGGGAGATAAAGGGGGGAAAGGGGTGTAGGATTCAGTAAATACTTGCTGACTTTGTAAGTCCACAATGATCAGCTCGGGTGAGGTGGCCTGTTGGACCATCACAGTTCAGAAACATTGCTTTCTTTAGGCAGCAATAACCCTCAAAAAGATGTACCTCTTCCATCCGTCTATGGCTTGCAAACCCATTTGTCAAAGTCAGCTTTTACATTTCGATCATCTGGCGACAGCCAGTGAAGTGTGATCTCCTACTTCGGACTCCATCACATACCCAGCTCATTAGTGTTAGCACATCACCCGAACTCTGCTGCTGGATACGAAACAGAAGAATGGGAGGAGGCCAGCTCTGAAGGCTCCACCACAGCTTCAAATTTCATGACAGCCCTGCCTGAAAAATATCCTGAATGCAGTTTCAGTCACTCATTATTATTTACAATCGTTCAACTTGAGTTTGCAATAACAAAACACTTCTTGTCCTCCTCCCCACATTTCCTTTGTTCACTTGCAGGCCTTCCACACAGAATTGAATCTTAAGAGCCTTAATTTCTTCACTTTTACAGCTTGAGCACAGCATATTCACTGCCAGAATGAAGTCATAACAAATATGTTTTTAAAAGTTCAAACAGGGATGGATAAAAATAACAGAACACTAACCTGGCTTTCCAGTCACCTCACCTGATTTGTCAATCTGTCGGTCACTCTTTATGTAAAGGGATTGGTTTCTCAAGATTTTATCAAAGGCTGATGAATGATTAATAGCAGGAATAAGTGTGCTATGGATGTAAGACTTCTGAATTATAAATGGCTATAAGCGCACTAATAGAGGATATTAGAGAGGCTGGTATGCCCATTATTTACCCACTAGGCATGGCAAAAATGGGTTCATCCTTAATAAAGATGATCTATTAATTAGCAGTGACCCTTTACAAAGCATGTGTCTTTGACATGAAGGTATTTCCATGGAAATCTGTGCAGTTACCTTCTAGAATCATCTCACAAAACAAGGGGATATTTCTGTCAACTACTGACATGGTTGTGCATAGCAATTTTTATTTCCAGTAGCAAGAAAACCATTGTAGCGCTTTAGCTCTCAGCCAAGACTGCCAGCAACAACAGGATTTTTTTTTTTAAACTATTTTTTTGCTAAATATCTTTCCAGAAGATGACTGGTAGATTTTAAGGGGCTGACGACTCCAAGCTGCCAACTTACTTTTAAAGTTCCTTCATAACGAGTGCTTTGATCAGAACTGTTACCCAGTTAACAGGAATTGATATTGAAGGGTTTCTGTGTAATAGTTATGCTCGCAGCCAGTATGTGGTATTGAATCTACGACCTCTAGACCCAAGGGCGTAAATGGATAAAACTTCAGGTTTTGATTCTAAAGGGATGACCAAGAGTGCCCTGTTTAGGGTTGGATATTCCCCATGCATTCGGTGGAGGTAGTCAAATGCCTCCAAATGGCAGTCCAGAAAGCACATATGCTTGGTGTGGGAGATGCTAGAGGCAGCTGAAGGCATGTTCTTCTCTAGAGATTAGAGGCTAGTTTAGGGATGCATGTCAGATATCCTCAACCTTTCTGATCAAGGAACTTAGTACTCAAGGTAGAGACATTAATGAGCAAAGCTTGGGTTTGTCTTTTGGTAAGGAGACTACTCTGGTCAACTTCAGATAGGTATTATTCAAACCACATCTCCTGACAATGTGATGTAATCTGCAGGGTCTTTAATAATCTTTCTAGAGAATACAAATCTTCCCACTCACTGGACAAAAGCATAGCCAAAACACAGTGCATCTTGAATGAATCTCTTCTGTCTACAGTTAAGCTCATTGCAGACAGATGTCTATATATCATCTGTGGAAAGGTGTCATACTAATGGGATAGGGTCATCTGAAGAGGAAAAGGCCATAGAATCATAGAATGGTAAGGGTTGGAAGGGACCTTAAAGACCATCTGGTTCAAACCCCCCTGCCATGAGCAGGGACATCTTCCACCAGACCAGGTTGCTCAGAGCTCCATCCAACGTGGCCTTGAACACTGCCAACGAGGGGGCATCCACAGCTTCTCTGGGCAACCTGTGCCAGTGTTTCACCACCCTCATGATGAAGAATTTCATCCTAATATCTAATCTAAATCTGCCCTTTTTTAGTTTAGAGCCGTTCCCCCTTGTCCTATCACGACACACTCTTGTAGAAAGTCCCTCTCCATCCTTCCTATAGGCCCCTTCAGGTACTGACAGGCTGCTCTAAGGTCACCCCGGAGCCTTCTGTTCTCCAGGCTGAACAGCCCCAACTCCCTCAGCCTGTCCTCGGAGGAGAGGTGTTCCAGCCCTCTGACCATCTTTGTGGCCCTCCTCTGGACCCGCTCCAACACATCCATATCCTTCTTATGTTGGGGGCTCCAGAGCTGGACACAGGGCTCCAGGTGGGGTCTCATGAGAGTGGAGTAAAGGGGCAGAATGACCTCCCTCGCCCTGCTGGCCATGCTTCTCTTCATGCAGCCCAGCGTATGGTTGGCTTTCTGGGCTGCAAGCACACATTGCCGACTCATGTTGAGCTTCTCGTCCACCATTACCCCCAAGTCCTTCTCCTCACGGCTGCTCTCGAGCCACTCTCTTCCCACCCTGTACTTGTGATTGGGATTGCCCCAACCCACATGCAGAACCTTGCACTTGGCCTTGTTGAACTTCATGCGGTTCACGCAGGCCCATCTGAAGAAGAAAGTACTGCATCTGGGTCATCTGAAGAAGAAAGAACTGCACCTGAGAAGTAGCCACAAAGATATGCAGACATGTAGATGTACTCTTTAAATTTAGATGTGATGACATTTATACCAAAACACAGTTAGATTGATGATACTCATAAACGTTGTGTTGGATAGTCCTGAGACTGCAAATAATTTGTGGGGCAGAATCATAGAATCACTAAGAACCAAAGGACCGTCCCTACTTGATCAATGCTCTGACTATGGCCTGATAGTCTGGTGCTCATTGTGGGTGCAACCCATAAATAGCTCATGTGGCCTTAAGCTACTACACAGGTTCATTCCTCTAGTGCTGCTAGTTCAGGGTTTGGCAGTGAACGGAGAATATATGGGTATTTTTTTAGCTCTGGGAGATCCATAACTACGTGAGAAAATCATGGCTCAGGAACCAAGCTTGGAAACAGAAATCTCATAATTAATCCTCATCCCAAATCTCAGAAAGACTTTTTAATGAAATTTCATAATTATGATTTAATGTGTGCTTTATACAAATAACACATGCCATTTTTACTCTGTGTGTGTGTGTGTGCTTGCTCACACATATGCAGGTATGCATCTGTACCCATTAAACAGGTAAAATTAATTTATATGAACATGTATACACATTTGAGGTCAGAACCATCTTTTTCGTTTATGCTGGTACAGCTCCAAATACAATAGGCGTTCAGGCCATTAGCGCCTACATGCAATCACAGTACCAATATTAAATACTAGTAATGACTGAGTCTTTCAGAGAGCTGAACACTGCTAATATCAGAACCTGCTTTTATTTAAATATTCAAAGCAATTTTTATTTTTATCCATCGTATATGCACAAGGAATCGTTTTAGTTTAGCTTTCTCTTGTAACTGGCTGTGTCTTCACATTCTTCCCTATCTATCTTCAAGTTGGGTTTTTGTTATCCTCTCCTCTCCTCTCTTAATCAAAATTAGAAAAAAATTGTGTGTGTCTGTTAAAAAAAGAGGGGTTAGGCTAAAAATAGTTCCCAAAGCCAGGATATATTACAGCAAACTGCTTTTGCCTCTAGATGTGAGTGGAGTTTCCTTTGTTGTCTTCTTTGATTGTTTCATTTATATGGCAGGTTAGACAACAGCAGACTCCTGTTATTGCCTTTTCTCAGCGGTGAATTTTTTTTTATTTATTTTTTTTTAAGGCTGGGAGCCCCTGAGGACAGTCACTCCCTAACCACAGCTGGTGACAGGAGGAGGGTTTTTGTGCGTTCGATACTTAGAGCTGAGAGCTGACTGGTGAGAAGATTAACAGCAACGCTATTAAGTGGGATACACTGTCTCCATTTTTAAATTGCCTAGGCCTTTAATAAAAGAAGGAGAGTGAGCGAAAGGGAGACAGAGAGAAGTCTTAACGGTATAACATCTTCTGTATGTTCACAATCCATTTCGCCAGATGCTAAATTACTTTCTTTCCCTTCCCCCCTCCATGCACCCAACCCCACTTTCTCTGCGTCTGGTGTCTAATGCTGCGTCTCGTTGCTCTGAAAGGAGTCCTTGAATCAAACCGCAGAGGTACTCCTTTAAAAGGGAAGATTACTGACCCAGGCTTCTGCAATGGAGCGTGTCTACGTGAATCCAAATTTCTCAGTCCTTGGGCTCTTTTAGAAAGTTTTTTTTTCCAGGAAACTTTGCATCATTAACTGCTTTCTGGCCTCCCATTAGTCTTCTAGCTAATACTGTCAGAGCAGGAAATGAGGATGAGCAGATCTTTGAGACAGAAAGGAAGAATTTGAGAGACTACTTTTTCAGGGCAGTCAGATAGATTACTCCAGGAGTATATAAAGGAAACTTGTTCCCAGGACTGAAGTTAGGATGTGGAAAGGATTGGAAAAGGTGACTTCTGTCTTACTGTGCACAGAGTAGTGATCTGTGCCCCTGAACACTGGGCTTTTCTAAATCCAACATTTGCTTTTATGCATACCCTGTTCTGCCAGGGTTATGCGTTGGTTTTGAGTTGCTCAGATGCCTAGAAATCAGATGCTGGTGTTAAGGAAATTTGAGAAAGAAGGAGCTGGTTCCCTGCTCTGCCACAGGCAGTGTGAGTGACCTTAGAGGTTGAACAGCATGAGACGCCCAACTCCCACCTTGTTACAGGGCATTACTGGTTTTTAAATACTGAAATGCCACGGAGAATCTTCTGGCTACATTCACACTGAATGGTTCCTTGAGCATGCTCCTGTACATCAATTTTGGTCAGTTATATTGCTAAATTGTTATGCTCCCTCCAGCTAGGTGTGACCCCCAAAATGCTTATGCACAGCTTGGGGGTTATCACAAACTTAAGACTATTCCCAGAAGGCAGCCTGATGATGGTAATCTTCCATCACTTCAAGCTCTCTATATCTATGTTACTGCCTGCAAAATTAAAGGTTTTACAATGTGGATCCTTACTGACCTCACAGGTGAAGCTGGAAGTGAGGATCAGATATCCACAGCGAGACCTTTGGAATGATAATTTGCCTGACACAGACTGTCAAGCACATCCAGAAAGCAGCTTTTAGGTGAGAGGAAAAACCCAAGTCACATCTAACCCCCCCTGCTCCTTCTCCGTGTGGCCATGTTTCATTACAAGCAAGAACCAAGCAGTTGATTAGACTTCATAAGGACAACAGCAATCAATAAAACAATTTTGCTCATATTTCCATCCTCTAATACTGTCCAGATTTGGATGTATTGCTTTACTGTCCACCACTACAACTGAATTTTTCAAACCCTACATAACCACTCTTAAGAAAAAAAAAGATTGATTGCATTTCAGATGCTCAGGACTGGAATTGCTGACCCTCTGCATATTGTCAGTTAACATTTCTTATCAATTAAGTCTTTACATAGTTACTGGCAACAAACCTGATCATCTATTTAACCATCCACAGAACAGAGTCACCAAAACAGGTGTAGAAAAGACTCTGAAATGACAACTAGGCATTCACTCTTCCACAAGGAAGGTCACCTCTTTCTCTCCAGTTTCTTACTTACACCTTCTAACCAGTTCTGTAAGATTTTCCATGATGGATATTTCACAGCTTCCCCAGTCACTCCTTTCCAGTGATGCATAGTCCTTACACTCAGAAAGACTTTGAGTTAAATTTTTGTAGACAAAGTGGGGTCAGTGTCTAACCTAGATCTCCTCGCAAAAGTTCTAGTGCACGATTTCTTTCCCATGGGATATGGAATAAATAAAACTACTCTTTAAACATTTCAGAGCTGTTAAAACATATTTTCTACATAAAATGTGTATTTTTGAAAGAAGCACATGGATTTTTCTTGGTGTTACTCCATTTCAGAATGTTTCCACCCTGAAAATTTGAATGCAAACTACATTTATTTTGATTTCCTCATCTTTGTTGTTTTAATGACAGTTGGAAAACAGAAAGAGACTCCTATACTTATTTATATACCAACATTTGCCCACAGAAAAAAAAACATAAACATCCCAGGATTTCTGAAATGCAGATTTCAAAGGGGGATATTCCACCGGAAACCTATTCTTCTTTTCTCACTGGCTTTACTACAATCCAATGTGCAGTCACACCCCAGCCCTGCAAGTACTGACACATATGCTTGGTTTCAGAAAGGATGGAGATCTTGTGTCTTGAAAGGGGTGACTCTCAGGCATGCAATAATGCACATTCAAAAGTCTGAGCAGGATCAAAAACCTGAGAAGTTACATCCTGACATCCCTTTAGGACCAAATTACATCATCTTCACTTCCATTTACTAAGCACTTTGCTCAGCAAGAAATATTACAAGTATTCTAACCAAGTCTAGTCTCATCACGGTGTATTTGAAAGCCTTCCAGTATTCTTTAGGGCAATATGAATAACATCAATCAATTTTTGTTCTTTCAACACCCATCTACTGGAAGAAGCATGAGTGCAGGGTGTGTTGTGTTTTGTAATTTTTCAAAAATACTACAGACACACGCACGTGCACATACCTACAGGTTTGTGTTACAGAGCATAAAGTAGAGACCTGCGCTGCTGATTTGAATGGAATTTTAGGGTGACCTTGAGTTTCTTTGGGAGTTTAGTCCAGAGCTTAAGGGTTGCACTGCTAAAGCTCAGCTTTCACTAGATTAAATACAAAATTTAAGGAAGGAACAAAGGAAAACTTTCACATTGTAATACCTGATGTGACGGCAGAAGGAATTCAGTTATTATATTCAAACCATAACCCAACACTGTGCTGTGCAATTTTTATGCTGCTGGGCCATCACTTTGCCCAAAGGGGGGAATAGCAAGGAGACTCGCAGAAGATTTTGTAAAACACCACCACAGTATCAAGGATTGCGAAGTATTATCACAAATGTTCTGATTTCGAGATACTTTGGTGACCTTAATTTTGACCTTAATTTCAGCATCTTCTAGCTTAGGTGCTTCATTTGCAGCCTGTAATGGTGATGTCTTAAGTCTCTTTGTGTTCTCTTGTGTGAAGAGGGATTGATATTCAGTACCTATGTGATTGTGTGCCTGTATCTCTTTTGAAGAGAAAAGAAGATTTTTTTAATCTATTATTTAATTTTAATCTAGTATTTAATTTTAAAAAGAAGCCTGTTTTCTCCCGAATCTGATTCCACATCTTCCGCAGGAAGAATCAAAAACCTCTCTACTCAGCTGCTCCTACTGGCAATAATGACCAACACAGACCATACTGCTGCTCAGGTCTTGGTCCAGGAGATGGATAATTGCCAGATTCTGTCCTGGGTCAAGCAGCAGCCCAAAGTCTAATGTCAGAGTCTACATACTGGGGAGCCAGCCTTGTCTCAAGACTAAGTTCAGAGAAATGTTTCAACACACAGAGGAAATTAAAAGGGACCACCTAAGTCACTAAGTTTACTCCTTTGAAGCTACAGACAGCTACAAAGGGAGCATGGGAAGCAAAATGATCCACAAATTGTTCTTCCTACCTAACAGACATAAAGCACTCTACAGAAAGCCTGTAAGAAACTATAAATTTCTACAGAAAGAAAGCAGGAGACCAGTCATGGCTGATGTAGCAGCTCTCTTCTTAGCTGAGATTTCAAGTGGCAATGAGCCTGAGGAGAAGTTCTCCCAGGAGCAGGGACATATACACACATATACTCTGTCACAGAGATGGCCACAGCCAGTGGCCACGCGAAAAGCTGGAGCCAAACTTTCCTTCAGCGTCATCATCCCATGAAGGTTTAAGACATGCAAGTCTACAGTCCTGCTTCAGCTTGCTGGAATTTGATGCTTCAGGATAAAATTTACACAGACCACTGTGGAGTGCACTGCTGATGATGTGAAAACAGATTGAAAATGTGGGGCCTTCTAGGAATTATCTGGGTGATCTTTGCATCCCTCAACAAAATATCTAAGCGTGGGCCGTGGTACCTTATCGTCAGTCTGCACTGGCGAGAAGACCTCAAATCCCTGTGTGTCATAAGTTGCAGTAGAAAACAGCACGGGCACAAGCAGATCACTCCAGCCTAGGACAGTCCTGGGAGAGGGGCCTAATGAAGCAGTGTTGGTTTGGCATCTGTATCCCAATAGGAAAGGTACAGGTGACCCCACTTTCCACTCTAGATGCAAAGACTGTCCGACAGATAAAGGAAGACATACTCAGGTCTCCAAGGCAATTTCTAGGATATATCACTTCCTATGGTAGATGCTGGGATATCGCCCCACCTTTTACTCCATGCCTAAAGTTAAAGTCTGGACCATAATACTACAACATGTTTACATCTTAAAGCATCATGTATCAATCGTGAAAAAGAAGATAAACAGCGTAGCTTTATAAAACAAAGGAAAATAGGGAAAGGAGTCTCCTGACAAAGTCACTTCTCCGAGGACTCAGCAGAATCTGATGAAGCCCAGCCTGCTTTAAATGACAAAAGTTGGGGCAGCTATCAGCCAGAAACACACTCTTCACACTGGCAGCCAGGTTCAAGCCTCTTTCCCCTTTCTCATTGCAGAGCCTTTGTCCTCTTGCCAGAAGCCTGCCTGCAGGCAACATCCAGCTTTCTAATAAAGCAGCTCCTTTGTCAATGACAGTAATGATTATCTCCTACAGCTGCCCGTGGAGTTGCATTTTGTAACACAATTTGGCCGCCTTTGGCCCCGGTTAGTTCTATTTAACGTACTGCAGGGGGTTCACTGTTTGATCTCTAATTGATATAATTGACTGGGAATAATCAGGGCAGCTTTATAGATTTTTATTGATAGCTAATTTTCCTTCATCCATTGTTTAATTTGATAAGACTATAACCTAATTTATTGCCACTCTGATAGGGATCCATTACCCTTTTGACAAATGCTTCTGGGGCCCACTTGTCAGCAACTGATTTGAAAGAGCTGTTAAGCCTACAGAGCCCATCATTAGTTAATGGCAGTTTAGAAAGCTAATGGCATTATAAATTAAGATCAATAAGTACATGGAAATTACAGTTGTTCAGCAAGACACCACTATATTATTAAACAAACATAATCCTGTACCTTTGGTTAATGCACACAAAGGGAGCTTCCGAGTGAGTTTCAGAGCCAAATAAAGCCAGGTGATTAGCAAAGGAAGAGCCCTTCTCTGGTGCTGGAATTGCCAGACTAATTCCTAAAGGATCTTTGCAAGAAAAGAAAGAAGCCAGCGCTGCTTTATTTTGCTGTATAAGCAACCCGAGGCCTCAAAACACCCTTGCACAAAACAAGACTGCTCTTGCTTCCTTGGGTTTTGATCTGCTCCAACAACGCTTTCAAATGCATAATACAAAATCAGCAAAGGAGAGGCTTCTGGATTTATCCTAGGGATAAAGAAAAGCAAACATAGTATCTCTCGATACTTTTACATAGCTTCCTCTCAATTCCTTGACGGTAGTTTTTATCACAGTGTATTCAGCTTCATTGGAACCACCTTTGCTTTGCTTAATATGGATAATGAAAACAGTAGAAGTTCATAAGAGAATCCAATGTCCTTTTCTTGGGGACAGCAACCTCTGTCAAATGAATGGGACAGACAGCTGAGGGCAGCTAGCAACTTCTGCTTTCCACTTTTAACTTGCAACTACAGGTCTGCAGGGCCCTCAGATACCTGAGGTTAGATGAGATGAATGCGATCATGTTTTTAGCATGGCCTTCAGCTCAGCTATAACAGTCTCCACATGGAGAGCCAGGAGTACACCAGCGGATATCCTAACATTTGAGTCACCTGGAGCTGAAATTTTGCAAAAGAAGGGAAAAGCAGGTCAGTGCTGCTCAGCCCAGTCCAAGACCCTTGCCTAGATTTCACTATGAATCCAAGACTAGTCTGAAGACTAATCTGATGATAATTTGGATGTCCCTGATACCTACCAGTCTTTGAAACATTAAAGCAATGTTCCACAGTCACCCTGGCTATGATGACTGCAGAGGAGCTCCACGGGCAGTGGATTGGTCTCATGACCTGGTGCTTCACTTGGTGTCCTGCTTTGGTGCTAATTGGATGAAGTGGGATTTTGTAAGCCTGAAATATCTTTTCATGCTAGTTCAACTCTGATGAAAGTCTAAAGGCCTTGTTGGAACAATCCTCTAATTTACTTCAGCGTAGATGAGGACAGAAACAGGGCCCCTTGCATGAACATAACCCTTGCCCTGATCACCACCTCCCCTTCTGCCATCCCAACCTCATTCAGACATGACTGGTAGGTAAATCTCAGGGATCCAGATATTAACTCCTGACGTATTGAGATCCTTCTGACTGTATAATTTCATTTTTAAGATGAACAAGATAAGGCAAACTACTAAACTTGTCAACAGCTTGTCCATATTGACAGCAAGTTTGGCTGATTTACAGTTAATCAGCTTATTGGGTAGAAAGACTATTGGGAATTTTAGTTGTTTCCTTAATGAAATAACAGCTCTTCAGTCAAAAGTTATTTACGGTTTCTGTACTCCTAGCAATAGGGATAAAATATAATGATTCTATTTGTCTTGTGATTACCTTGCACAAGTTAACAGTGCGTGATGTCAAAGTGATGACCCAGAAATAAAATTTATTTCCTTAGTTGAGGTTCAGCTTTCATTACTCAGGGATCTCAAAATTAAAAGTAAGCTCTAGACAACTATTTGAGGCAGAAGGAAAACATAGGCAATATCTATGTTTAGTATACGATCTGGACAAACAGGACTGGATATGTAGATTGAAATAACCATGCTGCAGTATTTTTTTCCCATTCCCATTCACAGCTAGAGAATATCAGGTACAATTCTAGAGTTTATCTTCTAATTTAATTTTGTTGAAAGTAATCCTCTTTGTGCACTCTAAGACCAAATGAACAAATGAATTGTGATGAAGTGCATTAAATGGTCTTCATCAACGACCAATGGGATCCTGGGGTGCATCAAGAAGAGTGTGGCCAGTAGGACGAGGGAGGTTCTCCTTCCCCTCTACACTGCCCTGGTGAGGCCTCATCTGGAGTACTGTGTCCAGTTCTGGGCTCCCCAGTTCAAGAAGGATGAAGAGCTACTGGAGAGAGTCCAGCGGAGGGCTACAAGGATGGTGAGGGGACTGGAGCATCTCCACTACGAGGAGAGGTTGAGGGAACTGGGCTTGTTCAGCCTGAAGAAGAGAAGGCTGCGAGGGGACCTTATAAATGCCTACAAATATCTGAAGGGTGGGTGTCAGGAGGATGGGGCCAAGCTCTTTTCAGTGGTGGCCAGTGACAGGACAAGGGGTAATGGGCACAAACTGAGGCACAGGAAGTTCCGTCTGAACATGAGGAGGAACTTCTTCTCTCTGAGGGTGACGGAGCACTGGAACAGGCTGCCCAGGGAGGTTGTGGAGTCTCCTTCTCTGGAGATATTCAAGACCCGCCTGGACAAGGTCCTGTGCAGCCTGCTGTAGGTGACCCTGCTTCGGCGGGGGGGTTGGACTAGATGACCCACAGAGGTCCCTTCCAACCCCTACTATTCTGTGATTCTGTGATTCTGTGATTCTATGATCAAGAAAGTCACAGCAAAATGGCACTCTAAATTCCCAGAAAAAAAATACTGATACATATTGTCATTTTAGGCACTGCAAGAAAATCATCTGCTTCAAAATTACCTCTTAAAAAAGTCTATTTCTTCCAATTGACTATAGGAATAGCTTAGATGACTGGATCAGGCTTAGGCATGTAATTCTTTCGCACCTGTATCATAGCTGACAAATGTCCTTATTTATCTGATAGCAACGATGGACCCAAATCATCTGTGTGGTCTTTTTGGCCAAAGCACCATAAAACACATGTAGTGAGATAGAGGTGTGGCCTTGATGTTAAACATGCAAGGCAGAGCTGGAATAGATGAAGAAGCGGAGAAATCAGATAACTCAATTACTTGATATACATGAAAACATAGCAAATAAACAGTGAGACTTCAGAACTGACAGCTGCTTTTGAAATGTGCTCCTCCCCCGCTCCCTCAAAGTCATAAATTCATGCAACTCCAGTGAATCTAAGAGAATCTAAGAACATAATGAGGATCTAGCCACTGCTCCTTAAAGTTGCTCCAAGTAAAACTGGAATTTTGATATGTGAATTTGCTCCAGGTGGCTCTCATAGGTACCAGTTCAGTGCTGAGTCTTGCTACCAGTCCAAAGCCATGGTGGCAGGGAAAGCACACCTGATGGTCTGGAATCGGTTTGATCCACCAGGTCTGCCGGAAAGAGCACCAGCCAGATTTGCTCTCTTACAGCTGAGGAGCTTGAAGGACCAAACTCAGCATTGAGTGACATTAATCTTGCAGCTGGCTTCGAGGGGAACATGGATGTAGACTGAGAAAACTGTTTCTATTGCTGCCAAGTTAAACTTAAGAGCCATCTACATGAAAAATAAAGCACAGTTCCTTCTGCAGTTTTCCCAGATCCCCTCACTGAGGACTAATAAGCAGCAAATTGTACAGGGCAATATTGGTAAATTAATCCTAACCTCGTTCTCCTCTTACACCTTTGCAGGTTGGAACGAACTCTGCGAAAGACTTTGAGTCGGTTACAACTCTCTGCGTAGCTCTGAAGCCCATTGAAGTTGGTGGACCAGATTCTCCATGATGTTCAAACAGATGTATGGTCGCTCACCGCAAGTCATTTACATCCCCTGCACAGCAGTGATGATATGTACCTTGAAAGCTGGTGCTTTGACCTAAAGGAAGTAAGCTGTGCAAAACTATTTTGAAAGATAAACAATGGAGCTGTCTTATTATTTCCTTATATAAACTTTTTCTTTGTCCAGTCCTACTCACTGTAACTCTGTGACTCTGCTATCAGCTGAGGAACTGGGTGTTTCTGTCCTACTAGTTTTGGTGTAAAAAAGAAATCCGGGCTCCTAAAACTCAGCTTGCACAGACTTTACAGCTCAGAAAACTTTAAGGCAAGGTCTAGATACTTCTCCAAGTCAGTGTCACAGCAGTAAAATGCAAAGCCAAGGAACCACCATCCTCTTACTCTTCTCCTGGACCCAAGGCAACAAAACTGTCCCCAAGGCAGTAAAACTGTGACTGCCTATTTATCCCCTAATGAAAAAGAGCCTAGGCAAGAGCCACAGGGATAGGCAGGGGATGGTGGTGGAGGAAGGAACTAAACTACCTGTTCACTTGAAATAAAGCAAGCAACATTACGAGACTCATGCACAATTCTCCACGGTCCCTAAAGTCTCTTGCGAAAAGGTAGAAATGAACTAATTTATTAGTAAAATCACATCAGGGGCAGTAATTTCATGTTAGTGAATTTACATGTAATAACATTAGATTTCCATCCCTCCATATCAGCACACTGTGGCCCTCTTCAATGATGAATGAGCTGCCTAAAGAAAGATGATTGTTTGATTGTTTTCACAGTGAACGGATCAGCATTTTAATTTCTTGCCTCTGTGTTTATTGCTTATTTGGCCCCTTGCTCAGCTTGTAAAAACTTGGCTAAATGGAAATGAATAAATGTAATTACTGCGGGTGACAGTGGTAATCTGTGTGGGTTTTTCATATTGCCTTTGCCAACGTTAATCTAATCACTAGAGAATATGTATCACTGCACAAATACACTGACAGAAAGCAGACTCCTCTGTCAGTGCCAAAGATACGGAGGCTGGAAAGAGTTCCTGCTGGTGGGGGTCTGTTGATGGGACAAGGCTTTAGTGCACTGGCTTACAGATGACGCATATCATCACCTTTATATACTATATGACCTGTCGAGGAGAAACAGCAGTGATACAAACCAGTGCTGGAACTGAATGCAAGTTTTCCTCAAGCATTATTCCCCTTCCGATCTCTCCAAGAGGCTTGCCAGTGGCAATGCATGTTATGGTCACCCCTCATAGGATATCTGCCTCTCCCACCAAGCTCTGTCGGGTATAATTCAGCGTGACCTGGATAGGCTGGAAAGCTGGGCAGAGAGGAACCTGATGAGGTTCAACAAGGGCAAGTGCAGGGTCCTGCACCTGGGGAGGAACAACCTCATGCACCAGTACAGGCTTGGGGTGGACCTGCTGGAGAGCAGCTCTGCGGAGAGGGACCTGAGTGTGCTGGTGGACGACAGGTTAACCATGAGCCAGCAGTGTGCCCTGGCTGCCAAGAAAGCCAATGGGATCCTGGAGTGCATCAAGAAGAGTGTGGCCAGTAGGACGAGGGAGGTTCTCCTTCCCCTCTACACTGCCCTGGTGAGGCCTCATCTGGAGTACTGTGTCCAGTTCTGGGCTCCCCAGTTCAAGAAGGATGAAGAGCTACTGGAGAGAGTCCAGCGGAGGGCTACAAGGATGGTGAGGGGACTGGAGCATCTCCCCTACGAGGAGAGGTTGAGGGAGCTGGGCTTGTTCAGCCTGAAGAAGAGAAGGCTGCGAGGGGACCTTATAAATGCCTACAAATATCTGAAGGGTGGGTGTCAGGAGGATGGGGCCAAGCTCTTTTCAGTGGTGGCCAGTGACAGGACAAGGGACAATGGGCACAAACTGGGGCACAGGAAGTTCCGTCTGAACATGAGGAAGAACTTCTTCCCTCTGAGGGTGACGGAGCACTGGAACAGGCTGCCCAGGGAGGTTGTGGAGTCTCCTTCTCTGGAGATATTCAAGACCTGCCTGGACAAGATCCTGTGCAGCCTACTGTAGGTGACCCTGCTTTGGCAGGGGGGTTGGACTAGATGACCCACAGAGGTCCCTTCCAACCCCTACTATTCTGTGATTCTGTGATTCTGTGATTCTGTATGGGTAGCACAGGCTTTGACAAAGCCATGGATCACTAGTTTTTTTCACAGTAACATGTAAAAAAATGTACATTAAAGTAACAGTCATGTTGCTTAAGGCTTTGTTGGGCAGTGCTCTGAGGAAACAGATCCAGCGCCTGACATAGTGTGTAGATATGAATTTGTGGAGATACCATCTCCATGCTGTTAATGAGCAGCAGAAATTCAGAGGGATTAATTGATCTTCCAAATATCACACAAAAAGTGGGATTCGGCTCCAGGTCAAAACACCTGCATTTAAATATACTTGCGTAGGTGTACAGTTATGAACTATATGTGGAAGCTCCCATTCTAGTCAATGGAAATCACAGGGGGAATCAGCTGCCTATGTTGTTACTTATATAGATACTTAGAACCATTTAAAATGTCCAAGAGATATATTCAAGGGCCTGACAGAAATAACACAGGACTTAAGGAATACTTATACCCTTCTAATGAGATAGCTGGAAGCCTGGAAGGATGACCCCCACCTAAACTTAGGCAACAGACACCAGAGGGTTATTCAACTTCCCAAAAGTAGACGTCTGCTTGGGACAAGCTGAACTGCTCTCTCAGATTCATAGTCTGGAACCCCATCGAGGGCATAGACATGGCAGTTGTCCATTTATTAGGCCATTTGAGATACTCCAGTCTACTCCAGCTGATCTCTAGATGACAGTCCCAAAGAGTTGAGGGCTCTTATAATTCCGTTCTCATATGGATATCTTGAAGATGCTGGGCAGCCTCAAATGACGCCAGATGTCTAGATTTGGGCAACTGTGTGCATCGACCATCATCTCCTATCAATACTTTCATTTTGGATAGCTTTCACTTAAATTTGTGTACCTGGATCTGCATCATGCCTAGTAAATCTGTATTGGAACTGGGATATAACAACATATCCGGACTCGCAGCCATGAACTCTGACTGAATTAGGGTTAAACTTTATTCTCTTAGGAATTTGGCTGCCAATATTCTTTATTCCTGAGTTGACCATATTTGCTTTTGGTGGGTGTAGAAACATAATAAACAGGGAATCTTTATTTAAGCTAAACCTAATAAGTCTGAAGATTTTGTTCATGTGCTGCTGAAACTGTATCTGAAGACAGCTCATATATGTAGAAAGTCACATTCACAGGATCCATGTACTTGAACATGTGCAGGTTAGCATACAAATACGTGTTAGGATCTGTGAGTTCTGGTGGTTATTAAAGAAATCTCTAGTTCTGCAGCTTAGTAATTTTGCTGAAACTTCAGTACTAAAACCTAAAAAAAAAAAATTGAAGACGTATTTTTAGGGTAATTGGTACTTCTCTTAGGCATGCTTTTCACCAGCTGACTATAGCTATAGTTATTATCAGTAGTTCAAGGCTACTCAGAGGAGTTATTCCTAAGAGAGAAGACGAGCAAGAGGAGGAGGAAAACCAGGCCCATGGATGCTCCACAAATTGTTGTTTCAGTTACTCATATATATTATTCACCTTACAGAGGGGAAGTAAGGAAGACTGAAGAAGATTCCACAACTAACTCATACCTCAATGGTAAACCCTTAGTGAAGCCTTCCTTGCCTAATGGCTGAACTAGGATCTAGCATGGAAAAGAGGAGGAGTTGAGCAGATTGGGTTGTTTTGGTTGAACTCTGGTAGGCAGCTAATCCTCACACAGCCACTCATTTAGTCCTCCTCAGTGGGATGGGTAGAAGTGAGAAAACTCATGGGTTGAGATACAGACAAGCTCAAAGACTGTGCTTACAGGTAAAGCAAACTAAGGAATTCATTCACTATTTCCCATCAGCAGGCAGACGTTCAGCCATTTCCAGGAAACCAGGGCTCCATCATGCATAACAATTACTTGGAAAGACAAACACCATAACTCTAAACATTCTTCACCCTTCCTCCTTCTTTCCCTAAATTTTATTGCTGAGCATGACATTGTAGGGTATGGAATACCTCTTTGGTCAGTTGAAGTCAGCTCTTCCAGCTGTGTCCCCTCCCACACTGTTGTGCATCTCCAACTTACTTTCTGGCGGGGTGGTATGAGAAGCAGAAAAGCCCTTGGCGCTGTGTAAGCACTGCTCAGGAGTAACTAAAACATCCATGTGTTATCAACACAGTTTTCAGCACGAATGCAAAATATAGCACCATATGAGCTACTATGAAGACAACTGACTCTACCTCAGACAGAAGCAGTACAGCTAAGAAGCTATCCTCTCTGCCTGAGTAGTAACAAACCTGTGTCAGTTCTACCTGCTATAGGTCCATATGTGTTCTCAGTCACCTTGTATCTGAACATCTCTCAGATGCGTGTTAAGCCATCTGAGAAACTTTGGTTACCTGCCAGCTGTAGGAAGCAGCTGAGTGTCCAGACAGTGAGCGTTTTCATTTATGGTCATTTTTGAACGGACGTAGCACTGTTTGTGTTCAGTACAGAAGTGGATGGGAGGAAGTTGACTTGCACGGAAAGCAGACTCAAATATGTTCATGGGCATTTGCAATGTGCCAACTAGAGGATTTATGAGGCCTGAACAAAAAAGCAACAGTATGCATCATGTGAATGCAACCTCAAATCATAAGGAAGCATCAGGAAGTTTCATACTGTGCATAATTCCTCTCTTTCCCGTCACCACAAATACTGATAATGTCCTCACTGTTGTCCAGAAATTGTATGAAAAACCCTGGCATGTGCCCAGGGAGAGTATAATTAGTAAAGACATGAAAAGAGAGAGAGAATGCTGGCACTTTTTGAAAGATTCAAAATCCCAGGGTGGTTTGGCGAAAGCAGTTCTGCGAGTTAATGAGACATGATGGTGTTAATAACTTCTTCATCTCTTGCTTAACTCAAGTGAGATGAATAACACCCTGTAAAAACTCATTCATAAGAACATGATCTGTGGCTGGTTCTTCCCTTGGTGCAAGAGAGGACAGGGAGCCAAAATTAATGTAACAGGTCTTTGGCGTTCCTAATGTCTGGAATTCACTATCCCACCTCCTCTTCCCTGAACTGTACACAAGTACACAAAGACATACAAAATAATACTCCATTTTAGAGTAGGAAAACTGAGGCACAAAGGCCATATCTGTACTAGTAAATTCAATGTTTCCAGGACATACGCTGCTCCGAAGTCACCTAGCATTGCCTGGATGTGACTCTGCAATTAAACTCTCTTAGCCTCCAGAATAAGGTGATCATATCCAAACGGCCCAGTGGAAATGGTCCATAGCTCATGCTAACTCCTAAAATACATGCGGCAATTGGCTAGGAAGGGACTGAGTTCACTAGTCTAAGCTACACTGACAGCAGTTCTGGTACCACCATGGTGATGGCCACCGCAGATACACTGAGATAAATGCATGAGCTGATTTCTTCACTGTCATATAGGAACAATCACCAGTAGTTCTAGGATCTGAACTTTCACTGTTTAAGAATAGTTTGAGCCACGAGACTACCTCTTTGTATGGAAGTTCAGCCTTGCCTAGCTCTTGTCTTTACCTCTTCTCTGTGGCACATGAGGTCTGCAATTATGCATCTTTTAACCACCCTTCCTAAATATGGTCATTTATACACTTTCTCCACTCTCTTGCTTTGTCTTCTGTAGGTCAGCACTGGCTAGATGACGCTCCAAGCACAGCAGCCAGCTTCAGTGCCACCACTTTGGACCTTTTGGAACATGTTCCTCGGATTTCCAGGCTCAGTTCTGAATCTCCCAGTGCTTTGAGGCCGACAGTCTGGGCAGAGACAGATGTTCACTTTGTCACATCTACAGTGGTGAATAGAATCATGCCACATACACCCTAAAGTTTATGCTGCCACTTCATTTCTTCGTTAACTCTTTCACCATGCCTGTTATACTCACTTGAATTTGTTTGACTTACTTAAACTCTTTTGTACTTACTTCTGGCTGTTCTACACAGTTTTTGCACCAATTTAACTAAATCAGTTTAGAAATCAATTTAGTTAAATCAGTACAAACCCCTTGGGTAAAACCAGATGGAGAATACCTTAATTTGATTTAATGTAAGTCAGGGTTTTTTAGTTGATATGCCCTATTTTCTTGTTGATGTGCATCAGCACTATCCCACCATCAACATGAAGATGGTCTCTCACATCTATGGAAAGGGGAATGTGCCTATAAAAAATAACTCCATTTATGATCCCAAGGTATTTGAATAAGACCTTGATTTTTTTCTTTTGCTCCTCCTACTCCTGGTGTCTAGGTGCCTTCTATGCTTAAAATAGTCTGTATTCTTTTTAATATAATGATTCATTTGAAGAGGTGAGAGGAGCAGCAGGCTCTGGAGAATTGTAATGGAATAGAAAGCCAACACTACACGTACAGTGCATGTCACTAGTGACTTGGAAGCCGTAACTATCCTTTGGCTGAATAAAAAAGGCTTGAAAAATGAGTCCATTTCACACTTTCACATTTTATAAACCCTTACATTAGCCAGGCTGAGAAGAGAGCCTAGGACTGAATATACAACAAGGCTGAGATGTCCTTCCTGCAGGTTCCCCCCAAGGCAGAGGCTGAGAGAAATCAGAGTGGGAAAAGTTTCCTCCATGGTGTTCATGTCCCATCTGCGGACAGAGATCTTTGCACCCCGTGTTCTGTCCTTCATGGACGTTACGTTATTGTTTATACAGGGACTGTCAGCAAAATAACTCCAAATTAACTGAAAGCGGGAATTTAAATTGCACTCAGTTGAACACTATTCTAATGGAGCCCAAACTCTGTCTTGCTTCACCCAATGTTAAACTGAATGAAGCAAAACTGAATTAAAGCCCCTTTAATTCTGAATGAGAGAGTCCACACGGTGTTTTAATTTAGTTGAACTAATCCACTTCAAAAATTAATTCAGATTAATTTTTCTCAGTATCCCTGAGCAGATCTGCAAAGCTGCCTGAGGGAGTTGGGAGCAATTTCCCTGTGTATGGAAATTGAACGAAATAGGCTCCAGTCCAATGGCTACTCCACAATAGTGCCTTGTGTGAGCACTGTTATTCCGGAATTAAATAAAGAATCATTCCAGATAATCTGTTGTGCTCTATGCCCTCATCCTACCTTTCTTCACAATGACTTCCTTAATCCCAACCATGAGATTTCTAAATCCCATTCTAAATTCTCACTGACAGAATTAAATGATAACATGGAATAGCAATTTAGGTTCTAGTTATTTTTGTAGGAAGCATTCTTTCCAAAATGAAAATAAGCATGATTTCACCCCACTCTGAAGGGCTGTGAATTTCAGTATGTCTGGGGCTAATTGAAACTCTGCAAACCAGTCAGAGTCAAACTGAAACTCTTCAGTTTAGCTTACATCAAACTAAATGCAGACAAGTATGCGTAAAAAAAAGAAATCAAACCAACTTTTAAAAGTTGCAATACTCTGGTTTTTATGAGTGCAAGCAAGGGTTTGGATATATTCTCCAAACAAATAGTAAACTGACTGTGCCATTTTCTTTGTATATGAAGTTGCAGTTAAGTCCATGTTTTTATTTCAAATCCATTTCTTCCTGATTTCTTAAACTTTTTTTTTCTTTCTTTTTTTTTTTAGAGATAATTAATAGGAACTCTGGAAAATATCCTGTCATTTTGCATCTCATTTTTATACTGGAAAATTATTAGGGCTTTATTTTTCTCAGAATATATCTAGAAATCACATATATTTATATAAATAAATGGATTATTTTTGAGAAAACAAAGCTATTTAAACTGTTTGGGATAAACTTAGACAATGGCCTATAAAAATCCTAGTGCCTGTGAAAAACAATGTTCAGCATTTTGTACGAACACAGGACTGCAACTTGTGAACTCATGATAACGTTCTTAGTTTGAGGCAGCCAGTTTCAGAAAATCAATAACCATGCAGTAGCTCTTGCAGAAGGACTCGCAGGCACAAAACACTTTTTTTGCCACTGGGAAACAGATTTTACTGCCGAACTTCTGCACTAAAAATAGTAATTTTAGATCATAGTGATCAACGAATCAGGTGAAAGTATTTCTTGTGTTTTCTTCATTACTTCTTTCTCTTAGCATCTTCAATTTTCTTTGTGCATTGTATAAAATGGTCATATTTTAAACACACGTTTCAGATGCCTCTTTCAATCTGGATGAGAAAAAGCAGCATGTTCTGCTTAGATTGTCTGGAGGGATAGTTGTGAGAGAGAAGAGTGTTTGCTACAGCAGATAAACTGGTATTAGAATGTAAATTCCTCTTACCTATTCATTATCTCTTCTTGAGACTGAACTGTTAAAGGAGTGGGTGGAAAAATGTCTTATTTTTGTTGAACATCCTGTTGGTGGCAGCAGTTACAGTACATTCAATACATCAGCAAAAGTAAGAGTCTGTTCTGGCCAAGTAGTTCCAACATGCCATTTACTGGCAGAGAGGTGATCGTGGGTGGTGATCCCCCAAAAGCTAATGACTTTGCTGTGGCTTCAGCTGTTCAGCTTGCACAGAAAAACAGGGAAAGGAGGGGGGGGGGGGAAAAACAAAACAAAAAACTATGATCCAGGAGCACTGCAAGACAAAAATTGTGTATGAGAGCAAGGGCTGGCAAAGCTCCGCAAAGAAAAGATAAAGTTGAGAGCTGGGTCTGGTGTGCGTGGCTGGGGAAAGTGATCACAGAATCATTGAATCACAGAATGTTAGGGGTTGGAAGGGACCTCTGTGGATCATCTAATCCAACCCCCCTGCCGAAGTAGGGCAGCGAAAATGTGGAGGGAGAAAGAGATGGAGGCAGGGATGGGGACAGGGATCACTAAGTTTAGTGATTAACGACAGTCGAAAGCTCAAGTCATTTGCTTGCTGTATGCCTCATGAGGAGGAAGAGAAAGAACAGAGGAAGCAGATTGGAGGAAGACAGGGGGTAGTCTAGAATCAGAATTTTTCATGCTGTGCTGATGATTTCAGGTGTTTCTGACTTTAGCTGCCCAACTGGTGTCTCTCTCAAGAGTGTCTGCCTTTTTCAGAATTTATTGTGGACACTCACTCTGGAAACTAAGCATCTTGAAGTTAGCATACAGTAATTGAAGCTGAGGAAGTTCCCAAAGTGATGAAGAGAGGGAGAGTAACACTTGACCAGGTCCTGTAGTGATAGGACAAGGGATAACAGTTTTAAACTGAAAAAGGGTAGGTTTAGATTGGACACAAGAAGGAAATTATTTATGATAAGGGTGATGAGACACTGGAACAGGATGCCCAGAGAAGCTGGTGATGCCCCATCCCTAAAAGTGTTCAAGGCCAAGCTGGACATGGCTTTGAGCAATCCGATCTAGTGAAAGATGTCCTCGTCCATGGCAGGTCGCTTCCAAGACAAACCACTCTATGATCCTATGATTTTATATATGTAATATAGAAATAATAGAATTTGACTTAGAGGAAGTAACTAGTCACTGTATGTCCCTCCTACTAATTTAGAGTCAGGCATTCCACCGTTTCCTTTTGATTTATTGACCTCATTCATTTTAAAAGGAGACTAGTAGTCCAATCACAAATTTTTCTGGATGAAAAGGGTGTTTCATCAGCATCTCCTCTCTTAGGCCTGGGATTTTCTTGTCTGGTGCTGGAGAGACTGAAGGGATATGGATAAAGAGTGAGTTTGGAGGAACAGAGAATCTGGTACTGCAGGCGCAATTATGAGATAGTCTACACCATTTTGTGGATTAGAAGTGGATCCTGATGCTTTATTGCACTGCTGAGAAAACTCCCTGTAGACCTTTAATAGGATTTCCACTGCCCGTTTCTGCCTTGTAGGGATGAGTTTGTGTGCTGAGGACAGTACTGGAGCTCTGGAAGAGAAAATGGGAAGGTATTTTGTACCTGTGTGTTGAAAATACATTTGCACTGCAAGCACTCACAGCAAGCTGTGCAAACTCACTTTTCTTAAACAAACATTCTGGAAAGCAAAGAGTTTTTGACATTTTCAGGGAGCCCCCGAGCTCCCATTGCCAGCTAGCAAAGCCGGATTGTCTCCCTTACAGGCAGCAGTAAAGTTCCTTGGAAGAAAATGAGAAGAGAAGAAAACAAAACAGACAAACCTCAAAGTCCCCAAGGGAATGAATAGAAATAAACACAGGCAATGTGGAAATCAGTGTTGATTCCTGCCATCAGATTCTCACTCAGTTTGACCTCAGGAACTGCACTGACATGTACCAGAGGGCAGGGAGTAGGAAAAAAAGGTAGGACACATGACATATGTAGTGGGGACAACTGATGTATTTTTAAGCAGCACTGTGCCTTGAAGTTGTTAATATAAACCACCTTCTAGTAGTTGTACTTAGCTATTATTTAGATAAACAACAGTAGTGGACTTTTTTCCAGTGTGCAAAGCCTTTAGTAAACCAAGAGCTTAAGGGAACATCCGCGTTTTTTCACTCAGTGACTTTAACTACACCCTGTTAAATTACTGGTCATCTATGGCCCCAGATTGCAGATCGATACCGAACTTTGACAGGACTAACAAATTAAAACTCAGATTAATGTCAACAAACTTTGTCTGTCTTAAACTCAGGCACCCGATCTAGGCTAATTCCCAAAGAAGACAGAAGTATCTCCAGTCGGAAATTCATGTTACCTGTGTGATTGACATTTGTCTCAGGAGAGGAGATTTGATATGAGAAGCAATTGTAGTTGCTGTTATCTGGTTATTATCTGTTTGCAGGGTGCTATTCTTGCCCCTCTCCCTCACCCAAACTATTTCACTTAGTATAGCCTCATTAATGCATGACACTATCCCTTACAGAATTCAGATAGCGCTCTTCTCCCTCCCTAGGTCTATGCTGTGTCTCCCACAACATTTACTGACAATGGAATGCCATTTGCCACTTCTTTACTTTTCCAGGAGAGGAGCTTGCAGTGCGTTCAAAGAAACAGCTAGCCCTGTAATCACCAGAGAAAGAGAGCAAGGGACTTCTGACTTTAATTTTGAAAGGTAGTATATTTGCATTTGCAAAGAAAAATACTTCAGTTTTCAAATTTTGCTGAAAAATTGATGTTTTCCAAAGCTCAGGAAAAATATCTGTCAGCCTTACCAAGAAGAATATGAAAGTTTCAAACACTAAAGTGTGGGTCAAGGCACATAGGCATTCTTGTGTCTTAAACAAGCAGCTAAATGGATGAACTGAGAAGAGGAGCATCATCTGTCCCATTAGCCGTCAGCTGCTTATTGCCCTAGGCAAAGACAACATATTGGGGGACTTTGTTATATTTTCTTTTTCACTTGGCTAGTTCTGTTTGAGTCAGTGGTTCAGACTAATTACTAGAAAATAAATAATAAAATATGTGAAATATATGAAATTCCCTCAGCAGGAGTGAATCTCTCTGCATACGGAAAGAACCAGTTCAGAACTCAGCAAAAATGCCACAGAGCCAGGAAATTTAGCAAGAAAGTTAATAACAAAACAACAAAAATATACTTAATTTTGTTCCATGTTTATTCACGTGGCTAATGTCTGGACATCCTGACAGTTACCACCTTCAATTCAAAGCACAGGAGGTGGTTGGTGTGCTGCCTTGGGCTTCATTTCTTGTTTTTCCACAAGTAGTGGAACAATGTTGTGAAGAATTAAAGATATTCAGACCTAAATTATCCCCACTGAAGTGAGTGATGGCATTAAACTTCATTGGTTTTAGCCTGTGTTTAAAACTAGGAAGTCAGACCAAATTTGTCCTCCAGCACCCCTTAACGTGCAATGGGAAGAAACAGACACTTTCTGAAAGTAATTTGTCTAACCTATCTTTGATAAATATTTTAAAAGGGGATCAGTCATCCTCTCCAAGTACCTTTATTTCTCATTATTGATTTTAGAAGAAAACCTGGAGATTAATATTCTACTTTAAACACTACAATTCTGTATTTTTATGTTAGGTAAAGAAATCTATGTGTCCAGAATTTAGGGAGGACAATGTTTTGAAGTAATCTTTTAATGCTTGTGGCATTGGTTTAAGCCTGATAGCCATTATCTTCCGAAACAACAGCGGGATTTGCCTCCCGTCACTCTATACTTCAGGCAGCTATGGCTGAGTGGGGCAGCTGAGGCTGTTGTCACACTCAGTGCAGAAAAACAAGTGTTGTTCGTCAGATGCATTTTAGAAGTACCTTAGCACAGAAGGAAATGCAGGCGCTTCCTTCTCTTCGACGACTCTCAAAGCAGTTGGAATACAGCCACAGGCAGGCAGGGATGTCCAGTCTGCAGAAACATACCTGTCGGCAGATGAATCCCACTTGATGATACTGCTTATGACTTCACTGTTTCTTTCTACCTGAAAGCTACTAGTGGAACTCCAGAAGCGTGAATTCAGGTTGAATTCAGGTTCAGTGTTCTGCCCCCGACAAGAAATGGGAAGGAATCTTGATTGCTGACTATGATACACCCGTAAAAGTATGACTGAAGCAGAAAAAACAGGTTCAGAAATCAAGAGTTTTTCTCTGATATTCCAACTACCTCCAGTTAAAAGAGTATTTGAACTGATTTTTTTTTTCTTTTTCAATAAGCACCCTATTTGATCTGTATTGGAAATGCCATAAAATAAGATGCCCTTGGCACCATTACAGTAGCTTCAAATATACTGTCATAACAGCTCATGATCTTGTCTGGTAAACCTCATAGCACAGTGTCTCTCCATTTTCATACCTGTTCTAAAATTTCTAGAAGTCTGTAATGAATAGACAATGTGATAAGTTTAGGCAAATGCTGGTTATTGAAGTTTCTGGAAAAGTTAGCAATGATGTTACAGAAAGCGACAGAAATGAGAATTTTGGGAAATTTGCACTAGGACATACGTATCATTTGATTTGTGGAAAAAGAGCTTAATCTATTTGTTTATTTGCCAGAATGGTACATAATACAATTAAACAAAGGTTCAGTAAATAATGGATAAACTAATGCTACTTTTCTTTCTCTTTGTGATGTCGGGTTACATTCAGTTCCTGTTGTTTTTGTTGATGTCCTTGTTTTGGTGGACATTCATTATTGCTTATGTAATGCAAATAACTTTTAATTGTGTCTATGCTACAGCTCACTTAACAGAATCTTATGTCTCTTCCCACTTACACTTGATTTCTAAACACAAAATTGTTAGGCTATATTGTCATAGGCTTTGACTCTAGAGACTATATTAAAAATTGAATGATTGTGATGGTTCATGACTCATTGCCTAGCTGCTACAAGTCATAAATTCAGTAAGAGCAGGCAGTATGCTGTTATGTACCCAAAGTTGTCGATCTCTCCCAGGCATAGGTGTAACCAAGGGCTTGACCCTACCATAGTAAAAGCAGCAGGACTAAGAATAATAAGGAAGGTGTTGACTTGGGCATCTTGGCCAAGTGCCACCTGAGTACAAGTCTCTGTTTAATAACTGAATTAGTACCAAGCTGCTTGCCAACAATTGGCTGATGTTGTTTTCAGTAGGAAAAATTATGTGAATGAAGATTAGCAGACATTTGAGGGAATTAACCAGATTGCTGGAAATTAGGCATTACATGGGGCTGAGACATAGTAGTGAGATTTTTGCTGCCAGATCTTGCTTGTGAGGATATCAACATTTTTTGTATTTGTTGATGACTGTATTTAGTATCCCAGAATTCCTATGAACTAGAAAAAGTTTTTATTTTCTTCATTCATACCCAGGACTATATTCAGGAGACTGATAGGCTAATAAATTTCTTTTTCTCATGGTATTTCCCAAGCAAAAGTGTTTTGGAGGGTTTTTTTTAGAAATATAGTTTAAGTGAAAAATTTTTAAACACTCCTGCACATCTCAACTCTTCATGTCAACACCCAGAAATGTGGAGATTAAAAAAAACCTGGAATCTGAGTTCCTAGCCTTTGAAAAAACTTTCATATGGCCTTAAAGCCATGAGCAGTATATATCTTGGGTCAAGAGAGTTGAAAAGATACACAGATAAGTCTCTCTGGCACCTTGGTGTACGAATTAATCATCCAAAACTAAGAATGGTTAGTCAGTCTTATATGAATCAGAATTCTTTTCTTAGTCAAATCTAATGCATTTCAGATAGTGACATTAACAGCTTCTAAAAATGTTTATGAAAGTCTCATGATACTTTACTTCAGTAAATGTATATCCACAATGATTTTTTAGGTCATTTTAATCTTGTTTCTTAACCTTATTTGTATGGTCCCTAATCAAAATTAGATCAGATTTAGAGGACTAGAGACCAGCAAATGTTGTCTTTATTCAGAGATGGTTCTTCGGTAACAAAGAACTGAAGTTTACTACATGATATTTCCATTAAAATATATCTTTCAGTGAAAAATGAGAATCTCCTTTAAGCTGTGTATTTATTTTCTTTAGGAATAAGGAAATAGTTTATGTAAAAAAGACTAACTCTGGTGAGAGACGATGAGAAGAAAGCACTGAGAGGTGAACTTCCACCGTTAGACCACTCATTTTTTAAAATCAATGATTCCATTTTCAATATCTTTTTAACCATCTCCCTTGAGCTCCAAGTTTCAGCTGAGTCATTCAAATCTGGATTTATTCACACGAGAAGTCAATGCAAAGAAGATGAAGATGACTGTAAAACTTGCAAGCCTTTGTATTTGGCCAGGATTCTGTTATGTGAAGCCACAAGTCGTAAAAAAAAAAAAAAAAAACAAAATAAAAAAATATCTGATTTGTGTTTGGTACAAAAGACTGTGAAATGGAGATGGGGAAGTAGCAAGAGACAATGAGAGAGTTTTGACCACTAAAGCTGTATTTCTTCTAGTAAACTAAACTTCTGGTTCTTGACTGGTATCCCACATGGTTATCCTAGATTGCAGTTATAGTTGCTGAGAAAAGTGCTGTCAGATAGCAGTTTAGCCCAGGCTAGATATGCACCGCTCTCCACAGAAGCCTATCTCTTTCCACCGATTAAGGAGGGAGCCTAGGGCAACTGTGCATCTAACACAGGAGCCGCAGTTAAGCTAAATGAATGAGGACCATGATAGCCTTCATGCCAGCAAGCTACAGTCTTTGAGGGCTGAGTCCTGCCACTGTCATCAGAGTCAATTATATTCCTGAATAAATCAATTAAATGCTGGTTAACCCCAACAGAAGGAGAGAAAAAGGTCTTTTGTGAGAAGGAGATTGGAATTAAGTTTGTTTCCATAGGAAAATCATGGCTGGACTCCAAGGCGTTTTATAAGTCTGATTTGTTTTTCCTCACGTGTTCTTCTGGTACATTCATCTGCTTATTTGTTTAAGGAATGTGGTGCTGGTGAGAGATGCTGGATTGATGCCTTGGGGAGAACAAAGTCTTTTATTTGTCCCCAGGCATGCTACACCCATGCTCTACAACCACGTGTCTTCTCTCTGACCTGAAAGGACCACCTTTAAGGGTGAAAATGTAGTTTAGTTTCCCGGGCCTTTTTAAACTTGCCCTTTCCTCTGCATCTACCAGCGAAGGCCAGAGGGTCATTAGCTCTTATTTTTATAGACAAGGGCACACTGTCAAAAGTTTCATTTCACATTCAAAGCTTGCTCATAAATTTTGTTGGCCTTGAAATCTCAAAATAGCAGGCTTTTTTTTTTAATGCAGCTGCTGTCTAGGCTAGCAGTACTATTTCTCTCAGAATCTTTTCTGACCCTATTTCAATTCAGGAAATTATGAAGATCATGAAAATAATAATAAAAAAAAGATAAAGTATTAATGACAAGAACATTAAAGTCACTCTATGGCTCTCTCTATATCTCCCTTCCTTAAGTAATTGACTGCAGACCTCAGTCAAAAAAGGCTTGTATGCCATGCTTTGCTCTTACCCAGACTCTTTCTTTTCCTTTATTTTTCTCCACAACCAACAGTCTCGAAGGCGGTTAGCTAAGGTTACCCACTTCTGGGTGTTTCTCTTCATCCTCTGTAGCACTTGTGGCAGTGGAAACCTCATGTAACATTCCTGACCTTCAACAGATCGTTTTTCAGGGAAAGATTAATATTTGATGACACCCCTGCTTTCCCTGCCAAGGCCTTCAAAAAGATTCTGCATGAGAGAGGGAGTGAGAGAGCAAGAGTGGATAAAGAGAAAGAGAGAAAGCAAAGGAAAGAAAGAGAAAGAGAGAAAGGAAGATAAACAATCTTCCCAAACCATCTTTGATGAGTTTTAGGAAAAAATTTTTTTTCAAATTTTCTGTATCGTTGGCTAAGGATGGTTGAAACATGGAGTATTGCATTAGTCTGAAGTACCTATGGGTTAAAGCGCTCTTCTGAAAGCAAGTCCCAGGCTTGGCTTTGTAAGTTGTCTTAATAAAGGGCTTTGATCCTGAGACTTTGAGAGTCCCCATTTCATCTGAAGGACAAACTCCCAACAGTGGGAAGCAGAAGCAGAGTCATAAGCATTTATTTTCTTGACTGAAAACAACCTATGCTCCACCATGGTGGGTTACCCTCCTCTGACATCTCTTCTTCAAAGGAGGGGAGGCTGCTTTGAAAACAATGTCCCAAATCTCCTGCTGGTTATGAGATAAATATCTTTGCTATGGGTCTTTTACGGTACTTTGGGAATCAGAAGAACTTCTGATTTTAAGTGTGTGCTAGTTCCATCTCTCTGTATGAACGGGTCTGAGGATTTGGATATCCAGAGCTCTAAAAGTAAATCTGCTGCAAGTGGTATCTGCAACATCTCATTACTAAAACTGCTAAATCAGAGCTGCTGTGCCTTCCTCTCTTAATGTACTTCTATATTGAATGTGTCAGTAAGCATCTCCCATTTTAATATTTGATAAATATAAAGAGATAGGAGTGCTGCAAAATACTCACTACCTCTCATTAACAAATCTAGGGCATCCTCCTCAAATTATCATGGTGTGCCCTCCCTCCACCTTTTCTCTTTCCAACCCCTCAAAAAAAACAAGCCAAGAAATTTGTTACAGGAAATTGCTGTTATTGCTGTTATTATTATTGTTATTTCTTCCCTCTCCCTCCACCCTATCAGGAGTGCAAAGTCAAAGGACGGTGAAGAGTAATTTGCCTGGAAAGACAACATTTAGGGTGTTCTGACACTGGCGCTGCATTTTTAATATCCACCGCTCTGAACGTGTAATCATTAAAACTTCACAGCTATCATTATATTTATTTATTTATTAGCAGCAACACCACCTCTCCGCTCAGCAGCGTTTCCTGCCTTTCCGATCTCAGCAGCGCCTGACCCCATTTCAGTCAATTTTCCATATCCTGCCTGTCTCGTATCCGCCGAGGGAACACACTGATGCCGTGTTTATGCTAATTTTATGCTCTCTGAGTTGTGTCTGTTATTCAAAGCAGTTGAAGCAGTTATTGCCAGTAATCTTATTTCTGCAAGAGCCCCCGGGGCAGAGCAAGCCTCGGAGCCGGTCCTGCAGACCGCGTCAGAGCCATCACAGCCTGCTGGTAAATGGCAGCTCTTTCCTGCAGAATCTGATATCAGTTACTTCGCAAACACAGTAATAAAATGAAACAAATCAGATTTTCAAGTAAATAAACCAGACTTCAATGGCAACAACAATGGTTAGGACAACAGGATTTTAATAAGTGATGCTATATAGGGGAAAATACTGGAGTGCCTCATCCCTTCTGCTTCTTGCTCTCCCCCTCCTCCACTCCAAAATTTGCTGCCTGAACCCCTTGCAGACTGGAAGAAAAGCAACAAAATAAAATACTATCACAATGGACTCTGCTCTCCTGGTTGATAAAAAAGAGCATTCACTGATGGCATGTATGGAAATTCCCCTGCCAAGGTGCTCTGAGTTACTGCGTTGGACAACAGAAGAATAAGAACATGAGTTGTTATTCCTGTTTTTCTACTCCATAATATCCATGGGAAATTGCATGAGATCTTCCGTGTTAAGGGACAGGCAGATGGTGTCCACTGAGAGAAAGGTGTTGACCTGTTCGGAAGAGCTCAGCATGATTCACAGTTTTTTCACTGCTTTCTTGGGCACCTTGGGCGTGTAATTGACGTATAGGTCTTGAAGTGCCCAGCACCTTTTTGATAAGCCTTTAAAGCAAACAAACTCACTCACTTCCTTGGTGCTTTCCTAAAAGCCAGATATTCAGAAGAAAGAAAAGGTGTTTTATTCTAAAATAGCGCTTAGAGAAAAACTTGAAATTCTGCATTTTCAGATAGCCTCGCCTTGGAAAGTATTTAAAATTTTGTCAGAAAGCCAATAGTTGAAAAAAAAAATTGAATTCTGGCCAATTTTCAGTTGCCAAAAATGCAAACCATTTTTCTCATAAGAAACATTTCCTATAGAAAACTCCAATTTAAGAAACATTTTTCAACAAGAAGACATTTCAAATGGAACATTTTCATGTTTTTCTACTGCCATCAACAGCACTCAGCTTTTATTGTGATGCTTAAGGCCATCTTTTCAGCATACTGTGCTCTTTAGAAACTTGCCCAGTTATATTGAGTCCTTTGTAGCAGCAGGAGCTCCTATATATAAATTTAAATATATGTGTACATATCTGTATACATAAATAAAATATAAAATCCTGCATTTAATTTCTCTGTATTGTAGTTTCTCATCTGTCAAGAGTGATTAATGCTTCAACTTCGTTGCTCTTAAATAATATTTAAACTTTTCTGAAAGTTTCTGTCTGGTCTTCTGTGTGCTAAGCTTCCCAAACAGCAGAAGTTTTACCCTGATATCACCTTCCTCATATTTTGTAGATCTTATATGGGGATTTTAAACTTCACTTTTTTCCTTTGAAATCATACAAGACCGATGGAAGCATCCAGATCACCTGTGCCCTCTCCTGGAGAAATCTTGGTGATATATCTAATGGTAAATTAAATGTGCCCTGACCGTTCAAGATCCCTGAAGCCAATTCACAATGATTGGCCACATCCATTACATGAGCTCTTGATCCCCAAAACACTATGTGGCCCCATGCAAAATGCACATTGGGAATGATTCCTGGTCCAGGAATCGTTGCTATATCTCCTGAGCCAAAACCACTGTAACATTTTACTGTCATCAGCAGTGGAGTTTCAAAGTCTGGGAATGTTTTCTGGAACTATTTCATTTTATACCACATACATAGCCCATGCTTTTTAGTCTTCTCTCATCCAAAGATGAGCAGAATTTGTGAGAGTATTTTTTCTGGTTTTGACTTTATCTGAATCAAGTTGTTACAGAGGTAATAGGTTTCAATAGCCTTCAGTTGTGGCAGTGCAAGCCAAAGTGGAAACCAGAGGAGTTACTCAAATCAGTGACACTGAGGGCAGATTTTGACTCAGCTTCTGTAAATCACATCTGTATGTTAACATTAACTAAGTTCAAGACCTTGGCATTTTTCCATTCCTTGAAATATAATTTTTAAATTTGTCTATATTGAAGATTTAGCACTGATCTAAATAGACGAGTAAAACACAAAAGACCTGGGCTAAATCCAGGAGAGCTTTTTCTTGACCTCCCAGGCCAGAATTTCACCACCGCTCTCCTAGCTTGGCTGTTGAACTGCCTGTTGAGTGTGTTTAGTTTGTACAAATTGCTGCAAAGAAGCGACACCAAAACTAACACTGGAATTACACACAGTGTAGCTGCCCTCATCCTAAAGCAGATCGCAGGACCAAATGTGTCCTGTTGGACTTGATGACCTCAAGGGTCTTTTCCAGCCTAAACGATTCTATGATTCTGTCATTCTATTAATTGTGCCGCCCTATCTGCTGAAAAGCTGTACTTCTTGTTAACTTTGACAGCACTGTTGCATACAGGAGACAAAATATTTTTACCCCTAGCTGTTCCTAAACTACTGTAAATGGCAAATAAGTAAGAGTAACAATGAGAACATTTTTTACAGGGACTGAAATAAGTGGCATTTTTTCCCCCACTGAATGATTTTCTCCTGAGCCTTTTTATTTTTCTTCCACACACATTTTAGATCTCTTCCAGTGGAAACCTGCGCACTCCAAGAAGAAAAACATTCTACATGTTCAATCTTTTTAGAAGCGTGAGCATCAATTGAGTTTTGATCCTTAAGAATGAAAATGTTCATAAAAATGACTTTTTGAAAACATTTCCATATGAGAATAATCTAGCTCCTTTAAGGTGAAAAAAGAAGCAGAGTATAATCTGCCTACTTCTGGACAGATGTTCCTTGCAGTAGTCTCATTTGACAAGGAGATATTTCTGCATTCATGAAAAAAATGGCAGTTGATTGGATGGTTCTATAGACTTCTAGGCTCATAAAAATATTCAGAATATATATATGTATATATAACCCTAGATTAAAATTAATTTGATGGATGCCGTCAATGTTATTCCTTCTGAAGCAAAGTAAAAAGTTATCCTGTCTTTGATAAGAGCAGAATCGGACCACTTAAACTGAATGAAAGTCTTTTATTTTTCTTTACATCAACCTTCTTTACATCATTCTGGAAGGAGGAGACATCTGAGAACGAGCATATATGTCTAAGGTCCTCCATCCAATATTACTTTCATGTTTTGGCATTTCATACCATTCATAATGGAACGTAGAAAAAAAAATGTCTTCTGAGTTTTCTGTGTTTTTTTATTTAATAATGCCTGCATATGTAAATACAAATATAAATACAGTCTAGGCGTCTAAAGCTTTGACAGCATTTTCAAGTATGCTTTGGCAGGAAATATTCAAGACCCGCCTGGACAAGGTCCTCTGCAGCCTGCTGTAGGTGACCCTGCTTTGGCAGGAGGGTTGGACTAGATGACCCACAGAGGTCCCTTCCAACCCCTAACATTCTGTGATTCTGAAACTCCTTTTTAATATTAATGACAAATCACTAGATTTATGATATCCAAAGAAACACAATTTTCTGTTTCTTTACTTATTTGTTTTACATGTTTAGAAGCATTTTAGGTTAGGAAGATGAGTATATAATACTTATTTGATCCATCAGGCTGCAATTTCCAGGGGTTGTAATGTCTCTTTTTCAATTCAAGCTAAAGGATTCTGTTGTGCAGCACTGAGGAAGGTGATCACTGGCCACCTGACCCACAATACCAGTGCGAGAGTTTTTGGACACTGGGTATCTAAGCTCAGGGACATAGCTCCAAACATCTGGAGAAATATATATGATATATGCTACATCATGAAACTGTAGAATAGCACTCATTCTTTTTTCTGCTAACAAAATGAACATCATAGAGCTGGGCTTCACTGAGTATTTTATTTTCTAGAAAGTGCAAATCCAAGAGAGCAGTAACTATCTGAGGATGTGGTTCATTTTGGAAAATTCTTACAAACACTTAAACAGGGGAAAACTGTATTCTACAGTGACATTTTAATTTTTTTTCCAGAATAGATTTAGAGATTTTGACATGATAAATAAAAGTGAAAAGAGGAATGCTACTAATAGATCATTCACACAAAATTCTGTAGGACAAAGCTACAGTTGTGACACAAACCTGGAACAGTGCTCCAACCAGTGGCATAGAAGATCTTCATGAACCTGCATTAATTGAGCTGAAGCAAACAGCTGTCAGGATACTCTCTAAAGCACCAGGCTATTCAGCATTTCTCTCTTCTTCTTCCAGACAATCATTAGCTTTTTTTAACCAACTGATGCAGCACACAGAAGAAAAAAGAAAGGAGGAAGTCATATTTTGAAGTTTAAAAACATCCTTAAATTGTCTCTGTAACTAATGAAGAGACATATGTGTCTCAAGCTCCTGATAGCATAGGTGTCTAAGCTAAGTGGGATATACAGTCTCTTGGAGGCCTCCTGCATAGGATCTTCATGTTTCAATCCCAACTCCAGATGTGGAAGAATCCAGTCTTTCCTCTGCCTGATGCTATCCCAAATCTCCCTTTTCTCTTCAAGACAAAAAATTAGCCTTGTCATTTCAAAGAAAAATAGGCTAATTTTCCTGTTACTGCTCAGCTCCTTGTTGCATCAAAGAAATCACCTTATTTTAAACAGATTATTTAAATTACATATATTTTCCTTTTTTTTTTCATTTAGCTTCTTTTATTGTATTATTTATTTCCATGGCAGAAAGGAGATGTTTGAATGTATCAGTTATTTCTCATTAGAGAGACTGGTATGCTACATAACACAGTGACAGGCCAGCTAGCTTCATTACCTTCAAAAATTAGTTTACTTAGAGTTGTAGGTTCCTTGTTCCGAAGATATTTAGGCCAATTTTCTATAGACAAGTTTTTCTTCCATCCATTGTGCATGTCCCAGCGTAACACAAGCTCTCACAATTGGAATAAATAGGTTGAGTTGTACCTCCAATGCAACCATTATTACAGTAAAACAAAGGAAAAAAATTCCCAGGCCTGAAATTTTATCTCATCCTTTCACATGGAGTCTGGAGGAATGTTCCTAGATTACACCAAAGAATCTGAATTCTTTCCATGATACAGACATCAGCAAGAGTACTGCTTATTTCTTTTTGACAGAATAGTCTTAAAAAAACAACTCTTCACCTGATCTTTAGATCCATATGGCTGCATATCCTCATTCAGCAGCAAGAAGAAAATGAAAAATGCAAAAGATAAACAACCCACTGCTATAGTGGACTTTTGCTAATGTTAAGAAATGCTAATAACTTAGAGTCAAAGATTTCCTTTTATTGAACCTAATAAAGATCTATCATTTCTCTCACCCTCTTCCTCTCCAAAATGTTCGCTATTTGCCCTAGACTGAACACTACTAGTTGGATGACTTTCAAATATTTTTTCCTTCCTGTTTCTCTTAATTTGGCTGGAGGTGCTATGATCCATGTGAATTGTAGCATTGATTTCCTAAGAAGAAAGCATATCACTTCTTTCTCTCTGATGAAGAAGAACACACGCACATGTACACATATGCACATATGCACACAGACACACTATTTTAAGTCCCAAATATTGTGTTGAAGCATTTCTCCCTCACATATAGGCTTGGGAAGAATTCAGTGCTAAATAAATGCTGCCTCAAACCAGGCAAGATAAAACATAAATCATTGCATTAAAAACCTCTAACAAGTCTATCTGCTTTTTGAAATGACTGGGAGATGAAAGAGAGGAGTCTCATTTAAGAAGGCCCAGCGGAACAGTTCTGCATTTATATAGCTGTTATCAAAAGCAATTCATTTGGAGATCAAATAGACTGACAGATAGGACAAGCAGGGGATCACTACTGCCTTCAGGCAGCCAAAAGCAAGGATGGTTTCCCAGTACCATCACTAATATTGGGTCTAGTCAATGCTCATGTCTATTATGGCTCTCAGTAACAGCCAGCTGAATGTTAATATACACTTCTTAGGCTCCAATTCGATGCTAATTTGTAGCTGAGAGAGTAAATGGCGTACATCCCTTTCACTGACTTTTCCTTTTCTTTTTCTTGTAGGAGTACCTCCTTTTGTAATCATTGTGTGTTTGATTAATATTTACTTCTTAAAAAGAAAATGCCACTGAAGACAAAAGCAAGAAAAGAGAATGGTCTTCCCAGTGCCCCATTAGCAATGTGCTGTGGCGTATAGGCAGACAGCACCTCTCTTCATTACGTGCTGGAGATGTGCTGCTGCTTCTGCTGCTTATTTACAGAAAAAGCTCGATGTTATTTTCTCCTTTCAAAAAAAAAAAAGAAAAGCAATGCATCACCCCAAGTCCGGCTGCAATATCTCCAGTGCAGGGATTCAGAACACCCATAAGGAAAACTCACTTTTTCCTTTCCAAAAACACTATCCACTTCCACTGGGGTAAGCATAAAGACTTATTCTGATCTTAGCCATGTGAAATATGTTTACAGCACTAAATAACAAAGGGTGAAAGAGTGATCCCTGGTTTTCAGATCAGGTAGCTCAGAAGCGGCTTGCGTTTGCACAGTTCAGGACAAAGCTCCTCAAAATGAAACTATCTAATCCACACCACATCACAGTTACAACTTCTCCAGATCCCATGAGATGCCTCCATGGCCCTAAGACAAGAATTTTTTTTTTCAGTGAGGTCTGCTTTATGTCCAGAATGATGATTTTATTGCATCACACTGAGAATGTGTGTTGCATGCCTTGGGGTATAGTGTGAAAGGAATTTGGGATGCTGCAGGATATAAAGTCTGCAAAGGACACTATTCCTCCTAATCAAATGCGGACATAGTTATACCCCAAGCATCTTATGATATATTTGAACAAGGAAATAGGGAACCACATGGGCTGGACTTCTTGTTGCTTACAGAAATCAGTGCTCTGTGATATGCAATTGGATTGAAAAAGTGGGATTTCATGTTTCTGACTGAATAAAATAACAGGTGAAAACCAGCAGAAATTCAAGAATTTGGAAGATGGAGTGAGACTGAACAGAGCATAGCGGGGTGATGTTTGCGGTCAACTTCTTTTCTATGTCTTACTATTTATTTCATTTTAATGTCTTTATTATATTTCATTTTGCATGGTCAGATGCAGCCATCACTGTACGAAGAGCACTGGAGTCTTATCAATGGGTGCTGTAGGAAGACAGCAAGAAACAGCTAGACTAGATATCTTTTCCCAGGAGAAAAGGGTCGTGGGAGTTGTGGAAGGAGGAGAAGATCAAAGAATCAAAAGTGACAGAAAAAGGCGGAGTGGAGAATACATGAAATGGAGTGCAACAGTTTAAAGTAGAAGATAATATACAAATTTAGGATTTAAGGCTTCATATTAAACAATATATACACATTCCTTACAGGCAGTGAACCAGCTTTAAAAATTTGTCTCTTAAGTCCTACAAAATGCCCTGCTTCTGGTGCATAGTCCCCTTTTCTTCAATGCAGAACTGCAAATTGAGTAGACTGACTTAGCCTGGAAAGGGATGCCGAGAGGGTGAAAAGGGAATAAGGGTACACAGGGAATGACTGTTCACTGTCTCCTCCAGTAAAAGGACTAGAAAGTATAAAACAAAAAGCTCAAGAGACAGGTTTGAAACAATCTAAAGAACTGCTTCTTCCAAGAATACATCAGTAAACAGATGCATTTGTTGCTGTATGATGACAAGACGACAAAACTTACACAGGGTGAAAAAACACTGGGACAAATATATGGCAAGAAATCATCAAGGAATGTTAAATAGAAATGGGTTTCATCTGAGCTGTAAGTCACAGGAGAGTGGGGGAATATGCCAGGGAAATACCAGCCTCTGCTATCTTGCTGCTTCTGTTCTTTCCTTGGCACTCTGGCCACTACAAGTCACTAGGCAAAATGGATCTTTGATGTGGACCAGCCAAATTATACTTATGTCCCTATTACAAGAATTCTCTTCCCACAGAAGCACAGAATGGTGGGGGTTGGAAGGGACCTCTGTGGACCATGTAGTCCAACTCTGCCAAAGCAGTGTCACCTAGAGCAGGTTGCACAGGACCTCGCCCAGGCAGATTTTGAATATCTCCAGAGAAGGAGACTCCACAACCTCTCTGGGCAACCTGTTCCAGAGCTCCTTCACCCTCAGAATGAGGAAGTTCTTCCTCATGTTCAGATGGAACTTCCCAGGCTTCAGCTTGTGCCCATTGCCCCTTGTCCTGTCACTGGCCACCACTGAAAAGAGTCTGGCCCCATCCTCTTGACACCCACCCTCAAGATATTTATCGGCATTTCTAAGGTCCCCTCGCAGCCTTCTCTTCTCCAGGCTGCACAAGCCCAGCTCCATCAGCCTTTCCTCATAGGAGAGATGCTCCAGTCCCCTCATCATCCTCGTAGCCCTCCGCTGGACTCTGTCCAGTAGCTCCTCATCTTTCTTGAACTGGGAAGCCCAGAACTGGACACGGTACTCCGGATGGGGCCTCACTAGGGCAGAGCAGAGGGGGAGGAGAACCTCCCTCGACCTGCTGGTCACACTCTTCTTGATGCATCCCAGAACACCATTGGCCTTCTTGGCAACAAGGGCACACTGCTGGCTCATGGTTAACCTGTCGTCCACCAGGACACCCACGTGCCTCTCCGCAGAGCTGCTCTCCAGCAGGTCCACCCCAAGCCTGTACTGGTGCATTGGGTTGTTTCTCTCCAGGTGCAGGACCCTGCACTTGCCCTTGAATTTCATCAGGTTCCTCTCTGTCCAACCCTCCAGCCTATCCAGGTCTTGCTGGACAGCAGCACAGCCTGCCGGTGTATCTGCCACACCTCCCAATTTTGTGTCATCAGTAAACTTGCTGAGGGTACAGTCTGGCCCTTCATCCAGGTCACTGATGAAGTTGAATAAGACTGGGTCAAGTATTGACCCCTGGGGGACACCACTAGTTACAGTCCTCCAACTAGGCTCAGCGCCGCTGATGACAACCCTCTGAGCTCTGCCATTCAGCCAGTTCTCTATCCACCTCACTGCCCACTCACCCAGCCCACATTTCCTGAGCTTGCTAAGAGGAAGCTATGGGACACAGTATCAAAGCCTTGCTGAAATTGAGGCAGACAACATCCACTGCTCTCCCCTCATCTACACAGCCAGTCATGCCATCATAGAAAGCTATCAGATTGGTCAAACATGATTGCCCCTTGGTGAATTCACACGGACTACTCCTGATAACCTACTTTTCCTCCACTTGATTGATGATGACCTCCAGAACAAGCAACTCCATCACCTTTCCCGGGATGGAGGTGAAGCTGACTGGCCTGTAGTTCCCTGGGTCCTCCTTCTTGCCCTTTTTGAAGACTGGAGTGACACTGGCTTTTCTCCTGTCCTCCAGGATTTTTCAAAGATGATCGAGAGAGGCTCAGCAAACGACATCTGCCAGCTCCCTCAGTACTCGTGGGGGCATTCCATGGGGGCCTATGGATTTGTGGGAGGTTCTCTGCTGGGTCTTACGCTTTGTTCCATAACCCAATCATCCTGCAGACAGTTTTCCTGCAGAGTTGTTGGTCTGCTGACCTGAGAACCTATTCATGGGTTATATAAAAAACACTGTTATCAAAACAAAACCATGGTCCTTTCAGTACAGCCAGCTCCATGGTAAGGAGCTGCAGCGCAATACTTGGATACGAAAATAAAAGGGATGAAATACTAATTATGGTAAGACTTCACAAAAAAGGCTATCTGCCCCCATGAGAGTCCAGGCCTCCAAGCTAGTCTCTCATGGAACAAAAGTAAGTTGTCAGATTTGAATAACTTCCCTGCATGTAGATAAGTCCTCAAATTTCTACACCTCCCTGCCCCTCCCCCCCCCCATTTCCTCTCCTCCCTCTCTTCAGTTTTGCAAACAAGAAAAGAAACACTAGGAGCTATTTCACTGGATAACCATGCAAATGAAACAGGAGATTTAAATGTCTTAGCAGGGAGATCAGAGACACAGTTGGAAACAGCTGTAAGGGGCATTGGAATGATTATAAGGGAGTAGGCTGGGTGTATTATTTGGCTTGGTGACTTCATTAATGATATTCCGCATCAGGTGCTCAGCTGGTGTAAATCAGAAGAGCTCTGCTGTGCCTGCTTACCCCCTCTGAGGATTCACTTATTTGTCCTGAATATGGAATTCTACATCATTCTATTTTGTTTTTCTCCACTGCGTTGGTCTCCAGGCAGCATTCTGAGAAGTGGAATTTAAGACGTGAGAACTTATTTTGTTAGATGGATTTTAACAAATTCGAGGTATATATGTTGTCTGGAAGATTTTGAGGTCTTATCAGAGTCAAAATCTTGAGTTTTGATTCTTCTTGCACACCTGTAAATGAGATCTAGGGATACAGGATTGTTACACAGCTGGTACTCAAAGGTGCTGAGTCTCTTGTTATTCAAAATAATTGTTGAAAATGTACCAACCACAGCTCTTTGTCCACACAGCAATACCAAATGCCTGTGTAAAATTCAATAGGAACTGTCACTTTTGAATTTTGTGGTCTCTCTTAAATATTTCCTCAAATGAAATAAAAATGAGATAGGAGTAGTTCATTTTTCTCTTCTCCACTATTTTTACAACAGATACGGAAGTCTTGCTCTGTCGGTATTTTTATTGTTTTTAAAGTGCAAGAATCTTTAGCAAAAAGCAGAAATATGGTTCCTCCTGAAAGAAATTCTCCTTTGAGTCATTTTTCACACAATTCACAATGTCTCCCTTGCTTTTGAATCTATACCTTTCAGGGTTGTTTTTTTTTTCATTTGGGGAAGATGGGGAGAAATAAGCAATCATTAGAGACAACGTGCCTGACAATATATGTCCAAAGATTCAGCCATTTTTGTTGATGGAGGTGTATCTACGGGTGGAATAGGTAGGGAAGAAAGACAAACCACTTATCTTCATGTAACCAGTGGACACACAAATTTCAGACTAAGCAATGAAAGCAACTTCATCTGCATTCAGCAGTCAAGGTGTCAGTGGGAAGACTCATATCAATAACAGCAAGCTTCTAACTCCTTTCATAAAAGGAGATGACCCCACCTTTCCCAGTCAAGCCAAGAATGCATGTCCCAGACAGTGCATGTTCCATGGCTTCCCCTGCCCACCCATTTGGTTGGAAATCCAGCTAACACAGGGGAAAAATTTTTGCCTATAAAGTGGTGGAAAACAGACAACTTTGGTCAATGTCCTCAAAAAATATTGTAATTCAGAAAATCATTGAAAGCTTTTGGGATTTGATTATCCAAAGAAAATTTTAAAACTAAGGTGTTTCAATAAGACAGTTGCCGTGAAACTGGTAAAATTTAGTTCAATATTTAGTTTCCCATCAAAAAAGAAATGCTAAAAACTTTGGTCATCCTCCTTTACAGATCTAGCACAGAACATCAGTATCTTCCATAAATATTCTGGTTATCAGGGCAAAATCAGAAAGAAAAGACGATAGACTCATCAAATCATTTAGGTTGGAAAGCAACCCTAAGATCATTGAGTCCAAAATTTAACCTAACACTGCCAGGTCCAACACTAGACCATGTCCCTAAGTGCCACATCACTTCTTTAAAGTACCTCCAAGGTGGTGATTCAATCACTTCCCTGGGCAGCCTGTTCCAATGCCTACCCACTCTTTCAATGAAGAAATTTTGCCTTATATCCAATCTAAACTTCCCCTGGTGTAACTTGAGGCCTTTTTGTTTTGTCCTATCACCTGTTATATGGGAGAACGGACCAACCCCCACCTCGCTACAACCTCCTTTCAGGCAGCTGTAAAGAGCAATAAGATCTCCCCTGAGCCTCCTTTTCTCTAGGCTAAACAACTCTACAGTTTCCTCAGCTGCTCCTCACAGGACTTGCTCTCTAGATCCTTCACCAGCTATATAGACAAATATACAGCACTGCAAACCTTTCTCCTACAGGGAGATTAAAATAATGTGGATGCTAAGCAGAAAGACTGAAATTCTGTTTAAAGCTCTGAAATCCATAACTGCTTTTTTTTTCGGCCCTTCTTCTGTGGGCCTGTGAGCAAACTGATGCACTTCATCTCTGTTTGCATTGCTCACATGAAACTGTGGGGCTGACTTTATCTATATCTGTGAGGTAATGTGGATATTCTTGTTCGGAAAGCACCTAAGAAGAGCAGAGTTGCATTGTCAGTGCTGAGACTGAACAGTTGTTCTTGACCAGTGGAGCTTGGTACAGGCAGCAGACGTTTTGGCTATATGGGGTGAATGGGAGCTTGTTCGTGATGAACTTTCAAAGTCATTGGTTCATGGAGGTGTCATTTCAAGAAGCATCACCGCAGAGGCTGATAGAATGCTGATAGAATTATACACCAAATGGCACAAACCCCTGAACAGAAGGCATAAGCAAAGGGTATATAAAACATGCAGTCCTCAAGATGATGGTGCTATTGGAAGCTCCTTCTTGGATAAGGTCTAGGGACTCTTGTTAGTCCAAACTGAATCTGCGTACTCCATTGCAAAGTTCAGAGGACTCTCTCATGTGGTGCCAGAAAGACAAAATTTTACCTGTCTTGATCAGTCACCTCATGAGCAGGTACCAGCAAGTTCTTTTAATGTCCTATGGCCCTCTTCGTGCAAAGAAAATGTCCACATTTTAAGCCTTCAGTGCTTTCATTTCACAAAAAAACTGTTCACAGGATAACTTCAGGCTGGAGCTATGAATCTGTTTTGCCTTATTTACATGAATTTTCCAATGAGTCCTTCAGGAGGTATCATACTTAGCACTTCCCAAAGGAAATAATGTGTATAAAATTCACACAAAATCCTTCTTTCTCGAGAGTATTAGTAGACATCTCTCTATTGTGCTACTCCAGAATATTATTAACTAATATAAAAGCCTTAAGATGAAGGATAATTGCCTCACTGAACTAAATATCCTGAGAGGTGTGGGGAGTAAAAGTGAAGTGGTTTTAAAGGATAGTCTTGGGGTTTTTTTAATTTCTGATATATCCATGGTGATTAAGATCACAGCTGAACTGTCTTAGCCTCTGCAGCAATCTTACTACAAGAATATGATTTTAATCTGTAATCTTGTAATACACCTATTTATCAAGCAATATTAATGACCCTTGCATATGTCATATCTTGGTAGAGCAGAGGAGGAATTTGATGGCTTAATGCAATTTTTTGTACTTTTGAAGAGAGTAAGGCCAGAGCTAATCTGAAAAGCAAGTTTATGTCTGAGCTCAAGCTTTCCAGTCTACCAATTAAAATGCTCATTGCAGAATATATAATTCTTCTAAACTTTACAAAAATGGAAGGTTATTTGAACCTGCATTCTTGGAGTTACAAAACTATGTTTGACACAATAGTTTGTATTTTACAACTGTTTGTACTCCTTAGATCTGGGAAGGAGTTAACCTGATGGATGGCTTTGAGAGAAGGCTTGTGTGAACATAAGCAGTAAGTTAACCACATTTACTGTTTAGGCCTTTTGTGAACCTGCATGCCCAGAGGATGGACCTCATGGACTTGGATGGGTTTTGGAATTAGTCCAAAAGACACACAGGTAGTTGCTGCTACACCCATTACTTAACATTTCTTCAGAGACAGCACCTAGTACTTCACTGGAAACATCTCTCACATTGAGGAGCACCTTGTGAGGAGCAAGTCCGGAGATTAAGTCTCATAAGATAAGAAAAACATGCCTTAGCTTCCTAATAACGCAGTCAGAGTTTCAAAGATTGTTCACCAAAGCTCTGTAAGATGACATAATCAGGCAGGTAAGGTTTAATTGTATGGGATTTTTCTTAATATTCGAGGGTTGAAACAGTCCTAGATGGATAAAGAGGATTGGAAAGTGGTGTTAGAGGTGTTCCTTGCTGCCTTGCTTCCTTTCCTGGGCTCTCTCCTGTTCTCCCCTTGCCGCCATAGGATATGGTATTGCCTCCCTCAGAAAACCTCTCCCAGGATGAGGGATGAGGTGGCACACAGCCTCTCTTCCCTCTTTCCTCTTCCTACATCCCTCACCATCCAAGTTGCAAGAAGCATCTTCCTTTTGTCCAGCAACACTTCCTGCTCTCCCAGGTTTTCCAGAGCTTTGCGAAAATGAAGCAGGATGGGAAAAGGAGGTGGGATGGTCCAGCTTCTGAAAGAAAAAAGGAGATTGCTGGACCAGTCCAGGAGCCAGAGCAAACCCTCAGGGTTCACATTATTGTCTTCTGTCTACTGTCAAGGGTGATGGTGGGTGCGAAGATGACTAGAGACCTCTGGCGATTGTGCCCCAAGGAGGGAAGGAAGCATTCAAACAAAAACATCTAGTCTTCTGGTCAAAACTGTGGCAAAGACCTCCCACAATCCCCTCCTCCCTTACTAAACTATTTGCTGATATCTTCACTCTTAATGTCCCAGTAGCTGCTCTCTGAATTTGCCTAGCTTACAGTGTTTTTTCTATACAAAAGAAAAGTTCTTTATTTTCAAAATAGTGTTTCACCTGCATGTATATTTAGACTGTGACCGTGTCATAAGATCAATACTTTCAGAGGTGTTTTATTCCACTGTAAGATGAAGATAAGAGTAAGAGACACAAGGTAAGGCATTTTCTGCAGGTGCCCATTGCTGGCTCCAGAAAAAGCCTAAAAGTGATGAATTTATACTGGGCATTTAATTTTTAGCTGCTTAAAATCCCTGCTTTTTTTGCTATAAAAAGTATTTTCCCCATGTGTACTTCCTTCATGCACCTTCTACAAAATTATAAAAAATATTTCTTGAACTGCAGACATCAAAACCAGAAGCAGTATCAGTCCTAGAATAAAAGCAACCTCTTCATATTTAAAAGCTTTGTGTCTATGCAGCAAAATAACTTTAGCTTCTTTGCAAGACCTTTATCCTAACAAAAATCATCTGTAGTTATTATCTATCATGACGACAAGCTGTTTTCAGTCACCAGCCGTCAGAAGAGAAACTCTGCATAGTAAATACAGCCATATCCCTAAGTAGAATTTTTCTGTCCTTATAATAAAATGTACCTCATTTGTCTGAACATGGTTGATCCACCGATCACACAACATAAGGGCTCTGTCATCTTATTTTATTTATCATCCCTTGAATCTCCATCTCATTAGCCAATTGGCTGAATACCAAATGTTAGATTATCTTTGTGTTTATAGATAAAACATTGCTAAAGTAGCATCAGGACAAAACCTGATCCCTCTGTGACCAGACTAGAAACAGACCTGCTCAGTAGTGACTTCTATAAACACATTTTGAGGCTGTCAACCTATTTTTAATCTACTTAAGGTGCACCACGTTAATTTTGTGTATTTTTTTTCTAATTTTGTAATCAAAATGTCACGGTATACCTAGTCAAATGCCTCACAGACGCCTGTTGCTTAAATACTGCTATCTTTATCAACTGAACTCATAATCTCATCAGAAAAAGAGCTATCAATTTGATTTGACAGGACCTATTTTCCATAAGCCTGTGTTGACTGGCATTCACTAGATGTCCCTGCTTTACTTCTGAGTATGGGGGACTCAGGGGTACAAGGGAAGAGGGTTTGCCACAGCATATACATCTGCAGCTTCAAATTCAAGCACCAATTGTCAACTTGTCTCCTGGAGACTACGGCAGTCTGAAATGGCCCTGAAGTTATTTTATGCTTTGCTCTCTCCAAATCAAGACTGTCCTGTCTAGAAATCCAAGAAGGCCTTTCTCAGTCTCTGTATAAATAATTCTTTCATACAGCCAACATTATTAGTCATAGTGTGCAATCGGTTCTGTATTAGAATAGTAAAGAAGCCCACTGGCAGTGTGAAATGACTGATCTCCGGTGTGGATGTATCTAGAGCGCCAAATCCCAACAGCCGTCTACCTTGAGGCATGGGAGAATTTAAGTTGGTGAGGCGGAGGAGGGATTGGTGATATTAGGGAAGCTGACAATTTGTGTGACATGACAGCTCTTCTGCACGGACTGCACTTTTCTTTTCCTTTTTTCCTTTAACCCTCAGCACCTTGCAAGTGAAACCAGTCTACATACACTTATTATTTCTATTTCTATTTCTATTTCTATTTCTATTTCTATTTCTATTTCTATTTCTATTTCTATTTCTATTTCTACTTCTATTTCTACTTCTATTTCTACTTCTATTTCTATATTTCTATTTCTATCACTATTACTGTTCTCACTATTACTCTTTTGTTTCAAGGGTGGTTTCAACGGCAACTGGGATGCTAGCATTCAGCTGCACTTCAGAAATAATTAATTAGAAACAGCCTCAGTGCTTAGAATCCTGAAGTCTGAGTAGGCGAAGTGGACTGAGGTATAGAGAAAAGCTGTATTAGCATTCTGATTTTGCACGTGAGAAGCTGAGGGGAAGAGACATTAAATGTGTGGCCTAAGGTCGGAGAGGGGAATTGGTGGCAGGATGCAGACTTGAACTGAGGACAGTTGATATCCAGCGCAATGTATAAGCCGCAAGTCTTGCCCTGCATTACTTTTTCAGTGTTGCCTGTCTCCATTTTCCTCTCTGAAACAGGTTTAGATAACAGAAATGGTGTAGTGAATTTGTCTGAGGACAGATCGCCAAGGGAAATGGGTGCTTTTGATGATTTCTTCTCCACTTGTTCCTAGTGCAAACTTCAGTGAGTTGCTTAACTCTTCCCTGCTTTGTGTCATTTGTCCCTGATTCATGGACGATGGCATAGCTTTTCCTCCAAAAGGGGTTAGGAAAAGCATTGATTAGGGCTGGTAGTACTCTACTATTTCTTTTTGAAGGGAAAACCTGAATTTAAAAAAAATACCAGAGATGTGTATTTTTTTTTAAATGACGAAAACATTTTCTTTAGAAATACTACAAATTTTTCCATGGTTTTCAGGGAATCCATAGACCCTTAGCCTGCTTGAAATGAAGTGCTGTACTCAAGTCTTGTAGGACCTGTGAGATGGGAACCTTGACTGACCTTGCAGTTAACTCCCAGGACCATCAGACAGCCAAAGCCCTGAATCCCTGTAACCTCTTAGGAGATGCCTTAGGTGGGGAAACTACACAATCTCAGGACCTCCACCTCCAAGGTGAGGTGGTACTGGATGAGTTACTGCTAGGAGAGGCATTTACAGAGCAAGGAACTATTTTCAGAGGGAAAAAATTGCCACAAGACCTCTACTTGTGCAGTATTTGTGCACTCCATTGTATTTTTCCCATGAGAAAATGGCTCATGATGAGCTGGGAACTGATCAGTGAAAGACCCCACTGGAAGTAGGAAGTGCACAGCTGGATTAAGCTGAAATGCCTGTTTGACAAGTCTAGAAGTCAGCCATCTCATCTAAGTTATTCAGGTAACACCCGAAGAGAGACAGGCACTTCAGTGGGGTGATTTGGCCCATCCTGCAATAGCTGTATATGAAAAGTGAAGTGAAGCACCCTTCTGAGTGAATACTTGTCTATATTAAGTACACACAAGGGGGAAATAGATTAGACCAGACACCTAACTTCTAACAATTAGGAGTAATGAGTGTAGATGAAAGGTAGGTGGTCTCGGTTTTGCTCCTACACTGAATGTCTCAGAGAGCAATGGTCCAGTGCTTCCAGGATCACACACTCAGATGGAGAGCTGGTTAATCAGTGACTTTTTGACAAAAATATTCTCCAGTGCCACGTCTCTGGAGTAAAGGAAAATTTGTTTTATGTTCAGGGTTTGTCTCATGCATGTATTTCACTCATCCCAATTTGAACCTCTACACTGCCTGGATAAACAGATATAAATGTCTTCACACACCAAAAGAAACACATTATTTTGTGGTCTATCTATGAATATCACATCAACCATGATTTTACTCAGCAACAAGAAACCTTAAATTAAAAGCTTCCATTTCTGAAAATTTAACCTCTCACAGGAGGCCAAGACTCATTCTCACAGAAACAAAGGTATTAGGACACAAAAAAGAACTTCTGATGCCTTTCACTTGGGAATAGAGTTTCAGACTTCAGTACATCTTATAATTTACCATGCAGTTTTAGATTAAACAAGTGGATACTGAATCATATTTGGACTACTAAGCTACTCAGCCCAGTGGTGGACATGAAGATAAAAAGTCCCAATGGGCAAGTCTTAAAAGAGAGTTGCAATTTATGCTTCAGCTAATCATTGTTTCTGTGTCTGAAAACAAGAAGAAAGCAGAAGGCATAACAGAATGAAATGTAGCATCCTTCTCTCTGCAATGCACGTCTTTTCTCTGGGATTAAAATAGGGTTTGCATTTTAAATTTTCATTTACTAAACAGAAAAATATTTTACTAGGAGGGAATGGTATTACAGAGAAATGATTCTTTGTGTGCCCTCAGGCCTGGTGAAGACAGGATTTGATTTGCTGTGTTAGGCTGGAATCTGGATTGATACACAGAGATGAGAAGGTGTTTAATAAAATTTACATTTCATTTTCTCACTTGACACCAGTCTCCTGTCACTCACTGAATGAAGGGAATACGACAAATAACTTTTGTCAGCACCTAGACATGGAGAGACGGTCAGAGGGGGAGGCAGAGCAAGGGTGGGGTATTTTTAGCATCATTCGCTTTGACGGCTGCGAGACTTGGCGTGCCTTGAGCACTGGCTTCATCTTTAATGTACTTTGTAAGGGAGAGGTGTATCAAGAGGAAAAGCACAAATTAATCCGGCCACACCTGGGGATGGACAAATGACCTACTGGGAAATGAATGAGATGACCTGCGCCCAAAGCAGCAGAGCATTTCAGCGCATGCTCCACGCTCAACATGCAAGTAGCTCCTATCTCTGACAAACACAGTCTGATCTGGCTCGAATCCATCTTCCACAGTGCTGCACGAAAGGTCCTTTTCCACACTCTTGTTTTGGCTGTGTCACCTGTTTCTGTTCTTCTTTGCCTACTGATCCCAAATTAAAGTGACTGGGTTTAGTATTAAACCCTTTCATCCCTGATTTTTTTCAACCTGAATTTACATTTCTAATTGAAGACCCAAGATCAGAGTGCCAGGCAGCCTGGTCTCACTCTTCATTCAGTGCTTCAGAGAAATTATTTTTCCCAGAGAAAACTAAATCCCTCTCTGGTAACACCAGAGTTAGCTCCCACTGCTGAGGTGCAGTATATAGGACTTATAGGTCATCTAGTTCCAACCCCCCTGCCATTGCCAAGGACACCTTCCACTAGACCAGCTTGCTCAAAGACCCATCCAAACTGGCCTTGAACACTTGCAGGGAGTGAAACAACTCTGGGCAACCTGTGCCAGTGCCTCACCAGCCTCATAGTAAAGAATTAATTTCTTATATCTAATCTAAATCTAACCTCTTTCAGGACCTTGCACTTGGCCTTGTTGAACTTCGTGAGGTTCACACAGGCCCAGCTCTCAAGCCTGTCCAGATCCCTCTGGATAGCATCCCTTCCCTCTAGCGTGTTAAATGTACCACACAGCTTGGTGTCATCAGCAAACTTGCTGAGAGTGCACTCAATCCCACAGTGCACGTTGCCCACAACGATGTTAAACAGTGCCATTCACAGTACTGACCACTGAGGAATGCTGCTCGTCACTGGTCCCCACTTGGACATCGAGCTGTGGACTGCAACATTTTGAGTGCAACCATCCAGCCAATTCCTTATCCACTGAGTGGTCCATCTGCCCAGTCCATGTCTCTCCAATGCAGACAAAAGGATGTCATGCAGGACAGTGTCAGATGCTTTGCTCAACCCCATGTAGATGACATCAGTGGCTCTGCCCTTATCCACCAATGCAGTAACCCCATCAAAGAAGGCTGCCAAATTCATCAGGCACAGTTTGTCCTTAGTGAAGCCATGTTGGCTGTCATGAATCACCTCTTTATTTTCCACGTGCCTTAGCATAGTGAGACTGACTGGCCTGTAGTTCCCTGGGTCTTCCTTTTTACACTTTTTAAAAATGAGGATTATGTTTCCTCTTTTCCAGTCAGTGGGAACTTTACCAGACTGCCACGACATCTCAACTATGATAGGTAGTGGCTTAGCAACTTCATCCACCAGTTCCCTCGAGACTCGTGGATAAACCTCATCAGGTCCCATGGAATTGTGAGCCTTCAGGTTTCTTAGATGGTCATGTGAGGAAAAATCTTTGAATTGAAACATCTGAGGAAAAGTTGGCAGCATAATTGGAGTATTTTAGGAGAAAATTACTCACTAGCTGGAAGAGAAAGGAACAGAAGCTCAGACAGACTCAAATTTTTCTTTCACACTGTTTTCAGATTTGTTGAGGGTTATTAGCCAAAATGTTCACCTTGAGCATAAAGCTAAGGACAAATTGACCGTTAAGTAATTCTAGGAAGTCAGAAACTCAGGAGAGGAGCTCGAGAACTGCAGAAAGGCCAATGTCACTCCAATCTTCAAAAAGGGCAAGAAGGAGGACCCAGGGAACTACAGGCCGGTCAGCCTCACGTCCATCCCGGGAAAGGTGATGGAGCAGCTTATCCTGGAGGCCATCATCAAGCAAGTGGAGGAAAAGAAGGTTATCAGGAGTAGTCAGCATGGATTCACCAAGGGGAAATCATGCCTGACCAATCTGATAGCTTTCTATGACGACATGACTGGCTGGGTAGACGAAGGGAGAGCCGTGGATGTTGTCTACCTTGACTTAATCAAGGCTTTTGACACAGTCTCCCATGATATCCTCCTAGGGAAGCTCAGGAAGTATGGGCTGGATGAGTGGCTGGTGGGGTGGATTGAGAACTGGCTGAATGGCAGAACTCAGAGGGTTGTCGTCAGCGGTCCTGAGCCTAGTTGGAGGCTGGTAACTAGTGGTGTCCCTCAGGGGTCAGTACTGGGCCCAGTTTTTTTTAACTTCTTCATCCACGACCTGGATGAAGAGTTAGAATGTACCCTCAGCAAGTTTGCTGACGACACCAAACTGGGAGGTGTGGTAGACACACCGGAAGGCTGTGCTGCCATTCAGGGTGATCTGGACAGGCTGGAAAGTTGGGCAGAGAGGAACCTGATGAGGTTCAACAAAGGCAAATGCAAGGTCCTGCACCTGGGGAGGAACAACCCCATGCACCCGTACAGGCTTGGGGTGGACCTGCTGGAGAGCAGCTCTGCAGAGAGGGACCTGGGTGTCCTGGTGGACGACAGGTTAACCATGAGCCAGCAGTGTGCCCTTGTTGCCAAGAAGGCCAATGGGATCCTGGGGTGCATTAAGAAGAGTGTGGCCAGCAGAACGAGGGAGGTTCTCCTTCCCCTCTACACTGCCCTAGTGAGGCCTCATCTGGAGTACTGTGTCCAGTTCTGGGCTCCCCAGTTCAAGAAAGATGAGGAGCTACTGGAGAGAGTCCAGCGGAGGGCTACAAGGATGGTGAGGGGACAGGAACATCTCCCCTACGAGGAGAGGCTGAGGGAGCTGGGCTTGTTCAGCCTGAAGAAGAGACGGCTGAAAGGGGACCTAATATATACTTATAAATATCTGAAGGGTGGGTGTCAGGAGGATGGGGCCAAACTCTTTTCAGTGGTGCCCAGCGACAGGACAAGGGGCAATGGGCACAAGCTGAAGCCTGGGAAGTTCCATCTGAACATGAGGAAGAATTCCTTCCCTCTGAGGGTGACGGAGCACTGGAACAGGCTGCCCAGGGAGGTTGTGGAGTCTCCTTCTCTGGAGATATTCAAGACCCGCCTGGACAAGGTCCTGTGCAGCCTGCTGTAGGTGACCCTGCTTTGGCAGGAGGGTTGGACTAGATGACCCACAGAGGTCCCTTCCAACCCCTACCATTCTGTGATTCTGTGATTCTGTAATATTTTAATTTTTAACTAATTTGAGAGTTCTGTGTCTGTTTTATTCTTTCCATCTTCCCTACTCCTTTTCTCTGCTTTACTTGTCAGAATGTGAAAGAAAAGAGAATGCGGGGGAAATAAAAAGGAAAGAAAACAAAAGGATAGGGTAGATATCTCCAGAAACGACCCACCATCAAAAGGGATATCAGCTTCCAGTTTCAAAAATAAAACATTCTTTATGTCTTTCTCTGGAGTTATCCTGCCATGTAGCTGGCTTTTGCTCTTGCAATCGCCTTTATAATATTGATCAACAAGTCACTGCCGAACGTTTCCCACATTTTAGTAGGCACAGAGCTGGAATAATTCCAAGTCCTGGTAAAAGCACAATGACTGAAAAAAGAAATTTAAAAAACCCTTGAATCTGTATAATCACTAAGTACACAGAATCACCCTTGGAGTGTTGCAGCATGCAGGTTTCTTGATCCAGTGAAGGTTTTCTCTGGCAGTTTGTAGTCCACCGGAGAGATTTTTTTGTGTAATTTTGCTCTTAAAAAGGCTATTCTTTGCAGAATCAATAAAAGGCTTCTGACTGGACACTTTCCTCCTTTATTTGCATTTATACCACTCATCCTATAGAAATAAATGCCATAATAAATGTCATAATAAATAGAGATTGGGAGTTATACCATATAGAGATGATGAAAGGGTTTATAATCTCATTGCTGTTATTTAGTTTTTCTTTTTTTTTTTTTTAAATTTTGTCTTAGGCACACAATTCCTCCAACCTAGACTGTAATTAATTTTACTACAACACCAGTTATCTCTGCTCCCTAACCAGGCTTGTCATTTTAATTTTTCACAAGCTTTCTTTATTTCTATCCATGTGCCTGTTCCTGTATGTTCGTGAAGTCTCATCAACTCTGGCCCAAAGCCTTAGGCAAATTTGTCTGTAATGCACTCCTCTACTTCAGACATAAGAGGAAAAAATACCACTTCCACAAAATTGGAACAAAAATAAAAGGAAGAAGAATAATTTTGACCATACAATGTCGAGGATTTCAGGCAAGCCTGGAGATCTTGGATAAAAATTAGGCATCCTTTCAGCTACACTCTTATTTATATCAATAAAGAAACTTGGGTGTTATTGCAGATGGGACTACAGAAAAAGGTTAGCAGGTGGAAACCCCAAATCCAGCAAACAATGAAATTTTTGCCATGGCTTGCAGAGAAGCCAAACTTGTCAAATCACTGACGTTTAACATGATTGTCAAGAAAAACTTTGAGTGTCAGGGGATGGATCTACACAGGCAGATGCAGAAACTTTTTATGTTCATTTTTTCTGGACTTTGAAGGCCTCCTTGGTGTTCAGTGTGGCGAGCTTAGCACTTTGCTAAGCCCAAGTATATTTGCTGACACGGCTTAGTGTCCCTCACACAGCTGGCCTGAATGCGGGCTGTGCTAGAGCATGAGTCTTTGCCACAATATGCCTATAGGTTTCTTTGAAAAGCTGAGCTGAAATCCTGCTGCTGTCTTTTTATGTGTCCTCTCAGAAGCTGGACTACAACAGTAAGACACAGTGAACTGTTTTCAGCTGAACCCCCTGCAGCTGGGCCAGAACTCTTTAACAAGCTCAAGTCTATCAAGGCACCCCACTCCTCACGGGTAACCCACGTGTCACACTGTGGGTTCTTCCTCTGGCTCCTTCTACTCCATCCCGACCCTGCTCTGCCCTCACCCTGACGTTTGGAATATATAATGTCTTCCTAGCCAGGAGTATGTCATCACAAAAATTAACCCATACAACAACCACTCAAAGGTGGAAATCACTGTTATCATAATTATAGAACATAGATTAAAGAGAACTCAAGAATACGAAGACTAAGGGTCTTGGGCAGTGGAGTGGGTTGACCCTGGCCACTCTATCACTTCTCCTCCTCAACCTGACAAGCAAGAGAAAATATAATGAAAGGCTCTTGGGTCAAGGTAAGGACAGAGAAGATCATTCACCAATTACTATTACAGGCAAAACAGACTCGACTTGGGGAAATTAGTTTAATTTAATACCAATCAAATCAGAGTAGGATAATCAGAAACAAAAACTGTATCTTAAAACACCTTCCCCCCACCCCTCCCTTTTTCAACTTCATTCCCGATTTTTCTCTCCTTCCTCCCCTTGAGCAGTGCAGGGGGATGGGGAATGGGGGTTCTGGCCAGTTCACATGTTGTCTCTGTCGCTCCGTCCTCCTCAGGAGAGGACTCCTTGCACTCTGCCTCCGCTCCAGCATGGGGTCCCTCCCACGGAGACAGTCCTCCATGAACTGCTCCAATGTGGGTCCCTTCCATGGGGTGCAGTCCTTCAGGATCAGACTGCTCCAGTGTGGGTCCCCCACAGGGTCACAAGTCCTTCCAGAAAACCTGCTCTGGCATTGGCTCCTCTGTCCATGGGTCCACAAGTCCTGGCAGGAGCCTGCTCCAGCACGGGCTCCCCACAGCCTCCTTCGAACATCCACCTGCTCTGGCGTGGGGTCCTCCACGGGCTGCAAGTGGAGATCTGCTGCACCATGGACCTCCATGGGCTGCAGGGACAGCCTGCCTCACCATGGTCTGCTCGATGGGCTGCAGGGGAACTGCTGCTCCAGCACTTGGAACACATCCTCCCCCTCCTTTACTGACCTTGGTGTCTGCAGAGTTGTTTCTTTCAATATTCTCACTCCATTTTTCCGACTGCTACTCTGCAGTAGTTATTTTTCCTCTTCTTAAATATGTTATCACAGAGGTACTACCACCATTGCTGATGGGCCTTGGCCAGCAGCAGCTCCATCTTGGAGCTGGCTGGAGTTGGCTCTATCAGACATGAGGGAAGCTTCCAGCAGCTTCTCACAGAAGCCGACAGTGTTGCTCCTCCGCTATCAAAACCTTGCCACGCAGGATCACCAAAATCAGGATCACCAAAAGTACTGATGGCAAGACTAATGACATGCAGATGCCCCACAGGCCAAGCTAGTATTCAAACTATTGTAAAATGAAGCTTTTGGCTTGGGACATGAGATGTACATTCACTTTTTTCACCTTGCCCAGGACATCCTGGAGTGGCTTGGGTATGTCTGTTCATCGAACCATATATTCCCTGTAAGAGTGAGAGGCTGTTTTTTCCCTTGCCTCTCTAGCCAGAAAAGCTTCCAGAATAAATCTGGATCTCCATCAGCCACAAAGCAGTAGGATCCCATTTCGACCAAGTGCTGTTGCAGTTCATCTAAACCCAATTATTCTCAGAACAGAGATCACCTCCTCTTTACCCATGTTCTTCAACCACTAAGTCTCAGTCACATCTTCTTCCTCTCTGATCACCACAGTGATTCTTTTTGTGATATACAAGATCTCCTAAATTTCTTACTTATTCAGGATTCACTTAATGTTTACACTAATTATTCATCTTGTTTTATTTCACTTCCTCTCCAATTCTTTCCTGTGTTCTACCACTCACTCAGTTAATTTGCAGGGCTGTGGAAAATCAAAATTGAGAATTTTGCAGTTAAATATTTTTTAGTCCTGCTTATTCCATTACAGGTCCAGACATGCAAGACATTATTTATTCTGTAAACAAAATATGGATAAATGCAAGGATTATGAATTAAAGGATTAATTATAGCCCTTAACTGTTTCCAGTATGTCTGTTTTTTTTTCCAAAAAGAAGGTTCCATTGTATAAATTTTGCATATAATTTGCATTCACTATTATTTGCATACATTCTGACATTTGCAATTATGTGTCATTTGCTTTCACACTGCTTGGCTGTGATAGAGTCACTTACTAGGAGCAGAACTACTTAACGGGAGTGGTGTTCAGAGGATGGAGGAACTGTATTTCTGCAGAGAGGAAAGATCTCTTACCATGTGAAACATCTAAAACTGGGTATCAGCTGTGGAGGAAAGGAAGGGTCTTTAAATCATTCCACCAAACGTGGACATCTCTGCAAGGTTTATCTTCTTATTCAGACCCTGAAACATGAGGCTTAGGTATCTACCATGTTGAATCTCGTGAAAGAATATTTTAATCTCTGCAGAAAATACTGTAAGAAATTACTTTTCCATATCATGTGAGAGATCAGAAAGGCTGATCTATTGCACTAAATAATACAAGGCCCTCATCCTCAAATGTCTTAAGTCAGAGAAGCCCCTGTGCAGACAGTCAGAAGCCTGGCTCACCGTTGAATCCATCCGATTTCACCAGACAATGATGTATATAAAAACAATATAGTGCAGGATACAATCCTGGTGAATCTATTTTTGTGTCTACAGAACTGTGTACCTCACTGACCAGCACCTGCACCTTAGCTCCTTCAGCTTGAAGTGAACTGATTTGTGGGTGGATGGTTTGTTTTTTTTAAATCAAGATTTCTTATCTTCTCTCCCACTGCTGAACTGGGCAGAAACCTCATGTTTCTGCTTAAGTATTTTTTCTGCAGAGGAGTATAAATTTTATCTTGTGTCACCAGGCCACCTGGCAACCAAGAATTTTATGGTACAGAGAGGGTGTAATAAAGTCCCTCATCTTCCAGCTCAGTAAAGCAAAGCATGGAGGAATTCTCTGAGCAACCAAAGAACATCAGCATTATTATTATCATCCATAAAGAGTGGTGTTCATAACAAGTCAGTGATTTAAAGGTGTTAGAAAACAATGACATGGTGAAGATTTAACTCAGCAAAATACTTTAATTAAAAAAAAACAACAGAGATTTAACTACCGAGGAAGGGAAGCACTTACTCAAGTCATGAATTAAGTGGAATACATGTTTTTTTCCTGAGAAAAATGAAAAGGTTTATGCACATATTGAGGTTGTTTGAATTAAACTAAAGAGAGGATTGGAAGAAATAGAAAAATTACTACATATTTGTATATATGCATACATACCTATCAGTGTTGGTCTAGACACTAAGACTACATCAGTGCTAGTATATTAGTGTCAGAAATCCTATCAACTGCACTGTTGAATTGTTAGGCTAATCTCTGAAAGCCGACCTAGCTAGCCAGCTAGCACTACCCCAGACCACCCTTGGACAGAGTTTTAGAGGTATCAGAAGGACTACTCTCAACAGGCTATTCGGATGCACCCACTCTGTTTTGGAATCTAAGAAAGTTCAGCATCACAGACATGGCCAGAGTCTCCAAGCTGGCTGCAGATCCAGGTAACATGTTCATTTGTACATGTGCAGCATGGCAGACTGCTTCCCCACACTAATATGTGCATGTTTTTCTCTGACCAAAGACAAAAAACATTCAGTTTCATATTGACTGCAAGCCAGACAAAGTTTTCTTTGTCAGTGGTCCACCACCTCACATAACTTCTTTTACACTTCTGCTGCTACCACAGCAACATGGTCTCTGACATCCTTCTGAGGTATGGGCATCCTTTCGGACTTCTCTCTTTCCTCGTTGTAACCAGCTGAAGGCTGGGGGACATCCTTCTGCCTGGAGCACCCTGTAACAGTTGGCTGCTGAAGTTCCAGAGAGTCACCAGGACATGTTCCTCTACATAGCTGTTGGTAACTGCCACTTCTCCTAGCTGAAGACAAGGTGTCTCTTCTACCTGTCTTACGCTGGACAATGCTCGTTTTTCTCACTGCCTTGGCTTCACAGGGCTGCAGGTTTAACTCCTCCAGTTGTCCTGAAGCATGTGCCACTGCTCCAGTTTCTTCCACATCTGTGAAAGAAAAACTTGTTTGTGCTTTACAATAATTGTAAGGTCCTACCTTCATGTTCCTCACCCTTCTATGCCTTTACTGTCTTAAAGATGTCAACAAAAAAGGAGTTAGTGTTGGTAAAATAGCTTTATCTGACCACAAATTTAGTTTGACAGAAATCAGTTGTTAAAATTAAATAACCATAAGCTGCTTCCACAAATAAATACACAGCAGCCAAAACATATGGTTTCTTCCTATTGATACACTAATAGCTCCTCCAGCATCTCCCAATGGTTATCAAACACTTCAATAAATGCTTAATAATAAAATATATAGAATACAGCTGGTTAATAAGCCACATATTTCTAAGACTGATAAGCATTTTAATACTACACATCTATAAAATATATCAACTCTCTATGGATCAGGCTGTAATACAAAGTAGAACTTTTAATTTCCAACATTTGAATTGTACTCAAGGCAGAGCCTGTAATCTGCAATGCTGTTTAAAAAACGTCATTGAAAAATGCAGAAAAAGAAAAACACACACTATACATTTTTCATGTAGAAACAAAAAAATATTTACGTCTTAATAAACCAAACAATTATCAACCACAGAGGCAGAATCACTTGTAGTGTTCAGCAGATGGATTCAGAGTTCACAGGGTGTGCTATCACATCAGTGCAAGATTGGCAGACTGCTTCATTTGGATGCTAAAAACTTTTGTAAAATTCTTGCAATTCTCTCGCTTCATCGCTGAAAACAATAAAACCAGCCCAGACCCAAAACTTTTATACTCGTTTCAAATCTGGAACTAGTCCTAGTCCACATTATCCCCTGCGTTAGCAAACAACGTCAGCTTTTGCAGTCCATTCATCAGCATATATTATAGGTCCCCACCACAAATGATCCCAGAAAATGTGTTGTTGCCACTCCTGATTTGTCAGGTTTGTCCTTGAAGATTAACCCTTAACAGCCTACGACATTTGGCCCTGTGGTTTCTCACATATTCTGCTCAGATTCATTCTGTTCTCCCTTTTCTATAATTTATTAATTGGAACTCTATTTGCTGGAATTATTTTGATAGAATCATAGAACATCTCATGTTGGAAGGGACCCACAAGGATCAACTAAATCATATGACTAGGAGCATTGTCCAGATGCTCCTGGAACTCCTTGAACTCTGACAGCAATGTCAATGACTTCATCCTTGTACTCACTCTTCCTGTTAAAAAATGTCAAGTGTTTTTTCTTCAACTTGTACGCTCACAGCTTTCAGTTTCAGGATTGCACCTCCTTGAAATCCACTGGAAAGTTGTCAGTAAATTTTCAGTAGTCACATATGTTTCTGTGTGTAGTAGTTTTCCTTCTCAAGATTGCTTTAATATTAGGCAGTTGGCTGTTTTAAGGTACAAATTACATACATTACTAGGTTGAACTTTTTTTCTTTATACACATAAACAAGATGATCAGGTCATGGTGCCCTATACCAAAGCTTCATGTTAATTCTTGATATGTATTGATGCCCTCTTAAATTTCAAAAGTGTCATTTTCAACTGTGAAAACAGGTCTCTTCGAACGAGTTTGAATTAATGGAGAAGGCTAAAAGTTTTCTGGGTACGAGCAGTTTCAGTGATGAAACACTGCCGTGAGATTTCTATGACATAGTCATCTAACACACACTGCTTTTTTTAAATTAAATACAAACTATTCAATATCAATATAGCACATGATTAACTGGATTAAGTACCAGCTAACAGAGAGATCAGGCAGTAATTATACGTGGGAAATAATTCTCAGAGGTGGGGATGTGTCGTGGTACCAGACACTACCACTGAAATAGACGATATTCAGCATTTCCACCACTGATTTGAAATTACAACTAAAATTAATTCCGATCAAATTTTGTAAAAGGTAGAAAAAATGGCAAACAGGTATAAAGGAAGACAGAGGAGGTGATCTGAGCAACCTAGGATGCAGACCCTATTTGCAGAGTGGGAGAACCTCTTCACGAATACGACAGTGATTTCTGGACGATGGTGATTAAGGAGTTCAGGATAAGGATCATTCAGGTACAACACCTGAAAGGACTGGAAATTGAAGCTAGGAAACATAAGATGTTATAGGATACAACTTTTCAATGGTGAAGGCGATGAAAAACCAGAACAAATTACAAAAAGAAGAAAGAAACAATATGTTCCTCCATCTCCAAGTGGCATTCAGTTAACTATGCGTTACTCAAAAGTTATTTAATTCAACAGAGAGATAATTATGTGAAGCTGAGGAGATTTTCTAGTTACATAAGGTCAGAGAAGGGAGTATCTTCATCCCTGCTGCCCTGCAGTGTTGCCTATCTATGCATACAGCTTTTTTCCTCAGCTACTTGTTCTGGGACAACAACCAGGGCCCCTGCCTCCACCGGACTTTGTATAAGCACCTACAAAACAGAAAAATTCCATCGTGCAAGACTTATTGTGCTGATTAATAATAAAGGCTCTGAACACTTAATTGTACTAGAAAGGTGGGATTTCTTAGAGGGGGAAGAGTTATAAGGCAGTAACTAAACAAAAGACTGCAGCTTTGATTTCCTCTCTCTCTCTCTCCAAAACCAACAGCGCTTTAAATAAGGGGAAATCAAACATTAGACATTTCCAAGTCATATGTATTAAATTCACTTAAGATATTGTTATTCTTGTTTAGATTTGAATATATCGGGGAATCTTTTTGTCTTGCAACTATTCCTAAAAGACTTTAAGTGGCTGGATTGCCAATTTCTGACAAAAAAATCTTCCCATGAATTATTTACATGATGGCTCCAATCAACACTATACCTGTCAGCCTCCCCAACCAAAATGAAAGTTCACTATGTAAAGGTGCCAAGGGAGAATGGCAGCCTCCCACTGCGAGTTTATAGACAGAACTAAGTCAGCACGCATTATGTGTCGGAGCCGACATCAGACAGAATCAGATCCTTTGATCTCAGACCTCCACAGGAAGCTTAGATCTCAGACAAATTAGATAAAAAATGAATTTATAGCAGATATGTATCCTAAGGCACACAGCTGAACGCTGTGTTTTGGAGGAGTACAGCAAATATCAAAACATATAAACTGCAGAATTTCCTCTCTCCTTCTCTCTCTCTCTCTGCTTTTGTGATAGATGTTAATTAAAAGGAGATAAAACTCCAGCTCGCCTCCTCCTGCCTCTTATGTAATCCGCAGACTTGGGGAAGGAGGAGGAAAAAGAAATTCCCAAAACAGAGTATATGGGGGGTTCAGCAGGGTTATCCGAATGCCCTTAGATCTGCGCTGTTGGCAGGTGAGACAAAAAAATCCCAGCTACTAGAGGAACATTTCACACTTGCAGAGAGGGAAGCCAGAGCTTTCTGCTGCCAGCCGCATGCCCCCGAGGCTGTCTGCTTTTCTGTGACCTCTGAAGAAGTCATGTTTGATCAGCAGACGATGAAAAGACAAGTCTCAAGGAGGTGTGCGGAAGAGGGGTGTTTGTGGCAGGGACCCTGGGGAGTACAGGGGGACACTGAGCTGGCTGGGTGGGAATGGGGCTGCAAACTTGTCCAGAGCTTTTTGAACACTGCTCAGTTATTGCTGCACCACTTGGAGACGTGGGCAGGGAGAAACCCTGTTGCTGCAGGCGTGCTGGGGACACTGGGGGAATGGTGGTCCCTGCCTGACTGCAAAAATACTAGGTGAGATCATGGACTCATTGAGCGCAAGGGGTATTATGCTGCTGCCTTCAGTGGAGCTAGGGTTTCAAACAATATACATGAAAGGAGATAAAATGACAAATGGAAAATCAACTGGGAGAGGAGGTGGCGGTAATAAAGCGATAGACCTTCTGAGAAGAACTGTGCCATTGATACTGTACAAACCTATAGTGTGTTAAGAGACCTAAAACGACTCTTTTGATGTTTGGCTGTTTATAAATATGGATTATTGTCAAACTGCAGTCTCACCTCCTGCTACACGCACACCGCTTTTATTTTCTCCTTGATTGTAGCAAGGTTGGATGGGAGCTGCATGAGGCTGTGCTTGTTTACGGGATCCCTTGGTACCGGCCTGTGGTACATCAGCCCATTCAGTCCTCATTTCTGTAATGAAACAGACAACCACATCACTCTCAATCCATACTCAGCTCAGTAGGGAATCTTAATCCAAGCAATAATATATTGCTGGTGCATTAACAGATAATCTAGAAGTGTTCTTTCTGCCCAAAAGCGGGGAGAGTTGTTTTACATTCATATCATCTTGTGTTTTGCCATTAGGGTTCCCACCTGTCCTCTTCAGTAGAACCCTTCCTTCTGGTGTCACCATGTTCAGTCATATCAGAAATTCAGACCTGATTGCAGTTAGTGCCCGTGGTGCAGTTTAGGAGAGAGATGCTTTAGCCTGGATTTGCAAAGTTATTTCAAAGCAAAAGTCTGGAGAAACTATTGGGAAAGTCTTGAAACTAGTGGGAGATATCTTATTCATCAGGATGTGCCTTTATTCCTCCACTACGTGTTACCTGTACACTTGACTAAGTACCAACTTCAGTTAGCATATCTGAAAGGCCAAGTGATCGGTAATTTTCAACATATCCAGCAGTTTGAGGTGGCTGTTTGGCAATCAAGCCACCAACAGTTAACGGTCACATCCTTTTATCTTCAGTTCTTCTCTTACACAAATAGCCTTATGCCTTCTGCAGTGAGAAGGCCTCCCTGAGGTAGACATATTTTTTTTAAGGTCAACGTTAAAAAGAAAGCAACCTTAAGGTAAATCATTAGAGGTGTGAATTTGTTTGGAGGAGAACTCCAAAGAAGTCGTAGCCCTCCCATTACCACTTTGACTAGTATGATGCTGACAGCGTGATATGGGATGTGAGCATGACTGTGCCACTGTCTCTGTGACATTCACACTGCAGCTGCATCTGGTCCTTGGTCAGCACCAAGACTTTGCATAACCTCACCACAGCAATATTCTTCTATGTCATCCTTTTTCAGGAAAATGCTTTGGCTGAAGGGATCATTGAAATCATAGGAAATATTTCCTCTGTTTCTCAATTCCTCGTCTGCACTATAGAAATCTGATTTTCATCATGTTTCACATACAGTTAAAACCTTTTCCAGCCAGGACTCAGGCATCTGTTTTGGGCACAAAACTGTATAACATTGAATTACAAACTATACTGCTCACTACTGAACTTCTCAGAGCTTTCTCTGAGTGCCATTATCTGAATTCTGTTGTGGCCACTCTGGAGATCCCTTAAATAAAACAAGGAGTCTACAAGTATAAGTTTTAGTGGGCATTTTCAGCTTACTGTTGCTTTTGTTCTTGCTTTTGCTCTTCTTGAACCAGCAGAATGCAAGTACGAGGATGAATGCAGATGCTGCTGAACTCATTATGACAACAAGGATGATGCTGGCCTTCACTCCCGTGGGGACAGGGAAGATGGTAAATGGCTGAGACAGCACAGTAAACTTAGTCCCTGAGAATTTAAAGCAGTCAGAGTTTATTACAAAAGTAAGAACACAGGTTTCACAGCTGAAACACCAGGTTATAGCCTTTCAACAGTTGATGCTGCTGTTAAAAACATGCAGAAACAAGCCACGTCCATCTATCTCCAGATGCAACATTAGCCAAAAACATTTGTTTAGGACTGAGTACCAGGACAATCCAAATATCTAAGAATGCTTCTCCAACGTACGTTTCAAGCTTTCAGTGCTTCCTGAAGCAGAGGCAGTCTCTTTGTGTTTAACAATCCTTTATATTTCTTCCATGAATTTGTCTGTTTGACTACAAAACGCAGAAAATACATTCACAAAGCATTGCTTTCTGAGGCCCAACAGATCAGGCCCAGAGAGAAAACATGCACACTCTGCCTAGCAAGACAGAGAAACTGGTTGTGACAAGAAAGGAGCTAACTCATATACAGTTTTTACAGGCTATACGTGGTTCATATCAATGTAAGTTATGGGGAAACTAGAAACATTCACTAGCATTAAGCTAAAGTCCATGATGTAGAAAACTCCTAGTGAACTTGTTAATATTTTCCACTATGTCAATAATGAGTATTTTAAACAAAAAAAGTTAGTGTCCTTGCTGTTAACATGGTAAATATTTAGTCTCTTGACGCACACAAGGTTTGGGTCATGCTCTTCATCCAGAGATCCTAAAGATTTCTGTAAATGCAGTCGGAATCAAGCCAGCCACTACTCATACTTTCTGTGTCAAGAGTTCATTTGGTCTCAGCATCTGAGTTTCAAGGACTGAAAGATGCCTAATACTGCCCTTTTAAAAATCAGAAATATAGAGAAGTTTTTGTTCCCTGAAGCATTTCCAAAATGAATTTTGAGTGGATACGTGCCTGGGAAAGAAAGGAGTTTAACAAACCTGGTCCTAGAACTCTCCATAGACCAATTTGAAGGATGTGGATTAGTACATAAACTCCTTACCTGTCTTACTAGCTGACTTATTATCAGTCCTAACTCCACAATTCTAATCATTCTGATGGATGGAAATTTCTTTTACTTGTTTGAGTTCCACTTTTAATAAAAATCTAAACATCTTTTTTCATGGATTCATTAAAAAAAATCAGAAGCACTATCAGATGGAGACTTGGAGACTAGGATAAGTAGTTGTAAGTATTTCTATCTGAAACTAATTAGATTTGTGTCAATATTGTCCACTTGAACAAAGCAGAGCTTCATCAGAACAATGTGGGAAGCATGTTCCAATTGGGAAAAATTTGCCTGCAGGTACAAACACATATGAACTTCAGTTCAGAGAAGTAATCTCACAGTTATCAAGGACTCTACACAGACAGGTGTTTAAAGGTCTTTTGCATTACTGTAACAGTTTGTAAGTAGACTGCTGTTGGTTTAAATGGAAAGTGGATGGATCAAGCCCATTGGGATCCATATCAGTTCACAGACTCACAGAATCACAGAATGGTAGGGGTTGGAAGGGACCTCTGTGGGTCATCTAGTCCAACCCTCCTGCCGAAGCAGGGTCACCTACAGCAGGCTGCACAGGACCTTGTTCAGGCAGGTCTTGAATATCTCCAGAGAAGGAGACTCCACAACCTCCCTGGGCAGCCTGTTCCAGGGCTCCGTCACCCTCAGAGGGAAGAAGTTCTTCCTCATGTTCAGACGGAACTTCCTGTGCCTCAGTTTGTGCCCATTGCCCCCTGTCCTGTCACTGGGCACCACTGAAAAGAGCTTGGCCCCATCCTCTTGACACGCACCCTTCAGATATTTATAAGCATTTATTAGGTCCCCTCTCAGCCTTCTCTTCTTCAGGTTGAACAAGCCCAGCTCCCTCAACCTCTCCTCGTAGGGGAGATGTTCCAGTCCCCTCATCATCCTTGTAGCCCTCCACTGGACTCTCTCAAGTAGCTCCTCATCTTTCTTGAACTGGGGAGCCCAGAACTGGACACAGTACTCCAGATGAGGCCTCACCAGGGCAGTGTAGAGGGGAAGGAGAACCTCCCTCGACGTGCTGGCCACACTCTTCTTGATGCACCCCAGGATCCCATTGGCCTTCTTGGCAGCCAGGGCACACTGCTGGCTCATGGTTAACCTGTCGTCCACCAGGACACCCAGGTCCCTCTCCACAGAGCTGCTCTCCAGCAGGTCCGCCCCAAGCCTGTACAGATGCATGGGGTTGTTCCTCCCCAGGTGCAGGACCCTGCATTTGCCTTTGTTGAACCTCATCAGGTTCCTCTCTGCCCAATATTCAGTTAAGTGAATATTACTGTAAAACAAGGAGCAAGACTATGCAGCAGTGCTATGTATAGTCTACTCTCCCCAGGAACAACCTCTAAAGCACTTGGGATTATTACGTTCAACATCAGCTGCATCTTCTGAGCTGTCTCCAAATTGCCAACGATGCCAGAGTACACGCAGAAACCTGGTCATGAAAATGTATCCCAAACATCTACTATTTGACTGTTTAATTTTTGTTTGTTTCTCTAAACTAATAAGCAAATATCTTCGGTAAGAGTTTGGCAGTATAAAAGCCTTTATACTGTCTCCAGCATGGTTCCCAGTTACAAACAAGCAAAAGGGATTGCTTCTTTGGTGTGTACTTTTGCAATGCATATTAGAAGTCTACAATAGTCTGATATACACAGGTGATGCCTACACAGATGCATCAGCTGTCCACATTGCTACCTGTAGACATCTCTTTGCAACACTCTGACTAGCTGAATGTTTCACAAAAGGGATCACCATTTGACCTTTGTGCAGAGGAAAGATTTTTTTACTTCCCTGAAATAGCTTTCAAAATGCATTTTATTAAGCTGTACTTCCCACTAAAGAGTCAGACCCTGTGAGGTGCTGACTTTCCATCTGCTCCTGCTGAAGTAAAGGCAATGGCAGCTGATGGTGTTCAGCAGCATACACCCACAAAATAGATATATGTTCCCCCTTTTAAGGCCGAAATCCAGATACTCCCTGCACCCCGATTCTCGCTTTGCAAAGCCATGGGCAGTATTCGATTTTGATTAGCCACTTGTGACTAGGAGGACCAAAGGTTTCTTATTAAAAAAAAATCTGTATCGCCATTTAATCCCAGGATAGAAGGGATTTCCTGAGTTATAAATCCTATCCCATGCTATTATGTGTACCGTGTTGTACAATAACATCCACAAGTGTATTGCCCTCCATCCAAAGCAGTTTGATCTGCTCTCACCATTCCTATCTATTAAGATAGGCTGTTCAGAAAAATATAATCTAAACTTTAGTAACCTTCTTCTAATTTTTTAGCTCAAATTTCTTTCATTAGCCACTTCCACTTGGCCACTTCACCTGTCTGATGTATTTGCCCTCTCTGTTTTTTCTGACTGAAACAAGCCATGCTATATTGGAGATATATTATTAAAAATGCTCAGTCTGTACCTATTCCATTTTGAGATGAACTCTGAACACGCGTAAACAAAATTATGTTTAGTACTTCAAAGTACTCTTTTCAGTGGTGCTCAGTGACAGAACAAGGGACTACAGGCACAAACTGAAGCATAAGATTTTCCATATGAACATGAGGAAGAGATTCTTTGCTTTGAGGGTGATGGAGCACTGGAACAGGCCGCCCAGAGGGGTTGTAGAGTCTTCTTCTCTGGAGATGTTCAAAACCTGCCTGGACAAGGTCCTGTGCAACCTGCTTTAGGTGACCCTGCCTTCGCAGAGGGGTTGGACTAAAGGATCCTTAGAGGTGCCTTCCAACCCCTACCATTCTATGATTCTGTGATTCTGTGAAAGGAATACTCATGCAATGAAAGATTTTATGCAGTGGCACACACCCCGCCTTACCTCTCCTGGAAATATTTCTGTCTATCCTTCCTAGGTTTCTTTCCAGCTGTTCGTTCTCAGGTTATATATATAGAGAGATAGATAGATTTCTATATATCTATATCTGTATCTATTTCTGTCTACATATATATCCATACAGATATATCCACATATGTATGTATGTATGCAATACCAGAATAGAGACTTTACACATGGTCTTACAACACCTATATCTTAATATGTCTTTGGACTACATGTCAGAAAGCATGTTCCTCCATTGACTTGCCTCAGCAGTCATTCTGAGACAAGAAACCAACATTTTGACCCCTATATGTCTTCAGAGACAGATTTATAGATAAATTCAGGCCCCAAAACAGTTGGACAGGTGCTTCTCTTATGGTTTTAAACTAAAACAGGGTAGATTTAGGCTAGATATAAGGAAGAAATTCTTTACAATGAGGGTTGTGAAACACTGGAACGGGTTGCCCAGAGAGGTAGTGGAGGCCCCATCCCTGAAAACATTCAAGACCAGGTTGGACAGGACTCTGAGCAACCTGATCTAGTTAACAGTGTCCCTGCTCGCTGCGGGGGGGTTGGACTAGGTGACCTCTAGGGGTCACTTCCGACCCAAAACTTTATATGATTCTATGATTCTATGATTCTCTTGTGGAGATGCCCTGGGGCTTTTACAAGCCAGAGTTCATGGGGTGCCTTAAAGCAAAGATGCCAACATTCCCCTCAGCTGGCATTTCTAAGGACGCGTAAGCACAGATTTACTAGGTGCTCAGAGGCCTCATGGAAGCTTCAGGGTCCTGGAGGTCCCTACATCACCTCTGTAAACTGTCAGGGATACACCTAGCAGATCCCGGTCCTGGAGGTATGCTCTGAGTGTGCAAAACCTGTTGCACCCATAAAGATGGCCAGGTGCAGACAATCAGTCGGTGAAAGGCAGTACTGAAATAACTGGGAGCATAGATGGAAAATTACCTAACACAAACAGGAAAAAAAAGAGGGAATGAGAAGACTCAATTTATAGGAAAATGTTTGCTCTGGTGGCTTAGCTGATGGAAGTATCTGATTCCTACAAAAGATTCATAGCCAGGAAGAAAGAGATACCTTTCTCTACTTCTCTCTACTAACTTGTCTTGATTTTGGGGATCTTGCATGAAAAGCACAGGAATCACCCAGCTTTCTGGCTGCCTGGGTAATTCCAACTTGGACGTGTAACAGAACTCAGGCTATTTTGAGGTTTGGCATTGCTCCACTCATTCAAACTAAGCTCAGCTCCCTTTTTACAAATCCAGACCACCTGTAGGGTTTTGAGTTCAGTTACCAAATCAAAAAACATGCAGAAACTAGAGCTTACCTGGAGGTGATGTGACAGTGAACACAAGTTTCCAGTTTGTACCTGAACTGGAGACAGCAAGGCTGGAAAAGCTTGCACATCCATCTATGACCTGCACTTGGGTGAGCCCTAGAAAGCAATAAGAAATTTCATTGCAATTAACAGTGTGCAGACAAGTACCACCTAAGCCCCTCAGAGAGTCCTTGTGACGTTAAGGGGCCTTCAGAAAGCTTAAATTCAGTGCCCTTCCTAATCATAAACTTTTTGTCTGATTCCAGAAACTTCACATACAGTCAGGTCTTCAGACTTACTTGGACTTCAGATTCCTAATGAACTGGAGAACCTCAGCTTCTGAGTCTTGGTTCCTTGAGCTCATTAAGTGAAATTTACTGTACATGTCTATGTCATGGGGGTGTAACTTTAGTACAAATGTTAAGGGGATCAAGGTAGATGCACTAAAAAGTTCCAGATGCTCATCTTTGATTTAACTCATATCTTGTGTGACTACGTATGTCACCAAGGTTAGGAGAGTATTAGTGAGAGACTCAGTATTTTCTGTCCGAAAAGGACGGTCTCCAGGAGCCAGCCACTGCAGATAACGGACAAGAGCTGACTGTTTTAACCCTTTTTCTGATTTGTAGGTGTTTCACCTCATTTGGGCGTATTACCTCCTGTCCTACTGTTAAATGATTTTGAACATTTCCTCCAAGTTGTTCAGACACTTTGAAAGGGATTTGGCCATGAAACATGCCTCTGGTGATTGCCCTGTGATTGAGGAGACACTTTCAGCTAGAAACCTGGCAGGAGAAACCTCCTCGGAGAGCATTAAAATCTAACCTGGGAGATCCTGTTTCTCCATCACTTTACCTCTTGTTCTAAGATATCAGGGAATGCATTCTGACCCAACATTTACACTTGCCACAGCTTTTATTTTTGTAGATTCTTTTTAAAAGCTATAATATACTTTGCAACTGGATCTCTATTTTATAGTGTGTATCTTTGAGCACCAGCCAAGTTCTGGCCTTTGAGCAATGCTGAGCAGCTCTGGGTTTCGTTCAGGCTCTTGGAGTGAGAGGGGTAAAATTCTAAAGACTGACAAATTTCAAAATGTTGGTTCAGGTGGGAGTGAGAAGTCAGAACTTCCTTAGGATGCTGGACTTGCTCCAGTGATCACAAACACAGACTTTTGCCTGCTCGAAGACAACACGTAATAACTATTTGCTTTATGAAGCAGGTGGTTTAACATTTTATTGCCGTTAAGCAGCACAGGTGAAGGTACATGAAGTCTGAATATGGGGACGACATCTATACCATGCCATCCCCTTGCCTATGATATGCAACAAAGTGGTGGAGTACCAAATGTCTTTGTGAGACATCTTGCAATCACAGATGCACAGGAGTGTTCAGCAGGTGGAGACAAGGCTTTTGATGGTAGGCCAGACGGCAGAACAATTTCTCTCTGTTTTTATGCTATTTTTCATGCCTACACCTTTACGATACAAACAGTGCTAGGGTCTGTTCTTGGGCACTGAAGAACTGGCATGCCCTGGCCAAACCTCTTAGACTCTTACAGCCTCCAAACAGAGATGCTGCAATGCAAACTGCCTACTGACATTACTGCCTTGCTGTCCTGGCCCCTGAACCATGTCCAGAAATTGCGTGAGACAAGGTCCTGGGCAAAAGCACGCTGCATTTTTATGATTTAGCAACAGAAATGACAGTTTCCTCTCTACACGATCCAGTACTATTTAATGTACTTATATCCCAGTTATTTTCAACTAAATATGTTTTTCTATTATTGTACAGCATCTAGCACACCAAACCCCCAATTTCATTATGAGTCTCCAGCACCAGAAGTCATGTATCAATAAGAAGTAATTTATACTGTGAATGGACTCACTGGAGATGTGGGAATCTAGATATCTCCAATTGCTCCACCCTGATCCTGGCTCATCTATTTATCTACTACACCTATGATCTTCCTTATGACAGTATCTGCCCAGACTACCAAGACTTTTCTTGGCTCTGATACTCACTGTAACACTGCTTTTATAGAGGGTCTTGTCAGCTGCATTCAAATACTTTATAATTGCCATTTCTAGTCTATGATGAAGCCTGGAGTACTGTACTGTACTTCTCAACAGAGACTGTCTCAGCTTTCGGGCACATATGCTTCAAAGCTCAGAATATTACAGATATATATGGGAGTCTTCACAAAGATCTCTCAGGCAAGCTGGTATTTAACGTAGAAGGAAGCTAATTTGACGCTAAACTACTTTCCATGAGGCAGTTTGGCTGCTGTCAGATGAAGCAGCCTAAATGTGCTAGACGGGACCCATTTCGATTAAATGCTGCTTTCATATGCTACAAAAGACGAGTGCAATAAGGACGTTTGTCAAAGGAAAAACTGCAGCAAACTATTACATGCAGAACATCTGTACCACGCAGTTCTTTCTTTGCTGGAGTTTATTGACTATTAATTTGATGCATGTATCTTTTAAAGAATGTAAAGTGCATTTCTCTTCAGTGACTTTTCTTTCTTTTGTCCCCTTTTTCTCCTTCTCCCTCTCTTTCCTTCTATCTTTATTTTTTTCTCTTTCTTTCTTCTTCTCTTTTTTTTATGCTTTTTTGTCTTCTTCTCTTTCTCTTGCCTTCCTTCCTCCCTTCCTCCCTTCCTCCCCTCCTCCTTGTCTCCTTCCCTGCCTGCCTTTCTCTCACTGTTAGCCAGTAGCTGATTCAATAATCTGTAGTTCATCTAGACCCATGTTCCTAAACCTGAGGGGTACCGCCCTGAAAAGTCGTGAAAAACAGCAGAAAAGACCAAAGGATTTTTCTAAACTGTAAGTCCAAAACTATTATGAGGTAGGAAGAATTTTTAATGAACAGAAAGACTGAAAGGGTGAGAAGCTCTGATCTACAGCATGAGTGCCATTTACCTTCTCCAAATGTGAACTTTCCAAGTCAAAGCTAACACATAAATGGCTTTACTGGAAACAAAATAGTTTACCTGTAATAGCAAACTTCACTTTTCAATTTTTGCAGTTTGCTTATATTTCAAGATTTTAGCAATTAGGAAAATTAGGATGCTTTACAATCAATATCATTTCCGCTTTCTATTTTACAAGCATATGATCATCCACAGGTTTTTCGTTCAGCACTGTACTTACACACAGTTCTGTATCTAAGTGTGTTCACAGCCTCAGTAACCTCAGGGGAAACACTCACATGCTTAGAGTTAATAGTGAGTTCAGGTCTTTTGGTAAATGAGGACCAGAAGGGAAACATTTAGATGCCTTGTGAAAAACATTTTCACATTAAAGTATGCCAATTACAAATAATAGGCTGTTGTTTCTGTCTCTACTCGGCCAGATCCTTTGCTGGGACAAACATGTTGTCATTGTCTCTAAGGAAACATTAATTAACATTAGCTGAAAATCAAGAATTAGGATATCTAATTGTTCATTATTTCCTTTTTTGGTCTAAGATATGTCTTTTCAAGATAAACTACTGGATAAACTCCCAGAGCACAAAAATATTTTGTATAAGCTTCTCTTTCTCTAGCATGTGACTGGGCAGTTCAGCAAACTCCTACTGTAACCTTCTTTTTTCAGCCCAAAGACCCTTGCTATAAGGAAACACATCCAAACCTTTTAGCACAGCCTCAGAGGAGCCCTTGAGGTGAGCTGATACAACCCAGGGTTCTGAGGGAGGCCCCAGTCTGTCAACTCTTTGACCCTGTGAAGAACAAAAGAGAAGAATTAAAGCCTTGTCTCCTCAACAAGAGGAAAGAAATTTTTGCTGGTTTTAACAATTGTAAGAAAATTTTAATGACCAGTGGGAGGATAGTTTGCATCTACATGTTACGTGTTACAAATGTCACAAAGCTCAGTATAACTCTTGAAGATGAGCTTAAGCTCAGAGGAATCAGTTTTGCCAGCTTCAGGTCTGTTTCAACAAAGCCTGGCAGGGTTTGTTACTTCACTTGAAGCATCTAGGGTCATATTCACGTCATCTATGAGAAGTAGCTGATTTTGACATCATGGCTTCTATGGCTTCTAAGCTCACAAAATCAGGGCATGGCTGAGGTTGAAAGGGACCTTCGGAGTTCATTTGGTCCAACCTCTCTGCTGAAGCAGGGCCACATAGGAGGGGTTCTCTAGGATTCCATCCAGAAGGCTTTTGAATATCTCCAAGGATGGTGACTCCACAAGTTCAAGGAAACTTAGTAAATTCAATCTGTTTAGTCAGGCTGAAGATTTGAGTTCCTCATACACTCAGTGAAAGAAACTAATTTTGGTAATTTATCTAGCCGTAATAGGTGTACAGGTTCTAGATCACATAGTCTATGTGTATATAAAAATATAAGTTGTTTCAGTTTTTTTTTTGGGGGGGGGAGTTACTAGTTATCAAGTCTAGTAGAACACCTGAAACATGTCTGAAGAAGGGTATGAAACTCAAAGGAATATTCAATTGCCTAGATGGAAGTTTTGTGTGTCATTTCAGACAGCCAACAACATTTGAAATCCAGCAGAGTTGGCTGTGGAAGGGACTTATCTTTCTGCAGTAGCTGGATGCCAAATAGCATATTCCACAGCCTATAATACAACAAGATGCCTATGTGTAAGGAACTGAAGTGAAATAGAAAGAAGCTGAAAGCTTTGTGCCTTAAAAGTTTTAAAATCAGTCTTATGACTGATGGATATACAGAGCTGGTTTTATTGTAAAGCAACTTTTCCTCCAGAAATAATGTCCACAAAGCTGTCCAAGCTTGGGTTTGACACCATGTTTCAGGGTTACCACTGTAAATATGTCGTACATGGGGCTAGTCATTCTGTGACTATACTTCTGCCTGTCCAGCAAAATGGGAATGATTCCATAATAGAAAATAGTTGGAAAACAGGAAAGAGGACACGAAAATATAGAGGAAATGGAAACATAGCATGAAGCCATGCTACGCAGATTTCACCTGACCTTGGGACTGAACTTAGTCCAAAACTGCACCAGTATCTCAGGACTCATTGGACCCATTGGACCCAGTTTGCTGCTTCCATGAGTCTTGTTAGTGCCTCTGACAGTGCTAAACCACATCACAAAGACATTCCAGCTTGTTTTAAAAATAGTAATCTTCTACACAGCATTATCCCGCATAGTGTGGAATTGCTTGGACACACCAGGATACCCTATTATACCTGACATTGCCAGCCTTCATGATGGTGCTGCTGTTCTCATATTCTTCAAGGATATTGTCTAAGCTTTAAGACCAGAAAACTGAAAACTGCATGCAATCATTTCTTCAGCATGAATCTAACACTCGCAGAAAAAAAGCTAAAAAACGTGAACAGAGTCCATCCTGGAAGGTGTTCCCAGAATGCCAATGACTGTTTATTTATAGAGCTATCCTTTATTCATAGAGCTGTCCTATGCCATATTTAAGTCTGTCTTATAGCTTTTGAATTGCTTGGAAATGTCAAAATCTTGCAGAATTAGAAGCATCCATCCACACAGGGGCAAATCCTACCTTCCTGTCCAGAAAAATGATTTTTGGCTGTACAGGAAGCTGCTTCTCGATTTCTCCATCTGAGGGCTGCACCTGAACAGAGATGTAATGAGGTCTCACATACAGGTGTGTTTCCGGATGTTGTCTGCTTCCATTTCTTTCACATGCAAAGGAATGTAAAAAAAAAAAAAAAAAATCAGAAAATTAATGTTATGAAAACCCCAATGCTAGTTCCAGAGATAATTCACACGTTGCCTATACTTAGAAATGACATGTTACTTTCTGTTCATAGAATTTTCTACCTTTTTTAATGCAGGTGGCAATACTTAGTGTCTATTATGAAAAGCAAGGAGCACTATATCAAACAACTACTAGTTTGCCTTATCATGGCACTTTGATTCCTTGGATGAGAGCAGCATGTATGGAAATATGAAACAGACGTTTCTTCCAAGCAGACAGCAGTACCAAAGTAACAAAAAAAATTTCTCGTTTCAATCCCCAGCTTACAGATGGAAAAGTGAGAAATGAACAATGTAAATTATTTCCCTGATATCACATTGGAAGAATGTGGCCGAGACAGGGATTTTGTGGATTCAGAAACCAAATGCCTTAGCCCCAAAATCTCCATTACAGGGCACTGCTAACAGTGGAGGGTGCAAATGCTTCCTCTCCAGCAGAAAGATTTCCAACGACCACCTCTGAGCTCCTCTATAAACGAAGTTTCAGTTCCTCGAGACAAGCGCAGCCTTTACTACATTTCTTTATCCTGCCATACCCGCGTTCCTACACTTTGTTATCTGTGAAACCTGCATACTGAAATGTAGCAGTATACAGACATCCCATTGAAAGACATTGTTTTTTCCAAGACTGAAATTTGAATTAGAGCATCCCAGGAGAGGGCTTTTGAATTTGAATGAAGAATCAACACTTTATTCTGAGCTGTATCATTTCATTCCCTCTCCCAGTGCTTTGTGTCATTTAGTATCTCTCATATATATATAATTTATATATATATAAAACACTCTAATCTGCAATTGCAGTGAAGTGGCTGGTGGTTTGGTATTGTCTCTGAAATGAAAGCAGAAAAGCTATTCTCATTTCTAGTGTTTGCTTAAAGGTGTTTACAAACAGAAAATAAATGAGGCATAAGTTTCCTTTGGTTTAACTCAGTTTTTTAGCTTGGAGTTTTGGTAGGGGTTTTTCTGGGTGTTACTATGCGCTACAAACCAGAAACCATTTACATTGCACCTGGTGGGAAGTGCTGGTCTGAACCACAGACACTGGCTAGCTCAACTAAGGGTTTATAGATACCTGCGGTCTAAAGAGCTAGGTCAAGGATTTAAGTTTGAGTTCTTATCTTGGTTCTTTTTCTTTATTTGTGAGTGGGAAAGTCTGAAAGGCAGTGTTATGTTTAAAATTCATGTCAGAGGCACCAACACATCCATCAGTGCTCTTATCCACCTCCTTCCCTAAATGTGCATTCAGCACTGTGGCTGAAACTCCCTGCAGGAGCAGCACACCAAGCCGCTTCGATTTTCATGGCAGAGATCTGCACTCTCTGTGAGCTCCCTGGCTCCAGCTGAGTCCAGACAAATTAAGTGAGTCTTGGCGTGGCTTCTGTAAGCCCCAAATAGCTTTTTGCCCCTCTCCAGCTTCTCCAAAACTGCCAACAAACAGGAAAAAATGTTGGCATGGAGAGCCCTGCCTCGACACCCCAGGTCCTACACAGTAAAACCGCTCATCTCACACTTAAAAGAAGCGTGCTGCAAAATGTGGTTGTAAGAAGTAGCTCCCACTCGCTAGAGTAACAGCGAAGAAAACAAAACAAAACAAAGCTACACGTGCATGGTTACACATTAATGTCTGTTTGAAGGTAATCTGAACCCAGCTAACACAGCACAGAACACAGTGTTTATGTCCCACACGGTCCAACCGGACTCTTGCTGTGAGGGACCCCTGCCTTAGGGTGGGACCTGGCACACTGTGAGTTATGTTCCTGCGAGCATCAGCGCGGAGGAGGACAAGAGAGGAACAGCCTGCTGCTCCCCTGGTGATTTGTGCTGGAGGGAAAACAGGCTTTCTTGGCATAGCTTTGCAGCTGGGAGGTGGGGACCAAAAAGCATGCCTGTAGCCTAGCAAGGATTGGAGTGAGAAGACCTCCGTTCCTCCTGATGGGCACGAAGAGCACGCAGTTTTGTCACCACCCTGATGTCTCATGCTGGGAAGGAGCAGAATGGTTTGCAGTTCCCGGCTGACAGAGCTCAATGGGGAGCAGCTCAGTTGCTCAGTGCCTTGCAGCTCTTCTAAATCCTGGCACAGCGGGCAAGCAGGCGCTGCTCGTGGTATCTCTGTTGGTAGGGACACCAGGGTCAGGATCCCAGATCTCTTCGCCATACGTGTCAACACATGTCTGCGGAACACGCTGAGGCTCTGCGGGAGAGCAAGTGTTTTCTCTTTAGCAGCAAGGAAGTTAGAGACCATAGAAAGTAGAGGGTCTACTGCAGGTATTGAGGTATGATTGAGAAACAAGATGGAGAGTTTTGGGGCAGAAGGAAAGATATCTTCCTGAAATCAAAGACAGCTTGTCATTTTAACTATAATTATAATAAAAACTTTGATAATGAAAACAACAACAATAATAACTGTGACAAAGACAATAACAACAACAATACTAGTAGTAGTAGTAATATTAATAATAATAATAGCTATTATTATCAATTGACTTTAAAGTTGAAAGAGGTCAGACTGAGAGCTTGGGTCAAGGGTTCATTAAAGTTGGTGGATACATCTATACTAGAAATCTAAATAATGCCAAAAACCAGACTTTGGCACTGATACTTGATCATCTCTACTGTTAAACTGTCAGTCCATCACAAGCTGTGGTCTGGGCTCAATAGCAAAATCCAGGACAACTCTGAAATGGTCTGAAGTCTAATATCATCAAAGAATATTCTCACTTGGCAGTTTGCATGAGGCCACCCTGAAATAGTGGATGAGAGAACTTAATTTTAGAGGCACAGGCTGATCCATATCAGCTGGTGTTGGAGCCAGCGAACAGTCCCTAGCATATTTACACATGAAACCAAATGAAGACCTGTCTGGATATGTCTACAATGCTACTGTTGCAGCATCAGTATATCCTTGGAAGGAGAAGGAGAAGTAGAATAGGAAGAATCTGATGAACAAATAGTATGACAAAATGCATCATGGTCAAGCCAAAGAGATACTTGATTTTGTTCTTGAAAAGGTGATGATTGCTGGTGAAGAGGAGACAGGATGGAAGAAAGAAGATGCCATAGTGAAGACAGGAGATAGGCAAGTTGAGGACTTGCATAAGGCAGAAGAGATGCAGATTCACTGGAAAAGCAGTGAAGATATCAGTATCTGTGGGTGAGAATTGTGTTCTCATGTCGTGTGGTGATGAGGTTAGCCAGACACCAGGTACCTGTGCCCTCTCAGCTGCACTGTTCAGAGCTTTGTCTCCCCCCACAAATCTTATCATTAAGTAATAGAGACAGGGAAATACAGACACGAGCATCCACAACATGGTGAGGAGCCTGAGATCATTCCTACCTTAAGCAAAAAATTTGTCTGGGGGATGACTTTCATTTCCACAGATGCCATGTTTTCCCATGGTATAGAGAGAAATCAAAGCTAGAGGAAATAAACTCCAGTGGAAAGCAGGCTGCAGCTCTCCTTGACAACAGAGAACCAGTAAATACATAATACTGATCTTATCTCCTTAGGAGGACTAGACTAATGGACTGAACAGGACCCATAGTGTCAGACATTACTGATGTCTTCCTTCTTGCACGTAGGTTGAGTCAATAAGACCAAAATTAAAAAAAACGGGGTGCCTAAATGCATATTCTACCTAGTATCAGCAGGGAGCTATGAACAAAGCCATGTGTCCTCTGCTCTGGAAGTCAGGTGCTGTGATGGCAGAAAGCTGACAAGAAAACATCTAGTAGTGGGGACAAGTAGCAAGGGGACCTAGGTCGAGGATGAACTGGGATAAAAAACAAGTCACTGAGTTTCCTCTGTGGGCAAGGCTGGACAAGATTAGTATGCTGCTTTAGCTAATCAGTGTGAGGGTTTTGTTTCACAAAGCAAAGACACTAGTTAGAAGCTGGACATTTTGTGGCTGTTGAAAGCATGATGTAAGTTGGTCAGGCTGAAAAAGTTCTGAAAAAGAGGTCTAATGCACACTCTCTTGGAGTATGTATTAATTGAAACACCCAGTCTTTTTGACCAGCTTCTGACATTAGCTTTTTGGGACACTACAATCATTAGATCTCCACTTCTACATTTGCTAGAAACTCTCCAAGCTCCAAATGGCTTCCAAACTAGCTTCCAGGAATTTTCTTCCCTATTTTACAAATCATTAAATATAGTCACAGAACATGAAAACAGCTGTCCAGGAACACACAGACATGTCTCCCCCATAAGGGCAGTCTTCCGCCCCTGCTCAGACAACCTTCATTTAGCACTTTTCAATCCCAGTGGGACCAAGAGCTCAAGGAAAGCAGCTGCATGGTGGATGAAGCTGGTGGAGTCCAGATTCCTGCTGTCTGGAGTGATAAGACACCTTTAAAAAAAACACCAAAAAACAGGGAGAATGGAGGGACTTAATGGATACACTCAAGGATGAGGTGGGATCATCAGGAGCTTTTAGAAGGAAAGGGACAGAGCAGATGCATCAGATAGGAGAGAGACATCCTCCAAACTACTTAGTGACTTCCATTAATTGCTGTAGATGAGTGGAAATGCCCCTGCTTACAAAGTTGCCCGTTGGTGGCGAGGAGCTAAGCCAGGCCTCCTCCATAACACACTCCTGAAGTTTACTGTCGGAGAAACGTCTTTTATTAAATGTAAACAGCATCCCGCCAGAGGTCAGAGCCTTGCCACTGCTGCATATCCCAAGGTAATACCACTTTAAGCTCCACATAAACTCTTAAACAGTTTCTATCCTAAAACCAGACCGTAGGTGGTACAGTTTTTTACGATATGTTATAATAGTGCAATAAATCTGTTAGCTTAAAATCGAATCTCCGTGGCCTTTTAGAGAAATCATCATTAAATGCAAGGCCCTGTTAATGATGCCATCCCAGTGAAATTGTTTAATCTGCTAGGGGGGTGAAAGGTCACCAAATGAATTTTTTATAATACATCAACTTGACACGCAATAGGGAAAACTGTAATAGATAAAAGCAAAGGAAAAGGGCACTGTCTTCTTCTGATAGGTCAATAGCAGCCAAGAGAGTCACTCATCCACTTTTCCTTCACTACCGTGCTCCTTTTCCATTTAATATGGACACCCAATTAATACCTCAGCACCATAGACAACCTCATTTTAGGTGAATTATAGCAATTTCTTCCCCCTTCTCCGAAATGAAAGTGATCACAATACATCATAGCATTGTGCGAATTAACGTTAATTGATTCGAGTTACCAAGCATTGATGGGCCACTTCTATAATCTGGTCCTTATTGGGAGCTGGAAGGGATGGAGGGAAGATTAGATTGCATCCTCCGTTGCTTTGACGACGGCGGTCACCTGATGGCTTGTTAGACAGTTGTACGCTTCTATTGCTGGCCCCAGTGGGGTCGTCAGTAAACTGGAGTGATGTCCAAACATCATTACACGCTGCTCCGATATTAAAGCAAAGGGATTAGCACCTTATTGCAAGCAACCTGGATTTGTCATTGTGCTGTCGTTATCCAATTTCCAGATGATAATGTGACTGTGGCCTGCGGGCGTGAGGTCCTGCAGCCAAACCAAGGGGTGTGTATATATATATAAGTATACACACATATATGTGCACACATCCCCACAAAGACCCAGCACCCAAAGCCATTTAACCCTTTGCTGACCAGATTTCTGCTAACAAAGCATGTGGAAGAATTTTTCTCCCTTTCCCGTCTGACGCACAGCAGCAGTCAAAAACATCATGCAACAGCAAAGCTGGCTGACCTAGGAGCTGACACGGCCGTCACTCACTCGAATGTCATGCCAGCCAAGCTCTGCTGATAGAGGTGACACCACTCACATGTTAGATGAGGTGGACTGGGGAGCGGGTCGATCCCTCAGAGTCGTACCTGGCAGCTCCTCTCTGCCGTGCACACATGCGATGTAAATCATCTATTTTACTACAGCTCCCATGAATTGTAAGGAGGAAAGCGGATCAGTATGTAACATTAGCAAGGCAGATTTTGTTCGACAGTGCTGGAGTACAAGAGCTGGGACCCAATCTCTTTCTAGCCCCTGAGAAAGATGATGGGGAAACTCCTGGCTCTCTCGCACATGCCCAAACCTCTGTAACTTCTGGGGGAACACCGCGTAATTGGGAAAAGCTCCTCTTGAGCTGATCTCATGCATTTTTAGATGAGATTTAATAACACAAACCTCCGAATTTCAAAGACCCACACTGGTGTGGAGAATATATGGCAATACATTTCTCCTTCCTCCTGTAGAGACTTACACTCCTTCTTCCGAGCCTCTCCCACCCTCTTTATCTTCCTCCTCCTCTGCTCTCTCCTGCTCTGCTTTCACCCTCCCTACCTCCTGCTCCCTTCCCACAGAGGAACCAGTTGGTTTTTGGAAGCCCATTACTGGAGCAAGCTGTGTTTTCCACCACAGCTACAGAGGGGGTAGGGCTTCTAATTGCCTGAGTCTTGTAATTCATGGGTGTCACCTTTGAGTGGGTTTGGCAAATTGTTAGATAGCTTTACCATGTATGGTAGATACTAACAGAAATGGAGTTTAAAAATAAGACTCACAGGGCAAAGGTAGCTTGGGAGGTTGATAGCTGGTGACAGACTCTCTAACCCCTACGCTGCCAGGAAGGTTCCAGTTTGGGAGAACACTGGTAAAAAATTATTGTTATCTGATTTGCAGCAGCAATGTAAAGCTCCATGGCTGTTGTCTAGCAGGGTATTTTTGAGATTTATTTTTGTTTAAATTGCAAGGGAAATACTGGCTCCACACAAGGATTATATACAAAGCAGTAAACTGACGGCTTTTGCGTTTTTCCCCCTCTAAGACAAGACACTCAATCTTATGGAGGCCATCACTGTGATTCGCAGTAGTCTATATTGTGGCACTACCTTCAGCCTGCACGAATGTCTCATATATCTACTCTGCAAGGTATACTTTGTGCTAATTTGGAACAGTCTCTGAATGAAAAGCACTTCTGCTCAAGCTGTAATTTAATTCCTCTACTGACGATGGATGGGGGCCACAAGATATCTCATCAGTTTTCCCACTCTGAATTCAACTTGAAGAAAAATGCTAAAATAGCAGACCTGGGGTCTAACATCTACACAGTCAAAGACCTTGTGTGGCATCACCATCACTGGTGTGACTGTGGCTTCCTGACACCTTCAGTTACTGACAGTTCAGGTTTGATGCCCAGTTCCAGTGCCTGGATTTTCTTCTAAAATGCCACCTGAAGAAAAAATAAGACAAAAGTCTTTGTGATAATAACGCTTCACCTCTGGGACCCAGAATGACTTCTCTCAAACTCTTTTCACACACAGGCCTCCACTGTCACCATCCTCAGGTCAGAAAGAGGTGTCTGAGTCTCTGAGTTCGTGATGACCATCTACCTCTGTTTGACAGATCTTGTAACTACTCATTTTGCTGGTTTCAAAAGAATTATGAATTAACAACAAAACAGTGAAATTCATCCTGATTTCTAAAGTGCAATATGATGACAGTTTTGTATGACAGAACACTGTTTATACATGTATTAGCCTCCACTTCATTCTCGTTAAGTTTCTTATCCCATCACTTCTATAAATAACCCATTACAGGAATCCACTCCTCTAGTTTTGCTAGACTGCTAAATGATATATTGGCCAAAAATGGGCCTCAGCTATTCCCAAACCATTAAAAAAATAGTCAAAATATAGCTTTAAAAAATCAGGAAAATAGAGTAGTGTTGAATGGGAAATGGTCTTCTACCAGTTTTGTTGCAAGGTTCTTCCAGTTTATTCTCTGAGAAGGAATCTTCTTCTATTTTTAAATGCAAATTCGCCTCTTGATACTTTAGACCCATTTGTTCCCGTGCTGTCATTGTCTGTTAGTGTCTAGAGCTTCTTCTCTGGTATTTACTTTTTGAATATATTTTCACAGATAGGATAATATCTCCCCTCACTCTTGTTTTGCCAAGTTAAACACATCATACTCTTTTATTTCTTATATCTTAAAATAAACTCAATTTCCATTATCATCTTAAATATCCTTTCCTGTATCGACTTCAACTGTGTTTGTATTTTGTACATCAACAAGCAGAGCAGCACATGCTACTCAAAAATATGCCCTCTATAGTGTCCCTATGGCTTAAAAATATGTAAGCTTAATTTTGAGGTGGTACTCAGGAGCTTAAACTGTAAGCTCCTATCTTTTTTTTCACACCCTCATTTCAGGGATTTGTGGCAGAGAAAGCCTTGACAGATCCTCAAGTGCTGCAAAAGCTTTACCTCTAAGGTCAGGATTTTTAGCATCCTGCCTTTGCTTACCCACTGGAGGTAAAGCTGGATCCCTACACAGGAAAAAATTTGTCATCTCCCTATTTTAAAATCCTGTGCAATTACATTTAACAGCCTGACCGAAACCTGCACGAAGGTTATCCAGCCCAAGCACTTTGGGGTGAGGATGTGTCAGAATTAATCTTGTTTGGACCTCTAACCCTGCCTGCCTGTGTGTATGCCATGTGACATAGCAAATTAGTAGTAATTTCTCATTTACCCCTCTGCATGGGTACTGCTGTCTGAATGAGCAGTTATTTGAAGATTTATTCACTTTTACTTCTTGCTGTGAGTCTCAAACACTGTTGTTTCCTGCACACACACTCTTTTCACATGCTACCCCAAACCTCACTCTTAATATAATGCCTGCAAATTTCGGTCTGTAAGAGGTTAAAAGTCCATCACATAGGAGCTAAGTACGCTGCGCTAGTGTGGGGATATGCACTAAATGGCTTCTGGATGACTGTCCACCTTTATATTTCTGATTTTGTATAAAGGCATCCGCACAAACACACGCAATACATTTGTTGTTATGCTCTCTTCTTTCATTTTTATACTCACATTGATATTAGGCAAACTTTGCAGAACAGAGATTTCTATCTGTAAATACATTTATACATTTCAGTATATATTAATATACAGACATTCACAGAATGATAAAGCTCTGTGATAGTCATCTCTGATTCTCCAGCTGTGCAAGACTATAACAGGCACAGCAATCACCTCCATCTTTCCTTGACAAACCAATGAGCTGTGCTTGAAGTGACCCTAACAAAGGAGTTAAATTAAAATAATGTAAAAAAGCATTTCAAATCATAACAGACAAGTCATTTTTTAAAGGCTTGGCAATGTGATATACAGACTTATTGCCTTGCTACCCAACCACAGCAAGGTTTCTCAGGCTCCCTTCAGCCTCACTGTCCTGGGCTGCAAAGACAAACACCCAGTCTCTGCTGATCAAAGATCTTTTTGTTGTTATCTTGATGCAAAAGGAGCCACGAGTCTGAAAACGCAGGGAGACTCACCCAGCAGGAGTGTAGGTCTTGTGTTTATCTTAGAGCCTGACTGGATTTTACATGACTCAAGGGTGAAAATATTTTTTTTTCCTTCCACAGAAAAATACATGGGAATACTTAGCCTGACTTGCAATCCTAGCCCCGTTATCCTTGCTGGTGCTAGCATGTACAGCTTAAACAGAGATGGATAGGCAGCGGGGATACTGTATGTCCCAACAGGAAAATCCTGATTTCATTTCACAAGTTATCTGTGTCCTTATTGCATCAGAAATGTCAGCCATGAGCAATTCCAGAAAAGCTATGACTGATGGGGAGCAATAAATAACACTGCAGAGAAGCCCAAGCAGCTAAGAGCGGATGAGCTCTGAGCTCATCCTATGATCTGGTGATGATAATATTCTCTTGGATATATGTCCCAGGTCTTCCCCTACTGAGAAGGTGAATCTGTGGCTTCAAGCTAGCACTGTTCTTGTCCTCATACCAAAACAACCTCCTTCCAAGGGACCTGTCCTGATCCTCGCTGCTCAGACTGGTTTTGCAGATCCACAGATGGTAAAACAAACCCCAGATAGGAGAGCACTCCCCAGTATGGAGAAGAGGTCATTTGTGCCTGAAAAAAGGCAGGCACAAGGTTTCTTCCCTGCCACTCAGAAGAGGGTGGTCTTCTCCCTTAGATGACCTCTGCTTTCCCCTGTCCCCATGATGTTGCACTAATGCATTCAGGAACCTATGGGTACTTACTAGGGTTCTGGTGAATGTACTCTAAAAAAGTATATTGGTATAGCTTCTTCCATTCTCAATAGTGCAGCTATTGTTGCTCCTCTTGTTCTGATCATGAGTAATGAACACACTGAATGAGGGGTCCTGTACCTTTCACACTCTGCAGGCTACGGCATGTCTTGGGATGGCATAAAGACAGAATACATTTCCTATCAAAGTCTGTAAAGCTTCCAACAACATTTTTTTTCAGTCCCATTTTATAGTATCCAACATGGTAACACGAATACCCTCACTGACAATAGCGATGTTATTGTATATCATCAGAGTTTGACCCTGATTTAAGATTTGATCTCACAAATAATAATTTCCCACTGTGCCTAATATAACACCACTTCAACAAAAAAACCCAAAACAATGAACCAAAACCAAAAATCCAAACCAAAACAAAGATTCCTGCGGTCACAGACCAGTGTCCTTAATGTGGGTGCTTCACTATCATAAACCACACAGTGCCTGGTAGAAAAGCTAATCAGGTGAATAGTAGTTGTATCACTAGCAGCCAGCAAACATCAGGATGGCACAGAGGTCAGTGGTAAATGTCAGAGGATATAGTATTAATTGAAGAAGCAAGTCTTAGACAAATCCAACTTGTTTCTTGCATAGATGGAATATGCTTATACTTAGGTAGGGCTCAGTAGTACACAACATCAAAAAATAACATTATGCAATATCAAGACAGTATACAACACGGTTGCCAAACATCAAATCCCATGTCCCCTATTAAAAACAGATGGGATATTACCTTTTTCATATTTCCCATATGCTTTTAATACAGATTCAGGATCTCAGGCTGAAATACACTGCTGTCTGCTCCCTTCCCAGCCTTGCTCCTCACAGCCTTCTCCGCAGATAAGGGCTGCCATCTGGGCCGTGAAAATAGGGGCTACAAGAGGCTGAAAAGAGCAAGATGGAAACAGAGGAAGAAGGGACAGAAAGGGTTGTTTGTTGGAGGACAGGAAAAAAATGACCTTCAAAAACTGAGTCTTGGTACAGAACATCAATAAAAATTAAGTATACACAGAACTGACCAGGAGCTAAGTGACTGAGCTCAAAAGGTAGCTTCCATCAGGAAACTGTTAGAAAGTAAAGGGGTGTCCTGTGTTGTTCTGTCAAGATCAGCTGCTGGCCTGATATATATCTACATCAAGAAGCAAATATAAAGATAAAATGCACAGAAGTGTTGGTGGGCTGATAAATTATGGAGAGAACAGTCAAACATGGGCACCTAGATCATGTGGTATGTTGGATCTGGGAAAACAACTGAGTGAATTGGGTCCTGGAAAGTTAGAACTGAAAAGGAATTAGAGAATACAGAGAGCAAACAGACAATCATGAGCTCTCCTATTTCTGTGGAAAAATGGGCTAATGGGACCATTGAATTCTGTCAATAGAAAATGGGATTTAGTACCACTTTTGTGCATGGCACTGATATGAAGGAAAACTGTCGGCTTTTCAGACACACACAATTCAAAAAGGATTCAGAAAACAGAGACAGAGAGGGGAAGAAATACTCTCCAGAACTCAAACCTTTCAATTTATTAAAAAGCAGACAGCTGAGTAATTTGATTACTCTGGAGGTATCTGGAGTAGGAGGAAGAGTCAATGCCCAGAAACTCACTGATGTAACAGTGAAGCAAAGAACAAGAGGCTCTCACAGAAAGCTGGAGACAGAGAGACTGACAAGAGAAAATGTGCAAGTACTTGTGACAGCAAAAATAGGGATGACATCCAACATCTAGACACACATTCAGGTAGTATTGAATGTGTCCAGCTCTTGTATATTCAAGACCAGTTGGTTTTCTAGAATTTTAGCCAAAAAGAAGGGTCAACACTGAGGTATCCAAGTGAGCACAGTGGCCTGTGTCATGCAGGAGACAGAAGCAGATTAATCACTGCTTTCTGGCCTTTAAGTTTAAAAGTATATGAATCAAGGTTTAGATCTGCAAGTTAGTTAAAGCCACAACCTGTCTTTCATAACACGTCTCTCATGCTGCATCAATTTATAAACATTTCTGGAATTAACTGTGTAACATTTAAGAGCAATTCTAGTCTGAATTTCTTTAGAAACATTGCCTTTGCAAGCCAAACATCCAATAACTCTGTTGCTAGTTTAAAGACTCATGGACAGCTCTGCATGACAGAGAGCCATGAACACCAGCAGAATAACAGCAATTCACACTCAGGAGATCAGCGAGTACTTGGGCATAGCTCTGTCATGGAAACTTTATAACGTGTTTCACCATGGTTAGCCATATTCCAGTCAATGGAGAACTTACTCCTTATCTTAATAAGCAGATCAAGTGGTAAAATTGCCTCACTACACTCATATACTGCAGCTGATACTTACCTGTCGTTATCTTCTGCTGGAAATAGTACGGCAGGCTGAGTCACCATTAAGGCATCAATAGGTATACCAAGGCCTCTCTGAAGGTCTCCAGTCTGATGAGTGTTAATAATTGTTCTGGCCAAGCTCTTTAAGCTGTCACTTGTCAACTCATCTCTTGGATGGCCTGGTGGATCCCCAAGTTCAATGATGAGCACTCTTGATGGACCAGCTGCATCAGATGGCTGCAGAGCTCGAGTGCTCACTGGTCCTCTCCCCGCTTTCCATGAACTAGATCTGCTAGGAAAGGCCATGCAAAATGCCATGTCAGGGCAGTGGTATCTCTTTTTGCTAGCATTGGCCGAGATTACCTTTAACATGCTTTCACCTCCCAGCACATGATGGACTACTCTGACTTGATCATGACCGACCTTCAAGAAATCAGCTAATCGAAGTATTATGCTTGCTTGATCATCTTCCCCAACAGACTCGGTTACAGTGAAAGCCACAAGAAGGGAAAGACCAGTGACTATTTCTACAGGTTCTTTCTCATGCAGGAGAACATAGAGAAGATTGTCCTCAAAGCTAAAGTAGTTGGCTCCTGCCCCTTCATTCAGTGAGAAAGAAGATGGGGTTGGAGGGACATATCTGCCTTGAACGAAAACACGAAGGCTGAGTGGTTCATTGTAGAATATAGCGAGGGGCAGTCTGGTTGCATTTTGGCCACTGAGGAGGTAGAGTCTGAAAGTCAGAGGTGCCAGGTCTGGGAAGCAAATTGTAGTGAGTTTGGTGGATGGCAACACAGAAAATAAAGAAGAAGAATGCTCTGCAGGATAACATGACGCATGAGAAGTTGCATCACTGAAAGTGTCCATAAAGCTGCCAGTCATTGCTACCACTGGAAACAGTCTCTGGCTGACCATATTGGCGTCCAAGTTTTCTAGGATGACAATTGTGTGATCTGTCTGCTTGCAGAAGTAGCTTTGTACTGAGGGCTTGAAGATACACTTGCTGTCATCTCTGTAAATTCCTGGAAGAGAATAAAGGGTGATGGGGAGAAAAAAATACTATGAATTGTTACAGACATCATCTTAACTGTTTATGGTATAGCTGCTTATTTTCCCATTCAGTGCTCAGTCACTTCTGTTGGTGCTAAAATTTTGCATAGTTTTAAGAGAACCCTGGATACTAAGAGGTATTAAATATGTAGGAACCATATCCACCTCAAGAGGTCCTTGAGCTGAAAATGGTTGGAGACTGCTAGTGAATGACAAAGTACCTTATACACTTGCCTTGTTCTTTCTAGATATCAAATTACGGTCACTGTTGAAAGAGCAGACACGCGAGATGGAGCTTTGGTCTGACCCACCGCTCTGTCCCTATGTCCTTATGTCTTTTACATTCTCCTGATTCCAAGTCTGTAGCAGGGTAACAAAGCAGAGCATGATTGCAATTTTTTCGAAAGATAGTTGAACTCTACACAGTGCACTCTTATCCCACTCACGGGGATAGTAGCTCAAACAAAAAATCTGGAAAGGACCAGTGCATCATTAGTCTACTCAGTGGTGACACACCTCACTGAATTTTAGAGCTAGAAGAAAACACCAGATCCAGACTCCTACAAACAGTGGAGGCCCTTACGTGTTTTCCAAGTGTCTAAGCTCCCACTGCAGTCAGTGGAGATCTAGAGTTTAAATCGTGTGCGCACAGGCAGGCATCTAATATCTCATGGCATGTCCTGAGGTGTCTGAGGCTTGTGACACAGGGTCTACAGAAGACCTATGCACTTCAAAGGTGGCAGCTGGAGGCCTGGTGAGACATGCCACAGCACCTGCAATTGCACTAGACACACATTTATGGTAACTGAAACACTCCCAATTCCCCAGCCGTCAATACAGACAAAGAACTTTAGAAAGCAGTGAAGATCACCCCAAAATACATCTGTTTTGTCAGCTGGATTGCCCTTTGCAATCCTCCAGCTTTACTGACCCGTAGTAGGATCCTGTCGCTTAAAATACAAGTGCATAATGTCGCCTGGACTTCTTTGGGTAGCTACACTGTAGATGTGACACAGGATCTATGGGAGTACAAAAGCAACTTTAGAAAACGCTTTAGGTATTCTTTCTACTGAATATAACAGGAGCTAAGACACTTCCACATATGTCAGAATTTTCCACTGAATCCCATCCCAAGTGTCTGTGGAGTCAAGTCAAGAAGATCCTTTTATGGAAGGATCTATACAGAAGCTGTATAACCCGCAGTCTTCTGAGTTAGGGTATGCTCCATCTGACCAAATACAGATCTCTGCTTTAAGATGAGAGAAATTGTGCCTCAGGCTGTAATGATGAGATCACCACTGATTATAAAGAGAGAATAAAAGTAAATTAGTTCAGATGCAGGCACCAAAAACATAAACATTTCTGCCTGGAGGATCTTAAGAAAAAAAACCTTGTGTTTCTGCTTTTCCTTTCTCTCTCCAAAACAAAATCAAAGGAGGAATTTGCTGCTGTAGCTGGCTACAACCCTTCCCTCTCCGAGTCTGCTCCTTTCCTAGTTAGCTGTGTTCAGGAACGTATTAGGCAAAGCACAGCCAATGTCTAAACTTACTCTGTGTTCCTCATTCAGCAGCTTTGGGGACATGCATGCAGGTCAGCAATGCTTGGTGATAATGATAAAAAGAAAAGGACAGCAACATCCCCAAGAGTCATAAACTCTTCGATGAATAAAAGGGCATTCACCTTATCAAGGAAACGTTACAACTGTGAAACTCACTGCTGGAAGAAAATACCAGACTCCTGGAAAAGAAATGCACTATGAGAAATCAGTCTGGGCTCTGCTTATTGTTGTGTCTTGATGCCTGGATCTTGTGGACACTTACCTGTGTTTTATTTCAGGGGGATTCCTCGCGTGCAGACTGCTACCCAAGTCTGTGAGCATTTCCCAGAATGAGCTCTCGCTCTGCACGTCGCCGAGGAAAGCAATGAAATTACAGAAATGTCAAGCTCTGTTCAGGGAGCAGGTCCAAGTGAGAGGATAGGATCTGTGCAAAAGCCCCTATTTTGAGACACCGTCTTACTGTTTTCTTTCCCTTTTCCTTGCCTTTCTCTTTCTTTTTTTTTGATTTATTAGTGTAAGTATTTTTTTATTGGCATGTTCTGGGGGCAAAGGAAGAGGGAACAGCAACTGCATTAAGAAGCAAAAGTGGAAACGCTGCACTCGAAAGCGTGCAGTGTTGTGCTGGAGTGCTGGGAGGGTGCACCCTGAAGCAGGCAGCCAGCCCACGAAGGCTGACAGATCTCATCGTCTGCTCTCCCGGAATACCCCCGTCTCCCCCCAGTGACATTTCACTTGTCTACAAATGGGATTTGCTGATGTTTTGTGATTTCCCAGGACTTTCCTTTGCCCTGCCCGCCTTGCAAAGTGTGTTTGCCTGGTTTCCTGCACACGCGTCCATGCACGCACACACATCGTTCCTTGTCTCCTTCCAAATGGCCTTATCTGCCAGTCACAATTTCTGCAGCCTGCAATTTCGATCACTTTTAAATGAAACCCATGCTGGCCTTAGTAATCATAATGTCATTTACAATTTACCACAAAACACGTTTATTCAGTTAGTAGCACATTGGAGAAAGAGAACTCCATATGAACTCACCGCTGAAGCCCTAATCTGATTATTTCCTCATGAAAATCTAAGCAGGGGTGCTTGTAAGAGGGGTCTGAGAGCAGAAGGAAAAAGTGAGTCCTGGCCACAGCTGACTCTCGTAATCAATGCGAATAGATAAGTGACGCAGCGTGTCAGGGCCAGCAGCTAATTTGCCCCAGGGCTTTCCTCTAAAAAAGGCCAGAGTGGACAGGACTTAATAAATACTGAGTGACCACTGAATATTGAGTTGACATGTGCTGTTTACATTGAGGATGAACAATAACGGTGATAAATTCCAGAAGCATCCCCCCGCAATGGTGAAATTAGATTAAACAAGTTATATTTGTGTGACCACCTGTGTTTGCACTCACACTTGTGTGAGACGGGGGAAAACAATGGGGAGAAAAGAAAGAAAGAGAAACCTAGTGAGTGCAAGAGTGCGAGTCAATTGGAGATCCTGCAAACAGATGGGAAACATGCAGAAGCTGTTCATATCTGTAGCAAAACATGCACAGGTGAGGGTCGAAGTCACACTAAGAGCTGCGTGCACCTGGGCAGAGGAAGAAGGCAAGTGTGTGTTGAGCGCTTGCATGGGTACCTGTGCCATGTAGAAGTGTCCTGCCTGGTGCACGAAAGAGAGAAATAATACATGGAAAGTGTGTGTGTTCACCCTCTCTAGCTATTTCCTCAGCCTTAGAGAGCAGACTTTGCTTTCTGCGGATTCCTCTATCATCAAGTCAAGTTTATTATTTAAATCTATACATGCATGCACACACATAGACACACAGACTTATATATCTATATGAGATTTTAGCACTCAGGTTGCTTCTAGGGCTCCTGACAAATATTAACTTTGTGTCAATATTTGTCCTTCCTGTCGTGAAATGAGGATTTTCCACCTCATTTCACATTTGAAAAGAAAAATGCGCCGAGGGGGTCCTCTTTGCTTAGGAAAAAAAACACAACCAACAACAACATCTCATATCCTTTATTTAGAAAAATGGAGCGGGAGAGGAGGGGAGAGTGTTTTTAAAATAGATGTTTTGACTCAAAGGCACATAGAGTCCTTTGCAAGTCTCCTGCCTTTTCCCTAGTTCCCCAACACCAAATAAATAGAATAAAATAAAATAAATTCTACATTTAAAATTGAATGAAATACATCAACATTAATGATTTTCCCCTTCAGGTTAACACCACCATTTCCTTCAATAATTTTTACCCATTTCATGATAGATTTCCCAGTTCATGGTACAAGGAAAAATATAGTCATTTTTTGACAAAAACAAAAGGCAATGTCATTTTTTTATCAAAATAAAATAAATCTCCCACAATTTTCTTTCCGTCCGACTGGATTTGCCCGTCAGTTATTTCTAATTTAACCACAATTCTAGTTACGAAAATATAGAAGCAAGTAGGGGAGGAATGGGGAGGGGAGAGATAAATGGGACACTGTTTAGAAATTGCAATTCATTGGCCTTGGGCTGGCCAGCACATATCTCTGCTGAGGGGGAAATATTCATCAGCATTAACTGTTCTTTTTGACCTGCTGACTTTCAAATGTGAAATTAAAAAAAAAAAAAAAGGTCCAGCAATAGGACCTTAGAAATCTAGAAAAGGTAAATGATTCTGAGGTCAGTAGTTTTTGCTATACAAAAGGTTTTCCACGTTTCTCAAGTTTAGATATTCCTCACAAATAATTTTGGCCCTGATTCTCCTGTCTAATCCCTAGCACAGGGTCCTCATGCCTACACACTCGTCTTTTGAAAGCAATGGCTCTGCAGACATCGATCTTGGAAATCTTTGTGTAGGTAAGTGCTTCAGTGGATACAGACACAAGGAATCCCCCATTGTTTTTCAGATATCCCACTGACTGTAAATTAGGGATATCACTCAATTGAGTTTATTGGTGTTCCCATGGGGGACAAACACATAACTACGCAATGTCAAGTAACTTATTTGTGTTGGATTTCTCGCAAGGTGTGTGTTGGGGACACACGCACAGAAATGCAGGGTGACGTGTGCTTGCTCGTGTATTTGTGCGTGTACCTGCATGAGAGATACACACGTGTATATACACACTCATAGCAGGGACAGTGTAAATAAAAATGGAGTGATTGCTTTAGGCTGTTAATTCTTTCTGTTAAAGAAAATGATTTTCAAAGGAAATGAGTCTCATAAGATCACACTGTGTGGGTTTTTATGCTCTCCTGTTTATCGTTCCTCCATAAAAACTTTGAGCCCCCTGGCCAATTTCAGTCACATTCGTGGACGTAAAGATACTATGTTCCTACAAGTTTTGTAAAAGTAGGTGCCCAAGTAGAGAAAAAACAGTTATTAGTGGTCCCACTGAAAGGAAAAACTGTAGTATAAGCTCACTCTTGTTACACACCACAGGATCTGCACTGACCCTTCCCTTTCAAGTACAAATCATAGAAAAACAGATGTAGTACGTGAAATATTTGTTCTTACATCCGTTGTTTGCATGCATTGATATGGCCACACACATTACGAGTATTTATTCACTGTAAATCAAGCATTGTCTGCATCTGTCATACGGTTATACATTTTTATGCTAACACCAGAGCTCCTCCATGCCTAAGACATAAGGCATATATGTTACAGATTATAGTATGTCTTTCCAAGTTATGAACAAAAAATTGCAAAGTTTTCCAGTTCCCAGAGACTATAGCGATAAGGCATTCTTAGCCTTGAATCATAAGTACACAAATCAAGTCTTAAGAATAGAGACCAGAAGCCCATCTAGGCCAGGATGCTCTCCAGCAGTGATCAAAAAGAGTCACCTAGAAAGAGCATGGGAACAAGGCATGAGTATAACACTGTTCACCCAAAATGCTCCCCTTAGCTTCCAGCTTCTTACAGGTCAGGAACTTCTTGACTCAGAGAGACCATCTTTGGTCTTTGTGTTTGAGAGGAAATATCAAACCTGTCTCACAAAACAGTGAAAAGCCGAAGAGGAGAATATCCTAGCTAGGAGAATAGATCTTGAGCCCTTTCAAAGAAGGTGGGTCAATAAATCTGAAATGCCCTTTAGTTAGGTTGCCTAGTCCAGGTCTTGTGTCATGATTGAATCAAGGGACGTTTTTTATGGTGACACAGAACTTCTCAAATGTCCTGCTGCCACCACAAGGTGACCACACCTGGAAATACCTTGGCTGGCTCTGCCCGGACGTCCAGGCTGGAACTGAGCTGCTATCACATTGCACAAAACAAAACTAATAAAATAACCAGTGCCAAGGCCAGTTTCTTGTTCGTGATGCCAGCTGACATGGCACACCCATACTGTTAAGGTCACTGACTCTCTGAAAGATGGTGGCCACTTCCAAACCGCCCTTTTGGACTGGCTTCTGACTCATCCTAATTTCTGGAAAGTGCCTAGGAATTGTCTGGGGGACTGCTGGGTTGCCTGGGACCCAACTGAGCTTAAAGCCTTTTGCCTGATGTAGCGGGAGTGACTGGGAAACTCCAGTGCTTGTAACCTAGCATTGCTGGGCTCAGGAGAGGTAGACACTGAGACCCTTCCTGCTATTGTCAGAACTGGCCTGGAGTAACTAGTCCACCATTTTGTTAAACTTAAGCAGAAAGACACAGTTAGGGAGGATTTTTTTCCACATTATCATGACTGATTAGAGAACTTTAGTCATTTTAGCCATCCTGACAACACAAAGTTCCCCATAATGTTTATTTAGGGAATAAATCCAATATGGTGACCAAAGAAGCATCACCTGATATTATATTGTGCATGTAGACAAAAAGAAGTAAACAACTGTATTGATCTATACTTCAAGATTCCATGCATTTCCAGAGAGTCCTTGAAAGTGTGGTAAATTAAGTTCCCTTAAATTGTAAGCCTGAAGGAAGGAGAACACAGGAGTCATCACCTTAAACCCTGCTGTAACACAATCAAAAGCGTGGCATGGGACTTGAGTGAAGAGGACAGAGTGAAACCACATAGGACAGCATAGGAGAAACAATTGGAGTATCCATACCATTCCTGAAGGCTACACAGCTAAGGGGTGGAAGTGGTGGCTTTTTGTACAACAGCTAGCAAAATAGGTCCCAGGGTCCTGACCGAAGCTTTTAGATGCTTTCTTGAAGCAGGTAATACAGGTAATACAAACAATTCCCTCAAACCTCTTGAAGTCATTAACCATCGTTCAAAGAGCCAATAAATGGGTGTAAGAGGGATCCTGTCTCCCAGAAAAGATGATTAAAAGAGAAGAACGGAGAGAGAAACATCTTTTGTTCCATACTACTTCACCTTTGAAAAAACATACTGTTCTGCAAGTATCAATTTGTTTCTCATGTTGCTACCAAAGTTTTTCCCATTATGTTTCCCCTTAAGATAATCCTGGTTTCCTTTTAGGTGTATTTAAAGCCAGGAGCATTTTTCTCTCCTCCTGACCAACAACCCTGCTGACTGAAGCTTTAGTGAAATTGATACCCAGGGCTCAACATACAGGTGAGTGGCAGAGAACGGCAGAGCCTTTGCCGATGAGGTTCCAGTCACCATCTCTCTGGCTGAAGAACGACAAAACCATGACTGCCACCCGAAAGCAGAACAGCAATTTCATCGGTTGCCAGACCTAAAAATGAATGTGGCCGTGCCATGCACTGCTCTGAGCTGTGGATATAATGAGTTTTGAATGGGAAGTCCTGGACACAATAAATCTGTGCCATATGTGACCATTTCCTGTGTCAGTTCCTTTCTCATAACCAGTGGAGGCTTCGCCCTCCCCCTCACTTTCCCTTTCATGACCCCACACCAAGGCTCTGAAATCTTTCAGGGCTGCTTATGGGCCCCAGGCCTTTCCACAGTGGTTGCATAAATAAATGAGTTTGACAGCAAACATCATAACGGTTAGCAGTAATGTGTGCTCCACACAAGTGCTTTTGCTACTCACTGGAGAAATGGGGGAGGAAAGAGCTCGGTTTGTTAATGCAAACAAAAGTATGTTGTCTGACAAGTGGTGAAAGAATTAGTCAAATAAACTTGAAGTCTATTAAGACCATTGCTGCCAGTTTTTGTTATGGACGGGAAGGTTCTCAGCTTCTCTTTCCCTCCTTGGCGTGCAGTCACTGCAAAGACAAATCATCCTTTTCTTCTGCAAAAATAAATTTAGGGGATAAAATCAACTGCCTCAAAGTAAAATTTTCAGGGAACTCCACTTTACTGTTATTATTATCATTTCTTCCCAATGAGAACAGTTCTTTGGTCCTGGGAACTGATTCGCAAAGAGATTGAATGATTTTCCATTAGAAGTGAGCCAGAAGAAAAATGCCAAATACCTGCAGATTTTGGAAGCATTTGGGCTTTAAAATGGCAATTTTTTAAAAGACATAGGTGAAGGAGAGGACGGAAGGGCTCAGCATTTGCCCTATAATTGTTTTCCCTTTTTCTGTTCATTAACCAATCAAACATTCTGGCTAAATAGCAAAATCTATAAAGTTTTCAGCTTTATCTGAGAAATTATAACATTTTTGGACAGTGTAAAATTTTTCTGTAAAACTGTTTTCTTGAAAAGCCTCTTTTGCCCCGGATATACCACTTAAACAAACATATTTCAGATATTCCAAGCTCATCCCAGAAAGGTTGCAGACATTTCAATTAGCATATTAAAGGTGTAATTAGTTTATAGAAACTTTATAAAAATTATTAGGAAGGAAGGAATGTTGGTTTCCCATGTTCAATGTGGAGAGAACAAAAACAGATATTAATATTTTAATCAGGGAGATTTAGTTTTGAAATTAGAAAAACATCTTTCTACTAAAAAAACCAAAATAAAATAGAAAGGCCTTGAAACCAACCAATTAGGAACGTGGTGGAACCAGCACCATTGAAGAGTTTTTTAGCAGTTTATATTAATTTCTCTCAGGAGCAGTGTAAGTATAGATTTCGGTTTGGAGTAAATGGATGGGTGAGGTGACTTCTTGAGCCCTCTCCCCATCCTGCCCAATGCCTCCAGTGTCTTTTTATCAGCAGCCTTATGTCCACTTTCTTTTTCTTTCTTTCCTTTTCTTTCTTTCCTTTTCTTTCTTTTTCTTTCTTTCTTTTTCTTTCTTTTTCTTTCTTTCTTTCTTTCTTTCTTTCTTTCTTTCTTTCTTTTCTTTCTTTCTTTCTTTCTTTTCTTTCTTTCTTTCTTTCTTTCTTTCTTTCTTTCTTTCTTTCTTTCTTTCTTTCTTTCTTTCTTTCTTTCTTTCTTTCTTTCTTTCTTTCTTTCTTTCTTTCTTTCTTTCTTTCTTTCTTTCTTTCTTTCTTTCTTTCTTTCTTCCCTTCCTCCCTTCCTCCCTTCCTTCCTTCCTTCCTTCCTTCCTTCCTTCCTTCCTTCCTTCCTTCCTTCCTTCCACAGGTAAGTTATAAAAAAAAAGTTACGATCTTATTTATACCTGCCTGGGCTGAAGGTACAGTCCTAGTGCCTGTGCTCATGACAGAGGTGTTCACAAGCACGAGAGTCCCTGTGACATTATTAGGCTGATTTCCGGCAATATTAGTCCTGTATGGTGTATGGAGTTGAATCTTAAAGCAGAAAGATTTCATTACAGGTACAGACAGCTATATTATGCCATGACATATTTATGACAGTGAACAGTAATGGGAGGCAAGTATTTAAAGCCTTAGAAGTCGAAATGAATCTGAAAGCATAGCGCAGAATCTGAACACCTATGAAAACATACTGAAGAGCTAAAATTTGAGATACAAAGGCTAGAGTCATTATCTGAACACATAGAAGAGGATTCATCACATTAATTTTAGCTTCCTAAATGTTAAGCATCTAGTCTAAGCTAATTGTCTAGTCTAAGCTGTTCATCTAGACAATAATCATTAGAGAGAGAGAGAGACAGGTTCAGAGGGTCATTCATTCCTTCTTTCCCTTGGATGGATTTTATCACTTCTGGAGGTATCTGTCACTGCTGGTTATATGGAAAACTTAGACAGCTAGCGTGGACTGAAGGCCTGTATTTGGACAGCTCAGGTTAGGTGAAATGAGTCCAAGTCCTAAAGATGTAGCTAATGAGGCTTGTAGAACAGCTAGAGTAATATGTGTTCCTGTTCTGAAAGAAGTGGGAAACGGTAGTCAGTACACACCTCCAAAGTAAATGTATTCTCCCGTTATGAACAAGGGGAAAGGTCGAAAGAAGATGAAGCCAGTACCATGTTAATCTAGAAAATGATAAAGCAAGCTCTCCTGTCCCTGACTGAGATCTAAACAGCCTGCAAACATTTTTTTTTTTCCTAAAGACCCTGGAAACAGGGCATTTCTGCACTTGGCTTTTGTAGCTATAATGGCTAAACCACTGGATCCAGATACCCTCATCTCACAGTAGCACTGGCAGCCTACAGACCACGCACTCTCTGCTCCTGAGCAGTCGAGTTAACGTAGGAAATGGAGGGGGTACTGAGAAAAATACCTTGGAAAGCACAGAAATAGAGAATTTATTGCAAAAGAGGCATCTAAGTAAACACAACGAAAGCCTAGAAAACTAATTTCTAACCTCTGGAACCAACACGGGTGCAAGGATGGATGGATACTGGTTTCAAACACCGCTTACAAGAAAATCAAATGTTTCTGTAGGAGTAGTCTTAAAATACCATGCCTACTTCAAATTTTAGGAAAAAACAGGTCAGAAGGGATTTCTGTATGTCATTTATTTCAATCTCTTGTTCAAAGCAAGGCTACCTAAAGTTAGGTCAGATTTCTGAGGGCTTTATGATAAATCATACCTACGTTTTAGGCTTTTATGTGTTTACTAGGTCAAAACTCCCAGTTTAGAGTATGTTCAGAGAAGCTGCCAGGGTTGAAAATGACTTGAAGAAGATCTGTGATCCTAATAATGCTTTCACACATCATTTCACACATTTGCAAGATGGTATGAAGAAGCTTTGATGCTTACTTTTACAAATAGTTGTTATACTCATGTGTGGTTGTTTTAGGTAGTCCAAGGCCTGTTCCTTGTCCTATCGAAATCCTCTGGACAGCTCCAACAGGGAAAGAGTAGATTTGGAGCTGGAGCATCTCCTGTACATTATCTCAGGTGTTCTTCTCCATCTTCTTATACACATGAATCCGACTCAGAGTCACACTGATCCTGATTGTATGGTATGGTGCCCATGGAGAAAAAGAATAGCTGCGTTGGTGGAGCACTCCAAACACTCACCCAATCCTGACTATCCTGCTCTAACTAGTAGACATCACTCCCTTTGCATTTTATTCCAGACTTACCAGTGAGCCATTTGAAATTTCAGACAGCCCTTGGAGTTATTTTGGCCAAGGAGTATATTTAAAACTCATTGTGCTTAATATTGTCTCTCCACAACTGAGAACTAATCAGGAAAGACGTGAAAATAAATAGACAAGTGAGAGGCAAAATGAAATATGAAGTGGCTAGAAAGGAGTCTGCTCTCTAATGTATTTTTTCAGCTTATTATTGTAAAAGCCCAGAGCAAAAGAATGGCTTTGAAGAGTCTTTTTTTAATAGTGGAAAGGTTGTCTTTTTATTTTTCTTAACTTTTTATTTATTAACCATGCTGCACAGGGTACTTGCATAAATGATGGCTGAGTTTCAGGTTGCAGGGACTTGTTTAGTCTGAAAACATCTCAGCCTGAAATGGGAAACAGAAAAGAGAAGTAACGGTCCATCGTATGGTGCTTGAAGGGACTAAAACCAAAGCTCATTTGTTCTCTGCTTTTCTCAGCAATTTCTGATGGTTGAGATTGCAAAGGTTTGGACATCTCTGTTTGGATGGTTAAAATGCATTCCCAACAGGCCACTTCCTCAGGTGGTCTGTTTGATGACAGCTTGATGCTCAGGCCAATATAAACCAGTTGGATGTTTTGACCCTATCCGAGAACAAAATCATAAAGCCGCATTTCTATATGGGGCAATGATTTCATGCTCCTGATTGTTGTGGAAGAAAAAAAATGTTACTGAGGGTGCTTACATTACGCTCAAGCCTCAAAACATGACAGTCAATAACTTTGCTGAGACTCTTAGTGTTGGGGTACTATGTATTTATTTATCATTGCCCTGACTGTGTTGTTAAGCATACAAATACTCAACTGCTACAAAACTTAATTCAAAGTTGTTGGCTGTGTACAGGAAACCAGACAGGTGCATTAAGCAGCTTTGTTGCTTTGACACTTTTTAATGCTTCAGCACTGGTGGAAAAAAGCACCGGAACAGAGTAAAGATAGGCAGAGCGATATAGGATTCCCAAAGGCCACATAGGTCAGGCATCCTGCTGGTATTTAAAGGATGCCCTTCACACATAATAGTCTACATTATTTAACTATTTTTAAGAGAAGTGGCAGTAAGAAAATTTTGTGTCTGTTTTTTTTATATAACACCAGCGTTGCCAGACATATACACAAGAGGAGCACAAGCATGATTTTCACTAGTTTATTCTTTGACATCAACAGTATCAGAAGATATGTCTTTTTCTGGGCACACCAATTGAAAAGCTCAGCTGACAGGCTCTCAGCAGGAACCTGCATGGGCCTTTCTGCTAGTTTGGGTCATCAGAGAGCATCTCTCAGCTCCCAGAATGCCATGCAGAGCCAAGCCATTTTGAAGAGCCTACAAAGAGCCCGTCTGGCAGGTTTTGCTCAGTTTTCACACCCTCACCTGACAGTCGTAGGCGACACCAGTTTGAAGCCTTGTAAGTCATGTTTGTATCCCACTAGCATGGGAAGGCTCATTCCAGAGTCATAGTACACTAAGTACGGAGAACTAAGTACTAAGACTAATCCAGGAGGTAGAAAATTGGTCCAACCCACCACTCTCCATGAAAGCTAAAGGAATTCTGTTTATGTATAATTTCCCTGGGGAAGAGCTTTCAGTAGAGATCCCATTTTCCATCCCAAATCCTGCCCAAAAGGGTGGTACATTATGTCAGGCACATGTTGTCAGGTGTCAAAAATTAATCTGCATTTTCTTGCACACTACATTTCCAATATAATAATAACCCTGGCAGAAATGGGATCTGTAACCTGAATACCCAGCCAGAGGATGTGCTCTGGAAAAGATCCCTCTGCAGCCAAGGACATTGAGAGGAGAAGGAACATAAGGGAATCTCACCTTTTTTTTTTCTTTGGCTCTCCGTGGCTCACACGGCATGGGAGCTCAGACAGAGGCCTCAGAAGTAGAGATCTGAATTTAATAAAGCTGTCTGGAGCATGAGGGAGACAGAGAAAAAAAGATCATGGAGATAAGAGAGGCAGAGATAGGAGGAGAGGAAAAGAAAGAACATTACAGATGACTGGTGATGTCTGTGCCCTTTCAGACTCAAGCGGGCAGAGGGGAAAAATTTTTTTTAAGAGGTGGGACACCAGTTCATTATGAGAAGAATAAGAAAGAAAAAAAGAATATTTTATGGTTAGAACATGCCACCGTAGTGAGGATAGACGAAAGGCAAGGATAATGGCAACATGCTGCAAGGCAGTTAATACAGCTTCTTGATTTCATTGCAATTTTGAGAGGTATTGGAAAGACCCTTTAAATTCAGTACAGCTAAACTGACAGTATGCAAGTAGAATTAGGCCTCTGCTTAGGCAAATAACCTCTTTCAAAGTAACAATAAATTCCAAAGATTAGCAAAATGAGAGGTTTTGTTTTCTTCACCATTTATGCAATCTTTCTCCCATTTCTGCTTGGCGAATAAAAGTTAATTGAGGGGCAGTAGGTAGGACGAGACTCATCTAATCCCTGCTGATGTCTACAGCCCTCTCTGCCAAGGTAACAAGTTCACTTCTTTACAGAGAGCAAATGCACTGCCAAAGCTCCAACCTATGGGAGATTTTTCTTTTCTTTTCCATAAGATTCTGTTTGTTAGAAAAATCAAAAATACACCAGAGGGAAAACAAATGCAGATACATTTTTAATGCATACATTTCATTTTCAGAACATGGTGGGCACTTCAGTGCTGGGTGCTGGAATTGCGCAGGGGAATTTATCTGATCAGTCCTCCGTGTTCCAGGTTCATTGACATAATGTGGTCCTGACAATTAAAACACTGGAGCTGTAGCTCTGCATTTTCCTTCACTTTCATACTAAAATTATTGATGTGCTTTGTACAATGTGTAATTGCCATTATTGTATGCGCGCCTAGAGCATGTGCAGAGCTGAAATTGAAATAAATAGGCTAACAAAAATCATGGGATAGGAAGTCTCTGATGATATGGTGGGGGTTGGTCCCAAGGCATCATGAGCTGAAAATAGGATTTGATACTGCTGTGACTGTTTTTGATAGAGTGAGATTTTGATAAGGCTAGAAGAAAGGCTGCTGTGATCCTCTAGTCTGACCTCCTCTTTTTATATAGCAAGAACCCTCAGTAAACACCCAAATCAAAGTACCTCTTTTAACATCCTGCGTCCCAGACTCACCATCCAGAGACTTCATCGCAGCAGCCCTGCTTTGCGTCACCTGAGGATCTTGCCCAGTGTCATATGTTCTCTTTTACTCCCTCTCTTTCTCATACACATGCAGTAGATTTGTTCTTTACATTTAATTTATGCAAGTGAGGCACAGAATACATTTCAGTAACACCAATTAGATACGCACTAATTTCTTCTCTGTGAAATAGCAGTAAGTAATTAATCAGAATTTTGATCACAACTCAGTTGGCAATTCTAATTGCACTTGCCATTTCCACAGCAAATATGGAATCATTATCTTTTTTGCCTAGTCCTCTCTTCCTAATCATCCAGGGTGCTAGAAGCAAAACATTTCCAAGAACTAGATATTGTCTCTATCAACCAGCAGCCTTAATACCTTTGGACTGAGGGTTAGTGGGTTCAGTCCATGGCAGTGTTTTATTTCAAGCTTCACTGTAATTTTAAAGTGAATAGTTAGTGGCAGGCTGGCTGCTTGCCTGGGGGAGGGGGGATTCTGCCTCATAAAATCATGAGAAAGGATAAAAGCTAGCAGCTTACTCCGTTAAAAACCTTCTGGGAGGACACTAAAGACACCTGACCTTTGCACAAGCATCCAGCAGCCATCTAAGGGGCATATGGATGTAGATCAGATCTGTATGATCAAGCCTGCACCACATCGCTGAGGCACCACATCCACATTTTCACTCCAGGCCTTACCAGCCACCTTGGTACTGAATAGGATGATCAAGGGAGATCAGTGTTTAACTATAAGAGTGTTTACATGACCATTTAGTGATCATTCTGCTGATCTGTGCAAACTGACAGCACTGGACTGGAGCAGGAATGGCTGAAGATTATCTACCTGGGAGGTATTATGGCCAGGGGTCTATGGAGATAGGACTCCCTTTTGCTATGCTCCAGAAAAGGTAACAACAAGATGCTCCTCAGGTGGCTTAGATTTGAAAGAGAGCAAGAAGAGAAAAGGAGCTTTACCATTTCAGAACAGAGTCCTATGGGGAGCTGAAAGTGTAACTACACCACGTCCAGCCTTCAAATCCAGCCTGGAGCTTCACCTTCTCGCACTGCTAAGAAGAAAGGTTTCCAAGGACCTGACAGCTACAGCTTGGTTTAATAATCAGATTCTTCACATAATTCAGTCCCAGATGGTTAATATTTTCCCAGGTAATCCCAAACTTTACACAGTAAATTTAGGAGTAACCACCAAAACTGAGATATCAATTCTGTCCACTTAGTAACTAGTGAAAAGAGGTTTACAAGAAGTGTAAAGACACTCCAATTTATGTAAGAAGTCTCTGCATAGAATACGTTGTGAATCAGAACAGTTGTGGTTCTACTCTTACATACAATTTGCTCAAGTAGCGTCAATGAAAACTGCTCTTTTGAAGACTGTCCAAGCATCTCCTGTACTCCCCAAATGTGCGTCCTTTCTGCTGTAACCAACCAAAATCATTCTAAAAACAGGAAGGGATCACTCAGCCCTTTCCTTTCATTTCTTAGGTTTTTATTTTTGGCTAATGCTCTTGCTTTTATTCTTTATCTGAAAGACCAATCGGAAGGATTTGAGGGGAACAGTAACCTTTGAGAGTCTTCTCTTCCCAGCCACCAAACCTCTCCCATAGGAGGGGAATAATCACTCTGAACTTTGGTGATGCCAGTGGGGACTGAAGAGGGACAAAACGTTGCAGATCCTAGCTAGGAACATTGCAGCTGGGAACAGCAATGTCTGAGATTTTGATGGGCTGGATTTCTTGCTTTCAGAGAGGACAGAAAAATACAAACAGAATAAACATCTGAATGGCCACAGAGACATTTCTTCATCTGGGGCTGGGATAAGAATGGCATTTTAGACATGCTAGCCATGCTGATTGATAAATGTCAAAAGCTTTAACCACACATGTTCGAGGCACAACTCTCCCTTTTGGGACACAGAAGGACACAGAAGTTTTGCATCAAGCTTAAAAAGAGGTACACTGAGTCTACATCTACATTTATGGAGGATTATGCCTTAGCCCTGGTACTCAGTCACACATATTTTACATTCCTAGAACAATGCTTGGCATATTTTTTTTTGTCTAGGTCAATAACAGTGACCAAAACACTGTGTAGGGGCTGTCTGCGAGTTAGCGTGATTTGTGACCGTCCTAGTCTGGGTGCAACCAGTCTGGTCTGCAGGATAAGAGAGTTTAACATTTACGCATGTGGCCATAGTAAGAGTCAGCCCCAGGGCCCTAAACTGCCTCTGGTGCTTTGCATTTTACCAGCACAAAGGTAGTAAGAAGGTTTGAGAATTTTTCAGCCACATTGTGCAGAGCAGTACCACTGCGCTCCCCACTGCTCTTCTGAGACATATCTCACTTCAAGCAGTTCAGGAACATGGCAGGTACTGGTAGAGTTAGAAATGAAGGCAGCCACCAGCAGGTTTTTCCTAACCAACTATCCATACTCCTGTGGAGGCAGCAACAACTCGGCTGACCTTCTAAACACAACTAAAAAGGCCAAAAAAGAAAAAAAAACTGTTCAAAAAATTCAACACACAGGATGCAAAAGAGAAAGGATGCTTTCAATTGACTATAATCAGTGTTGTTTAATCATCTCAGAGTGGAAAAAAAGAAAAACCCTGTAGCTCTTGGAATCTGAGCATCTTTGAAGACCGAGTAAACCAACACAGTGCAGGTTTATGAAGACAGCAGATCATGTCCCGGATCAGCTGCAGCAGCCAAAAGAAAAAATAAGAGCTTTAAAACTGCATGCAGTGGGATACAATCAGACTAGTGCAAAAAACATCAGCTTCAACACAGATATATAAGTAATGGACGGTTCTGAAGAGACATTCTGGCTACATCTTCACTAGTAAATTAAATGTGCCCAGGAGTATTCCCAGACACCGAGACCAACTGACATGGTCTGGCTGCATTCATATATTATACACTCTCAGCTTTCAAAACAGGATGGATTTATCCAACAGACCAACTGGGAATGTTCCTTGGCACACATTAACTCCCAGAGTGCACCCAGGAATCATTTGGGAGACTATTAATTGGCCCAGGACAGAAGCATGCCAGGGGCTGTTGTAGCCTTTTTTGCAGAGCAGAGGATTCTGTTTCCTTGTCTGTGGCCTGGCACCGCATTATTTATTTTAGCATGGGCATAGCCCCTATCCATATTAACATCTTGCCCTGGAGAGTGCTGCTGTGCCCATAAATTTACCTGCAAAATGTAACAGAGGGCACAGGCAACATCAGTTAGAGAGGTGTCTCAAACCAAAGGAAATGAACAGGGAAACCTGCAGCCAGTATTAATTCTGGGCCCCTTCAAGATGATAGCTCACACCCAGAGGCAAAGACTAAGCAGACATTGTTTGAAATATTTGGCCTTCTACTGGCATTGTTGGAGGCTGCTGATTTTATTCACACTTAGATCTTTCTAATTTGTTGTATACTTGTTGCAAACAAACTATTACTGTTCATTTAGCAGTTTACAAGACTGGAGCTGCCATTTTCTTGCACTAGAAAAGATGTTTTCTTGCACCATAAAATATTTTTAGTGGAGAAAAACAATCTGAGGTGATTATTAAAATGGTTATAGAGAAGCAGGAAACACAGTCGTTGCCATGTGCCTTCTGTTTGTCGCAATGGCAGGCTTAAAACTTGAGTGGAAGAGAAGGAAGGGACAATCTAGTCACCTCCTAACTGTTCTCTCCCTGCTAGAAATGAGCAATAGATTGACAACAGCCAAAGGGAGACATACCTACCCACTGCACCTTAATTACTATAGGGAGGTTTGGTTTGGGAGGATTGGAGTCACCACAGGAGAAAACCTGGGAATAATCTCCTGTCTCTACTCAGCTAGTATCTCTCTGGGTTGAGGCAGCTGGACCCAACTCTGGTCTTCAACAGTAAGTCATAATTTCTGAGTTCAGTGAGGTTATGGCCTCTTGTAACCATGGAACACAGTCTGATGCATGATGCTGTAGAGTAAGCCCCCTCCTCAACTCACCATGCATGGCATCCCTCTAATCAACACACTCTGAGAAACAGCAAGTGAAATGTGTGTACATAGAGCCTCACAAAAACAAACTAGCTGTGGAAATCCTTCTTACAGACACGCTAAGCAAGTACAGGAGCAAGAGTGGGATGAGATGAGGTGTGGCTACACCACCAGGGCTTTGCCACCAGTGCTTTTTGGAGAGAATGATCTGTTGTCTGCCCTTGCCTTGGCTGAGAACTTAGAACGTCAGTAAAACCTCTTGCAGTTTCATTTAACTCTATGGCATGGTGGGCATAGAAACCTTTGCTCTGAGCACAGACTCTGGGGCAGACAAGGCTGATCCACAGCAGATATCAATGCCAACAGGAGTCAGAGGTTGTGTTCTGGAAGAGAGCAAGAACAGCAGGACGTGAGGTCAGCCCTCTCGGTAGGACCCCAAGCAGGTCCAGTGTCATGAACTTCACCTCAATCAACACATCTGTATATGAGCACACAAGGGACAGGGTAGCAGGAAGTCTCCCAACTGAGGTGGAGGCAGAGTTGATGAGAGAAGCAGGTACTGCTGCCCTCACAAAGACCATGGACACATCTTGGCCATGTGTTTCAATCTCCTTCCCTCTTTAGATGCTTCACTGGTGGCTTTTTTGCTGATGTGGACAGGATACCATTGTGCATCCACAGCAGACAAGACTGTAATTATTGCGGCCTCTTGAGGCTTTCTTTGTACCTCCTGTTTGCTTTGCTCCATGGTGCTCATGCTACTGTTTAGATTTTCTGTAGAAAGCCACCTAGATCAGGCTCGTTATCACCCTTTGCCAGGTGACTTGGGAGCAATATGCACACCTGAAAAGTGAGTAGAGGGCTGAGCTGATGCGTCCTGGCCTGAAGATATAGGGACATGAAGGGGCATAGCCAGCATCAGGCTGGGACACTCTGGAATGTGGTGTCATTACAAATACACTTTGCCTGGAGGCCCATCCAGTTGAATTAGAAAAAAAAAGAACCATTAATTAACTTGACTTAAGAGAGGGCTGATGCAGGGCAATGTGACCTTTTCGCTATGTCACATGCCACACGGATTTTAGCCGCCCTTTGATGCTTTGTCACTGCCAGTCCTTGTTTTTTAGATCACTGGATGGCAGGGGGTGGTGGTGACCAAAGGGATTGGGGCAGTAGGAGAAAAGAAAGAGATGGCTTCTCTGTTTCAGTGGTCTGTACACCAAAGACAACAGAATCACATTATCCATCTACCACATATTACCTTGCAATGTAAATGTATATATATATATATATATATACATGCTTACACTATTTCAGGTATTACAAACTCATGACATGTCATGTGTACATTCAGTTAATATATATATTTAAGGAAGTTTTGGCAATATTTTAGAGAAAAATTAAGAATGGTATCAGTTTACAGAATGAAGAATGGGGCTATTTAATGCTGCTCAACTTTTGCTTAATGTGATGAAAACAGAGGGGTTTTCTGCAGTTCCACCAATCAACTCAACGCTTTGCTGCAATAGCTCAGTCTACTTAAAATTCATTGTTTAACTAGCTTACCTCAGCGACAGGGGGGAAACTAGTTAACAGACTCAGTGCAAGATGATGAGAGAAAACATTGGGTGAATAAAATAAAGACTTGCAGCAAGGAAGTTCCATTCCCTTTGGCTGCAGTAGATATACCCACTCCCTGATATGGACGATTTCTGTTTGGGAGATTCAGGAAGACAGAAGTGAACATGCATACCTCTAACCCACTGTGAAGTTTCCCTTTGAAGTCCCTGGGGTCAAGACAGACATATGTCTACGTATAGTAGTCTCTTTGTGGCTGGGTACAGATTGAAAACCAGGTCTTCCAAGGCTTCCTCAGATGAAAAGTCACCTCATTTTGGGGTGTAGTCATAGCTGGGTTCTAACACAACATGTCATTTCAGCTTTGTAAAACAGGAGGAAGGACAGTACTGGGGTCAAGAGCATAGGTAGGTCAGGGATGGCACATCAGTCCTTCGAAAACACAGACACATTTTTAAGTTAGGATATGATGAGCTTTGTTATTTTAAAATTGGTAACGTGATTCTTATAGTATTTCTCATTTAAATGCCCCCCCCCCTTTATTTTTTTTGCTTTTAGTTAAAAATTGCTCTCTTTCTTTACTGGATTTCTCATGGAAGTAAGACTTATGCAGTCACACCATGGCTGTGTTCCACTACCCTTGCCTTCATGTGTGCTAGTATTTTTTAGTTCACTCACCAAGGTTAGAGGAGATGTCTTAGAAACATCTTTTGATAGTAGAACTCCTTCCACCCTCGGGACCTTAAGCTGAGGGAAGAATTTCCTTCAGAGCTTTGAATTTCTTGAGCATCATTCAGTCACAAAGGAGAAAATATAAGAAATGACAGTTCCCAAGTGTTCATGCTCACAGAACTGTCTCCCAGTTTGGAAAAATAAAGTTTCACATCAATATTCAATTTTCTGATTTTTTTAAGAGAATAAGTATTTTTATATCATCAATTGTGTCTAATTCCAAATAATATTTGTGGGACTGCTATCTTTGTATTCCTTTTACTGCTACATTCCATGAAAAAAAGAGTAACAAGTGAAACAAAGAAAGATGAAAGAGTTCCTTTAAACATAAAAATGAAAACTCAAGTTTGCATGTGAAATCAAAATAGATGGACTATTCTAGAGAAAAGTGAGCAAATTTTTATCTCAGAAGGTTTAAAAAGATTTAAAAAAACCCAACACCCAAATGAAATAAATCTAGGTATTGACATGCTACACAAAACACAGAGGCCACATAATGATTGAGGCAAAGAATCAGAATCACTGCTATACTGTCTGTATATTTTTTTCTTTCACATCCACCTCTAGATTGGAGATCTAACAGTGAGTCTGGCAAGACTTTGATAGCTACCTGCTATCAGGAAATTTCAGTCATAGTGGGTGAATCTGTCTTCTAAATCTCACTGGAAAACCCAACCTTGATTCCCAGTGCTATCCTCAGAAGGCCATGGTTTTGTGTTACTATATTTTCATCAAATTATGATGAAGTCTTACAAAACCAGTTCAAAGAACATCTCCACTGACCACATGGGAAGTAGTTTCTACGCAGTTCTTGCTTTCTGAAAGTCCCTTAGGTTTGCTTCTTGTCTAGCTTATAGATTTAAATGTTTAGACATGAACATCTAAGTCTGAACTTGGCTCCTTCAGCTGAGAGAAATCAGCATCTCGCAAGGGACATTTATGCATCTTAGACACCAATGTTTGTGTGAGATGAAGTATTTCAGTTAGGCAAGATGAATCATTCAAGTAGAACTTGAATCTCTCTTTGAAAAAGCGAGTTCATCTAACCCTCACCATAACATCCAGGATACATCTACGCCTTCTACTTAGCGTACCACAAGATCTCCCTCAGGACCTGACCCACAGCCCGCAGCAACAATATACCAGCAATTACAGGCCCTAGAAACAAGGGAAAAACAACTTGCAGAGCACATGCTCAGATACAGTGAGCCTTAGTCTGCCTGAAAGCTTCATTGATGGCAAGGCACATCTGGACTGGCTGTCCAAGAGTGACTGCAGGTATTTCCACACTGCCGTCATCTGCCTGTGTGGTGTTGGTGGGGATGAAAGGTGGGTGGATCTGGGAGCTCGTCAGACCCTGCATTTCTCCACAGATCCCTCTCAGAGAGTTGTGTCAATAAAGACATTTAGTTCAGAGGTGCAGGTTTTCATTCTCTGCATTAGAGATTTTTTTGACCACACTGTTGAAAAACAAAATACAAGGAAAAAACACTTCTCAAATTCCTTTGAATAACGTTGGCAAAGACAGATAAGTCAATGTGATACCCACATAAAACTCAGGTAGAGCAAAAAACCTCAGAATGGCTTAAAAAATACTTGTCCATTTCACATTAAATCGCTGCGGCTTAAAGTATTGAAGGTTGTTTTTGAAATTTCTCTCAATGAAATCTATGTTTTTATCTCAGTGAAAACACTCCCATCTTACTGAACAAACACAAAGTGATTAGCAGCGGGCCTCAGAAAATCCTCTCACATCTCATTATCCCACAGTTTAGATTAGGGCTTTTGTAGCCTGACTTCATAATTCAACCACGGGATCAGCTCTGTTCCCCTCTGCCTGAGACTTTGCAGCGCTAATATATTATTTCTGTAATGTGAAGAGCAAAGAAAAGGAATATAACATGTTCTTGCGGCAACAAGCTAATTTTGATTTAACCTTCCAGTGCTTGACATTGTGAGCAATAACACTTTGGTTGTTTAAAAAGGAACACCAAGTAAGCAAGCAGTAAACCCTTACTCAAGCAAAAAGCTTCCCAAAGGTGCTGGCTGCATTGTTTCCTGCAACACAAAGCATCCCCTCATCAGTCCTGTTGGCAAGACAAGGTCACGCCCTCTCCGTGCTGAGGTGGACCCCGTTGGACATGTTAACCATGAAACAGCTAACATGGGAAAAGAGGTCTGAAGCTGAATTCTGGGGACTTTCACCCTGAGAGCACTGAAGAATGAAGAGGAAAGCCTCGTGTCCAAGACCAGCCCAGCCACAGGATGGCTTCTGGCTCTGCTCAAAACACACAGATCCAGTCGTGCCTCAGTTTCCCCTCCTGCCCTTTGTTTTCTCCATTTAGAGCTGTCAGTTCTTCACAGCAGGATCATCTATAGCTGTATGACAGTGCCTAGGGTCTCCACTCCTTTTTTCTACAGTATGACAGCTCTCAAACTTCTGCAAATACACAGAGAGGCACTGCTGGAGAGTAGCATGAAAAGGAGGTGCATGCTGAATTTTTGCTCTTGCAGTTCAAGCAATCCAGCATTAAGGTTGCTCAGCTGGTGGTGCAATCCACTTTTATTTCTCACTTCAAACTTCTTTTTCTCCTAGGTCATCCCCCTGCTAAGATGTTCAAGTTCTTGGACACGTCTAACTGGTGAGAAGAATTTACTTTCCCCAGACACTCTGCGTCACAGACTGAGATTTCCAGAGTGACACAAGGAATTGGGTGCCTGGTGTCCAGCTCCTAAGGAAGTTATTTAAGATTTGGACATATCCTTTTCCAGGGAACATTCATACAGTCTTTCACCAGCGGACCCAAGGTCATCCTGACTTCACTTCCAGATGATCACAACTGCAGCAACTGAGCTTAGCCTGGCACCGAGTCCTAGCGAATAGGTCACACTGAGGCAAAGACACGAAGCAGCCGAGGACACGTAGTTTCATGCTCATTGCACACTGGGAGCACAGGCAAAGTTACCATGTGCTTCTTACAAAGGGCCACACAGACAACGTTGAGGAAGGATCTGGGCTGTTGTTTGGGGGTTTTTTCTTCTTTTTTTTTTTTGTATTTCCCCTCCAAACTCTAGCCTAACCCTCTCAAAGAAAGGCACCTGAAAAAAGAGACTTTACTTTTCTGTAGACCTTCAGCACATCTGCCTCCCACTGGAGTTAAGTGAAAGGCAATATTATTTTCCTAAGCAGCCCCCAAACTGTGAATATGAAAGCATACAAATTCAGCACTCACAAAAAAGAGGAATAAGATAATAACCTTAGACAATGAGAAAATTGCACAAGTTCACTTTCCATGTCAATATGCATTTCCCTTTAAGAATTTCCATTTCCCTTTAAGCAATTCTATTATTCACACATAGCATTTCTAATCATTCTTTCAAGTGTTTCTATGTAACTTATCAGGGCTTAATGAATGCCAGAATAAGCACTAGAGGGAAAATCCACATAACTGGACAGTAACCCAAAAGTTTTAACAAGACCTCTACATTTTTCTTTTTTAATATAATCTTTATTCAAGCATTTTCTGCTTTGATCAGAAAGATGGCTTTTTTATTGGTGTTATTATTGACTTTTTCCCACCCACCCTCTACCATAATCCGCCATCCCATAACTTGTGAGCCCTCCGGGGTTGCAGTGAAGAGTTATTAGTTACAAAGGGCTTCTTTAGAAACTTAATCTGCAAGTAAAATTGGTCAAAGTAAATAATTTAGCTTCTATACTGCCTTCTACTGAATCAGGCCCCACACTTACTTTGCAGAGAGAACACTCCAAAAAAACCTGCAAACATCCAACACTGACATATGAATATGTTAGGGAACAAGACTGACTTGTTTAGTCTGCCATACTGTGGAGGCAGTAGTTCACTATTAATAATTCCTAAGGATGACCTTACGCCCAGAAGTTGTCAGTCACACAAGTTCTGGAACGTCTTTTCACTGGAGTTTAGAATATCTAAAAGACTGGATGAGACAAGATGTCTTAGCAAATACCACAGAAATTGGCTGTACTTTTAGGTCAAACTGTCCCTGAATGGCTGTTTTGGAAAGCATGGCTATAAGAAAAAAAGCCAGTCTATAAATACTTGATATTATTCCCAAAGCAACCATCACCTTCAACAAGACAATAGAAACCTGCTAAACCTGAATGCTGATTTTTAAGCCAGTCTTTGAGTCCTGCAGGGTCTGACTCCTGCTTGCATGATACTCCTGAGGGCAGCTCTGTGCTTCTGCTGGAGCTCTGGCCCGTTCTGGGTTCCGTATGTCTGTTGTGGGTCAGATCTTTTCTCCAGAGACCCTCAGGCTTTCTAAGAGCAAGGGATGGTTTTAGTTACTTGTGGTCACTGACTCCTGTTGGGCTTCCTTCTTACTTCAGACACAAACTTGAGTGACTGAGGAAGTTTGTCTCCTGGGGGCTAGAGAGGAGAAGGAGAAAGCAGGTTTCCCTCATCGCACAGTGATCCAAACCAGCCTCCTGAATCAGACTGCAGAGGAAGCTGGCCAAAATTGTTTCTTTAAACTAGACTTAGATGCCTTACACTGTGGTTTCAAACAACAAGGGAGACATCATTTAGTTTGCTTGCAATGAAAAAATGAGTGTTATTGGTTCTACTTACACCTCTATTAACATATAATAAAAAAATATGATATTTAGCTTCAGAGGGCTGGAGAAGTCCTCAACAACTGCCACAGCCTATTCCTCTTCCGCACTGCAAGCTATGCTCTACTGGGTTTCATTTCTGACAGGTCCTGTTATTACTTTATTTCTCAGCTCCTTCTCCAAAGATGATAAGAAGGCAGTTGTGCCCATCTCCTAAGGGACGTTGACCAGATCTATTACAGCCAAGCCCTGCTCCAGTGTGAGCCACTCCTCAGAGTGTGAAGCAGACAGAAAGTTTAAGTAATTTGTCAGAAGGGTGGACCTAATCAGTAACAGAGGTCCAAGCAGAGCCAAGGACTCTCCTCAGCTATTAGGGAAATTATTTTTACCAAGTATCTGCTTCACCTGATTATTTACCCAATGGAGCTGCACCATCTACTACTTTCACCTTTATTTCTGGTACGACCATGAACCCAGTTTGTGTCTCTGATCAGCTAATGATACAGTCTCCTATCAATCCACAGGGGGAAAAAGTAGTGTACTAGCAATATGGACCTTATAGGGATGAAACTTTATTTTCAGTCCAGTAACTATTGCATCCTAGGGAGTATGGGAAGAAAACAATGAGGCAGAGTTACGCTAGTTTTGCAATGTGTTTATTAATTTCAGAGAAACCACCCCCGGAACAAAGTTTATTAGTGAGTAGGAGGATGTTTCAGGAACAGAGCCCGACAGAAAATAATCAGCTCCCTTTAATTAATTGCATACTTTTTTATTGCATAACTGATGGTTTTAAACCTTGGCCAATTAGCTTGTCAAACACAGAAGTTAAATTCTCTGTTGGTGTCTCAAGTAAGGTCTATGCCAAAGTTTTAATTCAACTTGCCTTATCCAAGCCACCAGAAAACAGGGTCTCTTGAAACTGAAATTAGTGGCCAGTTACCCAGAAATGTAAAAAAAGAATAGAAGAGACAAAGGAAAATAATGAGGACACAGAAGTCTCAAGCAGCACCAATATCTGACTCAGGTCCATGACCCCCTTTCTGGGGTAGATTACAGTTGCAAGGTTACCCCATCTGGACAATCTGTTTCTAAGACAAGTTGAGGTACTGCTGCCAATTGAATGTGCTTACAACACAGAAGAAAAAATAAAAAACGCACGCTTTTTCTTTGAAAAGAAAAGATGTACCAGAACAGCTTATAATGCTTCAGTGTGATCGCTGACTCATGAGCTCTGTGTCTCTTTTCCCAGCAACTGGAGAATGTGGGATGGTTTTATAATGTCATATATTTATATATGAACATTTTAAAATGCATGTAAAGTTTTAAATAATAAGTTAATAATTATGTTCTTGGCATGATGCAAATATTTATTTTCCAGTTTCTTAAAGGCGATGCAAGTGAATTTGCTGTTTTTTCAAAGCTCTGATCTGTTTCTCCACAATGCATTAGGAAATTCATATATTCTTTTCAACTAATTATCTTCACGAATAACAATATTCTCATGCCACATATCCTGAGCACCGCGAGGTGCTGGTTGTATCAACCACATGTGCTTTGAACTTGATCGAGTGATGACAACCATTCAAAGATATGCCTTACAAATGAAGATCTTGCATGTTTTGGCCCAGTAATTACCATGTGAAAACTTGTTTTTGAGGCATACCAACCTCTTAGTCCAAGCTTGGTCAACATTTGCAGTTTCGTTAGCTAAAATGCCCTGTTGAGTCCTTGTCCTGGGTGCACTATGACTGAATCTGAGATGGATAGTTTCTGCGCTTATTGCTTTTTTCTGGTGCACCTATCACCGAGACCACATCTACACCAGTAAACCAAATAGTGTTAACATGTGATCTCACATATTGGCTCATGATCACTGACACATTTTAACCATTACTACATTCCCCAGAGCAGTTTTCGTCCCTGCAGCTAGCACTCTCCATCACCATGGTCAGGCATGGCTGGATATAGGAAAGAGCTGAAATGCGATGGGGACATGGACAAGGTCATGGGCAAATGATTTATTTGGTTTAAAAGACTTGTTTAAAGTTGCTCTGTTACTCATATGGGTTTCGGTAACCACCTGTGCTGTGAGACCTTCCTTTCTTCTCCTCCAATCTTTACTCATCCCAGTTGTTTCAGTTTCTCCAGGAGATAAGGCAGAGCTCTTGTACACAAACATATGGCATTACACAGCCCTGAGCCACCTCTAGAACAGTCACATTTTGGATCAAATGAGTCAAAATTGCCTGCATGTTGCTATGATCACGTAATGCAAGACTGTGTCAAAACCGAAATGCACAAATAGAAGAGCAAGGCAACCTAAGGTCATGGAAGTGCTTGCCTGTTTTAGTAATGCCATATGGACAATATTAATTACTGGTATGTAATTTTTCTCAGTGTTTCATAGCAGACCCAAACTAGTTTGGTATCACATCATACCAGATGCTACACGGACATTTCTTTAGTCCCAACACTGAAACATCAAGAGCCATCACAAACTAATGAGTGGAAAAAAAAAGATTAACCTCATTTCACAGGTTTATCAAGTGATTTCTTCAAAGTCACAAAAGAAGGTTTCAGTGGAGCTCTGCAATGAACTCAGATCTGCTGAGCAACCTGTATTTTCCTGCCACTCTCACAGTAAATCACTCCTCGCATGCTGATGGCTGAACCTGCTGCCTCCTGTGATGCAAATCTGGCAGCAGCAGCAAAACCTCTAGCACGGCATGTGGTAAACTAGGGGGACACTTAAACTGCCCTTTATAGGTAGACCAGTGCTTGCTCTACCCACAGTTCAAATTAGAAGGACCATGCCCAACTTGAAGTGGAAGCTGTGCAACCACATTGGCATGGAGATGTGCCCATTCTAGCCAGCCCTACCCTTCTGTGTCTCTGTGATACAGCTTCTGCTTCAGAGCTGGCTCATGTCCTACCAGCCTGGACCACAGACAGACAAGTGTGATCTTGCTTGGAAGATGTCATGTCAACATCACCAAGCTGCGATTGTCCCCATGAGAACTTGTACTCCAGTTGTTCTTTCACATCACCGCCTGCAAGTCACAAGGTGTTACTTTTCCAGCTTTTCTCATGGTTCTTTTACAGCACCAAAGCAGCTTGAAAAAATTAAAGATGCTTTATCTGAAACATCCACGAAGGAAATCCTGTGTCTCTGATGAACCTGACTTCCTCAATTTCCTGTTTGCTGCACAGCTGTCTGCACTGGATGGATCTCTGGGACATTTTTTTGGACATATTTGTCTACCTCAGTTGGAAGCCAGGGTCCTTGAGTTAGAACATAAGGGTCTATAATCTTTTTTCTTTTTTTAAAAATCACAGAGAAAACAGAAAGAATGAAAAGAAAACAAACCAATAAAGAATCTATCCTGTCATAACATTTGAGGTTCTGGTATTTGCTGGCCTTGGAGTAGGTTCAAAATAAATGAAGAAAATGTGTATTTTATTAAATGCTAATATTTGGAAGATGAGAGGGAAAAACTGATAAAATGCTTCCAAGCGCAGTTGTGAGGACAGTGCCTGCGTGTGTGTGTATAAACACACATGCTTGCATACACCCAAGCATACGGTCATGATTCTCTCTGATTCAGAATACTGCTACGTAGGAAGAATTACAGAGGAAGGAAAAAAAGGGACTTCTTTCCCCAGGCCACTGCTTTTCACATGCACGGCAAGTGCTTTTGCACTTCTCATACTCCATCTTTTTTCAGAATTGCAATTGAATCCTTCCATAAGGATCCATTTTTTTTGCAAATGATACTCAATGTTATAAGTAAACAGTCACTAAGACATATATAGGCATCTATAAAAAAAAATCTCAATCCTACACAAAGTAAACTTTGCTAGATGCCATAATAATAAGGCTAGTTAATCAAAATTTAACCAGCATGTTTCCAGCTGATGGCATACTTGTTGGCTGAACTTTGAGGTCTCTTTTCTGTTCCACCACAGATGATTCTCTGTAATCCCTTGGCTCCTAACCTACCCAGTCTGTAAAGTTAGGACATAACACGTGTTTGCTTCCTAAGGACACAGTGCCTTGGGCAGCAACAAGGGTCATGAAGCTCCTAGAATTCTTTTGTTAATTAGTAGATGCAATGCAAGGGAACTAGAACTTGGAATTTGAGGCTCTAAATACACCAGTGTTTGGTAGACAGCTGAAAGAAGGAAAGCATTTGAAGTCTGTGCTTTCAGCAGGTACTGAAATTTTCACAAGCAATAGTCAAAGCTTAGATCTTTCACAGCACATCAGAAGATAATGAGTCCCTGCAGTTTATTTCCACAGAAACTTCTGGACAGAGTTTTTTGTGGGGACAGTGGGTAGAAAACTTTTAACTGACCTCAGAGCTGTTTCCCTGCTTACCTTCAGTCCTTTACGGCAAGCCTATGGCTCCAGAGTTTAGAGATTCGTTTTCTAACATACAACAAAGAAGCGCTTAATTTTGTTCTTTGCAGCAGAACAATTTCTGAGCAAACTTGCAGACAAAATCTTACCCCAGGCATAAATCTAGCATGGGAAAAGAAAGGTATCAAGTGTAACAAACAACATAAAAGTATAAAGTATTAAAAAAATAAAATAAAAATAAAATATAAAAGTTGAAGCAACTGAAAAACAGGAGTGATGATGGATGATGTTACTATACAATTGTTTAGCCTGAAGAAGAGAAGGCTGAGAGGGGACCTTAGACATGCTTATAAATATCTTAAGGGTGGGTGTCAGGATCATGGGGCCAAAGTCTTTTCAGTGGTGCCCATCGACAGGACAAGGGGCAACGGGCACAATTTGAAGCAGAGGAAGTTCCATCTGAACATGAGGAAGAACTTCTTCCCTCTGATGGTGAAAGAGTACTGGAACAGGCTGCCCAGGGAGGTTGTGGAGTCTCCTTCTCTGGAGATATTCAAGACCCGCCTGAACAAGGTCCTGTGCAGCCTGCTGTAGGTGACCCTGCTTCGGCAGGGGGTTGGACTAGATGACCCACAGAGGTCCCTTCCAACCCCCACCATTCTCTGATTCTGTGATTCTGTGATTCTGTGATATGGGCTGTCAGACTGTGGCTTATATGAAATTCAGTGGTACTTTTGAACAAAAGCTATTGATGCTTGCTAACTTCCTTTTAGGTGGACAACACCTGCCAAGGAACTACTTAAATGCTATGGTCTAGGTTTCAGGTAAGGCTATAAGGCAGCAAGGAGACAGTTTGGCTGCTGATTGGGAAGGCTGTGGAGGTTAAGATGTTTGGCACTGGACCCCCGATTTGTGGAGAATGTGGTAAATCATATCAGAAAGGAAGAAAAAAGTGACACAGAGTCAGAGTTTTGGTTTGGAAACACGAGGATCTTGGGGGTCCTGTGAGACAGTGAAGGGAAGGGGTCCTGGCTTGTGGAGGCAGAGATGTGTGTTGGGGCTGGGGGTCTTGGACCATTCAGGCAGAATGAAAAAGTAGAAAAAGAAGGGAGTTCATGTTGAAGGTCCTGGGGGCCACTGATGATGTGAAACGGGTAAACTATTGTGAGGAGATTTTGACTTTCTTGTGCTGGACCATCAGAACTGTCTTCATGCCTGCCCCCTCCAGATCTCCCCTCCTTTTGCGCAGCATATAACACACCACTCAACATGCAGATGTGCTGAATTTAAGGATACTTTATCAGTGTGTTGTGTGAAACAAGCATTACGAAGTCCTCTCAGCAACAGACATCTCCAATACAACATCCCACCCAAGTGTCTCCTCTCTACCTTATACTAGAGATTATAAATCAATGGATCCCTCACCCTCAGAAATGTTGTCTGCCCAGTAATAACATCTCATGCATGAATGGACAATGTTATAATCCCAGTTTTATAACTTCATACAGAATGGAGCACTACCAGATTTATGTCAGTATAACTGAGGGACAATTTGTCCTAAATATTTCTGGCTTATTCACAGTGATTAAAGCTAACTGAAAAGTTATTCTAGAAGTTGGGTTTCTATGTTGCTGTTGAAAGAAAAGCAGGTTTTGACTGAAATCAGGTCGCATGTGTCCCTCCCCCCAAAAATAGAAGGAAAACAAAAATTTTCGGGGCTGAAATATTTTAAGCGTATAACACTTTTTTTTTTTTTCTTATGGAAAAAAAATATTCTGAGGAAACTCTAGTAGGAAAACAGTTTCTGTCTGCTGTTCTTTCACCAGTGTTTTCCAGAAGAAAAGAAGCATTTATATTTCATAATTCAGATGGTCTGCTACTTTTGTCTCTCAGGTTAGAGCTCTGATTAAGGTAAAAAAAAAATCTTGGGTTTCTGTTTTTTGATCTGATGTCTTTGCATAGAACCTGGACATCTTAAATGTTCCAGTTTTAAAATTTCATGTTGTCGTAGTGACTCAATACGATGCTACAGCAGAGGAGAATCGGGAGTTTAAGAAACTGCTTTCAGGTAAGGTGGAACCAGTGCTTTACTACAGAGCTATGGCTGGATTCCATGGTGCCTGTGTAACCAGGGTGATAGAATCAGTTGACCATAAACATCAACAGTGCTGCTATGTTCCTGGTACAGCCCTGCCCACCTGGACGTTAGGTCTTGGAACAGAGGGTCTAGTCTCTAGGTAACCATTAACGCTAACAATAGTGGGTAATTGTGTTTTTGTCAAGAGAAACGATGGAGTGTGGTTCTGTGAAACGGACTGAAGAAACTGACTAGGTTTGCCAAGATTGCAAACCCAGTAGGTAAAAGGTAATTCCGGCAGGGGGAGATCGCGACCACCGACTCACTGACTCCCTACTCAGGTAATATCACCTACTCAAAAAGGAACAATGGAAGAGGGTAACAGAGTCTGCACAACAATTTATGTAAGAAGCGAGAAAAGTTTACACCAATCGCCAAAGAAAATAATACTGAATATGCATGAATAAAATAAATATGTATATTTTTGATCTATATAACCTGCACGGAAAAGGTATGAGGTATGCACGTTTGGTGGAATTATCCCCCATGCATCCAGCGCTGCAATAAAGAATGCCTGCCTTTTAACACTATATTGATGTTACGAGGTTTTATTCCCAGATTTTTGGTGACACCTACCAGTGCGCAAAAGATTTTCGTTTAGTTGGGACACAAATCTGGAGTTTGTCTCCAGAGAACATTTCTTGATATCCAGGAAATGGATACCAAGGGATATCCCCCTTTGGGGGGATGAGGATAATGATATTTCACTGACAGTCTTTTTCTTCCCAGATCCAATTTTTTTTTTTAGCCTGTAGGAGTCTGGTATCTTTGAGAATTTATAAATCTACTACTTTGGATTGAAATTGAAAATGGGCTAAGAATTACTGGTTGGGATATGGCACATGCATACATATGCACATACACTGCATGATCACATAAATCTCACGCTTAAAGAAAGACAGCCTAAAAAAGAGAGAAACTTCATGTGTTAACATCAATAAATTGAATGTGTAGCTTATAATGGTCTTCTACAAATCTCAGGAATGTGATCCACTGGGTGCCAATCCAGCAGATCTCTCTGGTGCTCCTGCAGAAATGTGGCCCCACAGGCTGCCCAACACCCTCTGAAATGTGTAAGAAAGCTGCTTTGCAATCCACAGGCCTTGATCAGTCCCACAAAGAGAGGAAAGGAGGAAAAGAGAGAGATATCCCTTGGTGTTTGTGCCTGCTTCTCTTTCAAATGGAATTAATGGTGGTTTAATGGGGTATGAAAGGATGTTTTACTGGAAACAATGAGGAACAATTGTCTAGCTCACGTTTCATTTCACAGGTCATTATTGCATTAAGAAGTAAATCGACCAAGTCCGGTAAATAACAGTCTGTGTTTTGCCCAGAGCTTCAAACCAACAATCTTAGCAGTCACCAACTAATACCTTTGTCATTTTTAACCCTTGCAGGGATCTGCTGGGGGCTAAACAATTATAGTCTTCACCCACCCCTAGCAGGTAAGCATTATTCATTTCATTTCTCATCCCTTCTTCCTGCAAACCCCACAAGGCTGGGTTTTTGCATTGTTGTTTTGTTTATTAGCCAACCTAGCCAACTGTGTGTCTGGTGGCCCTGAAAAACAACACATATTTTAGTGACTGCTGCAGGCATCTTTAAAAAGGCTGCTTCCTCTGCAAAATTAATTGTTGCAAAATGCAGTGCTTCCCCTGTAAAGCTCAGCAAACTAACAGTCAGCAGTTTGGTCAGATTACAGATATGCCTCTAAGATCTAAGGAAAATAATACAGTTATGCTTGCAGGATGCAATTCACATTTCTTTTTTTAATTGCATAAACACAGGCATCTAGTCTCCTTAAAGGTAACGGCCACCAAGACTAGAGAGGCTGTACAATGTAGGCTGCTGTCATCAGATTGGTCCCCTACTCACTCCAGAGCACCTCACTTCTCTGCTCTCTGCTGTTTCTCCTGAAGCCTTCTGGGTTGACTGTCAACACCAGAAACTTCTTCCAGAAGGTATCAGCAAAGTTTCTGGATGGTATCTACTAGTGATAATACCCAGATACTGACTCAGATCCCTGGGAATCACTGAAGTAGGAATGATAAATAGGAATGAAACAGTACCTCAGGAGAAATGGCATGATGTGTGAGATAGTGAGCCTTGAAGAGAGGTCCCTCAGTTTCTGTTTCCTGGTGCTGCAAACTCTGCTGAGACAGAGTACACCATTTTTCCATGGGACTAACCCCTACACTTACCTATTGCACAGCTTTTCAAGTGCATTAGCATTCCACAAGAACAGGCAGAATGACTGAGGGACCAAGTGCATGGGTTGGGAGAGAAATTCTCTTCACTAATTACCTCCCTAGCAGTCACTCTTTGTCTTCATCAACACCATTTAGAAAGTCCTAATTACCAAACCTTCCCACTACAACACCCTGGCCTTTGGACCAATAAATAACTGTCAGACCTCAAAGATTCTTGCAGACCACTGAGCATCCTTACAGAATTTTGAAAATAGGTCCAGAAAGGGCCTTCTGAAGTTATTATTTCATATGTCCTCCCCTTCCAGGACAAGGGCAGCTCTATCTGGATCATCTAAGGATGTTTGCATAACATACACTGATAGGGACTCCACAACCCACTCAGACAAGTTATTTCAGTGTTTTGCTGTCTTTACTCTAACATTTTCTCTCCCACATTTAAAATTATCTTTGCTGAAATTTCAGCCCATTGTTTCTGATTCTATACACTTGGGGACCAACTTGTTTCTCTCTAGTCCACAGCATGTTTTTGAAGGTGATTCTTACGTCTCTCATCCATCTCTTCTCGAAACTGGGCCACCCAACTTTGCCAGCCATTCTTCATAGCTTCTCTTCTCCAGAAGCCTAATGATTCTTTTCAGCTATAACTGTCAGGCTCCTCAATTAATCTACAAGTGATGTGTGCATTGGTTGCTCAGGTTTCATGGACCACCAATGCTTTATAAATCACAACTTCAGAACCACTACCCTGAAACAGTAGCCTCCTCATGTCAATGATAAAAAAAGCTTATGCTCAGGTCGCAGACAGCATTTATATACAGAAAGGTAGAGAGGTGGATATCAAATCCATAACTAGACTCCTAAATGAAGGTGATGTGTGTTTTGGGGGCACCGAGTTGTTTTTTACCGCTCAGAGAAAAAAATGGGCTCTCAGAGATTTCACAAACTCTAGAAATGGTGTCATTTTTCTAAACAGCTCCTTAAACACAGGAGTTCAGTTTTGAAAATGATAAACTTGTTGTTTTATCCTCAGGGATTAAGGCTAAAAGGAGAAGTCAAGAATTTCTGACAGTAATTGTAGGCACAGACTATTTGCTGGCATGTCTTCAAAAAGGATTGCTATCCTAAGGGCCAAGGTTATCTCCCAGAGTCAGGGACCTGACTCTGCAATAACTTTTTCCAAATTTCATTATTCCTAATAGATACGTGCATATATTTTACATTTTATGCAGCTGAACACCCATGCATGCCTGTTTGAAAGTACCTGAGGAATTTAGAAAAAAGAGGTAGAAAGGGTGCTACAAAAAGCTAAACTCCCTTTACAGCAATGAACATGCAAAATGGATGGGTTTGCCCAAGGTTTTTTGGATTCATCATGAGAAAAGCATTTGATGCTCTCTGTGGGAACAAGAAGATAAAGTTTGACAGACTATACATTTGTATATGTGTGTGTGTGTATGTATATATATATATATGCATTTGTCTATACTGATCACACAGACAATGAGCAATGGCATTCATCTTACATCCTAGCTACAGAATTAAGGAAATAACATCCCTCAAAAAGGATAATAACTATCCATTAGAGACTGAGATATAGATGAGTTTGAAGAAGCATAATTTATAGTACTTCAAAATGCAAATGTCATATGGCCACATCAGCCCCAGTGCTAACCTAGTTTGCCAGGTCTTGTGCTGATTTTGGCAGAGGTAGAGTTAATTTTCTTCACAGTAGCTAGTGTGAGGCCATGTTTTGGATTTGTGCTGAAAACAGTGCTGATAACACAGGGATGTTTTAGTTACTGCTGAGCAGTGCTTACACAGAGCCAAGAACTTTTCTGCTCCTCACATCCCTCACCAGCAAGGAGGCTGGGGGTGCAGAAGAAGCTGGGAGGGGACACAGCCAGAACAGTTGACCCTACCTGACCAAAGGGATATTCCATGCCTAATGATGTCATGCTCAGCTTATAAAGGAAGGTGAAGAAGAAGAGGGGTTGGGGATATTCAGAATGATGGCTTTTGTCTTCCCAAGTAACCGCTACTCATGATGGAGCCCTGCTTTCGTGGAGATGGCTGAACACCTGCCGGCCAATGGGAAGTAGTGAACAAATTCCTTGTTTTGCTTTGCTTGCACACATGGCTTTACTTTCCCTGTTAAACTGTCTTTATCTCAACACACAGGTTTTCTCACTTTTACTCTTCTGATCTTCTACCCCATCCCACTGTGAGGGGAGAGAGCAAGCAGGTGTGTGGTGCTTAGCTGCCAGCTGGGGTTACACCATAATAATCTCCAGCTCTGGTCTATTTCTCCATGACCTATCAAAACAAATTATGTAGAGAAGTATTTTGCCAGACAGAGCTGCCTGCTGAGGTACAGTCTTATGTGGCGTCCAGATGAACTGTGGTTCTCCTTTCCTAATGGATGGATTCACCATCCACAGATGTCCCTCACTGCCAAGCTCACCTCAGTTAGAAGAGCTGATTCTTTAGTTCAGCGGGTTCAGCCATCTCACACCTGATCAGCCACCATACAGGTATCAAAGATACAAAACCAACTTATTTTCCCTTAGGCTTACTTTAAATTTTTGTTCTCCCATGAGCATCAGAAAACCCCTCCCAACTTTGTTCTCGACTTTGGTCTCAACTTAACTTAATCAAGGTCTGCAGAATTCTGTACCAGGGATGTGTATTCAAGAAAATTAAGTAAAAGTTACAGGCATTCTCTAACCATGCTAGGTTTGTGTTTTATAAAACAATAACTTGGTAACTGCTCTTTTAACTTTCTTCATTGCCAATTTTAACTGATTTTGCATGGACCATTTATTGCATAAAGACCAAATTTCTATCTGTGAACAAAAAAAAAATAAAGCTCCAGTGGAAAAAAATAAATATTTCTGACCAATATTGCATCTGTTTCATTCCTTGCAGATCTACCAAACCTGCATTTCTCAAATATATTTAATTTGAGATTATGCATAGCAGGTGTGGCTAATCCTAGTCCTTGGAATATTAAATATATATGATACAACATTTTCACATAGCTTTAGCCCTAAATCATGCTGGCAGCCTGTGTGTCAAAATTGTACACATCCTCAACTATTACTTGACAATTTTATTCGATAATTAAAATTACCAAAAGGAAGAACATTGTACAAAAATCCTTGATCTACATCCCTGGAAATTTTGGACTACTTACACCTGGACCTGACATTTTATCTTATTTATGGTTAAACCAGCAAACCTCTGCATATTCATTTATGACATTTAACTTCAATGCTACATGATCTTCACAGAGTTCTTTACAACAGCTGTTGACAAAATAGAGTGTTTAAATGTCTGTGCAAGTTGCTTCAGATAAGCAATTACATATGAAATACCTACGCTTTTATGATCCAGAAAATGTACTGATTACCTCTAGAGAGCAAGCAAGACTACTGTAGGAATTTCACAGCTTTAGATTTGTCCAGATTGAAAACAACGTGGAAAATGTAGTCTCAGTTATCTGTTGGTCAGAGAAAAACATCAATTGTCCACAACACACTAATCCTCTTATCAAAAGATTCCCACTAAAGCTGACTTATTTTTTTTCAATAAAACACTTCTTCGACTTTTTAAACAATAATTAAAAAAAAAAATGGATTTTTTTTTTTTTGTTTAAAGCCAAAGTCAGAATTTAAGTGTTCAGTAAAGTTCCAAAAAATGCTCCAGGTATGTTTTTTAATAAAAAAGTAGAATGTAAAATAATTTTTGGCTGATTCTAGTTAACACAACCATACTTTTCAACCTGCCTAAACAGGGTGGGGAGCTTTTAGATTATAAGTCTGGCTGTCAGGGTTTTGGAAAGATATGCATCAATTTATTGACTGAGCTTGGGCAAGTCACAAATTCTGTCCTTTGCCTGGGAAACTAGTGTCAAAATATATCCCACAGGGGTACTGCAGACCTAAATGTCACTGATTCTTCTACAATATCCAGAGAACTTACAAGGAGGTGCCAGCTTTGTCTAGGGTAGAAAATAAACTTAGTTATTCACAGTAAATACAAGGAGCACGTATTAGAATCAGGAAGAAAAATTTGCATCATAGCTACAACTTGCAGCCTGTGACTTCCTTACCCTTCAGTGCATCAGAGTTACTCCATCCAGTAAAAACAAGCAGAGCAGTGACTCCACCAGTTACACTATCATAAAATAGGATACACAAAAACACTGCTTTCATGCAAACCAAAGGATCTTTCTGCATCTCTTTAGAAACCAGCATGGAAGTCATATAGGGAACTCTGAATTACAATTAACAATTTCATGAGACACGGAAAAGTTATTCTTCTGGCTAAATTTGAAGCCATGCTAAGGGAGAAGAATAAGAATGGGAAGGACTCTCTCGTGGATTGGCACAAGATCACTGGGAGCTGCAATACTACCTGCATCAATGTGAGCCCTCAAAGGCACCTATGCTGAGGAATCATTGTCTGGGATGCCTGCCTGCCTTCATGCTGTAATACACTGACATCCAGAATCCTCATAGTCTAGTGTTTAATTATAAATGTCAGCAGAGATTAAAGACTCACATAGCAAGCTGCAGTCTTTTGGGTTTGCTTGAAAAGTGAGAGTCATGTTCTCTCCTCTAACAAGGGGGAAAACACTTCTGCAAGTATCTATGCTGGCAGACGTATTTTCTGATGACCTTTTCCTTTCTTCATTTCCCCATATTCCCATGTCTCTGGCTACAGCCCCATCATAACATCTCTCCTATGTGGTAGGATAAAAGAAGACAAACAGGTTGTAAGGTTACTAATGCTCAGTATCTGGCTGCACAGAGCCAAACAATTATCTACTCATTTCTGCTTTTCTCAGTCACTTTATCACTAAGTTGGGTCACTGACACTGGCAATAATTTAAAATTCAAGATGGCTTATTTGTCCCCCAAGGACCAATACTGGGCCCCATGCTGTTCAACGTCTTAATAAATTTTCTGGATGACGGGATTGAAAGTACCCTTACCAAGTTTGCTGATGACACTGAACTGGGTGGTGAGGTGTACACATCAGAAGGGAGAGCCATCTTACAGAGAGACCTGTGCAGGCTGGAAGAGTGGGCTAGCAAGAACTGCATGAAGGTTAACACAGGCAAGTGCAAAGTCCTGCAACTCTAACCAAAGAGCCCAGTACAGGCTGGGAACAGCCTTGCTGAAAGGGACCTGGGGATCCTGGTGGACAACAAGCTGAACACGAGTTAGCTGTGCACTGCTGAAGCAAAAAAGGCAAATCAGATCCTGGGCTGCTTCCACAGGGGCATTGCTAGCAGACATAGAGACATAATCATCCCACTCTAGTCAGTGCTTGTCAGGCCATACCTGGTGGGCTCTGTCCAGTTCTGGTCCCACAATTCAAGAAAGATGTGGACAGACTGGAGAAAATCCAAAGGAAGGCCACAAAGATGATCAAAAGGCTCAAGAACCCATCCTGTGAGGAAAGACTGAAGGAGTGAGATCATCTCTCCCTGGAGAAGAAAAGGCTCACGGTAGACTCCCATCACAGTCTCCGACTGCTTAACAGAAGGCTACAGAGAGGATGGAAGCTCTTTCTTCACAAGGACCCGCATGGAGAAGACAAGGGGCAACAGGTACTGTCTGCACCAGGAGAGCTCTCATCTCAATATAAGAAACAAATTTTTTACAGTGAGAATAATCATTCGCTGGAGCTGCCTCCCCACTCACCACTCACCTCCATCACTGAAGGTTTTCAAGATTCGATTGGACAGGATGCTAGATAATCTCATCCAGGCTCCTTATCCTACAAAAGGCTGGACCAGATGATCTTTCGAGGTCCTTTCTAACCTGGGCTGTTCTATGATTCTATGATTATTTGGCCAAATTACTTTTAAAGATGCCTAGAATATATCTGCCAACAGGAAGAAAACATGTGTGTCCGCAGGCTCTAGACTAAAACTTGAAGGACTTGGTTTCATCTGTCAGACATCCATGTATGAGCTAACCTAACTTCTGCCCTTAAGGTATCAGTCTCTGCTCAATGGAAAGGACATCGGAGGCAATGGAAGTGGGGTCAGATGAATCTTTTACTATCCTCCGGTCCTCAGCTACCTTTGAACCAAAGGAAGACAACGAACTTCAATGTCTCTGGGAGTTCACTGTTGTCAGATTACAGACATGAGGCAGTATGATAACAGAATCCTATAAGTATTACATATAGGCAGAAAATGGTTGAAACTTTAACTGTAGGACAATGATTGTATCAGCAATCCTTTGTGGAACAGGACCTGGACACAGAAATCAGCTGAGTATGCAAACCATTCACTTATCCTTCATTCCTCAGCTAGGCACACTCATGTTTATAGCTAATTCTGCTGTACAGTTTGTAATTCTGGTGTTTCCTATATCATGGTACCATTTAGTGCTCCAAGCCTGGCCTCAAGCTCTTTTGTAAGAGGTTTGGTGCAGAGATGAGTTTTGGGAGAAAAACATATTGTCATCCAAAAATGGCAGCTCAAAGAGATTAAAATCATTACAAATTCATGTTAAACTCATTAAATTGTTTTCGATAGTTTGAAAAATGATACTGTGAAAGTTGTTCATAAATGATTTAGGGAGGAGTTGTTGGAAAACATTTAATTCTAAACTTCTGCAGCATTGTATTTAAAAGAAAAAAAAAGAGCAAAAAGTACCATTAGATTAAAAAATAATTCTTTGTTTGACTCAAAACCACTTTTGTTGTTGCTCCTTTTTGTTTCAGCAGAAATAATAACAAAAGTCTTGAATCTGTTCCCTCCTGTTTTGGGTTTTGTTTTTTTGTTTTTCTTCTGAATTCTGTGATTTATCCAGAAAACTAAAACTTCAGTTTTACGTGAACAACTCTGATTCTACGGAAAGCCAGAATAAAAGACCTCGTCTATGACCCAAAGAGTAAACACAGGAGATAAAAGTTCAGGCACACAGGAAGATAAAAGAAAAAAAAGTGGGTACATTATTAAATATACATTGCATGGCTTGCTACTGCCCATCTGCAGTGGACAGGACTCAGGAAGCCAAGTGATCCCTCCTTGCCTTTTGCATACATGCACACATTTACATTATATAAATAATATATTACATATATTCTATATTGATTGTCTTATCAGTTTAAAATATCATAAGAATTCAGGAAGATTAATATTGTACTGAGTGATCTACTGTGCCCCAGTTATGGCTCTCACAGCCTCTTTTCTACAGTACTGTTCTGGGAGGACATCTTCCTGGCTTTTGTGTCCCTGAAACATATTGAGTATTTTGATTTGCTCCCCATGCAGTAATCATAATATCTAGAAACGGCCGAGGACCAATAATTTCAAGCTGATAGTCCAAGCTGAAAGCTTAAAGAGAATATATACTTGCATCCATATGAAGGTGTGATGAAGAGGATGTGGAAAACCAGAGCTTTCAAGTAGCTAAGAAACTTGTGTCCCTGAACTGTGGAAGTGGCAAGGAAGTTGTGTAGCTACCTGAAAAGACTTTCTCCTGTCTCTGTGGTTAGTCAGCCTAGCAGAGCACTACCCACTGCATCGCAGTGCTCTGATGAGGCTGCTGGAGGTGGTGAGAATTACTTAGGTTTAACAGGGTACCAGATGGATGTGCGGATGAGGGGTTCAGTGGGTGGGTCTTGACCACACAGATGACATAAGTACCAAATGCTCATCTGGATTTAGGAAAGGTAGATCTCCAAGGGCTAAATTCTGCTCAACAGCTTCATAACACCACCTTCGTCACTGGCCTTGAAGCACTGTCACGCCAAGGGAGAATCTGGCCCCACAGAAGATCTGTGGGAGCAGCGAAGATGAGCGTTGTCTCCTATCTGTCTAGCATGGGAGCCTGCACTGCGCTGTGCAAAATATTCAGTACTACCTCTTTCAAGAAGGAGAAGGAGGTGGTAGAGTAGGGAAGAAGATGAACATGGATTCACCTTAGTATCAGGCTGTGACTTGCCAAGCATCAACCGCAAGAGAAAAGGAACCACAGGTCAGAATGAGAAATACAGAAGAATTTTACATGCAATTGTGAAGATAGGGGAGGAAAAAACCCCGTTCATATTTGGTCAGCAAGAAGAAAACACAGCAATTTTGTTATAGCCTCACAGGCAGGCAGCATTTACCATATGCTGCTGCCTCCATTACACAAGGAGATAAACGCTGTGGAGTGCAGGTTGCACTGTCAGTGCACTTTAGATGATGGAGAATCCTGGCACGCCTATGACTGTGTGCCAGGTTGTGCTAATAATGGTGCAAGTCTAAATAAAATCCAAGGTCTGTATGCAAAACCACGTGTGCATAAATACGCAGGTGGTAAGTGGTAATGCTGCTAGGGTGTTAGCACTTGCATGTGATTCATAATCAGGTCAGAAAAGGTGGAGTAATTACCACTGTGTTTGCATCTAGACAACAGATTAATCAGCCCTGTAAGCAGCCAGTTAGAGTGGGATTCTTAGAGGAAAAGCCTTTACTGGATACACTTTAGACATTTTGTTTAAAGATTAAAGTTCTCGTGTTTAATCAGTTTTGGAGTGGGATGAAAAACAGGAGTAATTACAGTCCCTTCCATCAGTCTCCCATACCGCTGGAGTCACAAATGATGCACCTGTTCAGCAAAATGGCCGCCATCAGCAGCAGGCACAGGAAACACTAATTGTAATTAAAGAGTTTATTTGGAATCAGAGAGCAGAGTTTTAATCAGGATGAGAATGGAGCCTTGCTGAGTGAACCTTCAGAAAGTGGTTACTGAGCAGAATGGGCCTTTTTCAACCAGAGAGAGGGGTCTTTAAACTTCTGGAATGGGTTTTCAACTTGATTATCTTCTCAGTGGGATATGGATGAAAATCCTTGTTGGGCCAATTATTGCTATTATTTTACACTTACATAGAATTTACATGGCATGTCTCAATGCTCTCAGAGGACTTTGCAAAGGCCAGGTAAGTTCTATTCTAGTCTTAAAATGAATGAATTAAACCCGTAAGGGGCTAAAGGTACCAGGTGACATGATTCTTCAAGCTGGCAGAGAGGCACTGGTGGATGCCGAACTGTGCAATGAGGCCTCCCAGACTTCTACACTGTAATTCACTACATCCATCCTGGAAAGGAGACAATCTGGCACCACCACCATCTCGACTGCAGTTGTGGGTCTCAGTGAAAGCGTGGGGCAAACACAGACCTCATGGGTCAAAGGTGTGCATGACTTTGCAAGCACTCCAGACAGAACAGGTACTTACCAGCTTGCAAGTAGAACTGTGTCCATTCAAATTCTGACTTTGGGAAAACAGAAACAGGTGGTGCTAGGTCCAGGAGACTTCCATCCAGATCCTTGAAAAGGGCCTTTCTCGAGCCTTTGCATCTCTTTTCGAGCGACATGATGTCTTTGGAGGTCTGTACACTGACAGGCAGGAGAGGTAAAGTTATTGTGAAGAAGAGAGCAAAGGAAAATTATTGTGCGGTTGGTTGTAATATGTTTATGCTGGCAACGAACACTTCTGCACATACACACAAGGCCTTGGTATTTACTAGGTGAATTTACATGTCCAAGAAAATAAAAAATACAGAAAATAAGCAAAAGTCAATGAAATCTAAGCATATCAGTCATGGTCTGGAATAGTCTGTAAAGAAATTCTGTAGCAATATTTACATGTGGCATGTTTACATCCAAATCACTGAAAAACACAAATCGACATCCTCCCTCTCCAAATTTTGGCTGGGTTTGGACACGGAAAATCATCTTCTTTCCAGTACAACTTCTATCCCCAAATATCCTCCTCCCTGAGGTTTGTTGTGGCCAGTGTGGAATGTCCTGATCCTTAGAGACAGCTAGGAAGTTGCAGCTTGAATACCTCTGGTTGCCTCTTGGATTTCTTGGTTTATAGAACTGCAGTGATGCAACCAACAATATCCACATGCCATTAATTTTTGACCTATGGCAGATGAAGCCTGTAGCTGCTGGGTGAAGGGGAAATGTGTATTGACTGCTATCACACCAAGTGACCAGGAACGTCTCTGCAGTGCTCATATGGCACAGACATTGCTCTTCATCTCCACCGGGTGACAGATTGTTTATTCTTTGCTTACAGATTGGTGTGGGTTCTGCACAGTATTTTGTTAAAAAGCATTGGCTGCCCAGCAGTACCTGTTTGCCTTGTGCTAACCACTGCACTCCAGAATGGGGGAGCCCTCTGAAGGGTCAGAAAATTGCACCTTCCCATGAGCAACCAAGCTTATGCAGGAGAAAGCATGAAGGAAGGTGAAATGGCAGCAAGTATGAGAGAGAGAGCCAGCACAGAGCACACATCTTAAAGAAACCTCTGCTGGGAATTCAGTAAAGATTGTTGCAGGTCAATGAGCCACTGAACATTGTTAGAGTAGAAGAAAATTTGAAAGAGAAAATCCATCCTAATAGGACACAATGCATAAGGATTAATGTGTTTATAAAAGTGTTTTGTTTGTTCTTTTTCTTTCATACCCAGGTGTTTGGAACTGCATCTGAAAAGATTATTGTTCTAATTTATGTTCTGATTAAAAAAAATGGGTTTGGAGATTCAGTGTCATTTTAGTGGATTTGTTGAGCTTGAAGTGAAGCGTACATGGATCTCATCTCAAAGCTACGCCTGAGCCAAGGTTTTATCACCCAATCACACTTCTCTACCAGTAAGTGATGACTCAACCAGTACTGTCTCCTAGACAATGAATAGCTATTTCTCTCTTTCTCATGACAGGCTCAGGACCTAAGAATAGAATTAAACCACACTTTGAGAATAAAACTAAGAAGTTGAGACAGTTTCAGCGCTTTAGTCCAAACCATACAAAGCTGTTTTTGGATGACATGATAGCGTATCTCAGCAAACTACATCTAATTTTCAAAGAAGTTTAACCCATTTTATCATCAGTATAATCTCAGGAGGAAACTGCAACTTTGGTGTCTTGAAACAGCCAGAAAATCCTATAAATTTCTGTGTAGATTATTAAAGACTGGCTTCCACGGTGACAGGTACCTGCAACAGGACAGGTTTGTTGAATGGGAACTCACCTCACCTGAGACCTATATAGGACAATTGAGATGAATAATTTTCTGGACAAGTGTCTCCACTGACTACAGAATGCTTTTAGTGTCTTCTTTGATTACATGACTAATTTTTGGATCACTGAAGTGCAGTGAGCTGAATCACATGTTGAGGACCTTAAGTGCTTTTAACTGCATTTTGACTAAAGGTTTAACACAGTTTAAAGGCACTAGCCAACCGGCCATGTCACTCCTATTAGAAAATACAATAAGATACAATGACTTGTAATCCAGCAAAGTCTGTGCAAACATCTTCAGATTGCTAGGTGGATACTCATTATGTCTTGAAGAAAACTTAAAATTTCTTGAGCTTAGGTTGGGAAAACCCAATTATTGACCCTTTGAATACGGTAAACAGATATAGTCAGAGATTTACAGTAGGGGTAGAGATACAAATGGGCCAGCGCTTCCAATCAACACCGCTCAAAAGAGGTGGAGAACAAAGATAGCTCCTCTGATCCTGGCAGTTAGTTCAATTCTTGAACATCTCTCAGAAGATGCAGCATTTCAACTGGGCAGGTCTACCAGTGATAAAAGCAAAGTAGTGCATGGTCTTGCCATATTCCCTGATGTTTCTGTTTCCTCTCTTGCTCTAAGGCAATGCTCCCCTTCTCTTTGACAGGACATATCCATCAAGATATCCCTTCAGGATGCTGAAGCAGAACAATGCAGCCACAGCCTGGATCAATCCCAGCAGATGCAAAGGTGGATTAAATAATTGAATGCAGATAATGCACAAGGAGCACTGAGAGATGCAATCTCCCTCAGAGGTTTACTGGACTACTAAGAGAGCATTCAGTAGTCTACGTGCATTCATCGTGTTTGAAAATCACCAGCTCTTGCAGCAGACTGTGTATTCAGCAGCTCACTAATAGCCTAATATTGTGGGATGGATGCAAGAGTGAAACATAATGGGAGCTGACAAGCTGGACAGGTCTCAGAAATCTACACGCAAACCAATGCCCAGAGCAAAAAGCAAAAATAAAGAATAAAATCAAAATTCTGGCAGAAGGCTGGAGGGGGTCTAAACATAGCAGTGTGGGACACCTCCAATTATTTTTGACTGGCAAGTGGAGTCCGTGCTGGATTTTTTTGCTACTTCAAGGCTTTCCTGACATAGCCTCTGTATTGTGTTCACTGGTTGTAATAAATGAATAGGCATGTGGTTTCCATTTGATGTGGTATGTTTAAACCACTGCAACCAGCAGTGACTTAAGGTTACAGATGCAGCTCTCCCCTCCCTCCTCCATGTTCCTCCACACGCAGATGACATTCTCCCTGGGCAGGAGCAGTTCTGGCCATCAGTTGACATCTCACAGACTGCCTGGTACTGATCAACACTTCTGATGTGATCTTGCAGGAAAAAATAAAGCTCCGGTTCCCCAACCAAAAGAACATTCCCTGTCTCAGGGTTTTTTGCTGGAGGTCCTGACATTTTCTGAAGCCTAAGGCTGAGAAGTCAGAGACATTCAGGATAGAGTTTGAAGAAATAGGATATGTGAAGCTTGGTTTGCTATACAAATGTCGGTAAAAGGGGAAATGCAAGAGGACTGGTCTGGAGATGCACCTTGATGGAGTCTGAACCTCAAATTTAAAAAATTGCCCCACATTAAGTTTGGAGGGTGGTATTTTTCTTTCCTTTTTTTCTGGATTTGAATTTTTCTGTGCATGTTTGTTTGATGTCTGAACTTGTTCATTTTTCCCAGACAGGAGCAGTACAAGAGCAAAGACAGAGATGAAGAATGGGACCTCTCTGCATCTAGACATCCGGTCTAAACCAGTTGCTTAAACTCTTTGTAAGACTGTACAAAAAGACAGCTGATACAAATAAAGATAAGTATAGTCCCAAAACTGCAGGTACTTTTTTTTGCATAAATGTTTGAAAAAGATAGTTCAAAATGAAGAATATTACCTTGTTGGATGAAAGTAGAACTTGTCCTTCTCATATACATGTAACATCCTTGATCTCTCCGCTGTGATAAGAGGCATGATGCCTAAATGATCAGGATTTGACATAATGCAGACATGCCTGTCTTCACTGTAGCAGCTCTTCGTAAAACCAGTAAAGGTGACTTCTGCCAAGGAATAAGAGAAGATCAAGCGAGGAGAAGTGGTTAGAGGAGTGCCAGAACTTGAGAGAGAAAGACTCTGTTCTATGACATTTTCCATGCTAAATGGCTTCTATATATACGTGTACATACAAATAATTTTTAAATCAGAATAATTACATTGATCATAGATCTTCATTTGCCCCTAAAATATTCCATAGCCAAGTTTTATCTTAAGTTGATACAAACCAAGTCATACCCATAGGAAAGGAAATCAAAGGAAATAGTGAGAAAGAAAAAAAAGCAAGAGCAATTAGTAAATTTTCATTTGAATAATTAAGAATCAATTTAATGACAACCTGCTTTGGCTGGTTTATCCATTTGCCAGATTTAATATAAAATGAGCTGCTCTGGTGGCACGTGCTTGGCTCTGGCACTGAACTCTTCTGCAGCTACAAAATCCATGCTTTACCACAAATTTTCTATGAGACCCTGGGAAAGTATATTTGTCTTTCTCTGTCTCCGTTATTCTTCAGTAATAAGAGGATAATGTATTTTTTTACAAAGGTAGATAGCAGTGAAGGACAAAGACATGAAAATTGTGAGGTGTTTAGAACCCAGCACAGCAATGAGCTATCTAGGTTCTGCTGTATGAGAATATTACTCAAGGGACTGTAAAACTTGTTTGAACCAAAGACACAGGATACTTAACTGACTTTTATCCCTCTTGTGCAATCCCTTATAACAATACAAGCCATAGTTGTTTCTGTGCAGTTATAGTCATTATGCTCGTTGCAAATTCTATACAAAGTGTGCTATTCACTTCTCAGACTTGGTATCTTTATTTAGCTAGCGGTAACTGTAGATCAAAGAGATTAATCAAGTGGAAAAATAGATAGCACAGAAGGCAGGGATGTTTGAAGTAAAATAGATACATTAACACATGACATAATTATACTGCGGTTGATTAAGAAAATAAAAAATACCAAATAGTTTATTTTTTGTATTGAACTGTATCGAACTGAAGAAGAACTCTGTTATTAATTCCACTGAGGTTTGGATTTCCCCACCACATCCATTTGTGAGTGTTGAAGGCTGCGACTTCAATTGGAAAAATTCGATTAGTCAAGAACAAGAGTGACAGAATAATCTGGCCACTGGACATGGAAGACCAACCTTTCAGCTTCATGAGGCCCAGGACATTTGGACAGTGCTCAGTTTTGTGCCATGGGTTATCTGGCCTTTGGCTGGGAACAGTGGTAAATGTAGGCCATAAAATCCCAACACGGCCTCTTAGAGGGCAATGTGGTGGTCGATCCTTGGCTGTTAGGTCAGCTGAGTGAGGCTTGATCCTGTCACTGATGCAGTCAAAAGTTGAGCTAGTTCCAACAATGATGGAGTTTCGAAGTTCTATGAATCTTTTCCCCATGTGGCATTGCTTGGCATAAAGACAGTACACTACTGGCATGAGACCCACAGTGTTGTCCACCAACACCACGTTGTCTATGATAACACTGCTTCCAAGGTGGAACATGACGCCATAGTCATAATTCTTGAAGGACAGAAAACCTGTGATTCTAGTGCAGGTCTGAAATCCATCTACCCAGTACAAATGAATACCATGGAGACTTGAATGGGCCACGTTTTCACTGCAATAGTCTCCATCTCGAAAACACTCTTCACCCTTGATATGGAAGCCAATTCGCTCAGATCCTGCCACGACATTGCCACAGAGGGAGACACCAACGACAAGGTCCACCTTGATGCCAGCAACCCAGTTTAAGAAGCCTGCTGGCTGCCTGCTCAGAATAACAAGGTTCCTGATGAGAGAATGATTTTGCCCTTCCAAATCAATACCAGGTCCGACCGTGTTGAACACCATGTTATCATGCAACAAGATCCAGTTGCTCATGATTGCTCTAATGCCAATTCCACAGCTACCATTAATGCTGGATGACATCACTGAGGACCCTTGGGATAAATTCCTGAATTCAATGGCAGAAAGCTGAGGAGGCCCAAAGTTCAAAAATTCAATATTTAAGAGTTCAAGGACACCTGCAATGAGATAAATATAGTGAAATAAAAGCTTACAAAATTACCTAAGAACTGATAAGAATGACCATAGAGCATCAGTCATTAGAGAAAGACCATTCTTACCACAGAACTGGTAAGAATCACTCATTCGAGCAGTACTCAGGCGTATAATAGCAGGCAATCTTTGTCAGTTTATTGCCAGTAATAGGTATTTGTTCCTAAATATATATAAAGTCATAGTAAAAACCATCTAAACACAGAACAGCCCCTTCTAAAATATATTCAATTAATTATGAAATATTATTAATACTCTTGTTTCATGCATGTCACACAGTCACAGTTTGCTTAGAAGTGCATAGCACATGCAAATGGATGCATCTGTTTTTAGATAGTCCTTTCTTGGGCTGAATAGGTCTGGTTGATGAGGACAGGTGAATCTCTGCTACCTTCGAATACTGTCCCACTTGAGTCTGTAAAACGTCCCACCAGCATCCTCCCAGCACAAGCCACATCAGACTTGATCTGTACGTTGCGTGTTAGGAGTCCAACTTCTGCAGCCAAAGGGATGCGTCTACCATCTTCTGTGTCATGCGAATGCCCTGGGGAGTTTCAAGAGAGAAAATGTGATAAGTGTCTATCACACCTATAAACCAGTGCTTTGAGGGACATAAAGTCTGACAGCTTGTGCACAGTTTCTCTGCAGAATCTGCACTGACATTCAGGTGTGTTTTTCCTCCAGCACAACCTGCAGGCATCAACAAATAACCAGAAAGGCCACCTGCCCATGAAATATTCACCATGCGCTTATATTTACCAATGTATTTCTATTGTAGAAAAAGAAGGTGCTAAATCTTTTCCCTGCGGTGAGCAGATGCCAAATCAATGAACAGGTTCACACTTCATTTTTCCAAGCTATACGTGCTGGAGTTATTCTTCAGTACACTGCAGACTTGATCTCCATGAATTCTTGTTAGGATCAGACCAACGACAATGCTAAAAGTCAGTTTGCTACAGAGTCTTGATTGCATATGTTTTCTAAAACAAAGTACTTCTAAATAAGAATTTTGAGAGAGTTTATGCAGGTGTCTAACTCAGAATTCATCTCAGGTGACCTGAGATATCTACAGATATGATTTAGTTGTCCAAACTGTTTTTATGTACAATGGACAGCAACAGGCAACTTTGAAGTGCAATTTTTTATCTATTTTATACATCTGCTTTAGGAGGAGATGAAATACAAGTGAGCAGCGTGTCTTTTCTGCTTTGATTGTCAAGGGAGCTGAGAGTGACTAACTCGTGTGTGAACTGTAGCTATCTACATTTGCCCAGGTTAATCCCAGCAATCTTAATTCTCCCATCAGTCCTTTTTTTTTTAGCTCTATCTGACAACTGCTGCAGTACTCAATGCGTAGGTAATAATTTCATCTCAGGATACACTTACGATACCTATATTAGCTAAGAAAATAGGCTGATCTCTGGTCCAAAGACTGACTGGCAGGTTTGTTCCCTCCCTCGCAAAAAAGAAAGGCTGTGCATAAAGTACTGGAAATGGGGTCTAGACTTGGTATCCTTTGAACTGCATTTTTTTTTTAAATGTAATTGTCATACTTAACTGTGCTGTGAGGCCTACTATCAGTTGACACTATGGATAATTTCAGAACAAGGCTCCGTTCCAAGTGAAGCTTAACTAACATGGGTATAGCCATTTAGAACACACAACATTTTCCTTTTTATCCGTCGTTCTAACTTCTGCTTCAACTAGCTTGAATAAAGAATAAATTAAAACAATATTGTTACGCACATGAAAAATCCTGGTTTTGGAGCTTCAGAATTTGACCTGTTAATAACAATGCTTTTATTTTTGTTAAATAGATGGTAATAAATTTCCTTCACAGGCTGAAATAAAATTAAATTAATTATCAACAGTGCCTCACTTTTTCCAGTTAAATACAGATCCCATATAATCTACACAGGAAATAGAGCTATATACAGATTTTATGTTTATTTATGTATTGGATTACAGATACATTAGTTTCATGTCATGGAGTCGATAAAATTTTGTACTTGAAACTCCATGAGCCTAATTATTTTGCAATTGGAAAAAAGGATTTTTAAAATGTTTCGGGTTTTGGCACACCACAGATATTGTGCAAATGGCCTAAAAATTATGCTTTTTATTTTCCTTTAAAATTTCAGTTTCTTTCTCTCTCTGTTAACCAGTTCTACTGAAAACATGAAACACAAGGAAGTTTTCCAAAAGTGTTCAACTCTGAATTAATTCTGTTCCCTGAAATTCATGTTGGAATCAGCTATTCTCTACAATTCTGAACATCAACTATCAAAATAGCAAGGAAAAATCATATGAAGAAATAAATGAAGATACCTCAACAAAGTAGAACTGATCTTAGTGATATCTGAAATGGAAAGTTAATGCTTCAGAAGCAACTGTCTCCAATGGAAAGACAGATTCCTTACCAATATGCCTATGCAGAAGACGTTCATGAATTCTTATGTTGTGACCATTGACTTCTTTAAGTGTAACTACTTCAGCTTGGTGAGCTTCATAGGAGGAAGAGCTGATCACAATACCTCCGCCATGATTCCAATCCACTTCATCTTCCACAAAAATCCTGAAAAGTCAAGATATGAAGTTAAAGTCATTGCATTTATGAGAGTTATGCTCACAGATTTCCTAAAAAATGAACAGCAGTTTTGTCTAGGCAGATCTCAGAAAGAATCCACATGCTATGCTCTTGGAAATATCCCTTTAAGGCTTTCTGTAAAAACAGATGTCTAAAATATGTGGGAGGAATTTCATTCCGAAATGTCTATTTCACACTATCAATTAGCAAGATACACAGTTCCAGTACATACTTGCAGGGCTCAAGTAGGCTGCATACTAAAGGTGCGTCAGACCATTTTTGGTGCCAGAAATATCATAGAATCATAAAGGTTGGAAAAGACCTCTAAGATCATCAAGGTCAACTGTCAGCTCAACACCACCATGACTACTAAACCGTGTCCCAAAGTGCCACATCTACACGTTTTTTGAACCCTTCGAGGGATGGGGACTCAACCACTTCCCTGGGCAGCCTCTTCCAGTGTGTCACAACTCTTCCAGTAAAGAAATTTTTCCTAATATCCAATCTAAACCTCCCCTGACACAAATTGAGGGCATTGCCTTTCATCCTATTGCTAGTTACTTGGGAGAAGAGATCAACACCTGCCTCACTACACTCTCCTTTCAGGTAGTTGTAGAGAGCAATAATGTCCCCCCTCAACCTCCTCTTCTCCAGAGTAAACAATCCCAGATTCCTCAGCTATTCCTCATAAAACTTGTTCTCCAGCCCCATCACCAGCTGCGTTGCCCTTCTCTGGACACGCTCCAGCAACTGAATGATCCTCTTGTGATGAGGAGCCCAAAACTGAACACAGAATTTGAGGTGCAGCCTCACCAGAGCTGAGTGCAGGAGGATGATCACTTCTCTACTCCTCCCGGCCACAATATTTCTGACACAAGCCAGGGTGCCTTTGAGGTACTTTCTTTTTTTTGTTTCCTTTTTGAAAGCATAAATCCTTCCCTAATTCATATGCTGATCCATGCTGGAAAATATATACAGCAGCTTCTCTCAGTCAGTAAAAAAGCCACTCGCTTCAGCTTTCGTATTCTAGCACTGATGTGCCTGTATCCTGTATCTAGCCACATTAACTCTCAGAGGGCTGTTAGCAGACTTTTCACAATAAATAGCTTGCTTTTTTTTTTCTTTTAACAAAGGAAACAATTGTTCGTGCCATATTTAAGGTGAGTGAATGAACTCCAAATACTTGTATCTTAGCACCTCATGATATTTCATATAAAACATCTGCCCAACAGACTACTACTAGCCTGGATCCCTTTAATCCAAGTATTTAACTAGCATGCTTCAGTCAAAAATCTGATTACTCTGAACTCCTATCCTACTCAAGGAAAGAGAAGAATTTCCACAGGGTAATTCTAATGTTGCATGGTTTGAATTAGCATCTGGAAGTATCTGTCTCTCCACTGACTATACAGCAATCCTAAACAATTACTCTACATTAGACACTCCACTGTGTGAGAGCTAACAACAGATGAATCCTACTTGTGAGGTCTTTGTGCTTCTGTTGCCCATCTCTAAAATGAGTTTCCAAATAATTCCTTCCCCAAATGCTGATATTTCACCTCTATCCAGATGGGAACTCTTCCAATGAATTTTTGTTAGGCATGACTGGCAGAAATTTTTTTTTTGAATGCACATATTTCAATTTAAAATTAAGCAGTGTGAAGCATTACAACAAAAGGCAATGCAAATTTTGTGTAACACAGAATCAAGAATGAGAGCTCCAGAGAGAGCTAGGTAGGTGCCCACCCCACACCGACTAATGGTCAATGCACATACAGGGGAGATCCTTATGCAGATATGTTCTCTGGTTCAGATGAAAGGTTTGAACTTCCAGCCACAGACAGCTATTCGCTTAACAAGCGTCTGTGGCAAGACCACTTAACCTGCCTTAGGTGATGGTTTTGGCTGAGCCTTCAAAATGAGTTCATGGGTAAGTGATGTTGAAGGTGAGTCTGCTGCAGGGGTTGTAAAAGCTTATGGGAGTGCAGCAATACAGGTGAAAGAAGGCAGCATTTCAAAGTTATTTTTGCCAAGGTAAATTGAAAATGTATCTATACCTTTGAAGGCTCACATCCCAGACAGAAACCTTACTCTTCAGGCTATACAGGCAGAGTTATATTCTTTGAGTCAACAGATGTTAAGCCAACAGACATTAACTGACATTAATTGAAATTTTTAATACAAAAAAGATTGACTCTAACAGAAAAAATTGAGATTTTCTGTTCTGGGCTCCCCAGTTCAAGAAAGATGAAGAGCTACTGGAGAGAGTCCAGTGGAGGGCTACAAGGATGGTGAGGGGACTGGAGCATCTCTCCTACGAGGAGAGGCTGAGGGAGATGGGCTTGTTCAACCTGAAGAAGAGAAGGCTGAGAGGGGGACCTTAGAAATGCTTATAAATATCTGCAGGGTGGGTGTCAGGAGGATGGGGCCAAGCTCTTTTCAGTGGTGGCCAGTGACAGGACAAGGGGCAATGGGCACAAACTGAGGCACAGGAAGTTCCGTCTGAACATGAGGAAGAATTTCTTCCCTCTGAGGGTGACGGAGCATTGGAACAGGCTGCCCAGGGAGGTTGTGGAGTCTCCTTCTCTGGAGATATTCAGGACCCGCCTGGACAAGGTCCTGTGCAGCCTGCTGTAGGTGACCCTGCTTCGGCAGGGGGGTTGGACTAGATGACCCACAGAGGTCCCTTCCAACCCCTACCATTCTGTGATTCTGTGATTCTGTGATTCTGTGATTCTGTGAGATGCTGACTCCAGAAACCACTTGGTAATGGACTGAGCTAAGATGTTGAACAACATGGTTCATATCCCAGCTTTGCCTAATTCAGAGGTGAGATTTTAATGTAGGTCTCAAACCAAAATGAATACCCTAATCACCAGGATGTCAGCCACTTTTGAGTACGTCTCTTCCTGCTAAAAAGAAAGAGAAAGGCAGAGGGAAAGATGGAGAAAAAGGAGGAAGGAAGAAGGATGGAAGGGCAGAAGCAAGCAAAGGAGGAATGACAGAAGGAAAGAAGAAAATCTCAGCCTCATTCCTCTTTAGAATTGAAATTAATCTAAAAATAGTACTATTTTCTCACACGATGTAACCCAATTTTTCATTTTCTACCTAGATACAGTTGAAACAGCACCTGTCACAAAGGAAGAGAGTAATACAATTGACAAAAAAATTAATACAAGTCGTAGGAACAGGAGCCAAAACTTAATATTTGGAGGCATATTTGGGCAAAATATCACCTTTCATTGCCAGGAGCAATGTTCGTTCCCAGATGTGTCCAAGAAGTTTTAGGATAAGAACTATAAATTTGCACCTGTCCATAAACCCCTGGAAGAAAAGAAGCAGGAGTTCAAAGGTTAAGGGAAAATAGAGACTTGAGAACAATTGAACCAGTAACTAAATACATGGAGATCTTTACATTTATTAAAGCATTGGGAACAGTATTTTTTAATGTCTTCATCAATGACACAGACAGCGGGGCGGAGTGCATGCTCAGCAGATTTGTAGATGACACCAAGCTGAGTGGTACAGTCAACATGTTAGAGGGACAGGATGCCATACAGAGGGTCCTTGTCCAGTTCAAGAAGTGGGCCCATATGAACCTCATGAGGTTCAACAAGGCAAGATCCTGCACCTGGGTCGGGGCAACCCCCAGTATCAATACAAGCTGGGGAATGACGGGATTGAGAGCAGCCCTGCTGAGAAAGACTTGGGGGTGCTGGTGGATGAAAAGCTGGACATGACCCGGTGGTGTGCTCTCACAGCCCAGAAAACCAACTGTATCCTGGGCTGCATCAAAAGAAGCACGGCCAGCAGGGTGAGGGAGGGGATCTGATTCTGCCCTTCTGCTCAGCTCTGGTGAGAGCTCAGCAGTAGACCTGCGTGCAGCTCTGGAGCCCTCAGCACAGGAGAGACATGGACCTGTTGGAGCGGGGCCAGAGGAGGCCACAACAATGATCCGAGGGCTGCAACCTCTGCTGTGAGGAAAGGCTCTGAGAGGGTTTGGGCAGTTCAGGCTGGAGAAGAGAAGGCTGTGGAGAGATTTTATTGTGGCCTTGCAGTACTTAAAGGGGACTTATAAGAAAGACTGGGACATAGTTTTTAGCAGGGCCTGTAGTGATAGAACAAGGAGTAATGGCTTTAAACTAAAAGAGGGGAGTTTCAGACTAGATATAATGAAGAATATTTTTATGATAGGGTGGTGATACCCTGGCACAAGTTGCCCAGAGATGTGGTCGATGCCCCATACCTGGAAACAATCAAGGTCAGGTTGGATGGGGCTCTGAGCAACCTGATCTAGTCATAGTTGTCCCTGTTCACTGCAGGGGAGTTGGACTAGATGACTTTTAAAGGTCCCTTCCTACTCAAACTGTTCTATGATTCTACGTTTCTGTATTCTATGAAAAGTGTAAGAACAGCACATAGCCTACACTTGAAATACAAAGTGAACTGGAAATAAGCCATTAATAACGTAAAATCATAGAATCATAGAATGCTTTGAGTTGGAAAATGGCCATCATATGTAAAGACAGGAAAGTGGATTGTACGACAGAAGTCTCATTAATTCAAACTGGAATTGCAAATCAAGATATCTACTTAAAAAAAAAAAATCAGGTATAAATAAGTAAACAAATTAAATAAAAACTCCAGGAAAGAAAGATATGAAAAATTATTCAGCTATTATTTATATTTCTGGTCTGTGAAAAATTGACTATTTTTTTCTGGAAAAGGGATTTTTAACCAGGGTTAAAAGACAAAATATATAAACTTTCACACAGATTACGTGTTCCAAGAAGATTACATTTGAAGCAAGAAAAAATTTCCCACATTAAAATATTTTGTTTCAATTTGCTGATCTGATCTGAAATCTTTTCATTTGAGTCAGTTCAGAATTTGTTCTGCATCTCCAATAGTAATGCACTTCTTCAGAGGAGCTGTGCTTCATGTACTGAGTGAACCCATTTCACTGCTTGGGCTCATCTCCTCCATGGACAACTCAACTTTTCTCATGAAAAGGTGAACTCATGTTTCATACCAATACTCCCTGGGTGGACATTGATTTCCTCCAGACGATCACAGTAAATCCCTTCAGATGCCCGAAGAAGGACCAGCAGCTTCAAATCCCTTTCTAGGGGATGTTGAAAGGAACCTGCAATAAAGACAAAATAGTAACAACCCACCACAAAGGTATCAATGGCTTTTGTAATGCTGAAATGGGGAGACTGGGAGAGAACTGGGGCGTGTGAACCCAAAATTAAAGGTCTAAATGACTGAATTAGCATTTCCTTCCTTATCCCAGTTTTGCCTTTCTGCTCCATCACAATTTCACCTGTGCCCAGATAATCATGAGATCTGCAGCCAGGATGGGTAAAATGGTCTTTCACACCAACTGAAAGATTGAGGGAAAAGAGCAGAGGAAAAGAAAATGCCCAAGAAGTTTTGATGTGTGCGATGTCACTCTTATCTTGTGGTGATAAGTCTGTACAGTAAACTGTATTCCAACTGTGATTTCATTTATTTCACCAAGGGTAGTTTACAGTTTCAGAAGAAAATGGCCCAGCACTAAGCAGATACTAAGGAGGAAAAAGTAGGACAGTTTTTGCCCTGGAGAAATATATGCGGAGTCCAGTAAAAGAGTTCAGCGTTCCTTCAAAATTAGAGATTAAATCAATTATGCAACAGAAAACTGCAGCAGATGTAGAACTAAAAAATATATATATCACAGAATCACAGAATCACAGAATAGTAGGGGTTGGAAGGGACCTCTGTGGGTCATCTAGTCCAACCCCCCCGCTGAAGCAGGGTCACCTACAGCAGGCTGCACAGGACCTTGTCCAGGCGGGTCTTGAATATCTCCAGAGAAGGAGACTCCACAACCTCCCTGGGCAGCCTGTTCCAGTGCTCCGTCACCCTCAGAGAGAAGAAGTTCCTCCTCATGTTCAGACGGAACTTCCTGTGCCTCAGTTTGTGCCCATTACCCCTTGTCCTGTCACTGGGCACCACTGAAAAGAGCTTGGCCCCATCCTCCTGACACCCACCCTTCAGATATTTGTAGGCATTTATAAGGTCCCCTCGCAGCCTTCTCTTCTTCAGGCTGAACAAGCCCAGTTCCCTCAACCTCTCCTCGTAGTGGAGATGCTCCAGTCCCCTCACCATCCTTGTAGCCCTCCGCTGGACTCTCTCCAGTAGCTCTTCATCCTTCTTGAACTGGGGAGCCCAGAACTGGACACAGTACTCCAGATGAGGCAGATATATATCTGTACAAAATTAGCTGGCCTGTCATCTTCTTTTAATATTTAAAAATAACTAGTTTGGAAAAGAGAGCTGATTTTGTATCCTAAAGAAACATTCCTCTTTAAGAGAATTTTTTAATCAGGTGAAATCAATAAATAAATCCATTGTTCCCCACCAGTGTCTGCCTGATATCTGTGGATATTTAAATTCTCTGTGCAGCTTTTAAATGGGTAAAAGACAAACAGTGCAAGACTTGCATGATCCCCATCTAATATATCTTACACCAGTGAGCTCGTATCTTCTCTGGGGACACGGAGGGAATTCAGTCTTACAGTGACCATCGTCCATCCAAACTATTTTGACTTTCTTGTTTACACTCTCATAACTGTGATTTGAACAGAAGAAAAACAGGAATTGGGCTGCAACCAAATACTACTTTCACAAAGCAAAACTAGTGATAAGCACTTTCACCACCGGTGTGTTAGGTTAAAGAAATATCCACCTAGAGCAGCAGAAGAGTTATGTAGACATTAGTGTCTATTTTTGTATGCAGAGTGATTGTTTTCCTGCTTCACCCACACAGCAAGCTGTGATTTAAAATACTCAGCCCAAGCATACCTTTCCCAGTCCTCAGGTCAACCTTTCCCCCGGGATAAAAATATTAGCTACACTAAATACCAAAGAAAGACTCAACAAAAATGTGTGAAGGCCTTTATACTGATCTTACAATGTTATTCACAATTAATATTTCCTAATCATGATGATATCCCCTTATCATGGAGGATTATTATTAATTATCATTGTGAATAACTGTGGGGCTTATTATTTATGTTATTATTTTACTCCTGGTTACAAAGCACCTTCTATTTCTTGTAGTTAGGTCAGTTAAAAATATCTGTGTGATATATTTCATTCTCAGTTCAGTTTTAAAACCATTTTTGAGTAGGCTTCCAGGCTTAACAATCACAAACAAATGTTTGGAAGTGTGAATTACAAAGGCTTGAACTGGAAATTATCACTCCTTTAAATGAATTACCTCTGCATTTATCTAAAATTTGGGATTTTGAATCCTATAAATCATGACAATTACAATAGGTTAAGGAATGTTACAATTGCTAAAGAAAAAACAAACACAAAAAACAAAAACATAATCAGGGTAAGGAACAAAGCAGTTACGGTAAAAGTATTTGTAATAGCTCATAACCACATTAAATCCTTAGAAAAGAAATCAAAAATGGGGAGATAGTGTTCACAGAAATATTTAAGTGGCTGGAAACTGTAAATGATATATGGCACAAAAGAATATGGGAGATGTCTAGAAGTAGATAAATTAGACTTGTTTTAAGTATATTTAGAACAAAAATAGTCTTAATATTTGCTTATTTCCATTAATAGTTCCATGGCTTTAAATCAATGGATTTTAGTAACTTGAATGGAAGTGTTACAGAAGATTTAACCCAGAAACTCATTGGACTACCAAGGCAGACTTTTCAGTAAGTTTGGGATCACTCAGGGTGCCTCAGAGCACTTAAAGAAAGATAATATTGTGCCAATATTTCGAACAAAGATAAAAGTAAAAACTCCAGGTAATTATAGGCCTGTCAGCTTGACACTGATTCTAGGGGAAAAATAAATAAAAATGGAATGTCCAAATCCGAACACAATTCATAAATCATTAAAGGTGGATAATATAATTAATGCCAATCAACCTGGTTGTGTAGAAAAAAGGTCTTGTGGAATTTCCTTGTTATCATCTTCTAATGAGATTACAGGTTTAGCTGATACAGATAATAGCTTTGATATGATATAATTGGCTTCTCCAAGACACTCGACTTAGTAGCACAAAACTTTCTGATTAACATACTACACGGGTACATCACAAACAAAGCACATGTTAATTTACAGGCTGACTGACTGGAATGGGAGCACTGACTCAAGCAGGTTTGTTACTGATCTGGTCTTGAAGTATGGTGATACTGAAAGTAAGCAGATAAGCTGACACAAATGGACAAAAAAGATGAGCAAGCAAAGACAGAAACAATTTTGAAGTGAAGAATTAGGAAAAAAAATGAAGAATATTCAAGTTATAGTAAAATGGTTCTTGAAAAGGTAATGGTCTCTGTGTGAATGGATGGAGAACAGACGAAAACAAAGGAAAAAGCTGAGTAAGGTCTAAGATATGAACTTTGTTTCAGTCTAAATACAGCCCTACAGAATGGCTTGTGCAAATACAGATATGGAAATGGCAGCTACCTCAGTCTATTCATAGGGAAATCCAAAACTGTTTGTGCACACAAGTCACAGAACCACAGAATCATAGGGGTTGGAAGGGACCACTGTGGGTCATCTAGTCCAACCTCCCTGCCAAAGCAGGGTCACCTAGAGCAGGTTGCACAGGACTGCATCCAGGTAGGTCAGAGAAGGAGAATTCACAACCCCTCTGGACAACCTGTTCCAGTGCTCCGTCAGCCTCACAGTGAAGAAGCTCTTCCTCATGCTCAGATGGAACTTCCTCTGCTTCAGTTTGTGCCCGTTGCCCCTTGTCCTGTCGCTGGGCACCACTGAAAAGAGTCTGGCCCCATCCTCTTGACACTCACCCTTAAGATATTTATGAGCATTTAGAAGGTCCCCTCTCAGCCTTCTCCAGGCTACACAAGCCCAGCATAGGAAGTTCCGTCTGAACATGAGGAAGAACTTCTTCCCTCTGAGGGTGACGGAGCACTGGAACAGGCTGCCCAGGGAGGTTGTGGAGTCTCCTTCTCTGGAGATATTCAAGACCCGCCTGGACAAGGTCCTGTGCAGCCTGCTGTAGGTGACCCTGCTTTGGCAGGGAGGTTGGACTAGATGACCCACAGAGGTCCCTTCCAACCCCTACCATTCTGTGATTCTGTGAGTGCTGGTGCCACAATGCATGCACTACACAACGTTAAAAAACTGAGTATGTGATAATGCTATGTATAAAAAACAACTTATGCTGCTATTAAAATCACCACTGATTACTGAAGAAGTGTGAGGTTCAGCTGCTTGAATTGCAACGCAGAGCTGTTAGCACAGTGGTTGCAGCTGGTTCATAATCCTTCATCAGGTCTAACCTCTGGAGAGGATAAAACCCTATTATGCAAAAATAGTTAAAAAAAAGGGGGAGAGAAGAGAGAGAGGTGTGGTTTTTCTACCCAGGTTTTGCCTTTTTCTGGACTGCAGCCTGGATCTAGTTTGCTGTTGAGTTTCAAAAACATTTTCCATTGTTTTAATATTTTGGTTTTATTCCAGATGTTCTTCCTGACAGTTTTTTGTCATGTTTTTTTCTTTTCCATAGCAAAACCCATTCAATTCTTTCCTAGAATAGTGGGTGTTTCCTCCCTTCTAGCTTTTCCTTTCTTTACAACATAACAGTCTACAACAGCTGTTGTGTATAAGAGCAAGCAAATCTCTGAGATAAGATCCCCTCCCTTCCTTTGGCAAGTAGACTTTCTGCAACCATCTCCAGTATCAGCTCTGTGTTTCCTGAATCTCAAACTTCTTGAACTCTACCTACCCAGCTATTTTGAAAACTGTTGTATATTGTCACCAGAAAGTCTGAGGAGTTTTTATTGATTGTCAATATACAGCTGGATAGTCACTTCTTATTGGTTCTCCTTCCCAAGCTGTTCCTTCAGGTGTTCAGACTGCATTCTGCAAAGAAGCCTGTAAAAGCAGCCTGTAAACAAGGAGATATCATACGGGATGCCTCTTACAGGTGGTGCTGCCAAATAAACAGAAGAGATGAGAGACAGACAGCTGTAGAGTAGGAACCAGCCAGAAGTGAGAGATAAATGTCCAAGAAATAAGAAATGAGACACATAGAATGGGATTCAGCTGCCTAAATTTAGAAGTTTTAATGACATCTGAGAGTCCTAGTGCCCTCCAAATCCACTATGTGAGGTTGGCAGATACAAGACAGGGATCAATGACAGAGCAGTGGCTTTTTAAGTAGAAGCTGGAGGCCAGGTGGGACACCTAAGGGTGCTCTAAGTGGTACAAAATCTTTATAGTCAGGTAACAGAACCATATTTCCGGGGAGATTCGTATACCCGTATTTGGGTTTCCTAATGCAGATACTCCCATGTGCTCCAGCTATCTGAGCTAACAAAGATCAGACAAGACGGCATAGACTGTAATGTTCTCTAGATACCTGCATAGATACCACTAGATACCACTGCAGTGTCTCTACTGACTGTATTGACTAGGTATCTACTGAAACAGCCAGCTCATATGCTGATGTCCACATGTTATGCCTGGATTTGAGTGTCTTAAATATGTGAATTCAATCCATTCCCTAGATGGTACAATCAGTTAAAAGACACCAAGTGGCTTAGACAAAGCAAAAACCAAACAGACAGAGGCTAAGAGATTAATTGAAGGGGATGTAGATGGTGCAACGAACTTTTCAAACCTTTTTTTCTATGAACAGGGATGAAAAATTGCTGTCAATACATCAGCAGTATTCTATCTTCTTACAACTTGAACAACTGTGCAAGGATGCTATGTGACTGCAATATGGGACTTAGCTCACAGCTAAAGAAGAAGGCACCCACACAATAGAGGCACTGGAGAAGCTGGTAAAGGTAGTCATCTGGTGAAACTCACTTGTATCCTAATTTTCATTATAAGTCTGAGCATTAATCACCACTAACACATGGCCATTTTATGAAGTACAGTGATATACCCTTTGGGAAGTCAGTATGTGGGTTCTTACTCATACTGAAAAGAAGGGGAGTGAATGTATTAGAGCTCTTACCACAAGCAAGATAAGAGACATCAGAAATATCTGGGGTTTCATCACCAGACAATGAAGCCATGAGCTAATGATGACCTCAGGCTTCTTGCCTTAAATGAGTGACTTGACTGACAAGCAGCCATCATGAGATATGCAAAACAAGAATGTGAGAAGTCTGTGACTAAAAAGAGAAATCCTATCTGGATAATTACTTGGCAAGTTCTAGTATAAAAAGCAAACATAGCCTGCCAGCAAAGTGCAGCTGAGTACAGTGGAGTTCAGGATGAGTCCAACGGATCAATTTGTGCAAAACGAAGTTCAGCATTTTCTGCAGCTTTATCAGGAGCTGAACGCGTTGTTCAGCAGTGGAACAGGGCACTTTCTGTGCATATAATTTGTGCTGACTTACGGGTTAAAATGAATGGAACCTTCCTAGCCATGAACTGCAAAAAAAATTCTGAGAAGTTGAGCTCAACATTTCTTTTCTTATTCTGACACAGATGTGCTAATGATATTTAAGAAATATCATTAATCACTTAATCTCTCTGAACCTCAAACTCTCCTTCCATAATTGGAAAAATAGGTATTTTTTTTTCAGCATAGCAACATAGGGAGGAAGAAATAAATGTGTTTCTTAAATGGTATTACAAATATCACCACCAAAGAAGAGACTTTGAATGTTTAAGAGAGAAGCTCTTTATCTGGCAGCTAGGACTACTGGAGAAGAAGTAATAAGAAAGTCTCCCCGAGTCCAACAGCAGTGAAAGGCTAGAAGCACCCAAAGAAATTTCTATGGGGATAGAGCCACACTTTATACTTCTGGGTTGTCTGAGGGCTCTGACAGAGTTCTTGCAGTCCTTTACAGAGCTTTACTCATTTCATATCTGCTAGTGATTCTGCTGATAATAATTCACTCCAGATTGTGATCACACATTGAAGAGGAAAGTGATGATAAGCCCTCCAGAAACCAAGGTGTCCCGAGAATTCTGATCTCCCAACTATGACTGGATTTTCTCATCCCAGTTTCTCTGCAAATTATTGTTTTAATAAAATTAATCAGCTTCTTGTTGGTGTTACACAAACTCCAATTTTACAGATTTTTTTTCTTTTTTTATGTATTGCTCATCATCACTCAGTTCTTATATACTTATAGTCGTGTTTTAATCGTCTGACTTTGTTTTTTACCTGCAGATATGATGCCAAGTGCTCTGAAGGACACCAAAGTCCAAGTAAGATTTGTTTCTAGAACTTATCATTGTTCTTTAGCAGTTTAAGTGAATAAAATTCTCAGGCAGTTCCAGAAAATCTTTGTTTGGCCCAGGCCACTGAATTAGAAGTAATGGCATGTGACCAAAGATTGCTATGCTGAAAACAGGGTATGAAGAAGTTATATAACAGGGAGGACCTGGGGATTTGGCTCACACGATGTCAACCCCAGATCCTGCTCAGGCAATGCTGAATGCTGATGTCCACACCTATTAAAACTGTTTACTAAACTGTCTCATTATCTATTTTGTGTCAGGATTTCTTTAGGGTGTGGTAGAATTGGACAGATGGGTTTCAAAACCTTCCTTCAGGCATGGAACAGTCAGGATTGGACAGATGGGCTCCAAGAAGTTACCTTTAGGCCTCAAACACATGGGAAGAGAAAGAGAAAGGGGGAAAAAAGCATGCACTCCCAGTTTTACAAGCAAACATAGAAGCCAGTATAAGATGTGGGAAACTTGCAGAGTCTCTAGCCCACTATCAGCTCACAGCTGAAACTAGAGCAAGAATAGGTCTCCAGAAGATGCTAGACTAGAATTCAACAGCTGCAATACCTGTTAGGCTTTTAATATCATTACCACTGGCAGATGTGCTGGAGGGGAGTTTGTGCAGAAAAAGAGTGCCTCAATGTTTTTTAATAAGTGTTTTTAGCAATGAACACATGCTCTTTCTTAAAACCAATATGAAACTGTGTTTAAACTATGAAAGAGTGTAAGTAAGAAATGGCTGAGACTCTTTTAAGTGTGTATATATATATATACTTATATATTAACCTCCCAGATTAGGCTTTCAAACCCCTTTTTCCAAAGAAAAACATAACTCAGGGAAATAAATCTTTTGGCCAGTACTGCATTAACTAACAGTCCCTTGAGATTAACAACAAACAAATATTGGAGCGGAATTCCTCAGGAGGTGATTACACAAACAAATTCTCTTTTTAAAGTTCATGAAACCAATCTTGAGAAAGGTCAAGAAGTGATCAACAATGTGATCCCTGCGTCCTAAGGATTCCTTAAGTAAATACAATGCCTGGCTTTAGGAACCTTGATATTTAAAGGGAATTATGTGAGTAATTACTTCTGTGTGGAGAAACACCGATCCTGTCCTTTGCAAATAAAGTGGAACAGTCCCAGTGACTTTGGGGACTCTGAAACCACCAGAATTAGGGGCAAGGTGGTGCCACCCTGAAGTCCTGGTGTTCATCTGTACAGAGGGGTGAGAGGAACAAATGTGCTGAATCCAGCTGTGCCAGTTTCATGCCACAGCGGGATTTCCAGGCACCCTGGGGATTGTCCATGACTCTGTTTATGTTGGGTTTAAATACTTCTGAAGAAGTGTCTTACTATGCCCAGACATCAGACATTGTCTGAACACTAAGATAGCTCCTGCCCTGAGGAATTAATGTCTCATAAAGCAAACCCACAAAAAGTAGGGAGGACTTTTACACACATCAGATAGAATCTCACCCACAATGAAATCATGAGTATTGCCATTAGTTTCAGTGGGGTGAAGATAGCAGTATTTGCTAGAAAATCAATAGGTAATTAGCTCCAGTGGGTAATCACTGTACTTCACACGGATTTCGGGTGTCCGCTTTGCAGAGCTCCAGATAGTTACGTGGCATTAGGATGGCCAGCATGTTTATAGTAACACTATACCGCCTTTCTTTCCATTTTTGCTGTCTATCAAGAGCAGAAATAAACCTCAGGCATCCAGAAAACAGGCTGTTTACTTACCCACTTTCAGTGTACCCCCCACCACCACGATACAGGCTGCACTCAGGACATTGCTGGCATTGCTGGGGAACTCAAGGGTCCCCAGGATATAGAGACCTCTCAGAGGGGGAAGAGCTGTATCCACCAGGATGGTCCGGTCTGAGAAACAAAGCAGAAAGTTGTTTAGAATGATGGGAGCCTAGCAATGCTGCTTGCCAACAAGTGTGGCCTGGAGGGGAAAAACATTAGCTTTACATGAGTTTTGTTTTATCTAGGTTGTTTTTGCTTAGAACTACTGGAGCAGGGCTTCTGTGTTTGTGCAGCACCCATGACCAGAACCCCATCTACAGCTAAGGCTCCATGGTGCGGCTGTAATCTGACAAGTAAATAATAACATTGTATTTACAATTACGTTGTTGAATGCTTAAGTCTCGTCAAGTGTCACTTGCACTATTAAGAATGCATGCGAAGGGCAGAAAGTTAGAGACATGTTAGGGTCACTAGGTGAATCTGGCTCTGTTAATGAAAGTAAATCTTGACCACCCAATGTAATGAGCCAGGACTAAGTTGAGCTGTGTCCGGACAGCACTGAAGAGAAGAAGATTGATGGAAGTGAAAAAATCCAGTGGTGTCAAACAGGCGCTGCATGGCACAGAGAGCCTGCAAGTCCCCACCTTATTAACAGCAGTGATCAAGGAGAAAAGCTGAAGCCCCACACCGCAATCCGCCTCCAATGACTCCCTGCCACTACTTTTCGCTCTCTGCAGTTTGGCTTTGCTCTCTCAGGTTTTGTGTATAAAAACCCATCACTTCCCCTCCAACCAACAGGAAATCTTTACTTATACCAACACTTCTGCAGAAAGCCAGACTTCTTCAATTCCTTATTCACAGCACTACTAGCTGTCCATGGTTTGGATGGGTGTACTCTTCGTTGGATAAAGATCTTGCCAAATGGCTGAGCACAGAGAGTAGTGGTGAATGGAGTTAAATCCAGCTGGCGGCCGGTCAGGAGTGGTGTTCCCCAGGGCTCAGTTTTGGGTCTGCTGTTGTTTAACATCTTTATCATTGATCTGGATTAAGGATCGAGTGGTCCCTCAGTAAGTTTGCAGATGACACCAAGCTGGGTGGGAGTGTCAATCTGCTTGAAGGTAGGAAGGCTCTGCAGAGAGATCTGGACAGGCTGGATGGATGGGCCGAGGCCAACTGTATGAGTTTCAGCAAGGCCAAATGCCGGGTCCTGCACTTGGGTCACAACAACCCCATGCAACGCTCCAGGCTTGGGGAGGAGTGGCTGGAAATCTGCCCGGTGGAAAAGGACCTTGGGGTGTTGGTTGACAGCTGGCTGAATAGGAGCCAGCAGTGTGCCCAGGTGGCCAAGAAGGCCAACGGCATCCTGGCTTGTACCAGCAATAGTGTGGCCAGCAGGAGTAGGGAGGGGATCACGCCCCTGTACTCGGCACTGGTGAGGCTGCAGCTCGAGTACTGTGTTCAGTTTTGGGCCCCTCACTCCAAGAAGGACATTGAGGTGCTGGAGCATGTCCAAAGAAGGGCAATGAGGCTGGGAAGGGGTCTAGAGAACAAGTCTTATGAGGAGCAACTGAAGGAACTGGGGCTCATTAGTCTGGAGAAGAGGAGACTGAGGGGGACCATATTGTTCTCTACAGCTACCTGAAAGGAGGTTGTAGTGAGGCAGGTGTTGGTCTCTTCTTCCAAGTATCTAGCAATAGGACGAGAGGCAATGGCCTCAAGTTGCATCAGGGGAGGTTTAGATTAGATATTAGGAAAAATTTCTTTCCTGAAAGACTGGTCAGGCATTGGAATAGGCTGCCCAGGGAACTGGTGGAGTCACCATCCCTGGACGTGTTAAAAAACATGTAGATGCGGCACTTCGGGATATGGTTTAGTAGGAATGGTGGTGTTGGGTTGATGGTTGGACTCGATGATGTTAGAGGTCTTTTCCAACCTATGATTCTATGATTCTATGATTCCCTGCTAATAAATTAGTTAACAGCGACCAGGGGAAACACCATTCTGTCAGATCCTTAAGGATAAAACAAGGATCATATTTTTATATTGCAGAATAGAGTGGGGAGGTGGTGACTGTCATTGACTGAGCACAATTACACTTCTGCCACCTAAAGCTGCAAGTCTATAGCCTCTGAACCTTTTAAATGCCACTTAAGCTTTCCAAGTAGGACAAGAGGAAGGATGTACATGGTGCGTCATTTACTGGTAGCCCACTGCACAGGGGGGAATTTCACCCTCAGGGCCTATCCAAGGATCTTTGATGTTACTAGGACCTTTCGGTTGATTGCACTGGAAAACAGCTCAGACCCTTAAATTGTGATTTCGTTATTGAAAAGAGTAACAGTTTTCTGGTATTTTGCATCTCTGAGCCAGTGACTGTCCCTGGAAGGAGGAAAAGCAAAGTCTTTCCTTAACAAAGGGTTCAACAAGGTGATCTAGTTATGACTTGCATAGAAATAGCTTGCAGAAAATAAGGATCTTCAGCATATGGCAGTTTCTGCCTATAACCGCTAGCAACTGCTTTGGATGGATACAGAAAAGAGTATGCAGTAGGCAGCACAGAGAAAGTGTTTCCCCAGAAACATAGGTTTTAAGAATTCTTAAACTTTTGTACTAAATGGCTTGAGTCAGCCAATTCTTCCAAATCCTGTTTGCAGGAAATGTAATCAAAAAACTACACAAAGTACACTCTGGGGTGGACTGAAGAAAGATGAGCAGACTGCCTTAATACGAGTATTTCATAGTTTTTGACTCTTTGGTTTTGCAGTCCTGAAGTTTCAAAACTTCAAGGGAAAAGAAACTTCTGCACGGTCTGGGATCCTCGGTCTGCTTGCAGATTTGGTTATCTCTTTTACATACATGTGCTACTCTATCCCTGTAACTCAGTCTTCTCACATCTTCTTTTCCCATTTTTTACTCTTCTTTCTCTCTGAACATCAGCAAGGGACACCCTGAAAGCCCAGGACCTCTGTTCTCAAGGACTACGCCAAGTACTGCAGGAACTGTTTGTTACTCTGAACGCCTCACCTCAAAATAAATTCCCTGCATCATTGGGCTGAAGCAACTTTCAAGCATGCAAAATTTTTGCAGCATTCGGATGTAATAAGTCTGTACAGAGCAAGTGCAATCTTTTTTTCCCCTAAATCTCACACTGTTTCTATTTGACACTTATTTACAGGCATGAAGAAACTCCTGTCTATAATCTCTTTACAGGACAGGTATAGTCCTACGCCCTGCAGAGCTGAGAAGTGAAGGCACAGTATGTGAGGATACAAAACAGAGAGAAGAGGATAAGGGGAAGATGTAGTTAAAATGATATCTCTCAGACAGAAGGGGAATCTAGTTTGTGAAATCACAGCTCAAGAATGTGGTAAAAAGCTGCAGTTGACAAAGGCCATAAGTATATTCATCAAACACAGACTGAAACATTTTTACAAGGAAAAGAAGAAGTGCTCCTAGGCATACCATTTATATGTCAAGTTTCTGTCTAGAATAGATATTTCTGCTGAGTTGCACATCTTTCTAAAAAAGGTTTTATAAAGGAAATGCTGACTGCTTTGTAACTGTAGCATCCTGCACATGAGCCTTGAAACAGAGGAGCGAGAAATTTCCCCAGTCAGAGAAATCTCTGCAAACCTACAGTTTCCTCAGTTTAAAAGAACAACACTCTGGGGTGTGATGCTTGGAGTGTGAAGTCCTCAGAGGGTGAAATGTTGCTCTGTAGAAACAACAGAATGCTCCTTTGAGGAAAAAATGTCCTTCTGCACTGGAGGAGAAAAGCAAACAATTTCAAAGGAGACTTCCTTACATGATCCTTGCAGAATGCACTCATTTATGTAATAGAGGAAGATGATAATTAAGGGGTTAAAATCATAACTTTTAGGTCAGTGAGCTCAAGAGATTTACCTTCAGAGAAGGACAAACTGGAGCTATTTTTCTCCCATTAGACACTCATATAATAACAAGAAACCACTTCCAGCAAACCATAGTTCGAGCCTGAAAACAGGGCTACTTTTTGTTATATGTATGATTTCTTCAGACAAAAGCTCACAGGTATGCCACAGTCTTAATGTTCAGATGTACAATACTGAGAAGTCGTTAATGACTCCAGCAATGACAAAAAATGCCTTTGATCAGCTGCATCACTATATAAAACACCATAGCATGCCATTGAACGGAAATCAGGCACAACAGAAGAGCTATTATGTGAGATACAGTACTCCAGCATTCATCTCTTCAAACAGAAAAAGTTCAAAGAAAATCAAAATCAGAAAATGAATAACAGAGTGAATTTCACCACTGGGAAAAAAAAAAAGAAAAAAAGAAAAAAAGAAAAAGACGAGAGAAATTGCCAGAGGCAACATGATATCATATCAATACCCTTCAAAACAGCATTCCATTGCCTGGAATTATAACACTTTCTCCTTCCACCCAGAGCGTGCTGTGTCAGGAGTATGTCACACTGAAAACCATAAACCAAAGCCCCAAAAATCCGAGGGCTTGAGAAGCTAATGTCACTGCTGGCTGCCAGAATGTCATGACTAAAATCATCCAGCTTCTTTTTCAAGGTAGTGTGACTGCTGAAGCCTGATGCATGCAAGAGGTCCTTGTCGAATGGCTGTGGCTCTGGAAGATGAACTTCCAGAGATGAAAACACAAATTGTTGCAGACTGAGCTAAAGATTTCCAGCTGGGGCTGGAAAAGACTTCTATCTGCTAGGGACCTGGACACTGAGGGAACTTGTAACGTCAACACTAAAAATCAGCTTAACATGAGAGACCCATCTCTGTTGCAAGTGAAATTCCTCCTTGTACAAAGAAGCCTATGAAATCCTGAAGTTTCACCAACACTTTCGAAACAGGGCAAAAATGGAATAACTTAGTACCCAACGCCAATCTCCAAGCCCTCCAAAAAGTGCCTGGTAAATGTGAAGCAGATACCAAGCAGTGACACAAAAACCTGTTCTTTAACATGAATATTTTGCTCATAGAGGTGTTTTCTAGCTTTTCAAACCTTCCTGAGTCTAGCCCGTGAGGCAGCCCTGTGATGTAATTTTCCTTATTTTGTTAAATAAGCAAACTGAGGCCTTCATTAGGTAAGTTTAGGCAGTGCCTTAGCTCTTCAGTGAACTCTGGGAATCTGTTTTCATTCAGAGATTTCAACACAGTGTCAGGCTCAGACCAAAGTCTTCCCCTGCACTTCTTCACACTAGAAACAAACACTAAACATCTAGTTCTTTTTTTTTTTTTTTTTATAGGAGACTCTAAAACTGTTCTTTGGCAGCTGAAAGAACTGACCCAGTAACGCACAGCATATCAGGAGTAGGCCCATGGCTTGTCTTTCTACCTGAAAATCATGAGGGATGGCTCCCAGAAGAGAATTATAAGTAACTAGAGACAGTGGAGAGTGAGACACAGATGCATCTTGCCAGGAGTGAATAGCAAAAACTTACTTTGGTGTGTACAGCAGCACAAATATTGGGTGATTTGCAGAATATTTGTCTTCATGAGAACAAACTCTCATTTTTCTGTAGCCGCTTGGAGTCATTCTGAGTTTAGCAGGATATGCACAAGCCAGTGGAAATGGGAAGGGAAACACCCACAAAATGCCACAGTTAAATATAATTGTTAAAACTGCTGATTTTGTTTTGAATTTTGGATTCAAGCAAGGTGTTGACTTCCTTGCAACTGGAAACGCATACATGCGCTTGTGGCAGCAAAGCAAGGTGTGACAAATGAACTGAAAATTCATCTTTTCTAATTTAATTTTAGATGCCTTAATTCGAGCAACATTTCCAGTGCCCTTATCACACCAGTGGTGACTACAACTCCAGTTTAAGACCCTGCACTCTGTTGAGTCCCACTGCCAAGAAGCATTTCAACACCTCCAAGCCAGCAAGAACTAAGTGGGAGAGTAAAAAGAAAGTAGAGGGAGTATGATCAGAAAAGGCAGGCATGCAACAGAGCTGTTCTCTCTCAAAACAGACTGGGTGATAGAGACAGTTTGTGTTCATGTTTGTGTTCATGTTCTTGGGCTAAAATTGCAGCGTAATTCCAGAAAGGCACTGGAGAACAGAACAGTTTCTGGTCACCAACTGAACACACATATCCAGTCTAGTGACAGGAGCTAAAAGATTTGTATCGCTCATAGGAAAAAAACACAGAGTATGGGTCTCCACTGGTCCAAGCAGGTAGTGCATTTTCACCCGTCTTTTGCCTCTTTCCCTTTCAGCCATTAAGAATTTTGTTGTGGTTTTGCTCTTCAGTAAAGCTCCGCTGAAGCGCAGAGACAATTTTATTGTACACTGTGGAGCACCCTCCTCTAAGCAGCTGAACATGGTAATTCAGAACTGGGAACTCCCAGGATCTCATCCTGCTCAGGAAACAACTTGTGTTCTTGTTCTGGTCAACCTTAATTGTCCTGGCGCCTCAGTTCCCCATAGGCAGAGAACATTCCTGCCCATGGTAAAATACAGATCATATCTAATAGTCCAACCCTTATCCTGCTGCCTCCCAACCAGTAGGCACCAATGTGCTCGAGAGACTTCCCATACCACATCTCTCAGCACTGTGCAGACATTCCCCAGTTAAACTGGCCAGACCACCACTGCTCTAAATTCAGGAGATGTTAGTTCTGACCCCAAACACTGTGCAGTCATGCTGCACAGTGCCAGGCCTGAGGTAATGAGCTTTACCTCTCAGGAGAGCTAATTAGTTCTGGTATACCAGCATGCTGATGCAGTGGTATCGTATCCAGTCCTAGAACTAGATCAGTTGGATTGGGCTGTGGGCAACAATGTGCAATGCTTCAGGCACAGCTTAGTCATAAAGGGTCTTGTGATATGTGACAAAGGCCATGGTCAATATTTCATGTGGCAGCTTATATTAATCATTTTGTCAAGATGATTACACTCACCTTTGCAGGAAGCAGAGAAGAGTTTTATTCATGGGTGAGTCTGCTGTGCACCAAAGGACCATCAGAACCTCAGCATCCACCTTCCACTCTCTTACTCTCAACAAAAGTCCAAATCCTTAGCCAAAGCTTTTTTTAATTGTTATTTCTTACTTTCTGCTTCTGTGTAGGTCGTGATATACCTCCAGTGACCACCTGAACACACTCTACATAAATAACTCAGTGTCAGTGCAGAGGCCTTAGCTGACAGTGGCACCATGTGCCTCTTCATATCTGCCTCTGACATATGGTTTTGAAGACTGAAATTATTTGGTCTTTTGACAATCATGGACTGATATTAGTAAACTGGTTACAAAGTGATACACGAGAAAAAAGTGATGACACCAAACTGGGAGGTGTGGTGGATAAACCAGAAGGCTGTGCTGCCATTCAGCGTGATCTGGACAGGCTGGAAAGTTGGGCAGAGAGGAACCTGATGAGGTTCAACAAAGGCAAATGCAGAATCCTGCACATGGGGAGGAACAACCCTATGCATCAGTACAGGCTTGGGGCGGACCTGCTGGAGAGCAGCTCTGTGGAGAGGGACCTGGGTGTGCTGGTGGACGACAGGTTAACCATGAGCCAGCAGTGTGCCCTGGCTGCCAAGAAGGCCAATGGCATTCTGGGATGCATCAAGAGGAGTGTGGCCAGCAGGTCGAGGGAGGTTCTCCTTCCCCTCTACTCTACCCTAGTGAGGCCCCATCTGCAGTACTGTGTCCAGTGCTGGGCTCCCCAGTTCAAGAAAGATGAGGAGCTACTGGAGAGAGTCCAGCGGAGGGCTATGAGGATGGTGAGGGGACTGGAGCATCTCTTCTACGACGAGAGGCTGAGGGAGCTGGGCTTGTTCAGCCTGAAGAAGAGAAGGCTGAGAGGGAACCTTAGAAATGCTTACAAATATCTGAAGGGTGGGTATCAGGAGGATGGGGCCAAGCTCTTTTCAGTGGTGTCCAGTGACAGGACAAGGGGCAATGGGCACAAGCTGAAGCATAGGATGTTCCGTCTGAACATGAGGAAGAACTTCTTCCCTCTGAGGGTGACGGAGCACTGGAACAGGCTGCCCAGGGAGGTTGTGGAGTCTCCTTCTCTAGAGATATTCAAGACCTGCCTGGACAAGGTCCTCTACAACCTACTGTAGGTGACCCTGCTTCGGCAGGAGGGTTGGACTAGATGACCCACAGAGGTCCCTTGCAACCCCTACCATTCTGCAATTCTGTGATTCTGTGAAACTGAAACAAGTGATCTGGCCTGGTTCTTAAAGAGCTATGAAGGGCAAAATATGCAATGGCATGCAAAATCCAACAACAGCAAGAGGATGTGAAAGAAAGCAAAGCACAGGAGAAATGGCCCAGTGTTTAATGCCTGCATAAGGGGTCAGATAAAACAGAGGTGAGAGTGGACTAGGAACCAGGAAGCACAGGGCAGAAAGGACACTGTCTGTGTTCCTGAATGGCAAGCAGGCACATGTTCAACATGAAGTACCAGTGGTGCAGCTGGAGTAATTTTCTTGGACAAGGAAAGCAAGTCCAGTGTTCTGGGTGCTGCACTTAGACTTTGGATATTGGGGCTCAATCTCCTCTTCTGGTTCATCTTCCCGCTGACAAGACTACATGGATGTTAGTGTTGCTTATACTGTCAAGGGAAATAGATGTAAACCTTTGCATCTAAACAGAGTTTAACTGTAAGTTAGGTTCATATTTCAGGTACTCCAGAGTGTAGTCTGGAGGAAAGAAGTGCATGCCTCAATTTATGGCACCTGAACTGAGCTACCTGATGGGAGCTAGGTGTCCAAGCTCCCATCATAATAAATTCATTTATGCATTTAGTACTATCTGAAGTGCCCTTGGGTATTTGAGACCTCACACGGGACTGACAAACATGACATAGGAGACACCTGTGGCCATCTAGGGTTTCACCTGGCTAGGCAGGAGTGCTTCATACCACACTAGATTTCTTCATATAAACAGGTGTCTTGAGCCCTGGAACTCTGCATAATACCATCAGTGAAGAACAACTCAATTCACAATAGATACCCACACTTGGTCAGCTCAGTAACTCTTCCAGCTCTACTAACTATAATGACAAGGAACAGGTTAAGATGCCTAAACATATGTGCTTACTGTTACCTTAGAAGCACATAATACATAGGACCTACAGGAGATAAGCAAACCCTTGGAGGGACATTTCTGTGCCTTCTCTGGCCTCTGAAATTACAAACATTTATGTATTTTAGCTAGTGAGATGGCAGAACTGAAAAAAACCTGCATTGTGCTCTTTTGATAGGAAATATGGGCCTTATCAGAAAATGGAAATTATCTGCTCTTCAGTTTAATGTAAATTCCACCCAAAAAGTGAAGAAAAGCGAAATTTCAAACACCATGGGGGTTTTTAACATTGGTCAGAATACTGAACATTAAATTTTCACTGAAGGTTGAACATAATTCTTAACCTTAAATTTTATATATATACATATATATTGCTTTTAATGACACAGGACAAAGAAGTCTTAACCATGATTGATGCTCCACGCCCAAATGTCAATACAAAGCAACAGAAAATTCCTTTCACAAAGACTTCACAAGCCAAAACCAGGTGGAAGAGACATGGAGCAGTGTTATACCCACATCCAGAAGCAGAGCTATGGTAGGCAGAGTGACTTATCTGGTTTCAAACAGATGAGGAGGAGGTCCCAGAGTATGTCAGATACATACCACACAGTATTCAGAAGGTTATATAATAATTAGGTCTGGAAGGGACCTCATGAGAACACCTAGTCTGACTTCCTGATCAGAGCAGGGTCAGCTATTAGGTAAAGAGGTTATCACAAGTTTTCACCTCCAGATTTCATTGCAAGTTGAAAAACATTTTTGCTAGAATTCAGAAGGTTGTTCATGCAATAAGGTAGTAAACTGAGCTGAGATGTAGATGTAACTCGAGACTGAGGTTGAAAAACAGGCATAGGCTAAAACATCTAGGAGGCATCCATGGCAAATGAATAGAATAGAATAGAATAGAATAGAATAGAATAGAATAGAATAGAATAGAACAGAACAGAACAGAAGAGAACAGAATAGAATATTTCATTTGGAAGGGAGCTACAGTTGGACTGAGAGATTATCATCAGTGAGAATTGCAACAGGAAAATAAAATTAAAGGTGGTATAATTGTGGAAATGTAAAATATGCTCCTGCACAAAACAGAGATGTGGGTCAAGTGATGAGCCCTTTGTGAGATGTGATTATGGGTCTTGTGAATCCTCTGCTCCAGAAATAAAGTCCCTGTATATAATTAAGCTGGAATATTAGTATGGGTAAATAAGTGTGTGCAAGTTGGTTTGTAAGTGTAAATGGAAAAGAATGCTTATTGTGTTCCAAATATCACACTTTTGTACTGTAGTATAGTAGTAGTGATTCCAAAGTGATGAGGAACAGATGTGGTGTCCTGCACACACTAGAACGGACACTAGCGCCAAGGAGCCCACATTGCAACGCAAGTACATAACCTAATGTAGACATACCACAGCACACCTACAGAAATTAAACGCCTTTCCTTCCTTACTTACTAGGTAAGATGATGACGTCTTCCCCAGGGCCTGGGATGCTGTGGTTGGATCCACCCCAGCCTTTCTCCACATCATTCCATGTCTCTGGGTGTGACCATTTCAAGACAGCATCAGAAGGAACTACAAAACAAGACATACAAAGGCAGAATTCTCATTTTTGGTAGCTGAAAGAACTACCATTTCTTTGATAGTCAAGCATCTGTGGCATTAACATCTTCCTTTTGTCACTGATGAGGTAACGCTAACTCCTCTTTGTTATCATCCAAACTTAAAGGAAGCTGCCCGATGGGTAAAAAGATCTCTCCCAGGACCATATTGTCGAAGTTAAAGGACAGGGACATAACTGGAAAAACAGATTCAATTTCTTTGGGATCCATCAAAAGCAAGGCAAATCTTGAGTTCTGTTATATTTAGCTTATGTTACGCCTTGTGAATCTGCTTCACATGCAACTGCTTCATTATCTTTATTTATGTCATCCAAAACTCTGAGCACTTTGAAGCCAAAATTAAGATGAATAAATGAAAATAAAAGTCAGTCACCTGTGCTTGGTGGTAAAACTAGATGATCAAAATGATAACTAACCCTACCAGACAGTGTCAACTCTTCTCTGGTGTTTTTCCTCCCCGAGTGCTCTAGAAATCAGGTTGAATTCCTATGGTATGGAAAATTCCATACCTTCTCAAAGTATGAAAGATTTTAAAATATGAGTGATTAACTCTCACAATCTTGATAGCCATCAAAAAGCGGGAGTCTTCTCTTTGCAAAGGCGATTAAGACCTGCCTTGGAAAAGCAGCTTGACTGAGACCCATGGCAACTCCAGCCCTCTCCCCAAAGGTTTATTTTTTCAGCTCAGTCCAAAAGGAAACTTCTGAGCCTTAGCATCAGGAAAATACTGGGAGGAATTAAGTTCACAAAATGTAGGTGCTTAACAAGCACTTGCATTTTAGACAACTAATGAGCCAGTCTTCATAAATTAATTGCCTAAGTTTGCTTTGCTATCAAGAGAGGAAGGAAAGCCTTCAGGGGAAATCCTGTGCTCTAAGTTTAGTAAGCCCTAAACTAAAGCAGACAGGGCCTCCCTCTGGAGGCCTCTGCAAGCACCTACCTCTGTCCTGCCACTGTAAAGGAAATTCTGGCATTTTTTTTCTTGAGGAGACCTTGGTTAGGTAAAGAAAACACAGGGGCAAGCTTATGCCCAAGTGTGGGGGGCTAGATCCCGCTCAGTAACGTTGTGGTGTAGAAAAACCCTCCGTTGCCAGCACAGGGAAACACAGATAAATTAAACCCAGGTGGAGCTCTTCAAGGCTGGATGTGTCTTTCCATTACTTGTTTGTTCAGGAGGAAACATTGCAAAAAGGTCTTTAAACCTTATTGCCACATAAATTATTATTGTTGGTAACATACAACAAGGTAGCTATGCAACTAAGGCAAAAATTCGGAGGTCTCCCTTGTCTCTGGTGTATTATTTTGTCTGATTCGACGTGTAACTGTGCAGTAATGTCACACTATTACACTAAGATCACTATGGAGCACTAAAATACTCTGTAGTCCTACATTCTCCATGACCTTTCTGATTTGCTATGGTATTTCTTAACAAAAGTTTATGGTGTTTTATGCTGTGGAATCACACATTTATCATGAGCAATGGTAGATATGACTCAATGAAACGCTTAAATGAATGCCAAGAAGCCCGGTTGGGTTGATATATGTACAAAATATTGAAGTAAAAAATAGCAATCTATTTCTGAAAAAGTAGTAAAAAGGAAATCGTGTGACTCCCAGACCAAGCCTTTCAGGCACAGACTATCACGCACCTGGGGTAGGTAAAGCCACTCTTTCCTTCACTTTCAGCGTGACCTGAATTAAGTCAGCTCCTGTGACTGAACACAGAGAATTATAAAGAGATAGAGCAAGGCCTTACAAATTAACAACAACAGCAAAATCACAGTAAATCAATTGCTACATGCGATATTCTGACAATATTTTACATTTCTAACAAAAAAATTTAAGTAAAATTATATGTATTTTCTAAGCATTTTTGTCTTTTCTGTACTTTGAGAAATGATTAAACAAACACATTTTAATCTAAAGATACAGAGGGTCTCAAGATAACTCATTAGAAACAGCTAAAAGAAAACATTCAACAATCAGAAATTCTAGACTGGAACATGAATCTCATTTATCCCACTATAAATCCACAGCAGTTCCACTAACACAAGCGATATTACACCATTGAATGCATAATGTATTAACTGGCTGAAACAGCGAATTACAGCTTTTGTTTTGTAGTTTGGTTTGGATTTTTTTTTTCCCAAATCTGGTGTCTGAAAGAGATGCTTTAATTAGTCAGACTTTATAGACTGAAGACAGGGACCCTGTGTTCTCTACTGTGAAAAGAGGTCACAAGCAATTATCACAGTTATAACCCTTGTGCCAGTATATTGTCAGCAGGAGAAGGGCCAGGATAATGCAAATCAAACTAAGAGGACCAGGAGAAAAATGCTTCAGACCCAGCTGAAAGGTTACCTCCTCTTCATCTCCAGTGGCATATAAAGGCACTTCCTTTCAGTCACCAGACTGGAACAAACATAGGTTAAAATAGGAACACTCGAGCTAACAGATAGATGTCCTGTCCACTGCCCAACCCCTTCTGGTGACCCTAAAGTCATCAGAAGATTTTTTGGTGGTAGAAGTATTGTATAAATGAAGCCATTATCAGAACTTGCCTTAGTTCCAGAACATGCCAGGAACTTTCCTACGCCTGTATCAATCCACCGATGGGATTTCATGCCTTATTGTAATTTACTTATTTCATCTTTAAACAAGTCTCTGTACTTTTAAATTGTGAAAACCATCCTTCCCTACCTCCCTCGTTTTTCTCCCACTGCAACTGAGCAAATTTAAAATAACTGAGGTTCATTAATTTTAATTGTTCAATAAATTAGTATGAATAATCAAAAAACTTATTCTTTCTGATAATTACTATTTGATGTCAGTTGAAAGCACTCGATTGAGTTCGCAGCATATGCTCCTATACCAAATGAGGCTTCCATAATTAAACAGAAACTGATTCCATGAGGTTTTTCTCATGTCTGTTTAATTAGTAATCAGGTGCCTCAGCCCTGTTCTTCAGTGGCACCTTCTCTCCCAATGGTAGCTGTGATCTGATCCATGTATCAGTCAAGCCAATCTGTCCCAAATCGTCACATGGAGCTCAAAACGAATAGCATCATGTCTTTGGGTGGCAACAAGGTGAACCTCTGAGGAGAAAGAATTACATGAAGATGCCAATTTAAAGTCTTTGACACAGAGTTCATGTGGCTTTTAGACAATACTCTTCCATAGATACTTTTACGGTTACGGTGGCCTTCACTTCTCACTTACAGCAGGGTAAATCAAGAATCAAAGATGTTACACTGGTCTTAGCAAAAGTGAGAGAACTAAGACCTGACACTATCTTTTTTTTGATAAATATGTTTTGTCAGGTTTGTTGGGTTTTTTTTTGCTTAATGTTGCAGACTCTACAGTGCAATTGTCCAATTAAGGATGTTTGTATTGTTCAGAGAAAAGCTGTTCTAATTAAATCATGAGGGGAAATAAAATTCGATCAATAGGCTGTATAGACCTCATAAAGGGGTTCAGTCCCCTTGCACAGTGAGGAAAGGAACAGTTATGTCATGTCCTGATTCAGGGCAAGGATAAAAACTTCTCATATTTGAAGTGTCATCTAACCACAGAGCATGATGATTCAAACCACTATAAGTCATTTAAATCCTCCACATGAGTGCAGGAGTGGGGGGGGCTGAATTCTCCACAGCCCTGCAACTTGCACAATTATTTATGTCAATGGGGTGTAAAGTGCAATGGCTGGGAATCAGTAGTACTTTGTTGCCATTTCCCACAAATACTCCTAAGAACTGTTCAATACGAGAGAGATACAGGCCTTGGGAATAATCAAGACTGCAGTGACACAGTCCTTCTGGTTGTTTTGTTTTGCTGCTGACTATGTTATCATTGTTTCTGTACAGGACAGGAAGAGATATAGGCAATACAGACAAAGGACGTCATTAGCAAACATTGAATTAAGGTGACTCTTCCCAAAATGTAGTTATAAAGCTCCAGGGTTTAGTTGTATAAAACCTTTATAAGGCTCATCAATTTTCTGTCTTATTACAGCTCTTCCTGGATGTTTGGGCTGTGAATCATAAATATAGGCCTTCTTGACGATACTCCCGGTAACTTTCTTCTGGTTCAGGGCTCCTTGAGTCAACATGAAGGAGGAGCAACTTTGTCTTTTATCAGCTTTGCAGTGATGGGGAATTTTCCCTGTGGATATTAGGAAGGGCTGAAACTAGGATAAATGGATCCAATAGCCTGACTTACGAATAACAAGCTACTCCATGCTATTTAACATCAATTGGACTAACATACATCACAGGGAAATCAAAACTTTTAGACAGCGCAATCAACAACACAGTGAGAGACACCTCTAGGAACTGGAGAACCTGGGATAGGATATTTAGTTATACTCTACCAGGGACTATTACAGGAGGTACCCAGAAATATAGTATCTTGAGGACACTGCGGTAAGGAGAAGAGATGTAAAACAAATACTAAAAAAAGAAGATTCAGGCTAATGAACACTGATTCTTTCTTACAGCAGTTTAATATTTCCAGAGACAGAGGTGAAGGCATGAAATTCTGCCTGTAGAAATGGCATAGTTGAAAGACCATCCCTGACGGGATTATAAAGGCATTTCATAGAATCATAGAATGGTAAGGGTTGGAAGGGACCTTAAAGATCATCTAGGTCCAACCCCCCCTGCCATGGGCAGGGACACCTTCCACCAGGTCAGGTTGCTCAGAGCTCCATCCAACCTGGCCTTGAACACTACCAGGAAGGGGTCATCCACAACTTCTCCGGGCTACCTGGGACAGGGCCTCACAACCCTCAGAGCAAAGAATTTCTTCTTATATCTAATCTAAATCTCCCCTCTTTCAGCTTGAAGCCATTACCCCTTGTCCTATCACCACATGTCCTTGTCAAAAGTCCCTCTCCATCTTTCCTGTAGGCCGTTTCGGGTACTGGAAGGCTGCATTATCTTGTTTCTGTAACTGCTGTGTTCTCTGGTCTCTCTGCTGCCATGCCAGAAGGACAGGAGCACATCCACCAGTCCAAGAAGGTTGATTTTTCTCTTTGTACTTCTTACCTCTTTGCTAAGAACTGACATTTCATTTCACAGAGACCACTTAGCAGCCCCCATCTGGTCAACTGACCTTCTGAAACAACTGATATAGGGTGAGTTTTATCTCGCTGGAAGACTCTTGCCTATACAACCAATCCTCTCAAACAAATTAACTCCATTCTTTCAGTCTTTTACCTAGGATTCTCCTTTACCTCTGAGCAATAAGGCTGCAGAAAATATCTTTGTTTATTTATTTTCAATATTTTAATATTAGAAACAAACATTCTTAGGGGCCTGTTTTTGCTCATATACAAAGCACTTACAGAAACCCACAGAGTGTAATGGAAGTGAGATCATTCATTTGGAATTTAGAAAAGACAATAAGTGTAATCAAATTATTTTTTGAAGAACTATGGAAACTGTAAGCCTGTTTCTGACATGGCAGTAATGTGTGGTTGGGCCTTAGGCCCTCTTAACAACTCCCACATGAGTAGCTTCAGCAAAGTCATCAGGATGACCCATCTCCCTAAAAGTTGTTTCTACTCCAAAATGTTATTTGGGGTAAACAAAAAGTTTGATAATCCTTTCAGTGATGTTTTCAACAATGTTTGTGTCAAGCACTTCCATTTGAGAAAAAAGCCAAGAGAAATTTGGAGATGGAGCAAGTCCATGCTTTGTTTCATCCCAGAAGAATAAGGTTTAAACATTTCAAAAGCGAACAAAAAGGAAACACCATCTCTGTTTTTTAGCCAGTTCCAGTATTGCCCAGAGACCTTAACCGAGGATCAGTACCACGCTGTGTTACCATATGCTCGTATTTGTAACAGACTTAAAAAGCTCATGATGATATTACTGTAATTTACACAGGATATTTCTCCTAAAAATATCCCAGATGTCCCAGTGTGACATTTCTTTCCACAACCCTTATTACAATAAAGTTTTTTTGATTCAGCTTGGTCACGTTAGGACCACTTTCCTGAAACATTGTTGAGCCACAACCCATTAGTGTTTCAGGGAGCTACGGACCAATTTCAGTGCCCATCAGTGACCTTTGAGGAACACTTCTTTCAAGACATGGGATACCCCAGAGAAAATCTGGGTGATGCTACGAGGATGAATATTGTGTGAGCAAAGCTGTCAATGTAGAAATGACTGGCATGGGATGCCCTAAGCTTCCTTGGCTCCCCTTCACCCAGCATCCAGCAGAGACATGGGGTTATCTATCCTTCAATGTCAATTCCTCTAAAATAGTCTGAAAAGACTATTCTCAAAGAGACTTCTGAGTTTGTTAACAGGGCTGATGTATGCAGGTAACAGTGAGTAGCTTTGTTAACCGGCTCATTGCATTGGTAGCCTGCATTGAAGAAAAACTCTCCATTACAATTACTTCTCCCCATTCAGTGACCCCTACATTGTCCCATGACAAGGTCTAATTTACAAAACTGCAAGCATGCAAATCATCAGGGCAACTTAACTCCTTTAATCCCCTCCATACGGTATATTTTCCTGCCTTCTGTGTTAGACAGACTTTTTTTCTCCCCCGAAGATAAACACTTGCATGACGCTGGGCAATTTCAGATGGAAGGGGAGGCATGGAGAAAGCCTGAGCCCATGCAAACTGCTGGCCAAGGTGGCTTCATTCAGCTGTCCGCTTCGTTTGAATAACAATATCTTCTCAGTCGTGGGGTCTTCCCTCCCCTTCTCCCCTGTTTCCCCCCATGCGGGCCTGAGCAAAAGGCTGTGTGAATTCAGGAGCCTGCTTGTGAATGAGCTGGCATCTGATACATATTTACTGACGTTAATTTTGGATGTAATGCACCCCTGCCACTTCCCCACCGTTTGCCCTAAAAGGCTTTCTGATGGGCACAAAAGCAGAGGGTCAAAAGTAAGTTGACCCCTGCCAGAATGTACAATTATTGGAAAGAGGCGGTACACCAGCAGCTGTCGAAACCCCACCGGCACGGCGAACTGCTTCTAAAAGTCAGAGGATGACTAATATGCCTGAGCTCCCCCCTCCACCCTGCAAGAGCCAGCTACTTTCTGCAGGAAGAATTATGGCCCTCCCGAGCAGCTGCAATAATTGTCTTCCCATTGTCCCCCAGCCCTCCCTCCACCACCCCCTACAAGTGGCCATTGTCAACGTGGAGTCAAGTGATTATATGCTTGGGCTGATGCTGTTTGCACCCAGCTGCCTGACTGCTGACACACGAGCACAGAGAGGGGGGACCCGCGTCTGCGAGACGGGACTCCGACATACCAGACCTTTTACATAAGTCAAACAGGAACAAATGACTCTTTATCAGCCCCTTCTCCCTTTGAAGTGGCGGCTGCTTATAGGCCCTTACAGCTTTTCCTCATCAGCCCGAGCAAACATCCTCCTTTTGATATGCTACATGCTCATTATCTCTGGCCCATTTAATGATTTTTGATTGAAGGGTGGCAGCGCAGTTGCCAAGAGGGTAGTTAAAGAGGCTCCACGCAGTCAGGACGACAAGAAAGGCTTTCCTTGTGCAGCAGCCTAAATTTGGAGTTTCTTAACAGTGTGTTCTTGTTCTTAGCAGCAGATAAGGGCTGAGCGTGAAATTCTTAATTAAGCAGTAAATAGAGAGTGGGGTGTCAGCAGATGCAGCCTGTAGCCATGGAGACCAAGTCAGATGAAGGAGGGAGCGGAGACTCAGCGTCGGCCCCGGGCTTGGGCATGACTGACAGCTGAAGAATCCGACAAAGCTTGTAAATGGCATTAATTAGTTGGCTAATTATTTTATATAGTTAAATGTAAATAAAAAATAAAAAAAAACAGCTTGCAGAGTTCGACAGGAAAGAGTTCTGAAGGCCAAACCTTCAAGCACTGTCCTCTCCGGATCGGTGCATGGAGTGGTGGGTTTTTAAGGCCAGAAGGGACTATTGTGACAGCCTTCTCCGACCTCCTACAGAGCATGAATCTTGCCTCATGAGGTTTCTAATAGCTTCTCGTAGAGCTGGAGCATATTTGTCTGAAAAGGCGGCCAAGCATCATCTAAGGACACTGAGTGATGGAAAGTCCACCACATGCCATGAGTCTGCTCTGGTGGCTAATTATCCTCACCCTCTCAGCCTGCACAGCGGAGATTAAGAGAGAAATTAAATGGCACACCAGGGCTAGGAATCTGTTAGCTTTGTTTCAGACTTTTACCCTACCAACAGCATTAGATATTAGGTACCTGACAATGAGTTATCGATCTCACTGCTATGAAAATCCTTGCTGAAAATGCTCACAGCATAAATTTTACATGTTAGATGTTTTCATAATTTCCCCTCATGTACTCTGGATGATTGTTTCTCTCTGTATTAAAATGAGAAACAAGAATGAGATCTTCACATAATAAAAAGCAGGATGAAAGGAAGGCAAGAGAAAGACAATAAAGTATCTATGATGCAAGAGTGACATATGCTGGCCAGATCGCTTTGTCCCAGTCTTTCCAAGACTGTCATCTCCTCTATTTTCAACAGTAGTAAGAGGCCAGGATGTAGGTGCCATCTTCTGAGCTTTCTCATGCTGCTCTACTTACGAAAGTGCAATTCAGGACATGCAAACTGAAAAACAGTGGAATTTTATGTTTAAAAGAACAGATTTACTATGTTAGTAAATTGAAATGATAAAAACATATTTCTTCTTTCTTTCAGTAGATACCTGGAACAATCTTGGGCAAGGCTTAGACTCAACAGCTAGATTTATACTAGGCAATCTATATCTATACTATATCTAAACAGGGCCAGGACATGGAATCCAGCACTGGACCCCAGTAATCTACATGGCTATACTGCTGGCCAAGTTCCTGGCACATCTTTGGCCCAGACCAATGGACTCTCCCAGATGGTGACTGTTAAGGTTTGGGAGTTAGCGCAGGACAAATATCTTTCCTAGTTTGAAGCCTGGGTGCATCCAGCCTGTTTTGAGAGACAAAACGTGAAGCTCTATGGACAAAATCTGTGCAATGCCAGTTGGCTGTAGGATCAGAAACTGTGGCCTTCAGACGGAGGTTAAGGTATGGGATTCGCCATTTCTCCTCAAGTGTACACTGGATGAATTTCACTGCTATCCGACTAAGCTCAGTGGATTGCCTGCCCTTATTCCAGCTGTGTTTTCCCTCTCTACTGCCCCACAGATTGTTCTAGTTGCTCACTCCTCGATAGATTCTACATGAGAAAGCCATTTGCATGCTATCTCATTAGTGCAAATCAAGAGAAATTCGTTAAAACTAATGGATGAGGTCAGTGACAAAATTTTCTTTTACTGTGAAAATCAGCATCTTTATACTTTAGCTTCCCTATATGACAGTCATCAAGGTTAAGCTATGCTTCTCAATGGCACTGAAATGTTTTTGTGATTCCTGCTTCTATTATTAATAATGGCAATTCTCATTACCTTGCCTTTTACATATAGAACTTGTACCCTTATAAAATCATTTGCTTGAGAAAGGGGATTGCAAAAAATGTCCCAAATTTAAAAGAATAAATGAAACAAATAAATATTAGTAAATATCTGAATTTCTTAAAAAAATTACCAACACGCTTCATGATCTAGTGTAGAAAGCCAACATACTCAAATGTAAAGCTCTATGACATCTTTGGAAGTTTACAGTCATAGCAAAAATCCTCACCCAGTAATCCTACTGCCTTCAGTGGGCTCAGCCTCGATAGATTGCACATGATTTACTAATGATACATGTGATATGGGACCAGCTGACAACAAAGGTCATTAGTGGAATTTAACCCAGTTTCCTCTCCAAAACACCAATTCAAATTCAGCTGATGTCACATCACCCACTATTTATGATACCTTCCTTTTGTTGGTAGATCAGACATCAGATAGATCAGATACAGATGGACCTGATGCGCATAAATTTACCTATTATTTGATTGTTCTTTTAGAAGGACCTCTCGTTTACTGAAAAAGCATTGAAAGATGGCCTTGTGTCTAAGACCTTATGCAGTTTGGGGGTTTAAATTAAAAAGACATCAGCTCGGTCATCATTCTTGAAGAAAAAGATACATTGCATCCCTCGTATTGCACTTACCCAAATAGGTTAGCTTCCTCAGTCTGCTGTCAAGATACCAGTCACAGCTCCTATGGTGTTCGTATGAAGGCAGCGATTGGAGTGGCTGTCCAATCCTTGTCCCACAGGACACTGCAATCACAGGATGGGCCGGAAGATCCTTGTGTTCCACCAGCAAGTAATTCTCAGTTTTGAAGTTACTAAACGTCACTGAATACTAGAGAAGAGGGAACCAAAATGAGCATGCCTGAGTCTGTAATTAGAGCTCCGTGGAGTGCAGTATAAAGGGATAAAGAAGATGGTGCTTCTCACAGGCAACACATTCTTTTGCAAAATATGTACTGGAAACATGGAAGACAGAAGTAAAATTTAGCAGAAGGTGATGGTGAATGCAGACAAAATCAGCTCCCCTCATCAACTTCAAAAGATGCAGAGGAATGACGTCTTCTGAAAACCATACTTCAGTATGTCTTATATCTCTTTGATTCCTAAGCACCACACTGAACTTTCACCTAAGACGTCCAAAATCATCTTCCTGCTCCAAGTTACCATTGAGAGCTTCAGAGACTAGGTCATCATATCTAAGCCCTGCCTATAAATAAATAGAGGTTTTCTCAGTGCACTTCACACATTCTTTCCTCTCTCTGCTCGCCCAGAAAGATGAAAGCACAATTATTTCTCCCAAATATAATTCTGAAATTATAAAAAATTTCCCATGTTACCTGGAGCTGTTTGCTGACCAAAGTGTTGTCAAATGTCAACACATAAGTCTCTTTATCCATGAGAAGAACCATCCAGCCATTCAGGTTTGATAAAGTATCAAGGACATAATTGACCGTGGTTGTCTTATTCCTACTGTCAGTCACAGTTAAATTATAGGGAATGTCTGGAGCGTCTTTTCTGGAGAAAAAAAATATAATCACATTTTTTTAACTGAACTCTGTCATTTTGCAAGCTTTACAGTTCGGTTTTTATTTGAATTACAGTAGTATACACTGTCTCTTTCTCAGCATGTGACTTCATTTGTGTAGTTCTTTACAAATACGGTAAGAAATGATCTCTGCCTGAAGTGCCATAAAAAGAGAAAGACAGAAAGAAACAAAGGGTGCAGGAATAAAGGCACAGAGGAGCAAAGCTTGTGCCAAAGCAGAGCAATGGCAACATCCAGGGTACCAACTCCTACACTGTCAGAGTACTTCCCCATCCACCAGACTCACCAGCCTCAGGTTCAAATTTTAGGATCTTCATCTTCATGAAATTCAACAGAGTTTTTTGATTACACATTTGACTGGTTAAAATAACAATAACCTCTCACTGCTGTGATTGCCAGTTTCCCCAAGATGGAAGGCTGTGTAAGCGAAAGCCCAGAGATAAAGAATATTCTGCTTTCAGGAACTGCTTTGTTGAAGGCAACAAACTACATGAAGGAAAAGATAAAGCTGAAATGCAGCTAACCCTTCCAATGTTCAAACATTGAACATCCATTGTCTCTTCATGTCTGATTGATCAGGGACAGCTGATCATAAGTTGCCTCTTCAGAACAAAGATCTTTCCTCCAGTTCTCAGCATCTTGCTTTCCTACAACAGCTCTTGAAACTGATGGAAACCATGGTTGAAACTGTGTTCTCACTAGCCACACTGTGTTACTGCTTCACATTTGGAACAAGACTGGGAAGGTGTCCTCTCCTTCTAGAGGCAACAAGGAGCATCAAGCTCCTCCAGAGGATGTCAGATGTGAGATGAGATAAAATGCTCTCTGGAGCTGATGTTTCTCCATGACCTGAATGAATTTGGAGGACACACACATTCAAAGACTGCCTAAGCTTGTCTGAGAATTTGATGCTTCTCATTGTGGCACTCCTTTCTGTAGCAACTGGCAGACATTATTCCCCACCCTGAGTATGACCCTAGCTGGTTTGCAAAGGGATTGGTGCAGGGCTGGCTACGCCACTAAAGATACGGGAACAGCTCTGATGGAAACATCCAAAATTCTAGCAAGGGTCTTACCCCATCACTGCCAGCATCTCCCATCTCTTGCCCTGCCAACACTAGGCATGCTTGTAAGAAAATCGGTGTTGCAGCTGCACAACTGCGACTAACAAGCTTGTTCCTGCTTTTTGCATTCTTCACATGGGGAATTGCTAGGGATACATGTCCCCGAACTGCAGATCTCCTTCTCAGCTGAGGAGAAGCCTTGCTGACTTGCCAAGATACCCTGGGGCCATGATTCTGCCATAAAGACGCATGCAGCAGATTTACGTATGAAGCAAGTGCTGCTGCAGAATCAAGGCAAGCTGGCAGTTTCACCTTTAGTCCACTTAGTCAGTCTTGGCATTTGTGCTGACACTAAACTTAAAAAAACCCCTCTTTTAAGCATATCTTCAATAGTATTTCTAAATATTGGAGTATTACCCTACAACTAGACATCTCGGCATATTACCCAACCCTCCAGACTGGATATAGCTTACTTACCCAAGACAGTGCTAAAACTCCTGTTATCTTGAAATTTTCCTGTTTGTATTTGCAATTTTTGGTTGTTTTCCCCCTTGCTGCTTTGGAGATGATACATAATTACAATAAAAGTCTTCTCGGAGGAGGGTTACCTGCAGATTTTTTTTCTCTTTTAAAATCAGCTCTGTTTTTTTGTCATTCTGGCGGCTATCACTTTGGCAGAGGACTTTCTGGTTACCCAGAAACATTCAGCTGAGAAACAGCACTGGGAAACAGGAGAAGTGTTTCAAGCTGATTCAAGCAAAGAATCACTCAACCAGAAGATATTGGCAGACCAATGAAACTGACTGGAAGGAGTTTATAAGGCTTAAACAGCTTTCGTACTACTAATAAACCTCCTCTTACAGGCATTAACTGGACCAGGATATTAGGCTGCTAATTAAGCAAGTAAATGACAACAAGCACATTATTACCACAGTTCTCAGCACCTGCACAGGTATTCAGGAAAATATTTCTAGCAGCAGAAGCACACCACCCCTAACATCGTGTAGCATTAAACGCTCCTGCACACCAGAAATTACCTCACTGAGATACAAAGGGGCACAACGCCACAGCAAGTGACAGAGACGTGGACCCATCCTCTGTGCAACCTAAACCCAGGTGGGTTTGCTCTTTACTCATTTTACTCTTCATCACTGCGGAAGTATGGTGAGACAGCTTGAATCACTTTTCTCTGGGACTTCTCCCAGCTACTTCCAAGAAATTTTGAAGACAGAGAAGAAAGCCTGGAAGGGGCAATCCTGCTGGGATACAGGGAGGGATACGCAGCACCTGATTGATCTGTCAGAAAGCTAGGTGGCAATTCCAAACTAGCCACGCAGCTTCACTGGCTAGTGACTGTGAATGTGAATTCACTACCTAGTGAATAAAGTGTGAATCCAACTCTGCTGGACAGCAATCTTGATGAGAAGTTAAAAAGATAAATATCTTAAACTAGACAGCTAACTTACTGATGGCTGCAGTTAAGTGAAATACATCTTTCCCATGCCTACTTACAACAGACAAGTCCTATCTCCCTAGACTTGAAAGCTAAGATAGGCATTTGACTGCTTCAGACACTACCAACCTTCTTTTTCAGTTAATTGTTCTCGATCTTTGGGATAGAGAGACAGGGAGCCTTCACTGGAGAATCTTTGGTTTGAAAACACAATTTTTTTCTGCCGAAAAGTCTTTCTGAGAAAGTAGGCTTTGCATGGTTTCATACCATTACAGTCTGACTACCCTGACCTTCACCTGGAAGTTTGTTCATGACCCAGGAATGAAAGGGAGCAGGAGATATCTTATGGCCTGAAATCTCTGGGGTTTCTTTGACCTGGAAGGCTGTGTCATTGCCTTTTATCTACCATGCTGGAGGTGTTACTGCCCACGAACACATACCCCGCTCCTAACAGAGTGCCAGCACACCAAAACAAAGATTTGGGGAACCTGTAAAACTTTGAAGGTCTGCACAGATGTTAACTGGCACAAGACAACAATGAGCCTGATACTACATTCCCCTTGAAAGGATGTCAGTGTGCTTGTTTTTTTCACCTATATGCCAAACAGACACCAAAATGGAAGTACCCTACTAATGGAATTACCAGCCACAATTAGCGCCATTTCCATTTGCCCTAAATAGCCAGCGATTTCACTGTGCCCTAAATAGCCACCAATCTACCTCTCCTTAATGTTAATGAAGCAGAATTGTGCGCACACACATGAGTATTTCTAATTCAGAGGATCCGAGGGAGCCTGCATGCATCATTAACATGGAGAGCTTCATTATCAGAGGAAAGAGCCTTCCCCTGAACTTCCCCTGGCTTTATTTGAAAGAAACTAGAAGGCAATGGTCTTAATGCAAAATTAACCCTCACTTTAAACTGCTGGAAGCCTTTACAAAGTGTAAGGGGAGAAAAAAGGAAGACTCATTCAAAAGGCTGTATTTTTATATTGAAGCAGGTTTCAATTAAGGAGCAATTTGCTTTAGAAATATGGCAAGATTACTGGATAGGACTTTACAGTCTGAGCTACATTTTACCAAATGTGATTGTATAAACTGTTATGTAGTTTAGCTCAAGTGCATTGTGCAGAACTGCTCAACATAGATGTGCCACAAAGGATTTGTTAAACCAATCAACAACATCAAGTAGAACAAATATTAACTCTCCCGTTTATGTTTACCATTAACTTACTTATCCTAAGGGTCCATATCTTTGTGTATGAAGGCAGACGCTGTGTTTAGCTCTAAATGCTTTCTGTTTGATATATTTGTGTAATAATCCATTATGATTATCCCTCTCCAAAACAGGAAACGATATAGCGTTGAACTTCAAATGGGACACCAAATGTTTATATCAACAGTCCAATTTATTGTTGGCCAAATGGAGGCTAATTCTAAATTATGACCATACCAAATGTTTTACAGGCTTGCTGCTGGGCTCAAAACCAGTTCATTTTATTTTAATTGCCAAGAATTAAGAATTTTCAACTGTTTTAAGTAAATGTGTGTATCTTTATCAAGAGACCAAGGACACGATTCAAATCTGCCTTATATTCTGCAACCTTACCATCAACAACTTTTTGCATGCACAGGTCTTTTAAAGAATAGTTAGATCTTTGTCCCTGATCCTGAGTAACCACTACACAATAGACCTTCTGAATTTGAAGTAGAAGAAGAATTGAGATGATCTCCCAGGAGCGGGGAGGATTGTGACTGACAAGATAAGATGGCTTCTTTTAAAGTAGCTTTTGAGTTTGCTATCCTTGGCTTCCTAACCCCTCTCTGTTCTTAAATAAATTCCCCAGCGTCTATAGTTTACAAGCTGATATTTTAAGGAAAATTTAAATCAGGTACAAATTCTGAGCTGGTAAGTGGCTGGTGAGGAAACAGTTCAAACATCTCCACAGTGTAAGCATAGCAAAGATCTACTAAGAACCGCTTTGTCACTCCACTTATCCCATGCCAGGCAGAGCTCTAAAGCATGAAAAGAGGATGTGAAAATCTGGATGTAGGTACTTTGGGCGTGATTTTATTGCACCTCCATTGCCCACTTGCAGTCCTCTACAAATTAATGCAATTTTAGGGCTAATAAAACATCAGTATGACAGTGAGTCCCAGCTGGCTTATCTGGCTTGGATCTACCTAGCACTCAGAAGCATCCAACCGTAATGTCAGGCTTTTACTTGCAAGCAAAGAAAATGTAGGGATAGCAAATACTGCCTCAATGCTGAATCTGTTTCACTGCACCCAGAAACATCCCAGACAATGGTCAAGCTGAGGCTGTAGGCTGGGGGAAACAACTTCTCTTGCATGCTCAGTAGCCTGGCTTTGCTATCAATACCCCAGGCTGCAGGGTAGATAGAAAGGGGTCCCACAGTGGGAACTAAATTTCTTTTGGCTGCTTTGGTGGGATGTCTCAGATGCCAGAAGTATAACGCAGTAAGGGCTGAATCTCTGAAGTTTAGCTGATGTGTTGGTTAACTGAACAGTCAACAGCCAATGATTTAATATTTGCCTTCACGTTATGCCATGGAAGCCCTGGGAGGGCTGGGTTATGAGGCCAAGAGAGCATGTAAACCGCCCCATGTATGAAAATTGTAATGTACACAGGGAGGATACACGACCAGAGAGCGACTGAGCATGTAGACACTGAGAGAAGAAGTGTGATTGCAAGGGTGTTTCACAGCAGGTGGGTGTTCATCTGAAGGCACCACAGTAAGTAAATATCAAAGGAAAAGCAAAACTAGAGTAACCATTTGAACTCCCTTCAAGACTCAAAGACGGGGAGGTAGGGGGTATGCTATTCTTTTCACTCTAACCTATCAGCAGCAGCTTGGTTTGCAGCAACTGAATGCATGCACTACGGGAGAGGATATTAGACCAGATTTAAGAATTAAGGCCATAAAGAAGAAAGTTAATCTTTTCCTCTGCAGCAGGCTGAGAATAGGGAAGCAATAAAAGGCTTGAACTACAAGACTGATGCTGAGCAAGTCCCAGGTTTCTGCAGTGAGTAAGCAAAGCAAATGAAAAGGAACAAGAAGCAAACTTCCTTCTGCTGCACGCAGCCGCAAAGTGTTTGGAGTCCCCTTTGCCGCAAGGTGCTGCCTAGCTGCCGATTATTCTAACGCTCTCCTCTTGTAAAAATTATGCATAATGTGAAGAAACTTTTAAAGTCACTTAATCATGTTATGACAATTTTTTAATGAAAATTTGTTTTAATATTAATAGAGACTCGTATTTTCATGATAATATGGGTAGCGGTGGCATTTGGATCAGCCGTATCTAGCCTGCAGCCATGCTGTGCTCTGCCATGGCATAAGCTGTTCTTCAGACTACTCAATAACTTTCTCACATATAAATTTATAAAGACTTTTATAAGCTTCAATTACATTTTTAAAAGACATAAAATTCCTCTTTAAAGGCTACTTAAGTGACACATTAGTTTAACTTTCAACCGGACTTCGTGAAGAGGGCTTTTGTTACAGCGTAGCAAGCTTGGATGAGGATCCCCATTGCCCTGGAAGTTGTTGGATGAAGCAGCTCAGGACAAAGAGTCAAGAAATGCTCAAAATACTTGGGTTCTTTTCTTTTTTTTTTTTTTTTTTTAACAAAAAAGGCTTTTAGGGTTTTTTCTAACAAAATGTGTTTTTTTCCCCCAAACATATATTTTAGGATGAAAAAAGTGCCAATACTCTACATGCATTCTGGTAAAATAAGCAGCACAAAGATAAAGAGTTAGTTACTTGCATTCATTTGCCCACATTGTAACTTAAATAATTAAAAAGGTCCCAGACATGCTTTTAGCTTGCACCAACCAACCCTACCCCAGACGGCTCCCAGGCAGGGGATCTTTCCTAAAAGATGACACTGATGGAACTTCCCTGATGTTTTGGAGGCTAAGCAGGTTAATAACATGGCCATGGACAAGTCTTGCCAGTTGCTCTCAAGGTCAGGGAATGAGACTGAGGTTGCAGGGATAGAGGTTGCTATACTAGGACTCCCCTCTCAGAATCCGTTTTTTGCCTCAGCCTTTAAGATTTTTGGAGCTGGAGTCCATCCCTGAAACTCAGGGGAAGCAGAAAACCCGCCATCTCAGGCCCCTCATGCTTTTTATGGAAGAGCCCATAAAATGCACCACTCTAGACCGAGAGAGAGCTACTGAGCACAGGAGATGAGACTGTTTTACTGCTAGTGCCTGAAACCTTCTCCTTGTAGAGTGTGACTTTATGCCAAAATGAGGCATGTCCTGATGATCAGCAAATATGGGTTTAGTGCTTAAGGCTTGGGCTCAGAGGCTTGTGGTATGTTTTTCATTCCTAGTTTTAAAAGCAGCTCTGTCTTACTGACTACAGGGACTTACCACCAGTGCTAAGTACAACTAAGAGTAAGTTGCAGATTTGACAGGCTGCATAGTCCAGGACCTGGTAGAGCACAACAGAAGGTTTTCTTCCAGAGCAATTTTTAATTCTTTGCTCTTCAGAAACTGAAGAAAGCCAAGAAACAGTACTTTCATCTTTCTACTGAGATTAGATTAATTCAAGGAAATTCTTCCTGTCACCCACCTATCTTTATTCTCTCCGCTCAACCTCTGCCAATTGCTCCTAGTCATGTTTTGTTGTATTAATCTTAAACTATTCCCATTTTATTGTAAACATTCTTCAAATACATCTGGACAAAATTCACCCTTTCTTCCTCTCCCCCCACCACCTCACCCTCTGGTCATGTTGTGGCTATTTCATTAATTGGCTTTCATCCTTAATCTCCTCCAGCTTCTTTCATTCCCCACCCTGTTCCTCTACCAGGTCATATTTTGGAGCATTGCCCATGTGACTGAAGCCTCCCTGACTCACCACTTTTACTTGGCTGTATGCTGAAAGCCTTTCAACTTAACGTGACAGTGACTTGGCTGCTAGGAGCTACTCAGGAGAGAGGATCTGGAAGCAGCACAAGAGGATGCACTCGGACTCTTGGGTTACTCTGTTAAGTACATAGTCCTCAAGAGGACAGGCTAAGACCTGGCCTCTACTACTCAGACAGTCAAGTATCTTTGATGCAAGTTGACTCCGAGCTCATGTAGATGAAGAACAAAGAGAGGAAGGAAAAGGGACTTGCTTGAAATAGAAGGTTGATTGAGAAGTGCCCAGTCATTGATAAGACTAATCTAATACTACTAAGCAGTTTACTGGGAAGACAAAGATTAGGTCAAGGCTCTAACATTTCCAGAGTTCAACAGCAATGCTGCAGATGAACTTCTATTTGTACTTGCTCCTTAACTACCATTTCATGCAAAGAGGAATGAGGTGTATTGAATACATCAGCTGTCATGAATTATTAACATTTACATTGTGGTAGTATCCAAAAGGACTCATATCGCACTACAGGTAGTGTTGTGAGAAGCTCTATCCACCCACACAGCATCAATCCAAACAGCTGGTAGTCCATGTAATCAAAGTAAACACAGACTAGAAAGGGAAAAGTTTTGCCCAAAAGCTCATGGCTAACAGGCCCAGAAAGACATCCAAGCACAGCTGTATTTTGTCTCCTAGCCAGTATCTTTTTGTTAAACCAGAATAATTTCCAACTGTTAATTTATTGCAGAATTTTGTTTTCATTATGAGAAACAGCAATCACATGCAAAGCCTGCAGGTAGCTGGAAGTCTTGTGGTTTTTCCACTCAGTGGAACTGTGATTATTTTTTTCCTATTTTGGAAGGGATTTTTTTCCTTCTTCTAAAACGTAAGTTATTGTAAGACAGACATGAATTACTAATAGCCTTCTGACAGAGCACTTCAGAATTTCTGCCTGTGTACTACCAACCTGAAACAGCAAAAAATTGATAATGGTTCAGGCTTTTACTTCAAAAAGAAAGTGAAATGTTGAACAGAACACTAGGAGCGGAAGATTAGCGAGGGAAGAAAAGCAGGAGCACTGTTTAGACCACCAAAAGCTGTTTCCAGCCCCCTTTGTTTTATGCCAGGAATTCACAAGTGTCCTCCACAGGTAACAGAAGTGATGGCCGTACTTTGCTGAGGAGTATTTCTCCACTGGATCCCTTTAGCTGACACCTGCTCAGAGGCAGGAGCAAGGCCAGTTTGGGGAGGCTCGTGCAGCAACAGAAGAGAGCTGGGACAGCACTTGGGAGCTGTATGACCATCAAAACTAATGGGAAAGCCCTGGCTGCATCTCAGGACTGATTTATTACAAAGGTGGGGTATGAGTCAGTGCCTGTAGGAGGCTGAACTCTCCAAAACTGTTTTCTACCCCTCCAGAAATTAAAAAAAATTATCAAAAGTGGCATTCTGTTGCAAATTTATAATAGACATGGTTTACTGGGAGTGTGAAGTGGTACGAGCTAGAAGGACATGTACCCTATGCCATAAGATGTGATTATACCCACACAAATAGATAGATCTTCTCCAGCAAAACCGTGTCTCATCCACTCAGTGTGTAAGCACTCAGACCTGTGGCTACCCGTCTTCTGATAAGAACACAGCCCACATCTGTATAAGCCTTATTTTCCCTAAAACCTGCATAGAAAACAGGTAGGGGAATATCATCATTCAGTTTAGGATTGAGACACCTAAATGCCTACTGACATTTAAATATGCGTTGTGTGACCATTACACCACTTGCATCATAGTAAATACAATCAGTAGAACTCCAAAGGGCAGTTCAGGTAACCAGCCGCTAAGAGAAAGATCAAAGAAACAGAGGCATCTAGTGCTTCTTAAAATGTCCCAAGCAATCAAAAACTTAGGTGCGAGGTTCCAGATCTGACAGTGTCTCCAGGTGATCCTTGCCCTTCTGCCATGGAGTGACAAGCCAAGAGAAATATCATAGGGCATTTTAAATGGCAGTAGACATCTCTCCATGGGCAACCAAATCAAGGAACAGGTTTCTATCAGCTGTAATGGCCCACATTGTCAGGGTCTGCAGGGTGACCACACATGTTCTTCAGGACAGTATCTAAGTTTAGATATCTTCAACCCAATTTGAATTCACTCATATTCAGTTTCTGGCTTACCCACCAAATCTTTCCAGTAATTTTTGATTGCTGAATAAACACTAGGACCTACATCACAGATTTACTGTAATCTCTTTCACCCATAAACTAATCTGATAATTTATGCTTTGAGTTCCTCTATCAAGAATAAAATAAATAAATGGGTTTTCATTTCCATCTATAAACAGCAGTATGACCACAGGTGCCCATTGAAATCAAGTGGAAAATGGCATCTTAACTACTTTGGAAAAGCAATTACCTAGCTGTCAAAAAAGTTCTGCCTCTCACAATATCAAAAGTTGATTCTTTGATCATTGTCCATTCCATCACATTGATGGGAATCTATAATTCTATAGACTGAAACAGATTGCTTAGGTTGTGAGCCTGGACAGTCTTAATCAGGTTTCTTGATCCAAATTGACTAAATTCACCTCACAACAAACAAAGAACAGCAAAATGAAAGACCAGAAAGACCTAAAGAGGCGGGTAAGAAAAGCGTGGCTCCCACAGAGTGGCAGAAACATATCTACCGGAAAGTCTTCTTTTGATTAAATACATCCTGAACTTACTATGCATTCTATACAATATACCTGCTCATCACATGAGAGCTGGGCCCATGAAATTGTAAAATGTTGAATCCTGTTTTGGTAGAAAACATAATATATTAATCTGATAGTTTATGAAACTAATTTCACAATGAAATCAGATGACAAAGATTTTCTGCTGAAGACATTAAAAACCTATTCATGACCACTTTTTCCTTGGGAGCGTTTGGGGAAATTTCTCATAATGAGCATGAAAGGAAACACTCTCAGGGCTTCACTTAAAAACATATTAAAATTCAAACTCTTCTTTTTTTTAAAAAAAAACTGCATCTTATTATCAGTAGAGGTATTTCTCTCATGATCTGGAAGTATTTTATAGCTCAGCACTCAGAAAATCTTGACAAAGTTTGCAATTTGCCCACTAAATTTGACGGTGTCTGGGGCTTTGCCGTTGAGCTCACTTTGAACATCATCACCCACCTTGAGCTGGATTCTTATTTCTGCAAAGGCCAATTTACATCTCCCTGCTAATTTGAAGAGTGGCAAAACTGGATCCTGCACTTGGGTCACAACAACCCCATGCAACACTGCAGGCTGGTGGAAGAGTGGCTGCAAACTGCCCAGCGGAAAAGGACCTTGGGGTGTTGGTCAACAGCTGGCTGAACATGAGCCAGCAGTGTGCCCAGGTGGCCAAGTAGGCCAACAGTATCCTGGCTTGTACCAGCAATAGTGTGGCCAACAGGAGTAGGGAGGTGATCGTGCCCCTGTACTCAGCACTGGTGAGGCCACACCTTGAGGACTGTGTTCAGTTTTGGGCCCCTCATTACAAGAAGGACATTGAGGTGCTGCAGCATGTCCAAAGAAGGGCAATGAGGCCAGTGAGGGGTCTAGAGAACAAGTCTTACAAGGAGCAACTGAAGGAACTGGGCTCATTAGTCTGGAGAAGAGGAGACTGAAGGGGGACCATATTGTTCTCTACAACTACCTGAAAAGAGGTTGTAGTGAGGCAGGTGTTGGTCTCTTCTTCCGAGTATCTAGCGATAGGATGAGAGGCAATGGCCTCAAGTTGCATCAGGGGAGGTTTAGATTAGATATCAGGAAAAATTTCTTTCCTGAAAGACTGGTCAGGCATTGGAATAGGCTGCCCAGGGCAGTGGTTGAGTCCCCATCCCTAGAGGCGTTCAAAAAAGTGCACAGATGTGGCACTTCAGGGTATGGTTTAGTAGGCATGGTGGTGTTGGGTTGATGGTTGGACTCGATGATGTTATAGGTCTTTTCCAACCTATGATTCTGTGAAAACAGCAGTACACCACAACCTTCACTTAAAGGCTCACTTTGTCTCAGGACAGGAATCAAGACTATAGGTAGGAAACTGAGGTAAGAAAGATAAGCAGCTTGCTGAGAACCTCAGAAGAAATTGAACTTGGACAGGCCCAGGTAAGTAAAATAAACCAGAGACTGTCCTGTGGTCTGGATAATTCTCACATCTGTCCATACAGCTAAGTTCTGCTCTCCAAAACCATGATGACTAGATCCAAATTGCCAGCTGGGAATGGTCCCTCTGCTACCTCTCAAACCATGCCTGACAACTACCTGGGCGAGAACAAGTAGCCAGAAAAAACAGTCCCATAGACCAGGTGGATAATGACACGGACTAATGTAAGCCAGTGCTTTGTCCTAGTTTAGGACCCAGTAGAGAGAGAGGAGTTTTGGGACTGTGTTCAGACCCATCTTCTCTCCCAGTATAAAACACAGCAAGCAACATCCATGCTGATTTTTCAAAAGTGCAATGGTTACTTACAAATGAAGAGACATACGGTGGAAGACTAGGTCCCTGTCACAAACACTGCCACCAGAAGCTTGACTGAAGTTGGCACTGGTTGTGCAAGATACTGCAAGGATATCTGTGGAAGGGAGGAGATAACTCCCCTTCTGCCCTGTGACAGAGCCGTCAAGATCCTCGAGGATGGCAGAATGAGGAAAGGGGAAGGACACTTGGAAAGGTGAGTTGATGAAGGTCAGACGGTCAGCTTTCACTGTAAACCCACCTGGGGGAAACAAGCAGCATTTCAGAAACAGAGACTGACTTCTTCAAGTAATAGTCCTGAAGACATCTCTGGAAAAGAAACGGATTAGCTGCACTTTACCTTCACTTTGGAAAAATGTCTGCTGAGTCAACAAGAAGGGGGGATTCAGCAAGATAAATAAATAAACAGAGATGGTTGTAGGGATTACCTTTGACATGCTATGGCCAGGTCCCACCTGTCCAGCATCCTGTTGTGACAGGACTTATGGTTAAAGACTCCTCTGATCCAGTTGCTTCTCCTGGCCCTATCAGCATCCCCTCAATGACTCCAAAAGCTTCTACACGAGTTCCACTGCCAAAAGTTAGAGTCCACAAAACAGTGGATCTTTTAGATCCTTTCAGCCTTGTCTATAAGATAAATTCTTTTGAGATAAGGACCTTTTATGTGTGTGTAAATATGCTTGTGTGCACATGTACAGCACCTGGCACAACAAAGCCTTGGCTGAAAACTTTTGCTGGGGGATCTTTTCCTTGCTGTGATGCAGATACGTACAAAAAGGAGGAATATTCATGTGGGCTAAAGCACAGGAAGTTTTTTAACCCATTAATATTGCCAGAAATTTCATAAAATCATTGACCCGTGGACCATAACAAGTCAGCTTTGACATGAGTGCTCATGCTCCATTTTGGTTACTGTTTCTCTACCCTATTCTCAATTTTAGCCTCTCTGAGTCAGATTTTACTATTCCTCCTGTCCTTTGATCTCACCTCCTAAAGACTTTTTCTCTGTTATGTTATTGTAGGGAAGTATTCATTTATATATAAATATATTTAAGAGGTAATTGAAGTTGGAACATTCTTCAAAGAGCCTTTGGGTACCTCTTCAAAGCTCAAAAGGATGCTTAGTTTACATGTTATCTTAGGCAATTTCACCTAAGGTTTAGGCTGGCCTGAGGTAGGAGTTTAGTGAAATTCTGCAAGGTTGTGTCATAGCAATTAAAGAAATCAGCACTCTTGAAATTTTACCTCCCAAAATGCAGAAGCAGAAACACGTCAGTGTATAAAAACCCCTTCCACGAAAAATATAAAATGAGTGCAAAAATAAGACTACCTTTGTCTTAAAAGTATGTGCTATATGTGGCTTCAACTAAGTGATGAAGTTTATTTCCAAGGGACATTGGAGAGAACCTGTAACATCAGCCCGTGCAGAGCAGAGCAGCTAAAGGGTCTGGTTCAGCCCACCAGCAACGTCAGCAGAATGCACGCAATAAAGAGGGTTAGTATTGTTGAGGACTGGTTGATATGCATATCTCTGCTGTCCCAGCTCAGGGATCTTCTCAGTTCATCTGAGCTGCACACCAAGCACAGCATTTGTCTGGCACCTACATATCGTCATCTCATGCCCCACCTCCCTGCAAATGGGGAAGAGTTATTATCCATCTGTCCCAGCTGGAGAAGTGAAACAAGGAGAGCGACACTTTTGACACGACACTCTTCATCATTATATGGTGCTTTTTCTGGGATTCAGCTGAAATACCTATCAATGGTTATCTGTGGAAACTATGAACTTCCAGGCATCTGAATCTGAAACGGGAGGAAGCCAGTGACTGTGGAAAGCCTGCTAAAGAAGTGCAATTCAGACTCACCTTGCCCTTGGTAACAGCCAGAACAAGTCTTGATTGCTGTGCAAGTGTTCTCATCAAAGTTCCTGAAAGCTGTGTTGGAGATGAATAGCTGGTATCTTTTGGGAGTTTTCAGTCCTGCTGACATACAGGTCGTATCCTATAATAAAGAAATGGAGAGTACTGGGAAACATATCATCATGTGAGTCTCCAAGTCTAATGAGTCAAGGATGCAACAGCTGGGAAACAAGGACGTGATTACACTCAAGACCATGGTTGTGGGGGAATATATGCTGTTTGAAAGATAGGTCTATGCTATTGCTTTACAAATTCTGACAAGTAACATTTGTTTAATTCACCATTTGCAGTATGTGATTGTATTAGATTCATGGCAGTGATTGTCTTGTTTGCTTTGTCCACATTGTTGCGTAGTAGTTAAGGCTGGACATCTGAAGGGAAAGGAAACTGCAAATTCCCTGGAAAGAAAAAATCCACCTGGCAGGCACCGTGGGCAGATTTGTCTACAGAGCCTTTTACTTTACCTTGTCTTGTCCATCAGGCAGGAAATTTCCCTGCTCTACAAAGCTAATCATTCTAATTTCTGTGTTAAAAAAAACCTGACTGCTGAGATTCAAAACCCTTTTGTGTGACAGTGGATGGGGAGAAGCATATAAGCTAGGCTCCCTTCAAAGCTCCAGTTGACTTCAGGGTCCATCAGAGCAACAAGAAGTGGAAAGAAAGAGCAAAACCCACAAGTGATGGGAAATACAATGGACAAACTAGATTTTGTGGTGATTGTAGGTCATGACACAGGGGAAGTATACATCTCTCTGCCAATTTATCTTGGAGACAGGCTGGCAAGAAGGATGTACTCAGAGCTAGTGGGTAGCCTGGAGGGAAAAGGGCTGGCAGGAATATGTGATGATGTTTCCGAGGCCAGTAAACACTTCTGTAGAACAACTGTCAAAAGCCATAGAAGAGAATCTGTCAAGAAATCCACCCTCTGTGAATAGATCTTGTTCAATTGAAAATGTAGAATTAAATGGACTTTTATAAATAGTTTATCACTTCACAGCAAATAGAAGAAGGGTGTGAGATGATAATTCCTCCCTATTGTGTGTCACCTGTCTCAGACCTCCCACTTTTTCAGGAAGAAATGCTTTTCCTCAAACAGCTCTACAAGGCCAATCAGTCGCTTTATGAAAGCATGGAATAGGCTTGTTGAATGTCTAGGAAGCTAACAAAAGTCTTTCTCGTGTCTTTTATGGGGCCCGGTTTAACCCTGCCATTAACGTTTTGATTGATCAAAGCCCTAATTTTTAAAAGCCCTGATATTTCCAGAAAACAATCTTATTTTAATGAACTTTTTTCAAAAACCGGAAGGGTTAGCAGAGAGGAATATCCAAAGTTCCTATTAAATTAAGGTCATAAAGTTTTAATTGATATTAAAGAAACATCATTATTATAGGGAGAACTACATAAATTAAGATGTAAATTATGACAAGGAGGCTCTTATCATGAGATAATCAACGATAATCACCCCCCTGGGGTACTGTAAGAAACAAGGCACAGCTGAGCGTCTCTAAAGCTCCTAACAAGTACAACTTCGGAGTCCTTCCATGGATCCTGTGCAGAAAAAGCAGTCATCCACCCTTTGGTGTCTGATACAATTTCATTGTGTCATTGGGCCACTGCAAGGTTGAACTGGTGAGGCCAGAATTTTATCCAAGTTACATACTTTCAATACATCCCAGTAAAGAGGTTTCTTTCTGCGAGCTTCTAAAGAAAACTCATTTAAAACTCTCTTTACTGCCAGTTATAAAGAAAATTACTTTCATTAACAACAATAGAAAACTGAGCAGGGCAAAAAAGCTCTCAAAGTCCTGAACAAGAAGATGTGTCCAGTTGTAACTAAAATTCCATTGTTATCCATGTTATTAAACTGTTAACAACCTGGTAGCACCCAAAGAACTTTGACCAACTGCCTGAAGAAATAACAGAATTTCGTATTTACTGCATAAAAATGTTGCATTTTGATGGCATTTTTCATTCTCGAGTAAAGAAGTAGCACTCAGTGACCTAGGTGAACCAATGATGCTATGTGCAAGCAGAGGAAACACAAATGATAACTAGGCCAGAACTCAAATCTGTTATTGTCCCTCATTATTCTCAAATCACTAAATGAAACCCAGTTCTATATAGTTAAAGAGTGTCTGTTTACTACAGCAAAAGCCTATGTTAGAAAGCCAATGTTCGAAAACCTTGTTTAAACAAAAATTAGGATTTCTTTAAAAAAATCAGGTTCTGTAAAAGGTTTTGCTAAGACTATGTTAATCTTGGAAAAAAACATGAGTAGTAAAAAAAAAATCACTTATCTTAGCAAAATCCTTCAGCTCATAAGCTGAAAAAAAATGTGGGTTTATTTATACTTTTGAATGTTTTTTATAAAGAATATACATGAATATGCATTATAATGTAAAATCTTTTAATAGTTCCAAATTCAGTTAGAAAAATCACAGTCCTTGTTTCAAATTTGTTTGAAAAAAATCTTCAAAACTTCCATACTGTAATAAAAAGATGTGTGGAAAAAATGCTGACTTTTCCTGCAGAATGCAATCTCCGGTTACTCAAACAGCTGATGTTTATTCAGCTCTACCATCAGCTGGTATGAATGGAGCACCTGAAAAATGATGCCGGATCCAGCTGATCAAATGCTATTTCTCTCCTGCTGCTGCCAGCAGAAGCAAAAAAAACCTTGGTTCCAGTGACTGGGAGAGCGGTAATGATGCTCTGAGTTTCTCTTCTTCATCACTAAATCGATGTCCCTTGCAGGTGCTGCTGCTGAAGGCATCATCTTTCCAAGGAGTGGAAGACAGCTAGAGGACTAAGCAAACAGGTCACTGCCGAAACCTCATCCTGAAGCTGGGTCTAAGTCTTTATCTTTACATACAATCTATTTAAAATCCAAGCTTTATTCAAGTTGCCATGGAGCAGGGTCTGTTCTTCAGGTTGCTTATTTTATTTCTGCAAATTCCTGTTTGGAGGGTTATTGCGTAGCTCAAGAGACATTGAAATAGTTCCTGCAGTGCTTACCTTTTGCCCAATGTGTCCAATTAAAATGCTATCAGCTACAGAAGTGTTTCCAAGGCTTTCTACAATGTCAATGCCAAAGTCTTTGCAAGCATAAATCCCAAAATGTTGGATTTCAAGGTTGCTGCTTTTAAAAATCTATAAAAAAGCATAATAAAGGAATAATAACAAAGATAAAAAATATTTGGGTATATAACTCAGGTTTCCTTACAATATAGTAGAAAGGGGAAGTGCAAAAACACATGAAAGTGTTGAATGCTTATTTAGTATTTGAGAATCTCCCTTTAATGTCTATTTTCTCCTTTCATTTGATAATACAGAAGTCTTTACATTCTGTTGTTTTCATGCTTAAAAAAAAAGAACATTATGAAAGAAATCAGAACTGAGAATGACTAACAGACAGGGTAAAAGTGCTCTAAATTTTGGGGGGGTTTATTACTGGAATTTATAGTAGCTCAAATAGTACATAGTATAGTATATATATAGTAGCTCAAAGAAGCAGAAAGTTGCCTTGAAAATAACCAGAGGTATTGCTTACAGTCATGTAACAGCAAGACTGTTCCTACAGGGAGCCCATGGAAAGAAGCAGGATAAAGTTAATTATTAATGTATGCTAGGTCAGTAACATACAAAGAAATTACAAGCTAGGCAGAGAAAATCACAAAAAACAAAACTGCAAAAGATTCTTTCATTGTATTTTTCAGACAAATAAGCTTTTCCAGAAATAGAATGTACCAGTCTGAAAAAAAACCACAACGAAAAATCGGACACCTTCAAAAGAGCCACAGGATGGGTTAGACTAGAAAACATGTCTTACAGAGAAGCAAATACATTCTGTTCAGGTCATCGCATGGGGGTTTAAGAGGATCACAGCCTCTAAGCACTGATATGGGAAGAAAGTATCAGATAATAAAGGGTGATGTGGGTTTTTAATCAGATGAAGTAATAGTGAGCAACAATAGCTGGAAAGTGAAGCTAGACAAATTCCAACGAAAGGAAAGTGCACATTTTTAACATTTCACATGGAAATCATTAACCCCAAGGAAGGTAACAGATCTTCTACCAACCACAATCCTACAAATAGCTCACATCCACTGGGAGGAATTTTTTGGCTGCGTGATCTGGTGGAAGGTCTCCCTGCTTATGGCAGGGGCGTTGGAACTAAATGGTGTTTAAGATCCCTTCCAACCCAAATAATTCCATGATTTTATGGCAAAACCTAGCAGACAAATGCTGGATGATTACAGAGGACACCAGCTATTGATGAAAGCAGCAATGGTTCTGCACTGCAGCAGCAAGGAGAGCTCACACAAATTGTTTTTCTGGCAGTATCAACAAAATAGGAGCCTCCAGCTGACGGACATGGACATACAGGTACAAGAGCTTTACTGGAACTGTGGCCTATCTGCAGCTGTAAAAGATGAAGTCAGTGTGGAGGTGATATACTTGGAAAGAACCTGAGCATCACAGAGGACGGGCAGGACAAACATACCTGTGCTCCACCTTGGCTGCTCCAAGCAGTGAAGTTGTTGAACTGAACAGGTCTGTCAGGGCTGTCTGGTAAATATTCTGGGTACACCAGCAACCCATACCTGTTCAGGAAGGAAAGCAAAGACAACTGTTTCTTTACAGTGCGTACATCCATGAGCAGATTTCCCTACTCATCAGTTTGATATCTAAAATCTTAAATCTTTAACAGTTCTCTGCATGACACTTTATGATTTCTTCCAAAATCAAAAACTGGTGGATAGTAACATTTAGTTTAGGCATCCAATCATGCTGGAGAGCATACTTAAAATCTTTTTTTTCAAATATTTTCAGGGCTAATAATCAGTGTACAGTACCACTGACGGGTGCTGGCTGCAAAACACCCCCATCATGCTCATGGGCTTTCAACCAGTTTCAGCTTCAGATGATCCCGGCGTGAATCTGGACAGATAAGACTTTTCTAGCTCTTGGATTCAGCCAGTTTAGAGTACACTCCAAGTGTGAATGCTGAATGAAGCCCTTGGTTTGCCCTTCTCAGAGATTTTAAATCCAGATTAATATCCAGATTTTCTCCAAATTCAGGTGACTTCATCTACTGACTTTTAGCACAATGTAATTTTTTACTCTCATTTCTGTTTTAGGGAAGTACAGGCAACAGCTCTGGTGAATGACTGTTCCTGGGTGCTACAGGAACAACTGTTACATGTAATGTCTGACACGTTTACAGCACCTTTTGTTCCATGGGACTGCAAAATTCTTACTCTCTATTTCAATCTGCTTAATCAAAGACCGAACTCCAATAGTTGAGTGTTCATGCTTTGATATCAAGCATCTGGAGGTAAGAAATGCCACACCAGGTTTTCTAAGCCAGCATCGTGTCTCTAATAGTGGCTTGCAGGAGATGTTAGAGGAGCGTAAGAAAGAAATCCTGTATCTGTTCTCCTGTGTGCCACCGTCTTCTGCTCCAGACGTTTGATATACTTAAAAATGAGCTTTCAGTTCAACACATGAGCCATGCTCCAGTGCTTTGCTGTTAAGGTTGATGAGGAAATGTGTTGAATGTGGCACCTTAAACTACATCACAATCATTTAAACAAGTGGGTAAAGTCGAGGAGCTTGTTAACCGCACTGGGAAATGCTGCAAGTTAACAGATTGGGCTTGTGAATGAAGAAGAAAGACCATATTGAAACTCCTAAGGAAACTATTCATGATCTGGCGCTGAAAGACTGCCACAACCACATCGCTGTCAAACACTGATTCTGCTCTGCTGCGGAGAACTCTGCTTATAAGAGAGGAAGCCCTTTAAAGGGTGCAAAATTAAAAAATAAAATAAAATAACTGTCCTGAAAGGAGGGACAAAGCCTTTTTTACTCACTTTTGCAATTGTAGTTAGTATAACCATGCACCGAAGGAAAATCTCTTTAACCAAAATCCCCGAGTACCTTGTGCAGGAATGAGCTACATTCTCACTGAAGGACAGGAGAGGCATTTTGGATGGTCCCTCAGGGCAGAGATGAAAGAAGTAACCATATCCAGCAGCACACACTATGTTACCCTGCAGAGAAGGGTATATGACTGTGAAAAAATATTACCATAGATTTATGGAAATCAAAATATATTTAAGAAAAACCCCAATTAAATTCCCAACTGAGGTTCATTCGAATTCTGGTAAGTCTGGCTGGCAGAAGCTAGCACTTTGTTTCTGTGTCCTCAAACTCATCCTGTTTTAGCTCTGTCCTTGGGCCAGTCTTAAAAAAACTGCCAACAAGGCAGCCAACAAGGGTTGGCAAAAAAATAGAAACAAGTGACAGAATGACAGAAAAATGGTATTGTCAAAATTCTTCAAGATGTAGGTAAGAAAAAAAGTGTGTGGAAAACTTCTCTATAAAATCTTTTCTAAGTAGGAAGGCGATGTCATGAAAAAAAGGTAAATCACGAACTACTCAGTTTATTGATTTACTTCTCAAACCATGTATTTGTCGTATCTCCCAAAACAAATACAGCAAAAGGAGACAACATTGGCACTGAAATATGAGATCACTAAATGTCAAAAGAAAGAGAACTACATCTTCACAATATGCCAGTGGCTCAATGACTGAACTTACTCAGACCTGAGGTAAACTACTTTTTTTTGATTCTTTTTAACAGGATAAGTGAATAACCATGAGAAGGTGTGCTGTAAGTTGTTGTGACTTAATATTTCTTAATGAAGTAATTCTGAAGTTGCATTCTTTTTATTATTGCAAGAAGTGAAAAAGAACTGAACATAAGGTTTACGTGGTCTTAAACTAGGAGTTTGGTACTACTCTGTAGCAAGTGAGTTATGTGGGTTATATACAGTGGGTTAGGAGCTTTCCTAGGGTTTTCTTTTTCTAGGGAAAAAACCTGCTTTTATTTGCTTCATCTGGACAGCAGCCAAACCTAGATAGTTTTGGATGCTGTCCACACAGTGATGTTTCCATGTGCACAACTGGGCATGGTCCCTCTCACCTGTCTCAGATGTGTAAAAATTCGATGCTGAAGCAAACCTAAGCTCCCTTTCCATGAAAAAAAAAAGTCATAGGCATGTCCAGAGGGCAATTCTTCTCGTCTGTCCTTAGATAAGATTAATGGCTGTGTGGAGCTATCTAGTTCTCTAAGGGGAGTCTGAGAAGAGCTTCTTTGCAGCTAAAAGAAGAGCTTGTTCTCTGAGATGGGGACTGACACCCACCATTGCTTTTCATAGGTCACCAGACCGTGTTAAAACACTGATGACTTTTTGGTCCCTGATGGTCCAAATCAAAGCCAAGCCTGGTGACCTAAACCTGAAACTGTCCATATACCAATTACTTTCTTCTGACCCATCCAAGTGTGTTCCCCGCAGTCGTGATCTCTGACATCTGTCAAGCAACAGTCAATGCCCAAAGCACCGCTTTCTCTATCCCCTGGTACAATGTTGCTTTTTCTGAAAGCGCAGACACAGACCCTTTTCCTCTAACAAAATACTTCTACAGTCCAGTCACACTATTTCCAGGATCTTTTACTTGCGACTCCAATCGTGCATTCTACAGATGATTCATAAGGAAAAAACCTGCATATTTATGCAGCCAGATAGTGGCTGGAGGGCAGGGGTTTTAGGCAAGCAGGGAATTTTGTGTGGAAATCAATTCTTTCTGGAAGTCAGTATATTACGAATGTCCATGCAACCAAAATTCCAGAGAGAAATTACCTCCCTGAGCATGCCAAATACCTGGAGGTATGCATCACAAGTCAGTAAAATACAGTGGCTGACGTTTTAAGTGTCTCTTAACCGTACACCACTACTAATCTAAATATTTCATGAATTTCTTTTAGATAGCTGGGCCTCAAATTATTGACCGTAAAGATGACATTAAAGCTCTTGAGAGTGTGCCCTGCACTGCTCCCCCAGTTTCAGAACCTGGCAGTATGTGAGGAGTACCCCCAATGGCCTCTTTTCAATGTGTTCTCACCCTGCAGAAGGCTTTAGAAAAGATCTTGGTAGGGATGAAATCATGAGAAACAAAGGACACCAAACTGATGCAGGTTCACCTCTTTGGTACTGTGGAGAATGGCTGGGTTGGGTGATAATGGCAAATAAATTAAATAAATGCATTTATCCACAGCATGACCCTCAGTCACTCCTCCGACATGGAAACATGTGCTGATCTCCATCCTGTTCATTCATTTAATCTGTTTCCCAGCCCTCATCATCATGGCAAGAAAGGAAAGGGAGGATGTTTGTTGAAATTCTTAAATCCAGTCTGTACGTTGTTGTGCATGAGCACTGCATGCTGGCTCTGGGATTGGAGGGCATTGAATGTTTACAAATAGGAAGTTACTGCAAAAGTTGCAAGACTCACTGGGCCCAAAAGAACCAAAAGAAGAAGATAAAAAATTACTTTTTTTTTCCCCTGCACACAAAAATAAAAGCAGGGACATAGGGCATGCACTTCAGTGACAAAAGAGCCAATACCAAAGAGGGGCATCTTCAGTTCCTCATGCTAATAGCATTTAAAAGTCAAGAAAACAGCTTGCTAATGAAATTGTCTTATGACATTAACAAGTGGCAACCAAGGCTTCCATACTTCATTAAAAAAAAAACACTAACCTTGTAATAATCATTTTGTACTTATAACATATGAGTACAAAATTTTAGCTAACACCCTGATTCACAAATGCATTTAGGAGCTTAAGATGAATGGAAACCAGTGGGAATTGGTTCTCTAAATGTCTTTGTAGGCTCAGATTTGAGTGACTGCTGTGTTCCAATTTCAGCACTGTTTAGGAGACCTCTGATTTTCACAGAAATTTAAGCTCTTCAGTCACCAATGCAAATTCAGGCTGCCAAGTAAATTGAGTAGTTACGAAAATATTATCACAGGACTCACTGTGGAAAGCTTAACCCATCATGCACAGGAGATATAATACAGTCTGGACCTAAAGCTCTGTGTGTCTGTCTTAGCTGTAATCCTTGTCTTAAAGACAGTAGCCTCTAAATTTAAAATTAGTAGCTGAAAGATGGCAATCTGAAAACAAAAAGCAAAGAAACACAAAACCCAACAATGACCTAACCCTAAAATCTAAAGGAGGAAATTTCTATTCCATGCCATGGACTGGAAACCAGGCAGTGGGAAGATGAGTCTTTCCCTTTCAGCCTTCAAACTCCCTATTAATTAAGACTATAAATGCATAAAAAGCAATATCCTGTTCTTGAGCAATATGACCGTATCAAAGGTGCTGAATCTCCGTAGCACCATGATGCTGGTGCTGGACCAGTATCCCTTGCATTTAGTGATTACCATACTAAGAAAAAGTCCACAGGAAACAGGTGTTTTCCTTGAAAAAGTGTGACTTTTTCTCTTAATATCCATGTCCTTTCATGCCTTCTGCTGAACACTGCTTGGTACTGTAGAATAGTAAGTGCAGTTAATAATAATTTCAAGCTAGGCAACTTCTTCATGTTTTCCTTTTGCTGCTGTAACGCCTCAAATCTCCCAGTTTGAGAGACTGCCGACAATGAGGTTTATCAGCAACCCTTCAAGGGCCATCTGCTACTCTGCCTTGAGTAGCACATCTCTGGAGAGCAGCCTTAACCCTGACGTTTGGGTACACAGGCACAGATGCAGCTTTGGGCATATCTACGAAGACATCTGAACCAAGAGAGCTAAACAAATGTGCTGAAAACCAAACACAGTCAGTTCACGCGTACCCATAGAGATAACTGCAGCAAACCTTTTCAAAAGCTGAGCCATCGGCGATCAAGTAGACAGCTCCAGGGTAAGTCAGTGCATGATAGTACAAAACTGTGTTTAGTGGAGCTGAAATTCATATGATTCTGTCTAGTTGTTGTATTTTTTAACCATATTCGATGGTCCTAAAAATGATAAATATGCCCTTGGGGGAACTGCAGAAAAGTCCTCTCCTTCTTCCTAAGCACTATTATCTTCATACTAACACAAGAAACGTGTTGGTCTCTTTTTCACCTTCAAATTGAGGTGCAATTCTTTCCTCTTGGAACAGAAGCCCAGGGGGAAATTAGGTCTTCACCTACACTTAATAATTGGTTTGGTTTCTGTGGGTTTGCAGTAGAACAGGTCAGGATTTTTTTTTTTTTTTATGAAAATGTGCATTTGTCACAATTGAAACTGTGGTAAGAAAGGTCGATTTCAGTGGAATTCCAGACTTCAAATTGTTGGGAAGGAGAACTGGTTTGAGATCACTTAATTGCTCAAAAACCATATTTTTTTTTCCATGAAACACTTAAAAGTGACTCTTTATCCTGAAATATGACTTCAATAAGACAAAAAATATGTATGAACTAAAAGAAAGTATCAGAGAATTAGTGAGTAAAAGGACTTTTACTGAGCTCAGCTTTTTGATGTGAGGCTTGTTAGTCTGTTAGCTCTTTAACAGTTTGATATTTATCACTATTTGGAATAGAGAAGCTTGTTTTCTTTTAAAATCATTATCATTTGCTTAGGACAGGGAATGCATTCTCCTAGCCTCCTTCTCATCCTGGAATGCAAATCTTGGACTGTACGTACTTTGCCATTTTAAATCCACAGAGGCACATCTGATATTGTTGAATTTTAAAGTGTTTGCCGTTAGTCCACTAAAAATGAGATTTTTTTTTTATAATGACAAAAGTAGGAAAAAATTCTAGAGAAGCTGATCCTAAACTTTTTTCCAGTTTTTATGAATCCATGAATATTAGAAAACAGAACTTTTTAAAGTATCCTAGGATGAAGGATCTCACTGCAATATTTCATTTCACTGTGCAGTAAAATTTTCAGTAACAATACATTTGTCCGTGAATATAATTTATTTTGCAATATGCGCTTGTTTTAATATCCCAACACAGGCACAGTTAATGGCAGCTCAGCCAAGAAGCAAATGTTGTGTATATGATCTCCCAGGTAAAAGGTTCCATATCTTTCTGAGATCTTTGATTAGAAAGGAAATGTTACATATTATACCTGAACTTCTTACCTTGATGTGGTTGGCAGGAGCCCTGATGTAGATCCCTGCTGGTGACAGTGTCTCAAGGTTGGATAAACCCTCTGTTCCAGAAAGGCCAATCATTATGTTGTTACTGACTCTGTTCCCCTCTTCCAGTCCCTCTCCTTTTGATATAAAAAAAAAAAAAAAAGAGGAGAAAAAAAAGAAAAAAGACAAAGAGAAAAAAAAAAAGAAGAAAAAACAGAAATGTAAATATAGCTGGAAACCCTCTATTATGCAAGTCACAGGACTTGCTGGGTTTTGTCCTGCCTGCTTTGCTGGCATGGCTCACCTGGGAATTGGCTTTCTCTCTCAACTGTCCCTGGGTAAAACACTGTTTGCAAAGCACTTAGAAACCTGTGTGTAACACATGGCAGAAGATAGCTATGAGCCGGTCATAGACAGCCATGACTGCTCAACACAGTGGTGCACAGCATGGAAAGCAGAAGGCTGCATGCTTTAGAAACCTCAGGAGGCCACAAGCAAGACCTGATCAACATTGTAAATACAATGAAAAACCAGTTTCTGCCACAACGAGCTTACACTCTAATGAGACAAAAACAATCAGGGAAAGGAATATTACAATACATAATCTAGAAGGAGGCAATATTCTACAAAGAAAGACCATTATTCTGCAATTCAATATGAACAAGGCCCTCTACCGGGTGTTATATTTGAATATGACACAAGCCATACTGTACGGCACATTTACAGAGCAAAAGAATAAATGGAATATGATAAAGCATATTTACTGTTGGAAAAAGAAAGATTCAGAGTGGGGAAGAGGCTCAACCTCTGCGCACACAGGCATGCTTCTGGCAGTACTAGAATTCAAAGTCATATCTATATCTCCTGTGTCTCCATCCACTGCCCTTCTTACACGTAAGAAAATTTCTAAACAGACTTCAAATCACCTGGTGCAATTCTGCACAAAAGTAGGGGGTTTTCCCCCTTAAGCAATGAAGTATGAGAAGAAAAACGTAAAATCAATCAAAAAATTGATCACACAACTCAGAGTCATGGGGCACCCCAGATCTAGTAAAAGTATTGAAGTAGGGAGAAAAAAAAAGAAAGAACTATCCTTTTAAACCACACTATAAAGAAATATGTAACCTAATGGCAAAAAGTGCACAGCTGCACACAGGTCAAGCCCAGATAAGGACATATCAGTATAAATGTCCCTGCTCTGGTGTTTTGGAAGCATAAAGCAAAGTGGATCTTCTCTGTTTGGCCCACTTCAGGAGCAAATTAGATCTATTTTGCTTTGTTTATCAAACATCAATTATTATCTTCAGCTATACCTGCTGAAGTTTTATTCCAAATATAGATCCCTTCCACGATCATCACTACCCCAAATGTAAGCCACTTTCTAGGGAAAGATATGTGCTTTAGTTTTGAGGATGGCATAATTATTTTTAGCCTTCCTCTCAGTCTTTTGAGCCTTTCTTCATTTTTGGAACAAGATCCGTTTAGGAAATATTTCCTTTTTAGGCTGTATTTAGTACAAACAATGTCACTACCAGAGCACAAACAGAATCCTAAAGCATTCATTTTGGCAGCCATATAGCTTTTTGAGGTGGCATAAAAGGTCTTGGCTTCCAAGCTGAGACTTGGTTTGTCAATTAATTTTAAGCCCAGAGCGACTTTTTATGACTGTCTTGCAAAGCCCGTGAAAACAAGGGGTTTAGATTAAATCACTGAGGGAGTCCAATTCTGGAGCTGCAAATAGCCAGCTGTAATAAATATTCCTTCAGAGGCAACAAAATGATACATAAATTCATCCATCAGACCCTCTGGAGCTGCTGACAGTGAAGTCATCAAAGACATCTTGGGGATAAGGTGTATTCAGGCTGAAACTTCAGTGGAAACATTCAGCTCAGCCCAGAGTCCTTTAACTTGGACACATGTCCTGACACGAGTGAGCCAAAGCGTGCCGGCAGGTTGGAGATTTTGTTCTGCTTCACCATGGCTATGAGCACTCCGTGCATCACCTTGGGCAAGTCATTGCATCTCTCTGAGCCAGCTCGCTCTGTCTGCAAGATGTGTACGATCACTCTCATTTTATAGGTCTCCTCTCTTTAAATGGTAGTCTATCACTTCTCATTATGTTTATATACAGGACCTAGCATAGGGACTCGCCATGTCTGTGGAGCTGCAGGATTAGGTTCGAAAGCTTTTTTCCCCCCTCTGTTTTTCTTTAAAACGGTCATTTTTACCCCATCTCTGATGGAAAACAAAAATCGAGCTGTATCTTTAGGTATTCAGGCAACATGAGATCCCAGCAGAAGATGCTGCAAGTCAGTCTCCTGATGGTTAGTTAGGAGAAATATTTTGTTGTTTAACATTTTTGTTGCTCCGAGCTCCAATTTATTGAAGTGCTAAATCCTCTGCTTAACTTTTAACATATGCTTTCACTCCATTATCTTCAATGTCAAATGACTGAAGTTAAAGGTAAGTATGCTCTTAAATGCCTCACTGAACTGGGGTCTTAAATCTTGCATAATGGTGTTCTTCCAAAGATAGATAAATCAATCCCCTAAAAATAAATCTCCTTCCTCTTGTACACTGAAAAAAAAGGCATCCAGACCAACTGAAGACTGACCTGAAGAATCAGCGTATGGTCAAACGGAAGTAGCTGCTAGGAGTTGTATGTAGAATTGTGAGAGCTTTACTCCAGATTCACCAATACCAGAAAATGTGGAAGATGTGATTAAAATCCTCAGGGTGCAATTAAGGATCTGCCATTCTTTCCTCCAAAGATATTTTCATGCAGAAGATAATCAGCACATGTTGCTGTTACATGTAATATAGGTATTTTCCAGCTTCACTTACCCAGGAGAATCCCATGGCCTGAAATGTTGTAGAAGACATTACCATCCACACTGAGATTTGAGATCCCGGTCAGACGGAGTCCTTGGCCAAAGGAGTCCAAAACACAACAGCCACGTATGTAAGAGTCTGGAAAGAAAGGAATGCTGTGAGCAAGAAGCGCACTGCAGCTTGAAGGTTGGGAGAGCTTTGTATCAGCTCCTCATCCTTCGATGTGCAATAAATCATTCTGGCTCCAGTGAGACTGCTCTGTTGCAACTGCCCTCTCTTATTCCCCTGGCAGATCTTTGCCAACAGGCAGGCATTACTGAGACAGCCACGGTAGAGAAGAGGGGCCCTGACTGCAGAAATAGGTTAGTGGAGGTGGCCCACTGTGTGAGGACAGAGGAAGAGATCCAGTGAAAGGAGAGGGTAAAATCTCAAGAGTGAAGTATGTTATGAGCTCAGGCAGTTGAATGATTGACATGTACTCAAGGCGAGGAGGAACATTTAAGGAAGGCAGTGAGGGCACGGCAGGTATCTTGTACACCTTGTCTAGCCAGGCATGGTGACCTACCCACTGTACACCAGGATCATGGCCAGCGCTGCTTTCTGCCACCAGGAAGCGTAAATCCTCACTTGGTGATGAAGAAGGCATAGGGAAGGTGTAAGTGTGGGTTAGCTGGAGGGGGAAGTCCCATCCAGTACCCTTAAAACATTATATGAGCCCACCTGACTCTGTCCTATCACCACCAGTCTTCAAAGCCCTCATTGCCACTTCCACAGATATGAATTTTACACTTATCAGTGACAAAGACAAAAGAACTTAATATGTTCATTAATATATATAATTAAATTTTGGCCTCTGCTACTGCTCAGCCCTGAGCCACCTCTGGGCTCACTCACATGACACTGGTGCATTCATTTCCAGAGTTAGAAGTAGCACGCCAGCTCGGAGGTGTGGCGTAAAAAAGCAATACTACTTTAGGACAAGCTGTCCAGAGATGCAAAGGAACTAAATCAGCTTAAAGCACCCCATTAAGTTTAACCTGGTCTTAGACTACTGGTGAGGTTTGCTTGCATTTACATATCCAATTTGTCAACTGATCCGAGAGATGAGCAGGCGTTTGAGGACATTTGCTCTAGCTTTGGGCAGAAAGATGTGGACATTTGAAATTGTTCGGGCCCACCTCCATTGCAGCCGTCTCACCTGGCATCTGCGTGTTGCCAACAACCGTCAGGGCACTGCAGTGCTGCCGAAACACTTGGCCCATGTGGCGGAACTGGACTCCCTCCACCCAGAGCCGACTCGTCTCTTCCTGGAGGGCCTCCACAACCACGATGGCCCCCAGGTCCCGAGACCCCAGCTGCCTCTCGCTTCGCTTGTAGAGACACCTGGAGCCACCTAGAATACAACCTGGTGGTAACTGTCAGTGTTACTTCTCCACAGTGACCATGGGATGTGCAGAGTGCCCCAAGAAATGTCATGAGATCTACCACAATGAGTCAGTGAGACGCTATCTCCAGTAGCGATCTTAAACATGGGCCCTAAGACAAATAGCCATGGGCAAGCATATTTGGTACTCCCACTAAATACTCTCATGGTTCCTTCCCTAAGAGTCTGGACGTTTTTAGAGGAAAATGTATGAAAACCAGCAGGAAGCTGTGGCAGTTTTATGTCTGGGAAAGTTCCTTGTGTTCAATTTTAAATAGTCCTATGCATGGGGAAGATGGATTTGACCTTGATTTACCTTGGGTGAGGATCTTGAAAAGGGGATTGGGCACAGATATACTGAACAAAACTGAATTGAGAACATTTTGAAATTTCTTTAGAACTCTTGCTCTCCCAAATCTCTCTGCAGATGAATGGGGAGCTGTTACTACTCAGAGTCTGAAGACAAGCAAAGTAAATCATAGGGCTGGGGATGGCATCGACATTCCTGAAGGACATCCTTCGGTGGGTCTGTTCTTAGGATATTTTGGGACAAGGGAATTCAGGCTACAAATGTACAAATTGGGCTTCTTAGGTGGAGGGGTAGCAGGGATCTCAAATTCCAGCACTTCCTGCTTATGCTCAGTACTGCCCATTTTTCTTTTAAAGAAGTTAAATTAACCACAAAGAACACTCTCTCTCATCTTCTGGTGACTTCTCTGAGAAATCCTCCTATCCTTTAACGCAAATAAAAACCTCAAACAGATAGCACATTTCAGAGACTGTATTTATGAGTTCCACAGAAAATGGATCATAAATCCGTGAGTAATATAAGCAGTTGGCTGCTGGATATCAAATGAAGTCGTGTCACAGTCTGAAAGCCCAAGGCATTATATTTTTAAAGGAAACCTTACACCTGGGTTTCCAGATAACCTAACTCTCCTCAAATTCTAATCACTGTGTCTGATTCTGCTTCCTCATCAGCTGGTGTAAATCAGGAAGTCACCTGTCAAACTTCATGGTGTTTCATACACATAAAACTAAAGGAGAACTGAGACACCTAGCATTGTTTCACCAGTGTTACTATATGCTACAGGAAACGATTACCCATTTATTTTTTGTGGTATCCCTAAGCACTAAATGACGTCTCAGTGTTTTACATTCAGGAGTACTAACAACATTGGCCTGTTTCGTTTTTCCTTCTTCTTAAAGTGACTAGATAGTAAACACAATTAAAAATTTAATATATTATGTACACTGAAACATGTTTTCAGAAGATACTTTCTTTTCTACACCCTTAGGCTCAGGCAAAACTAAAAGGTCTTTCCCAAGATGGCTTGAAAAAACAATGTGAAAATAATACATCTGAGATATTCCAATGAAATGCAGTTCAACTCCTGAGACTTCACACTTCAATGTCAAACAATATTTGGAAAGATAAATTCGCTTTCCTGGCATTGGTACGTCTCAGTTATCCTGTTAAGAAAGAGTTCTAACACACAGTGATACAACAATATGATTTTAATGGAGCAATTTTCCTCCTCAGCACCTTTCTGTGAGAAAAGACCTCCTCACCTCTTGCAACACCTGCTTTTACACACTCTCTGAGGTGTGATATCCTCTCCATCGTGACATTTCCTTGAACAACAACCCTTCTGCTAATCAGTGCCACCACAGCACTCAAAGTCAGACCTTGGCTGTTCTCCCATCCCTCTCCAACACTGTGGGAGTACCTAAGGAAAGACACAGAAAAGGCACAAAGGCATCTACACCTGTCAGATGACAGCAATGATGTTTACCCTAAGCTTATGACTGCAGCTGCCCAAATTCAGAGCTGGTTTCTGTTCTCTTCTCACTATGGACACTGGCACATCCAATGTCTGCATATGTGGGCTACATATATTTTTCCTTGGCTGATGTTTGTTTTCATCTTTCTGTCTCTCCAGCTCACAAATATTCCTTATGTATGTTTACAACAAAATATTTCAGCCTGTCAATTTTCTTCCCAAAACATATTTGGGTGAAAACCATCAGTACTTTCTTCCTGCAGCCCCAAATTATTTCTGAAAATGACACCATTCATCTTCCTGGACATTGGAGTGGGGTTGCCTCCCAAATAGATAACACCTTTCAACATGGAGGCTCCAGGTGATGATGAAAAGAAGTGCAGTTTGCCCAAAGTCTCCAGGCAGAGAAGACAGAGAGAGCACAAGGCAGTGAAAGTACTTTTCACTGTAAATATGGCAGCAGTATTTTCAAACTGAAGTAACTCACTTTGGGTATGTTGTTAATCAGCTGAAGTAAATCAATAAAGAAAGGAGGGGTTTTACTTTTTTTTACGTCAGACACTTTTTGTGAAAAAAAAATGCACTTTCTCAAGGAACTAACTATGCAGGAAATTTCTTTGTCAGCTCTATACTGATGCACTGGACTATAGTGACCATCGCTGTTTTCTGCTTCAAAGGTTTTCTGAGTTCATGGTTACGATACAGAATTTAAACGTAGTCAGAAACATTCAGGATTGAAAGTCTGCTAGCTTTAGGGGGAATGAGGAACTGAAATATCTCTGTTATCCTTTGTTAAAGGGATTTATATAGTAATTATTTCCCACAGGAAACAACAAATCCTCACTTTGACCAGCTTTTCCCCTGGTTTGGCCCTCTGCTATAGAAATCCCCTTGGACCTTGAAAGGATACCTGAGTGGTGACCTAAGGTACAGCTCTGTGCTGTTCACAGACTCAATAACAGCCATTTCTTCTTGCTGCTGTGCATCTCCAAGGCCTGTCCTTCCCACCACAATTTCATCACCAGGTTGCCAGTCAACAGGTTGCTGGAGCACTAATTGTCTGTCGTTAACATGAGCTGATGATTTCAAGCGTGTGAAAGCTACTTTGGGCATCCAGCCTGAAAAAAACAAAAGTAATAAATATTAAAAAGCAAGTCAATCAACATAAAAGAACAGGAGCAGCATGCTTAGAAAACACTATCTCACTTGGATCATCCCACAGTCATTCATTTATTTTTGATGATGTGTAGGAGAGACAGGATTAATGCTACAAAACAGGATTTGTGTACATCTGCTTGGATCAGAAATGCAGTGCTTTCCAAATGACATTTTCATTTTATATATTTTGTCTTTTTAGGTCACAAAAAGTTGAAAAAACATGCTGGAAAGAAGTTTCTTCAAGAGGTGGTGAGAGCTGAAGTTCGGTTTCATTCCCCCAATCTGACTTCCCTAGGTGAGAAACACCCTCTTCTTAAGCACACTTTATAACCAATGGAGAAAAGGAGTCTCTGCAAGGACCATAATCCTTCTCTGAGTGCAAAAAGCATTTTGAATTATCAGATTCCCCAGTCAATTGTCCAAAATGACGTGCAGTGAATCTAGGCAGACAAGTGACTTGCACTCACAAAACCGTGCTTCTGTTTGTAACTTTTAAGTGGCTTGTGAAAGACAAATATCACCATTTTCAAACACTTGTAAGAGTGGCTACTGATTGCTCAGCTAACAGCATGAGGTCATTTTGACACTGTCTCCAGCGGAGGATCTAAAAAGAGAGGTCATTCTTTTGAAATCTTGGCTTAGGTGGTTTACCCGGTCACACAATGCAACCAATGGTCTCCAAAATCAACCACAATTCTAAACTGGCTAGCGTGCAATCAGCCTACTTTCAAACAGTTGACAAAAACCAATCAAATAAAAAAAATGCTGATGGTCCTTTTTACCATTCGATAAGTATGGTGGAGACTTGACATCTGATTGAGTCAGCATAAGATTATGTGATGATGGAAACGGTATTTTACAGATGCCTAAGAAAGTATCTCAAGCTGTTTCCAGAGCTAGGAAAACTCTGCAGGTAAAAAGTCTCCCCCATGGGTGGTGTTTCTCAAGGAGTCTCCCACAGCTGAAGCTGGGTAGAGGAGAATAAAACCTGGAGATCCCAAGGAAGTGTACGGCAACCCCTAACACGAAAAAATGTAGTCCTTTTTTTCTTTTCAAATAAAGCCTTTTTGGTTGTTGAAAAATGATTTCTCACCTAAAAAAATATTTTGTCATTTTTATCAGATCTTGGTCAATGCATTATTTAAAAAATCATTTGTGAGGGAGTTAAAGAAACTCCCTCATTTTTCACTTTTTTCCACATCAATTTTCCTTTAAAATTAACAGAAGTAAAAACATCAAAAAGCCAATATGTTTCTTTTTTCAAAAAAGGAATAAATGTTACATGTACTATTTTCAATGTTGTAACTTTGGGGACTTTTTCCTAGAAAATGTGAATCACAGAAAATGCTGCTGAAACATATTCTTGGTGATGCCTTAGTCTGCCTAGACCTGGAAATGTGTTTCCAACTTTAAGGTGAGGTGAAGATCATGTAACAGCACTAGGGGTGGAGATGGGATACAGGTTTGGGAAGCAATGTATGGCTCAGCACAACTGCAGGATGAAGAAGACCCCTCCCTACATCAGCAACCTTAAGCCACCACGGGAAGGCATTAGCAAGGTTGCAACTGCAGTTTCCCAAATTCCCTCCTCTTCAGTGGATGTCTTGCAGAGTCTGTGTACATAAAGTCCCAGCAATGAAACATCTGGCCATTTCACCCTCCCTTCTTCACTTCATGAAGTTTTCATTAGCTCTTGACATTTTTTTTTTCCCTAGCAGGCTTTGGAACAGATTGGTCCAGTGAGATCCAACACACTGAACACCATCAGGGGAGAGTATGTGCCTCACATCCCCCTCCCCCCCCCTTTAGTATATTTTTCCTTCCCTCCTGTACGTAGATCATAATTTACCTTTAGCCCACAGCAAGTTACTGTCCTCCCTGGTTGTGCTATAGAAAACTAATAACACCAGAACTCACTGAGAGTAGAGGTTGCATCCAGTAAATCATTTTCAAATTATTTTAAGCAAGGTTCTCTCTCTCCATATCCTGTTTCACTTTCTTGTTGCTTACACTTTTGTGCTCCAATTCTTTCCTTAATGAAGATGGAAATAAGGGGTAGCACCTCCAAGTCAGTAAATTCACAGAAGAATGAGAGAAGGAAGAATCAAGTCTTTATAGTCTGCCTTCTTGAAGTAGATTTGAGCACCACCCCTGTGTGTCAATGATGGACATCTAAATCTAGCTGAGATACATCTGGCTTATTATCTTTTCTTTTTTCTTAAACAAGACTTGAAATTTCTCGTCTTACAGCCATCTCCCAGACATCCATCATTTAACACGCTTCAGTTCATATCATGGAACTGTTTTGGAATGCATCAAATGGATTTCCTTCAGATTAAAATAATGCAGAAGCTGCAGTCCAGTAGGAGATATAATACCCTTCAGATGCTAATGGAATAAGAATAGAATGACTCTATAGTAGCCTCTAAAACATGTACAGTGCAGACCCTGCGTCCTCAGCACCTAGATCAATTGCTCTACAGATGTGCTTCTATTGGGCCACACTGGTTTCAGATGTTGACGTAGCCAAAGCCCACCTTGCACCTTTCATGAGCACAGACATCAGATTTTACCCTGTGATACCTCATCCTCATCACAATTTTAGCCAGCTCACAAAAACTCTCTCGATATCAGCCTGCATGCATTCTTTTACTAGCAGCAGTCTCATCATCTTTATTCATTTACCTTCTTTCATTGAGTGATCCTCGTGAATTTTTAGGACTCGCATAAAAGCGAACGACTGACAGCAGCCATCTGCATGTTGAGCAGCACACAATTTTTCTCCAGCTCTGGACATTTTGTTTATAGTACTGATTTGTGTGCATGTGTTAATGCGTGTGTTTGCATGCATCTGTGGCCAGACACAGAAATGACTCCCATTGTGTACATCTGTCACACACATACTGCAACAACACTGCTGGGCAACAACTCTTGTCATTAAGAGGTGCAAACAACCATTCTGCGTTCAAACTATGCTCTAATGAGAAAGGTTTGTTTCAGGCTTTTTTCCACTTTGAAGCTCTGAAACAAAAATCTTTAAGAAAAACCTTTTCAAGCTTTTTTCTTCTAAGAGTACTCAAAGTATCCAAATATCCCCTACCTTATTTTGCTTTTATTAAAAACATTTTTTTATTTCTTACTGTGCTCTTCTAGCCTCCCATTCTGTCTCTCACATTTTCTTTTACCTTTTTCCTGATGATTTAAGTGGGGTATTTCTTTGTATGTCAGATCTACTTCCAATTTCTGATACTTTTAGTACATTTTCACTGTGGAGGGAAAAACAGTCTATTGGATTCCTCTTTTGTTGCTTCCCATCTATATTCCCACTTACAGCAACACCCACCGGTCAGATTCTCCTCTACCCTAAGCAGCATGAATGACACACAGGGTTTGGTCAGTGATACTTTTCTTGTCAATTCACCAAGGAGGGACCATAGCTGAAGGTTCTTTGCTTTAACTATAACTTTTTTCTTTTTTTTTTTGAGGTGTTTAAAAAACATGTAGATGTGGCACTTTGGAATATGGTTTAGTAGGCTTGGTGGTGTTGGGTGGATGGTGGGACTTGATAATCTCAGAGGTCTTTTCCAACCCGTGATTCTATGATTCTATGCTATTCCTAACCCTATGGCTTTGATGGGAACCTATCATATGCCCACACAGAAATGTACTACATTGCTGTTTAAAATCACCCATTCCCTTTTCTAACACAAATTTACAGCTGGTAACTCTAAAATTTCACTTCTTTTTTTTTTGAAAGTAAGTGCAACATTGCAACCTGTATCTCACATAGTTCCACTTACAGGAAAACACGAAATCCCCATGTTCTACACCTTCAGTATCCAACACATTTGAATTAAGATAGCTTGAAAAAGAACATAACGCCCATGATGCCCCTTACTCACTATCACCAGTGCTGTCTGCAGTTGAATTGACTGAGTTTGGAGACTGTGCGTGGGTTTCAGATGCCTAAGCTTCTTATTTTGGATGGAAAATTTGTCTCTAGCTATTGTTCCAGAAAGGATAGGTCCCATGTCCTATCTGCCAGACCCACACAAATACCTTGAACACTATAGGCTGTCTGAAATAATCCTTTATATTAACAGCCAGGTAAATGAACAGCCAAACAATGGCAGACAGTCAAATCAAATTGCTCTGTTTTTTGAAGCAGTTCCCAGGCTTCTGCTCATTTACCAAGGGTCAGCTGGTTGGATAGGGTACACCACTTTTCAGAGGCACTCCTACACCCAGCTTCTAAATGAAGAGGTGAAATGAGCTGATGAATAACTCAGGAGGGAATGAGGTCCAGCTGGGAGACAACCTTCACTTCCCAGAATTCTTCTCCATCTTCTCTCCTTCAGAGAACCAATGGGGTCTCTATAAAGACCATGAATACCTGCAGAGGGTTCCCTGGAATGAAGACCCCTGTGCCTGCACTCTGTCTGCAGGACTCCCCTTTGGAGGCTCAGAGCCCTTGTGCTTGTTTTCCTTTGAAAACTAACTCCACTTCAGATGAAACATGCAGGGTTCATAAAATAACATTCAGTGATTGGGACTGAACTGTGCAACAGGTAAAAAAATAACTTGTTTGAAAGTAGAAGATTTAAAAGACCAATAGCAGTATATTTAAATTATTTCTTTCCCAAAAAAAGTACTGCAAGCAGAAACACTCAAAAGTACTGAAAAATAGATGAATCTGTGTAACTCCTTAATTATTGAATTCATTTTTAATAATTAACTAAGCTCCGATTAGGAAAAAAACACATCTTGATATCTAAAGCAGAAGTGCCTTTACATTAAAGGGACAGGACAGAGCCTTTAGACTCCAAACACTATTGCAGGCAAAGAAAGAACTGAACACTTTACTGAAGGACTTGACAGAATCTTCCTTAAATACTAAGCAGAGCAGAATCATGTTATCAAATGGCAACCCAGAAATGCAAGGGACTTGAAAACAAATTCCAAAGTGAATTATTCAGAAATCATATCTGAACCTCTCGGCACCAGGACCCTGGTTTATGCTTCCTGTTGGAAGCATGATGTGAACATGTAGCCTTGTATAGACATGGCAAAATTATTAAGAGCAAGGAAATGATGATGTGTGCAATGCCACTCTCTTTTCTATGTCAAGTAGAAAAGAAGAAAAACTGTATAAACTTAATTTCTTACAGCCCCTACTATAAAAGAGTTTCTAAATCCATGTAGGATGCTATATGACTTCACTAACTGATTTCACCTAGTCCTAAGTGGTTCATCCAGAGATGAGATTTTGACCTTTACAGGAATGCCTCAGAATCACATCAAAATTCAGCAAACTCAGCAAGGTATGTTAGGGCAGACTTCTCTCCAGAGTTACAAACAAGTCTGTCTACAGTAGGCAAAGTGCTTAAGTACAGACTTAACATCGGAGCAACCCAAATGAGTGAGTTATTTAACTGACTTGCTTCAATTTGGCATAGCCATACACACTAAATTACTATTTTTAACAGTGTTTCCAAAAAAAAAATCTGAGCAATCTGATGCTTTTACACCTGTAGATTGTACTGGGTGTTGTAGGTTTAGATAAATTAGGTCATTATTTACATTCCTCCAATAACAAAACACATGAATGCTTCCAGGTGTACATTGAGTGCCTCCATGGGTGTCAAAAATTTAAAATGGGTATTGGAGAGCTATCTCTGATCAGCCAGCTCTGAAAGCAGAAACTTTGGAAACACTGAGAAAATAGTGACTATATTGTAGGGAGAGGCATCTGTAAGCTAGTTAATTGGGAGAAAACTCCTTAAATCAATGTGAAAAATAGGCTCCTAGGGAGCCTACACACTTCAGTCACCTTCTGGAGGAGTTTATCTGTCCCATGAAAGGCACAGGACAGTTGCCTCTTAACTCAGGCAAGAGGATTGCCCCAAAGTGGTTCAGAAAATCTTTAGTGGCCAAGGAGCCTTGGAAACTCCATCTGTCCTGACTGGTGGCTGCCTCCACAAAGCTACCAGTTTCCTCAGGTCTCAATGGGTGCACAGACCTGTGCTCCCCTGATCACTGCTTCCGTCCTCTCATTTTTAACCCTGAGCACATGTCCAGAGCAGAAAAGGAGAGAGGGAGAGACAAAAAAGCAGTAGTATTGATCTCAGCTGAGAAAGGCTGCTCTTAATCCCACTCCTCGTCCTGGTGGGAAATTTTGCTTCAGACAAAATAAGATCTTTAAAGTCTCTGTTTGTCAGACTGGACAGTTATGAAGTGTGGAAGCATTCATTTTACCAATTCCTTACACATTTATGAAAAAAATCAACTCCTGCCCATTGCCTTAAAACATCTTCCATCTTCTACCAGAAGAGACACTTGGATTGACACTGGTCACCAAAGGATGTGCATAGTTTGTCATCTATTATTTGTATTAAAGTAAGGCCTACCACACTAGATACTCCACACACACAGACAGCTAGGGCCAGACGTAATGGGAGTCTCTCCACTGGATATAGACAAGTCCTACCACTGCACTCACTGATCTGAGGAGCCCATACTGGGTGCTTCACTTCATGAAAGCATGGGTGAGGACTCCACAAGACAAAGTTACTAATCTCATTGTACACAAAGAAAGGTGGGGAGGAGATGCAGAAGGGCTAAGAGGATTGTTTAGGGTTATTCAAGTATCTGGGATAAAGCTGGAAAGCGCATTTCCTCTGAGCCAGCCCAGTTTCTCAAAAACCAAGCTTCCCATTCCAGCTGAGAATGACCTAACACATCTGAAAACCAACACAGACTCCTGTTAGCGTTTTCAGTTACTACTCACTCTTCAGATAGTACCTCCAGAGGCAGGTGGCTGAATTGCATCAACATGAATGTCTCACACCATTTTACAAGAGGGGAAATTGAATCAGTTCAAACAAATAAACTGAAAAGTGACTAGCTTGCCCTGGTCTCAGAAGCAGATCAAAATGAAAAAAAGGAGGTCAGAGACCCTAAGTCACCCCCAGCTGTCTGCCAGGACGCCATGAGATGTTGATGCTGTTATTACCTTGTGTTACTTACCTCCCATTCTCTGGGAGACCACTTTCCAGATAACAACTCTCCTTTGAACTGAGAGTGTCCCCTTAAATTCCAGCCCTTTTTCAGTCTCCAGCAGCCACTGCCTGCACACTTCTCTTCCTGTTGATCCACCACTTCTTTCTCTTCAGCTTCTTATAGCTCTTGTCCTTCACCTCTCCTAATCTCTCCTAGAGGATGATTTCAGCCAATGCATAAATCTCACAGCCTTGCCCATTCTCATCGTTCCTTCAAATCTGTTCCCTTCCTCCTTTCTGTATCTCAGTCTGATGACACATCTCCCAGACTACTGTATCTCTTCCTCTCATCGCTTCTGGAATGTATGGGGCGTGGGCAGAGAAAAATGACTCATCATCTGGTTCTCCATTTGATTTGTGAAGGCTTGTGGCTTGACCAGGCAACCTTAGGCAGTGTGATTTTTTCAGCCTGCTTTGCCCAAGCGCTCAATTAATCTATCCACAGATTCAGCCTTCATGTCTCTTTTGATGCTTCCAGGTCTTCCTGTCAGGTTCTGCTGCATAGGTCCTACTGCATGGTCTGTTGTCTCCGGTCTTCCCTCGATCCGTATTTTTTCTGTCTACTGTTTTCCTGCTGGAAAACTTTCCTTTGGACTCCTGACTTCTCCTCTTCAGCATCAGACAAGGCCACTGATACCTCTTCTTTCTTCCAGCCACTTTGGGTGCTGTGTTCCAAGACTAACGTTCAGTCATCTGGTTATACTCAACTTCAAATTTCTCCCTTTGACTTTCTCAATTTCTACCTCTGCTTCTCCTCCTTTTCTCCAACTGTCTTTCCAACCCACAGGCTGTCTTGGAGTCAGTCTGTGTTTGAACAAAATGTGTGCTCTCCTCTCCTAAGCATTTGTGGTCACCAGCTTCTCGCACATTCGCAACACATCAATCCAGTGGCGACATATTTGGAGAGAGTCTTTAGGTCTTCTCATTCTCCAACTCAGCTTCTTCCATAAGGCTGTCCTGTGGTACTGTTGGTATTTTCCCAGCATTTTCAGAGTTACTGGCTACAATCTTTCAACTTTGTTTGTTTCCAGACCTGTTTCAAGATACAACTGTCCTTCCCTGGAGTTTATTAAGCACAGTCACTCTTCTGTGTCTGATATATCCTCTTGCAATCTGCATCCACAGACTACACATTTGTGTTCTTACTGCAGTAGCAACCTGAAGGTGTTTGAAACCTCAGATCTCACTGCGTAATGATTTCTCTAACCACCAGTTCACTCTCAAGGGAATTCTTGCCTTTCATGCATTTCTGTTCAGCTAGATGAATTCCACCTTAAACCTATGGCATGCTCCAGATCTAATAATTTGGGTGACTAGAGGACATGTTGCTTAGACAAAAAACAGAATCCCCTGACCTGAAAACGAGACTTTTTGGAGCACATATTGTCATCTAACTTTATATAACCAGGGAACATCCTAACCAAGCCTGACAGCAACCCATGTGAGGTACATTCAGAGTCAGGCAGAGCTGGAGAGTCTGGGTTGTGCATGGCAGTATTGGTAGAAACTGGACTCCATAAATGGCTTTTAGGAGGACTGGTTCTAGCCTGGTTCTAGCCCTAAGCCTGCCATGGGAGTGTTGGTCTTTCTCTCAGAAGTTGTTTAAATGTTTTAAACAATCTTCCTCTTCTGGCACGGGACAGCAGGCTTTGAACCCTTTTGCTCTGACTACACAGGGCCAGGATCCTGCTGCATTTCATCTTCTCTTCAATCTACTACAAATTAATTAACTCAGGTAATGAACACACAGTTTTTTTGTAGTGTTGACAAACTATAAAGCTCTTTTACACCTTTAGACAGTTTATTGGTGCTTTAAAGTTGAGGCAATGAGATCCCTTTATAATGTAAAAGGAATTTACAAGAACTGCATGGCGCAGACATACGATCTATTCACCATGACCATACAACTTATACTGCAGATAATCTGTCAATATGATGCAGCTACTTTGTAAATCTTTAGTGTAAATGAGCATAAGATCTTTCAGTTCCCATGAACTGAGCAGAAAGAAAAAAGCAGTTTGCATTTCCAAAAAAGAAAATCATTTTGCAAGAGACAGAGTTGAAAATATAATTCAATGGATTATAGCTATGATTAAAAAAAAAAAACAACAAGGAAAAAAACCCCACATCACCAGTATCAAAGTGCATGGTAATAAAACACAAAACAATTTAATGCGGCATTTCAGGTGTCAGACTGCCCAAGGAATCTAGCTTCCTCTACACTGTCATAATCCCTTCTTACTCCCTTTTTCCTATCCAAACTGCACTGCCTATAAAGACTTAGCTCAGCTATTGCTAAGATTTCCATATGTCAAAGTGATAAATGACAGTATACCCACTGGAAATGGGTGCTTCAGAAAAGACATTTTTAAAAATATATTTTTAGATCCAAGATAGAGACTTTTTGCTGCTGCTTCAGTAAATAAAATGAACCAAAAATAATTCCTTGAGTGGAAAAGAATAGAAAATCTTTTCCAGAAAGCCCCTTTATGTCAAGACAGCACACAGCTGTGCTCTTACAGCTCTCTATGATTAGATTGACCTTAAAGTCCCAGATCCTTAATTAAGGACCTGGAGAAATTCCTTAATTAAGGACTTGGACAAATTCTTTCATGAACTTGGATCCGATAAAGACTTTTATTAAAAAATGAACCAGCTGCCTCAACTCTCGCAACGACTAGTCCAGTAGCTGGCCGTAAAGTGTAGGGAATCAGAAAAGGAAGAATGAGAGCTTCTTCTCTCTGTTTTCATATGTGTTTGAAAACATCCACCTGAAAGGTGAGCCCTCAGCCTTCTGGACTTGAAGGTTTCCAGCTTGCTTTTGCTCTCAGTTAATTCCAGTCCTAGTATAATCACTCAGCATTTGCACAACATTTCTGGCTTGTTTTGCAATGAGAGGAGTCTGCTTGTTTCCAGCTACCCATCTTTGAAAGACGGGGATGTCTCTACTGTGAAAGTGAGAGATGTCTTTCCACCCCCGTACAGTCCTGCAGGACAAACTGGTGCATGTGGGCAGCTCCTGAGGAGATGCAGACGGCTTGCCTGCTACTTCCCAACACAGCCAGTGCAGAAAGCTTTTCATTCACACCCCAAAGTACAATAGGAGGTCCTTTCTAATTTATAACTGCTCATTAATCCTTGGGACACCCAGGAGTTTATCAACTTTTTGAATGCTGTGCAGGCAACTTGCTGCAGCATCGGTGCCGGGCACTCAGGATCACCCTGAGTGTTTTAGATTGGATTTCAGCATGGGCTCAACCCATAGCTCGTCTGATGTCCCCATTGTGTAGGATGAAACCTGGCATCATGCACAAGCTTTATGCAAGTGACGGGCAGAGAGAGACAGGAAATTTGGACCTACTTGGCCCCTCACGTGGACCTCGTTAGGTCCCTATGCACAAAGCCATCATGTGCCATTTTCCTTGTGACACTATCATGTGCTGGGGTCTCAGCAGAGGTCCTTCATGGAGAGGCTCTAACGGTCTATACCACCAGGGCAGGGGACTGGTGTGCTGCTCCAGGCTGAGGTTGCAACACGAGAACGTGCAACATTTTCTAGCAGGTATTTTCTGTCTGAGCACTGTGAATGCATAGAGATGAGTCATGGCTCAGCTTTTTAACATTAGCTTTAAACCTTCTTGGTGACCAAGGCCCAATGCAGACACAGCTTCAGCATCTCTCTGGCTTCTTTCTCCTTTCATGTAAAGTAAGGGTGATGCTTCCCCACTAGAAGTGGGTTCTGGAGGGTGAAATACAAGTCTACGGCTAGCTAGATGTGGTTTCAGTCCCAATACAAATGAAGCCAAACCTTAAAAATGTTCCATAGAACAAAAATTCCACTAAAAGTTATTTTTGGAGCCGTTACGTCTTTTTCTTCTTTGTACTAACGTCACTTTAGAGGTTCAGGGGTTTTGATTTTTATTCTGTAAAAAAGTTGCATTTCACTAGTGTAAGAACTGTTGATAATAATAAAACTAATACTATGAAAGTCCAGATGAAATCAAAATTATAGAATTAAACACCTTTTCCTTTTCCCAGTGGGGAAAAAAATTCTGACTGCATCTGAATGAGAGGACGAATTGAATCATTTTGATTTTCTCCAGCACAAAATATCCGTGAAAGTGACCTAGTCCTGCTGAATGTTTCCCTTTCACGAAACTACAGTTTTCAGCTTAAAGCTTTTCCACCTGTACATTTTTGAACAGCACCCTCAAGAAGGCAGGCAGTATCCTACTGAATATGGGAAGGGCCGTGTGATCAAACAGGTCTATGGGAACTCTTGTTGTTGTTCTTTCCTGCTACATTACACTGCAGAAAAAGTACCTTCCCTGTGTGCTTTCCCATAAATGTAAACATTTCCATATATTTCCTTTAATCAGAGGCTACCCGGTCACTTTGTCAAGTTACATCAGTCTAGAAAGGAAGGGGAAAGATTATCCCAGCTCCTTCATCTTTCTTGATCCCATTAGCTTTCTTGGCTGCCAATAAAGCTAATGGGATCCTGGGATGCATTAGGAGGAGTGTGGCCAGTAGGTAGAGGGAGGTTCTCCTCCCCCTCTACACTGCCCTGGTGAGGCCTCATCTGGAGTACTCTGTCCATTTCTGGGCTCCCCAGTTCAAGAAAGATGAGGAGCTACTGGAGAGAGTCCAGCAGAGGGCTACAAGGATGATGAGGGGACTGGAGCATCTCTCCTATGAGGAAAGGCTGAGGGAGCTGGACTCGTTCAGCCTGAAGAAGAGAAGGCTGAGAGGGGACCTAATAAATGCTTATAAATATCTGAAAGGTGGGTGTCAGGAGGATGGGGCCAAGCTCTTTTCAGTGGTGCCCAGCAACAGGACAAGGGGCAATGGGCACAAACTGAAGCACAGGAAGTTCCGTCTGAACATGAGGAAGAACTTACCTCTGAGGGTGATGGAGCACTGGAACAGGCTGCCCAGGGAGGTTGTGGATTCTCCTTCTCTGGAGATATTCAAGACCCGCCTGGACACGGTCCTGTGCAGCCTGCTCTGGGTGACCCTGCTTTGGCAGGGAGGTTGGACTAGATGACCCACAGAGGTCCCTTCCAACCCCAAGCTTTCTGTGATTCTGTGATTCTGTGATTGAATGCCTTTGCATAAACCAGTGAGCCTGACACAAAACCCATGCTCCACGTCTGCAAATAGCACACAACCAAAGGTGCCACACAGGAAAAACTCTTTAAACTGACACCAGGAACAAGCAGCTTCAAACGCAACAGCCAACTACCGTGCAATCCCACCGTGAGGTGCGCACAGCTGTTAACATTTCACGTTATTGCCAGTTAATCTCCCGCGCTGCTGCTGAACAAGACGGGGAATAGCTGCCCACAGGAGTGGGTATGTGGGGCGGCATGGCCATTTAAATGCTGAGAGCTGTTCGCTACATCCCCAGCATGCGACGAAAGAGAATTAGGCACAGAAAAAGGGAAGATGAGCCCAAATGGAGGGTCCCTGCCTAGCTCAACCCGCAGCCCTGTGAAAACCTAGAACTGGGTCCAGGCTGTTCAGCTTGCCAAATTTTGCAGGCTTTCTTCCATCTGGGATGGAAATTCACCCTGATTTTGTTGTTGGTTGCTTCTCTTCCTCCAGCCAATCTCCTGGCTGTACTAGGGGCCGTAATCAAAAGGCTATTTCAATGTCATGTTCAAAGGTTTAGAACAGGTGAGGGTTTCATCCCACAAAAAAGCCTCCACATTTGTAGCAACCCACAGACCTCCCCCCGACAAGAAACACGAGCTGATATATTAGCTATATGTATTATAATTTTATGTATAATATATACTCTCTATATATTATATACATATTAGCACCTGTCTCTCAGTCTCCTTTACATCATACGTTTTCCTCATTAAGACCAGCACCAAAATACGAAGCAACTAATTTAGGTTTAAATCAAAGATGATAAATATATTTCTGTTAGAAAGAAGGGCGAGCTCTGAAAGACACAGCAGCCTTTGCTGAACCCGGCTCTCCGAGTATTTTCCGCCCATCTGCTAGGTCTTTAAAATCTAATGGTCATCTTACATTTGTGAAGGAGAAAGTGAAGGAACAAGTCATTGTACATTAGTTACTCCATGGGAAGTGCCTAAGCGCAGTTTCTTACCCCCAGTGAAAGCAAGGGGATTCAAGGCAGCTTAGCCTTCTGTTCAAGAGCCATCTGCTTTAATGCATCATGTTAAAGTCAAGGTCTTGAAAGGAAAAATGCTGTCAGAGAAGGCAAAAATCCTCCTGCAACCACCACACAGAATAACTAGCATCTGAGGAAAATCAACCTATGGCAGTGATACCAAAAAGGGAAAAAGAATCTGAACTCATGGTGTAACAGGGGTGTGCAAGTCAATGGCTTCAGTTAGTCACAAATAACACGTATGGAATGGACAAACATTTCAGTAAGGTAGAAAAGCATTTATTATCTCTAGCAGATCTCCGCACCCTACCTTGAATCCCCCTGCTACATATTTTTTTCCTTTTTTTTTTTCCTGGGAAGATTTTCTTTTTAATATGTGAGTAAAGCAGAACAAATTCTAGTATGTTGTCTGTGATCTCTTATTCTCAAACTCAGCACAAATACATAATGCTGCTTAACGGAGGATAAGCAAGAAGCATTTGATTAAATGTTTGATCTCTTGAGGAATGCACAGGCTCTGTGGAGCACAGTGCACAGCTCACAAATAATTTTGTGGTTTATCATTGATTAAAAGTGATTAAAATTAATAATTTGTTCAACTGATAAAAAATACTTTTTTCCCTGAGCTAAGGCTGAAAATGTATAAGGTTGTTCTGGTTGCAGGGAATTCTGGGATATAAGAAGTGCAAAATTGCCTCTATAATGTCATTTTCTACTGTCAGCATATGTTGCAAGTGCAGGGACATTCTTTGTAGCAGGACTATCCTTGACTTTAGAGGACTGAAATGACCACTGACACTTCTGGGTTTTTTATATTGATTTTAAATAGGTATAATATTAAACCAAAACTCTCTGGACATTGGTTTTTCTTTACCACACAGCTCTCACAGTCTGGACAAAGTGACTGTAGCATGGTATTAAATCTGAAGTGCAGAATCTTCCATGCAGTTGGAGACATATACGTTATTAGTCAAAATGCAGGTAACAGGCTCATATGCTCATGCCCTCTGTCATCACATTGTTGCTGCTGACAAAGTTTCAGCTAAATACAGCAGAACTGCTGGACTTTCTTTAGGAAGAGGCACTGTCTGCTTCCAGGGGACACACAGTGGGATAAAGACGTCGTCTACACAGGACTACTAAACAATGGAACAGAAAGGAAAAGGACTTTAAAACTTTTCCATCCGTGGTGATAAGAGCATTGGGAAAACAAAATCAGGCTGCCACAGAGAAAGCGTAGGTGTCCTTGACTACTGATGCAGCCTGTCCATTTTACAGAATCATAGAATGATAGAATGATTAAGGTTGGAAAAGACCTCTCAGATCATCAAGTCCAACCATCAACCCAACACCACCATGCCTACTAAACCATGTCCTGAAGTGCCACATCTACAAGTTTTTTGAACTCCTCCAGGGATGGGGACTCCACCACTCCCTGGGCAGCCTGGTCCAATGCCTGACCACTCTTTCAGTAAAGAAACTTTTCCTAATATCCAGTTTTCCCTGGGAAGGACAAAGGCACAAGAACAGCCAAGGCCACCATGTTAAACTTCTCTCCTGCAGCTTGTCAGGAGAGTTTCTCAGGGAATAAAGTACGAATGGAGCTGGAGACAGTGATAAATTTCCCTTCTGAACAATCAATAAAATTCTCTCAGCCCCGCTCAGGCCCCTACTGTGGATGTAAGGGCCATAATTACATTGTCAAAAAGTCAAGTTGCCCTGGCTGACTGAAACCCCCTTTAAAACTGACATGTGATTGACAGGCAGTTTATGGGTGGCACGCTCTGACTGGCAGGGGAGTTGGCTAAAGCCAAAGGCAACAGTGAAATTTCCCAGTCTGCTACAACCACCGGAGCAAAGGACTGCCACTCACGAGGGAATTGTGGGAAACCCTTAGTCATATTAACATATCAAAGTGAGGAGTTGACAGCGCTTACTGAACAATCTGAACTCAGCCATGGCTGCAGAGCATCCCCCAAACTTCCCAGTCTGAAAGCGAAAAGAAATTAAAATGCACTCAGTCCTGTCTTCACTACGACAGCTAAGAATTTGGAAGCCTGCTTATTTAATGATTTTGATCTGAGATAACATATATATGTGTGTATTTGTTTGTATCTCACAAATACATATTGCCGAGCATGTCAGCCTCTTTCATATATATATGAAAGAGGCTGTCATGCTCAGCAATTTGTTCTATACCACAGGCCAGACTGGTACTAAATTGGAGACAGAACAGCATATTTCTGTTTCATGTAAGCGATACGAACCCAGCAAAAGAACACACTCCTTTTGGTCTTATTTTTTAGTGGGCTTCTACTGCTTCAACGCTAAATTGTGGATTACGTGGTTTGAAGGAAACTTAATTACAGCCATGCACCAGGATTGAATGTTGTGCAGAGCTTAAAAGTGACTTCACATCTAGTCTGGATTTCTTGAACAAGTAATTGATAAGAATTCTTGAAGAAGAGTTGATAAGAAATTGAAACCAAGAGATGTTTCCAACAGTGGGCCAAGCCACCTTTGGCTCCACGTATCTACATCTAGATAATGCTTGGGTTGCACGCACAGACCTCACCTTCTTGATTTCCTCACGAATGAAGAATCACTGAGTGAGATAGGAATTGTGGCATTGGGTAAAATGTGTGAAATGTCAGTGAGAAATGCCTTGAGCATACTGACATGGATCCCTGGGTTCACTTCCCTCCATCATATCATCAAGGTAATGTGTAAGAAGTACTTCCACCCTATTTGTTCCTGTAACTTCGTGGGTTGTCTGTGGGGATGGAGTCAACAAACTAGTGATGATACTGGCTCAGAGGGGAAGCAAGAAGCAGCACAGGAGGCACAGCTGCAAGGAAATGCTGCTGGTTTTTCCTACATTCCTAGAAAACATAGCAGCACAAAGAAGGCAAGGCTCTTGTTACAAAGGTGTGAGAATTTAAGGACAAAATCCTGACGTACAAGGATCAAACTGAGAATGGAAGGATACTTCAAAGTTGCAGAAGGAGATACAGAAAGCGAAACAGCAAAAGCTGTTATCAGGCAAATTCAAATCAGACATTTTAATACTTTTCTTAAAAAAGAAAAAAAATAAAAACATGGATGATTAACCAAATTAATCCCCTGGAACAAGCTTCTACAGAAAATGCTGGCTTCTGTTTCCCTTGATGTCCTCAAAGACCAAGACTTTCTGGAAGGCATGCTTTAATCTAATGCGAGTTACTGAGCTCAAGGCTGGGATAACTGTGTGAAATTCAATGGCCAGTAACGGACAGTCAATTCAGCCCAGATGATCTAATAGCAGTTCTTCACAGAGCCCCTCTAGGAAATGGGATAGAAACGCTCTGCCCTTCTGCAAAGCCAGTTTACTGAAATTATTAAAGCCGTTTGCAAGCTCTAAATAATTTAGCTGGGTCTCAGCAAAGCAGTCAAGAGCTCCTGAGATGGCTTTTGGGAGTAGTGCAGCCCACCTGCCTCGCCACTGCCAGGAGCACCTCTCCAGCCTCTGCTGATCTCTCCTGATTCAGAAAAGCATCTGTTCACCGTCTCCTCTCCAACAACCGACCTCACCTGACCTTGCTCAGCTCCTGTGAACTGACAAGATTACCATGCAGCGGTACAGCTCGCTCCCTGTCTGTGCTCGGATTGTACCCCTCGGTGTCTGACATCATCTTTGACTGAGAGCCACACGCGTCAGTGATGCTCAGATAGCAACACTTCTGCCTGTAGGCCAGGAGGGTATAAGTTCAAGCCCTGCTGGAGGATACAAACGCCTACCAATATGAAGGCTGACAAGCAAGGACGTAACAGAGGGAGATGCATTCAGATACATAGGGGTTTTCTTTTTTCTGCTCTCTGACACATACTGCCTTTAAAAACAGCCCGTTAGTTAAGAGCTTGACATGCGTGCATTGCTCTAATACTCTGATTCATGCTGAGTTTGGACCTGAATTCCATATGTAATCCACCACACTAAGAAATGGCCATTCTATATCTGTATTTCATAGCCCTCCAAAAAAACCTCCGTATCTAAATTCTTTTACCACACAGCATCTGAAAACCTGTACCCAATTTCTCTCCTCTAGGTTCCTTGTCTCTTCCACTTGGTAGGAACATGGAGCTCTGGCACTGCAGGGTTTGCTTTGAGAGAGAAGTCCAGTGACTAGAGTAGAGGACTAGGCATCTAGGAGTGAAATTATTGGCATTGCCACAGTTTTTCTGTATAGTCCTGGGCTTGTCATTTATGACAACAACCTGTTCTAAGCAGATGTAGCTATGTGGACCACCAGGAAAACCGAGGTGCCAGCTGTGCTCCTAATGCTAGAGGCAGACCACCAGCATTGGGATGCCAGCACAGCACAGAGCGATGGAAGAGAAGGGGAAAACGCATTTGCAGGAGAGCTTCATTGCTGTTTTAAAGAGAAGTATCATCCCCACTCCAGCTGACACAGGTTGCTAACTGCAGTGCACTTGGCATTGGCCTCACCATGGGACCCACTTGGAAGACTGCCATTTCTTTGAAATCCCAAAACCTGTACACTCTTTTGAGAGGAAACTTCCCTATTGTTATGGAGAGAGACAAGTGGAGAAGGATGCCCCTTTCTAGTAGCAGAGCAAACCCATATGATACACAACAGACTTCTGAGGTCCCATTTCCCAGAGACGGTGATTTTCAGTTGTGGACAGACATGCACAAATTCAACCATCCTCTAGGCACGTAAATAAGAGCCAGGGTTTCATAACTACTTGATACCATCTATCTTCTTCTTAGGGTCCAGATTTTCAAAATTACTCCACTCCTAGTATGGGAGCTTTTATGGAGATACAGGACCAAACTTTGGTGCATGAGATACTGTAGAAACAGTATCCACAAATCGTGATTTCAGCAAATACTTAACTGTAACTAGAAATCCAAGTTCATGATCAAAGTTGGGTTTTGTGGGGTTTTTTTCCTTCAGAATATTTATTTTTTTGTGCTCTGCTTTTGAAGAGAAGAAAAATTATACTCACCATGAATGGAAAGAGTCCCATTCCTCACTGCCAGGAACTTGACCCCATATGGAAATAACTGTGGAGAATGGAGGCTTCCATAGAGATAGATGTGTGCTTTGTGATGAAAGGGGGCCTCCGGGGATCCCACTTGGAGCTCTCCTCCATCAGATATCAGAATGTAATGAGCATGCAGTTCCACAGGTCCTGGACCAGTGAACAAGAGTTTGCCACCTGAACACAACAGAAGAACGTAATGCAATCGTAGATCTAATAGTCAGTCATTATCTCACAGTCAAAGGAGCTGTAAGACATGGGTCAACTAATGGTACTGCAAAAAAAAAACAAAATTAAGGGTAAAACAAAATTGCTTCCTGCAAAAATTCCACCTTGTTCTGTACTTCTCCCCGTGGATTTATAAACTCTTTGCAGACCTTCTTAATTCAGTCAGTTTTTCAATTCTCCCACAGGCTGCCTTTCCAGACTTGAGCAAGACCTTTCAGCCTGAGTAGACATCTAAGTCTCTGCAATTCCAATGCAAGGGAGTTATTTGGAAAATCCCATTCTTACCCTACTCACTCCTTAAATGTTAAAAAGGCATAGTACTACTTAATTTGCATGTTACTTTTCAGATTACAAACTACTTGTGACAAGAAGAGGAGAAAACATCTTTAGAAAGTAAGAACTGGCAACTTGTTTAGATCCACGGTTGATTTAATCTTGCATATTCTTCCAGTTGCTGTGCAAAACCAGATGCTTCAAAACACAGTATAAGACACTTCTCCCTGTTAGCTGGATCGCCATCCTGTTAAAGCCTCATTTTAATCCCTATTTAGAAGTTAGCTTCGCCTGAAAGCATCAGGTTTCATCTCCCTGCCAACATTTTCCTTTTACCATCTATTAGTATAACTGGATAAGTTTTGTCAGTAATATAGATCTGATCCTTCAAATCTTTCTAATACTTAGTCTCATTGACTTCTTGCAGCAATGAATTCTGTGGTCTAAGTACATAGCGCAATAAAAGGCATTTCCATCCGTTGGTTTTGACTCAGTCTCTTCAGTTCTGTCAAATGCCTCCTTTGTTCCTGCCTTGTGTGAGCTGAGGATCCCATTCTGTCATCTCAGGATGATTTACTCTTTTACCTCCTTTCATATTCACTCTCTTATGAAGGACACTGTTCCTATCTTTACAATATATTTTAGCAGAGTGGTCTCTCAGACATCTAATCATTTTGTAGATGGGATACGCCTTCCAAGGTCAAGCCATGTTTCCCAGGAGCTAGCAGGGGATACCTCAAAGGCTGGCAACCTCAGAACTCCTTTACAAAAGCTCTATCACCCTCCCAACATTTCCCTTTAAATGAAAAAGCTAATAACTATGCTATCTCGTGCCATGACCAGCTTTCTACTGGAGTTAGTAGTTTTTAATGGTGACCTTTATACCCACCAAAAATTTAGCTCTGCTTCCTCACCAGATACTACCTATCCTTATCATGAAAGTTTAGGCAGATCAGCTCCTCTGCTTTAATTTCAATATCGAGACCAAAAAGGAGAGAAGAATTTTTAAAATAAAAAGCAGATTAAAAGCTACCTTTATCATCCTCACCTTTAATCAGGTCCTGCTGCTCTCATTGGTAAGGGTGATGTATAGCACTTTGGTGCCTTTCCCACCCAGTTGCATTTACTCCTGCTGAACACATTTTGCTTATACTGATCTCCTTATTTATTCTTGCATTGAGGGACTTTCATTGTTTCATTGACTTCATAGTCTTAGAACAAAGTCTTAGTCTTAGTTCTAATTTCTTAGACTTATAACAAAGCTAGTACTTGAAGGAGGACTAACAATCAAATATTTTCTTTGCAGATGTCAGTAGATTCCAGATAAGTTTTTACAGAATATGCTTAAGAGACGAAAGAGATCAGTTTCACATTTTCTTGCTTACAACCACTGCAAACCATGGGATTGCTCCCACAAATACCAGCTCCTCTATGTTTAAATTGTCTTGTTCCCTAGACATACTTATCTACATATAAATGTATTTCTGCTAAGCTTCCTATATAGCATTTTTACAAATAATACTGAATACACTGTAATAAAACAACATTAATTTCAGGTTGTTTCGTGCAAAACAACAGAAGATATCTGACTCTTTTTCTGAAATACATCTGAGCCTTCTAGAAAAATTAAATGCTTTTAATATAAAACATGCTATGCTGAAATTGGGATAATCATAGAATCATAGAATCTTAGGTTGAAAAAGACCTTTAAGATCATCAAGTCCACCCAACATCACCATGCCTGCTAAGCCATGTCCTGAAGTGCCACATCTACAAGTTTTTTCATTTGCAAACTGAAGGGACCATTATATAGTATTGCCTGATGGTCTATGCACATCATGCTATTGAAAAACTGGAATAAGTCATCTGTGTTTGCTACATAACCTCCAGAAAGACAGACTATCAATTAAGTGACTTGCGGACAACACTCTACCATTCTTCACGATCACCTTTTCCAACAGCTAATCTCTCTTACTGTGCAGTTTCTGCTTAATTTCTAGTCATAGCTTTCAAGCATGAGTTTTCAGACAGTGGTTCTCGTTGTACCCTCCTGCATTGCACTGCAGAGAGGTGTAGAAAACAGCATTTTCCATGAAAGTACTTCCAGGTAAATTCATATCTCAGGCCTCATTCAAACTGGTTGATAAGCTTTTTAAGTCTCTCCCTGTAAGGAATCTTCTCCATTCATGGAGCAGTGCATTCCCTCCCACAACCCAGTGCTCCTTCTGAAATTGGAAAGCCAGACCTCCTAATTCTTCTGATCATTTATCATGCTTAATGCTGCCTACAGAGGCAAAACTAGCTTATCCCCGCACTCTGCCTCTTGCTTTTCACAGTACAAATCAGTATTTCCTCCTTTTGCCTCTTCATTACACTGGGAGATCAGGTGGGCATCCTTGGCCCACACTGACTTCTGGTCCTTTTTATGATCATGGCTTTATCTGACAAACTCCCTTATTGTGTAACCAAAGCTTTCATTCCTAACTGCTCCCTGTCCAGCTCTCTTCTCAGCTGCGTTAATCTGCATTTGGTTTTAACAGCATTCACAAAATGTGGTCAGTAATGGTTCTCCATTTGCTTTTAGATCATTAGTGATGTGCAGTGGTATCCAAGTAGGCACAAAAATGGTTTTCCACTAACAAATTACTTTTTGAGTTAATACATTCTATGTCTGCTAGCTGCCTTGAGATCGTGCCAGGTGATCCTCAGTTAGTCATCACACTCTCACATTTTACAGAATTAACTTTATCAAGCAAACTTGTAATTTTCTTAGAAAATGAACTAAAGTTTGCTGTCTTTTTTCTGTAAAATTTCTACCCTGTCACTCAGTAACTCTTATGGTTAATAACTTATGGATTCAATCAACTGTAACTTTTAGCTTCAGACAGTTTTCTCTTTTGGCCCGTGGTTGATATCAGAGTGAGGAGCTAATGTATTTCCTTCACCTGTCTGGATCCTGACGCAAGATCAGATCCTCTACAGCCCTCTATAATTTCTCATGTACTCTGAAATTAATATTTTTGTGCCACAGAATGCCTCTACAAGCAGTTTAAAAGCTTTTGAATGACATTTGGTCTGTTGATTTAAGAATGTATTTTCCTGAAAGATATTATTTAACATCTTCATTATATTAACATTTTTCAGTAATAAATGGATTGCTGGTGCATCTTCCTCTTGTGATATAATTTACCATCCTGTTCCTTCCTGTACTGAGACCAGAAATATTTATTAAATACACTTGCCTTATAGCAACAGTGTTAATAATTTTATCACCGCAATCTAGAAATGGAAATATAAATCATTGCGATTTATTTTATTCCTAACATACACAAAAAAGACATCTTCCCCAAGGTCTTTATTGACTTCCTATGCTCTGTTGTCACTGAAATATAGTAATTTCTGTTTCCACTCTGTTCATACGATTTTTAATGAATATTCTAATTGCTGCCATGATATACCAATGAACTGGAAGGCTCGTAGCCAAAGTAGTCTATTTTTTTATTTTTAAATCATAGCTCTTCCTCAAAAAATATCCTCAAAAATTTTCCCAAATTTCAGACACATTTTGTCCATACCAAATCTTAACAAAATTTCAAAATCCTCAGCTTCTCAGTAAGAGGCTATAGTACATGACAGTTGTCCTGACCAATCTTTCCATCCGTTGATTCAAACGTTTTCCATATCTTTTGTGGATTTCTAGGTGTGTGGAAAGCTTGGCAATTGGATGCTGGTGACAGTTCTACACGGGGTGTAAGCATATGCAATGGTTCTGATGTGTCTCAGTAGCATCAGGTGTGCAGGCACTAGCTGTGCGATGCCTGGACTGCAGATTTGACCCTTCCTGGAGGAAATCCTACATAGAAGCAAGGTTTCCCCTCCGTGGGTGAAGATTTGGATCTGTAGGGATAATAATAATTGGATTTCAAGGTGGAGGTTTTTCCCTGGCTCTTGGGTTTCTCTGTCCCAAAACGCAATTGCAAGCACACTTGGCAATGATGCAAAGATTTGCAAGACCAAAACCATCAGCAAGTATTTGCTCAGTGTGACGCTTTGGCTTTCCCTTAGAAGCAGCAGTCAGACCCAACATGCAATCATAGGAAACAGATATATCAGCTACACTCGCGGTCACACCATAATGCCATTGTCCCCTGGCTATTTGCAAAGCTTCTGAGCTCCTCCCAGAACAAAGCCAAAAGGCGCTCAGTCTTCGGGAGAAAAGAAAGTGTAAAAAGAAAAGTTCCACTGCTGAAGATAAAAAAAAAGAGCAGCATCACAGAAAAGAAAAGAAAAGAAAGCATTAGCAGGGATTCACTTAACCATTTACCAAGTCAAATTGTGAAAAATACTCTAGCCAAACTTACAAATACTTATGTCAAAAAATTGCATATTGTTCTTGTAACCCTCATCTTTCTGTATCCCTATGTTTTTCATTGGGTCAGAATAAATATACAGCTGCTGCTTTACAAGACTGTCTTCCCCTTTTTTTAAAAGAAAATAGAAGTTATGCTTCCTTCTTTTATTGCACTTGACCTCTTCTCTGAAAGCAGAAAGCAAGAATATTGCTCAACTGAGCCTTTGGCTGTGACCCTCAAATTGTTTGTTATGGCTGCGCAGGAAAGCAGAGTCCTACATATGACCTTGAGGGTGATTTTATAAAAATCAATCAACTACTGTTATGATGGCCTCCCCACCAAGCAAAATAAATACAATTAAACCCATAATCACTTCTGTACAGTAATGTGCAAATTCAATGGGTCTCTTTAGGTGGAGTGAGGGAGAGGGGGGAGAAGTATGTTCAGGCTATTTGATACTTTGTGAGAACATCAGAAGCACCATTCTTTTCAATTAACCCAGCAATTAGCCTCCACCTCTCTGCTCAGAAAAGAAATCTTCCTTTCTCTGTCTTTACCAAAAAAAAAAAAAAAAAAAAAAAAGAGGAAAAGAAAGAGAGAAAAACTAACGTGTGGCGGCAACTCCCTCTGTCCCACAGGAGGGGAGAAACAGCCAGACCAAATAATGGAAAAAAAAGGGAATATCAAGGAAAACAAACTTGATAATAAGGTAGGGGGTGTAATCTGCTGCGTGAATAACTACAGCAGCCTCATGCCATTGCCAGAAGTGGTTTTGTGAAAAAGGGATTCATCTTCTGAAGTCCTTGGGAAATGGTGGAGGCTGCACTCAAAAGGAAAGGAATTAGGAAGATAATGTATTAACACTTTACTCTGTCAGGTGTCCCTGGCTGGCTCTTGCAATGCCACAGCCCAGGTATCCAGAACATTCACTACAGAAAGAGGCTGCAACAAGCACTTCTGGAAAAAAGAAACAAATGACAATGGAGTGGAGGCTTGTGAGGACTGCTGTGGGAAGTTTCTCCTTGCCTCTGTCATGAAGATTCATGCTTCCAGACATAGCAGATTATACCCCTTCTCAAAAATTTCATTTTTCAGACAATCCTACTAACACTATTCTCATAATACATGAAAGAGATGTTGATATTTCTCATTTAGGTTGTGATTTAGAGTGCTCTAGAGATTTCCCAAACTCAAGTGGAAGCAAAGTCCCTGTTCCAAAGTGCACTTCTTACACGGAGGGCTGTTTTATTGTCATCTTTTCAGGTCACACTCTAACAGTCATTGTCAATATAAGACCATTCTGAGAAACAGCGCATTTCTTTTCTAATAAGCAGCTAATTAGACAGCTAGGATAAAAGCGACTATTGCCAGATTTAATTCTACTTCTTTACGTAAAGCTGCATGAAGCTTTAAAGCAAGCAAACTACAAGAAAGGTGCTGGATAGTCTCAAGGTATTTTTTCTTTTTTAATCCATAATAGGAGAGTAACAAGAGAAGAATTGTCTTACATGTCACTATTGTGCCATGCCCCTTCAACTAACAGAAAACCTCCTCCACACGGAAGAGCATTTGCAGGTTGAAAGGTCACCTCCTGAACTGGACTACTCTTTCCCATCACTGTGCAGGGAAGATCTGCTCTGGTTATGCTGTGGGCATGCCACGGCCATGTAGAATTAATATTCCCATACCCTGCAGCTTCTTCTTACCAGTTCCTTTTCCTTGGTGTTTCACATGACAAAGCCACACAATCCCCCATGAGACAGGCTTAAGCTCAGAAGTTATATTCCTGGCAAGCATCCTTGAGTGGCAAACAGCAGGAGGCAACTGCCGGAGCTGGAATATCTTTGCTGAAACAACTGATCCTGCACAACAAGGCTGCTGTGTGTTGGCAGCCCACTTACTGTTCTTTCTCTGGCTCCAAGTGTATGCCCAGTGCGGCCTCCAAGCAGGAAAGAAAAACAAAGATCCTGCTGTGTATGGGAAGAGGAATACAGAGTTTATGAGCCTTAAATAAGAGCAATTGATTATTTCATGGACCTGTCTCCTGCACCCCGTGGACATGCTCACATGACTTTCGGAGGAGCCATAAAAGCTGATTTTGGGTTGGACTACTGCCGAGCAAGATGCAAAGGAGAAAAGAAGTTTGTTATGTTGGCTCCATCCCAAAGGCTGCCTGAACCTAGAGTCCAAAACTCACTCTCCACCTCCCTGCATATGTTCTTCCACAGTCATAGTACACAGGTATAGACCCCAAACTAGCTGTGAATTCAAATGCCCGTGTATTTCCACCAGTACATCACTAACATGCTAAAAAGTTAAGCTTGTATTCCAACATTTTGTTGGACGAAGGCCTTAATCTGTCCCTGGGCAATGAACCGGCAGCTGCTTGAGTACTTGCAGAGAGAAACCATCTCCCAAGACCGACAAGTCTGTGTTTTCTGGCTTGCTGCGATCACAGCCATCTGTTCAGATGGCAGGTGCTCACTTTTAAGCTGGTCAGGCTCTTCCCATAGAGCACAGGAGCCAGGCAAAGGGAATTCAGATCGGCAGCGCAGAAGATGATGCCATAGCTGTATCTCCTTCAGAGAAGTCCTTCTGCTTCTTCAGCTTTTAGGTAGCTCTTGAGACACTTAGCAACACCTTTGATGCATTAGCAAGAGGAGAGCTAACCTGGTGGGGAAGAGGTGTGGACATTCCTAGATGACTTCTAGCACCTATCACAACCCATCACCTAGGACCTAACGAAGGAAGCTTCCAGGTGAGCTTTCTGAAGTCATCAGGGTAAGCATCACACAGTGAGGTGTGATGAAAAAATAAGTCCTTGGGCTATTATTTCAAGTCTATAGGTGATGGACACATGTTAAGTGCTTCACCCTCAGGAAGGGAACGGTGCACTGGAGAAGGCACAGAAAGACTGTTTTAGGGAGCAGGATGATGTTTCTGCTCATCTAGGTCCTGCCTGGGTGTTTCTACTTGCTGTGCCCCTCCTCGCACAGTTACCTCATTTCAAGCTGATTTCTGCCATCTGAATTTAAAGATATCAGAGAGAGGGTTTATCTCCTAGTGTCTAGCACAGTGGGCTGGATCTTGGTCTTAGCAGCAGCCTGTTCTTACAGCAAAACTATTGCAATGCACAGTCTGTCAAGCCATCAGAGGAAGAGGGATGCTTCAAAACTTAAAAAACCTACATGCAGTCCTGTCACACAGTACACTTCCTCTGTAGTTCTGGGCTCATGATACAGATTCTTGTCTTTGAAGGTTTTTATTTGCATTTAAAAACCTTCAAAAGAACTGGACCTCAGCTCCAAGCCTGCACAGGTCACAACAACTGTAGTTCTGTACCACATAAAGGTGGGTGAGGACAGGTCTACTAACTGTACAAAGCTGCTACTATAATGAGGGCCTGATCAGTGTCTAGGACAGGTGGAAACAGACTAAGCAGATCTTTCCATCCCATGGTTAGAAGCAGTGTCTGCATCCCTGAAAGGGGTACGTCCCCTTCTTCCATGCCAGCGAGCGGAGGAAGGAGAAGGTGCTGCCTCAGGTTTCAGCCTGGCCTCTGTGGGAGTTGCATGGAGTTGCTCTGCCGGGCTTAGCTTCCACCAATCTGTTCATCCTGTGATGCCCCAGTAGCTGCCAAAGTTGTGAAAAACCAATATTTCATTGGCAAGCAAGAGCTCTGGGAGTCTAATGCACACGCTGTAAGCCCGTCTTGAACAGCACGAGAAAGAGAAACGTGCAGCCCATACCCAAACATGAAGCAGGGTTTACAACTTGGGGAAGAACTGAAAAAAAAAAATCAAATTGTTACAGATTCGGGGCCTTAAAACCCTTCCTTCAGGAATGTCCAGCTCTGCAAGTTGCACTCTACTGGATAACACTGAATTCCTGAAAAAAAAATATACTGACAAATTAAAGAACTGATGTCTTTCATTTTCTTTTCCTTGAAAACAGCTGGGACTTTAAGGCTCTGAGACTGTAATTATTGCAGACTTGGTACACCTCACTGTAACAACATAGGAAAATATCACACAGCGACAGCGAGAAATGGGGCTGACTTTTCTTCCTTCTAAATCTCAATTAAAAAATACGTTGGATGAAATTTCCCATTAGCTGGTACTATTTGTACATCCCATGTTCTTTCTTTAATTAAAAAACATGCTTATTGCAATACTGCCAGAATCGCTTTTACGGTATTTTAATTGTAATGTCTCTGCCTGATTAAAAAAAGAAAATATGAACTAGAAACTGCCTGCAAAAAGTATCACAATGCACATCCCAAATGGCTTGAGCAAAATGGCACAGCAAACACCGCAACACAAGCAGTTTCCAACCGTGCCTACTGACAAGGGGTTTTAAAATGGGTTTAAGGACTGGTTGATGCCATAGGCAGGAAATAGAGGGAACAGCTTTTTGCTTCTTTCAGCAAATGCAAACCCAGTCTTTATCAGCAGTGACTGAAGCACTAGTTATTTGAGAGGTACTCGTGCAGGTGTATCAGATAATATTTGATGCTCTTTGCTAATAGCATCAAAGCCTGGGCAAAAGTCAAGCAAAATCAATATTGGGATTTCTCTCCTCCGCAGATCTACTTGTAGGATCCTTTCTAGCCACAGCCTGATCTGAGTGTGGATTACAAGAGATCCAACATACTGCAGGTTAAGTACTGTTCTTTGGACATGGGTTCAAAATCAAGTAATAACTGACAATAGCAGGAGTATCTCTGGGGCTTGTTAGTTCTCTTTTTATTTTCCTTGGGATCTCATAGTTTGGGGGAAAAAAAAAAAGCTCACATTAGCTGTGGTATTTTGGAAACTGGATGCACAGTTTTAGAGGCAGATAATGTGGGTCAGACCTTTTCAGAATCTCAGCCTGGAGTCTGACCATGGAAGAGGGAACCGGCATGCTGGTTTCAGCAGGACTACTAAGATGCAGCAGTGCCTGCACGTCAGAGGAAGAGCTGTGACAACAGATACTGGGTTTTGTCTAGAACAGGGTGCAAAACAATCTTCTCCCTTAAGCCTGCAAGGGTGGCCATCTCAGGGTTGCCATTGCAAAGGCAACGGAGCAGTATGGGAACTTCAACCCCACCAGGGTATGCTGGCAGCATCAACCCAAAATTCATCCCCAAGGTACTCCTGAAAGACCAGACAGCTTTTTTAGTCTCCAGACCTCCCTAGAGCACTATAAACTCAGACAAAGGCAATAGCACATGTCTGAAGTATCAAGCCATCAAACACAAAGGAGTTACTCTAGTGCAAGCTCTGCGTAAAAGAAATTTCCATCTGTCCTGGGTTATCATAAATATTTCCATACTTGTGGTGTTGGGATTACAAAAATAACTGCAATCTGCTGAATTTACAGAGTTATCTACAATCTGTCTATCTTCCATCTCTTCCCCAATCAGTATTGTCTGAGCAGTTTTGCAGTCTGGTATTAAACTTTCTACTGCCAATAACCACATGTTCGTGCTCTGCTTGTTGAGGGGGAGAAGCTGCTGAGTCCTCATGGCAGTGAGCAGGACCCAGTTGTCTAATCGCACTTCTCTATTACTTCGTCCTCCAGATCTTCTGCCCAGACAATCTGGTCACTACCAGAACCACTATGTGTACTTGGCTATATGCTAATAGAGCCAAAGCAGGGTCACTTTAAGGCTGCACATGTAGCTGACATGCTTGTTATAACACTCCTTAAACAATTTCTACAATGTTGAAATAATCATAAGGAGACACCACAGAGGCAGCATTCAAAATCCTCATGGTGTCCTAAAAAAGGGGAATTTCAAGAAATGAGCCTGTAACCATGTGTTTGGTTTTCTGGATATAGCACCAGAAAATAGGTGATACAGTGTCTTCTCAAAGGAGTAGACTCAGTAGCATTACAGGTGTTTTCATCCATGAAGTCTGTTATATCATCAGCCTGTGGGTGCATAGACAGCCTGATGTCAAGCCATGAAAGGCAAAGGGAGCAGAACTACAATTTAATCCCATTGTCCAACTCCAACGAAGAAAAACTCTACAGCTACAATAGGAATGGGATGCTTCAGTTGAAGCACTTATCTATCCCTGCCTGCAGGTTAGGGGCTTACTGTCATGCCCATCTTGTGGCTGGGAAAGTTGTCAATTATTTGACATGCTCACAGTCTCAGTAGTTGCTACTCTAAGGGGATCACCCAACTGTGATTCATCTTAAGATGACTATCTATAATACCTAAAATGAGCAAGTCTTTTGTGGTGTGTGTTTCTGCCTATCAGTACAGGAGCCTAAACAGCTCCCCTGAGCTGGACAACTTAAAGAAAGGTAAGGTTTGGAAAGATAAATCTCCACCATCTCATATCAGAGTAGGTCTCAGCATGTCATGACTACAAATCTAACCAAGGCTAAACACCTAGCAGTACCCATGTAAGTGGGTGTGGATGCAACAAGAAAACTTTAGCAAAGATGAAGCTCAGATCAACAATTACCACATAGGTTTCTACTTCTAAAATGTTTAGTCCCTATATTTGGCATGTAGCAATGCAGAATATAATACTATCTATAATATTTTTAATCTACTTTCTTAACTGAATATACATTATAAATCAAGCTTCTTGGAAAGCATGATAAAGAGGAGAAATTTTTTGGATGTCAGATGAGCTGCAGCCATAAAGATACCGCTCCAGACTTCATTAAATTCATTCAGACCTTCGTTTGCTTCATGAGTGCTGACTCATAGATCACATACGCCTTTGAGTAGGCCCAAAGTTCAAAGGGTGTCTGCTGAAACACTATGCCCTGTTTGTCACAAGGTCAGAGACTGCACCCCAAAATCTTCATCCATATTTGCAGCCAAAAGTCTCAGAAACCTGTGGCTCTGACCTATTTCCTCTACTGTACGTCTTAATCACAACTAGGTTAAGAGGAATCTTTCATCACACAGATTTAGGATTTTCACTGGGGAAGAAAGGGAAGAAAAGTGTACTAAAATGTTATACATTTTTTAATCTCTATTTCTTACTTGATTTATTTTTTTTAATTTTTTTTAAACAGAATTGATGCCTGGTGTAGTAATTCTCAAATATTTCTGAACCTAGACTGAGCAAGCTCAATCTTTTTTGGAAATGTTATGACAATAGGTTTAAACTTGCATTTTTTTCTTTATAGAATGAACATTAAAAGTTAGATTAAAATACAATTGGCAAATGCACATTGTTCATCATCATCTCAATGAAATACCAGTATTTTAACAACCTTTTAATACAAAATCATTTTTACCAGTAAACATAATCCAGGTCCTTAAACATATAAAAAACCTCCTCTTTCTATTTTTGAGCTTCATTTCAGCGGAGGCTTACACATAGGCTTAACTTCGAGCAAGCAGTTTCACCAGAACAACTCACCTGATACCGAGCATGCGCACAACAGTTTTCACAACCACTGCCTAATTTCCAGGGAGGAATATATCTGGCACTGTACAACAAGTAATTTTAATTCTCCTTTCGACATCCACAGACATACACCTCCTGACAGTTGTGCCGAATCTACCCCAGGGTACGTGTACCCTTCAAACCCAGTGTTTCCCCCCACAATGTGCTCGGTTATTTACTCTCCACCAGCCGTGTTCTAGGATCTTGGATTATTTATTACATTCGGTAGCCATGGCCTGTAATTCTGCAACATCATTAATTTTGTAAAGGCTTTTGCAACATGCTTGCCTCAAAGATGCCAAACAAAACAGAGCTGATTATTGTTATCAGCACTGCCATTATCACTGAACGCCACTCAGGATAGCAGCTCTTTCAGTAGCTGGGGGAAAGAAAAAGAAAAAAAGCCTTCCTACTCTTATTGTCATTATGCTTCAAACAGCATAAACGATGCCTTCTGCATACATAATAATTAAATGCTTCCCCCGTCCCCCTTTATGGCCCTGTTGTATCTACTGAGAGCAAACTCAGCCTGCCTGACCAGGTGTCTCCTCCTATGTAGGAGCTGGGCAAAGCCAAGGGAGATCATGGCCATGAAAAACTCCAGCCCTGAAGGAACAAGAGCACTGAACCCCCCCTCTGCAGACCTTTGAGATGCAGCAGGTTGAGGATGGTGGTGGTGGTCCCCAGCAGCAGGGTCCGGCCTTCTTCTATCGTGATGTTATCGCCATCTCGCGGCTGGTGACCAGCAGGCCAGCTTGAGTCCTCATCCCATCGCCCACAAAACTGGAGGGCAAGCTGGAAGGAAAAAGACCCAAAGAGGTTCAGAATTCAACCCTTTCCACCCTTCAGGAAGCCAGCTTTCTGAGAGCACAGCAGAGGAGATGCCAACGTCACGCCGGCTACTTTCTTGGTGGGACCCCGCACAGAGCGAAAGGATGGAAGGACGGTGGGGTTGGAGAGCTTCTTGGCTTGCAGAAACGCCTGTCACAATTTGGGGACTGCCTCTTGTCTCATTCTGCTCTGGGTAACGAAGGACTTGCTGCAGGTCTGGCTGCAGAAAGTCCGCAGGTTTCCTGGTGTGTGTCTCTCTCTGCCTCCCAAAAAGCAGAACTGCATGTTAATTCCTGGCAATGTCATAAAAATAGCCCGAAGAGTTTAAAATTGAAACATCCTGCCTGATGGGCAATAGTTTGCTTTACAGGTTTTTTCAAAGGCTCTTCTGCCACTCGTCCACATTTAAAGAGGCATTCCTCTGTTCAAGTACCTTTTTAGCTTGCTTAGCTTACCCAGTATTATTATCACCTCTCCTTTCATGGCTTGCACATCAGTTCTAAATAAAGCACTGATTAACTTGAGCAAATAGACTCACTCATGACAAGCAATGGTGAAATGATGTCTGTCTGTTTCAAGTCATGGTTCCTCCTCACCTCTACACTTTAAGCAGGCACTTTGCAGTGAATGTTTGACCCATTTCTTGAGAAAAGTGTGCATATTTTTCACGGACATATGAGCAAAACTGTGGACATAGCCATTCATAACATAGTCTTTTGGACTTACACGTGAACTAGCAAGAACAGCCTCAATTGATCTGAGGTGAGGAGGAAGATCAGACATGGAAATATTTGTGATCCTCACTGGGTTGTGTTAATCCGAAACTGCAGTGGAAAGAATAACCTTAATAAAAAAGCAAAATAGAGTTACTGCATTAAAGCTTTTGCTCCGGAGTTGCAGTTTAGATGAATCAGTACAGGCGGTGTCATAATAGTTTTTATTTCAACTGTGTTATTGTCATTTTTCAGCTTTATATGTGCCTGATGTGTTATACAACATTTCCTATAGCACCTACAGTAGTCAGGTAACTATTGTATGGTAACTACTGTCCTAATTATTTACACCAGGGAATGGGTGTTGGTTCCTGGGTTGATACAACTGGTTTATGTCCATCCTATCTGTAGGGTATAGATGCTAGTATTTTCCACCCTCTGACCCATTCCATGATTTCCCTAAAAAGGGAATCACTTGGCTCAGTTTAGACTGAAGCCTGTGAGTGCATTATCATACACTCAGTGAAAACATCTGAGGAATTAAGTCCCCTGTGTCAGAGGGAGTGAAACACTTCATCATTACAGACGTACAGATAAGCCTTCAAATCTGTGCACAACTGTTAAAAAGAGTATAATTTATCCATCTTTGATAAGTGTAATAGGACAAAATTCCTCTTCATTACTTGCAAACATACATCTATACATTTCAGAGACTTAGGACAAAATTCCAGCTTAAAGAATAGATATCTTTATCAACTGTCTTTCCAGAGAGGCTGTGAAATATTCTGCACTGATAATGCTTTGAACCAGATTATACACAATATACAAGGGTGTACAACAGATCCACTGGATCATCTGGAGTACTCATCTGGAGTACTGTGTCCAGTTCTGGGCTCCCCAGTTCAAGAAGGATGAAGAGCTACTGGAGAGAGTCCAGCGGAGGGCTACAAGGATGGTGAGGGGACTGGAGCATCTCCCCGACGAGGAGAGGTTGAGGGAACTGGGCTTGTTCAGCCTGAAGAAGAGAAGGCTGCGAGGAGACCTTATAAATGCCTACAAATATCTGAAGGGTGGGTGTCAGGAGGATGGGGCCAAGCTCTTTTCAGTGGTGCCCAGTGACAGGACAAGGGGTAATGGGCACAAACTGAGGCACAGGAAGTTCCGTCTGAACATGAGGAGGAACTTCTTCTCTCTGAGGGTGACAGAGCACTGGAACAGGCTGCCCAGGGAGGTTGTGGAGTCTCCTTCTCTGGAGATATTCAAGACCCGCCTGGACAAGGTCCTGTGCAGCCTGCTGTAGGTGACCCTGCTTCGGCGGGGGGGTTGGACTAGATGACCCACAGAGGTCCCTTCCAACCCCTACTATTCTGTGTGTGATTCTGTGTGTGATTCAGTGAAAAAGGAGCTAATTAAATTAGGGGACAGAGGAGGGTACAGTTCATGGAAAAACACACATTTCCCAGATACACTGCTTATTGAGCCAGCTGTAGCACAAAATTCTGAATTCCATAAATTCCTGACTGGTACAACCTCAGCCGATGCTGCTAGCAAAACACCGCATGACACAGATGTGAAATGATAGGATCCATCAGAACCTTTTGCTTAGAAGGTTTGTTAGGTGGCTTGAAGTCACTCTCACGTCACTCTAACCCTCTGAAGTCCCTTAGAAGCCTCCAATTAACTCTAATGTGAAAGCAGGGGCGTAATATATGTTGGAATATGTATCTGGAATATACCAGATTGTTCTTCTTGCTAGCACCAAAAACTTAATAAACAGTTGGTAGAAGTCTTATATGACTTAACAAAAATAAACTCCTCTTCTGAATTTGACTTAATTTTTTTTTTTTAGGACAGTTCCCCTTTCTAACTACAAATCACTCTAGTTCTTCTTTTAAGGTTCTCTTTCTATAACATCTTTGTTTAAGTTATCCATGCTAGGTTTCTGCTGTCACCTCTTAGAAGATCCCACACTCATTCAGTTCTACGAATATCCTCTGACATAAAAGCTAGTAGTTCATACATGCCAGTGATCTCAAGACATGAGAAATTGTTGAAAACTTCTGGGAAGCTAAGGACCATCAACCATCTTAACAATGCAACTCAGAAAAGATATAAATATGCTGAAACAAAATGCTCTGCTATTTAGATCATACCTGTGCCCACAGTAAGAGACGGTCCCTACACCATCAACCTAAACAAATACAGACAGGTTTGATTGCTCAAAAGAAGGTTTACTACACAAAAATTATTACATAGAGGCAGAAACTAATTTGGCCAAGGTCATAAAAACCTCGGTCTTTTCACCCAGTCTGTAACTAAAGGTTTCCAGTGAGAAAATGCCTAGCTTAGTCTGTTTCCACATGCACTACCTGCATGTACACCTTTCAAGTTATTTCTGATTTGCTGTTTTTTATTTTTCATTTAATAAAAGAAAACAGATGAACATCAACTAATAACACAGGACCAAGAGATATTTACAATTATTTGTACCATCCTTGCATTGTCATAGACACAATAGATCGAAAGAATCTGTCTGAAAAGAGAAAAGGGCTTTTACTCAAGGAAAGTACTTTAAATCAGTACCATGCAGAAGAACGTATATGGGGCTTAGAGGGGAAGAAGCTCTGTAGTAACAGAAGAAAGATATCGAACTGATGGAGGGAAACTAAACAGTAGAAGATTTTACTTCATGACCCTTCTCTTGCAGTCCTACGTCCTTCCCTAAGATGAAAGAGCATTGCTGTAAAACCTTTGTAAGAAGAATTTGTGGTCTAGTGCTAAGCTAGTGAAATGTCCGGCTGCCCTGAATCACAAATACGGTTTGCCTGGACCTTGTGAATCCCATGTGATTACCCACTCCCTGTTTTTCAGGAGGAAAGCACAGTACAATCTCCAACTGTAATGGACTCATTAAGTCCTTTGCTGAATGGTGGTGGCTGTGGCCAGTTCCTATTAAGCAGCCCACAGTAAAACAACACAGACTAATACACTCATAAACTAATTGTACATCCCTCACTAAGCAGGGTGGGTGACAGACTCTCAGCTCTAGAAATCCACATTTTCATCTGGTCCTGCTAACTTCCCTCCCTGTGATCTGGGGGAACAACCTCAGTTACCATGCCTGTCGTGTCTAGCTGCCCTGTTGTCAATACGGGACAGGTTGTAGCCCATGCTGACCCTACAGACAGAATCACACAGAATCACAGAATCGTAGGGGTTGGAAGGGACCTCTGTGGGTCATCTAGTTCAACCCCCCTGCCCAAGCAGGGTCACCTACAGCAGGCTGCACAGGACCACGTCCAGGAGGGTCTTGAATATCTCCAGAGAAAGAGAATCCACAACCACTCTGGGCAGCCTGTTCCAGTGCTCCATCATCCTCAGAGTGAAGTTCTTCCTCATGTTCAGATGGAACTTCCTCTGCTTCAGTTTGTGCCCATTGCCCCTTGTCCTGTCACTGGGCACCGCTGAAAAGAGTTTGGCCCCATCCTCCTGACACCCATGCTTCAGATATTTACAAGCATCTCTTCATGCCAAGGGTGGCATGGGGGACTTTGCTGCCCTGCAGGCTGAGTGGTCTCACAACCACTGGGATGAACACTTCAGACTCTAAAGAAAAAACAGTAAGACAATCTTCTTCTCTCTTGAACGGCTATATGGTCATGTCTTAAATATCTTCATCATGCAGAAACTCCATCTCCTTTCCCTCTGTCCACAGCTAAGCAGGACGAGAACCTCCCTCTCACTGTTTGGCTTTTCACAGAAGCAAAACTCTTTCCTTCTGCTTTTTTTCCCCTGGTTGGCACCCAGCACTTGACCTGTGGTGTTAAGTTTAAACACTCCTCAGTAAGACTGCAGAGCAGCAGCAGCTACAAGCACCAGGGTCATGGCCGAGTGCCCATCCCATGTGTTTCTGTTGAATGAACCAGGAGGAACACACAGAGCCAGGGAAAGCTGCTCATCGGTGACTGGCGGTGGGCATTTTCCTCCTGTGCTTTTTCCAGCTTCAGCACGGGGCACAACAAATGACAGGGAGCTTGAAAGTCAGGATTAGGGGAAGAAGAGCTGGCATAAAATGAGCCCTGAATGATGAAGCTGGAGCTGGCTGGCTGCTGCGAGGTGGTAACTTCACATGCTGGCTTCAGCATATACCAGATAGTTGGAAAGATGACTTTGAGGAAACAGAGTTTATGAGATCATAACTTTGCATCCTTCTGGGTCACTGTCAGTGCTCACACCTGAACGTGGCCAAATTCAGCTAAGTTTAACAGGACGACTGAGACCACAAAGATATTGCATTCATAGAATCATAGCATAGTTAGAGCTGGAAGAGACCTTTAAAGGTTGTCTAGCCCAAGCCCCCTGCAAGAAGCAGGGACATCTTCAATCAGATCAGGTTGCTCAGAGCCCAGTCCAACCAGACCTGGAATGTTTCCAAGGATGAGACATCTACCATCTCTCTAGGCAACCTGTGCCAGGGTTTCACCAGCGTCAGCATAAACAATTTCTTCCTTATATCTAGTCTAAATCTACGCTCCCTTAGTCTAAAACCATTACCCCTTGTCTTATTGCCACAGGCCATGCTAAAATGTTTGTCCCCATCTTTTTAATAAGCCTTCTTTAAGTACTGGAAGGCTGCAGTAAGGTGTCCCCGCAGTCTTCTGTTCTCCAGGCTGAGCAGCCCCAACTGCGTCAGCCTTTCCTCACAGCAGAGGTGTTCCAGCCCTCAGACCATTGCTGCGGCCTCCTCTGGCCCCATTTCAAAAGATTCAGGACTCCAGGTGGGCTCTCACCAGAGTGGAGCAGAGGGACAGAATCCCCTCCCTCAACCTGCTGGCCATGATTCTCTTGGTGCAGCCCAGGATACGGTTGGCCTTCTGGGCTGTGAGCGCACATTGGTGGCTCATGTTCAGCTTCTTATGAACCAACACCCCCAAGTCCTTCTTGGCAAGGCTGCTCTAATCCCTTCATCTCCCAGCCTGTATTGATACCGGGGGTTGCCCCGACCCAGGTGCAGGACCTTGCACTTGGCCTCATTGAACCTCATGAAATTCACACTGGCCCACTTCTCGAGATAGTCCAGGTCCTTCTGGATGACTTCCTATCCCTGAGGTATGTCAATTCTACCTCTCAGCTTGGTGTCATCTGCAAACTTGCTGAGGGTGCACTCGACCCTGCTGTCTAGGTCATGGATGAAGATACTAAAGAGTACTGGTCCCAGTGCGGACCCCTGAGTGACACTGCTTGTCACCAATCTGCACTTTGAGACATTGACCACTACCCTCTGGATGTATCCAACCAACCAGTTCCTCACCCACTGAACCGTCCACCCATCAAATCCATATCTCTCCAATTTAGAGACAAGGATGTTGTGACAGAAGTCCAGATAGACAACAGCCTGTCCACTGATCTAGTCACGCCATCATAGAAAGCCACTAGGTTTGTCAAGCAGGACTTGCCCTTGGTGAAGCCATGAATCACCTCCCTGTCTTCCATGTGCTTTAGCAGAACTGCTAGGAGGATCTGTTCCATGATCTTCCCAGGCACAGAGGTGAGGCCGACAGGTCAGTAGTTCCCAGGGTCCTCCTTTCTACCTTTTTAAATATGGGCACAATGTTTCCCTTCTTCTAGTCACCAGGGAGTTCGCCAGACTGCCATGACCTTTCAAATATCTTGGAGAGTGGCTTGGCAGCTACATCAGCCAATTGTCTCAGGACTCTGGGATACATCTCGGAGGTTCCCGTAGACTTGTTTATTCAGGTTTCTCAGGTGCTCATGAACCTGACCTCTTACAGCAGGAGGCACCTTCCTCCTCCACTCCCCATCCTGTGGTCCATTCACTCGAAAGTTGTGGGAAGAAGGGTTGCCAATGAAGACTGAGGCAAAAAAAGTTAAGTACCTCAGCCTTCTCCTCGTTTGTTGCTACCAGTTTGCCAGTCTTGTTCGTCATGGGAGGTATGCTTTATTTGACCTTTTTTTTCTCACTGACATACCTGTAGAAGCCCTTCTTGTTATTCCTTGCATCCCTTGCCAGGCTCAGTTCCAGCTGTGCCTTGGCCTTCCTGTCACCATCCCTACACAACTGGGCAGCATCCCTATACTCTTCCCAGGATACCAGTACCTGCTTCCACTGCCTGTGCATTACCTTCTTGCCCTTTAGTGTGACCAGCAGGTCTTGAATCAGCCATGCTGGTCTCTTGCCTTCCTTGCATGATTTCTTACACCCTTGTCCTTGAAGGCAGTTTCCCAGGAGGTCCTACTGACTAACTCCTTGAAGAGATGGAAGATGGCTTTCCTAAAATTCAGGGTCCTGACTTTATTCTTTTCCTGACACTTATCCCTCAGGACTGCAAATTCCACCAGTGTATGATCACTGCAGGCCAGGCTTCCTCCAATCTTGATGTCACCAATTACCTCATCTGCATTGATGACCAACAGGTCCAATATCACGTCTCGTCTGGTAGGACTATCTATTACCTGGCTTAGGAAGTTATCCTCCCTACAATGCTGGAGTCTCCTGGATGGCCTACAGCTTGCCATGCTACTTTTCCATTGGATTCCTGCAAGGTCCATCAAAATCAGTAGCTAGATTGAGGCAAGAGACTGTTCTGGTGTTTTCCCCAAGGACACAAGTCTAGCATGAACTGAACACTTAAAATGGTCACATAAAGTTTTTCAGGATGTGTCTTCACATCACACATCCATAGGAAACTGACCACGGCAACATTTCACATTTTGGATCCCGTACAGCAGATTGCACTATCTCAACAGGGAACCAAACCTGCAAAATATGGGCAGAAACCCCACGTGGGTGGGAAATCACGAGCCCTGGGAATCCCTAAGGAGGCAGTTTTCCTTCCCAGTATACCAAAGAGCATAGGGACCAGGGAGGGTATCTGACATAAAAATTCAGTGAGCAGAGCCCTGAAATATCTTCCCACTTCTGACACACACTTGGTGTGTGTCATGCACTACTCATTTCAAGCCCACACCTTATGTACCAAGCCCATAGCTTGTCTGTGTGAAAGGTTAATTTTGGGGGTATCAAATCCTTCCCCATTAAAGCTCCAAAACAATGAATAAATTATGTAAAGACAAGATAATACTTTAATAGCTGCCTGGTTTTGGCTAGGATAGAGTTAATTTTCTTCATAGTAGCTAGTAGGTGGCCATGTTTTGGATTTGTGCTGAAAACAGTGTTGATAACACAGGGATGTTTTAGTTGTTGTTGAGCAGTGGTCACACAGAGCCAAGGTCTCTTCTACTTCTCACATCCCTCACCAGCAAGTAGGCTGGGGGTGCAAAAGCAGTTTGGAGAGGACACAGCCAGGACAGCTGACCCCAACTCAGCAAAGGGATATTCCATGCCTTATGATATCATGATCAGCATATAAAGCCTGGGAAGAAGAAGGAAGGAGAGGATGTTCAGAGTGATGGTGTTTGTCTTCCCAAGTAAATGTTACGGATGATGGAGCCCTGCTTTCCTGGAGATGGCTGCACACCTGCAGCCGATGGGAAATAGTGAATTAATTCCTTATTTTGCTTTGTTTGCACACGTGGCTTTTGCTTTCCCTATTAAACTGTCTTTATCTCAACCCATGAGTTTTCTCACTTTTACCCTCCTGATTTTCTCCCCTGTCTCACCAGGGGGTAGTGAATGAGCAGCTGTGTGGGGCTTACTTATAGGCTGGGGTTAAACCACAACAATAGCATACAATAAAAGATTCACACGCTCCTTGTAATTCATCACATTATCCCCTTCCTCCCTCCTGCACCTTCTTTTTTCCGTTTTCAGGCAGATTTCTTTCCATTTTATGTTTTTAGCTGCTGCTGTTGTCAGCCAGCCTGGGGTTGCCTTTATGTCAGCCTTTGGGGACATGATCTCTCAAAACCAGTTTCTCAGCTTGTGCCTGTGACTACCAGGGCTCAGGAACAGCAGCAGCAACTGCAACAAATGAACAAATAACAGTGGTAGACTCGCTTTCTCACACAGACTGGCAAAGAAGTCACAAAGGGAAGGGATTGTAAGCGACCACTGTTTCAATGTTTCATCTGAAATTTTGTAAATAGCAATTATTCTGCCAATACAACACAGGCTTATCTGGCAATTTTTACCTCCTTCTTCACCAAAATACAAATTTCGGGTTTCAAAGGGTCGAGAAACTCCTGTTTAGACATAGTATAGATCATTTGATCTCACTTTGTGGTAAGTTTACAATTTGTTTTGTTAGGTGGCGTTTTTTTTAGAATACAGTCCCGCAAAAGAAGACTGCATCAACCGGTACAGACACAAAGACAAAAGCCCTTATCCCCCTCATCACAAAAAGACAGAAGTTTTGAAGTCAAACTAAGAACCAGCAGTGTAGCTAAACACAGACTCTGTTTGCTGTGGTGCTCTTCTGGGCTGTGGGTTTCAGCCGAGGTTTATCAGCAACATGGCCACAGAGAGAAATCTGAAGTCAGGAGGGTTTTCCCAACCACTCCACCCACTGCAGCCAGCTTTATCCTCTCCCCCAGACACATCCGATAAGACAAGGAGCACAGTACTGCTTCTGCACAACATCAACCTGCTTGCATGTGCAAGAAACTCTCCCGGTTGCTTCCTATGATCCCCAGCAGGAAGAAGGTTCACTCCTCCCAGTGCGCACAGTCGTGATCAGGCAAAGGTTTTGAATGCTGCAGACATGGCAGAGATTGACACACACAAGGTAGCCTTTTCCTTGGTGCTGACAGATTGCCATTTAACCAGCAAGTGCAGAGAGCAAGTGTTCCTGTCCTCAGTCACCATGGAGAGACAAGGTTAACATTTTATGTGATGGAGTACGGCGTATATTTCCCCACGCCGTAGACCCAGGACTCCACGCCACATTTGAAAAGACTTTAATTTCAGTGATGGATACAGGGAGCTCACTTTCCAGGCTGTGAACTCGTGACAGCTCCTCAGTTTAATACATCAGGAAAAGATTTACACTCCTCACCCAACCCCCAGCCACCTGAAGGAAAGAGAAACATGTATTTGGAGGAGACAAAAGAGGAGGGGAGGTATTTTATTACACTAGATGTCTTTTACAAGGGAAGTATTTTCAGCCATCTGCTCTAATTATTCCTCCTGTATTGGCCACCATCTTCATGCAACAATAGAAATAATTATCTCCTGAAGGGCAAAAAAACAATATTTACAGAAACAAACAAAAGTTGATTATTTTTAGCTCCTAGGGAAAAAAGAAACAAGCAGCTACTTCTTAATGAAGGAGCAATTAGGAAGGTGGGTAGAACATCTATAATTAAAACAGACAAATTGGTGTAGGCTCCTCCCTCTTACAGATACTTGAAAGGGATGTAAATGCAAGTTACTACAGTCAGCAGAGTTAACACGCATAACACTGCCCAATGCCCAAAGAAGCTGAACCTGTCTCCTGATATCATTCGCTGCCTTTCCTGCTTGTAGGGCCTCTAACCCCTTGCCAAATTAACTGAATAAGTCATGCCACAACTGTAAAGTCATAGAATTGAAATTGGCATAGGTAGGTTTCCTCTGTATAACCAGCATCCCTGAGACAAGCATGATAGGACACTCTCTCATCCTGCTGTTATAAGAAGTCTCCTGCATGCACTTCACCACTCAGTGTAAAAAATGTCCTTTTTTTCTGTATAAACCAAAACCAAAAGAGGAATTTTGCAATCCTTTCTTCATTCCTGGCAGTGTATAAGGATTTTACTAACAGAAAGAATGAAGACACATACAGCTTCATGGGAAAGACAGAATAAGGTTGTCCTAAGGAGGACAGAAAACACCTTACATTGTGAAAAAACAAGTATAAGCAGCAAGAAAAAAATATTATCTCCACCAACAGCACACTGAAACACCTTAATTTGTAGACAAAGATACAGATTTATACTTCCACACAGAAATGAGTAGAATTTAGTTGGCTGTGTTATGAAATCAAAGAATGGCCAAACTGAAGCTGGTCAAGGCTAACAACAAATGCAGAATTTCCCGAGGCTTCTCCAAGCAGTCTCAGGACAGAGGGTACCATCTAATTGTCATTACAGGAGCGCAGCAAACAAACACCAACTGGCAGGGAGGAGCTGCAAAGCAGCATGCTGTGCACCATTCTCTACTCTAGGCAATGTCCGTCCCATTCCAAAAGGACCAATTTAAAAAAAAAAAAAAAAAAGCAAACAAGGCAGACATTAAGAGTTACCAGTTTTTCCAGCGTTTCTGTTGTCCATGCAGCAATTTCAGAGAAGATGACTTCAAACATCAAAGAAAGCTGTATTGAGTTTCTTTGGAAATCAGAGTGCCAAAGCAGCCTAGCAGATCTTACAATGTGATCAGCAACCCCTGAATGAACTTCCATTCACGTGCACGTCATTACAGAACTCCAACTTTGCCATTGACTGAGGCATTTCCAAGGAGCTTTCTATTCTGGATGTGAGGGAGTGGGAAGTAACAAAAGGAGAACCTATGGAGAAGTTTGCAATAGACAGTCTACTTCCATTCTTTTAGTAAACGCATCACATTCACCTCTATCATTTCTATTTAATCTGGTTCTATTTGGAAAGTCCTCTGAAAAAAGAACATGGCAAAACGGGGAGCACATTTCAACTTCTCTAATTGCTCCCAGTCTTAATTCAAAGAAAAGACAGTCTCTTGGCTCCTACGAGTTCATCAGCTTCAGACCTTGAGAAAGTTCTCACTTAGTTCAATTCCATGTGACAATGAACCTGAAAATAACATAATCTGACCACTGAGGTTCTCCTTCTGTCAGTATCAGCGTTAAGGCAAACCCTAATGCCAGTTTAGCCATGAATAATAGGGTGGTAGTTTTTAGATGCTGATACAAACTACCCTGGCAAAACAGTGAAGAATTTTACTAATGATCCAGAGGCATGAAAGAAAGTTCCCCTCATATTCATGTCGCAGTAGACATCATCCATTGTTAACCTAACTGAGCACACACTGGTAACCAAACTGGGCAACACAGGTAGCTAGATAATGGGACTGTCTTCTTAGTTTCTGGAAGAAATTATATAAAAAATGACAGGAATGGCTGTGTTTGAGTCACAAATCACTAAGGAAGTAGCCTTACATACATTAAAAAACAGAAGGAAGGAAAGATATCTAGAGAACTATAAAATGGGAAAAAAATGAAACATTTATGCCAAAAGACAAAATTATCCCCAAGAAGGCTGGAAGTAACTGTAGTTATGAATAAACTAAGGATGTAAATGAGCAGAGTGCTTTTGACTATCCATGCCTTGAGAGTCTGTAATAGGTTTCCAGAGGGATTAGGAGACCAAGCTGGTTTTTGCTAAGAGAGCTGGGGCTGTTCAACCTGCAGAAGAGAAGGCTGCAGGGAGACCTTGTGACAGCCTTTCAGTACCTGAAGAGGCCTACAAGAAAGCTGGAGAAGGACTTTTTACAGGGGCATATGGTGACAGGACACAGGGTAATGGCTTTAAACTGAAAGAGGGGAGATTAAGATTAGATATAAGGAAGAACTTCTTCACCATGAGGGTGGTGAGGCCCTGGCCCAGGTTGCCCAGAGAAGCTGTGGCTGCCCGCTCCCTGGCAGTGTTCAAGGCCAGGTTGGATGGAGCTCTGAGCAACCTGGTCTAGTGGAAGATGTCCCTGCTCATGGCAGGGGGGTTGGAACTGGATGATCTGTAAGATTCTTTCCAACCCAAACTGTCCTATGATTCTATGAATCGGCATGCTTGACATGATTACCTGTGATAGAACAGGCCTGGAACATAACCCAGTAAACCTTTTCCAGGGCCACAAGATTGTATTTTTATGACTATCTGCATCATCTGCTGCTATGTAACTTCTTTTTATCTTTTACTGCAGCTTTAAAATGTAGGTGGCATTGTCCTACCTAAGAGAGCCACATAGAAGTTCCTTCATTAATGACTCCTGCAAGCATTGGCACAAGGATTGGGGCTGGGCACATGACTGGAAGTGTGATGCACTATCCAGTATCTTTGTTTCTAATTGGGACTGCCTGTACCGTGAGACAAAAAGAAAGGATTATTTTTCCTTTTTTTTCTCCTTCTTTATTTTTTTTAATTTTAGCTGTCCTGCAGGAATCTTTCTGACTTCTGCTGAGCTGCGCAGGCACAGGAAGGGAGGAATCTGGCTGGGCATGTTCTCTACGGGACTGATGAATGACTCTAGTCTCTCTCCAACTATTACAGGATAAATCTGTTTACACACAAAAAATTGACCTAGGCTGGTGAGGTGGGACTAGAACCAGGAAACTGGCATGTCCCAGAGGTAAAAATGCATTTTCAGCCAACAACATTAGTAACTCAAGACCATAAACAAGCCACACTGTCATTAATTACTCAGACAGGGGCAGCCGCAAAAGCAGTGAGAAGACCCAAAAGCCGACTGTAAATAGTTCATCTAGCTGATTAGTTCAGAAAAAAAATGAGTGGGCAGTTTCGGAGGTCAGAGCCCATGGCACAAGTCAGTCTCAGGCCAATTTGCAACTGGACATGGGCATGAGAAACAGCTTAATTCCTGTTAAAAAAAAAAAAAATCCCAAACAACTAAACCAGAGAAACCACTCAAAAAACAACCACTGAAAAAAAGGCTTTTCCAGCAGGGGAGTAATCACTGCAATTTCCAAGCACAGAAGGTAAGGCTCTTTGCACCAGAGGTATTTAATTAAGGACATGGAGTATTAGTTAGATCTAATGGTGCTTCCATAGGGCACTGAAAAGACATCGCTGTTGTTGGGCACTGCACGTCCCAGATACAGCATGAGTCAGTTTCCTATATACAGGAAGCAAAGGTCACCCGAACACAAGGTAAAATACTGAATAACAGAAGGATATGGGTGGTATTAAGCCACTCAGTAATTAAACAAACCATGAGACCCATGGGAAGGTCCAGGCCTATTTACGACATTCATGTGAGTCCCAAATCACAGAATCACAGAATCACAGAATAGTAGGGGTTGGAAGGGACCTCTGTGGGTCATCTAGTCCAACCCCCCCGCCGAAGCAGGGTCACCTACAGTAGGCTGCACAGGATCTTGTCCAGGCGGGTCTTGAATATCTCCAGAGAAGGAGACTACACAACCTCCCTGGGCAGCCTGTTCCAGTGCTCCGTCACCCTCAGAGGGAAGAAGTTCTTCCTCATGTTCAGACGGAACTTCCTGTGCTTCAGTTTGTGCCCATTGCCCCTTGTCCTGTCACTGTGCACCACTGAAAAGAGCTTGGCCCCATCCTCCTGACACCCACCCTTCAGATATTTGTAGGCATTTATAAGGTCCCCTCGCAGCCTTCTCTTCTTCAGGCTGAACAAGCCCAGTTCCCTCAACCTCTCCTCGTAGGGGAGATGCTCCAGTCCCCTCACCATCCTTGTAGCCCTCCGCTGGACTCTCTCCAGTAGCTCTTCATCTTTCTTGAACTGGAGAGCCCAGAACTGGACACAGTACTCCAGATGAGGCCTCACCAGGGCAGTGTAGAGGGGAAGGAGAACCTCCCTCGTCCTGCTGACCACACTCTTCTTGATGCACCCCAGGATCCCATTGGCTTTCTTGGCAGCCAGGGCACACTGCTGGCTCATGGTTAACCTGTCGTCCACCAGGACACCCAGGTCCCTCTCCACAGAGCTCCTCTCCAGCAGGTCCACCCCAAGCCTGTACTGGTGCATGAGGTTGTTCCTCCCCAGGTGCAGGACCCTGCACTTGCCCTTGTTGAACCTCATCAGGTTCCTCTCTGCCCAGCTTTCCAGCCTATCCAGGTCACGCTGAATGGCAGCACAGCCTTCTGGTGTATCTACCACACCTCCCAGTTTGGTGTCATCAGCAAAGTGTTGTTCTTGGGTCTCTCAGGGTCTTTTGAGGGCTATGGGGGGAGGTCGATCTTAGAACCACAAATCTCAACTTCAAATATTAAAGAAAACACCCTGGAAGCAGAGGAAATGTCTTAGAGCACATGTAGATCCCTATCTCACAAAATGCAATTTCTCTCTATAGTAACTCATTGCTAACTCACAAGAATCTTCCTAATGTTCATTTATGGCCTGATATTCAGAGACAGTTTATTTCAGTGGAAACTGTCCCAGTGCAGTGTTTTAATCACAAGCCCAACTTGCATGAAAATCCTGTGCACATAAACACATGGGGTAATTCAGTACGATGTTTCAGTTTAGGTACAAAACGACTGATTTTCCCTTTCCAGAGCACAGTTAAAGGGTACACATAATTTACACATCTCTCTAAACCAGTGATTTCTCAAAGGATGAAGGCTTCTGAGACAAATTAAAAACAGCAATTTAATGGTAATGAGAAAATTGCAACATCAAGTTGTTTACACAAGCAGAATAACCAAGCCTGGTGACTGGTTGGCCTTTGCAGTATCCACTGTGCAAATATTGTCTCACAATTGAATGATCTTGACTTACTTTAACTAATCTGAGAGCAAATATTGCAAATGCAAATATTAGCTTAATCGTTTTCCAACCACCTGCAGGAAAAGAAATTAAATTACGTGCCTATGTGTCAGCAAGAAGGATCTCTGAATGAGCACTATAGTAAACAAGGCAGGAGGAATGAGGCCCGTCCACCCCAACAGTGTCAGTGGAGTTCTGATGACGGTGGGGTTTTTGGATCAGACAGGAGACAAAAAGCTGAAGAGAGTCCCAAATCAGCTGCGAGTGTGGGCTGGAGGTCAGAGCACTGGTGTGGGTCCCAGCCCCTGACTTCACACAGCTCCTATGGGCCATAGGGAACACCAGTGAAGCGACACACAAACCATCTCCACTGCAAACCTGGTTTGCAAGGGGTTCAGAGTCACGTACCAGGCAAAGACTAAGTGCTTTGAAGCAGGAAAGTGCTGCTTGCAGGCTACAACTCGGTATGTCCTACGCATAAAACAAAGCATACAGACAGCAAAACCACACAATCCAAGGACAAACACTCGTACTGCTATATATGCACCCACATCACCTCAGCCAAAGCCGCAAGGCCATTAAAGTGATTGTGACTGGGTGCGCTTCTTCCATTCTTCTTCCACAATTTTTTTTTTTCACTATTTCATTGAGGTTCAGGCACATCTTGAGCAATAATTCATTGTCATCACAGTATTGCTGCACTGAAACTTCTACTGCCACTGAGAGGGATGCATCAAGAGGAGTGTGGCCAGCAGGTCGAGGGAGGTTCTCCTTCCCCTCTACTCTGCCCTACTGAGGCCCCTTCTGGAGTACTGCGTCCAGTTCTGGGCTCACCAGTTCAAGAAAGATGAGGAGCTACTAGAGAGAGTCCAGCAGAGGGCTACGAGGATGAGGAGGGGACTGGAGCATCTCTCCTACGAGGAGAGGCTGAGGGAGCTGGGCTTGTTTAGCCTGAAGAAGAGAAGGCTGCGAGGGGACCTTAGAAATGCTTACAAATATCTGAAGGGTGGGTGTCAGGAGGATGGGGCCAAACTCTTTTCAGTGGTGCCCAGCGACAGGACAATGGGCAACGGGCACAAACTGAAGCACAGGAAGTTCCGTCTGAACATGAGGAAGAACTTCTTCCCTCTGAGAGTGACGGAGCACTGGACCTGGCTGCCCAGAGGGGTTGTGGATTCTCTTTCTCTGGAGATATTCAAGACCCGCCTGGACAAGGTCCTGTGCAGCCTGCTGTAGGTGACCCTGCTTTGGCAGGAGGGTTGGACTAGACGACCCACAGAGGTCCTTTCCAAACCCTAACATTCTGTGATTCTGTGCTGCTGTGATTAAGCAACACCCAAAGGTGAAAGGTAAGAGGCTTTGTAAGTGCTACTGTTGTCTTGTCACCTGTACATCCAAATAGGATGATACTCACCCAGCCATAGCTCCTTCCATTCACAGAACCCCAGAACATGATGGAAGGAGGGACCTGCTAGGAATACTGTATGTTGCAATCCCTGTTTTGATGAAAAGAAAACACATGTGCTTGCTGATACCTTGCATAGCAGGAAGGCATTGTTTCATTATCCTGCAAGGAAAACTCGTGGCTGACTGCACCAGGTTTGATTTCTTCTGAATCACTGCAGCAGCTTCATCAAAACATTTTGCCTGATTATTTTCACCTGTTTCAGATGAGGTTTTTTAAGTAAATTCCAGCCTTCAGAGGAAGGACCTAAATGGGCACAAAGAAATTTCTTTGGGCTCTGCAGCTTTTCTGCCTCCCAGGGCAGAATCTGATGCAGACCACCAATGTTGAAAGTTATTAATCTCTGAAATCTGCTCCCTTGCTCCTGTGCAGTGCTCTGCACAGAGGTAGAGAAGTTGCTAAACTCTTCACTCTATCTGTCAGAAGTGAAGTCCTAAAGGAGCTTAGAGATTAACTGCCTTGGCACACTTTGATAATAACCATCACCCTCAACACTGGCAGCCAGGGTCTGCCATCCAGCTGCTGAGCGCCTCCTAAACCAACCCAGCTAACTTCACTGAAGCAGTCGTGCGTGTTCGTAACAGCACTGTAAAGCAAACCAGCCGGTCAGAATCGGTCCCTTAAGGCTGCATCCACAGTGCAGGGATAAGAGCAGGTGTAACGCAGGTGTCAGGGGCTTGGTCAGCAGCGGAGGCACAGCCAGTTCTCTGAGCTCCATCACTGCCCTTCTCTTACATTGTGCTATAGGGGTGCAGGACTTGGGGCTCCCACCAGCCGCCAAGATGTCCGGCTCTTGCAGAAGTGGGTGACAGCCACAAGCATTGCGGTGGCAGACCTCTGCGACGGAGGCTACCCTTTCAATCCTGTACCTGCCCAGCAGGGAGAGGGGTTCACCCCACACGGCTGTTCTTTCAATAATGCGAGCTTTTTAAACATCTCAGCCCAATCTGCGAGCTTTCAGAGCCCGTTTTCAAATGCAATGTCCTGTTTAGTTTTAGCACATCAACAACATGCTTTCTTAGCCTATCTGTATGCATTATCTACTGCTGTAATGTATCATGTACTGAACTACAGCATCATTACAGGTAAGTGCTCAGGTTTAAATGCAAACATAATTGCATAATGTGGTACAGCCAGGAAGAATAATGCAGGAAATAGAGCCAGCTCCATCTGATAGTGCAATCTGACTGGAACGCCGGCCGTTCGGATCAAACGCACAGCCCAGATGGGGCAACCAAGAATAAAAGTGCTTTGCAGTATCTTTATTGTCATCATCAAAAACACTTATCTACCAGAAAGGTAAAAAGGTGAAGATGGGACTCTTACAGAAAAGGTCACATAAGCAATAGGGTAACAGTGGGTTATGATGGCTAGGAAGACGTCACGCCTTAGTAGAAGCTACCTTAGCACTGTTACTTTGAGCTGAATTTGCCAAGTCTTAATGGGAATCTGAGCATTAAGTGGCATTTAGAAGGCCAGGAACATCCCTGCTACTTCCCTGCAGTAGAGGGTGTCTTTTTAATTGCAATAAATCCAGATAAACCCTCAGATCCTACTGTGCAAGGAGCTGCACAAATATAGGAGAAACTTTCTGACACAAGACGCCTTCCAAATGAGGACATGTCTACAGCAGATATGTACACTTTAATACATTTATTTTATATAGCTAAAATTAGAACTGATTCTCAATGGAACAATACTTCCATCTATTCAATTCACTTTTTTTCAGTAGTTTGAGCTCACAGTGGCACACGATAGGCAATTTCAGAAGGGGTGCAGACAGCACCACAACACAAGCCAGAAGGCAGCTGAAGTTAATTTCGTGCACTTTGTACTGAACCGCTATGCCATGAACGACTACGCCTCTGCTGAACAGCAGCGTCACACACGTTACGGGACAGTGATCACTTGTTGTTTCGAGAGATTTTAGCCCAAACTTCGTTTTAACCAGACAACAAGCTGAGAGACTAGCGTGAGAGAGAAACTCTTGACCAACACACTGCCCCCTGAACTGAGAGGCCTTTGAGCTGAAAGCATGAACTGCTGCTGTTTGAACTATAAAGCCATCCCTCTTTCTTGCAGGGCTGTAACAGCTCATCTTTGTTGAGAACGCAAATCCCCTGAAATAATGTGCGCTCCGTGGCTTTCACTGTCTGCCCTCCCACACACACATTTGTCAGCCTGTTAATTGTTTGGCAGGACTCAAAATACAAGGTCCCTTTCCCAAGGACCCTAGCTGGCACATCCCTACCCCAACGTCTGAATGCATTCAGGTTCTTCAGGGTGCAGATGGAAGCCTAGTAGCATTTTCCAAAGACAGATTTGGTTTTGGGGAGAGATGGGCACTGTACTAGGGTACACACCCAAATGAGGTATATGTATATTTCATAATGAGACATACACATATGGGAGATGGGAGTGACTCGGTCCAAACCCAGAAAGACCTATCCATTGCTAGCTATCACCACCTGGAGAAACTTATCCAAAATTGTTGTCCCATGGTACCTGCCTTCAAGCCCTTCAGGCACCTGGCGATCCAGAAAACACCTCTTCCAGAACTGAAAATTAATACTGGCTTGGGGCCATGCTGGTGACCAGCAACTGCAGTCCTGCCCACATGGGAAATCTCAATTTTTACAGCATTACCAGGGCCATCTCAGCTTTGTAGCCAAGTTTTTCCATCCAGTGACTCCATCGCCTGTCTCACCCTTGTGCTGACCCCAATAGGGCTCCCAAAACGGCGCTGTAGAGCGACATCCACTGCCCAAATACTTCTTCTGCACCAATTAATTTACAGAATCACAGAATCACAGAATGTTAGGGGTTGGAAGGGACCTCTGTGGGTCATCCAGTCCAACTCCCCTGCCAGAGCAGGCTGCACAGGACCACGTCCAGGCGGGTCTTGAATATCTCCAGAGAAAGAGACTCCACAGCCCCTCTGGGCAGCCTGGGCCAGGGCTCCGTCACCCTCAGAGGGAAGTTGTTCTTCCTCATGTTCAGATGGAACTTCCTGTGCTTCAGTTTGTGCCCATTGCCCCTTGTCCTGTCACTGGGCACTACTGAAAAGAGTCTGGCTCCACCCTCTTGACACCCACCCTTCAGATATTTATAAGCATTTATTAGGTCACCTCTCAGCCTTCTCTTCTCCAGGCTGAACAAGCCCAGCTCCCTCAGCCTTTCCTCGTAGGAGAGATGCTCCAGTCCTCTCATCATCCTTGTAGCCCTCCGCTGGACTCTCTCCAGTAGCTCCTCATCTTTCTTGAACTGGGGAGCCCAGAAATGGACAGAGTACTCCAGATGGGACCTCACTAGGGCAGAGTAGAGGGAGAGAAGGACCTCCCTCGACCTGCTGGCCACACTCCTCTTAATGCACCCCAGGACACCATTGGCCTTCTTGGCAACAAAGGCACACTGCTGGCTCATGGTTAACCTGTTATCCACCAGGACACCCAGGTCCCTCTCCACAGAGCTGCTTTCCAGCTGGTCAGCCCTGAAATTTAGCACAGGAGGGTACGAGACAACAAGGAGTTAAATGCCAGGAACAGGAAAACACAGAGAGACAGACAGAGCTTGGCGGAGTCTTCTCTACAATCAACACAGAATTGTTTCATACCTCTCTACCCAGCTTTGCAGAACATCTAAAGCCATGCTGTCTTGCTGTGCATGCCCACGTGGGATTGCTGGTGAGCTCAGAGAAAAGCTCTCCTCAAAACGGAAACCAAAAACTTCATCTTCTACTCACCAAGTACAGGTTAAGGCAGAAGGAAAAAAGGCAAATAAATGAGAATAAGGGAGTGAGAGAGCGAAAGAGTGTGTGTGAGAGAGGGATAAATGTAATCCCTAAGTGGTTGAAGCTGAGCCTGACCTTTCATCAGAATCACAAACCTAAAGAAGATGTGTGAAAGCAGGAAAATAAATCAATAAGCAAAACAGCAATCTCTTTCCTCAATTTTGTTTGAGGAAGTCAAATTTACCAAGCTCCTCACAAGCTGTCTTTGGCTAAACTCACCGCTAATGAGCTCTGACATTTGAAATTTAACTGAATATGAGTTAACAGCTCCCAGCCCTGCACCACCCATGAAGTTAACTGGGAATATTTTGTTAAAGCCGTGGATGGGCTAAACTGATGCTTTATTGAGAAGATGCAGCTTTCACAGGAAAGCGTGTGTAACTTCCATTTCACCTGATGCTTCCTTGCCCTGGGTTGTCTGCTTTTCTTCACAGGGACCACAGAGCTCTCATTCTCCTCCGCTCCTTCCCATCACTGTTGTAATTATTTGCTAGTTTTTACGAGGTAGCCTTACGATCCCGTTAAAGAAATCCTTTGCTCTGCAGCTATTCACAAGGACAGATTGGAAACGAGGGGCTTCCACTTACAGAGCTGCCAATCAGGGGAAGGTACCCAGTACTTAGCAAGCAGTTGTTAAGTCAGTCTATCACCCGGCTATTACAGACTCATGATGAAAACAGCTTGTTTTTACTGGCAATCGCATAAAATTAACCCTTTCCTTAAAGACAGAGGAAGGGTCTAGCAGATTATCTGTGGCACAGTGCTTTAACATGCTGGGCTTTCCTCCTGCTGCAGCAATCTTCTTTTAAGAAAAAAGTGTTAAGTGTTATTAAACACCCTCTGAACTGAAATAGTACAGCAATTCATTTGTCCTCTGACTGTACACCTAGTGCACACTGTTTAGTGTATAAAAAACCTTGTCGTAACACCAACAGTAACAAAATCAGAAAAAAAATCAAACTTTAAATAAGTAACACGACAAATATTACTCATCCTTACTCTATTCCTTACCTTAAAGTCTTTTCACAGAAGAAATCACAATACAAGACGATTATGTTTCCACACTATCAGTAGCTTATTACAAGACCAAACCTTTTTGTGTTATCCTTAGGATTTACCCACTTTTTTTCTAAATGAAGAAAAACCCAACTGTCCCCCACACACACACTGTATCCAAGGTTTCTTCTCACTGATTCTGGCTTGGATGGGAAGCCTGATCCTGCACTCAAGGCTCAAGGCCAGGCTGGGTACCAAACTCAGGTCTTTAGAGCTACATCCCTGCAGAAGTGCTGTAATCCAGCAGCCACATCACATGAAATACCATCAATGACAGAAGCATTACAGCATGCTCAGATACAGTCTACAACCTAACAGAAAACTTTGTAGAGACAGAAAGAGAAGGACACGCTGCTTCTCTGCAACTCATGGCTAAAGATAACTGCCCACCTGAGTTATTGGCCCATATCCTGCCAGTGCTTATCCAAATAAATGTCCTGGAGAATCCAATGGCTTTGTATACATGAAGCAAGTTCTTCTCCTGCATAAATATCTGTGACTAAACCACCAACTGGGAGTGACTTGCATGAAGATGGAGCCACCACAGCACCTGACACATACCAACATTCACATGTAGGGGCAACATTTTGCAAGATTAGTTCAAATTAAATTTGATTTACATGAGGGAACCAGGGCATTGAGTGGGAGGTTTAAAATGAGTTCAGAACTAGGAATTCATGTCAATTGGGGCCTTAGAATGGATTTAGGTGCCTAAAACAAAACACCGAGAAAATATTAAAATAAAATAAAATAAAATAAAATAAAATAAAATAAAATAAAATAAAATAAAATAAAATAAAATAAAATAAAATAAAATAAAATAAAATAAAATAGCTCTGATTATGGCTTGAGTCTCAAGGGAAATACACTCCACCTCCAGACCCAACATTTCAGCGCTTCAGACCAGGGGCTTGTCTCCAATGCCATGGTCAAACCCAGTTCTCAGTCTTGGACACATGCTTTTGGTGCTGCTTGAACAACATGAAGACAGCATCTCCATCTGTGATGCAACCACATCAAGGGCCCCTCCAATGGGCTCACTCTAACCAAGGCCATGCTACTCAAATCTCTCAGCTTTCAAAACTGGGCAACAACATGCCCGGCCCTTGCTGGGTGCCAAAACAGGCCCCAGAAACATTTGAAAAGTGGCTGTAGGTCAGCCAATGCCTCTGCTCCACAGAAAATTCCTATTTGAAGCATCAAGTCCACAGTGTTGCTCTCTTTGGGACTGGGGAGAGGACACAAAGTCAGATGGTGATGCAGAGTCCTATGTTAGTGATGAGGGAACTCTGAAAGCACCTTCAGGCCACATCCCACCTAAGTTTGGGCAAGAAGTATGTTAAGGTGTGCTTCAATGAGGGAGAACAAGCGTGGTCTATGTGTGTCTCTAAGGAGCTCAGCCCTGTTCAAATTCAACTCAAGATGAGGAGAAGGAGAAGGCTTCCCTCTGACTTCACCCAGAGCCCAATGCCATGCACCCCAGCATGGACCCAGGCACCAAACACTCCCAGCTCCTTCCCCCAAATAGAGAGCGAGTCCCACACATGGAGAACCAGAGCCACTTTCTAAACTGCAGAGATTTTTTCCTTCTCCAAAACTACCTAAAAGCCACAGAAGTCAATTAGAGTTTCTGTCATAATTAAACAGGAAAGTGGCAGCAAGACTTTGTGCAAGAGCCTGGGAGCAAGAGGAGAGAAAATATGCCCACAGTCCCCCAGGAAGGCTTCTCAGCATCCTCCTGACCTTAATTTCAGCCTTTTCTTTTTGCAGGAGGGGAAATATTTGCTTTCTGTTCCCTGGAGGAGAGCCTCCAAAAGGACACTATTCAATCTGAATCTGTGTTTCCTGTAAGGTTGGGGAGCAGGAGTAAATGGAGGGGGGAGAAGGAAAATGGTTCTCACTAAACTGAGCCATGCTTAATTCTGATTTCACATGGGTGTGTTTAAATGTGAGTGGCAAGGCTTTGATGTGCTGTAGGTTACAGCGGATGAGCATCTCATCTTGGGGGTAACATCAATCCCATCCCGCTGGTAACTTCCAACGTGCCTCTAGTGCAGCAGTATGAGTGACGGGGAGAAGAGGGCTCCCTGAAAAGGCACATACAATTTAGGAAACAATCTGCTCAGACATACTAGAAAGATGGAAAAAACCAAGAGGCTGTTCAAAATGTGGAAAAAAAGAAAGCTACAGTTCAGCCCTTCATTTTTGATCTGACAGCAGGAGAAGAAAGAGTTAAACCTCAAATCAGGAAGTAAAAAGTTAAACTAAAAGGAAAAAAAAGCACACCACAAGCACATCTCTTAAATTTCCCATTTCAGCCCAAGGCTGATCCCATTAAAAAAAAAAAAAAAAAGAAAAAAAAAAAAAGATAAACAGAGAAAGCAAGAGAAGCAATTTTGCTTATCCTTTTCTCACACACCTAGCAGCCACTTTTTTTATTATTTATTTATTTACTTCCCCCTTTCAGAGCAAGGCCCTTATTTTCTCATTTAGTCCAACAGAGATTGTCCTCCTGGAATGACCTTTTTTTCTTTCTCTCTCTCCTCCTCTCCTTCTTCCTCCCCCCTCCTTCTTGCTGCCTCCAGGCCATTGCCCTCGTGCCAGTAACTAGATAACACACTCTATCAGAGATTTTTTAAAAAATCATTGCAAAGGCACTAGGGCTGATAGTGGCATCAATCCTAGCCTGACACGGGCTCGGGTCAACCATTTATCTCTTCACATTGCCTGTGGTTACTGTGGAGGCCATCTTGGTTCTCTACATCTTAACAACCTTGCAGATGTTACCTCTGTCTGCTCTGATAGCATCCGCACCCCAAGACTGGCTTTGTGCTTTTATTTTTATTAGACTGTTATGAACTCTTCCACTTCCTTTCTGTGAGGCTTGCAAATCCTGGTTGATTTTGTTGCATTTCCCACCCCCTTCTGAAAATAACACTGTGACCAAGCTAGCAGGTTAAGAAATAGGCACCATGGAGATGCAAGGGTGGGCTTGCTGAACTGTTAGAAGTGCATATTTATGAGAAATACACAGACAATATTTTAGAATACTTTCATCTAGTCCTACTCCTGTCATCCCATCCTGTGTAACACGGTTATTTTTGGCTATTTGCACTGGCAAAGCACCCAGAAGGCCCACTCAAAGTCGAAGACACCATAATGTCAGGTGCTATCAGGATGTTCCCTGCTAAGCTGTAGTCAAAGCAAACTATTCCCAAGCCTTCGCGAGATGCGATCACTACAGCCAGATAAAGGGATCTAGGGTTTTGCAGTAACTAAAAGGATGTACAGGAATAAAATACCATATTTTACTACAATTCTCCCTCAAGTTGAGAAGAGGCGAGCTACAAACAAACAAACTACATATTAAGTTGGAATCTGCTCTGTTGCTTCCCCAGTAAAACTTTCTGTGCCAAGGTAAGGAGGTCGAGGAAGAAACACTGTTCTGAAGCACCCGTTAGCATCCATATCCACAATATGGCGACACAGGGCAGGCAGCATTCCTTGCCTTGCAGCAAGGGGAAGGAAGCACAAAGCTGATGGCTCCTTCTCTACTAGAACATGGTGCCAGGGCTCATTAGCGGGCTGCTTCTCAGACCGGGACGCGTCCATAGTTTGCTTAACCAGTCTCAAATTGGTTTTCCTCAAGGGCATTACAGGAGGGGAGAGCACTGGAGGAGGGAGAGAGGATCGTTTGCTCTTTCTGGCAGATTTTGCTGCTCCAGAGAAACAAGGACAGTATAGGAGAAGGAGGGCAGGTGGAGGTGGGCAGACAAAGGATACCAAAGGGACAGAGTGTAGGAATGAGAGTATGTCAGGACTGTACCAATCTCAGAAGGCAAAGGGGAAAAAGCTTCAAAACCAGTACACTACCTTCACCCTTAGGCACTGGTGTTTTAGTGAAGTTACTGGCGTTTTTTGATTTCTTTTTTCAAATAGAAGATACTTATAATAATATCTGACCATAAACTGGAAGCCCACAGACGCCCCTACAAGCAGGGGGAACAAACTATGAGCAACTCACCCTCAAAAATGAACCCATCAAACATCCACGCAGTGTGAGGATGGCACTACAATGAGAGGGAAAGAGCATCGCACAACTACCATGAAGAGAGCAAAGATCCTGCCAGCCCTGCAAGGGACAGTCACCTCCCATCACTTGTAACCCTCCCAGACGGACAGCGTGGTTGAGAGATTCGACATCAGTCCTGCTATGAAAAATAAAGTAACAGCCCTTTATGTCCAGAGGGCTCTGTGCTTCCAGAAAGCCTTTTATGCTCACCAGAAAGCTGTCTAGGATTTGCCACCTATATAAAGCACCAAACATCTCCAGCAGGCAAAATGATCTCGTCTCCTTCCTCACCTCCAAATACAGTTGCATCTGGAGAGATGGTAAATGGGGAAAAGACGGGCAAAAAAAGAAGGGAAGGAGTGATTCTAAGCTCTGCAGAGAAATCCAAGGGATTTGGAGAGCTAGTCCTGATTACATTAAGTGGAAGTTGAACAGCAAGGGTCTCTTAGGTGACTGTGCATATCTCAGACACTGTCTTTGTGGATTTTTTTTCTTTCTCTGAGAAGTGAACAAAGCAGTTATCCTGGTATCAATCACCAAGCTAAAAATTCACAGATTCTCAATACTCTAAGCTACTTCTTAAATCTCAAGACCTTCCCTTAATACCCTATTTAAAAACAAACTAAAGGCAGCACAGCATACCCAGGCAGAGCCATAATCCAGGATGGCATTTTTATCTTGCAAGTTATTTTTTATTAGCCTTCTATTTCTTAGTAGAGACCCCTCGAGGGTTGGTTTGGAGAGAATTCACTAGTATACCAGTTCAGCTTCCCTACGACTGACTTAATATACGTGGCATCTGCCCTCCGACGAGCATTATATCACCCATCTGGGCCAGAGGAGGAGGGGGAGTCGGAGCAGGGAAATGTTGCTCAAACAGCATGCTTGCATGATGATTAGGTCTGGTCCAGTGATCCGGAATAATAATCTGAAGGCTCACTAAGCATAATGGGTTCGGAGACATCCGAGCCTGGTCAAACCTTCCCATGAGCACCCCTTACATGTGTTATCCGTGTGTTTTGCATGTCTCATCAGTGTCACGGTAGCTGACATCTCATTATGCAGCCAAGGTGGAAGTGGACAGGTACTGAGTGAGCATTAGAACTTTTCTTTTCCCTTTTATTATTTAATTCATATCTTCCCATTATCCAGTGTATCATGAAACAGTGAACTAATTAAGTCCTGTGGGATATACAATCAGTGCAGGATTTTTTTAACTTTTTTTTTCCCCCCTCTCCTTTCAGTAGGCTAAATTGCATTATATGCCAATACAAAAATTATTCTACAACTCTTTCTTGGGTGATAATGAAGCAAGTTACAAACACTAATGATGTCGAATGCAACAGTGGGGCAGAGGTCTGCTGCTTACTTCGCGTGTCCTAATTAAGTCATACAGGGTAAAATACTTCAAACACAAATTGAGGCAAGGGCCTAAATCAGTTTCTAACGAAATCTGTACAAGCTGTTCTCTAGGGGATGATCAGCACAGACCACCAGACCCCAGGAAAAGGCCAGGTTGGTCAACTCAAATTTCATGAAGTCTGCCATGAAACTCGGAGATCTCTAGCCAGCAACTTGAAGCTACACATAATTTGGGGGGTCCACTAGACTGAGAGCTGAGCCCAGCTCAGACTGTAGCCATGCAAGGAACACCTCTGAGACCAGATTCGAAGGAACATAACTTAAGCGATGGATGTTGCTTCACCTCCCTTGAAAATACAGCCATTTTCCCTGGTTGAGGATCCGACACAGAAGTTTTCAAAGGCGTTCAACCTGGACCATAAATTCAAGTGACCAACTCACGGGAGCAGCATGCACAACATGAATAGGACGGCCAGCATTTTTGAAAACTAACCTAATTTCAGTGATAGCTACCGCCCATATTTCAAGCAAAGTTATGTTGAAATCAGAGGTGGAAGAGCTCTCTGACCTGCAGAATTAAGCTTATCATCTCTCTCATGCAGATTATACAAAAATTACGACATCTAGAGTCAATCTCTAAATATTCAGTAAAATAGATCTTTCTATGTATTTATCACAGTACAAAAAAGGAGGTAAAGAAATGGGAGAAAAAAATGTCCCTGTGAGTAGTTTGTATCTAGGTACAATGATCTTCTGGTATTGGAGTTTCTGGAAGTCTAAGACAGTAAAAGAAGTCAAAGGAGAGCCACCTCATTAACTCACTGAGAAAGAGTATTTGTGGTGTTTGGTAATCTCATCAGATAATTCTGGTGTCCCTGGTTTACACATGCACTTGCAGTTCAAACCGACAAAGAGGGAAAACCATGGTACTGTATACAATACACTCTCGACATGATCAGAAAAATGGAGGAATGGGTCTGGTAACACGCTCTTATTCAAAACCCAGCTAGTATGGCTAAGGTCTGATTCCTAGATGAGTTACGACAGCCATTTAATGCAATTTTTAGTAAAGCTGACGCAAAGATGCAGGGTGAATTCACTGTCTGGATACTGTTCTGCAGAGTCAGGCAAGAGAATAATGGACCATTTCCACTGCAAGGCTGCTGCTGGTCAAAGAAGGTGGATCAGGCTGAAGGACATGTCTCTGCCACTCACTGTACACCAGGATCCTTGTGCATGGATTCCTCTTCAACGTCACTAGGCAGTGTCTGTGAGCTACTGGTAACAGGGCAGCTAAAAGCATCACAGAAACACAGACCTTCCCAGGCATCTCTGGAGCCTTCTGCCTGGCATTCTCCCACTAGGAGACTGCTGCAAAACTTCGTCACATGCACAGACCATGTTTGCATCCTTTCCAACCTACCAAATCCTAACCGATCACGTTGTTTTTTCCTTAGTATATTAAGAATTACAGACCGGTCCTATTAAGTGTCTTATAAAGAGTGAAGAAAAAATGCCCTCACCCTAAAGCTTGTATCCCAAGACTAAAGTTCCTAGAACCAGCCTTCTGAGTTTGGGGTTTTTTCCAATCTTCTGTTCTGAACGAAGGTTGTTCTCTCTTCTTGCCAACGCCCCCTGCACGCTCTTGATGATACAAGCTTCTGCCAGCCTTTTTGCCAAGCCTCTTGTTACTTCCAGTAACATCCTGGAGCTAATCCTGCTCTGTCATCATCTAATCATCTCTGCTCCAACCCTCCCACAAAGCCCAGCTGTGCTAAGACACTGTTGAGTTATCAGCCTGCCTGGGCATCGTTGACATGGCAGAAGAGTAAGCAGAAAGCACTCAGCATCGTAGCTATGCTGAAAACAGCTATGGATCAGGCCGATTTTTTAAGAAGTGCTATGAGATCCTTGCATGAGCGTGCAATACAAGTGCCAGATGTTATTATAAAGAGATGCAGTCCCATTACTTGTACGCAGAGTAGTGCTGCCTGCTAATAGCACCATTATCCTAAGGCACGTGGTGCTATTAATGCATTTCACTGCTTGGTCTTGAACCTGGGGACCGTTATTTCCACTGGAAAGGTAAGGCCAGTTCACATGACATGATTTAAATCTCTATAGTGAAGCATGCATATGCTGCACCAGGTCGTAAATCTTAACGGGATGCTGTCAGCTAGAAAGGGACCAAAATTGAAACCATTTATCTGAACTCCCCACCTATCTACCTCTGATCACCCAGGCCATTTTTGGGAAGAGATAAAATTATTCCAAATGCCCGCTGGGTTCATTAAATGGCAGCAAATCCCAGATCTAAAAGTGCTGCTGGTTTCGTCCTGCTCTCCCTGAATGAATTTGTTCTTTCAGGATGCTTGGGACTTCCTTGATTTTCCCCACGCTGAGCAGAAATACCATAACAGGGATAAACCTTACTACTTCTTCCTATTCTTGCTCCCACCTGAGTCAAAAGACAACCTGTCATCTTCTCATTAGTGAGACTACAGGACACATGACACAGCTGAGCTGTCCAGATCACAGCCAACTGTAGCTAATAGCTCCTCTACGCTGCAGCCCGGGCTTTAGGGCTGTAGAGATGCCCTTATCACATTTGGGAAGGAAAATATAAATGAAAGGAGTAGTTTCCATTTGATCTGATACTTGCTTGAGCACTTAGCTTTGCTGGCCTCCTGCGGTTGCCAACTAGCAATTCTTTTTCTGGCTTCATTTTCTCCTTAGCTGTGAATGTTTCTGGTAGCATAACTAGCAAGGCTGATGAGCAAACGAATACTAACAAAGAGGTAAAAGACTACATGTGACTTTCCTTCACAGACATGGGACAGACTTAAAACAACAGAATGAAGGAGAGCAACTGTATTTTAGGATACTTGGCTGCAATAGTAGCATGCATGTAAAGTAGATTTGCAGGGCAAATATTCAGAGACTTTTAGTAAAAGATCTAGAATCTCATGCTAGAAACACACCAAAACTACTCTGCCAGGACACGGCAGCTACTTCTGGGGTGGGAGAGACAGTAAATGAAATTTCATTGCAAACAGAGTTAATAATTACCATGATAGCTTTAATATCATGCCTGAAAAAATAAACTTCAGTTTCCCATGTCTCAACCGTACTAAGATAACTTGGTTTTCTAGACAAAAAACAGCATTTGTTCTCATCACTCAGGCATCTAACTCTTCCCACTTGCACCGTCCCATACATGGTAGGACTCCACCACTTCTCAGGAGCTGCTCAGTTAGGAAAGGATAATGATACAGGGTTATTTGACTTTTACCAAATATCTAACCCCTCTGAATTCCTTCTCACAGGTAGCACAATGGCTCAACACCCCCCAAAAAACTCTGCAACACCCTGAGGGCTCTAAAAGAACCTTTAAGGCTTGCAATGAACACTTTTAGATATAGACCCTTACAATGATGTTAGTTCAGAGTCATAATTTTTTCAATGAACACTTTGTGGATAGCTGTCTTCTTGCTACAACTACACATGGCACCGGGAAGACTGTCCCATTTCACCTTAGATACTGAATAGGAGCAAAAAACATCCACAACGAGAGCTGCACTAATGCTGAATGCTAAGTCTCTGCCAGAGAGCTGAAATTGTATCTCATGGCTACTATATCTGCTCAGTAACAGAAAACACCCCTTTAAGAACAGACTTCGAATTTATATAAAAAATGAAAGTGTTAAAAAATATATACATTGCCCAGAAATTAAGATAAAGCTCATTTAAGACTCAAAAAAAATACATTATTAAACATAGTTAAGCATTAATTCAGCTGCACTGCTTTAGAACAGCTATTTGAAGTTGGAAAGCATTTAATATTATATATTGCTGCTGCTCAGCCTAAATTGTTTTTTTTCCCTCCTTTAAATGTACACAATATTACAAATTTAATTTTAAGCTGTTTGAATCAGTCTGTAAAAAAGATTTGATTATACCTGAGTGTTCTGGCCCCAGTTTTTCCATATCTCAGTAATCTTGGCGGTAATTGGCTGATTAGCTCCCTCACACTCCATCTCTGCCTCAGTTTCCATGGTAATGTTACAGGAGCTATTATAGATGAGAACTTCATCTCTTTCCACTTTAGGGCTGAAACGAGAAGGGAGGTTAAATGGGGTGTCATCAATCTTAATGAAATGCAATTATTTTTACTCTTATTAATCATTGCAAGCCATTAGCTTGTGGCAACTCCTGGCCACCATTTGTCAAACTTTGCAAATTTCTGTAATTTTGTTTCCGTTCTTTTATTGTTTATTTGTTTTTCCCCTCTTTATCTGCACACGCTCAGGATGAAAATACATGCAGTAAATATCTCTCAGTGATGCCTTTCTGCTTCCCCAAACTATTACAAACAGTAGCAAATGCCATTCTAGGACGAAGGCAAGAAGATAAGTGCAGACAACAGCTAGGGCATCAGCAGTGTTAGGTTCAAAGATGGACTCCTACACGGAGTAGGGTTTGTTCGTGTCTCCCCCCTCCCTGTCTTACTCACACTTAGCAATAGGGAATGAATAACTTGCAACTCCCCTAGGGCAAGTGGAGAAATTGGAAAAACCACACAACTGGCTAACTGGTCCCTAATTCCAACTGTGAAAAAATGAGCTCATTTAGGGGTTCCAATTCCTGCTACCCAGCTGATTGCAATGATGCTTTGTTGCTAGCATTGGAACATTAACTTAGTAAATTAATTAAACTTACTTAACAGCCCAGACTAAGCAGATTCGATATATGTGCCACTTACACTAACAGACATTTGCTCTAAAGCCTCCCTTTGCATAGAGGGAAGAAGTAAGAGAAAAGGTGGTCAGGAAGAAACATTTTTTTCCTGAGTCTTGCTGCTGACTTTGGTAGCATTTTGTTATGGGGAACTATAGGATCCAACATCCTTCAGAAAGAGGGGAAATCTTCCCAATTTACTTCTACAGGTTTCGGATCAGGCTGGGGTAATCCAATGTGACTTTTCATTCCTTCCCCAGCCGCTGCTCCTTCTCCCTCCTCTCCCCACCCCACCATCCAACACACACCTGCAACTTGTGGGAAGGAGAGCAGAAAGGAGATGAGTTACAGCAACAGCACATAGCTCAGATATTATACCACTTTTCTGATTAGCTAAGAAAGGACAGAGCGCACAAAATAGAGGATCAGATAGCTAGGACCAGGGTATTCAGACGTCTTCAGGTTCCTGAAAGCCCCATCTAAAGCGATTTTCTGAAATGTCAAAGTTAGGAGATTAAGTTCTACCAAAATCAACCCAACTGGAAACCCAACACTCAGAGCTTTCTCGGGATTTGATGATTTGATGAACCTGAAGTTTTCAAATCATGCTGGATGTGGCAGCTCACTGTACAAACAAAGGGCTGCTCTGACAGTGCATTTAGGGGATATTTGTTTTGTTGTCCTTTTTCAGGGTTGAAGTGTTGAAGGAAGAAGCTACATTCAAAACTACAAAAAAGAAAAAGCCTTCTGCAAGTAGCTGAACCTTTTTAACAGTGAATTTTTATTTCTATATTTAAATGAACTTTTCCCTCTGCTGTATCAATAATCAAAAGCCAGCCGTAGGGAACTACACTCGCTTTTGATAGCAACACTTTGAGAACCGCTCTTGTCCTCCACAATGATTCAATGGACTGGGCTATCTCTCAAGATGCGTAGTACTACTTTTTAATGCTACAAGAAAAAGCTACAGCTTTTAAATAACCAACTCTTTTAAAGGCAGAAAGGGGTTATTGTTGGCTAGGTAGAGACATGGGCTCAATTTGCCAGGCGCCGAGGTCTATACAAGGACCTCTGGCTGGCTGTTCACCTCTTTTTACAAAAAGTTCACAAGCTTTGCTTGCAGGCAAAGAGCCCACTCCTCCCAGTCCCCTAGTGACTACATCCCAAAACCTGGACGCTGGAAAAGAGGTAAAAAATTGCAGTGTTTAAAGGAAATGCAAGAAAAGAAGGGGTGACTTGTTAAAAGGATTTCAGGGATGGATCTTGGTACCAGTGTTGTCAATGGCAAGGCTTACACTTCTTCTAAAGAACATGCATTTGCCATTATGTGTTCATAAAGTATAGGCTATAGGACAGATCAGATTAGGAGAAGCTTTATTCAAACCACTGTAAAGCTAGTAAGATAGAACAGGAGGCATTTAATGTGCAGTAAAGCCAGGAATGATTTCAGTAGTTTTGCCCTCATCCTGGGATGAATGTCTTAAGTTTCGAACATTTGCACAGAACTCAAATCCACATATTGTTTATTATTGTTATTATTAGTTACTATTATTAATTACAGAAAAGAATGGATATTATTTCAGGAATTCTCAAAATAGCCCTTTTCTAGTTTTAACATTTTAATATTCTAATAGTTTGCTACAAATTCCATTAGTATTTTGAAATTAAACATTTTTCTGAACTGAAATGTGAAAAAGTCTGTTCAAAGGTTCTGAAATAGATAATTTGAATAACTTTAAACTCTCTCTTCCTCTATATCTCCCCATTGTTTTCAGATCAGGAAACTCCTCTGAAATCAATCTTCTTTGCCCCTAATCCCCTTCAGCAAGCATCCCCCTTCATCCCCCAGTTTAGAAATAGATTCACCAGGAAAAACATCAGTACCTTGGAAAATTCTTCAGCAGCCCAAGTATTAATTTCTGACTACTAGACAGCATGAGCACAATAGGGGGAAAAGTTAATGACAATAAGAAAGAGATTGAAGAAGTTGGAAGAATGGGAAAATAATAGGTAAGAAAAAGTTGTTTGATTTGATTCAGGAATATGTCCCTGATAGGATTCCCTGAAGGAATAATAAGCCCTGTCTCTGGGACATTCACAATTAAATTGGACAAAAACACATTGTAAAAACAATAAGGAAGCAGTCAGCAAATGGACTGCGTGACTTTTCCACCCACAGGATAAGCACAGGCGCAGAGCTCCCTCCCGCTCACCCTGCGGAGACCGGGATGGAGCAGCTATGGCAGCAGAATTGTAGCAGCCCATACCAAGAAAAGAATCAAGAAGAAAAATAACAATAGAAATAGATTCATTGCAGGTGGATTTTTATCAGTAAAGTGCTAAGCACAATTTTGATACCCAGGGAACAGGAAGCAGAAAAAACGAAGAGACAGATACTGGAGTACCCTGTTCCTCTCAAGTCTGGACGTTGCCTGGTTTGGGGCTACACAGATGTGAGGAAAATGAAAGCAAATCTCACGTAGAAAGGCAAGGCTTCTAGAGTTTCTTGTTTTGAAACAAGTCATTCTTGGAGCACTAGAACTGACGAAATTAGTTTAATTTCAGGATTATTTTTTTCCCTCTCTAAGCCTCCCTATTCTTGTCTCCCCCAACAAACTGTCCTCCCCATCTCCTAGGCTGTTATAGGACATTACCAATACACAGTATGACTTTGGACACACCACTTGGCCAACTGTGTGTAGCAGTTTGCTGGCAAACAACGGATTAGGGCAGAAATCTGCCTTCCTCTCCCTCAGCAGGAAAATAATTTCTTTCCGACACAGATTTTCTCACAACTGACAAGAATTTCACAATTCTTAAGACATCCATCCCGCATGAAACCCAGCTCAAATTAATCAGAGCTCAAAAGCTGGTGGGGAAGGAACGACATACTGACAGGCAGATACTGTAACTGTGTAAATATTTTTTTTTCCTTTAAACATTTATAGTTATATTCTTAAAAAACAAGTTAAAAGAATTATGCTACTCGTGTCTTGCTGTCTTTGTTCAGTAAATGCCAGGCAGTTTTCTTCCCTCAATATAAGGCATCTGGAACTCAGTCTGGTGACTCACAACAACTGTGACAGAAGGACCAGGTAAGGATGAGGACCAAATCTCCCCTACTCCATTAAAATACCTGGTATGCATCATCATGCACGAGCCAGGAATGGGTTCACCATGTACAGCAAATCATGGGCAATACGCTGCAGGAATATTCTAATTCTTTATTTGTTTAATGTCTTTTGGAAAGTCTTATTCATTAGTTTATACCTTAATTCAGACCTCCCTCTTACTCGTAGGAGTAAATGCTCTGCGGCGTAAATCCCTACTGCTCCATTAAAGGCAATGGTACCAATTTATATTTCTGAGCAACCTGGCCTTGGGTTTGCAAAGCCTGAGCCTTCAGTAAGTGCCAGAGCACCCTCGCTGAGTAAATATTGCACAGCCTGCTGAATTTTCTCTGCGAGTTTTTACTCATGAAACTGCTTGGAGAGAAGAAGGGGGGGAAAAAAGGGAAGAAAAAAAAAAAAAGGCCTCTGCTTTTCATAATGCCTAATCTTTTTCCCCATTGGCATCTACCAGATGTTGCTTTGGATCAGAAGATAAATATTAAAACCTAAGAAGGAACAAAGCAGACTGTTTATGAGATGGATTTTCTGATGTCTCTCACACACTTTAAAAAAAGGAGGGGGAAGTAAAGATGCTTTGATAGGCACAAGGAATTAATTTCATAACCCAGCGGAGCTCTCTAGTGGTTTCGTGGCCAAATTGCTCTGTTGGCATCGATGTAAGAATTAGAAATTTTCTTCTTCAGTCTATCATTCGGTAGGGACCAATTCTGCAAAAGGTGGAATATCTTCTGGGGAACGTTTCTCCTGGATATGCCCACTCAGCTGTTGGAGATACACAGCACTAACCTGGCAAAGAGTCCAGCAAAATGCCTCTGGGGTGGGTTGATGTCCCTCCAGTGCCACTGAGGTGGGCTGTCCCCACAGACATACAGATAAGACACAGATCCTCTCTGGTGATAGGAATCAACCATGACTTGGACATCACATTTAATGAAGGTGGCTCTTTCTTCTCGGCAGTCAACAGAAGAATGCGTTAAGCCACAGAGGATGGCCAAAGATGCTGTGAAGACAAGAGAAGGGAAAAATAACCCAAAACACCACTGACATTAAGCAGATTCTAGCAAATGACAGTCACCACTATGGATTCCTGATGTGCACGTCCCAATCTGCCTTTGGGTGCATCCTTTTTGAGGATGAGTAAGTCTCCATGCAACTCCTTTAACCCTCCCCACTCTTCTGCTTTAAGTGAGCAAGCATATAATCTCCTTGGTTCGCTGAGCATCAGGATGGTCTTTGGGATCAAATGACCCCGTCCAGGAAGAGGTGACATAATTGATTAAATAAGAGCATGGACATCTTTTCTGGGGAAGATGGACCATGGTTTACAGACCAGGTGTAAGCACAAATCTTTTACCAGGGAGACGTGACAACTTCAGGTCTACCACAGCTTTGAAATCCAGAAATAGGTCTATTGAAAACATTGTCATAGCTTGGAGGGCTTCTGGAGAACTTGTGTGAGCTGGGATCTCCAGTTCTCTTTGCTTTGTACCCAAATGTGACTGAAGACATTGTCCAAGTTTGACTCTGCGGATGGTAGGAAGTGTAGAGGGAGCAGCTGCTTTGTTTTGTGGTTTAAGGAATAAGTGATGAGAAGAGAAAGAGTTTTCTTATTCTAAATCCAGAAAAAATTCTAAAAAATAATACTGTGGACTTTCAATGAAGTTCAGACCAGTTGAAATATTTGGTTTTAATAATTAAAAAAAGGAATCCTTTAAGCATTAAACCATGCTAGAGATCAAAAGAGTTTCTCTCAAAACCTTAAGCATATAAAGACTTTTGGAGATGCTTCATTAATCCTGAACTAGTCAAATAATTGTAAAGAACTCCTGAAAATATCTGTGGACAGTATTACACCCTGCACTGTAGTACCTGACAGTGTTCCTCAAGTATCAGAAGTGCAATCAATGGGCATTTATCAGAAAGGGATTTTTTGTTTGCTTCTTTAAATTCCCATTTGTTCAAAAGGTATTTTTTTTGCTGGGAAAGTGTCACTGTCAATGAATATCTTAGCTCCTAAGAAATTCTGAAAATGTTTTTTGAAAAGGTAAAGATATGAATATGCTGTATTTCCTATGTTAAAACATTTAGCACTTTTTGCTAAAAATTATTATTTCTTACAGGGTATTTTTGAAAAGTTTATAGTTGTTTAATGTTTAAAGGTATTTTCTGAAATAGTAAAACATCACATTTCATCTGCTCTGATTTTCGGTGAGAGGGATCATAATTCTTCTGTTTTTCTTCTCTGGATTTAAAATAATAAAAAAGTTACCCACTTCGTTTCTTCACACAATATGCTTTTTTTTTTGCAATATGCTTAATCTCTTTCCTTTCCCAAATGCAGGGACAATTGTCTTGTTCAGCGTCTATTCAAACACAGCCAAACACAAACTCTGCCTCAAAGACCTGCGTATAAACAGGAGAGAGACGGGTAAGAGACAGAGAAGCCTAAAAAAATGATGGAATCATGCCTGTATTTTGCTTTTATTGCCCTGAAATTATGTCTAGAGCCACCTGAGTTGCCCTGTAGCTCCCACAGAAGCCTTGTGTCTTCCTGGAGGCCAGACTGCCATTCCAAGGGCACTTTAAGTCCAAGCAGAATAAATGCTACAAAGAACTTCCCTTTGCAACAGCCTGCAGCAGAACAAATACATTACAGGAATTTCTCCAAAAGAGACAACTCATATGCTTTTTTTTCAGCCAGTGAGAGGCTGAGAACTTCCCAAATCTAGGAAAAATGAAGGACGTCCATGCAGTGGTTGCACTGCCCTTTCTTTCCTCCACAAACCTAAAACTTTCCTGTGGACAGAAGAATCTGTTCTTCTTTTGTAACAGAATATAACAGCTCCTTCTGCTTTACTATTCTGTTCTACTAGTGGCAAGAAAGGTTGTGATAAGCTCAGATGTGGAAGTGGAGAATGGACAGTTACATTACATGAATAGCAAACTAGAGGAGAAGAAATGAGAAGATTTTTCAGTCAGAAGAGACCTACCACAATCATCTAGTCCAGCTGTCCAGCCACTGCAGGCCTGACCAGAAGTTAAAACATGTTAAGGGCATTGTCCAAATGCCTCTTAAAGAGTGATAGGCACAGGGCATCGACCAATTCTCTCGGAAGCCTGTTCCAGTGTTTGATCACCCTCTGAAGGTGAGTGGTCAAAGGCAGATTAAATTCACATTCTGCAGTTTAAGAAAAATCAACAGGTTGCTGAGCTGATTAAAAGAGTATTTGGTTTTCTTTTGTGGTCTTGAACATGGCAGAGTTTTCCTAGGTGGAAAAACTGCTGAACTCTATTTTAGGATGAATGTTAGAAATGACCCACAGAATCTCAGGATACGAATATTTTCCTTGATGCCTTGTTCCTGTCAAAGAACTTGCCTGGCTAATGTAGGTTACCAGAGGAAACTTCCTGCATTGCCCTTAGAGATCAGCAGAACAACCTGTCACCCTTGGGATACCCCCCAAATGTTACATGGAAATCTGACATCTCTAACAAGCTCCAGTGCCCTCATCTCAATGTTATCACACCTGTAGGAACGTGAGGCCTTGCATCTTTCCAACTGCTGAAATATGTTTTAAATCAAACCAGGCAAATTGAGGTATTCGTTTATGAAATCTAAGCTAAAGAACAAGGTTACAAAGGGTTGTAAAGAGATTGGTGGAAGAAAAACACAAGAAAACCCTGCTTAATCTGTACACCCAGCATCAAACCTAGAACGGCTTTCTGCCTCTCAGGTGGGAGGAAGGAGGAATTTCATCTCCACACCCTGCAGCTGACGTCCCTCTGATGAAGATACCACTCCTTGAGATGTCCATTTCTCATTCTTTCCTTGAGGATCTCTGAGATACTCCTATGCTCCCACAGCATTTAATACTTTTCCTGGCCAGGAGGAAGTCCTGGTATTTCATCCCCCTTCCTCTGATCATTAAATGCAAATATCCCTTGGTGTTATTGGTGTCTTTGTCTCCTGCCATGACAGCAACAAAAAATATCAACTAAAGATTCCGACACAGTATATCCTAAAAGGATAGTTTGTCCATTCTGGGACACAATACAGAATACTTCTCCCTGCTTAACTGGTTAGTGTTCAAACCCCAGAATGAAGCTTCTTTATGCTTTGTGTTCCCCATAAAGATAAAATCTGCTAATCACACGTAACACGATCCCATCACTGAGATGAATGCATTCATCCCATTATGGCTTCTCTTTTGAGATCACACACAATCTCTGCACATTGGTAATGTGTTAGGGACCAGCTGTCCCCTGTCCTGTCTTTGAGGGGTACTCCAGCTTAAGCCAGGATCCTGGGATGCTCGGCACAAGGGCTTTGTTCTGGGTCACTGTTTAAGAACAACTGCCGGATATGTGATGAGGCTAAAACCTACAGGAGTTCCAAGGGCAGCTGCAGATTGATTGAACAACTGTCTGAGGAGTCCCAGTGCCACACTGCACATCCCCAGTTATCCACCACTCACAAAATGGACCGTAGAATATAGCATTAATATGTGCTGAGCAGGGAAGATAAAGGTTAAAAAGAAAAAATAAATAAAGAGGAAAGGGAGAGGAAAAAAGAGACCTGTTAAGGTCATCAAGTCCAACCTCTGCCTATGAAGAATTGCTCCCTAGGAGACATTCATTTCGCACAGCCGAGTTTCCGAAGTCCCAAGAGGGGACTTTGCAAACATCTATTCCACCGCCTGATAGATCTCACTGTCAGAATGTTCCTGCCGTGTAATCAATATGCTTTTATTTTTTCCCCTTTTTTTCTTAATTTCATTTCCGAATTTGAAGGACAGAAGGGACCATTTGGATCCTTCAATTTGATCTCCACAATAAACAAAAGCCCTTGTTTCTGTTCAGGTTTCAATTACTGCAACACGTCATTTTCATATCTCCTGCATTTACTCACACAAATCATCCCGTTTCCTTGGCTATAGTCCCCCTCGGTCCTAGTTCAGTGCATCTCCTTGGTATATTTGCACTGCTGCAACCAATACTCATTCCTTTCTTTCCTCTTCCCCCTTATGAAAAGCTCCACCAAGCCATGTCTCTCTTCCTTTTTAAACCGCCTCCATTCACTCCTAGCCTTAAATCTAAATTTTCTTCTCTAAACGTCCACTTTTACCAAAGTAATCCAGCTAATGGTAGGTCCAGGACTCGTTAAAATATATTCCAAGTGCAGTTACATCAAAACCCCAAAGCCAGACACATTATTCCATGCAACCAGGCAAATCAGACTCAAATTTTTCCCTGATGGAGCTTCCTATCAGTTTACCTCCTTTTAAAGGTGCCTTATTTCTCCTCACACTAATGTCAAACACACAGTCTTGGGTACTGGTTTACTGTAATATTTATACACAGTACTTACGATTATAACACCTAATAAGAATCACAGAATGGTAGGGGTTGGAAGGGACCTATTTAGTTATTTTCTCACCTGCCTCAAGCTTCCTGCCAGTCTTTCTATTTTTTATAGGAGCACAATTCAATCCCACAGATACTAACTATGTGTTCTGTAAATTTAACCTGAGTTGAACAGAATCCCCAGCCGTATTTGTAGTCATCAACAGCACTGCGACATGAGTAACAAGGCAAGAACAAGCGAAGGGGAGAGCTCTTGGGATCAAGCCAGTTATCTCTTTACCAGACATTTAAAGTCTGGTGGGTAGGTTTGGGGTTTTTTCATTTAGTTTTATTTTTCCTTGAAGGAAGTGTGCTTTTGTTAATTAATTTATTTAATTTTGTACATTTTCTTAATCTTTAAGGGTGAAACTGAAATCAGAGCTCTGTTTGATGTAATTTTTCTGCAGCTTGCAGGAAACAAGTTTTCATAACAGCGTCTGAGCTTGTGTTCCTATTCCTTGCACTCTGGATTGAGCCTAATTTCAGTACTTAGTCTGCACATCTTTCATCCATGACCAAACCAAAACCTTGCTGCAACCCTGCTGAACACCCGTTCCAAAGAAAGACCTCCGTGGGGCAGGCCTATGGACGGATTCTGTGGAGACTGGCCATTCCTTGTGTCTTAAAAAATTGCCCGTTAAATGGGAAAGTCACATTTCCTACCTGCAGAGCCTTGCCCTACAAATTTGATCGCATGAGTAAGCTCGGTGGACCAGTTGGGGATTCCCGCATGAACATCTCTAATCTTAAGCAGGCCAGACACAACATGACCTAGCGCTGAAACCCCAGGGCAGCAAGCTGCCACCTGACATCCCGCTGTGCCGGAGGGGAGGCGTTTCCACTTCACGGCACACTGTCACAGAAAAAACGCAGCTTGAACTCTTCACTTCCCATCACCCAGTCCACGAGCAGCGCCAGGAAATGTCAGACAAGCGTCCAACCTGGCCACACGAGCCTCTTCACCAAAGGGGCCCCTTGGGCATCACAGACCTGTCCCTCCCATCTCCTTCACGGCTTGTGGTCCTGCGTCCCTGAAGTCGCTTCGCCACCTCTCCCACGTGGACCAGGCTGCGAAAGAAAGATCTGAGCACTGGATATGTGAGTGCCAAGTGGCAAACATCCTCTGGCAAACAGCAGCACATAAACCACGAGGCGAGACTGGACTAACTTCACTCAATAAGTTCACTCATGCCCTAAATGGCGGGGTGTGCAATCCCCTGAATATTAGGGGAAAGCCACGTGGAAAGCATCTTTTTCTGTAGACAGATTCACCAGTGCCACGTGTAGGTGTGCACAGGCTGAATACGCCCGTCTCAGGGACTACAAATAGTCTGGCAAACACAGATCTAAGAAGTCTGCGAAGGATTTTTTTTTTTTAATGCAAAAAATAAAATAACATTTTCTGGCAAATACTTCACTGACAGAGAAACATTTTTGCAACTCGGCCGGTGAGATCTGCAAAACTGCAGCCTGCAAAATCCACAGCAGGGGAGAGAGGGGTTGTCTTGCAGCTGGCCTCAAAGTGATAGTGCCTGCGAGGCGAAGCATCCTCTGCCTCTTCTCCCCAGAAAGGCAACCAGCAAGCGGGCAGCAATCAGCATTCACTTGCTGACATCTAGTGTCAGTAAGAAGCATCGGCGTCCTGCCTGTGAGGTGGTTTTCCCCTGGCTCCCTCTGCAACCCACCACTCAGTGAATTTTGAACACAGTTATTAATGTTTTCACACTTTGGATCAATCTGATTACACGTTATTCTGCTATTCTTCCTGCAATAACCAGACTTCCCTGGTTTGTGCTCTGGTTTTTTTTCCAGCACTCCAACGTCATGTCTTTTTTTTTGTTTAAAAAATAATAATAAGCACTTTTGTGGACTGTGCCTGGCTTCTGTTCAAAACAAAGAAAATTGAGCCCTTACAGCCTCTCAGTGTCTCCTTTTGAGCATGGAGTTGGATTTTAAAGCCCTTTCCTCCCTGCCTGCCCCACCCATTTTTCTTAGTATTCATCATGGATGAGGAAAAAACTCTAAATGACAAGAACAAATTTAGAATTTCAGAATAAATGATGCTAGAGGAGACCCCTGCATGCCCCTCATCCCAGCCCTTGCTCAAAGGAATGTTAAATTTCACATTGGTCTGGTTTCTCAGCAAGTAATCTAGTCAAATTCTGACTATTTTGGAGGATGGAGATTCCACACACCTTTGAGCAAAACCCTGGAAATTCACCCTGATGGACAATCTCACTGTCACCTTTCTTCTATGTCCACAAAGGAGAAGAGGCCATGGATCTTCGGTCACCTGGATGATGGATCTTTGGATGGCTCAAAATGGAAAATATCTCTGTAGACCTCAGGATGTTCTCCTAACGTCAGAGCTATGAAGGGGACGAAGTGTTATGTTACCAAGTGTTGCAATGCCACAGCACCAAGCTAAGTGCTCTGTGCTTAGCAATTTGGGGAGTGTATTATGTCTCAGGGTGAGATTTAAGAGTCATAAATCCTGCCTTTTGCAGGTCTTAGGAGCTTAATTCTGTGCTGCCAGTAGGCAAGGGAGGAAACATATCCTGTCCCAGAAAATAACCATTTTGAAGACTTTCCTCCAAAACCGAGGCAGGGTTACTTCTCTCTGAGAGAGCTGGAGACCATGGCATCATTCCCTGCTGTGCTGCCTCTCTCCAGCTAAGCAGGATACTCTGGCTGTGGGATGATCGTCTCTTCATCTCAAGGAATTCAAATCCTTATCTCCAGTTTCCCAAAGGTATGAACTGATCATAGTACATCACCCATTCACCCTCTTCCTCCCACCTCCTTACCCCACTGAAGCTGTCCCACAATGCAGCGAAAACACAAAATGTATGGGGCCACAGTAAAAGAAGACAGAATCACAGAATCACAGAATGGTAGGGGTTGGAAGGGACCTCTGTGGGTCATCTAGTCCAACCCTCCTGCCAAAGCAGGGTCACCTACAGCAGGCTGCACAGGACCTTGTCCAGGCAGGTCTTGAATATCTCCAGAGAAGGAGACTCCACAACCTCCCTGGGCAGCCTGGGCCAGTGCTCCATCACCCTCAGAGGGAAGAAGTTCTTCCTCATGTTCAGACAGAACTTCCTGTGCTTCAGTTTGTGCCCGTTGCCCCTTGTCCTGTCGCTGGGCACCACTGAAAAGAGTCTGGCCCCATCCTCCTGCCACCCACCCTGCAGATATTTATAAGCATTTATAAGGTCCCCTCACAGCCTTCTCTTCTTCAGGCTGAACAAGCCCAGCTAATTAAGACATTTAAGGGAGCTCAAGTCACTAGGCCAGTCATGATGGCCAAGAGCTTCTTGGGTTCCCAACACTATGGCCCTTACGTGAGACAGTTTTCCCAAGGAATAGCTGCCACAAGGAACTGCTGTTGCTGTGCACATCTCATGCACACTCACAAAGCATACGTGGCAGCTCTGGCTGCAGATACGTGGTGGATCTAGTCCAAAGCCCATGGCCATTGACATAAAAACTCCCACGGGCAGCCATTGTGTTTGGGCTGAGCTTAAACACAGAGGTCAATGCTGTGTTAGTTCCTTTCCTTTCTTCAGGCTTGCTGCTGCTCTCCGGTACTCTGGTATAAGATACACTGGGACCTCTCACTTCTGAGTCAATATAGGTTTTTAGGGGATATATCTAGCACAATGCCAGGTTTTGTGTCTTTGCTGACCGTGTAACCGTGGTGCAAGGCAGCTCAGGTCTGTCATCGTCATGTTGCCCAACACTTCGCAGGGGGTGCCACAGACCGTGACCAAAGTCTTCCCTGGGGAAAATCCAGTTCCACGCAGGTAAACTTCTCCTCCATTTAAGCCACCTTAGAAAAGGACAGAAAATGGGATTTAAGACAGAGCCTGTCAGCTAGCTGTCAACAAGGTTATTTTTTTTTAAATTCATAAATTTGTGCTTTCTTGCCAAGGAAAACTAGTCACTGCAGTCACCTCATACTGCACACCACGAAGCAGCTTCAATAAACCTTCCTGACTTACCCCAGTTGTAATGTAGAGCTGTCACCATCAGCTGGGAGATGAATGTCAGATTGGAGGAAGCCCAGCCCCTGGGGACATCCAGGCCCAGCACACGATACTCGCCAACAGGGAGCAGAGGAGCTGAGCACTGCAAAGTAGAGTGAGTGATGGTGACACCACTACAAGCAAAGTCTCCAACAAACACGTAGGTGGTGTCCATCTCTGTGACTCGTGATACCGTCATCGTTAAAAGGAGACCAGTTGCAACAAGTGAAAGCAAAGCTGGGGTAAACTCCTCATGGTAACTTATTCTTCCAATGTAATAGGAGATGCCATCTACTTTTAGACTCAAAGCCTTAGTCCCATTACCCGGAGGCATCGTGCACTGGATAGCTACACACGTGACACTGAGAACAAGGCAAGGAAGATGATCAATAAGAACAGAAGTCATTCTCTTTCCTTTCAGTGCTGAGCCTGCTAGGGTGAGCAGGCCTCCACCATTGATACTAAAGTTCTGTGGGTAAAACCGGTACACCTGAGGCAGGATGGTCAGAACACTGGAGGCATTTCTGAAGCAAGCTTGCCCACTTTTCCTGCTGGATATGGACATATTGTGTTCCCCTGGGCCAATGCAGTCTGTCTGGCAATTGATGCTGGTCTCATTCCAGAAAGTTACCTTGCAGAAAACCTGGTTATTCATTTGTACCACGGGGCTGTCACTTGGCTGTGCCAACTTCTGTCCTTTGATCATCACATGGGTGAATGTCCCATTGGTCTCCCAGGTCACCAAATCTACAAGGGGGGTCCACTGCTCACGAAGGTGGAGTGTACAGTCTCCAAGGCAGACACTGCTGATCCCGTTGACAGTCACTGTGACATTAAGAGCCCAAGATGCCTCAGCCAGCCACTGGTAATGCAAAGGATGGGGCCCTGGAAGGACAATACATCTAATGGCATCGTTATCAGAGATCTGGATCTCACAGGAATAGTTACCCTCCAGGCTGACCTGTACCAAATTCCTCCTGGATTTTAAAGCAGTACCAGATATAGTGAGTAATATCCCACCACAGATTGATCCTTGTGATGGGAATACGGAGGTTATCCGTGGAGTTATTGTAAGGGCCTGCAGCCTTGCTGTCACATGAGCATATCCTAGCTGCCTCTGGATAACCCGGATGGGGAAAGTCCCAGGTTCTAGGCTCTTCAGTGGCAAGGAGCAGTGATAAAACATTGCAGACTTGTTGCCACGTTGAAACTCAAGTTCACATTCCCTGTGTCCAAGCTTAGCCACAGATCCAGTGATGTTTATCCCCTGGATACTCAACAGTAGGCTGCTGTTTGTGATTTCCATTTCAACAAAAGTAATCAGAGGAGTGAAAGCTCTTTGGTAGTTAAAGGTGGTGGTCTTTTCCGCAAAAAGAGTATGTTGAAGTGAACCACTGCTGATGACTACGTTTACTCTGACTGACATGTCTTGTGAATCTTCATTGGACAAATTAGAAGCTGGTGGGGTCAGGCACCAAATTGTCTCTTCTGTCAAGTGAGTAACCATACAGGTTTGCCTGTTCATTGAAACAGAAACCAGGGCAGGATTTTGGCTGAAGCCCATCCCAGAGATTGTAAGAAGTGTTCCACCTAGGAGTAAAACAAAACAAGGGAGGAGGACATTATATGCAGGATAGGAATCAACGACTGCCAATGAACGATCACAAACCATGATAAAGCTGATAAACATGACAGATAATCTCAGCCAGGTTGAATGGAAGAAGAAATCAAATCCCTTTTTTGGAACAAGACACCTAGCAGTCACTTAACAGGATAATCCTATGTGGACAAGAGACTAAGGTATCAGATGGCCAGGGACCATCATGGCAGCAAATAGCAGTAGAAAGCCACCACAGAACTTGAGAAAGCTGTAGAGAGAAGACCCTCGAGAGTAAAGAGAGACTGAGCTCTTCTGGGAATGGTACTGACTATACAGGCAGGTGGGGAGACGGTTTGGTCCTGCTGCGTACAGGGTAGCAGGATGCAGCATGACTACTTTCAAACAAAAATCCAGAAGCACAGACTTTGCTTCAATCTTCAGTTCTGCCTGACCATTCATCCAGAGTGTCAGATTTGCTATGCACTGATGGTTACTTTCCCTTTGAGGAATTCACTGATCAGCAAAGCTGATACACTGATGAATGCCTCCAGCTTCAAGCCTCCCCTGCTTATATGCTCCCAGTCTGCACCATTTAAGATGGGGAGAACAGGAAGAGGAAGAGAAGAGCAGGTCTCCCTCCACTGTCAAAAGCAACTCTGACCAGGGCTTCCCATGCGTGGGCTGGAGGAAGGCAGGCTGTCTGCTTTCCTCTGTGGTTGCCTGGATGTTTTTATTCCCTGGGCATCTACTTGAGACGGCAGAAGAAGAGAGCAAATGGGTTAGCAGACTCACGGTGTGAACTGGTACAGCCATTCACAAGGAAAAGTAATGCAGGAAGAGTTAGACAAAAAGTTTTGACCTCCAGCTGAGCCTGTCCTTGTGTCTAGCTTTGGAAGCTGGAAGACCGGTGTAGCAAAGTATCGTACACTGCTGCACTCTCAATCTTCCTAAGTCATCCTATATTTGGGTCACTCTGGGAGACAGGCTATCTTTGGTCTGATCCAGCACAGCTGTTCTACGACATGGCAGTGGAGTCTTCCTCTCCACATTGACAGGAGAAGGAGCCTTGGGAGTCTCTGCTACCAACCTTGCCACTGAAAGCAGGTGCTAATTGTCTGGAATAAGCATGAATCCTAATGTCTGGGTTTACCTAACATTGCAAAGCAGCAGTACTAGCACTGCTGTTCAGGGTGGTGAGAATAAGAACAGCACCAAAGAACGAGCAGTTTGAATTTTAGGATGTGATAATGACAAAGGTGCAAACCCTCCAGCATTCCCAGCCTAATGCCATGCTTCCAAGCCCAGAGCTGCCTCCCTTAGGGGGAGCCATCTGAAGCCTCTGTCCTTCTTCACTTAGTTTGCAACACTGGTGCTCCCAGTGCCCTGCCTTGCTTCAGCCTCTTTATCCATTAAGCCCACGCCCTTCCTTTTCCCCTGATCTGGCTGCAAAATAAACTGTTTTATAATGAGGTCCCTTCTGAGTCAGCTCAAATCTCTAATCCAGATGGCCGCATAAGTTTTAGAGAAAACGAAATACTAGAGATAAGGCGGGGGAAGGACTGACAATTTTTTGCAACAATGAGATTGTAAATCAGCTTAAGCCATTCATTAAACTACAGCCAACAAGTTACTCAGTACTTATTTAGATTTTAATTTACCCTTAAATATGAAAAGAAAGGTGCAATAATGATTTTTTTTTTAGTACAGCGTAATGGCCAAAACTGATAGCCTTTGCTCTCCAAGCTCTATCCACGCTCTCATCTTTCAAGGCTTGAGCACTTCACAAACAGTTGGACTAATCACATATTCAAAAGCCTCCAAGTTTTTGTATCTTTAAATGTGTTGTGAGCCTGCGGGAGCAATCTGTGGAGGACTTGAGGTTTCATCAGAAGAATTTCTCTGTGTTCTATAAAAGCGCTTCGAAGGGCTCAAGTAAAATTCACTACAGGGATTCAACCCTCCTCCACCCTCAGCCAAATGGCAAAACAAATCAACCACCCCCAAATCTCCTTTTTAAGATTTAGAGTAAAACTTTTCTTTTAATTCAGTGATGTTTTGCTCTGAAACAAACTTAAATTATTTCCAGTGTTTAAAATCTTGTCATGGGATTAATAAATATTTCACTTTTGATTAAAATTATCATGGAAAAAGGGTTTTCTTGTCTTTTCAACTTTACAAAACTGAACATCCCCTTTGGGATCACTTGAAATTGTTTGCTTCAAAGCACAATTGTACCCTGCTTTCCACCTAACTTTCACATAGAAAGCTTTTAAAGATGGAGACGTAATGACTGAAAGAAACAGCCCAGATGAGTCAGGTGTGGGTGTGCTTTGTTTTCCCAGTTGGAAAATGCAAGAATACATGAGCAAACTCTTGGGGAAATCAAATTCAAAGCACAGGAACCCCTGAACCAGCCAGCCAGATTGAGGGATGCTCACTACCATCCCACATTTCCAGACTGCTGCTGTCTATCGATTGATGTCTGCATAATAAAGGGTCACAGATTTAAAACACCCTCATTTAAACTGATGTGAAACGGGATGCCGCTTCCATTCCTGCAGGAAAACTGTGCCCTTGATCCCTTTAACCTCCATAAGTGGCTGCAGATGTACCAACGCTGTTTACCCAGAAGGGAGCCACAACATGGCTCTATGCTGAAGATCTCTGAGAGGTACTGGATTAACGGCTCAACCCTGCAAAACACAAGCAACACAGAAAGGGGTTTTTAGAGGTTTAGGGGCTGTTTTATGGTTTTCTCTCCTGCTGCAGTGCTGTGCTTCCTTACAACTCCTGCAAAGTTGGAAGGCAAAACGCCCATCTGGCACAGCCCCTTTGTTCAATGCCACAGTGACAGGACCTCTCCACGTCCCAAATTTTTCCACGTGATTTGAGCTACAGCTATTACGAACACTGTCTTATCAAGTGACAGCCTGTGGGCCAAGTTCAGTCCATGAGGCACAACTGAATTTCTTCTTCAAAAGAAGCAAGAATGAAGGAGTTTCTGCCAAAGAGATCCCCCTGCAGCCATGCCCACAGACAGGAGATGCAAGTGCACCAAAGAGACACCCCAGATGCCTTCCCTTCTTACATCCTCCCACCAGACAGCAGAGGTAACTGCAGCAAGAGGAAACACACAGATAACCTCCTAAAGCCTGCTCAGATAAGGGTGTAGCTCTGCTTCTGTCCCACCTACATCTATTTTTCCTCCCAGTCACTCTCCTTTCAGAAATACTGCCCAGGCCTAAAAAAAGACAAGTTATAGAAGCAGACCTTCAAAAGCCTGCAACCCAGCCCACCAGAGATCAGGCTTGTCTCCCTGGATGACCCATCTCCCTCCACTGTCTGTCCCTGGAGACAAAGTGAAGGTATTACTACCAGGCTCCAGAATCAGACAGCATGAATCCCTGTGTGTCATCCCACCAACCAGAGGCTTTCTCATTCCAAACTTCATTAATGCAACAAGCAGCTTAGGGTTGTTTGTGGGCAATAAAGGCAGCTCTGTTCTCCCTAACACCATTGTTTCAGGATCGTTCCTAGCAGCTGCCATGGATGAGAGCCGTGTGCCTGAGGAGCAAAACTGCGTTGCCTGTGAATGCACTGTTGCATCCCACTTCCAGGTTGGTTTTCCCCCACGTTTTAATTCATTTATCTAGGAATGAAATGTCACCTTAAAAGATGGAAATAGCATAATTTAATAATTCTCCAAACAAAGCATTTTTTTGTTTTTCTCACAAAAACTGTTTCTTTTCTTCTGCTGTTTTCCTGCAGCAGGATTTATCTGCATTTGACCTGAATCTGTGAATACCTTTGATTGCCTGAATATGCATTTTTCATCAAATCAGCTGCTTTTTCTAAAATGTTTCTGTCCTGTCTCTTGCTGTTCCAAGGGGAGTTAACTGACTAGCATTAGCAGTTTGCTGACTTGGGTTCCATAGATCAATAAAAGTCTTGATAATTATTTATAATATTACACCACACTGCAGATTTCACCGTTAGGTAGAGATTTTGTGAAAACTCTTACCTTTCTTTTCAGATTAACCCTAAAATGCCAAATAGGACATAGAATGAAATTTTTATCCTAAGGAAAGCACACATTCACACACCTGTTTGAAGCAACAGCAATGCCATTGATGGTGACAGAAACGTTGTACCATCCCGTAGCCAAGGCTGGAAGTGTCACATTAATACCATGGTCTGTCTGTGCCTGGATCTGTGCCCATGAGCCCCCAATTTGCACCTTGATATCTGACCCTCGGTAGCTCACAAACTGGGATATTCCAATCTGAAGCTCCTGACCCCCTGCAGAGAGAAGACTGAATGAAACTTTCAGTGTTTCTGGCAACAGTTATTGTAGCACACATAGCCATTGCCCAAGGACAAGCATGGAGTCCCATCATGCCAGAACAGACCCAGTAATGTCCATTACCTAGAAACTAGAAAACTAGAAGACCGTGATGGTTTTGTATCTTACTCATCCCTTGACATCCCTGATAAGGTCACCAGCCACCAAGGTTGTCCTGAGACATCAGCACAGTAAACATGGCTAAGACCATCTACAGCCACTCTCAGCCTGCTGGTACATGCTCAGGATAGGATCCATGCTCCCTTATCATAAACATCTATCTTACAAATATCTGCAGCTGGTTAGAGCCAAAACCAGCTTTTCTAAAGCTCACATAAACTGGAGCTGAGGAGTTCTGGGATTTTTCCTAAATCCCTGACAAATGATCCAGACCACATTTTTCAGCACTATGGAGCTGCCTAACTTTAACAAGAGCCTCCCACAGGTAAATAATTATTTCCTTGGGTACCTGAAGCCAGATGCCCATGCATGCTCCAAAGCCCCTTGTTTTCAAGAAACATGCATCTCGCATTTAAGATCTGTTGTGAGCCATGTTACATTCATATGCTAGAGGATGCTTTTCTTTATTTGTGCACACTGCAATAATAGAAAAGGACAATGGCAGTGAAGAATGGAATTTCATAACCTAACTTCCTCCTGAAATAGCTTTAAAAGTTATGGGGTGTGCATCAGTCCATATAAAAGCATTTTCACTGAGCACACTATATCTGCAGCCAGTGAAGAGCAACAGAGCCTTAATGACACTATTCATCTTATTGTAAGGAAGACATTCAAAAGAGCTGTGGTGAATCCCACCATAGAGCTGTGTATTTCTCTTTACTAACTATGCCAGACAGGTAAGCAACAAGCATAAAGGTGTGTTTAGGAGGAGAATCCCGTTCTCCCATCTCCTCCGAAGGATGTGGGATCGATTGCACAGAAGCAGAAATAAACATGATGAGAAGGGGTCTCTAAGTCCAACTCCCTGCTGTCATAGACCAGCCAACCTGAAACACTTGTCTACCCACAGAGCTGCTCCGGAACAGCTGGTGAAGATCGTAGAATCATAGAATCGTATGTTGCAAAAGACCTCTAAGATCGTCACAGAATCACAGAATAGTAGGGGTTGGAAGGGACCTCTGTGGGTCATCTAGTCCAACCATCTGCCCAACACCAACATCTACAAGTATCTTAAACACCTCCATGGATGGTGACTCAACCACTTCCCTGGGCAGCCTGTTCTGATGTCTGACCACTCTTTCAGTGAAGAAACTTTTCCTATTATCCAATCTAAACCTCCCCTGATGCAAAAAGAGGCCATTGCCTCTCATCCTATTGCTAGTTACTTGGCAGAAGAGACCAACCCCACCTCTCTACAACCTCCTTTCAGATAGTTGTAGAGAGCAATAAGGTCCCCCCCTCAGCCTCCTCTTCTCCAGACTAAACAGCCCCAGTTCCTTCAGTCGCTCCTCGTAAGACTTTTTCTCCAGATCCCTCACCAGCCTTATTGCTCTTCTCTGGACACGCTCCAGCACCTCAGTGTCCTTCTTGTAGTGAGGGGCCCAAAACTGAACACAGTACTCGAGGTGCGCCCTCACCAGTGTCAAGTACAGGGGCACAATCACCTCCCTATTCCTGCTGGCCCAGAGTAGCTTCATTTTTGCCCATTCCTCTTCTTCACTGAGCTCAATACTTTTGAAAAACAAGGCTTCACGTGGCATTGTTTTCCCACTCACATGGGACAACAGTCAAGAGCAGCTCATCTGTTCAACACTGTCACTGTATCTCAACAAAAACGAACGCTGAAGGGTTAGCCCATTCTTACTGGAGATACAGATATGAGTAGAAATTTTGTCTCCCAAGCAGAGGCCAGGGTCACTTGGTTTTAGCATCATCTCCAAGGCAGGTACAGTCCCCTTCAGCACCACAGCCTCGTGTTAGAGAAGTCTTTCCTTTTCATGAAGGAGGAGAGTATGTACAAAACTCCCCTCATCTACCAGCTCCTCTAAAAGCAGGTCTTGAAGCCAGTACTTTTCAATTCTGCACGCACAAAGACTCAAATAAAGTTTGAATGTTTGAAAGCCTGCGAAGTTGAATATATTAATAATCTGAACTCTTTGGACTCTTGGTCAATTGTCAGCTTAATCCTAGATGCCTGGAAGGCACCCGTGTAATTTATTTATTCTTTTTATTATATGGGAAGAAAATTATATTAAAAGCAGAAGCCATGGAGGTTCTGAATGGAAGATTGATTTACGCTTTCTGGACTAATAGAAAGTGACAAGGGCATTTGGGGAAAGGTACAGAAATGATGGGCACGCAGCAAGAATTGCATTTCATCACTGGCAGTCACCTAATTCTTTGCATCCCCACCAAGTCCAGCTGAACTACTGAGCTGGGGGGAGATATATTAAAGTGTGCAAAAAGAAAGAAAAAAAAATCAGATGTTTGCATCCTTGGAGGAATGGGAGTGGGGTGGCAGGAAAGCAGGAATGTTTGTCTTCCTCCTGTCTGCCTTCCTGTTTCTCTCAGCTGCTACGAATCTGGAGTCTGATTGCCTAACAGACCCAACCCCAAATAGAAACGTCCAAAAGACAGGCATGCTAGACACTCCATGAGATCTGCTTGGGATTTTTACCCTACAAAGCCCATGAAGTCTACACTCATATTCTAAAGTAATGGATCACAAGATCAAACCAGAAGAAACAATTTGACTTGGAAATGGGAACTAGCAACACAAGCGTTGCCTCTCTTCTGCTTTCAGCAACCCAAAATGCACACAATGCGCTTTATGATCAACCCTTTGGGATCCTGGAGAAGGACAATTTCTAGAGCTCATTTCTCTTGTCATGTCTGAACCTGTTACCGAGAATGAATGGGTGGGATAATTTCAGAGCAGAGTTAGAGAAATGTGACACAAAAGGAGCACTACACCCCACCTAACACCCTGTGGACTACATACTGGCCTAGAGCAAGTCATTATCTCATCTGTGCTAGAGTACAACCAGCGTAAAACAACCAGGACTGATCAGGACTAGCAGGAAACACGGGGTCTACAAGGTAAAAGAAAACAACCAAAACCCACTGTTGGATCACCAAACTCCATAGACATAAATTCCCTCTGTGCCACCACCATCAGCAATAGCAGCACTCCTGCAGACTGTGCCCAGTACGTGTGCGCAGCCTTTTCACCTGCTATGCCACTTCTGTTTCTGCTCAGTGATACAACAGCAGGGTTTAAGGAAGCATCGTACTGGAACAAGTTGGTTACTGTTGTTGACTGGTACCCAGAAATTAATGTCACATGGACAGAGGCATCTTCTGTCCCCTAGAAAGAGAAATGAAGAAAATGTCAGGGATAAGAATATACCAATAAAGACAGTTATTCCCTATATTCCTACACCTCCTATACTTAAGAAGTCAGGCACATGGCACTCCACGAAATTTGTATATACACCAGACTCTACTTAAATATTTACAATTATGGTGTCTTTAAAAGGACATCTATGAAGAGTTAGAAACCTTAAAACTGTCCCAGACTGGGCAGATTTTCATTTGCTAATCCAAACTAGTAAATTAACCAGTGGTAATTTATAGGCATGGACAGTTATCCCTACACTTCATCCTGGGTATAATTTTGCAATGCAGCAAAGAGCACTGCTGCTAGCAATCCCTAGGCATGTTTTTGCACAACTCATAGATGATGTCCAAAGGAGGTCGGGGTGTAAGGTAGAAGAGCTGGAGCTGAAGAGGGTTCAACAGTGTGAGCAAGAACAATGTCCCAGGCATGTTGAATCTACTAGTAGACAACAGAAAGTGGAGACGGGCAATTTTGCTGGAGTTCAAAGCCCCGGTTTTGTTTATGCAAAGCTTAGCTCATGACATTGCAATCTGGATTTTTTGCTGTTTCACTGGTTTTCATAAATAATCTATCAATCTATTGTTATTGAAGATGGTCTAAACTACAGGTGGAGTCTATGGTGAATTGTGCCACAGACAAGACTTGGCTCATGGGCTACCCTTTGCCCTTCCCCTTGTGTAGCTCAGGTCAGGAAAACATAGAAAGGCCTATAGGCTGCTGACTGTTCCCCAAAAAATGTGGTTTCTTACCCGAGAGGGAAGTTCACATTCAATTCTTGTTGAATTTCTGTCATCCTCCAAAATAGGGCAGGGCTGAGATCCAAACAATACCAAGTTTACCCCTTCCAAATTTGTCCCCCTGAGAGCCACTCTGAGTCCTCCTACAAAACCAGTTATTCCGTTACATTCAAGACGTACAATGATACTTCTGTATGCAAAGGACTCTTTATCAATATGTGACTACAAAGGCATTACTGTCTCTGAGTTGATCTGATGATCATCTGCTTCCACCTTGCTGTGCCTAGCTTCCCGTCTTTCACCAGAGATCCTTCTTGCCTATTATTTGCAGTCTTGTCCATGATACAGAAGGACTAGGTTTGTTTCTCAGTTTATTTTTTAATGACATACTTCTTTTAGCAAGCAAGGTCTGGCCTGTGATCTTAACCTTGGAAAGATCCCCAGCCCAAGAATGAAATAAGGAAGGAAGGAACAAGCGCTAAGAATGGAAAATGAGCTTAACACAGCAGGTGCTTTCACAGTTCAAATAGCTGCCATGCACCCTGCTGTCACAAAAGCCTGCAGCATGTGCCTAGGAAACTTAGGTTAGAAAGGGGACTTGGCAGGGCTTGAAACTTAGCAAAGTTGTGAGGAAAGTCACGGAGTGCTTGATTCTGCGAAGCACTGAGCAACCTCAGCGCTTATTTCTGCCAGCCAGAGCTGAGCCTCTTCGATGACATGCAGGATCATACCCAACACGAGTCAGACTTGCACTTGATCTTTCTGCAGCATTCAGTTCCATTGCCAATAAGCAAGGTGTCCCTCTGCTTTTTCAAGTGACTAGAACATTCAGGGACATTTCGAAGAGAAACAGAAAAGAGAACAGGAATAGTCACTAATGGTAATTTTAACCTGGACTTTGTTCTTTGATGCGGTTCTCGGGCAAATGAAAAAAAAAATCTTCCTTGAAACTCACAGCTGTCTGCTCTAGTTATCAGTACTACAGAGTTTTAGGACTATGGCTGGACAGATTGTTCAGAAATTTTATCACTGCAGTGTTTATGTGCAGTTACTATACCATCATGACTATATTACAACCCAACGGAGCTTTTATAATTCTTTTCATGTGTGATGTAAGTAAGGATCTGTTGTAAAGTCATTATATATTGATGGCAGAGTCCCTTGTACCTTTTCCTCAAAACTTCATTTCCTGCTAATTCTTTAAACCACAAGAGAAGTGTACAAGTCTAATCTTCTTGATTATGTCTGGCTGGAAGCAAAACCAGGCAAGCAGTAACAAGGTATGTTAACAGCAAGCTCCTTCCATCCACTGCAACATGGTAGTATCTTTAGAAAGGCATCTCACGCTAGCAGAGATAGGTCATGAACAACTCCCAGCATGGCACTGCTGAAACCAGTGGTATTTTGACAAAAGAGGCCTGATGCAGGAAATTACACTATGCTTCCTGGCTTCCTTTCCTGCAGCCTTAGGTTTGCAGATCCAGAAACAGCAAGAAGTGAAAACTGAAGTCACTTCTCTAACGTGATAGTTGTCAGATAAGGAGACGCAGATTTAGACTACAAAAATCAATGTGTTTTGTGTAAAGACTGATGCTCTTAAGTTTTGATATCTACACTTCTATCCATATGCAATGAAATACTGCAGAAGTGCACTTTACGATAAGATTGAAGAGAGGTATTTTAAATGGAAGAAATTAAAAACACAGATGGAAGCTGTAATTCTTTCCAATTATAAATGTTCGAGGCATATGTAATATAAGATAGCATTATACTTGCTTTCTTTTTAAAGAGTGACAGATCACTGTAATTGGGAGAACTGGATTGTCAGCAAAGGAAATGAGAAGCAAGGCCCAAGCACTAAAACTTGCCATTGCTGACTTTTTCCTTTTAGGTTTGTTTTTTCTTTTTTAAATGAATTAAAGCAGTGAGTATCAATCTTACATACTATATGAACCTCCCACTGAAGGGGGAGGGGCGGGGGGGGGAGGTTAGAATATTATTCTTGCCATACACTCCAGCCATAACTTCTTGCTTTTCGTCTTAGGAACCCTACATTCTCCCAAGACCATCCCATGGCTCATGCACAGAGAGGTTCACAGACCACCATTCCCTTCCTCTGCCTGCTCCAGCGTGGCCAAGCATAGCACAATTAGTTCTCCAAGCCACGTGGCTGAGTTAGCTTTGTGCTGCACCTATTCCAGTACTCCTGCTCTGAGTGATGTTTGTTAGCACGAACTCAAAGTGCCTCAATAATGAAACTAAGAGGTTTCCAGAAAATATCAGGAGGACTTTTGCTGTCAGAGTTGACCTGGGTCATATTCTTTCTAGATGCATGCCTAGCTGCTTGAAAACAAGTCTTACTCTGAGATCATTGGTCCTTACTGCACAATCCAGGTGTCATGAGTGTTCTCCACATTTCTCACTGGGCTGGGGAAACTCATCCCTCTACCAAAAGAAGCAGGGTGGCTTTTTACAGCCTTTGGTTTGGCTTAGCTACAGTTGGCTAGGCACCTTGCTGGAACTTCCAGCTGAAGTCCTCTCATCTGTGTCACATACAAGTCCTTTGGCCCCAGAGTCCTGTGGAAAGTCTTTTAAGCTCTTGTCTTCAGGGATGGAATATATCCTCTTCCATTTCAAGTAGAGGAGGGGTAATGGAAATGGAAGGAGCTTCAGTTTGGTTTGAGATTCCCTAGGTTTCTTGTTTATGTATCGTCTAAACAAGGATGTGTTTTCCATTTTATCACTCAGAATATTAATTCAGTTCAAATGGACTGAGATGAACCAAAGTTTAGCCATCTCACAATTAGGCCAGATGAATCCAAGTACTACAAAGCTATGTGTCAAATAGGTATGGGAAAAATAGCCATGAAACAGTGATAGCTTTCTGGGTTGTTGGAATAAATATACCTGCACTTGAACTTAGAATTCTGAAACAAAACTAGTCAGAAAACTGATTGACTCCACAAAGAACCAAGCAAAGTTTGTTACTCTTTGTAAGAAACTTGCCCCACTGCCTTGAGGTGCACACAATGTGTCCAGCCATATTCCATCTTTTTTGTCAGATTAAAACCTTGGTAGTCAAAGTACAGAAGAAATTGAAACACTTTGTGAAAAGCAAGAAGCAGAAAGCAGATGTCCCCTTAGAGCTGGTGTAGCATTCAGACCTACCGATCTCTGAAGCTGTAGGAGGTTCAATAGCTAGCAGCTTTGGATCAACTCGTAGGAAGATGTCTTCTCCTGTGCTTCCATTGAGTGCAAAGCCATAAGGTCTCACCAGTAGTGTCACCTGGTAGACTCCAACTGGCAGCCTCTCCACCTGGCAAACCACTTTGGTTTGATTCAATGTTATGATGTGGCAGGTCATGTTGTTCACCTCTACCTGCACAGCTGGCCTCTCTTCAGTGAAGCCAGCTCCCCTGATAACTACTGTGGCCTGGGACCCATCATCTGAAGGAATATAATCAACAAGATGACTCATTAATTTAGGTGTTGCAATACCAAGGATTTACTTTCAACCAACAGTTAAAAGAGTTTACCATCTTCATCAGGACATCCTAAAAAAGTACACCACCCATGATCTCTCATTGTCCCTCATAATGCCTATTTCTGTCTATCCCGGTTCAATCACTAACAAGAATTTAAGAAAAAAAAGTAAAAAGAACTCAAGCCAAGAGCCACCTTCCACTTTCAAGCTTATCACTGTTTATCTCCCCTTTATTCCTCTACCATCTTCTTCTCGATGTAAAAAACATTTCTGTTACATATTTTAAGACGATCTGATCAGAAGTGCCCTGCTAGAAGGTGCAGTTTCCATAAAATCAGAAATCTCTGAAAGAATACACACACACACACAAAATTAGCAGTGTCTGGCAGATCTTTTTCACGGAGCAGTGTTTCTGCCGCTTGGTTCAGACACAGAGCTCCATTACCTGATGAATACTCCACATCACTGACTAAGGGTGTCAATTCCTGGATGAATTGGAACGAGCACGAACCAGAACAGTTTGCAAGGACATCATTGACCACCACGACCACCTGGAGACAGAGGAGAAGATTACCCTAAAGCTGAGAAGGGAGCAGAGGTGTTTCTTAGTGCCACATCTACCTGGTAGACCTGCAGAGTGTTTCTGGTAGCCACATTGAGCTACCGAGAGCACTCTGACTGCACCAGCACAGAGCACCACCAGACAGCTGTTTATCCTGCTGCAGTCTCATTACAAATTCAAATGCAAAGCTTGCTACGGCTCAATCAGCAAAGCAGAGAACAGTTTTGGAAGCTATATGGCCAGCCTTTCTCAGAGTCTGCAGGACCGTGTCTCCCATCTTGCTGGGACCCACAGCTCCTCCCGACTCCTGTTCTTCTAGTCATCCATTGAAGACCTTGCTTGCCATACACTCCAGTTCTCCCCACTCTGACTTGGGAACAAGTTTATTATGTTTAAAACACCCTGTAAGACTAACAAGAATGAATCCCAGAATGTGCCTTTTCAGCATGCAGCCTTCAATTTTTTGTTTTTCCCCTTGTTCATGCTGAAACAAGAAAGCTAGGCTGTGACCTTGATATCTAGCAAGAGATATCTCTTCTCAGATCTTGATATCTCAGAAGAGTCAACTGGCAAAGCACAGCGCATAAGAGAGCCCCTCTTCATCTGTCTCCCAGGGTCTGCCAAGAGGGTACACCAATGCCTGCAAAAAGCAGAAGCAGACTGTCTCCAAGAAATGCAAGGAGCACAGAGTTGCAAAGTACTCTGCTTGAATAGAGATTGAATAGAAGCACAATAATTAAAAAGACATTTTTACACTTGTTGCTAGCAGCACACCCGAATAAAGCTTCAAAAACAAAGAGGAAATGAGACTGCTGCTGCAGTTCTTTTTTCATTTGGTCAGTTTGAGGGTATGTGTGCACCACAGACAGCAGAGATATCGCAGGTGGTTGAGCCACTACAAGCAGGGCAGTCCTTATGTTTGGGGAACAGGGTCACCAAAAGCAGGGTGACCTAGCCCAAAGTGCTGCACAGCTGGGCTTCGAGCATATCCATCATCACCTGTTATCACTACAGTGCCCAGTTTTCATTGGAAGTAAAGCCAACAATGCACACTGCTCTGCAACATCTGAGAGGAGCGTTAGCAACACGTATTCCCACGCAGCAGACTCATTTAGCCAGGAAGCCCTCCTTGCTCACTTTTCACACATGAAGAATTGAGATCCACAGAGGCTGAGGGACTTGCCTCATTCACGGATCTGTACCACAGCCACCTTCTCATTCATTTTGCCCATCAGCATAAAAACTGGAGCACTGCAGATGAGTAGAGTGTCATCGCCAAGCCTGGCGGCCAGCACAATAGGACCCAGCAAGAGTGGGAGTCCAGATACAAGGTCAGCCCTTGGCCACAGCCTCAAAAGAAGTAAATTGTCTTCCCTCAATCATGATGACCATTCTATCCACCTGTAATAGCTCTTGGAGGAAAGTCCTACTCCACAAACCAGGGATCAGAATCACAGAATGGTAGGGATTGGAAAGGACCTCTGTGGGTCATCTAGTCCAACACCCCTGCCAAAGCAGGGTCACCTACAGTAGGCTGTAGAGGACCTTATCCAGGCGGGTCTTGAATATCTCCAGAGAAGGAGACTCCACAACCTCCCTGGCAGCCTGTTCCAGGGCTCCGTCACCCTCAGAGGGAAGAAGTTCTTCCTCATTTTCAGACGGAACTTCCCATGCTTCAGTTTGTGCCCATTGCTCCTTGTCCTGTCGCTGGGCACTACTGAAAAGAGCTTGGCCCCATCCTCCTGACACCCACCCTTCAGATATTTGTAAGTATATATTAGGTCCCCTTTCAGCCGTGTCTTCTTCAGGCTGAACAAGCCCAGCTCCCTTAGCCTCTTCTTGTAGGAGAGATGTTCCTGTCCCCTCACCATCCTTGCAGCCGTCCGCTGGACTCTCTCCAGTAGCTCCTCGTCTTTCTTGAGCTGGGGAGCCCAGAACTGGACACAGTACTCCAGATGAGGCCTCACTAGGGCAGTGTAGAGGGGAAGTAGAACCTCCCTCGACCTGCTGGCCACACTCTTCTTGATGCACCCCAGGATCCCACTGGCTTTCTTGGCAGCCAGGGCACACTGCTGGCTCATAATCCGACTGGCTCAGAATCTGACTGATTTTTGGCAAAACACAGAACAGGAGATTTCTGAAAGGCTTCAGTGGCAGAAGAAGGTGCCTGAACACCTGTGAGACTCCTGGCTCTACACAACCCAGGTGAATCAAAAGGAAGTGTGACAACATATCTCACCTGTGTTTCTTTATTGAAAGTAGCAAGCATGTCCCCAAATATCGGCCCAATAAACACACCTCCATCATAAACCACACGGCTAGAAACGGTTGGCTTCAGACCAGTGAGGTTTTCGGCAGAGACCTAGGGAAAAACAAAGAATTTAAGTTTCTCGTCCTTTTCTGTCCTGTGATTTTAAATTAAAACTGTTCCTCCAGGGTTCATATAGAGTCTTCACAAGGCAACAAATAACTCCTGGAAACCTCTTCTCAAGCTTCTTCCATGCCTCCTATTTCCAGGCTTAAATCTTGCTTATCCAAGACTTCACAAGACCTTCTTTTTCCCTTCCTCATCTTTCAGGTAAGAAACTGAGGCAGAGGTTCTGGATTCGCAAATAGACTTCTAATACTCGGTAACATCTTTTGGAATTAGGCATGGAAAGAGCTTTGAACTTCTGCTTCTCAAAGACTGGACTTTGCATGGAACAAGGGCCTGTGCTACAGCTGAAGATGCAGCTCAAGTTTTTCTCACCATCCAAGCCAATGTCTTGAGCAAGAGAACTCATCACGTCAAAGATAATTTTACACTTTTAGAAGTTGGATACACAAAGAAATAGTTTTTCTTTTTGGGGAAGAAAGCAGCTCAGTCTGAGTCCTTATCCTAAAAAGATCCTTGTACTTGAAACAAAACGTAAATAATAAATCTTGGGATGGGAGAGTGTGAACTGAACCTTCATCTGAGACTTACGAGAACCAGAGATGAACCCATACAGATAGTTCTCAGAAAAATATCTTCTTGGCCCATAAATAATGCCACAAACATGAGCTTCAGTTACTGTACTGAAATATTAATGTGATTATAATAGCTTTCACTTCAGTATAGCAGTCCTTTTGTTCTGCAGAAATGCAACAAAGCACAGAAATTACATTCCAGCCTTCTCATTTTGAAGCACAGACTTTGATGCTGTAACTTCTCCTTCTGTAACTGCAATTGTTTTTTTAATTATCTAATCTGGAATTTGCTTAAACTGCTATGCCTAATAGAAAAACACTGAGATTAAGTCCCACATGGGTCTGTGTGAAAACAAACACTGGGAGAATGAATCAGCCAAGGCCAAAGACATTGAATGGTGTTCAAAGTGGGTGTTAGTAAAATAAACTACTGTACATTGATAACATTAGGCAAGTCCCCAGTTTTTGTTTTCCAAGTCAGTATCCAGATGCTTTCATAGCAAGAGTTTGAGTGTTTGGTTACGATGAAATCACTGGTGTTGAAGTACGGGGCTGTGGAGTTATCTAAGTTGTCTTGCAAAAGCTTGCGGAGATGGTGGGAGGAGATGTGCACTGAAACATCTGAAAAAGACATAGAAAAAAAGTGGATAACCTCATCCCTAGTAGAGCACATCTACCTGCTCCTAGAAAAGAAAGATATTTCGTTCAAAGGTCTGTAACTGCCAAAATCAGAGGGAAATTTACTGGGTCCCAAATGCCAGAAGATCTGCACTATTTAATAGCTTCCAAAACCTAGAAGTATCTCTCCAGATGGGACCATCAGAAATTTTGTCTAAGCAATACTTTTAATTACATGCAACGTACATTTTTGGAAGACATGAAATTTCAGCGTGCAAATCATATTTCTTCAAAACAGAAAGGTCAGAAATTTCCTAGATGAGAGGGGTATGGGGGGAGTCAGCCTCTCAAGAAGACTTTGTAGAGTCCAATCTCAAATAAGTGCAAATGATGTTTTATTTCTTTTGACGTAAATACCCGTAGCCATTCAAAGCTGCAGATAAAATAAATCTCTCTGAACCAATTCATAAGAAAGAGGGGAAAGCACTAGACCTGGGAACAGGGCAAGAAGAATGGAGTATGTTTTTAAAAGATTATGTTTAAAGCAGAGCACTATTCAGACAGCCTTCAGCCATTGTAGGAAAATCTTAAGTGACAACACAGACAAAAAGGTTGAATCACAAATACTGTAAGGCTGCATTTTCCTGATATATTATTTAACTTTATAAATGAGTCACCAATTCCTCAGTCAAGAACTTTACCATTGGCCTTGCTCAGATTGACTTGCTTACTATCATGCTAAGCCTTTTTGATTATTTAAGTCAAACACAAGAAAACCTAACACATCTAAAGAGTGACTAATTCAAGCCAAGAAATTCTATGTACAAAAGCTTTTGTGGTATATGAAAACTGATTATAAATCCCAGTGATTCTAGAAGACTGAATTTCTTGGTTACCTGCAAGGGTCTTTTCGTACAAGAAGACCAGAAATGCACATGCTGGAGCAACATGAGCATAATGAAAACTTGGGACTCAAAATCCCTATTCAGGATCTGATCCAAAGTTCTTCAACATCAAGAGAAATATTTCACGGGAGCTATATGCATTTTGGAACAACCCCATACATAACATCTAGAAATACTACCCTGCCTACAATCCTGGACTCATGCCTTGAAGGAAATTGAATGCATAGATCTAGGAACTATCACAACAGGTTTATCCTGCCACCATTTCCAAGGTTCAGTATTGTCTCTTCTTCATTTGGCTTCCTGCAAAGGAAATCCAGGACCTGTACTTGTATCTTCTCTTACCTGATATCAGCCTATTGGCCAAGTGGATGCAGAAGGTCCCTCCAATAGGTGGGGATGACTTTTGCAGTCGCTGAATGGTGAGGCTGACTCTCACATCCTCCGTGGAGACATAGAGGTAGCCATAGTCCTTAGAGCCCTCCCCAAGTAGAGCACCTCTGTGTGACAGAGAGGGTTTATCTGAAGACATTAGCAGTCAAGACCCCCACTTGTGACACCCCCTTATCACCAGCAGCAGAGGAATACCCACAGGAACAACACCCTTGAAGGGCCTAAAGAAAACACATTCAGAGCTCAAGCAGAATTGAATATTCCCAACTTACACCTACATGACGTAGGCAATGCACACAACAGAAAATGATAGAAAACCACCTTTCTTAATTACAATAGAAGAAATTCTTCACACAGCACCAAGAACACGCAAGGCCTGTCCCAGTACTGCTGGTTTTTAAAGGACCGACTTAATGCATCCTGGGCAGCAGCTACAACATAGAGGCAAAAAGCTTTCCTGCTTCATCTGCAGTCTCCTCGTGACTATCAAAATCTTACCACCCCTGAATTATAGCGATATTTCATACTAGAGTTCACCCAAAGCCCAGTTTCTAAAACTTAAAATATTTTCTCCTTTGCCACTAGAATTCTCCTTTTTCAGAGAAAGGACAATGATGCCACCTTGTGGTTAAGTGTCTGGATAACAGCTGAAGACTCAGCCGTGGCTTCTGCAGCGAAAATTCCAAGAATACAAAACCAAAAGGACCACTGAGCCTTCTTGTCTGATGTGCAGCCTGTACATCAGGTTTTAGCTAATATTCCTGTCCCAACCGCAGCAAGTCATATTAGAATAAAGCGCATCATGTGCTGATTTTTCAGTATTCCTGACATCACACACTGGTTTCTCTCACATCTTCCTCTGCGAGATGAAGTCCACTTGTGCCAAACAATTCCCCTCCGCCCCCTCAGTGAGAAGTACAGTGACCAGTCCATCTCTTAATCCTCGTTTTATAAGCTAAACAGATAAAGTTTCTTTAATCTTTCTTTCTGTTAGTCACACCTCTGTTTCTGCATACTAAACCTCACAAACATCCCCCTGTATTCTCATCCTTGCCTTCACCATGGGTGGTTCATGTCAAAATACTACATTTGACACTGACAACTAAATGTGCTTTTCAAGGAGAGACTTTCACATGTCAAATCCTGCTATGCTGTGCTAGCTGAATTGACCTCTACAGAAGAGCTAGGTCTGAACTGTGGTTTAAGTGTTTTATCAAATGACTTCTAGACCTGGGCTTTGCAGGACAATAATCTGAGTTGCTGCCAAGCAGCTATCCTGTTATGAAAACTAAGATATAAACCAGATTGCCTCAGTCTTTTCCTTTGTGTTGACTTGGACTGTGTCTCTGAACCCCAACAGGTGACTGACGAATTCAGCACAGCCTTGGATTTCACCAGGTAACGCAAGGACTTGGCTGCTGTGGGAGCCTGACTTAATTTTCTTCAGATCTTGGCCACCTCTTAAAGGAGAATCTGACTGTCTGTAGAGCACTCAAGAATAATGACACATTGTTTTGTTTTCGCTTGAAGGAGGAGAGGCCACAAGGTAAGAAACCAAACTAAGTTACAGCAGGCTGAAGTTCACCTTCTTTTGAAAGGAGGTTTCCTGTGAATGCCTGAGCAAGTCACTTTGGGTGGGGTAACTGAGCTAACAGCTGGCTGCTGCAGAGGAGAAGAGGCTGCATCATTTCAGCTTCTCCCTTGCCTGCCTCTATTCCCATCAGGACCTTGCTGACTCAACTGGATGCAATCCAACTTTTATAGGCCTTATTCTCTGCCAGTACAGCCCTTTAATGTTGCACTCTGATCTGGCCAGCCTATGGCTCTGCCTCCTCTTTCACTGTTGGGACTTCCAGAACAGAAACCACCTCAGTAAACAAGGACACAGAAGGTGGACTTCCATTGCCTAACATGTTAATCGGTGTCATTAAAGGTGTTTGAGGGCATCTCTGGCTGATCTCCATCCATTCTTCCAGAAGGGCCTAGATGTCCGTCTAGTCCTACATCATATCTTGATAGCCCAGGCATATCTTACATACCCCAGGTTAGCTGAAACATCTTAAGCACCTCTAGTCCAGCAACTGAATCCCACTCATACAATGGAAATTCAAGAACCAAAAGGTCTGATTTGTAGCAGAATCAGATACCTTCACTAAGATGTCTACAACATATGTTCAAGATCCTGTATGGTTAGCAAAGCTCAAAACACTCATGTGCTGAGAGTGAAATTAAGTATCTTAACTCAGAACAGCAGCCCATCTATTGAGTACAGATGTCTGTGGAGGATTCAGTAGTCTGAACAGTCTGAACATGGGCTATTTGAAATTCCTAGAGAAGACGACTGCAGTGGAAGCACAGGGATTGCCAAGCTTCAGTCTCATCCCCCACTGTCTCTCATGTCCTGTCTTAGATGACAACCTGCTCCAGACACATCAGAGTGAACTGCAAGAGGTATTACAGGGTATTAAGTTTATCTACTCACTGTTCCTACCTTAGAGAGAGAAGAGGCAGACTTGCACCACAGCCAGACACTATCCAGGACACATTGTAAGAGGGAGAAGACCCCACCACAGATACAGCTTCAACTATCCTCCCACCTGGCTGAAGTGGTTTGGGATCCCTCTGAGAAACTGAAAGCAAAAGAGCACAAGCATTCATTAGAGCAAGGAGAACAGCTGTCACTATGTCTGGGTTATTTTCATTTCATAGCTGGAGACAGATCTGGTTTGGTTTTTTTGTTTGGTTTTGTCTGGGCAAGACCATCCAAGAGTTATTTTTGTAGAAACACATTTTCAAATAAACCAAGAATATTGATGCTTGGCAGTTCCTTCTTGATTGTTTTCACAAAACAATGTAAATTCAAGAAAACAAAATAAGTTTTGTGCCTGTGGTGATACATCATTCCCTTTGAAAAAGTTTTAACCAGCCCAATCATTAAAGATTTTAATGGATTATCCTGGAAAGATGGTAACATTGACAGAAAAGAATCAAATTCCTTTACCAGTCACAGCTCTGTCTGTGATGACGACTTCATCAAGGTAAAATGACCCAGCGTTTTCCTTTCGCAGCACAGGGCTCAGCAAGTCTATCTGATGCACAAACACCGGGGAATTGGCAGGGAGGTCCTGGAGAAGCGTGGAGAGATTCACACACCCCTTCCAGAGGTCAGTGCAGGTAAATGTCCAGCTGGAAGACCGCAAGGTTATGTAAGCTCTTTTGCTGTGAGGCAGTGGCAACAACCGACTTTTGAGATGCTTTGTGAAGCTTCCAGGTAACATCAGGCACTGCTGTTATTACTACTGTTATATACTCATACACAAGACAATTGCTCATTGTCCTGTAATCACCCTCTACATGTCTCTGTTGGGTTCCTCCTAGGGAGAAACAAGGCTTTAGATCTCTGTTTAGGTGTCCTCCTTTGCCTCACAAGCGTGGGATGTGTGAATCACTACTGCTGCTGTATTTTTGGCAAAAATACTGTGATAGAATCAGTGACCTCAGCACAGGTCAGTCCAGAGCTCAGGTCCCTTGGGAATACCAGGCTATTGCTCAAGGGTCCCAGCTCTCTCCTCTATGTAGTAATTTAATCTCAATCCCTTCTTCCCCTTCCAGGCATGCACACACCCTCCTCAGACAATTTTATAGATACCCAGGCTGCCAACTTCACTTCCGAAAGTTCTCCAGACACTCCTGATTTCTTTAAGTCTGTCTGTCCTATGTTTTACATCTAATACCGTATTTTTTTAACCCATGTAATTCTAAGTGAATAAAGAAAATCAAAGACTACACCAATTTTCAGAACTTTGTGTACCAATGATCTCATGCATTTCCCGGGGGGGTGGGGGGAGGTGCGAATCAATTCATCTCTGTCTCACTGCAGAAAATCCACTGACTTTTGCTAAAGAAACTGGGAAATTAATGTCCTCAGAAACCTGCTGGTGTGTTTACCAGAGACAGAACAAACTCTCCATCTCCATCTGTGCATTGCTAAGGTGAGACAGCACATATAATAAGAAACATGAAAATTTACTCCTCAGATCCTCAAAAAAATGGAAGCACTTTCCGGGATTTCCTCTGCAGGGACTGAGCATGTGTCAGATTATCCCAACTGAAAATTTGTTCCTATACAAATAAGAACCTCTCTCAGTTTTCCTTGTACACTTTCTTACTATGTAAAGTGTAATCTCTGGAAACTCTAAGTGTCTGGATACCTTTTAGAGTCGGTTTCATTGAAATCCCATAGGCAGGTAAGGTTCCTCTTCACTGAACGTAAGGAGACATTGGTGTAGGACACTGAGATATGAAGGATACTGCTCATATGGCCTTTATGTGCAAAACACACCTGCAAAAATAGGGAAAAAAACTTTCACAAAATAAAACAGGTACTTTATAAGTAATGTCTGCAGCAGATATATTCTGCTTCAATCCCCGTTTAACGTTAGTAGGGAAACATGTTGTTCAAGGTCAGCAATGAAGCCCACTCCATAAGGCCAAATTGCCTGCAATAATCATAGAATCTTGGAATGATCTGGATTGGAAGGGACCTTAAAGATCATCTCGTTTCAAGAGCCCTGCCATGGGCAGGGACACATTTCACTAGACCAGGTGGCTCAAAGTGGCATCCAATGTGGCCTTGAACACTGCCGGTGGGGGGCAGCCACAGCTTCTCTGGGCAACCTGTTCCAGCACCTCACTACCCTCATAGTAAAGAATTTCTTCCAATATCTAATCTAAATCTGCCCTCTTTCAGTTTAAAACCATTACCACTCATCCTATCACTACACTCCCTGATAAAGAGTCCCTCCCCATCTTTCCTGTAGGCCTCCATTAAGTACTTGTAGGCTCGAATAAGATCTCCCCAGAGCCTCTGCTAGGCTGAACAAGGCCAACTCTCTCAGCCTTTCCTCACAGGAGAGGTGTTCCAGCCCTCTCATCATTTTTGTGGCCCTAGGTAATACCTAGAGGAGATGGTGCACTGGCATCCCGGTGACCTGTGTGCCACCACAGAGCCTGAAACAGATCCGTTAGGCTTCAGTAAAGTTTTGCGGCAAAACATAGCTGGGAAGCACCAGCAAGCATTTCAGGTATCTGGGAGGGATGAGAATACAGGGGGATGTTTGTGAGGTTTCAGGAGTTTGCGAGATTTTCAGGGTACAAGGTTTGGGATGGGTGTCAGGTGGGGAAATAGAACTGGAAGAAGTCTGTGAAGAGGAACTGGAAGGAGTCTGGAAGAACTGCAAGAGGCTTTGGAGATGAGATTTCCCTCCTACCTCCTTCCTTTCAACCTCGAACTATTTGCCTTCCCCAGGTGGCAAAGAAAGGTGACATAGTTGAAACCAAGAAAAGTGAGCAGGAGTGGACCCCCATATAACAAGGGTTTTTTTGCTTTTGGCAAGAAGTGGTCATCTCTGCATCTTCAATTTTTTCCCCAACACCATCTCACCTTTTCATTTCCCTCAGCAAGGGCTGCATCCCCAGAAGCAGGGAGCAGCCAGACGTGTTAAACAATATCCACGTCTCAGGGATCTCAAACTACCAACCCAGTCAATAAAAGACATTCTGCTCTGTACACAAGCACAGTCCAAAGACATGATCCTTTGTGGGTCTGGGGGAAGTCTAAGGAGACCAGATGATTTTATGTTTTTGGTTGGACTCCGAGTACTCAGTCTCCAGTGCAACCTACTCATCAAGAGCAACCACTTACATGTGTGTATTCAGTAAGATCATATTTTGGTAGAGTTGATGGGGAAGTTTTCACCAGATGACTTGGTCTGCGAACACTGAACCTTCCACAGAAAGGCTCTGTTCCACTGACGATGTGTCCTGTGGTAACGATGTGCTTCATATCTAACAGAAAAAAACAAGAGGGGAGAAGAGGCTTGAAAATTATTCAGAAAACAAGAGTATGATCAAGAGATTCATGAAAATACAGAAATTTGGTATCCAAAATTTGTCAAACAGTCCTACTCTGACGTATTCTCCTGCCCAGATAAAAGGTGAAGTTCTGCAGGGCAATTGTTCTACAGATTAAGGGTACTGAAAGACTGGAGGGTGGACCGTTAGCTTACTGTTCTGACCATAAAACATAACAGCAAATAAAACTGTTTTTAGCCATATAGAGTATATTTGACCAAATCTGCCCTTCCTTTCCAGAAAACACTCAGGCAAGGCTGGAAATTGATGTATAAAGCAACAGAAAATACCTGTTTCCCTTTGGGATGTTTGTTCTGTTGGTCTATCAACCACACTGCTGAAAACCTGCTAGGATTTCTTTTCTTCTTAGTACCTAAAAGGCTGTCTTCTGTCATTACGTACTGACAACTCATCTTTTATTCCACTAAGAGAAATAAAGCCTGTCAAATGAATTTAATAGCAGAGTTCGGAAAAAAAAAATTAATAGGAGGTAGTTGTGGTTCTTTGCACAACAGGTATTGGACCTGTTGAAATCTTCACTGGAAGAGACTATGAATGCAGTAGTTTAGCTTGTGTTCACGGGGGACTATGTAAGTACAAGGAGGGGAGAGCCACTGAAGGCAATTAAATTAAAAAAAACACTCATATCACACTCAGGAAATTAATTACACTGAAAATACTTCATTTTTTGAGAGAATGGATTATTACACACAGTCGTCCAGTTTTCACTCTTCCATAGGCATCCTTTTTGGTTTCTGCTGGAGACAGGACACGAGGCTAGGTGGGCCCTAGGTCTGAATGTATGTGGCTGTTCTTTGACTTTTCTGGCATTTGTTCACCACAATTTCAACATTGTTCTGCTGCCTTCTAATATTTTCTACATTTTACATTCATCAATGAAAATTCAACTTCTCCTTTGTTCCATCTGTTATGTATCAAATTTTTATTTCCACTGTACTGTTGCACCATCATTGCCTTTTAGCTTGAGCTTTTCCCTCTTTTCAGTTGACAGACTTGTAGATTTCGGATCACATAATTAGATTAAGAATGTTCAATTGCTATTTCCATTTTTTTGCCTAAAGCTTCCCTCCCTCCACAATTAAGTTAATTAATTACTTTCCTCCGCTTGGAGGAAACAATCCCCAGATACACATATTACCGGCTGGGGCCTGTTCTCTGTCTGTACCCAATATGAGGACAAGATATGAGATCTCTAGGCAATCATCAACTTTATAGCCATAAGATATTATTATTACTCTCAAATATATAAAATAGTCTCTTTCCGATGTGTGCAATACTTTCATGTTAGGAAACTATTATTAATTTTGTATTTTTTTTTTACAAAAGCAATTGATGTTTTACACCTTGCCTGACCAGTCAAGCACACCACAGATATTTGCACTGTTTCCCTTTCAGTCTTCAAGAAATACTGAAAGCGAAGGCATCGAGTTGGAATCAGCCATTTCCACATCCTGAGCTGTAGCTATGGGCTACACCAGGTTTGCTTCCCCGGCAGACAATTGAAACACAAATAATTTCACATGCCCCAGAACATTCTTTTTTTTTTTTTGTCTCCTAACATATTTTGATGACCAAAACGTATCACCTGCTTTGATAAGCGTATTGCAATATGACTGGGTCATGCAATGTATTACAGAAAGAATCTCGCATTATTACATTCATCAGATTGGTTTTAATATTAGTTCCATAAACTCACCCATCACAATACTTCCAAATAATGAGCAGCTGAGAAGCATAAATGTATGTATTTAAACCCATTGAAAGTGTTAATTTACTATTATTAAGAGTTTAAACTACATTTATTTCAGAAACGGGAATTAACTCTAATAGTAAACATTGTTTATTTGTAGTGGAAGATCACTACCTTCTTTCTCAAAGCCATCTCGGAACAGGATTTTAGCAGAAGTTGGCTCAATTTCACATCTTACTGAAAGAAGTTCCTCTATTGCTGTTTGCACCTTTAGAAAAGTAAGAAAGGGAAAAGCAGTCACAGTACAACCGTGTCTGGCTCATTTCAGCAGAGAGCTTCAGCACACAAGTCATCACCATGTATTCCATCAGCTAGGGACCAGCGGCAAGGCAACTCTGACCGAGCAGGCAGACAAACAGTAGAGCACAAAATTCAGCTCAACACAGAGAATAAATTTCCAGATTTAAAACACTTCAGGGGGTATAAGGCATCCTTTAGGTGTCTAGCAGCCTCCTCAGAAAGGTGTAGATTTCTTTCATGAGCTATGTCACAGCCTGGGCATCTGCATGTCCCTCCGGGCTCCACCAGCTGTGTTGTCTGGATGTCTAATGACTGTCATGGAGCTATCACCCAGGGCAGTTTCGACAGTGACCAGCTACTGCTTCAAGAAACTATGGGATTTTGAAAAAGCCAGATCCGAGTTCCTGCCTGAAGCAAGAGCCAGATACAACACATTTTGTCTTAGAGGAGAAGTTCAAGGGTCCAGTATCTGAAGATACCACATACTTCACTGCAGACATGACAGGCCAAGATCATATGCTGTGATACGCTTAGAATACATGTGGGAGTCTGCCCCCCAAAAAGTCCCACTATGAGAGACTCACTGTAACCAAAATCATCCCTACCTCATGTAAAATTTATCTCAGCTTCTGGGCCAAATGCTTAACCGCTGTCAAGTACCTGAGCTCCGTCAATCACACCCCAGCAGAGGACTGGCTGTCTGTGTTTGATGACACCTACCTGGTGAGCCGTAGCATTTGTGGGGATCATTCTGCGCAGTGTGTTATTCCAGGAGATACTGAAACACCCTGTACCAGACACAGTCAACATCTGTCAAGCAAAGAAGAAAATAAATAAAAGAAAACAGATACAAACTTCATGAGATGCACAGACTTCAAACCTGGTATCTTCTACTGAGAAGAATTTTACAGCCAGCATTTTGCCTTCCCAAGCCTCTGTAAACCAAGATTCCCTTCAGCTGCTCTGAAACTGCTCTTGTCCTCCATGGTCTCTCCTGACACAAACCTTGGACTCCTGTTCTTTTAGATTAATGGGAGCACAAGGGATATATGACCTGTGCAGACACGATGACAGCCACAGATGGTCCCTAAAGCTCCTGACCTGAAGCTGTGTTGTTCAACCACAGGAAAATCTTCCCTCATTGCTGAGCACTTCATTAACCTAAAAGTTTCTGTTATCTAATTGCAATATAGGGTTGACCAGATAACACACACTGAATCTGTTGTCACTAAGGAGGGGAAATAAAAACTGTCCTAAACTTGTACTAAGTAGCATTAGTTAACAAGGTCAGGCATTAATGAGTGAAATAAAACCTGAAGGGAGTCAGCATTACTTATACCTTTAACACATCAGCAGATTAAAATGCAACCATAAGGTTTACATGCACCCATCAACGTGTGTGAAAACCACGAACACCTTCAGCTCACGATGCTAATCCCATCAGCTATCTCATCAGGCTGAAAACAAGATGGGAACACACTTTCATGTCTAGCACTGACAAGGCCTTTATAATTAGGATTTGCTGCTATCCATGTCAACTGAGTCAGGGCTAGTCCAGCTCCCAGGGTCAAGCACACAGCACTGACCTGCACTTCTGGAAGATGCAAGGCACGAGCTCGAATTTCGTGCCTCTCGATGTAGTAGTTGTTCACCACGTGGGGATTCAGCCATGTGTTATGTATCTGGACTCCAACTCTCATCCCGTTGCTGGGTGCCTTTCCGTGATGCAGAGCTTCCAGGTAGTACCTCGAGCCAGCAGTTAACTCAAATTTCTGGGATTTTGGCTGCCAACGCTCACTCCAGCTCTTCACCCAGTTCTCAGACCACTCTGAATTACCAGCAGGGAGAGAAGCTATTCTCACCTGTGTCCAGACCAACCAAATCAATCAGTTAGAGAAATTTCTACAGCCCCAGAAGACACTTTGTCCAATACCACAGCTCAAAAAAACCAGACTTTGGCTTATAGCTGATAGCAGGATGTTGATGGCTGACACTTTCCTTCCCATTATAGTGGAAAAAAAGCCATCGTCTCAAAAAGCTTTGGTTTAGGGTTCGATACCGTAAAGATAAATCTTACGGCTGACCCAAGCCCTAACACCAGTTTCCAGTGCAACTTTTCATGGATGACTTCAGTTCTACATTTCATGTCCTCCAAATACAAAAGAAAGGACTGTGTCTACAGCCTTCTGACGTGTAGTGTGTTACCATTAATAAGACCAGTAATGCTACTTTTTGTTAAATAGATAACACAACCTTTATATTTCTTCTAGTCCTGTTCAATTACTAGGCTTAAGAATAGCCCAGAGAAAGAGATCACCTTCATTTATAGCATTCTCCCAGCTTCACCAAGGGAAGGGTTAATGTTTTCAGAGGGTAGAATTTCAACAGGCAAAAAAGGAGGTAAGCTGAGGAAGTCAAAGAGCAAGCCTCCAGGTCCCCTGGCACAGATTGCTAGTGATGGTGAAGTGCTGAACTAACAAAAAGGTCTTCTGGAAAAGACTCTGATTGCAAGAGTGAATTTTTCTTGAGCTGAGCGGCTGATGGAGCCAATGTCAAACATTAAATATAATCATACAGATTTCACTCCGCAGCAGATTTATAATAAGGACCAATAAGCCAATTCACCTTGGGGAAATTCCCACTTCTTATGATATTAATTAAGCCCATTTTCTACCCTGATCTCATTTCTAGTCTGTCAAGAGTAATACCTTATGTTCTGGATCTTGGGACAAACTTAAGTAGAGAGATGCCTGACCATCTGCCTGGATCCAGAAGGTGTAATTGTTGGTCTGAGGAGCCACAAAAAATCCACGAAGCCTTGAGCTAAGCAAAAGCAGAACATAATAATATACAAAACAGTTACTGCAGACCCCTCCCAGCCCCACACCTCACCTTCACACATACACTGAGAAACAAGAAAAGTGTGGGACCAAGTTATTACAAAACAAACTCAGATATTTTAGAGATGAAGAAAGCTCAAAATTATCCTTTTTCATATTAAATATCATTTATGTTTTATAGAAGTTTTCAAAAATGAAATAAAACCAGCTTCATGAAAACAAGTATGGCTTTGTGGTTGGTCACTTTTTATGCACTTCTCAAGCGAAGTCTTAACCCTGAACAGGCGGGAAAAGACTCAAAGTCACATAAAAGATCAACTAAGAAAAAACAGAGAAGTGATAGCAAAAATTAAAACATTCATGCATATTGCAAAACTTTCCAAGGCTCTATCTGAAGAGGCAATGGGCACCAACATGGTTCAGTTATTTTCACAGCGTGAGGAAAATCAGTTTATTTCCATTAACTCCACCTGTGCTGCAGCTGCCAAAATCAGCTGAGGATCTGGCCCTCCACATCTGGTCTGAGCTCCAGCCTAAGACAGCCTCTAACTGGAGCTCCTTCTACCTCTTCAGCAATTTCTTTTGTGGTATTTCAGCTCGTCTAAGCCAGGTAGCACAGAAATACGGAGTGAAAGAAAAAGGAGGAAAAATAAAACACTTCACTGCATATTTTGAGCTTCAAAAGGACCTTGGAGCAGAGGGTTTGCTTTGATTTATAGGAGCTATGCAGTGAGGCTCTGCTACAAAGAGCTGTCAGGTGTTACTGCTACACCTTACACTGCTAAAGGTGATTGCCATAGCTTCATCTCCTGTTTAAGATCGTGGAGTACCTGAAGGACTTCTTTGCCCCAGACAGAAATCTTACTGGGGAACTGGCATTAGGTACAATCTGCCATCTATATCCAGGCCCTGCTTCTGTCAGATCAGAGGCATCATCCCAGACTTCAAAGAGAAGCCCTCTGTTTCCTAGAAAGTTAAAATAAAAGTGTTCTCAGTAGCAGGCAACAAAAATCCCAGAGCATATGCTAGAATCAGTGCTGTAAGGAGGCAGGCCAGAACAGAAAATTTTAATAATGAATTTGCTCGGTTTGTGGGTCTTTTTTTGCAGTCCAATATAGAACAGAGATCTCACTTTAGGGAATTTGTTCTGCCTTGAAATCCTCCACCAGAAATAACAAAAATCTGCAGAGCGCACAGCATCTAACCAAGCTCACGTGTCTGCTCTTGCAGGAAAAGGTATTGAGATGACCCACAGTCAAAATGAGCTAAGCCTCATTTTATGCACAATAATATCCTACTGGTGTGCTCCTTCCAAGCAGTGTCTCCAGAAGCCTCTGCAGTACCTCCAGCTCAGCTACCCTTCCTCTAAATACTACCCATACTTTTTTTCCCCTCGTTTTACACAGCCCAACACACCAGGCTGACCTTCCTCCCACCATCACCCATCTGCAAACGACGGGCTGAGCTCTCCACTTTGCCTTCGCTTCCTACAGAATCATAGAAAGATTTGGGTTGGAAGGGAACTCTAAAGGACATCTAGTCCAACCCCCTGCAATGAGCAGGGACATCTTCAGCCAGACCAGGTTGCTCAGAGCCCCAGCCAACCTGACCTTGAATGTTTCCAGGGATGGGGCATCTCCCACCTCCCTAGGAAACCTGTGCCAGGGTTTTACCACCCTCATCATAAACAATCTCTTCCTTATGTCTAGTCTGCATCTCCCCTCTTCGAGTTTAAAACCATTACCCCTTGTCCTATCACTACAGGCCCTGCTAAAAAGTTTGTCCCCATCTTTCTTACAAGCCCCCTTCAGGTACTGAAAGGCTGCAATAAGGTCTCCCTGCAGCCTTCTCTTCTCCAGGCTGAACAGCTCCAGATCTCTCAGCCTTTTCTCACAGCCGAGATGTTCCAGCCCTCAGATCTTTGTTGTGGCCCTCCTTCCCATCAAACCTAGGAGAAAGTGGCTCGATCTTGAAGCAGACAGCATTTTGGAAAGCCCTGTTTCTTGATTGCATTCATCATCAAACCATTTCTGCCCTCTTCTCCAGGTGTTTTCCTGTTTGGACCTTCAGTTATTTGAATACTGTACCTGGCTGGGGTGCTCCAAGCCTCCTGCCCTTGCCAATAGGCTCAGTGGTGCATCTGATTTGCTTGGGAGAGACGTGCTTGACTTTACAGGGGATACCTGGCAGCAAGAAAAGAAGACAAATGTTCTGTGTGAGACCTGGAAACACATCTGAGCTGTGGCGTGAAACCATGTTGCTTCCATGGGTCAACACTTTGCTGAAAGCCTGGGCTTGTACTACCAAGCAAGCAAAATGGTTCATGCCCACAGTCAGAATAACTGGACCTTCCTGATGGCGAGTTCCGCAACTCCCACGCTGGTATGCACGAACAACCGTTGGCTTTTGTGTTCAGGGCCATGACAGCTGTACTGAAAATGACCAAACCAACAAACACCAAATATTTAACACATTTCTCCTCTTACCTGCAGCAGTGACCTGCACTGGCTCCTCAAAGAAATCCCCTGTGACAGTGAGATCTGTGCCTCCCCCAAGGCTCCCACCAGCTGGGAACACAGAGGCTATTTCTGCAGAGGAAGGAAAAGGGGAATCTGAAAACAAGTGTTGGAAAGGTGAATCCCAGCCCTATTTCTGTCAGAGCCAGCAGCGCGCTTGCACGGTTTCCAGCAGGAACAGGCTCCTGTGAACGAAACGGGCATCTCGCTGATCCTTCACAGGGTTTTTGGCAGCCGCTGGGATTACACCAGGAATGAACAACATGGATAACTTGGCCGCGTGACCCGAGAAACGTTGTAATGCTTGCACTGTTATTTAGCAGTGGCTGCATCTGCCCTGCTCAGCTTGCAAACCGGTATATTCTGTGGTATTGAGGAACCCTGCATAAAAGGTGGAATTAAAACTGGTTTAATCCTTTTGACCTTGTCTTACCCACTTCTCAATTCAGCCTGAAAGTTTAGATGTTGCCACACTTTCCAATTGTCCCTTAGGCTTCAGGAACAAACAGAAGGAGCTCCACTTCATGACCATGAGAATCTGTTGGGGTTTTCTCTCTGTTAGTCATGCCCTTCCACACTGGAAATCTATTTTTGTCTTTGAAGACATTCACTCACTGTGCACTCAGAGGTCCCAGTTTAACCACCCAATTGTACCTGTATAGTTCTGAACAAAGACTAATGAAAAGAGGAGACAATTTTGTCTAGATCTGTTTTTTCTTTCTTAATTTATCTGATATTTAAACTTGACAGTACTCAATGTTGTAAAAGTTAAGTACAGTACTGTCTACTGGACAGATCTGGCAGATCTTGTTTTTGATGGTGCTCTGCCAATATCCAGATCCATTCAGGGTTATTTCATTTCACTGTGCCTCAATTTGTAAATAAAATTTGACAAAAAATTACCCTCCTTTAAAAATTTATTTGAATTTATAGGTGAAATAAGTTGTATGCTATAGACAAGATACAAAATGCAGACATATTGGCTATGTTCTAAAAAAAAAAAATAACCCAAAAAATAATGCTTATGTTATTCTCTTGAACAAAGCTTCTTGGGTATAGCCCATAAGGAACTGGTACATTCATTATATTAATATCAGCCAACTTAATGGCAAAAACTTGATTGGACCTTTCTGGGGACCTGAACAGGTGAACCAAGTGATCTTACTGTTTTATGCAACCTCTGACCAAGATCAAAGGCTGCCCAGTGCTCTGCAGACCCTGATCCCCTGCTTCTGCTCTGTTTGCCACACAGCAATGACGAAGCTTGGACACGCTTTGCCCATGGCCACAATCTTGAGCAGGTGCTCAGGATTTCATTGTCTGCTGTCTACTGTATAGTTGGAAATGTCATGGGGAGATGATTATTGTGAATGTACCTTAATTATTTTTTTTTAAACTAATGGTGCAGTAACCTGCCATTCACCATTTATCCAGAACTCAGTTCTTGGAGCGGCTGAACATCATCTCCTCCTTGTAGCTGATGTGGGATCTGTCTCATTCTAAGGTCTGCATTTCTAAAATCTCAACCTTACGAAATAGGCTGTGATTTAAGGGGGACAGGTTTTTCTAAATGCAGCATTTCAAGTCTACAACTGATCTGACAGGGAAAGGAACAACAGCGAAGTAACATTACCCCAGAGCATGCCTCACAGTTGTTCTCTGGCTGTCTCAGGTGTCCAAAACTGTTCAAATACTTCCCTGTCTGAGAGGAACACTAACTCACTGGGGATGTAGGATATAGCCCATGGCAGCACACCCAGCCTTAACACATAAATCTGGTCTTCCTGGAATTTTTGAGCTGCAGCTTTTGTGTAGTCAAGCCCATACCAGAGGATTGGCACACCCAAAATGAGGACACAACAGGATTACATCCTTGAGAGAAGCAACAGTGGGAGGTATTTTGTTAGACCGCACTGGGACTGCCAAAAAATAGTGTAGGCAGTGAGCTGGATCAGTGCAATACCTGAATGTGTTTGATACAAGAAAAGCTCCTGTTTGGCACTGATGAGCCAAGCGCCTTTGTGTACTGCTGACCTGCAAGAGAGACAGAGAAAATGCCTGAGAGATCCTTGGCCATTTAAGTTAAAGCAGATCTTCTTTTGGTAGAGCCAAACGCTCACTCTGCAGAGGGACTGTGGAGCATTTCTACAAGGACCAACAACACCTTTTACTGGCACATTGAGGCATTGATTCAAGAGACTATTACACAGCCAAAACTTTTTATTAGAAGTATTTTCCCATTGTAAAGTATGGTTTCAACACTGTCAAAACCCACTTTCACCTCCTTTTACAGCTAAATTCTTTCCCATTTGGATTAAGAGTTAAAAGCAAGATGAAAGGATTTTATTCAGCTAGGTTTAACAGATGACTTGTGCTTTGGGCACTGAAGTTAAAGTATTAAAACCCCAAAGCAAACATGCTTTTGGGGAGGAAGATTCTCCCTTTTCATTCCCAATCTGATGATCATCTTCTCAAGACAGAAAAACCTCATTTCTAAGCAATGAAACACAAGATTCGGTAAAAACTTCATGCATTGTATCCTGGACTCAAACACAGCTGTGTCCCCATGTGAAATCACAGAAAAAGAGAGAAAAAGGTTCTTTTACTCACTTTCCTTTGTTAAACACTGAGAAGCTAACATTGTGGGACCCTGGAGGAGAGAAAAGTAATATGCTTTATGACAGAAGAGTAGAGGGCTCCATAAGAGTGCATCCAACCAAACCTTGCCCGAGTGTCCTGGACCGGATTCTCCTGTTGCTTACACTTTCCTTACAACAATATAACTGTGCTGATTTCAGCAGACTGTATGTGTGGAAGCTGAACCAAATATCAGCTTAGGGAGCTTAGAGCCTTTGATCATAGACACTATACTGTAGATCAGTACACTTGTGAGTCTGAAGCTGCAAACTGAATCTCAGAGGCGTGATTTGTTTGCCTAAGTATAAATGTTTTGTGTCATCTTAGATCCTGTCGATCCTGTCTGACCTCACTTGCCATGCTAGGAAGGTGCAGACCTCCTTCAAGACCTCCATTATCTCTGACACCCCTCAAGAGATCCCAGATATCCCAAGACATCTCTGAAGTTCAGGTTATTGAAATGCGCCATCAGTGTCTACATGACATCTAGATATTAATTCCTATTTTATACATTTCACTTAGATCATCTTTCCCAAGCAGTAAGCTTGCTGCTCAGACAAAGCCTCAGAAAGGAATTGGAAGCTTCTTCAGAGTGCTGGGAAGCAAGACAAAATGAAAGGGATCCAACCTGCTACCAGAGAGACCATGAACAGAAGTGGCACCCAGTTTATTCCTCTCTGCTAACAGAGCAGTAAAGCGAAGGTGCGTCACATACAAGTAAGAATAAAGCAAAAAAATGTAAACATGAGCAAAGACCCCAAAATCTCATTGTGGCTGTCAGCAATGTTCACATCATCTCTGTCATGGCTTCACTTGAGCCCTGCACTTCATTTTCTCCAAGGCTGTGCAGAGGATGCAAGTCACTGCAGTGGCTATGCTGAGCTGTGACAAGCCTTGACCTTGAAGAAGGTTTTGTGGACTCAGCCCTGAGCAACATTCCTAACTTTGGAGACAGAGCAGCAACTTGTCATTGACACCCTCCTTCTGCCCTCCGGAGTTGCAGGAATGATGGAAACCCATGCTTTTTCACCCTTTTCACCAACCTATGTGGTTCCCTTCCATCTGGCACTGCAGGGTCATCAGTCCATCTTCTGCCCGAATAGGGTAGCTGTGGAGAGACAAAGGACTTTGCTGAGCCTTGGGAGAAAATAGAGCAAAACAGAGTTAGAATCATCTAACCAAGAAAAGGTGTAGACTTCTACATCTAAGCTAGGCATCCTTGGCTTCCTTTAGAAACAAGTGAGAGAAAAGGTGAGATGGGAGAGGAACAACCCATCCCCCACTGACAATCAAGAGTTCAGCAGTTTAGGAGAGTGCCTTCCAGCAACACACAATGTTCCAGCTGGGCCCCTTTACCCTTGTTTCCAGAAGCTGATCCTGTTGGTGACCTCCAGAATTCACCTTTGAAATAAAAGCTTAGGGCAAACAAGTACGGGCACAGGGTGAGGGTGGATAGGAAGACAAAAGTGTTTGCCCGCTACTTGCTCCTCTGCATGTCCCTAATCTGTAAGAAGGAGCAGGTAGAAATTAAACCAGAAATGCTGGAATTATATCAACCTTCTGGAGCCATGAAACGAAGCAAGTCCCATCATCAACTCACATTTGCATACAAGTCTCCCTCCTGGGAGCCAGGAGGAATTTCACAGTGCAGTAAGATGGCCCTGAGGACCCCATGAGTCTTAGCACTGACTTCTGCGGGAGCAAGTTTTTCACCTTATTCCCTGCCTCCCTTTTCCAGGGCTCACAGGTTCTGAGAGAAGTGCATCATTCACAAAAGAAAGGCTGCAGCAGAGCCCATGGCTTTTTCTGTAATTCAACAGGGTGCAAAGGCCAGCAGTCTAAGGGGTCTCCTGCAACTTCCAGAAGATAAGGATACATTAATACCAATAAATGAACAGTGGTGGGGCCCAGGCTCTGGAGCCTGTATACTATGTTAAGATTTTAGAGCTCTCCTTGCCCAGTTTGGGCTCAGATTGTCTGATTCACCTTTCAAACTAATTTTCGTATATGAGTGAAAATATTGCATTGACCAGGGTCAATAAGCAGTTTGGAAATGGCTACCCTACTTTGGAGTCTAAAGAGCTGAACAGCACAGATATGGCCAGGGCATACTGTATCATCTCCAGGTCAGAAAACAGCTCCTGGCCCTGCCCTAATTATGGCTAGAGCCAGACGGAGACAGCAGCACTCACCCACCCCTGTCACTGACCACATGGTCAACTCCCCATGGTCCCTCTCTGTCTCAAGGCAAACCAGAAAATCTTCTTCAAAAGCCAAGAAAAATTTATATGCGCAAGCTATGCTAAGCCCTTGCACCAACACAAATCAAAGGCAAGTCAAGGACTGACATGCTTCCAGCTCGCCTGTCAGCAAAAGAGCAGAGACTGGTCCATCCATCTCCTTCCGCCACAAGGATAGCTGGTCTAGACAAAAAACAAACAGGGAAGATGAGATATGATAGAACAAAGTTTCATGAATGACATCCTGTTCCTGTTAAAATTAGCAGCCAATATTTTCAAATGGGACAGGAATTTCCCCTCACTTGTATCTAGCATTTATTAACCTTCTAGCAAACTGGACAAACCCTAATCTCTTATGTCTTCACCTGCAAAGTGTATTCTCCAAATACTACAGGAACTGCACCTCTGTAAAGATTCTAACTGGATCATCTTTGAGACACCCGTGCTAGCTCTGAATGACCCGATACCTCCTCCTTGCAAGGAAGGGTTGGTAGTCTGAGCCCCAGAAGGACTATACCCATCCTTGCCTTCCAGGAGCAGAAGTACACCTTTATGCTCACACAGCCGTACTGTTGCAAGATGCAGCTCAGTAATTGCTTTATTTCATTGAGGAAAAACACTCCAAACAACTTCTGCTAGAAATCATCCCAGCTCCTAATAGCAAATCCAAGTATGCTCACTTTAAACAACCAATGTGGCAAGGGAAAACTTCCGCTGGAGACAAGTAGTCAGGGGGGAACAAGAAGTTCACCATAATTAGCATAATAAGGAAATGTTGGCAAGGATTCTTTGAGAATTAAGAGGAAATTAAGGAAAATATGTTTTTAAAACCTGTAGTGCTAACACTTTGCTATTACCCATGCTTCAGAATGGTTTTTTATGAAATTTTATTAAGAGTTTGCTTTTATTAATATAGCTTGCTGATATTAAGATGGCTTTCCCTTTAAGAATTAATAGAAAAAAGTCAGTGCTGCAAAATGTTTAGTTCAGCATCACTGGACCATTGCATTCCATACAAAGCATGGAAAAGTGTCCGGAGCACACTTGGAAGTATAAAAACTGTTCTCTTTTTTGCTTCGAATCCTGAATCAGTGTGACTGAGTGACAGGCTGCTCTGGTCAAGTCCAAGTCCTCACCCAGTACGTGTTTACTAACACACCAAAAATGGTCAAGTTATTCATGTGAAGCTACGATGTGAACCTGTCTGGTATGCTAAGATTTTGAGGCCATTTCTTTTTCAGAACTAGTGAGGTGAAGCTGTAAATGAGTAATCTAGCGATGGAGCGTGCAGGCACGTCCAAGCTGCAGTCAGACAGAACAGCCTTTCTTCCCACTGATCAAAGGTTTCACAGTTCCACCACAGGCAGGTAAAACAAAAATTAATAATGAACAAAGGATGCTAACATGCATACAGTGACCAAAAATGTAGAGCTGATAAACGGGTGCAGCTGGTATGGCAGGAATCTGCACTGGCTTTCATTCACGCTAGCACAAAATTTAGTTACTTAGCAAGGGACGTTTCCATTCAGCCTGAGAAGTAGTTAAAAAGCATCTAGTGGTCAAATATCTGCTGCTGCAATGAAAATTTCTGACTACTGAGAATACACAGGTTCCTTGGCTCCTGAAATGATCCTTAAAATGCCAGCACAGTAACTATAGATTAATTATTTCTTTTTAAAAATGTGCTTAGATCTCCACTGCCATTAACACAAATGCAAGGAAATCATGATTCAGTAGTATCTGAGAACGCTTCCATACATATTGAAAAATATATGACAGATGTCAAGTCAGCTTTCACACTCATTTTGGATTCATTGTGTTTAAAGTGGTGCTGGCCTGAAGTAAATTTTTAAAATCTGCCTGCTTTGCTCTGTTGCATGTAACCATAGAAGCAGCAGAAAATAAAAGTCAAACCTTCCTTGAGAACTGGGAGGTGACCAGAGACTGCTTAAAGCAGTGAACAAAGCCTTTTGTCTCAGAATACTTCTGCTTTGTCTTCTGACTCACCAGAGCATCTGTTTCAAACTAATAGTTTTTCTAAAAATGCAAATGGAAGGGAAAATTTATTTAACTTTTAGATTCTGACATTATTTTAATTAGTTAAATTTTAATTTGCTAGCCAAAATAAAATCTACAGCAAGCAGACGCAATTACAGTACAATTCACACTGAGCTGTGATTGACTGCGCTGCCAGTAAACAAACCAACTAGCTTAATGGACCAGTTGCAATTAGATTAACAAAGTTTGCTGGAGCCCAACTCATGAGCTGCAATAAACCACAAAGGAAGTAAATGGCAATTCTGGGCCAACTGGTTGCAATTTATTGCTGTTGAGGAGGCTGATGGAAGAAACATCAATTTACAGGGCCTGGGCCAGATAGCAGCCTACATATAATTACCCATCAATATAATCCACACTGAAGTCCAGGGTCTCATATCTTCCAGCAATTGTCTTCCCATGGATCTCTATTAAATTTCCTGTTTAAAAGGAAATGGAAAATGAAGTGACACTTTTACAAGCAGAGAATTTGTATTTGCAAATTTTGTGAGCTGAACAAAAGAATTTCTTGGTCTTTGCAAATTTAGCCAAGAGGTGCCCAACCGGCTGCACTGATGTCTACTCTCAGTTTCCACTGTAGTTCAAAGACACTTTGCACTTAATTCACTTTTCCCAAAACACACATCTTAGTTTCCCACAATAAAGTCTGTTCCTGATGTTTTGACAGATCTCTAGTATTTGCACTGAGAAAACATTTTCCTCTACTCTTTTGTTAACTAAACCCCACATTCTAACCAAATCCCACTGTAGAACCTCATGAGGAAACCACAAAGATATCATTTGTACACTAGGCAGGTCAGAGTGAGAAGGACCTCAGTATATATGTGGCCAGCTAAATCACTCCCGACACCCCCTTGACCATACTGGGTGACAGCTTGGTTCACTCACGTGCACAGGGGTATCTTAAATCTTTTGAGGCACCCTGTCCTCCCAACTGTGACTCCAGAAAGGAATGAGTCTTCCTGGTCCTGTGTCATATCTACCTGCTCCATGCAGCTCCTTCATGCTCTGGGACATCTCAAATAGCACTAGACACTTTGTGTTCTTCACTAACTACGCTGCAAGGTCAAACATCCAGCTAACACACGGAAACCTCGGTACCGTCACCCTAAAGCAAGGCATGAGAATCTGGACCTGAACTGCACCTAAAAATCATCGGAAATGAGGCATGGATTTAGATCTAGGAGCATCTATGTGATCTAATCACCCAGGCACCTCTCAGCACTCTTGAGAGACCAAAGTGTTTTGATTAATCTTGACTTTGGAAATAAACATTTCCATCTTCTCTATAGAAGCCTGCAAATATAAACAGAATAGAAATAAGGGAAAAAAAAGTCTTTCATGCCCCATTTAACTGTTCAAACCAAACCCAGTCTTTTCATGTAACATCAAAGTCTGGTCTAAAGCCCCATTAACCAAAAGGTCTGTATGGCATTACAGTATCATCACCTAATAGCTAATTTTTTTAAAACTATTACTAAATTAATAGGGACAGATTACTCAAGAGTTGAGACTGATTAGACCTATCTGTCTGCTGAACCACATCTCTCTGCTCAGCTTCTGCAACCCAACTCTGAGTACCAAATAACCTGGTCACTCCACATTATCCATTTCTCTTGTACCCACTGCTGCAGACTCTCTCCCCTTGTGCAAACCTATTTTCCTGTTCAGCATGAGCTTGGACATTAAGTTCTGGAGGTGCCAATTTTAATCCCCAGCAAGACAGATCCTTCTTAAGGAGAAAGACAGTATGGAACATCAAATAATAATTAAAGTGAGCGCCAGCTTAAAGAAAGGTCCTGTACCTGGGATGCCAGATGGTGGACTAATTTGGTAAACCATAGGTGTCTGCGCAGCAGAGAACTGAAAAGAGAAATTTGTAGTTAAATGGCAGTCATTTTCACAGCAGCCCCACAAGATCTCATCACGCATTGCTCACGACACAGTTGGCACAGTCACTTTTCAGATTCACACTTCAAATTTTATCTTTGAAGTGGAGCTCTGCTCTGAGAAGGGATTAAATACAATGTCCCCTTCTTGTCTCCTCTGCATTCAGAGTATGGCTTACTGTTATTTTTGCATCCGTTTTGTGGCCAGATTGTTCACCCTGGCTTCAGTCAATTCCAGAAGATATGGTTGAATACACTATAAAATTTCTAAGCCATGCTTTATCTGAAGTCAAGACCTCCACTTTATCTGGCATTATGGCACCATTTTTCTCCCCAATAATATACTCTCAAAAACTACTTCTACATCACAGAAGTGAGATACCTCTGCTAGCCTTCAGCAAGCTTCTTGGGTACCCTGTAGCAAAACAAAAAGTGCTTGTATTGGCGCATCTTAATGCAGTAAAATAAATCAGAGGTGTCTCTGGGAAAGACACTAAAATGACTCTAAAATCTATGAGAATTTTTTTAACCAAAATTACTCTAGAAATTTTTTTACCTAGGCCGACATCAATCCTATTTCAGCAGCATTGTGTGTGGGAGCACTACTCATCAGTCAAGTGACCAGAGGCACACATGGTCCTCCACACACCATTACCGCACATGGAACAGATATTTTCTGCAAATGTCACTCCCTGGAAGATGACAAACCAAACAGGACAAATAAATAGATGGTTTCAACAGCTAAAAGATATGTTATGTCCAAGCCAAGCATCTGGATGCTAGGACTGGAGGAAATAAAATCTCTTTGTAAATGTTTAAAAAAATTCCTGTTGTGGATTAGGAGTTTCCTCCAGCACTCTAGGTATTCTCCAGTGCTGGGTTAGCTGAATATCATCTTGTAACAAGCTGATATAGCTGAGAGAGCATGGTCTGGCGTCAGTGGGAACATACCTGGACAGGCAAGGAAACAGAGTTGGATGTCGTGAGAAGACCACAAGGAGAGTTATGGAAAGGGGAGGTGGGCTCTTGGACTAAGGCTATATGAGTAGATCAGTTAGCTTGGAACCTATTATTTGGCCCAAGGAACAACATAGCTCATATCCATGCAGGGAAACTCTCCCTCTGTACCAAAAAGAAGGTAGCCTGACCCATGCTGTCTAATGGGAACAGACTTGCCATCACCCAAAGCAGAAAAAACTGCATCAAGGAGCAGCAGCTAGATGATCCCAGGCAGTGCTGGACACCACGTCTCAACCCGGCCTTGCTAACACATGTACAGACTTGCATTTTACAAGAAAATCTTAGGAAAAACACTCCGCTTATTTACTCCTTATATCTACTCTGAAAAATACAAGTAATGTCATTGTCTTTCCCCAGTGCAACATTTGACAGTCTGGAAATGAAAATCACTATGTGAAAAACAAGGGTCAGATCCATCAAGGTATTTAGGGGTCTTGGGCTTAAAGTGATGTATACAGGCACCTTGCTTGCTCAGATTTTGTAGAATCCATTTGTCTCTCTGCTTTCTTAGGAGCTACAAATACCTCCATAATTCTGGCCTGCAGTCCTGCTAGGTGGCTAAATCCTGTTTCCGTCTAAGTCATTAGCTGCTCGATTTCATTAGCCTTACAGAAAAAGTCCATTTCCCATGTGTCCCCATTCCCCAGACCACCCATTTCTCAGAGCCTTCTCTGCATATCTCCAGCTTCCCCATCTTTTTGAGCCCTCTTCTGTCCTCGCTTGTATTTATCGATGCTGCTGTCAGCCCAATAAATAGCATAAACTTATTTCATGAGTCACATAAAGACACCATTGCAAGTGTCAGATTTTTTCCAAGCTGTCCTTGAAGCCCATTCCCTTTCAAAGCTCTTTGCCTTCCCTCCTTCTCATGGTCATGTTAAAAATGAATGAGTAGCCACAAACTCCCTCCAGCGATGGTCACTTCTGAGAAGCAAAGGCAATATCACACCATATCCTGGGCTGGAGCTGATGCAGAGAAAGAAGCCGAAACAGCATGAAATCTAGGGCCATTAGCTGGTACAAGTTTTCTGAGCTGTTCAGACTTGTTGCTGCCTGCAGCAGGCTTTTTCAATCTAATGTGGAGGCAAAATTAATTTTTAATACACATAGCTCCCAGGTCTCAGTCCCAAAACAAAGAGACACATTGTGTTTTATTTAGCTTGGAATGTGCCTCATTAAAAGCATCCCTGGTGATTTTTCATCAACGCTCTAAGCTAGCTAAACCACCCGATGACTCTTGGGCTTTAATGTGCAATTTGTAGAAAACGCTGGACTTTCTGCCTTGATACTCAAAGTTAGCACAGAGGTGGGATGTGACTTCCGAACACACCAGGCCACATCCCAAAGCACACAGCCATGGTTAAGGATTCTGGTCTGCAACAGATCCTGACACTGTCATGATTAACTGGTCTTATACCACAATGCCCCACAAACTCCTGAGACACTGTCCTTTGATATTGAGTGTCAGAGGGAAAATACTGGCCAGGGGCGAGGAGTAGCAAGCTCTCAGAATAATTGAGCAAGAGATATGAAATCACACTGGAGGTCTAGGCTTTCCAAATATTGTTTATCTTAGGTGTGGAGACCTGTCCTAGGCCTGGACAGATGTCCTTTCCTGGAACCAACTGTACCGATGGGAGATATTCCTCCCCATGGTTACCTGTCACTGCAGACAGTTAGCTGCCACCCTGCAGCTTGGAGGGTAACATCAGAAGAAGGTGGCATCAGGTCTTCTGACTCAATAGTGTTGACTGTGTGGCTTAAGTGCAGAGATGGATTTAAGTGGACCCAGATTTTTGATTCAGAAAGACCTCTTCAGCCACCTAGTCTATCCAGTGCCAGACTGACGAGTACCTTGATGCACCTAGTTTTAAAGGGCAGAAGGAGCATCCCAACGTCTTGTCCTAACATGCTATCAGACACACAATATGAGAGAGAATATTTCAACATATTCTCTATGATACTATTTCTGAAGTTTGACTCCGTTCAACAGCTGGAATTCTTTATCATCACTTCAATGCTTTCTTGGTGGTTACCTTGAAAGTACAGTTTTCTTTCTCCACCTCAGTCAGGTTATTAATTACACGTCCCTTAAAGATGACTTCCACGTAGTATAAACCCTCCTGGGGTGAAGACCTAGGTTGAAGAAAATGTGTTGGGTTTTTTTATGCAGATTGGATTTATTTTTTAGGAAATGCCAGGTCCTTCACAGGGTCTCCTTTCTTAGGAGGTCCATTGAGGCTTTGACAGAGCAAAAATAATTTACAGTGTGAACCCAAACTTTACACGTATGAACTCAAACACTAAAACTAGAGTTAAAAAGAAGAAATGTGGAGGCACAGCAAGAAATTACAGGTAAGTGCAGAAAGTGGTAGGACTTCTTCAGAACTCTATATAAATTGTACATTAATGCAAAACATGGACATGCTCGTTAGTGTTCATTAATACTAATGAATAATTGTTATTCATTATTATTAAAATAACCCAGGGCTGCCTGGATTTACAGGGCATCTTGATCCTGGTTTGTAAATTAACACTGCATTCTTAATGCAGACAGTTTCTTCCCACAAGATTCAGCAGAATTAACTCTTATCAAATCATAGCAGCAAGAGATGGTAGAACCCCATTACAGTCACTCTTAAGCCTCTTGAGACATCCCTAGTCTTCCAGTCAAACTATCTTCTGTAGAGTTATGACAGGCTGGAAGAGATTAAGCTTATGGTGCTTGAAATCATATTTGTTTCTCACTCTACCCATAACCTCTCTGTGGAATCTTGGACAAGTCAAAGACACCAGAAGGAGAAAAAAAACAAGAACAACCAACAGATTTTCTTGGAAGTTCTGCATCTAAGAATTTGATGTCTACAAACCTTTGAGGATTTAAGTCCAGCATCTCCAAGAAGCCTCACTAACACTCATGCTAGCTAGCCCTAGTGGTCCATTAAATTGAAGCAAGAGAAATGCAATGCAGTTTAGATGCAGCCACAGTAGCAGCCGTAGCAATTCCTTTAACTCCCAAACTGCCTGTATAGATGTTGAAATAAAATGAGGATCCTACCAGACAAATGTCAAGGTGTCACCCACCCTGTAGCCATGGTTCTTACCTTGTTCTGCATCTTATTGTGGATAAGTGAAAATACACAGGAGAGACATCGCATGGCAACCTGGGCAGGTCTGGATTCACCAGGGACACCTCCAGATGGGAAGCACTGGCTGAAGAGACATGTTCTAGCTGGTGGGATGCTGAGCCTAAGTAATCAAAGCCAACCAGAAGAGCTCTCTGAGGACAGGATCACTCCCATTTAGTCACACATGACAAAGGTTTTTGAATATGCAACCCAGCTTCTTTTTAGGAGCAATGCTTAGAGCCCTTAATCAGGGTCTTTAAAATCATGTTTGCATAATTTCGTTTTGTTGTAGTTTAACCCCAGCTGGCAACTAAGCACCACATGGCTGGTCACTTGCTCCACCCCAGTGGGCAGGGGGAGGGAACTGGAAGGATGAAAGCAAGAAAAGTAGTGGATTGAGATAAGAACAGTCTAATAATTAAAAATAAATAATAATGATAATAAATTGTAAGGAAAAAAGAAGAAAAAAAAAAAAGAGAGTGGAAAATAAAACACAAGAGAGAGAAGTGATGCAAATGAAAACAACTGCTCATCACCAACCAATACCCAGCCAGTCCCCGAGCAGCGGCCTCCCTGCCAGACTCCCTCCTAGGTTTACTGCTGAACATGATGTCGTATCGTATGGAATATCCCTTTGGTCGGCTGGGGTCAGGCTGTGTCCCCTCCCAACTTTTTATGCACCTCCAACCTACTTGCTGGTAGGGTGGTGTGTGGAGCAGAAAAGTCTTTGATGCTGTGTAAGCACTGCTCAGCAATAATGAAAATATCCCTGTGTTGTCAACACTGTTTCCAGCACAGATCCCAAACATAGCACCATACAAGCTACTACAAAGAAAATTAACTCTATCACAGCCAAAACCGTACACATATTAAGACCAAATTCATCCCACCATGCAGCTGCATGGCTTTTTTTGTCCCTGATACAGTACTTGGTCTCTCCCACACGTTTTCTACTGCAGAGACTGACAATTATTGGGAGTTTGAATCACCTCAGCCATCTACACCAGAAAAACCACCATGCCCATAAGAAGCACATTAAAGCACCTGCAAAATCTGTTCCATTTGACACGGTCTTTGCATTTGCTGATATCTTTCATATCTTTGCTGACAGGACCTCAAGTTGGCCTGTGATGTACAGTGGATCTGCTTAGCCCTTTTCTTTAGTTAGCTGTACAAAGGTTCAAAGACTCCTAATCTTCACAACATCAAGCTTTATCTGAACATAAACGAGCATTCTTAACTTTTGTAGCATAATCAAATACAACTAGAAATGAAGAAAGCTTACAGACAGCTCTCCTTTGCTCATGATCTTCACAGATGGTTCCCAGCCCACAGAGTCACTTCGATTTGCAGAAAACTGCACATTTCCTCCTGGCCCCAGGATGTTTTCTTCTGCTTCTCCCAAGGCCTGGCTGTTGCTTCCCCCCCACTATAAAAAGAGACTTTGCTGGAACTGTGAGTTCCCAGCTGTGACCGTCTCTGCCTGCTGCACAGTGCTGATGGGGAAACATCTCCCTTGAAGACATGAGCTGTCTTTCTTCCCTCCATTTCATTATCTCTGTGTGAATGCACAATATTCAGACAAAGACAACTGATGCCATTCATCATAGTTATAAATGACAGTGTCAGAACTTCAAGAGCTAAACCAAACATACACCTGTCCCAGAAACCAATTCTTCCCAATAAATCAATATCCAGTGCTGCTGAAAATCAGACCTAGCTTTATACAGCTGGTTTTGGGCCCAAAGGAGCATGGCATATCAATTTCTGTGATTTTCACTCGTCTCTTGTGTTTATCATTACTGTTCTTAAAGCTCCAGCATCAGAGGACCTACGAATAGAAGAGACTTTCAGCTTTCCTCCAAAAAAAGGGTGGCAGGGAAGAAATTTCTAGCCCTAGGTCTACAAAAATAAGATGGAAATCTGACTTCTCTTGCTTAGAAAGAACTTTAAAACAAGCAAGCATCACCAATAGCTTATGAAGTAATAATTTCAAACCAATTTCATGTTATGATTGCCACAGCCCATGTACCTGTTGCTTAGGGCTTGTCACTCCAACCACAAATCTCAAAATGGAGCCGATTCTCTATTACTTTGACATGTGCTTTATATGACTTTAAAACTCACCATCCAGGGTAATAGTAATCCACGTTCCTCCAGCCATACTGCCCTCTCGGGGAGTAACGATCATTCCCATGGCTGTCACTGCAAAAACAATCCAGCTACATCAGGCTGAAGTGTAATGAAAACATCTAAAATATCTCATTCAGGACAAGACACAGTGGTCTGACCACTGTCCTCCTGTGATCCCACCCTATGTCTCATTTGTCCTTCTCAGACATCCAAATTAGTCGTATTGCTCATTCTTTTTCCCCCCAACCGCCTCCTCTGTGCAATAGTCCTGTTTCCCCTCAGGGGTCTTTGATGCCTTGAGGACTTGGTGAACAAAGCTACAGTCTGAGCCTCTTGTCCTCCTCAAGAATTAAAATAAACACTATAAACCTGATGTTTATTCCTCCAGCTGGCAAAAAAATGTGTTTGCTTACTCCTGCACACCCTCTCCAGCTTAGGGCTGCCCGCAAAATATATCCTCTTCTGGCTCCAGGACCAGAGCTCCAGGAGCCCTTTCTTGACAAAGTCCTTAGGAAAGAAACAGAGGCCTGGAAAGGAGCTCATTCTTCATGAAGTTGTTACCTGTAACTTGCTATACAATGCCTTTTGTAAAGGCATAAAATTCTTTAGATAATTCAGGAGTTATTTTGGAGACCCTCATCTTCTGGAGCTAATAGAAATGAACCTGCAGCTGGCTTCTTTTTTTGTAGCCAATGATCAGAATTCTTCAAAAGTCCCTTTACAGTGATATCCAGTTTCCTGTCTAGCATTTCAGGAGATTTCCAACTTATCTGTGTGTGAACGTAATCTCACCTAACACCAGTATTGATCACAGAAGCCAAATATTAGACCCTCATGAACCCTCAGTTTCAACATGCAAACAGTCTTATGACTATCACCAAGCGGATGAAAATGAACAGCCATGAGAGGAATCCAGGTAGAACAGGGACAATTAACAAATCCAGACACTCATCCAGAAACCTCCACTGGCTATGGAAGCGAGCCATTAAAAGCCACTGATAAGAGCAGACAATGTCCAGTATGCTACTGTCAATATCTCATAACATTCAACACCCCTTAGAGATGCTTCCCCATGTCTCTCACTCACAGTCAGTCTGTATCCACTCCAGTGGCAGTGGATTTTGCTGCTGTTGTATGATCAATGTGGTTAGGGACAACACCTCTGTATCACCCACCTGCAAAGAATATCAACTCAGCACTTAGAAAGGATGATCTCCAAGAGTTCATCTTGAGCTTTGGATGCGAATTTCACAAGAGACTGGCTCCAGGACTGTGGCTTGGGGCCTTAGCACCTTCCCTGTAACTTTAAAACAAACCCCATCAGCGTTCTTTCTTCATATTGCAGACCTGTGGGAACAATGGTCTGTGTTACAGCAGTCAAGATGGACTGCAATGTGGAATCACAAAGAAAACACTGATTCACCTCTCACACAGTATAAAGGTTCAATATATTGCAAACCATACTCTTTGTCTTTCCACGCAACAGATCTATAGAGAACATATGCCCCTCCAAGCAAACAACTTTCCAGCCAGGCTCAGGATGAGCTGTCCCTCACTGGGGCCATGTTTCAGGAGAATGACTCTGATTAAGTTGTAGGCACAGGTGAATTAGTGAAAGCAATTACAGGATTTAGAGCAAAGGATGTTAAACTCTCCTAGCTCTGTGCTGCTTTGCGCAAAATTGTTACATCTATTACATTAAGCTAAATCATGCCATGGTCACTCTCCAGCTCTGAAAGCAAATGACTTGACTATACTATTAATCTCTCCAGCCTTCTACAGCTAGCTCCAGACTAGGAATGGCTCGTGCTGGCTCCTGCAGCTGTGCTTAGGAATTGCTTGGATGAGCATTGGTAGGCTTGATCACAAAGGTGCTGGGACTTGTTTTAAGAACATAAACATTTTAGATCCTGTAGCCTGGGAAGTTCCTTGGTCTTACTTGCTGTCATAGCCAGTCATATCATGCATTCCCTTTATAAAGTCCATGCCAAGAACTGTTCCAACATTTAAAAATATAGACCATCATCTTTACTGCCTTCACCCTGCGTTTTGTAATAGTATGGAAATAAACGTAGGTCAATTAATCTAGCCACAATTTAAGTGAGCAAGAACCTCACACCCTCACCCAGAACAGCCCTTGGTTGTTAAAATTCATCTCGGACTACAAAAACCCCAGGCATAAAGATGAAATCAAATGGCAAGAAGCTAGTTTAGAATTTCGGGTTGTTTTTATGGTTGGATCTAAAGGGCAAAAAACACAATCACTGTATAATCAGTAATTCTCCAAGGCAGAATCCATGTGCCCCACGCAGAAGAACAAATGGTGCAAAGAGACAGCCTTTCACAGTCCTGCTCCACCAGTCAGTGAAAAAAAGGACAAGAACAGACCTCATCTCTCTAAAGGCCCATTTCCTCTGCAGGATGGTGGTACCAAGAGCTCATGTGTTCTTCCATGCAGTGGTCTTGCTCTGTTTACTACCCACACTGCACTGATTCAAGCCCTGTTCTACATTGGTGAGTGCCCGTCAGGTCACCTGAGAGCCTAAACAACTGTCCACATCAATTTCTGCTTTATTGACTTTTGTAAACGTCTCTAAGACCCATCAAAATTCACCCATTTGAGTTAACTACATTAAATAAAACAACATTATTCAAAGAAAAGAAAAAAAGAAAGCCTGTTTGCTGCTGCTACTACAGTGTTTCAGAATACCCGATGCTTTAAGTCATTTTTTAAAAGGACTGAAACATGCAGAGAAACGATCTGTGGTCTATACGCACAAAGTGCTCTTGGACACGGATTAGAAGGTGTGGTCAACTTGCGTCCAAGTGTGCTGGACATTCCTGGGGCATCACACATTCCTGACTGAAGAGGAAACCGGAAGGAATCATAGAATCATTAAGGCTGGAAGAGAACTCAAAGATCATGAAGTCCAACCGTCAACCCAACACCACCACACCTGCTAAACCATGTCCTGAAGTGCCACATCTACGCATTTTTTGAACACCTCCAGGGATGGGGACTCCACCACTTCCCTGAGCAGCCTGTTCCAATGTCTGGCAACTCTTTCAGCTGAGAAATTTTCCCTAATATCCAACCTAAACTTCCCCTGATGCAACTTGAGACCATTTCCCCTCGTCCAATAGCTAGTTACGTGGGAGAAGAAGGAACTTGCTTCTCTCCTCCTGTTTCTTTCTGTTTGGTCTTTGCAAGATAATGCAGTATGGAGTTTCAAGGCAGTTGGTGACAGGTTGGAGAAGCAGCATTGTCCAAGCACTTAGGGACCCCCAGTACTGATCTGATAACTGGGATATTTTTGATAATGATGTACTGACCTCATGGGAGGTATATCACTATCATTTTCTCCGGAGAACAGAAATAACTGCTCAGGCATGGGCAGCAAAATATTTATGGCAGAAGAGGACAAAACACAGAGTAAAGCCACCTCTCCATTTGTTGCACAGCCCAATAGAAGCAGATCCATAGAGCAAAACAACTGGTGCTGGAGACCCAACATCCACATTGCAGGTATTTAAGGGTGTTACACACAGCACTATCTCTAGCCTAGTCCCAAAGACTGAACATTCACTAATGGCTGGAGTGTTGTCTGGTGCATATCTTTGTTTGAATTTATCCAGAAGGATTGACATTTGTTCACTGAGACAGTTGTGTGGTGTGAAACGAATCACCTTACCCGGAGATGAGAAGACTTGCTTCAAAAGAGTGCTCCTGGTCTCAAATGGACGCTAAAGGAGATACTGTGCAGCCTCTAAAGCAACGCTCCCTTCCTTAGGAGTGCGGACTTTTTTGCAAGATTAGAGTGGAATGTAATGCATCCATAGTGGCTATTGAACAAACTGTCTGCTGGTTGGTTCTCTGCTGTCAGGAAAGGCAAATCTGACAGCAAAACAGACTTTTTCACATGCTTACTCCCCTATTGCTATTACCATAAACATGGTTTTAGGCTCATCCAAATACTATATGTCATGGTCACAAATTTTCATACAAAAAGCCTCCTCAGAGCTGCTGGGTAAGAGCAGAGATACGCAGGGCTGTGCGGTGGAAGAAGTGTGGGTTAGCACCCTAGAAAACATGCAACAGAAGAACACTCTTAGAGGTGAGAGTTGAGCAGAAGCTTTATTTACCCCACAACCATGGCAAACGCACTGGCCTCATAAAGCCAACTTCTAAGCTTCTATTTCTTGTTGTATCACAAGACCTATTGTAACTATTCTCCCTGTATTTCTTGCATATTATAACATAACTGGAGTTTGTAGGGGTCAGAGTCCAGAGCCCCGATGCATGTGAACCTTGCACTTCAAAACAGATACATAAAATATCATTTAGGTTTACTTTTATTTTTTTATTAGGACTTTTTCCAGTATTACTTACCTTATTCAATTTGTTCTTCTTCCATTCCTCCAACGAGTGAAGTGCAGAGGCTCCGACACCAGCATAACTGCTCTATCCCTTTGATGTCCGCTCTACTGCAACTCTCAGTCTGAGGTCATGTTAGGCACTCGGTTCTGTCCCTGTGTGGGTAACAGTCATGGTGTGCTGAAACCCACCAGACTAGTTTCTCGAAAATCTCAATGCCAGTCACAGACAGCTCAGAGCTGTTCATTGGGCATGCTTAATTATTAACCTAAGCTACTTGCTGCTATTAACTGTTTTGTTCCAAGTATTTAATGACTGTAAGGAAATAACCTGAAATTGTTCTTTCACCAGTGTATGACTAGATCCTCCAACAGGAGGATAGTGAATCCATTTTATCCTCTTTCCCCTCACAACATGACATAAAAACTGGTGGAAGGGTTTCTTAACACGCTGATATCCAACCCGGGAGTGACTTCTACAGAAAGTGGATGTCAAGGTTCCCTCATGTACTCTTAATTCAACTTCTCTGTGGCATTCCCACCAGTGTCTGCATTTGGCAGGAATTCTGCCCAAAGGGCGTTTAGACCCCCTACCACATCTCACGTACCTGCACCCCTGTAGGTCCTTATACAGTCAGTGGTGGAAGAGTGCAGGGACTGTACACATTAAGAACAATGTGCATGCACTGGCTGCAAGGAAGACCCAGCTCAACCTACACCATGTGCTGAAAAGTTGTGTGAACATCACCCCTACTCACACCTCTGCACCCATGTGTTTGAAGCCCAGATGTTTTTTGATGGAGCCACCAGAAACAAGGGTTGCTGAGCCCCTGCGCTGGTATGGATGCCTTTATGGAAGTTTCCACTGAAATTTGGAGGAAGCTTTCAGACACGACAGCATAACTACAGTTTAATGAGTTACCATGCACCAGTATGTATGCATGTTCTTACCTCATCCCCAAAGGGAGGTGAAACAGGCTTGCTTGTTCTTCCTCGGCCTCAATTCAGCGACACAGTGGCACAAAGTCACAGGCAATCAACCTTCAGGGAAGTTCTGGAGCTCTGCCCAGCAATGGAACCTGTTGTGTTCAGTTTATTCTTAGGCCAAGCCTCAATGTCTCAGCTGTATATAGCCAATGATTACAGGAACCTAAGGAAAATTAACCCTATCCTGCTCAGTAGTCTACACTCAGTTTACTTATTAGCTGGAGATAGACTGGAAATACAGTTAGAAGAAAGAGCAAACTGAAGGCATTCCCCATCCTACCCCTTCAAAAAAAAAAGTATTGCCAAAGAAAAGACAGCTCAAAGAGAATAACGTGAACAGAGAAAACAGAGCTTGCTGCTGGTAACAGTGTCCACCAACAGCCCTAAATGAGGAGATGGACCAGGTTCAGAGTGCCTCCTGGGAGCCCACTCAGGAGGAAGAAGAGACAGGGCTGGGGGTTCAGCTACAACATGGGCCCATGGTCCAGCCAGAAGGCAGGCTTAGAGATAGGACTGAAGGCCCATAGCTCCACAACACAACTCAGAGAAGGACTGCATGCCCAGAGCTGGGGTTAAATAGGGCTCCTGACCCATGGGCAGGGTGTGGCTGGGGTCCCAGGTGAGGCTGATCAGGGCCATTAAGGATTATTGCTGGCCTCAGGGCCCTGACATTTCTGCCTGTAACGTACTCAGTGACTCAAACTCTCTAGATCATAGTGAGCAAAAAAGTGAGTTATCACCTCTGTCATTCTGTATAGCATTTTGTGATCCAATCCTAAGGGAGTGTTTTATACAGGAAAAACTCAACGAAAAGTGCAGGGTTTGTAGATCCAGAGGATTTGACAGGGACAAGGAGTTTATTCTTTGCAGAATGCTACAGATAAGGTAAGGCACTGCATAGGAAACCATCCCTCTGAAAGAGTTGAAATGTGAAAAGAAAGAGAGAAGCTGGTGAAGAAGTGTCCTTAATGACCAGAAACACAGACCTTCCACTCAAATCAGGAGAGAAATGGTCAGGCCTTGTTGTATGAAGCATTCTTTTTCTCCCACGACAAACTGATGACCATGTTTAGGTATGGTTATTCACCAAAGAGGAAGGCAGCATAGTTTGATGAAGAAGTGCACGTTTGTGTACGTGTGCAAGTGGTGGTTTTCCTACTGAAGGGAAGTTCTGCTCAGAATCACGGCCCCAGGCCATCTGGTTTGGTTTGTTCGCATTTATTCATTTGGAGGTTGCAGATTTTAGGCATATGAGTAGAAATAGCTTTACAGACAGGCTCAGCATCGAGAACCTGAGAAAAATTCCTGTGCTACAATAAGAAAAGACACAGAGAAAAGCAGGAGGCGTGAGCAGTAGCTCTTTGTCACTAGGTGGAAGCATGGAGCCGTTGAAGACCTGTTTACCACTTAAAACACAACTGAAGGCCAATCAAGCTATCACTGCTCTGCCTGACACATGTCCAGGACTGGTTTCAACCCTTTGCACTTGAATGAAAGGCCATGATCAAGCAGTCAGAGCACAGGAAAAAGACATGTGGGACCTATTCCCAGCTCTTTCACTCACTAACCCATGATTTGGACCAAACAACAGCTTCATCTTCAAGTCATCTTCATGTAAAAAGGGGACAGTAGAGCTCTGCCCATGAGGCCTTTCACAGGGCAGGTGCTCTCCAAAGGTAGAAGCATGGGAAACACCAGTTTTCCTCAGGACCTGCAGCATTTCTGGGATGGAAGAGGTTTGCAGGAGCCAATCGAGGACTTCCCTCACACTCCACCCAGCCATTGCACGGTGGCCACCTCTCAGGGGGAATGCGGCAGTTGTTGAACACCACATGGCATCTCCCAGCTGAACAGCTGAGGGGAGGATAATGTGGGATAAGGCAAGGTTTAGCTATTTTGTCTGCAACGTTCGGGAGCTCCCCTCCTCCCTCCCAGGCCTGCTGCTGCATGGACCACCCCCCCAGCATCCTTTTCTGCCTGCTCCTCCCCAATGCCAGACATCATCACAAGAGAATGATGGGCAATGTTGCTTGCACTCACCATCCCCACATCCACACCTGTGAACAAAGAATTAAACGCACTAGAAGAAAGCAAGCTGAATGGGGTTCATGCTTGGACCAGCAGCACTGTATTTATCTTGGACATGGCTGTTGATAAGCAGCCATCCTCCACCACAAGCTGTGCCATAATGGACACATATGCTGGACACATAGTTGGAAAAACAACATGAAACTGCTTGAACTGATGGACTCAGTCCAGACACAGGTCTTGGAGAAAAGTCTGTGCTTCCCAGCTTGGCATTGTCATTAGTTACTGTTCTCTTCCAGCCCTTATCTATCACATTTGCCATCTCCTCAAGCAACCTGCAAACCGTGTGTGTCCAAGAGGAGATGGGTTATCCACTCACACCATCAGCCTCCTGCCGAGATCAAATCAGGACTTCTGCAAGTACTAAGCATCTGAAGCAAAGCTCCCAGGCTTGGAAAGTCTCTGAAGATTTCAGCTCTGCCCACAGGCCGACCCATGCCTCAAAATATGTGGATATATCTGTGAGTGAAATAAAAGGATCACAGGCATGGGCACTGTATCTCCATGGATCACAAATTGCAAACACGATCCCCTGCGTGGTTTTGACCCAGGCCAGCTCACGTCAGCCCAAACAATTCACAGGTGTGGTCCAGGAGTCAGCGTGGCCAGTGCCTGTTTCTGATGAGCAGTATGGACTATGGACTGAGTTTTTGAGGCTGTTTTTAATAGCATGAACTTGGCTGCAGAAGCAGGAAAGGGGCCTTGCAAAGTTGACTTGCTAGTAGACATGTAGCCTGGAAGACTTTACAGGGTAGCGTGTCCTGCACTGGCCATGCCGCTCCATGCAGAGCTCTTACAGCTGCTCTTTCTTTCTATTAATACTTCACTTTTCATGTATTGACACTAACTTCCTAGCAACCAAGGTCACAAGAGAAGGTGTTAAGAAGCTGGACTGATTAATAATAAATCCTGGGGTTTGATGTCTTTTTTCTTGAGAGGCTCGTTAGACACCAGCAGGCAGGGTGCTGAGCTGGGATTTCCAAGGGAACCCAGGGGATTTGGAAAGACTGCTCTGATTGAATTTCGCTCTCTGAAAACCAGCCTTCCTCTTTCTGGCCCTCAGCATCCAGCTGTGTGAAGCCACCCATGGGAAGGCAAGCTGAGACAGTGCAATAATGCTAAGCAGGGATCTGGTATCAATCAGCCATGCTGAAAGTTGTCCCCTGTGGTCCACAGTGGTTGGGTTTCTATTATTTGTAATCAGGATCCAACGATCTCCATGGACCAGGTAAAGACCTGTCACTGCTATTGAGTCACACCACACAGGGTGGAATGCACCTACTGCCTCTCCACTTTCTACAGCCCTGAACATCCTTCAGATGGGACCAGCATCACAGCCTCAAATGTCTGCCCGCACCAAGCCACTGTGTGTGGTCCTGGATTTGCTGGAACAGGCTGAGCTTCCCACTGTGGTGAGAACCATGCCCTCTCTATCATGGTCCTAGCCACAGGAGTGGGGCTGAGATAAGATGGCTTGAGATTTTAGGTGCATCTCGTAAAATAATACACAGAAAAGTCCCATCTTTCCTTCTGAGTTTCAATATACTTAAACCATGAGTCACCTATATCTAGATGCGCACAGGCAGGACAACAAGAATAGTCAGCCAGAGGTGTGCAGAGGGATTTCAAAGCAGCGTCTGGTTTTGTCACATTCAATCCCTCATTAAACACCTTAGCACAGAAACTTGCGTATGAGAAAGCCAATAGAGCTGGATCATGAACATTTCCCAAGTCACAAGAAGAAAGAAGCCCCTGGTAGGTCGGGAATGGCACTCGGATCTCCTTATCTTCACTCCGGCATTTTAGGCACCAGGCCATAATCTCCCCAGCTGAGCTGCTCGCTTTGCTTGCCACAAGGTGGGATGATGCAGGCAGAGAATATTAACATGAATATTGCATGAGCTGATTTATGAAAGGTAATGAGAATTTTACCAAAGAGAATTGAAAGGGAACTAAGAAGATGAAAAGTAAAAAGTATCCCTTGTATCTACTGGGCAGTACCAATAGCTTCAAATTTATCTTTATTCCTGCTCTTTTGGACTAAAAAAAGCATTTTTGTTTCATGAAAATCGAAAATCTTAACATTCATATTATTAACTTTTTCAGATCTTAAAACCTTTTATTACTACTATTCTGTTTACATTTGCAGCCTGTAACTGAGCTGCCTGACTTGCCTGGCTCATTTTTCTAGCCGATTTGAAACAGGCTTAACTCATTCCTTTGAAAGCAAAAATGTTGGTGCTTCCAGGAGCCTTTCTGCATGTCTTTACAGAGTCACTTTTCAGCGTGATAAAACTCTGTTGAAGCTGTTCCCATAGCTACTCTCGCTGCATTTTAAACAGGCAATGAACTTCTTTAAATACTAAATTTATTGCCAGTGCAGCTGCTTTAACGACAGGTTTGAGGCTTCTTTGGTTTCAAGGTTGAGCGTGATTCGGCTCGCGTCCGCTGTGGCTGCGTGGGTCGCGGAGGGGATGTGAGTCGCCCGGCCGCCCGCCCGCGGTAGATGCTGGAGCCGGGGGATGCGCTGGGCAACTGGGTAAGGAGAAACCAGCACCTTGCAGCACATTTGTCTGCTGCAGCTTTGGTCTTCTTGCCATCACACAGAGGGTGTTCCCCTGCTCCTGTGGGATCTGCGAAGCACACAGGATGGCCGGGGAAAGCAAAGGTCAAGGCTGGCTCCCAGACCCGTCGTGGCATAGAAATCCTCCTAAATAAAAAACACAGCCACAAGGGAAAAAATTCCACTTCAAATAAAGCACTAGTTTCATCTGTACTCTGAAAAAAACATCCTGGTACTGAGCTCTTCCTAGAGATTTGCCTCTTCTGGGCTGCTCATAGACACCATCACGTTCACACTTCCCTTCAAGCAGGGCTCTGTTTCAGTGTGATGGACCATCACTCCTTCAGTCTCTGTGTTACAGGGCTTTTTATCACGCTGACAATAGTATCCAAGAAAGGCCATAGCTCTGTTGTGTTGGGTGCTCTGTAACCACACAATACTGGATAGTGTCTAGCCTGAAAAACCTTTCCATTTCAATAGGGGCAAAGAAACACAATCCCACATGACTGTGGGAAAAGATGCAGTGCTACAGACTTTGCAAACTCTGTGGTAACATCCCCACGGGAGAGCTGCACAGGTTGGAGGGCAGACCCCAGAGGCAGCATTCCCCGTTGAAATCAGGAGGGGTCGCTTCGATGGAAGAAATCTCCCAGGGAAGCCTAGGCAGGCACTACTGCAGGCTGCAGCCATGGCATTTGCTTAAACAAACAGCTGGTAGCGGATTGGGTTTCCGAATCAAACTGCAACCCTGCACCTACTGAGCTTCATCCATCATTAGTCTTTCGTTAGGAAACTTGTTCTTGTCTTGGTCCCCAGTTCTCAGAGGAGTGATTCAGGCAAATGCCAACCCCGCCGCTGTGTCCAGCAGCCTCTTTTCTGCTGCCCATCCCCACCCTTGTGGCAAGGTGATGCCCACTTGTTTCTCATTTTAATATGAAATTCCTTCTGTTTGAGGAGTTTTCGTTTTAAAAGCTGCCACTGCCCCGTCCCCTCTGTCTCTGCTGCCCATGTCTAAGCAGGGGGAACAGGTGGAACAGCTGACCCTGGTGAATGAAAGGAGAGCACAGTTTCTCTCCATTCACCCCTTTCTCACAGCCTGCCACTGCTGTCAGCGATCCCCGAGCCCCCCGGGACCGGGGATTTGTGTGTATTAGTCACATGAAAGAAAAGAGCCCGCAGCCGGCTGCTCCTGGGCTTTGCTTCACCTCCAGGAGAGGGCATGGCTTGCCACTGTGTTCCTCAGGGCTGGAATCAAGTAGCGCTTTTTATTATTATTATTTGCGCAGACTGGCTTCTATATAAGATATGCCACAGCCCTGATGATTAAAAAAAAAAAGAAAAAGAACAACTTTTACAATGATCCTGGTTGTGCAAGGAAATGTGTAAAGCCAGCTACTTCATAGAAAATGAGATCTTTTTCTGTCCTAAAATCTTTGGGGTGGGATTTGGTCTCATTGATTCACCTTGCATGAAGCTCCACAGCCTGTCATCAGCTGGTGGGTTCAAGAAGAGCATTAATGGCCCCTCTCAGTCATAAATCTATTCATCCGATGTCACACACAGCTAACTCACAGACAGACCCTGACTGAGGTGGACTCACATTTACATACTGCTCAGTAAGACACGTCTCAGGGATATCATCTTTTTCTCAGGAATAAAAACCACAAAGTCATGAAAGTTGCACAGATGAACCACAAAGCTCTTACACCACAAGAAAGCAATGCAGGCACCTTAATAACTTTAAGTCCACTCTGTATTGCAAAGGTCAAAGAATAGGTTTCACGGTAGGTTTGATTAACCTTGTTTTTTATGGACACTCTTATTGCCTGCCCTAATACCAGCGGGTAGAAACAGTATTTCCACCTCTCTCAGATATCGCTGCCTGCTGAAAGCTATAAAGCCCCCATATTAGCTGAACAACAACAGTTATACCACAAGCAAAGAGTTTTACACTCCATCCAGCAAGAGCAAAGCCTTTTTCTCAATTATTATTTCAGGTGCTTGCACACACAATATGCTCTGCTTATGAATCGGCTTGGCCATTCCCACAACCATCTTCAGGCAGAAGTACAGGTCCCTGAAAACAGAGGGAAAGATTTAGTCCTAGAAAGCTGGGACAACAATATGCCAGTGTGGACAAGACACTAAAGAGAAAAATGTCTTGACTGTTGGCACAAATGTCTTGACCACTGGTACAACTACGAGGCAGATTGGGTAACTACGTATTGCTTTTCTCTTCAATGAAGGTGTCAGTGATTTTTTGGGGTTCAGTTCTCACCCCTCTGATGGGCTGGTGATTGCCCACCACACCTGCTACTGTTAGTGCTATGAGTCTTCATTTGTTCTCCCACTCAAAACCTCTTCTTTCACATTTCCTTCTGTTTTTCTCCTTATGTTCATAAGGGACTTCATAAATTGCCTGAATCCAGCAAGAAACCATTTCCTACCCGGTCTTGAAAGAAAAATACTTCAGTTAAACCACAGCAAGTTTTTTTTTTTTCCCCTGGCTTTTCAGTACTACCAGAGACCTGAATAATTGGTTACTCACACAGCTCTAATCAAGATCTCCTTGTTCCTGCTGCTGCACAGACCCACTGACCCGACAAAGAAGCCAAAAATAGAAAAAGAGAGAAGAAAAGCACCCAGGTGGGATGAGGAAGGCAGCCTTGATCACAGCCTGCTTGCCCAAGTGCGTGCGTTAGTGCTTTAATTTAGAAGTTTTACATGGGTTAGAATGCAAATTGAATGAATATACAACCCCCAAAAGCAAGATGATCCCCTTGTTTTTAGGGAGGGGGGCTCACTCCGTCCAGTCAGATGCTTTTCAGACAGTCGTGCCTTGCCTTTTCCAGCGCTCTGTGTGCATGTACATGGGGGAGGGCCATGAAAAAGAAAAGTGCCAGTGTTCCCGCTGCCAGCCCTTTGCCCACCTGTTCCTCTTTTAGCCCAGACCCGTCCACCTCTGACCCCACCGCGGGACCAAGGCGCTTGCAAGGCTGCACCTCCCACCCCTCGCTCCCCAGCTCCCCGCAGCAGCTGTGTAAACCTCAAGGGCAACAGCTGGGGACCGGGGACGATGCTTCCAGCTCCAGGCTGGAGGTACAGCAAAGGGCATCTCCATGGGCTCCAGATCACTGGCCTGACGGTGGGGGTTCTATTTATTTAAGTCACACAAAGTTTGGCGCTAGCCCCATTTAAAACCCTGAGCCCATAAATCCAGCTCAATTAGCTCTCAGGACGTGCTCTCACAACAGGGTGCTAATTTGGTAATTACCTGCCCCTAGGGACTCCGGGTTGAGGTTTTGGGCTTCAGGATCTGCTCATTCGTGCTACAACCCTAAAGGGCTCCCAAGGAACCCTGGCCACTCGCTCTTCATAGATGCAAAGATGGGGAGGGGAGAAAAGGATGAGGTAAACTCTGCTCTTGCATGCTGAATGGTGCCCTGAAATTACCTGGAACTTGCAGGGAGGATTTTTCCACCCTGTGGTAGTCAGGGGCAGTAAATTTCACACCCTGACTTCAGAAAGACAAAGTTACAGAGGTTGATGCCACCCATGTGTGCACCTGGCTGTCTGCAGGCTGTTTTCTAAAAGGCTGACATGGGATTGGGGCTTGATGAGATCCTCCCTCATCTGCTTAATTGTGCAAACACCAGTGGGATGAGATCGAAACACTGCCCTAAGGCATCACTTTTTTTGTCCTGTCTAAATACATTCCAGAACTCAACAATGCTTCTCCAGTACGCTTTTTCCTGCCTTGAAGGCAGATGTAGCTGTTCTGCATGGAAAGACATCTCTGTACAGAGGAAAAGGTGCCAGGAATCCACTGTTCCTATTCTAATGCCAATAAATTAACGTAGTCACAGGCTATCCAACTCTGCAGATCAGTGGGACAGAGGCTTTCTGGCTTGGGCAATAGAAAAAGCAGTCCTACTGCTGTAACGAGTCCTTGGCCATGCATCAGGTCATCTTACTTGGTACTCCTGACCTTCATCAGGTAAGAGAAGCAAAGAAATGAAGACCAGAAGTCTTACCTGGCCCACCTTTACTACTGGTTGGCCTCAGAAATCTCTTTCCTCTCTTCCTAGCTTTCAGAAAGCATCCAGAGATCTAAAGTGGCAGCTCCATAATTGAGACTAGATGTCCTAAAATGTGGATCTACCTGGAGCCCAGGTTCAGTTGCCAGGTATGTCTTAGACTTACAGAGGACCCTGGGTAATTCACTTAAGGTCATTAGGTCTTCACGTAAGGTCTTCTTATATGTCAGTAAGGATAACAAGAGGAATAATATGAGATTAATGACATCTTGGAATCTCAGACAACAAGTTTGTGGAGGTCATAAATGTTTCATTAGCAATTTTCCTCTCATTAGTCCCACACCAAAAGCAGATGACATCCTTATTGTGTTCTACATTATCATTAATTTTGTCCTGTTCCTTTACCATATCTGTGCCCACAGCTGGACAGCACTATGCTGTTTGCGTAACTCATAGTGGTCTTTGTATGTTTGAACCTTTATTTCACAAGAACTAAGTAGACCAAAAGGTACCCTGATGGAATATCAATCTGTTGTAGCAGGCAACAGTACTTCAAATTTCTTAGACTGGGGAAACCCCAGTACAGGAAACAAGGAGCACTTGCCACATGAGTTATTGGTATTGTTGGGAGGAGCTGGGAGCCTCTGTAGTCTTTGCTCTGTTCAAATCCGTTCAGTGGAGCCCTACCCAGATGCTTTCAAACCAAACATGTTGCCAAACCAATCTCAACAAGGAGATTCAGAAAATGTGAAATGTGAAAGTTGAGGAGACTTTATTAGGAGATTCATTGAATATTGGGTGCAAAGCAGGCTATTTCTTGGCCTTTTTCTGGAGATTATCATCTCCTCCCATGCTTGCTGTCCTTAGTAATGGTGTGAGAGAGTGCTGGAGCTGAAGCTCTGATTGCTGAAATTGGACTGATGATATCTGTTGGCAGTTGCTGTATCATACCAAGTCAGAAGAGACCAGCAACCTGATCTTCCCACCAACTAACTCAGAAAGCACACTCAAAATCAGGCAGACACTCTAAGGCTGGGAGTCTCCCAAGGGAAGAGGACTTAATTTCTTCACCCAGGCCATAAGCATCCCATGTTCGAACAGCCTTTTTCATTCTGGAGTCTATGCCAACTTTCCACCTCCCTTCCCCATCACCTACTCTCCCAGGCAGCGTGCAGGCATGCTCCCCCACCCAAACCCTCTCCAGCTCAATCAGCTGTCACAGGCCCCACATTCCTACAGGACTCTCAAAACTGGCAGCTCTGGACATCTGCTCTTTTCCACCCCCGCAAATATGCAAGCAGGTGTGAGGCACCACAACTTTCCTTGTTCCTACCCACTTCCACCCGGGCAGCGTGAATGACGGCACAGCCATATGTGCAGATGACATGTTCCCCTCCATACTCCTCGCATCCCTCCAGGGAGCCTACAGAGACAAAAATCAATCTCTTCACCACCGTTGAGGCAAACCCAGAAAAGATGAATCTTCAGTGTGTGAATAGAATTCCTCTCTACCTCACACTAACAGGGACTTTACACCAATGACGAAAATGAGAAAAGGCCAAAGGTCTCAGTTGCAAAGCAGTATCTGGAGCAGGTGCCACTTAGGTCGGTAAAGCTACAGAATACTGCAACAGGCACAAACTGAAGCATAGGAAGTTCCAGCTGAACATGAGGAAGAACTTCTTCCCTCTGAGGGTGACGGAGCACTGGAACAGGCTGCCCAGGGAAGTTGTGGAGTCTCCCTCTCTGGAGACATTCAAAACCCGCCTGGACAAGGTCCTCTGCAGCCTGCTGTAGGAGATCCAGGAGGTTCCTACAGAGCATCGATGATAACTTTCTGATGCAAGTGGTGGAGGAACCAACAAGGAAAGGCGCGCTGCTGGACCTCGTGTTAACAAACAAGGAGGGACTGGTGGAGGACGTGAAGGTTGGAGGTAGACTCGGCTGCAGTGACCATGAAATGGTCGAGTTCAGGATCCTGCGTGGAGGAAGCAGGGCGATAAGCAGGATCAAAACCCCGGACCTCAGGAGGGCTGACTTTGCCCTCTTCAAGGAGCTACTGGGAGGAATCCCGTGGGTCAGGGCTCTCGAAGGCAGGGGGGTCCATGAGTGCTGGTCGCTTTTTAAACAACACTTCTTCCATGCACAGGAGCAATGCATCCCCCTGAGAAAGAAATTTAGCAAAGGAGGCAGGAGACCTGCATGGTTAAACAAGGAGCTTCTAGCGGAGATCAGGCAGAAGAGAAAGGTGCATAGAATGTGGAAAGAGGGACAGGCCACTTGGGAAGAGTACAGAAACGTAGTGAGAGCATGCAGGGATGCGACGAGGAAGGCCAAGGCTCACCTGGAATTGAAGCTGGCAAGGGATGTCAAAAACAACAAGAAGGGCTTCTTCAACTACATCAGCAGCAAAAGGAAGGCTAGGGACAACGTGGGGCCGCTGCTGAATGAGGCGGGTGTCCTGGTGACGGAGGATGCGGAGAAGGCAGAGCTAATGAATGCCTTCTTTGCTTCAGTCTTCAGTGCTAAGACTGGCCCTCAGGAATCCCAGGCCCCGGAGGTAAGAGATGAAGCCTACAAAGAGAACGACTTTCCCTTGGTCGAGGAGGACTGTGTGAGGGATCGCTTAAGCGATCTGGACGCCCACAAATCCATGGGCCCACCCACGAGTGCTGAGGGAGCTGGCGGATGTCATTGCTGAGCCACTCTCCATCATCTTTGAGAGGTCCTGGAGGACAGGAGAGGTGCCCGAGGACTGGAGAAAGGCCAATGTCACTCCAATCTTCAAAAAGGGCAAGAAGGAGGACCCAGGGAACTACAGGCCGGTCAGCCTCACCTCCATCCCGGGAAAGGTGATGGAGCAGCTTATCCTGGAGGCCATCATTAAGCAAGTGGAAGAAAAGAAGGTTATCAGGAGTAGTCAGCATGGATTCACCAAGGGGAAATCATGCCTGACCAATCTGATAGCTTTCTACAATGACATGACTGGCTGGGTAGACGAAGGGAGAGCCGTGGATGTTATCTACCTTGACTTCAGCAAGGCTTTCGACACAGTCTCCCATGATATCCTCCTGGGGAAGCTGAGGAAGCGTGGGCTGGATGAGTGGTCGGTGAAGTGGATAGAGAACTGGTTGAATGGCAGAACTCAGAGGGTTGTCATCAGCGGCGCTGAGTCTAGTTGGAGGCTGGTGACAAGTGGAGTCCCTCAGGGGTCAGTACTGGGCCCAGTCTTGTTTAACTTCTTCATCAACGACCTGGATGAAGAGTTAGAATGTACCCTCAGCAAGTTTGCTGATGACACAAAACTGGGAGGTGTGGTAGATACACCAGAAGGCTGTGCTGCCATTCAGCGTGACCTGGATAGGCTGGAAAGCTGGGCAGAGAGGAACCTGATGAGGTTCAACAAGGGCAAGTGCAGGGTCCTGCACCTGGGGAGGAACAACCTCATGCACCAGTACAGGCTTGGGGTGGACCTGCTGGAGAGCAGCTCTGCGGAGAGGGACCTGTGTGTCCTGGTGGACGACAGGTTAACCATGAGCCAGCAGTGTGCCCTGGCTGCCAAGAAAGCCAATGGGATCCTGGGGTGCATCAAGAAGAGTGTGGCCAGCAGGACAAGGGAGGTTCTCCTTCCCCTCTACACTGCCCTGGTGAGGCCTCATCTGGAGTACTGTGTCCAGTTCTGGGCTCCCCAGTTCAAGAAGGATGAAGAGCTACTGGAGAGAGTCCAGCGGAGGGCTACAAGGATGGTGAGGGGACTGGAGCATCTCCACTACGAGGAGAGGTTGAGGGAACTGGGCTTGTTCAGCCTGAAGAAGAGAAGGCTGCGAGGGGACCTTATAAATGCCTACAAATATCTGAAGGGTGGGTGTCAGGAGGATGGGGCCAAGCTCTTTTCAGTGGTGCCCAGTGACAGGACAAGGGGCAATGGGCACAAACTGAGGCACAGGAAGTTCCGTCTGAACATGAGGAGGAACTTCTTCCCTCTGAGGGTGACGGAGCACTGGAACAGGCTGCCCAGGGAGGTTGTGGAGTCTCCTTCTCTGGAGATATTCAAGACCCGCCTGGACAAGATCCTGTGCAGCCTACTGTAGGTGACCCTGCTTCGGCAGGGGGGTTGGACTAGATGACCCACAGAGGTCCCTTCCAACCCCTACTATTCTGTGATTCTGTGATTCTGTGATCCTGCTTTGGCAGGGGGGTTGGACTAGATGACCCACAGAGGTCCCTTCCAACCCCGAACATTCTCTGGTTCTGTGATTCTGTGATTCTGTAAAATCAATGGCATCTGTATTACTCTTACACTAAAAGGACCCTCAGTGAGGGGATTCTGAAGAACAACAGTTGCTAGTGATGACCAAGATGGAAAAACCCCCAAGTTTTTCACTACACGTGAAAAATACAATCCCTGCTGGTTGCTTTCCTCCAACCAGCCAAGCTATCAGGTGATAGTAGGCATTACAGCATTACGATGGCAAGGAAAACAAAGTGGCAGAGCAAAATTATTCCATTAGCATTCGCAAGATATACCATCCAAATTTGCCAGGAGATCCAGGTTTTAGATGTCCATCATCAGCACAGAGGAGATTGGGCTGAGCCCCCTCCTCCATTCCCTCATCCTGCAGGGATGCAGGTAGCAGGGATGCTGTCCCTTCAGGGGTGTCCATTCAGGGGAAAGCCCCATGTGTCTCTACTCAGTTTATCAGATCAAACACAGCAGAACGTTTTCTCTCTGGAGCTGAGCGTCTGTTCATTTACCAGCCACAGCAGAATTTGGCGTCACTACAGCTTTTCGCCTCACGTAGTCTGTACTTGCCTTCCCACCCCAATTCCTCCATCTGAACGCTTGTGAAAAGCTCCTATGTTTATAAACCCTTTCACTGATCATCTTTGCTCTGTCAAATATCTATTACTGAATAAGTATCCTACACTGGCAGGACATATGAGGCCACAACCCACAGACAACTCTACAGAACAGATGTCTGGCCATTAAAGAAACCATTAGGTTCAATGCCCATAGAGCAGGCTTTGGTAGCTCTTCTGCATTAATTATACAAAACACCTTTTTGTAGTGATGGTTATGCTTTTCTCATTACAATTGAGGCCAGACATCTCACACAAAAATTAGTCTCTTCTCAGTTAATGTTACAGTGGGTCAAATGCTACAAGAGAAACAGTTGCCTGGCAAGTTTATAGTTATCCACCTTACCAATTATTTCATGAATGGTAACAAGTACGGAGCACTGTGGAGGACTGGTTTTACCCAGAATCCAACGAATCTTTAAGTGTTGAGTAAGAACAAAATAAATAATAGTTAAAAATAAAATAAAATTGAAGTGAATGTAGTTTGGGCAGTTTATACCCTAGATGTTATTACCTAAGACTCCACAAAAAAAAAAAAAAATCAGCAGATTCAATATTTTTCTTTCAAACAAAGGAGATTTTAACAAAAAAAAAAAAAAAAGATCATCCATTTTGCACTGAAACTTTCAGCTTTCAAGTACGTGCAATGCACCAGGATGGTGGGTTTAGAGGACAATGACCCTTCTTTCCATAAGGAATCACTGATAACCTTATAGGAAATTCAGGCCAGCCAGGATTAATCTCATGACCACATCAGACCATGTGGGGTCCCTAAGCTAAACCGCTGTTCTCGATCCTGCTACACGGTGTATCAGTAGCTCTAAACAGAAAACGTCCACTTTTAACAGTTTCCGTGTGGCCACAGAAGATGTCAGATACCCAGCTTGTGCCCAGCTGCCGTCCCTGCATCCTCGTGAAACCCAGCACTGCATCCAAGCACAAGCACACTCCAGTGACACAAAACCCTGCTCTCAGTCCCAGCTTGTTGTGTCCAAAATCTGCCAGGCATCTACCCAGGGTGTTACAGGAGAGCATCAGCCCCCAGCTGCCCAAACAGAACCTTTCCATGGCAAGACTGAAGCAGAAGGTGGACAAACTACAAGCGGGAAATGGAAAGTCAACAGCATTGTTCAGGGAGGGAAGGTAAACCAAGGCACGAGGATGTCTTCTCCCTGTCATGTTCTCCCCTTCAGCCTCGTATTGCTGGCATGCACAAGGTGTATTGTTGTCCCTTTTCCTTCCTTTCCATGGTGGCCTTGCACCCTTGCTCGCATCAACCTGATTCAATTACTGCTTTCGGTGAGATGGAGGGGAGAGTGCTGGTGTCTCCAGCACCCTGGTAAGACATTCATGTTTTTCCAGCTGCACTTCCCAGGAGCAAGTTGTCTATGTTGTAGACTACAGCTATGTTTCAAACAGTTGAACAGAAAGATCACAAAATCATAGAATCACAGAACAGTTTGTGTTGGAAGGGACCTCTAAAGGCCATCTACTCCAACCCCCTGCAATGATCAGGGACCTCTTCAGTCAGATCAGGTTGCTCAGAGCCCCGTTCAACCTGACCTTGAATGTTTCCAGGCATGGGGCGTTTTCCACCTCTCTGGGCAATCTGTGCCAGGGTTTCACCACCCTCAGTGTAGAACATTTCTTCCTTATATCCAGTGTGAATCCACCCTCTTCTCTTTTAAACCCATTACACCTTGTCCTATCACTACAGCCCTTGTCAAAAGTCCCTGTCCAGCTGTCATGTAGGCCCCTTCAGGTACTGGAAGACTGCTAAGGTCTTCCCAGAGCCTTCTCTTCCCCAGGCTGAGCAGCCCCAGCTCTCCCAGCCTTTCCTCCCAGCAGAGGGGTTCCAGCCCTCGGATCATTGCTGGGGCCTCCTCTGGCCCCGCTCCCACAGCTCCAGTTCTGTCCTGTGCTGAGGGCTCCAGAGCTGGACACAGGACTCCCAGGGGGCCTCAGCAGAGCTGGGCAGAGGGGCAGAATCCCCTCCCTCACCCTGTGCCCACGCTGCTGGGGATGCAGCCCAGGATGCTGAGTCAGCATGAAAGTCAACACGGGGGCCTTGGCTGCAAAGATGAGATGCTCAGATACACCCTTACATTTCTTTTCGTCCCAGTTCTGCCCTCTTTGACCACAGATGGCTTTTGCAGAGGCTCGGAGGCAGAGGGTGACACCCGTGTGCACTTCACCCTCGTTGCCCTTGCTCACGCCGCGGGGGGCACCCAGCTGTTCTGCGAAGCATGTCAGCTATGAAAGCTGTTCGGGGCGGGGGTTGTACAGACCCCGTCCCATGTGCTGCACCCTCTCAGGCTTGAACTCTGCTTCAGAGGAGCAAATGCCCATAGAGAAGCACCATCCATGTAGTATCACAGATAAGCAACACCAGGAAGACATTGCGTTGAATGGCAGGAGCTTAGGGGTTTTAGGTAATTTATTATATTGCTCAGGGGGGAAAAATACTTCTTTCCAGTCTCTTATCTTTCACACTGCTGATCAAATAAGCATTTTTTCCCTACTGTTCAAAAAATTATGAGCACTAGAAAAGTGTTGCAATAAAAAAGTATTTTTGTCCTGCTGCATAGATATACATAATTGTGAATTCAGTGAAAAGCAGGTTATGGCACTTTTTTTAGTTAATATTATTGTTGTTTACCATGGAGCAAGGGGCCAGGGTTGTACCAGATATGATAGGATGAGTAAAATGCATCTTCCTAAGTGGCTTCCATTAGTTTCACACTTTTTTACCCTTTTTCTTTTTGGTTTTTTTTTTTTTTTGTCCTTACATGGAATTTGGAAACATCCTCAACTATCTCAGAGTTAAAGAAGCAAACTGAAAAGTAAATCTGTCACTCTGCTCCTTACCTTTGAGGGTTGGACTAGATGACCCACAGAGGTCCCTTCCAACCCCTAACATTCTGTGATTCTGTGATACCAGACTCCTACAAGACCTAAACCAAAGTACCCTTTAAAAGTATATATCATTTTTTCCCCATTTTCTGCCAAAACAACAATGTTTAGTGCATTTTTCTTCTGTGGGGAAAAAATGCTTTTGAAGTGCACTCAGTTTTTTTAGTGGGGAAACTTTTTCATGTTAAAAGCAGAGTAACCATATAACCCTGCTATCACTTCCAGAGGTTTGAACTCCCCTAGGATAAAACAAGTAGTAGGATGGGGCAGGGTGCTCACCAGGGAGGCTCTGTGGTGAATGACAGCTTGTAAGAAGACTGTGAGCATAATGCCTGAAAGTAAAAGAAACAGGACCAGGCAACGCTGCTGGGTGCAGGAACCGCCATCACCCTCTCCCGCACTCACCCTCATTGCCGAACATCCTTGGTATGGTTTTGGCTGAGAGGGCAGCTACCCTCTCCCAGCATTTTCCAGGCACAGTTCAGGAGTTCGCATGGGATAAGACACATTCCAACAGGCAGCTGGATGCAGTAACCCTGTTTTGGAGGTTAAAAGGCCTTAATAACACCAAATTGGACCATTTGGCATCAGGGCCAGGGAACTCTGCCAGTCATATTTAATTTGCTAGTTTAGACACAGAGTAAAGGGTGTGACTTTTTAAAGTACTTGCTGTGCCATAAACTCCTTCCATTAACTTGGGCATGTCATCCCACGCCTCAGTTTCCCAACCATAAACAACATTTTTGTAGCATTTCCCTCTCCCAGGGTGGGATGAGGACCTAAGAGGCACTCTGTGGCACCCAGACACCCCATTAATATTATCTGCCAGACAAGCGGTTGGTCAAAACCTCTCTGCAAACATCCACCCACACAACGGATTCGTTTCAAGTCTCTCGGGGATGCTATTTTTTAAACAGCTCTGATGGACAAGAGAAGAAAAGGCAATTACAGTTAATGGCGTGCTTCTAAAGACACTGAGGTGGGGAGGACCCAGGGCATGGTCCGTGTTCCTGGCTGTATCAGTGTGACCTGTGGACCTGGTTGGGCTCAGCGCCTGCTGTTTGACCCCAGCGCTTGCAACAGCCCAGCTCTTCCTGTCCTGCCCAACCGTCCCTGCTAAGCAAAAAGCCCCTTCAGGATTTCAGACCAGCTTCAGCTCCAGCTCTCTGCTCCTCCTCCTCCTGCAGGAGCCCTCTGGCCATTAAAACATTAAACTGATGCATTTCCAATAAATGCCTCTATTCTCAGAAACCTTTGGTGGTTTTTGGAGGTTTTTTTGATGGTGGGACCGAGCTGCAGCATCGGAAAAAAGAATAAAAATGAAGACATGCCCTGCCAGCATGGGACAGCTGAATCTGTGTCACTCAATGTGCTGCTGTCAGTGGGGTGATTGAGGTTGACAGGAGGGACGGGAATGGCCACGGGCTGTAAAGGACACGGGCAGGTGGGAGGACGGGGCGATGGGGTGGGCTGGCTCAAGGGGTAGGCGATACAAAAGGGACCGTGATAGCTTGCCAGGGCAGGGACCAAGCGGGGATGGAGGGCGAGCATCTTTGGGGTAGAGCAAGGCAGGAAAGGGAAGGGAGACAAGGAAGATGCGTGTGAAGAGCCAAAGGGTAACCCAGTGCCAGGGCTGCAGAAGGCTAATCTGCCCTGAGCAGCATAGGACAGAAATACTGGTGGAAAGCCCTCAGCTATAGACCTAGCAAGGGAGGATGCTAATGCAAGGTGGGGGAAATGAGCCCAGGTGGTAGAAGACTGAGTGAGGGGAAGGGAATTTAGTGTGATTGTTACTAGGGAGAAGGAAAAAACAGAGGCAGTGGTATAGAGCAGAGGGAGAGAGGGGGAAATGCCCACCTCCCCATACACACTTGCACGCACACAGAGGAGTCAGTAGTATAAGCTGCTTCAAGTGCTTTCAGCTTCGGCGTTTGCTAAAAGATTCTTCGGCACCCCCAGGCACAGGCTTCTTGCTGGACAGCATTTCTGACCACACCAGCTCCTGCTATCTTGGGGAAACCTTGAAGAGGAGGAGGAAAACCCCTCTTGCTGAAGATGCCAGCCCAGCTAACACCCCTGGGGTGTTATGAAGCGACAAAGGACAAAGGAGAGGAGGAAGAAGAGACCATTTGCTGAAGGTAATGTCTGGGATTTATTTTTTTTCAATACATTATCTCTAGCAGCATGAGATTTACTGGTATTTATGGCCAATCCTACAAAGCACAGACAAGAGCCAGTGTCATGCATCCAGGGTTGTTCAAAGCATTGTAAGGGAGCATAAAGAACTCTGGGCAGGGCAAGAGATGCCGAGGATGGAAAAAGGAAGGGTGGTGATGAGGTGCCCTTACAGTCCAAACAGGACCCCAGACTCACTGCCAAGTTCACAGGGACCAGACCTCACTGCCTGGATGTGGCCCATGGCCGTGGCTTTGAAGCATCCTTTCAAAGTGCAAATGTTCAAGCTCATAGCTATAGACAGACAAAACCAAAGGAAGTGTTTGATTTTCAGGAATGTCTTCAGAAAAAGAGTTTGGTTCACTAGGGCAGAAGAATTGGTTCTTGGTGCTTTGTTGGCCACACCTCCCAGCTCACAAGGCAAATCTTTTGTGACCCAGGGGGTGCAGGGAATGTTGAGGAGGGACGGTAGGATCTCAGCCAGTAAGCATAGGCTGGAGAGTCAGTGTCATCTCCTGGGAAGCTCTGCAACTCAGATTGCTACCAAGGAGACTCTTTTGACTGCGAAGGGTGTCCAGGTGTGACTAACTCCTTCCAGGTGAAGTGACCTTCTGATTTTAATTCTTACCTTGAAATAAGTGGTCACCAACAAGTTTCCACCAGTGCCTACCTATACACCAAAGCCAGCTTTTAGACTGTGTCTTCTCTACACAGTTTTTGATATATTTATAATCCCAAAATCCTTATTAGACAACAAAGTGCTTTCCCCATTTCACAGATGGAAAGCAGGGGCACAGACACACATAGTTCCAAATTCAACCCCATTACCCCTAGAGCCTTAAGTGAGGAGTCAAAATGAAGAGCACAGTCAACTCTGGCTCCTTCTGGAGCCAATGGAGAGAGGTGGCCCCCTCTTCACACGTTCCTGGGCCCTCTCAGTGGGTCCTTGCCCTCCATGGGTGGCTGTTCCTTTTATTTCCATCGTGTTAGCAGTAATGGTTATTCTAATTGGGAATGCATCACTGCAGCTGTCAAGATCCCAGTGTGGGTTTATTCTCCTCCTGGCTCCGCGCATCCACCCAGCTCCCTGCGTTTTGACCACATGGGGAGGAACTAATCAAAAAAGAAACTAGAGGAAAAAGGCACGGTCCTCCTCCTCCTCAAGGCTGCACCCTTCGCACCCACTCTCAGTGCATAGCCTTAGGCCTCCTGGCCTCCAGGAGAATGTTCCAAGCTGGGGAAGGGTTCATGATAGGAGGTAATCCAAAAATCCCTAGCTAAACAGTCTGAGATGCAGAAAGAAGACAAGGGAGACTCCCCACCTTTTCAATCCAGTGGCAAAAATCAGAGCTTCTCAAGGGACAGTTGTCCTAAATTGTACTACTCTCTAACTTCACTTGCGTTCAAGAGAAGGGAAAAAAAGGGAAAGCTAAGGGGCAAGGGAGGCCGTGCTGAACCATTATGGGCATTGCTACAGGCTTTCTGGTTTGTCCCAGGCAAAGACTTTTACCTCAGTGCCTCAGTTTCCCCACCCATAATCTAGGAATACTGGTGAGCAGGCTTTGCTCGAGGGCCCTTCTTCTGCTCTGGTGCAAAGTATCAGACTGACTAAATAGAATACGATGGGGCTAAACCAGAGCCAAGATGCCTGTTTAAAAGCACCATATATTAGACCAGATAAAGCAGAAAATATAACTTCAGGAGCCATAATGTGAATACTTTTTTATATTGAGTGAAAAGTGGTACAAAATCAAACAAGGAGACTAGTAAGATAGACAGGTATATCGACAGGAATGATGGTGATTTGGACACAGCCTTTCCAAATAGCCTTGGGCAGCTCACTTATTTTCTCCAGCCTTGGACTCTGCTTAGTGCCTCCCTTTTTCAAGACATTAAATACAGGCACATTAGGACTGTGTGTTTTACAAGTGCTCATCGAGGCCTTATTCCTACTGACTTCAGGCAGAAAGCTCATTCCCACGGTCTATGGAGCAAACTCAATAAGCTCTGAGACACCCTCATGAAACCCATCAGAGTCTGAAAAACCCGGGTGTACAAAATACTTCCCAAATCAAAGTGCCTAAATATAGTCTCTGGCTAGACATAGGCAATATTTTGCAAACTGATGCAAACTTGCTTTGCTGAGTTTTAAGCTTCCTGGAAGCTGTGGTTAGAACAGTGTTTAGATGAAACTAATTAACCCTGCTGCACAAATATACCCTCAAACAACTAACTTAGTTCCCAAGGCTAGAATGTTAACCTAGCTTATTTGCCCACTATCAGACAGAAAATCTGCAAGAGAGGCAAGAAAAGGCTGTGCATGAGTTTTTAACTCATGCAAGGTGCCTTTTGATATAGGTAGGGGAACAATGAAGTGGTAAATTCCAACCATGCAAAGGTTCGGGCTCAAATCCTTCCTTCAGAGAGGGTCAGAGTATTCAGAGGATCAGGGAGAGAAACTGCAACACCTTTTGGCTCCAAGGTTGGGGATTATTTTCCCCCTTTTAAGTCAATTGGAGGACTTTTATTTACCCATTCTCTTCTTTGCGTTGCTGACACATCAATGCACCCCACTATGCATGTGCGTGTAGACAGGCAAACGAAAGGCTAAGCAGCTTCCACCATTCTAGTAACAACTGCTCCTAGGAAAGCATTCTTCTTACAGTCCAGGGTGGAAACAGAAACTTGACAAAATCCCAGATGAGTGAGTGCCCGAATGCCAGGCGTATTAGAAAGCCCGTTTTGGGAGTATCACCTCTCATCTCGTCCTCAGTGGCAAATCATCCCAATCACAGCGACCGTTGGAGGACAGCTGCCCCATTCTTTCCTCCTTCTCTTCCTCACACCAGGCAGGGACAGATGTGGCTCTTGATATGCCTCAGATGATTGGGTTACTCTCAGAGGCTCAAAAAGTCATGATCTGTTGGCTCTTAGTTTGCATGTCTGCCGTTCGCAATGAATATAATATTTTTGGGCAGTCAAAAAAAGAAAGGTGCTGGCTCTAAATGGATGCATTTATTCCCTATTGGCTTCCTTCACTGCAGGCTTTTACTGGCATTCTTGTCAACCTTTTACATATGTGTCTGTGTCATATTCAGCTACTTACCTTCCTGTAACTTAGCTGTAATTTAAAAAAAAACATTTCTTCATTCTACCTGGTTTTGGGGTTTTTTTTAAATCCCACCACGGTGTGGTTTGGAAAGGCAACCCAATGAGCCTTTACTGCAACTGTCGCATTTCCTTCAAGTCATTGAGTTTAGCACAAATATTGCTCAAGTTAGGTTTTAGCATCATCAATAAATTCCCATTTATACCTACATAAGATTTTAAAATTTCGGCCCACAAAGTGCACCAGAATAATGTACATAAATAAGGAATATTTGCGTACCTACATGCTTGGGATCAAGGATCTTCCAAGTGACTAAGTCTGTTTCATCACTAATCGCTCTGAACCTCCTATCTGGTCCAAGAATGTGTACGATACGTTGATACAGGCCTATGAGAAATTTAACAACATGCTGTCAGTAAGCAGCTATAAACATCCCGTACAATTTTTTGAAGGACAATATAATTTCCATATATATTAAACTAGTCTAGAAAATGCCTCTATGCAAAATTTCTTTGCTCTGGAACTCTTCAGCTGAGTTTAGAAAAAAACAACAAAAGATACCTTCAGAAAGTAGTAATCTTGGATAAGGGCTGCTAGTCTTTCCTATAAGGACACAGGAGTTTAGACAGCTTAGCAAAAATCAGGAACCAAAATGAAAGTTTTGCTAAGAGGGCTGTTGTTAATGTCTGAATGAGAATTTTCCTTCCTTATATTTAATCCTTTTTGGTTTTTAATGCCTTTTTTTTTTTTTAGTCCACCTACCTTTAGGTAGAATTTTTTATTAAACCCATGAATTATGTTGATGCTGTGATTCCCTTCCCTATTTTCTAGATAACAGATATCCATTTTCCCTATTGGAGGAATGGGGCTCCTCTCTCTTGCCCTCAGTCTCTTCTAGGTTAACCTTCTGGCGTCCCACTGCCAGTCTGTGACGGTTCGTGCCCCTGCCAAAGCTGCCAACAGCCAAGCCCCTAGTGAGGTTGGGTGTACAACTTCTTCGTGTCCAACACCAAATGAGGTGAATCTCATCTTGCGCTCCTCTGTCACGCTTAACAGCCATGTGTACGAGGATACTGGAATGTACTTGATAGCAAACAGGGTGGGGATTCTGGAGATCCGGTGCTGGTCCCATCTCTCCACTTCCTTCTGCCGTGCCTCAGTTTCCCTGCCTGACACCTCAAGGTTGGCAATCAAAAACTTTTGTGCAACTGGTATGAGAAGCAGGCTGGGGTCAGAGACTTGAGGGTCACTTTGCAACGCTAAACTGAATTTCATTGGCAAAAGTACCCTTTTTTCTTAATGGAAAAAACCTCTTAGAATCCACGGCTGTTGCAGTAGCCTCTATTCCAGCCTTGTTTGTGGCCCTAAATGTAGCACAGTGATGAAAGGGTTGGTCCTGTCTACCAGATTAAGTGCTTATACTCACAAATAATAAAAATCATGCAGATCCACATGAGGGCTAACTGGAACATATATTCATTTGTTATTGTTGAGAATTCATGTAAACAGATCTCTGCACCCAAAAGAGTGGGAACACACAGACCGAGTCACAACTCTACTGAAATCTCTGGCAGTTTCACCCTGATGCCAGCTATACACAGTTTCCTCACCTCTCCCAAGTCAAAAGCCTTCTCATAACTGGGACTTCAATATTACATTGAGTTCTTAATCTCAAATCAAAATGTAATCAATGCTCCCACAATATCAGTCTATCTTACATTTAAAACACATAATGAATAGGAATATTTTGCTGGGGGTCTTTATAACACTTGTTGCACTTGGTGTAAAAATCTCCATATTTGCAAATATAGACACCAGTCCTGATCCTGTGGACTTTAAGCAGTGGGTCATTTAGTGGGTCACTGCCCGATTCATTTTTTGCTAAAATTCACATTCATTTGTTTTCTCAGTTACTGACATTAATGAAGTAATGACTGAGTATGTGAAATTCCTTGCCATGAATTATTCTCGAATCACAAAGGAAGGTCTTTAACTTGCTTTGAAACAAACAAGCAACCCCCCCAAAAAGCCACTCATCTCTTCACTGCAGTCAATACGCCTTTTTATACAAGCAAAATTACTTGGAGCGATATGCACAATATCAGAATCACAAAGTTTTAAAGGGAAAATAAATTTGAGCCATTTTTAGACTCCACAGGCTCTAAATCCATGGAAAATAAAAGCTACCAAAGTTATACAAACTACGAGTTTGTATTTTTAAATTACCCTAAGTTATTCCAGTTCTGTTTGCAGACGTATGCTGGATTGCTGCTACTTCAAGGGATGCAGCCACTACCTGTCCCAGGACGTTCTCTGTCAAATGCAGTGATAACCGAGGCTTGAAATACTGCTAGAGCAAAGCGCCGGCAAAATAATTTCTATTACAAATATCTGTAGCTACTCTGATTTCTTCTCCAGTGTTGGCAGATAGAGAAGGAGGGCCCAAGCTGAGGCTCAGGAGAGAAGTATGACTCTTACTTCTCTTGAGAGCTTCCCACGCAGCACAGGTCAGCCACGTATGTCTCAGCATCGCTTTTTCTACTGACACACAGAGAGCACATGAATCCCCTTCCGTGCCTTGTCATAGCCACAAACTATTTAGTCCTTTGAGTTTGACTATAAGTAAAAATGTAGGTTGCTGACCCGTTCAGCCCCAACGGAGCATTGCAATGGGCATTGCCATAGGATGGACTTCCATCCTAAACCCTTTTGTGAACCTACATCATGTAATGACACAGACTTACTGAGTAGCTGACAGGGAGAAAAAGCGAGGTGATTGTTAGATGTGAAACATCAGTAATGGCAAATATTGGGGGAAGTTGCAAAAGAGATATTTTCTGAAGCAGCATCACGCAGGGGAACACCTCTGCCACAGGGAAGCATGAACAACCTTGTAGGCATGGAGAGCAACTCTGACCTGACTTCTTGAACAAGCAATAAAATGCCTGGAGAGGGACAGCAAAGCTGGGGAGAGGTCCCCATGCTCTGCAGAGACCTGCAGCCTCTGAGGACTGCGTGTAGTGCTGCTCCATGTTCTGGAGTGTGTGCCTGGCCAGCGTCCTCTCACAAGTCTGCCATCACAGAGCCTTTGGGTTTCCTTCAAAGCATAGCATTATTCCCATCTTGATTTTAGTGCTTTTCCTTCCTTAGTCTTTGGCTCTTTTGGAAGAGGAGAAATGGGGCAAAAGCTTATTTTCCTTTCCTGCATTATACACTTGTGTGGACCAGTTGTGTATCACCAGCCTGGTTACATCCCTCCCCCTGCCCATCCTCAGAGATGCTTCCACTTAGAAATAAATCATCTTTGTGAAGCTGGTACATGAGCAAACTTATTACAACCAACAGTTTCCCAAACATGGCCATAACTCCCTTTGAGCATGTCCAGCAACCCGTGGTGTGCCTGCCCCACTGGGGACAAGATAGGCTCTAACTGAGGGTACCCTGCTTTTCACTTCTGCTGGTCATTTCTATCATCAAATACAGAAATCCATCCATATGTCTTGACCTCTGTGTCATGACAGACTCCTTTCAAAGGTGCACCAGGACATGACACAAGTTGGAACGCAGGAAATTCCAATTAGATATCTGCAAACAGGATTTTTACCATAAAGGAGGTCAAACTGTGCAGCAGAGACCCAAAGAGGCTGAGGCATCTCCATCCTTGGAGAGACTCAAACTCAGCTGGACACAGTGTTGAGCAACCTGACCTATGCTGGCCCTGCATAGGAGATGCGCAAGAGGCTTCCAGAGGTCGCTTCTGACCTAGATGACTCTGATTCTACAGCTTAAAAGCTTGTTTCTGAACAGTCAAGCCAGGCTACAGTGAACTGCTGTCTATTTTGAATGTGTTGCCGACTTGACCAGGCATCTTTCCAGGGCAGGCACTGTCTCTCTGCGCGTGTATGAGCCTCTCCTCTTCTCAACCAGGTCCCCAAGGCCCTGCCTAGATACCACCTATAATAATAAAATAGTGAAAGAACAGGATCTATTGCCTCTCACTCATGTGACTTGTTTTTTACAGCAAACTCTAGTTTTTCAGGATTTCAGGGCTATCGAAACAAGTCCAAGATGAGCCCCAACACGCACTTCCATGCACGCACATGAGATTCCAGCCTTCGGCACTGTGCAATGGCACACACGGGAGTGCTCACCAAAGAGGGGCACTGGAAAATCTGAACCACCGGAAAAGATGCCTCCAAAACATCTCAAACTGTTCAAAGGCACCAGCATAATTACAGGGGTTTGTGCTGACGCTGCTTTTCCAAGGTGGAAGCAGACCACCAGCTCTGAAACACGTCTGAGGAGCAGCACTACCTCTTTGGGAGTGGAGGGTGGACAGCTGTCCTGCTGCCCAGAGGTCACGATCCAGACTTCTCTTGTGAGATGACATGCTTCTTTATATCCCCATATGGATTAGGCTGCTATGGAATGTAAGGAAGTGTGTGGTTTCAGGGAGACATCGCCAGTGTCCTCTGCTGCCAGCTACTGCAAGCAGTAAAATGCTATTCTGTAGTTGCATTTTATTTGAATTTGTCTTTGTCAGATATAGTCAGGCAGCTTATATTCACTCTACAGTGCCCTTGGTGCCGGTGGAAATCACACAGGGATCTGCAAAACTAAAAAGATTGCGAATTCCTGCATACACGCTAATTTGATAACAAAGATCTATTCTGCACATCTTTCCATGGAAAAATCACCCATCTGACTATAGGCTTCACCTAAAGAAAACAATATTCACACTGTTGTGAAAGTGCTTTTCAGCAGGATTCTGAAAATCACTACATCTCAGATAACCTCAATAACTGCCATCCATTCTCAGCTGGTGGATAATATTTTGGATTTAGTGACATGGAGACAGAATTAAATAGTTCTGGGTAGGAGTCTTGCAAGGAGCTAGACTGAATATGATCTAGATCTCACATTGGTTACAAAGCTCTCTCTTTACTCTCAGAAATTCATAACAAGATCTTCTATAATGTGATGAAAATGAATGCTACAGATTAAGGAGTTGCTGTAGTGGATTGATCAAGATGAATTCAATATGCTGTCTCAGTACCTTAACAGGCAGAGCAGGCTGCAGAAACTTTCCTTCTATTTAATGTGATGTTATGGAGCAAAGCAGGCACACAGCCTTTTCAAAAAAATGGTGGGCTTTTTTTCCTAAATCTCCGTTATCATGACTTAGGATAGACTTGCCATGTACACAAATGTCCCTTCTTCTTCCAAATTCTGCCTGATTCTTTGCTCTAATAACACCATGTAGCAATGAGTTCAGTGTACTTTTTCGCAAACTGCAAGACAGTGGATCGTATCTCCAGGATATCCTGAACATCCTGTTCCATGGAGCTAAAGAGCTCAAACCTTTTCTGATAGATTACCTTCTTCCACTACAGGCCAAATATTCAAAACTGTAGGCAGTTTTCAAACAGCCTTAATTTGTTTTAAGAAAGCATACAGGAAATCTTCTGAAGATCTGTGGGGATGGGGACTGTTGTTAGCATTACGGCCTAGGTTTTGAAAAGTTTTCAGACCCTCATTTCCTATGGGAAACTGTAGGAATTCCACTCCAAAACACCATCAACAAACCTGATCTAGTTGGAAGCTTAAGGACATGTCTATGCCGCAGTGATTAATTCTCACATGTTAATTTTAACCTGGCTGTAAGAGGTACTGCTAGAAGGTAGACCTCATAATTCAGCAAATCCGTATACATGTGTTTGTCCAACGATCAGGCCAGTTGTGTAGCTCAGGCTGTCCACACTCTGCTGTACACAATGCTGGAGCCAGCCAGCTTTTATCACAGTAACTTGTGTTCCTAGGCCTCGTACTCCAAAGAGGCTTTGGCATCTAAGAGGCCGAATTTCACTGTCTACACTATTGGTTCACTACATCATGCCAGGGACTGTGTTCTTGCCCTCAAACCAACATGCAAAAAATGACTGTTCAGCTCGCTCTCTTCCTTCAATAGATGCTCATCTTCAAAATCCCTACTGGGAATGGTCCTTGACCTGCCCCATTTCCCAAGCTGATCTTGGGAACTGCTAGGGTCAGTGCTAGTAGATACAAGTCAAAACTGTAAAAGCAACTATGCTAAACACAGCAGAAACCACTGAGTTCCTGTGCTTGCACCTCAGCACTGTTTAATATACCGATATAGACCTTGAAACCAGTGACATTTATGTTCCTCAGTCACCAAGCTGCTTTGCAAAATTTCGGTCTGATTCAAAACCAAGGCTTCTGCATCTGACCCAAGCCCTGTGGTCTCCTAGATGTAATACAACAAGATTCTTCTCAAACTTTGTTTCATCCTGTCCTTCTTCTACAGATTTAACTCTTAGATTATGAAGACTAATTCAGAAGAGAAACAGAGTAGAGGAAAGTGATCCATTTCTATTTAATTTTAACAATTGCGCAAGATAAAAGGACACCCAATGGAAAGCGCAGGCAGGGGTGTGAATCTTGACCTCTGTTCTCTCCCTGGTTTTGCTAATCAAGCTGTTGTCCTTAAACACAACAACTTTTTTCTGCATCCAGTGGCCTCTTCATCTCTAAAATGTTAAAGACGTTGTAGTCTGTGGACATCTGGACTTTATTTAGCTGCCTAAAAAGATGCTCCTAGTAACTTTGGAGACACCCTAGGAATAGTCCACTGGCTTTTAGCTATTCTTCAGTTATGTCCTATGCCATACCACCATGTATACCAAGCACATATACCAGTACATACTAACCTTCCAGTATGTAAGTGGGCTTACAAGAGAGCTGGAGAGGGACTTTTGACAAGGGCATGCAGTGACAGGACAAGGGGCAATGGCTTCAAACTGAAAGAGGGGAGATTTAGATTAAATATAAGAAGAAATTCTTTACTCTGAAGGTGGTGTGGCCCTGGCACAGGTTGCCCAAGAGAAGCTGTGGCTCCCTCCTTGCTGGCAGTGTTCAAGCACAGGTTGGATGGGGCTTTGAGCACTCTGGTCTGGTGGAAGGTGTCCCGGCCCATGGCACGGGGGGTTGGAACTGAATCATTTTTAATGTCCCTTCCAACCCAAATCTTTCTATGAATCTATGTCACATGCGTGTGTCTCAGACACCCTATGGCTCCTTAGATGGTGCCAGATGCTTATGTGTCAGCAAATGAAGCCAACCCTTCTGGCTGGTCAGCTGAACCTGTCCCTGGTCTTGACTTACTGTAGAAATTTGGGTTTTAAATCTAGAGTGGAATCCCATCCCTCATTTACTTTCTGCAGCTGTCTCCAGCCTGCATACGCCTGTTCCACTGGAGCCTGCAATCAACATTAACTCTTGCTGCACAGCATGGGCCAGGATTAAGTTTCAGGCACACACTTGCAAGGACACATGAGAAGAAATAATGCAGACTAGTCATGCAGACACAGGGCTAAGATTTAGGAAAGCTTACAGCCTGGCTGAGGGTCAAGGCCACAATTTTAACTCTGTTCCTCCCTCCATCCTCTGATTGTGCCATTCAGACCCTGACTGAAGGAAAAAATATGAAATAGCTTAAGGACAGGTCTAATTTTTACTCGCTTCCATCAAGGTTGCAAGAGTTTAGTGTTGATGGGAGAGTGCATGAAATGAATGTTTAGCTGAAGGTTTACCTCAGCTGTTCTTCTGGCAGCAAGGTGGATGTGTCTGTAGGAAATATGGAGTTTATGTTGCTGATGCTTTCCTTGCTAATGAATAGCTCTCGTGAAGCTAAGAGAAAGCATGAAGCAAGCAGAGGAGTCCTGAGGTTACTCGAGTTAATATTCCTCCAAACACTGAGAGGGGGCAAAGGGAGAAAAAAATAAAGAGGGGAAAAAAACCCCTCCTAATTAAAATGTTGTTCAGAGGAAAATGTATCAGGTCCCAGAAAAACCGCATGCACATGGAAAGGGGCTTATGCACGGGATTGGAAAAATGCTGCTTTTGTCCTGTTTGGAAGCTGCCGCGTGCCCCGCTGCTCATGGTCTCTGGCAGCTGTCTCCTCGCTGAGAGTCCCAGGTACAGCTGGAGGGCTCGGGGGCTTTCTGAAAAGCGATGCCTGACTGACAACTGGCAGGTGACTCCCCTTCAATGGACAAAAGAGGTGTCTTTCCTCCCTTCCTCCCTCACGTTTTTCCTTTTTTTTATTATAAATTTTTTTTTTTTTTAAAGAGGAAAAACACAGAGAGACAAAGCAACAGGAAGAAAAGAGCTGTGGGAAGAGAAATCTTCAGACACGCACTTGCTGTGGCTCAGGGTGGGCAAATGCCAGTCCTCTGAGCTTCAGAAGACTTTCCTCATTACCGACATCCAGGTTCTTGAGCTGGGACCAGATTCCAAAACAAGCCCAGACTCTGTGAATTCTCTGGGCAGGGACCCAGAATTTGGCTCCTGATGTTTATTCACACTCTTAAATACTGTTGACTCACACATTAGTGAGAAGTTCACCCTAGTTCAGACAACCACCCAGGAACTGGAGTATCACACGGACCCTACACAGGGACCGGTTCTCAGCCAAAATGGATGTTCCAGAAGTCGTCTAAGATGGAAAGTGGTGAGGTCTCCTAAGCTGGTGTCCTAAGTGCTGCACCATCTTTCTCTCCCTCTAAGCAGTGGTCAGAGCCAATGCTCCTGTCTAACCTATCTGATTCCCCTTGCAGGTAAGGTACAGTGAAGCCTGGTGAGTTACGTGATCAGGAGCTATGCTCTGCTCTGGCTGGTCAAACGGAACCAAGCCCGTCTTCCTCGGAGGTTTGGTCCCCTTCAACCAGCTATAGCAGTGTTGAAAACATCAAGCCAGGAAGGCATGCCTCCCTCCGCCGACCCCACCAGCCCTTCCTCCTGGATGGATCCTCTACCCCTTTGAACATCTCCAGAGATGCATCTGGGTATGAGTCACCTGAAAAGGTTTGGGATAGGTTTTTGGTTTCAGTAAGCATCACTGCAAGGCTGCTTGTCCCTGCAAAGGCACATACATGTGGTTGTTCCAGCATTGACAAAGGCCCAAAATATTGTGTACAGGGCTTGCTGGCTCTGCAAATTTCGGCTGGTTTCTAAGTCAATGTGAACCCACAGGATCCGAACACACAACTTTCTTTGTTTCCCTTCCCTACCAAACATGCATCCACACAGCCCCTTTTGCTGAGCACTGCCAGTCCAAGTAATTTGTATTTAAAATTTATTAAAAAAAAATCATAAATAACAAGGGTAACATGTCCTTGAAACTGCACTGTGTCCATGTGTGTTTTCTTATTTATTTAATTCAAAAAGGAGCTATAAATAACCACAATCTACAGGGTAAAGGCTTATGATCCACAGGAAACAACATATCAGTTATCCCACAGCTGCCTAGCCCATGACACACACATCACCTCACACATCTTTGTGCAAGGTCTCTTCTGAATCTTCCCATCCACATTGCAGAAAATGAAGAAAACCAGCCAAATAACTTGAAAATGGCTTTGCTGACAGGATCTGGCCTGTTCTCTGAGCCAGGCAATGGATTTAGATGTCTAACTTTAGACATCCAACTCAGCAAGTTGTTCCCTGCCCCTACCGCACCAAAAAAAGTGCACAGCTATCAACAAATAAATGATCAAAGTTCATTATGTTCACCATCCACAATGCCCTTATTTTTTGCTGGATGGATGGTGAGGGGGATGCAAACTGTACAGAACAAGGACTGGCATCAGTGTGTCCCAATCAGCTTGGGTCTCTGCTACAGGACAGTGATGCTCCACGGAGTGCCACACACTCCCAGTCCCTGTGTTTTCCCCATGGGGATGCACTGGAGCACAAAACTTCATTTTTGCCAGATCTCCATGGCCTTTGGAAGATCCAGACACACAGGGGTGACAGCACATAAAGGGACTGTCTGGCCAGGGTCACATCTGTGCAACAGACAGAACAAAGGACACCAGCTATTAGGTCCCCATCACCTGTCATGGGGGTTTTCTGAGAGGCAAGAAGGAGTACGAGCATTGTGTGGGTTTGCTGGCACTACTGAATCTAAAAGGTTTAGTAAATTCATGTCAAAAGACAAACTGTTCTAAGATACTCAGGATTCCCTCTCATGCCAGGCTCACAACTCATCATGACCAAGGACTGTGTCATCACTGACAGTTCATGGATCTTAACCACCACATGGGCAGAGACACTGCATTTCACAGTCCTAAATCCCCGGAGGTTTCTTAGCACTTCAGGCAAGCTGTTCCCAGCTTGAAACGGTTCCTGGAGATGAGTCAAAAGGGGATTTTTTTTAACATCTCATATCTCACTGCACCTCCACTGTGCACAACTTGTCTTTGCTCAGCCTCGGCACTGTCCTGCAGTAACACCACATCTGCACAGGGTTTGCCAGCACGGTACAGCACTGGGTTATGCAGTAGATACCCAGAGCCCCCTAACACAGTGGGCAAACCAAGCATTAGGACATGCAATCCTCAGCTCCTCAGGACATATTTCTCATGGCAGGAAATGTTGTCTGGAAATACAGCCCCATCCAAAATAAAAAACAGTCCTAACAGAAGTTCCAACAGTTCCAGCACAGTATGAAGAAGATGTATTTCTGCTAGAGAAATAATTTATGTCAGGGTTCGTTCTTTGTCCCCGAGACCTGCTAGACCCATCTGGCCACGTCGACGTGCAACCACCACCACATCACTGCATTCAAACTACTTCCCAGGAGGAGGCCAGGTACTAACCTGTCTCCCAGGCAGCTGATGGAGAGGAGGTGATGGGTCTCTCCCAGCCTCTTGCAGAGCCAGCCATGCTGTGGCAGCGGCAGTGGGCAGCAGTGGTGATGGTTAGCTCTGCTCTGACACCTCCAGCAGGCATCAGTCATGGAGCAGGCTCTTCATGGGAGACCCAGGACACCACTTAGGCATCAGCAAGAAATGAGTCCTACAGCACCAGCAGAGACAGCAAAGCAGGGACATGGCAGGGACATGGCAGCTCATGTTCAGCCTGCACCCACTGCACCCTAAAATCCTTCTGCCAGGTAAGGAGCTGGCTTTTGGTGTTATCCAGGAGCATGTCTTTAACTGCAAACCCTTCCCGGGTGTTCCGCTCTCCAGGACCAGCACCCACAAAACCGAAAACATAACCCCAAACCAAAACCAAAACCAAAAAATAAAAGAAAAGCCAAGGAGAACCAGCGTATAAGTGGAAATAGTCCCACAACTTAGAAAGGAAAAGAGATTTCAGCCAGCTGTCCTGCCAAGTACCTAAAAAAAATCCTGCCAAAAAAATGAGTAGGGAACAAGTATATATGTCTGCTTGCTCCACAATGTGAGGAAAAATCAAATGTGTAAAACAAGACAGAAATGAACATTTAGCTTCTTGATGTGATCTTCCCTGTTGGTAAGTTTTCTTCTTGTCAGAGTAACTGGGCAAACTGTCTGCTCTGGGTGACCCTGCTTCTGCAGGGGGTTGAACTAGATAACCCACAGAGGTCCCTTCCAACCCCTACCATTCGGTGATTCTGTGATATCCTTCCCATACTTGTGTTCCTCCTGCATTTCAGCAGTTACTACACCCAGAGCTTCCACGAGAGATTCCTTACCACTGTCATAAATCAAAATTAATAAAAAATATCCACAGCTTTTAAAAGGCAAGGTGTTTTTGAATACCTAAAGCTTACAGTTCTGTTTGATGAATAGAACATCCTGCTTTACTAAGGATCAAAATTCCAGTTTCTTTCCATGTTAGATTTTGTTATAAAAAGAAGGAAAACTCTTCTGTTTTGTTTTGCTTTCCAGTGACTTTTTTTGAGTTAATGTGGTCCCCCAAGAAATGTTTTGGGAAGCAAGGAATAACGTTGAACATTGAACTGAACATGGTTCAACTTTCTCTGCCATGGAGCAAGCACAGCAGGACAATGTCTCGCTCCCTGCTCTGCTGAGCTCTGTCAGACAAGAGCATCGTACTCAGTCCTGGCGCAGCAGGAATGAAGGGCCTGTAGACAGCAGCGTTTTCACACATATGTCATACGCATGATTTGACTGTCACCGCATCTCTTTTTGCTTCATCACAGCTAATGTGATTTTTTCCACTGACTTAAGTGAAAAGACATACTCTTCCATTGCATTTTATTAGACAGACAGTTATGAGATAACAAGGAGCAATGCTGAGTAAATTCAGGAAAGAAATAATTCTTAGAAATTACCAAGTTCCCTTGTCTTCAGAAAGTACAAAAGTGACCCAATTTTTGCTCAATGCAAACACTTTAAAGTCCACACCGCTTTAGAAACAGCCTTCAGCAATTCTGAATTAAACAAGCACCCTCTTCACAACAAAGGGCAACAGGGTGTAAATCCTTCTTGAGAATATTCTGCAAAATATCTATGGATGTAAAATAAAATACAATTTTATTGGGCACTATTTGTCACAGCTGTCAGTTTTCAGGAAGTGTTGTGTTCATTCAAAAAGGACATTTTTCAGAGGAAATATATATAAATGTCTATATATTCACACTGAAAACTTCATAATGGAAGATTTCTGTAAGCCTTATGTAATCCATTTCATGATCTCAGTCTTTCAAAACCAGGTACGTACCACCCAAAAGCTTTTGAGCATCATTGTCAAGGAGGACCACTGTCAATGCTTGCTTTCCAAGGGGAAGAGCATCACCACTCTCCCTTTTCTCCTCATAATTCTTTCATGAGGACCAAGACCCACCTCTTGACCAACCACCATTTATCTGCTCTTTCCTCAGCCATGTCCAGGTTCTATCAGGGCATGAGACCACTTAATCTGGTTTAACCCGTCCTTTTCTCTCCCTTGAGGGAACAAAGATCATCCGTGCAACTGCAGAAAGCCTCTGCCAATGCCTCCGTCGCTAACAAGAAAGAAAGAAAATACGACAGACAAGCAATCGCCCCGCCATCTGATTAATATTTCACTTTGTCTCGTGCAACTTTATATGGTAAAACCTTGCTTGAATCCTTTGCAAACAAACTTCAGACTGGGATGATGAGACATTTGGGTACTTTGCCTGCTTGTCTCCTTCCGCTTGTCTCGTAGAAGTTACTTATCAGCCATCAGCTCTTGTGCACCACAGAAGTCTTGTGGTATCTGGCATCTCCTGTGCTGCTCTCTGAGAACTAAATCCCGTCTCCTGAGCCAAGCCAGAGAAAGCCCCTGAGCACCAGGGGAGGTGAAGGCGGCAGGCAAGTGTCTCTGCAGGGATGTGCAGAAAGAGGCTTTGCAAGGTGGTTGAAAGCAGAAAGAGGATTTCACTCCTTGGATAGAAGTTTAGGCACATTTCATTTTAACATTTCAGTCTTCACGGTAACAACAATAAATGAAGAGATGAAAAAATGGGAGACTAAATTCAGCTACTATTTTGGAAAAGCTTTTAGCAAATCCTTAAGTGATTATTTCAGGGAAACCAGAGTTTTCTCACAGTTATGCATGCAACTCCTGCATATTGATACAACCTTCTCACTGCTCCGCACAGTGTGTCTCACACAGGAAATGTGAAGAGAAATCAGAAAATTCACCTTTAATCATCCATAACTTTTATTTTCTTTCCTCCAAAAGCTCATTGCTCCTTCCCTACTCAGCGTGTTCCCTCTAACGCAGTGGCTTCCTCTGCTTCTGAGTGTATTCAAGGTTTAGTGAGTGTTTTATGGCTTAGTGTATCCAGAGAGACTTAATTTCAAGCATTTGTACTTTTGAAGGGTGCAGATCTTCTGAAGTGAAGGTTCGATGCAAAGGTTTCTGGACTGTTACCATGGCTGGAACACCTCTCCTCCGAGGACAGGCTGAGGGAGTTGGGGCTGTTCAGCCTGGAGAAGAGAAGGCTCCGGGGTGACCTTAGAGCAGCTGCCAGTACCTGAAGGGGCTACAGGAAGGGTGGAAAGGGGCTTTTCACAAGGGTGTGTAGTGATAGGACAAAGGGAAATGGCTGTAAACTAAAAGAGGGCAGATTTAGATTAGAAATTAGGAAGAAATTCTTCCCCATGAGGGTGGTGAAACACTGGAACAGGTTGCCCAGAGAAGCTGAGGCTGCCCCCTCCCTGGCAGTGTTCAAGGTCAGGTTGGATGGAGCTCTGAGCAACCTGGTCTAGTGGGAGATGTCCCTGCTGATGGCAGGGGGGTTGGAACCGATGATCTTTAAGGTCCCTTCCAACCCTTACCATTCTATGATTCTATGATTCTATGTGAATAACCTCTTTAGTCCACAGATGATAATTTCATATTTTTTTCCACTTGGGGGGTACTTACAGATAGGTAAAACTGATATTTTCATTCTGTGCCAAGGAACTGTGTCCAAACAAATACACAACCAGCTTGCACAATCAAACCTGCTATTACAGCTTACATATGGAAAGTAAAAATGATACACAGATTCATCTTATGATGTTTATGAAACTGAAAATTGTGTTTAGATTCTAGCTTGGTATTAGTCATTAAAACTTTTCGTATATCACTTCTGTAGTTCAATTTGTGGTCCTTATTATCTATTCTTGCCAAAGTCTAAATCTAAAATTCTCACTTGGATGACTGCAAAAGTATTTTGTAAAATCAAGAATTCAATTTCTCTTAAGCTCTTAAGTACATTTAACATGGAAAATTCAATCTGTTAAAAAGGACAGCAGTCCAAAACTGAAAAGGATGCAAGTAGTTTTCTTGAAAATCATTTTCAAATCAGAATGTTTCTGTTGCTTTTGAGATGGAGAACAGAATCCTGTATCAACATCTAGGATCTGGGCACAGGAGGGAAAATGTGTTTGGAAACACAGGAGTTAAAATGCAAAGAAATGCCATTATATGTTGGGTGTTGGTATCCATAGTCTGGAATCACAAGTGTGCAGTTACTCCAGCATGAGTTCATGGTGTCCCACAAGAGGTCCCTATGCCCTGTCCCACCCAAATGTTTCCTGTAATCCATTACCATTTCCCAGAGTTTCTCCAGTGGAAAAACCAGACCATTCTTAATTCCCAGAGGAGCAATAGAGAAGCAAGGTCTAAAATATGGTTACTGCAATCCCTCCACGGTCCATGTGAGACCTCTGTCTGTGTGCTGCTTCACAACCTCTTCTACCAAATTAGATCAGCCCATTAGCAACAAGGTGGGTTTATACACAGCATTCATGGGAACCGTGGCCAGACAGCTCCTTGGCTGGGAGGCTTATGACCTGCAGCTACAAATAAAACTTCACTCTGGCAGAGCTACTTGAATTATTTTTCGCAAAAAAATTATCTGATGGAACAAGTTATCTGATCAAGTCTTTTGCAAGCAAGTAATTTACATCCCATTTTGCTCTTTGTGACTATCTGCCATGGATATGGTTTGGATGAATTGTTGTCAGTTAAGCTTTTGTTCATATCTTCTCTTGTTGATAGGGTATAGATACTGTTTGCTTAATGTCCACTGCTCTCTTACTGGATGTGCGAGAGTTTGGCCACAGAAGTATTAAGAGTCGCAAGTGTCAAAGACCTGACTCTTTCACGTGATGTGGGCTAATGCCACTGCGGGATCCTGTGACATGCTTATGTCCTGCAGTGGGTGGGAGCATGAGACAGAGATGCTCAGTGGATTTGGGTCTGTAGGTGGTGTCCATTGAGGGAGTGGACTGTACAAACCAGGTTGATCATACAATCTCATGCTCACAAAGTCAGAGAGTAAACTGTAGTACTCTTGTCTTCACAAAAACATCTTCACTCTCACCCAGGATGCGGTGACCTGGTCATCAGTTATATCCTGGGAACCACAGACCCTTCATTCCTTCAGACCTTTGCTTCTTTACCCTAGTATGGGATGATTCCTGTTCTTGTGGTCCCATCTACTTTGGGCTCAAGGGAGACTGAAGAAAGAAAAACCTCCAACCCTTATGGATTGCTGAGCTTTGGTACTGGCCCTTCTCATCCCTGCATCCATTTTGGAGATATCTTGTTGGCCATCATTCCTTGCCTACTCTTATCAGTGGAAAATGAAGGTGCCTGCAAACGAGCACCAGTGAATGGATGATGGTCTCCAGCATTGATGGAAAACCTGTTGTAGAAAGAATAAATGATCATGCAGGATTGCACAGTGGTTGGAATAGAGACAGGACCACATTTCCTTTTTGTAGCTCTAGTTGGGTTCAGCACAGTCAGTTCTTACAGAATAAAGACCTGTTAAAACCAGCAGTGATGGTCCATTTCAACAGAGAAATTACTCCAGAGCTTTGTTTGGCATACACCTATTCATTTTGCCCCTGTAGCCATGCCATCAGCACAGAAAGGACCAGGTCTGGTTAAGAGGCATCATTCTGGTTAAAATAGAACAGTAGGCTTCTGTTGCCCACCCGTTGCCCCCACCCCACCACTGCGAGGTCGCACATCTCGGAGGAGGAGACCTTCAGCAGTGATTACTGTCTGAAATCTCTGCCTGGGATAGTTCTGGAAACTGCATTGCAGTGCGGTCAGAATTTGTATATGTTAGGAAAAATGATTAATTTCCTTTTCTTATCTAAATTAAGTGTCAACTCAAACCCCAGCTAGGTGAAAGGGTTCAAAAATTAGGATCCCCATTGCGCATTCACATCTCTCATCAAAACCACTCTGAGTCACTTATTCTCTAATACTTTTGAATTCTGACACTTTCTTGCACACAAGATGTTGTGGCCAGGAGTCATTTCTCTGTGGGGACAAAATAAAAAAAAGGAGCTGGACTTCTTAAAACAAGATGATGACTGACCAAGTTTTTAAGATTTTACATAGCAGTGGGCAAGTGGCCACGGTGGAAAGGACTTTATTTCTGCAGCCTGCCTTATCAAACCTGCCTGGCAGCCCTGAGTATAAGCCCTGGGATACAGGTACAGTGACTGCATCAGTGATAGAACTAGTTTTCTGAACCTAATTTGGTTTGAAAGCAGTGGGTGGTGGAACACAAGCTGGTGGCCGAGCAGCCGCCGACTAAGGGCTGGTGTTTTGGCACGTAGCCCCAACCTCTCAACGCTCCACAAGAGTCCCTTTCCTACAACGTCGCCTCGCACCGCTACCGAAACTGTGAGCCGGTCTCACGGGTGCCGCGCGGTGCCCTGCATGGCGGGGATGGCTTCCCCTCCACCGAGTGGCTCAGGGAGGCAGACCCCAAACCTCGAGGACATCATCGCCGCCCAGGGCAGCAGGCAGTGCCCTTGCAGATGAGAACTGAGTTTGCGGGGAGGTTGCTCCTATTTAACGATGCTGCCTCATCTTCCCTCTGCTTCAGTCCCTGTCCAGATGCAGCTGAAGATTTCAGGGTCAGATTCTCATTTCTACTTTGCTTTCTATAAGCCTTCCCAAAGTAGTAAGCTTCATCACACTGGGTACCAAGCTGCAGGGCTAAATTTCATCTTCATGAGGTGTCTGAGAGCATGAAGTGAGGAATTTCAGAATCCCATATCCTGTTGTCTCTCCTCTTTCTCGTCAGCCAGAAGAGTACACACAACTATAGATAGCCTTGTGCACTGCTGCATTCCTCGTTTTGCTGTCTTGTTGAAGTCAGGAGTGATACACAAATGTAAAATGACAAGTTGTTCCCATGTATGAGAAACTTGTATTTCCAAATTTTAACAGCTGGGACTGATAAAACTACCCAAGGAGAATTTACCTCTTTTATTTTCCCCCAACAGGTGGTGCAAAGAACTGACTTTCAGGTGTTCTCCAGACAAGTCTGTGGCATGTTTTTCTCCCTGTTTGCCACAGGTATTCAGTTTTGGAAACTCTGAGGGCTCCAGTGCAGCTACTCCTAATTTACTGCAGAAGAAGTATGTGTATCTGCAGGTGAAAAAGCTGACAAATCTGCAGCTGGCAACTAGTTATGAGATAAGGACGAATACACCCAGGACTTCCTGGCAACCTTCAGAATTTACTTAGTTTCAGACAAATATTAATGACAATTGTCTCAAAAAAGAAGGATAAATATTTTCAAAATGGTAGGGTACAAACTGCCTAGAAATCAGATACCAAATTTGTGCGAGTTATTCACAGAAGAGTTATTCAGTGCTGTGATTGTGAAGAGGTGCTACGTACCAGCTCCCTGCCTCTCCGAGGGTCTGTGGGCATCAGGACATTGCGGCGCTAGGCAGACAGTCTGGAGGTTGCAGCTCCACTCTGCAAAGGATAGATGGCTTAAGTGGAGATCCTCCCGAGCAGAGCAAGGAAACATAATGCGCAAAGGTCTTGAAAGTACGACCCAAGACAGAAGGGGAACAGGAACAGCTTGAGGCAACAAGTGTCTCAACCTGTAGCAAGTGATATTTCAGATGGACATTTGGAAAGTGCTGCGGGCAGGACCTGCTGGGCATGGGGCAGCAGCAGGGACCCCGGTCCTTCTCCCCTCGCTTCCTGCCCTTCGCTGGGGCCAAGGAGTGGGCGAGACACAGGATGCGAGCAGATAGCACAGCAAACAGAGAATTTCAAAATGAGTGAATTGTTTGTATAAACCATTCTAACAGTTTGAATACGAGCCAATTCTGTGCTTAAAGGGTTTCTTCTTGCATGGTTTATAACTGGCTGTGAAATATATTGCCACAGGTTGTCTTTGAAGCCATGAAAATAAAACATTGACAGAGAGATCTTTAATTCTTCACAAAACTATTTGGTCATTAACATCATTGATAACCACAAAAACAAATAAATGAGGACACATATGAGATCATCAGTGCTCAGCGGAGATCTTTAGTACTTCTGGCGACCTGGTTTCAGCCTAGATCCCTTCTCATCAGCCAGTTGTTGCATTTCTCAAACTTTCCTTTAGTGCTTTTCATGCCAGCCAAGTCTGCAGAGGGCTCCTAGATGGATTCGTGCCAAAGTCTCACAAAAGTCGTTTTCTTTCTACATGAAATCTCTGCTCCTCCGATTGAACCCCACTTTGGTCATCTTTCTCCTATCATCGAATACTTCCATAAGTTCCTCTCACTAGACAGCAATTCTGGTCTTGCAGTTCAAGCCTTGGTTCCACCCTACTCGCCTCTGTCAAGAGCCCAGATCCATTCCATGATTTCTAGATTTTCAGTCTACCCCCCTTAGTGCTTTCCTCCAGAGACCCTACCCCTTTTGAAGACCTGTCCATAAACACCCTCAAAGCAGCCCGTTGTGACCTCCTTCACAGCTGTCCTCCAGACTCTGCTGCTCAGTTTAGTTGGCCTGCAAACATTTCCCAATGTTTCTGCTTTTCCACCTGAAGTCTAGCATCCCAGAAGAACTCTCCTTTTTTTGTTTCTCTTTGCTGTAGCCCATGGTCCTGATAAGTGAGAGAAGATGCAGTTTTACATTAGAGTCAAGCTGATCTAAAAGCTAAATACCACCAAAAAAGTCCACATCTCATTGCCTTCCTTCACCTGGTCCCATATTGCTTTTTTCATCCCCATTTTGGCATGTTATTCAGTGGGAAGAGTGAGCCCTCGTCCCACAGAGAAATTCTGCTGGCCTTGCTTGCTGAACTACATGCAGACAAATACTTTGTGTTGGCCAGAAGATATTGTCCCTTCCGTTAGGTGTTAGGTGCTAATTTAGCCTAGCTTCACAACAAATCCTTGGGCAGTACAATAACACCAGTAGTGATACCGCTGCTGGCCAGGATCTGAGCAGTCATATCCTACACTCACATCCTGATGGCATAAAGCCCCTCTCCACTTGCCCGGACTACATTACAGTTACATATTAATCATTGATTACCACAGAGCAGACATAAAATACCTAATTCTCTTTAAGCCCAACTCACATATCTGGAAGCCCTCTTTTTCCCCTGTCCCTCCCAACAGCAATCACAAAGATCAGTTGAGTGGTCTCCTTCTTTTAAGTTGGCTTCCCAGGTACTGAGTATCTATTAGATATTAGTCATGCAACAGACGTGTCAACCACTGACAGCAACCACAGCTGATGAATAACCATGATATCAGTTTAGCTGTGTTTGGAAAATTTAGGCTTGCAGTAGATGATAATTTCTACTGCAGCTGTTTGGTAGGAAAAATAGAGGTGTTTAACAGAGGAAAAGGGTTACTTTAACTTTACTGCCATGTCTCCCGTACGAAGATCAAAGGGTGGGAGATCGGTGCAGTGATTTAACCAGTTTGGAGGGGACCTCTGAATGTCTCTGATCCACTCGTCCACTCAGAGCAGGATTAAATTAAATTACACTAAAACTAAACTTCAGTGTTTAATCAGGGTACTGATCCCTTGCCTGACCAAGTTCTGAGTTTCTCTCAGATAACCACTGGTCTTAGGCTCAGCCTAAACATTGATCTCCTAGAAATTACCCCCACAATGCACAGTGGGTCATGCAGTGTTTGTATGCAGAAGGGTAAGTGTTGCCTTATTGGCAACAATTGGTTTGGCTAGATGACCTCTAGAGGTCCCTTCCAACCTAAAGCATTCTATGATTTTATGATTATTTATACAGATTTATAAGAATATGTGCTCAGCAGGAAGAAAACACTTTCTTTCCAAAAAGAAAAAAAATACTTAAATATCTTCCTACACATAAAGAGAAAAGCTCCTTACTTTCCAAAAGTAGCATAAACTTTACTGATAATGATTGAAAAAAGTGTTTGAAGTATTTGGAGATATCCGCCATTTTTATTTTAATTTACTGCAAGCTCATTCAGGACACCAGAGCTCTGGCACTGACTCACACTCTGACTTTGAAGGGAGAAAGTGTCATCAGAGCCAAGATACTCAGATTTGGGTGCCTGAAGTATCTCAGCTGGGTAAAGTACTTAAGTAGCAACTTAATTTCAAGAAAGCATTCACCAGAGCCAAGAGAAAGGCTAGGTTTGATTTCAAAAGCTTTAGACAATCTTTAATTTTTTCTTTCAGTAAGATTGTATTAGTGTCCCCGTTTTCAGATCTCCCAGTAACCGCAGTTCCTGTTGAATGCAGCTCTAATTGTTTTTTGCTTATGTGGATTTTAATAGGAAGTCACAGCACACACAGGTCTGCAGCATCACAGCTTCTTCTGTGGCTCCTACCTACAATACCACACGCAGGTTATAAAAACAGTTGGTTTTTATGTCCTCACACACGTAAATAGGAAAAGCACAAGACATAGTCCTTTCTGCATAGAAAAATGAAACTGCCAGTTAAGAGAGAGCAAAGTGCCAGAATAAAACAAATGACATGGGATAAATTCTAATCTCATGGAAAAAATCATGTTCAGTTTTTGTTTTGACTTCAGACCAGGACGAACTGGAAAATAAGTATTTGGAACTTGGAAAAATCTTGGAACCAGGCATGTGAGAATTTCATTTGTATAATTCAGGCCTGGTAGGAGCCTTTCAAGAGGTACGTTTTCTCCCAAGACCCTCTCGTTTTGCCTGTGACAACAGCGAACTAATGCATTCATGGCTCAAAATAAACCATGGAAAGTTTTGGGGTTTTTTCACCATTGCAATATTGCGTTATGTTAGCCATGTTTGAATCCTTAACTTCTTAACCTTTCAAGCACTGAGGTAACTCAAACCACTGACACATTTAGAGCAGACAAGCCTGGATTTAGGGTCAGGCTCACTGAACCTTACCTTCCACTACCTTGCAGGTTTTTGAAACCTTTCTTGCTTCTAAAATTGGAAATTTAACTGACCCACTTTGAATGGATATTTCAGTAAATGGCATTAGAGAAAACCCCATCTGAGGGAACCATTTCCTTTAACCTGTACGTCTCTAAGAGGGAAACTGAATTATATATTTAACTTCTCCAGCATCAGCATCTTTAAAGCAAGCTGATATAGGTCATGGCTATCTCAGAAACTGCAAACTCAATTCTAGCCTTATTTACATCCTTCTTTGGATGGTATAAGGTGAGTAAAATTCTGTGATTCTGTGTGTGTGTGAAATATTATGCGAAAGTAAAAAGAACACCTTATTTGCATCATTTCATCTGAAAACTTGACCAAAATTAGACCTGAGAAAAGGCATGCATCAGTGGATCAAGGCTGTTACACTGAGTGTTACTTTGTGACACACATCCTAGCTACTCACAATCTACTGTCAGCGCATTTTTCTAAGAAAGACATGTTAGAGAAGGACAGATTCAGCATTCACCCTCTTCTTAAGACCCTTTGTCAAGAATCTCTCTGAAATTCAGCCTACGAGCAGCCTCAACACCCTTGGGTCTGTCCATCGCCCACCTACTCTCCAGCAAACTCATCAGTGAAGGTGGCAGTAGCTGGTTTGTTCTATCCTCAGTTGGTTACGATCAGCACCGTTACCTGAGAAGCTGCACCCTGAGAGATTTGAGCCTGCCCCTCTCTCTATGTGCCAGATTTTTCAGCACTCTGGGTGAAGAGTCTTTCCTTGGGAGATGTTGAATTGTCTTAATTAGCTATGCCATGCAGTGTTTGCTGGGGAGAAGTAGTAAGAAAACTCTGTAGGCTAGTGGTTTGGAAATTTGCCTGGGAGGAGACCTCAAGTTTCTAGTTCCTAGTCCAGTGTCTGCTTTATCCAAAATTTTCATATCCCTGCTTTGTTGCTGACCGGCGTAACTGTAGAGCTCTGAGCCCTCAACAAAGGATTTTGAATGATGCCACAGAAGCACCCTGACCCAGAGCACACCATACATCCCAGGGACCAAAATACTTACTAGAGGGCTGTTGATTTGAATCCCTGAAAGCAGATAAGAGGAATGAATACAATACCTCCTTGCAGGTAAGGTCTCTTTCAGGGTCAAGACCACAGCTTTTAATGAGCATGTGGGGGTCATCAACACATCTGCCGAAGACAAAACAAAAAACAAGGGAGTTAATATCAGCCAGAGCAACAACAGTGACCCAAAGTCAAAAGAGGGCACAGTCTTGAAGAGGCCCAACTTCTCCAGGTCTGTAAATCCCTTACAATATCTTAGTAAATATCTAGAAAAACATCCCTGAGTGGGCGAAAGGGATCCTGACTGTCACCGTGTCTAATGGAGTCTGTCCACTTGAATACATGTATTTAAATATTGCATGTTAAATACTAACATGGCAGGGTACATCACAGCTGCAGTATATTGGTCTTACAAGGATGTAGACACAGCAGGGTGGGACTAGGAGATACATAGGATCATTGATTGCTGTCACCCAGGACACAAGGCTGGGACACAGGTTGCTGTAATGCCTTGGGGCTACACTATGTGAAGTATTTTAGCTTCCAATATTTCCAAATGCAGCCTGCAGTTCCTTCCAGTTTTCCGGTTTACAGGCAGGGTCATTTTGCATCTCACAGCCTTCACAAGGTTCCTCTCAAATCCTTCTGTCCTCTCTCTAAGTTAGGAGTGGAGGGTTCGACTATATCCATCGCACTTCCCAGATCCCTTTTCTCAGGATCACAGCCTTGTCTCATAGCACTGGAGCATAAAATGAAATGAAATTAAAATGTGGCAAGCTCAAAAATCAATGTTCGTGGTTTTCTTTCCAGATGGAGCATGACTGAATTGGGGAACTCTCTATCACAAAGCATTCTGGTCAAAACTGACATCTCACACCTGAGGTGTAGATGTGACTAAAAGTAGCCTGATCCAGACTGGGAAACTGGAGGGGAAAACAGGAGCTTGAGAAGGAACCTGGATCCCTAGAAGCCAAGGCAAGTGACAGCAGATAGCAAGTAAGGAGAGCAACTGGATGACTGGATGGGGGCCAGCTGTCCACTATCTGCCCAACTCGGGATGAAAAGACATCAGACTAACCTAGGAGAAAACACATTCAATCTAGCAGTGCCAAGGACATTATTGTTTTTAATACCTACAGCATCCGAAGTCCAGACTGTGAAGTGCATCAACTTCTATTTGACTAGATGATGACTCTGATCCTAATGCAAAATTGCGTGCCCGCTTACTGCATTGTGTGCCAATTTTTTGGTGGTTTTCTAATATCATCGTTGTGTTTTGTTGCTACTTGAGTGACATGGCTAAAGTAATGACATCATCTACAGATCTAAGAAAGGGTGAGCCCATATCCTGTCTTCCACCTGCGTTAATGGAATATATATACATACACTTTTTAAATTAACTTATGGTCAGAAACCACAGTGAAGGTTGGGAAAAAACCACCTACTCCACATTAACTAGGACAGCACAGAAGCCCTTATAAAAAGTCCAGCAGCAAATGTGCCCAGACACCTTGAGTTCGACAGAGCGCAGCACAAGCATCAGCCGCACCAAGAGAAGGAAGGAAGATGTCTCCGATCCTTTGTGTTTCTCCGGTAAGAACTTGCTTTTTGGGTTTTCTTTTCCCCAATTTGACAGAGACATATTTAAATAGTAATAGATGATTGCCAGGAGTGGGGATATGCACCCACCTTTAAAACGCTTGTTTAAACCAATAATAATTGAAAATAACTCAAACGGGAGACTGCGGAAAAGCACCAGCATGGGGCAGCAACGAGACTGTTTGGGTAGGTTAGCGAACAGGGCTGCTGCCACATGCTCTGAGTCAAGAAATACATTGAAAACTCAACCTTACAGTGTCTTTTTGTTGTTGTATCCTTTCTGCTATCTCCTGTATTATATTCTGTTCTGTAATTTAATTTTTGTTCACCATATTATAACTGTGTACCATACCTGTCAGCACTCTAAGAACTAGTGAATGGAGGCAAGAGCGGATGTGATATATGACACGTTTTTCCATAATTACTCCAACCTACAGTATAGGCTGTAACTATCATCTAGGCTGACTGTGGATGAATTCCCCAGCCCCACGGAAAAGTCGTTAGGTGTGCTGCGTTACAGCAGCTGTACCTGCCTTGTGTCCTAAGTGCACCAATTCTCTTCAGTTCAGATCACTGCTGTTCATGCTGCTGGCCGTGCTGTCAGCCAGCAGTTCTGCCTACGGGAAGGTGATACAGCCTGGACTCAAGCCGGAGGGCCTCTTCAAGCGAGCATATGCTGGATGCCCGACCCAAAAAGACTCAAAATTCCCTCAAACTGTGAGAGTCAACCTAAGCATCAGCAACATGAACCAGGACACCAAAACGACTCTTGATGTCAGCAGCCGCTCTCTGGCTCCATGGGATTATAGGTAGGATCTCTGTCCCTGTGGTCTAGAAATACGCTGGCTGCAACAGGCAAGAATAATGTTGAGGCCATGCTCACCTCTTTACTATCAGCTTTTCACTGCTGGGAGATTTCAGAAATATGAAGGTATCCACAGTCCACATGATCCTCTTTGAAACACAACCAGTGCAGAAAGGAGCACAGAACAAAACCATGGTCTAGGCTAACATACAGATGGCAAAGCAAATTACTTTTGTAATTTAATTAATTTATCTGTATACTGGGGCAAGCTTTATCTTCAAAAGTGTTCTTTACCAAAGAGCTCACCAAAAAGACCTCGGAAGGCTAACATTGCACCAAATTCAGTGGTGGTTTAATAACACCAGCATCAGGCCCTAAGAACATTTCATGCCTATTTGAAGGAAGTCCTTTAGAAAGGCAGTTGCATGCAGTCCTGGCATGCTTGCCTTACACTTTAAAACCTGCAGTATTTACTTATTTACACTTACACTTAAAAACTTACAGTAGTGCAGGATCTACTGCCCTTTCATAGGCCATCTCCCAGGAGGTACAAGCTCCCCATTTGCCAGCCCATAGAGATCCAGACTGTCATGATTCTAGAGATGCAGCAGCATTTCCATTTGAATAACTTCTCTATTCTTTCATATCAACTTACAGGATCGATGAGGACCACGACCGTTTCCCCCAGGTGATTGCTGATGCCAAGTGCCGCCACTCCAGGTGTGTGAATTTGGACGGGCAGCTGGACCACAGCGTCAACTCCGTCCCCATCAAACAGGAGATCCTCGTCCTGCGGAGGGAGCAGAAGGGCTGCCACCAATCATACCGGCTGGAGAAGAAAATAATCACTGTGGGCTGCACATGTGTCACCCCCTTGATCCAACACCAGGCTTAAAGGGAACAAATAATGTAAGAGCAGGGAGCCATGGAGGAGAGCTTCCTTGCCTAACAGCATTGAAATGAAATGGTCTGATTCAGTATCCGCAAAACTGAGTCAAGCCATAATGATTAGCTAGAATCTATGAGAATGTGTTAAAAATTAAGAAGTCTCAGTTTTAAAAAAAAAATATTTTCTCCCAAAATCTTGAAGTCTGTGAATTCAGAATCCAGATACCTTCATGTGCCAGGATGAAAAAGTAATGGGAACTGTTCACACATCTTTAGTTTACACTTTGAAATGTCTATTTATGTAATTCTATTTATGCTGATGGAAAAGTTAGTAATAATGAATCTGTTTATTTATCTTTGTGCAATAAAAAAATAGTCAAAAACTCTTTGGTGTTCACCTTTCTTTCTAAAGAAGCCTTTTGGTAAGGCAAGAAAATATTCAATTCAGTTATGACCATAGAAGAGATCTGCATGATGCTAAAACCAAAAATTCTCTTGATAACATCTAGCTCTGCTGCAGGAGAGTGTAAAGCCCATAGAAAAGTTAGGGCTTGTAACATTAATGCTTCTTTGGGGAGAAAGAAACTCCCTCCCCTAAAATGGCAAGTGCGATTCCACTGCTAAGTTTTACCTTTGGTCAAACGCAATTTAGAAATTCTCTCCAACCCTTTTCAATGCATTTTCTGTGGTGCAAGATCACTGCCTGGGTACACGAGGAAAAGTGCATCCGTGAGGTGGGTGGATAACTGAAGCAATTCACCACATACTGCTAGCTGCAACCGTAATTTTCTCCATGCGCGTGTCCTTCCAATGTGTTCATTGCCAGCAGTTAACGCTTCAAACGTAGAGACACTGACACAGCACTTCTATGACGGTTCTGGTGGGACTTGCGTAGGTGGATGCCTAGCACTGCAGGTGGGTTTATTTAAAGCACGCTTGGGTTAAAAGTGCTCAGATGAAAATGTTCCATATTTCAAAAGGCAGGCTGGTTTATGAAGACGCGGATGTTTTGTTTGCTGCCGTCTTGGGGAGGTGTGATTCTGCTCAGGCACTGGCAAAATGCCCTTGGTAAATGCAAAGCAAATACAGAATTTGTAGAGACGCGAAAGTCAGAGATGCAAGTCCCTAATGAGAGGCAAGGTCCTCACAGGTGAAAGCATCTTCTCCAGATCCAGCTGTGGTAACTGGAGATGGGATCATTCCAACTTTTGCTTCGGACCGTTATTCCCTCCAGCTGTGCCAGTGAGCCTAAACCCTCCCTAATCTACTCCAGGCCATATCAGGTGGGTCAGCTTCTAGCCTAACCTCACAACACAGCCACAGATTTCATCCCATGCCTTGACCTAGCAGATATACACTCATCCAAGGAAACACTAATTAACTCTGAGTGATCACAGTATCTGCAATTACAACAGTGAATTCCTGCCCACACCTTTAGTTAGATATAACTTTGCCCATATGTCAGTATCTAGCAGCACATGTGATCCTAACTTGGGTTTTTTCCTACCTTGTCTCCAGCTGGGTCTCCTTATGGTATCTTGCAGGTCCTGAAGTTCACCCAGCTGGCTGTCCCAAGAATAGTAAGCATGGGAATAGAGTGGCAAAAAAATCATGGAGAAACTCTCATCCTTTGATGTTTTCAAGGAGTTACAGAATATCAGTCCAGAAAGACTGAAATAGAGCTGCCTGCCTTGTCCGTTAGATAATCCCTCGATGTCCTACCACTTGTTATAGAAGAAGCTTTGGCAGACTGTCTGCAGCAGCCTAAGGAACTTCTAACAGTTAAAATTACAGTAAGTCCCACCCTTTATTACCTGGTAGTGATGTGCCGTTAGCTGGATTTGGCACATGAGTAATGGGGACTAGTTAGCAATACTGAGTGAGAGCTACTATGCGGAAAAAGTCAGAACCAGGTCAGCAAGAGATGACGCAGTAGAAGTACCAAAACGCTGACAGCTTTCTGCTGACGCACTGCAAAGCTACTCAGGTCCTCTTCCAGCAGCGTCATTCTCCCTCGGACCATTTACCAACCCAATTAAATCCATGCCTTAAGACACAACCCTTTTTCATTTACTTCTGCTCATGCCAACTTCACGCTCACCTCTGCAAGTTGCTTGGGTGTTTTACACACTCCCGGAGAAGCATTTAATAGTGTGATTGCCTGGACTGTTTTCTTTCCTACTGCAAGTTCTCTTGTAACTCCTGGCATCACGAGCTCAGGGTTCTTCCTTCACATTGCTGTGTTCAGTTGATAAGGCACAGAATAATTCCAAATCAGTGCACCCTGCCATGAGTTCACCTAATCAGTGCATTTGTTTCTCTGGACAAACGTTCATGACTACAGTCAACAATGACCATGACAGGAGACCAAAGAGAGCAGGACCTCTCTTTCACCCTTGCACAGCTCTTATGAGTTCGAGGTGCAACAGAAAAAACTTACTCTTTCTTGTTTTGCAGAGTTTCAGTGCAAATTCCTGCTTATTTGATGCCCTTTAATGATATCATTTGGGGGAAGGATTGCTGCAAACACCTCTTCAACACAAAGGTTTCCACTCCAGCACTGCTCACTATCTCAGTTTCATGTCAGTTTGAAAATCTGAGCAACAGCAGCTTAGCAGCCAGATTGCTTGGCAACCTAAGAGTAAAACCCAGCAGAAAGCGACGTCTGAGATTGGATTTGTGTAGCAAATGAGCAGATAACCATGCTCACCATTGCCAGCTATCGAAGCAAGCTAGGCAGATACCAGGTGCTTGTAAAAGGAGATGTAGATTCAATGGTCTGGCAAGGCTTATGACGTGAAGGAGGCCAGGATTACAGATTTCAGAAGTCTGAAATAAAAAGCAAACCCAAAAAATTACAGGTGCAAATTAGAGAGAAGATAAACCAACCCTGCTCATTTACTGGAACAGGGAACCTTGGTCGTGATACAAACATATTGTGCTTGCTGAAAACGCAGATAAAGCAGAAACACAACACTTTGTACTGGTAAAACCACTAAAACTCACTCATAGAAAGCTATGCCCAGAAAACAGTATTTTGAGTAGAGACTGCTCAGTCTGCAACCCCCAAATAGCATCAAATGTCTTTTGAATCTTATTCTTAATCTTCTGGTTTTACAGAAGAAGGTGGAAAAACTGAGCTAGTTTTCTGAAGGAAAACTAAATAAAACAGGAAAAGAAAAGTTACACAGAAAGCAGGAATGGGTTAATCTGAAGAGCTGAGGACTTGCAGCTGCTGCCACTATCCAGCCCTGGAAGTATGGAGAATAATTAGCAAATACGGAAAATGTTTGTGTGAGGAGCAAAGACAGAAAGCGTGGTTTGTTTCTCGTACTGAGGCTGGCTGGTTGATTCTCAGCCCCTGAAAGGCAGCACCAGCACACAGACCCATCGCTATCAACAGCTCTGAGCCTGCCAAGCCCTATCAGGCAATCACAGACATTTTAAGCATGATTTTTTTTGTCACCACCTTGTAACAGTGCTGTAGAAGATGCAGACTTGGCCCTCCACCTAGACTCTTCTTAAGCACAAGGTTAAAAATAATATCAGAGAGTAAAGAAGAGGAAGAATGGGAAGGAGACAAGGGAAGGAGATCAAGGCAAGTCTCACTTTTTACCCAGTGATGATGACATGGGAGCATGTTTCAGGTCTGATCTGTCAGGCCATCTCCCAGGACAGCCTGAATTCACAGCTGATACAGAAACTCACCCCATCATCTATCCCCACCTTGCTGACACCAAACCACAGATCTCCAGAGGACTGACCAGCAAACTGCTCATCCCCTTAAAATTTCGCCTGTTAGGTCTAACTTTCAACAAGTCATTTTGACTTCTGGATTTTGAAGCCATTGCTCCTCTGGCATACGAAACACAAACCCAAACAGTTCTTTGGTTATTTCAAACTTTTATGTTGCAAACTTTGCATTCTTTGTATATTTAGTTTCTGTGCACTTTTAAAAACAATCATTTTGTGGACCAGGCTGACCTGGTCTGCAGTCCTTTTGAACATCCCCAGGAGCATCTGCCTGTTGTCAAGGGTCCGAAGAAGCCTGACTCATGCCTGTAGGACAGTGCATCCGCAGGTCACAGCATTGGTCTGAGAGGAGGCATCTGCCCGGGCTTACATCACTTCTGTGATGACATTAGCCCATGCTAATGCAGGGGTTTCTGCAGTGTGCTCCCTCCAATATCCCATCAGAGTGGCTACACAACGGGATCCCTGCTTGAGCCGCCAGAACCTGCACAGCTGTGGGGAGGAGTGAGCAAGGGCATACGGAAAGGAGGTTAGTGAGAGGCAAGAGGAACAGGAAAGGAATAGGAAAGGCCATGAGGCTCATATATCAACCTGTGACCATAGGTTGCTTAGCCCAGCAGGTTACAAGAAGACACTGCGGGACCCCTACTACACCTACAGCTGTGTCTTCTCCTCCCGGTAAAACAACAGAGTCCCTGAACGCTGCTCTAAGTTACATTCCAGAGCCAGAGATGCTCAGCTGAACATCCAGGGGCTGGGTCCATCGCTGCAAGGGGATCAAAAACAAGCAAAGTCTTTGGCAAAGGCTGGTCCTCAGCTGTGAACTCTACTTGCTCTTGGAGGTGATATGACTGTGCTGTTTACAAGAAGCTTAAACTCGTTTGCCATGTTCTTAGATTGCTGGGAATGAAAAGCCAACCACCGACCTCATCGCAAAAGGCAGCACCTGAAAAATAACCAGACTCGTATTTGTAACCAACTGCACTCTAAGAATGATGCCATTAGAAGGAAATAAACTTTGTTGCTTGTTTTATTTAGAAACAATCCCTACGTACAAGAGCATGCCTTACTGAGAAGTGTGTGGTTTGCAGTTGATAGCACTGGCTGAAAAACCTCATGACCTATGGGTGAGACTTCCTTAATTAGCTACTTTGCATTTTCTTAATAAGCTACTTCATAATTCATCCAATCAGAACAACTCTTAAGCTAAGCTGATGGGTGTTGAAGAGCATCAGCACAGGAGCTTACACCTGTTTAGCTGCCACAAACCCACCCAATGCCCGTGTAATTAAGTCTGGGGGGAGAAATGTAGACTAGTTTTTTCCCTGCAAAAAACAAATTGGGACAACCTTACAAGCTAAGTTTATCGAGAGAGAGAGAGAGAAGTAGGTCAGGAGTATGAACCAGGGTGTGCACCGTTCGATTTCCTGGTCAGCGGTTACTGTAAGAGGAGAGCCGGTGTTACGCAAGAGCGCGCAGAAGACGCCTCCATGGGTTTGTGCTCCACCACATGAAGAGCTTGGTGATCATAACGAAACAGCTGTTGCCACAAATGAGTAAAAATGCTTGTAACTGAATGAGATGGTTTCCCCACCTTGTTACCCATGGCTTGTTGAACTGGCTCCCAGTGACCCGCAGGGCAGGGAATACACTTGACTTGACAAACAAGCACCAAAGGAGTCATTTAGACCCAATGACTCCTCTGACCCACTTGGGGGAGGAAAGCCAGGGCCTACCTGAACCAGGTGGATCTAACTGAAAGTGGCTTCTGTGCAGCTGAAATTAAATACGAGAATGTTTGCACACAGGATTACTCCAGTTTAAACGCAGGTGAGCAAGGAAATACAGGCTTAAAACCTCTCTCAGCAGAAACCAAAGTCTGAGAATCTGGCTCAGCTCTGGATGAGAGATTAGTAATGTCAAAAAAAAGCAAAACGGCAGAAATCTGATAAAATCATAAACAGTGTGCTCCTCGTGTAGCTAAGGGAGAGAAAGGGCAATTCCTCCTTTCTTAAGTTAGGACACCTCAGCTCTGCAGGCAACCGTGCTCTCAAGGTGTTTATTCCTTATTCCTTTGATGTGGAGGGATCCTCATCCACCACCTCAAGCCCAACACCAAATATCTGGATGGTTAAAGAGAGGTGAAATGACACCATCTTTGCACATTTCCCTGCATTCCTGCTCAGTCAACCACCCAGCTGGTGGAGAAGGTTACTTGCAAGGATGACATCTTGTCTGGAAGACGATAGACAGGCTTTTCCCAGCTCTTGTGAACGAGGCTAGACCCCCGTCCCAAATTTCAGCTACAGCCCTGCAATGAGATGTCTCCCAGCTCTTTTTCCACCATTCCTAGAGACCATCCTCAGGGTCTAGAGAACCTGGCTCCACTGCCAACTCCCACAGAATCACAGAATCGTAGGGGTTGGAAGGGACCTCTGTGGGTCATCTAGTCCAACCCTCCTGCTGAATCAGGGTCACCTACAGCAGGCTGCACAGGACCGTGTCCAGGCGGGTCTTGAATATCTCCAGAGAAGGAGACTCCAAAACCTCCCTGGGCAGCCTGTTCCAGGGCTCCGTCACCCTCAGAGGGAAGAAGTTCTTCCTCATGTTCAGGCGGAAATTCCTGTGCTTCAGTTTGTGCCCATTGCCCCTTGTCCTGTTGCTGGACACCACTAAAGAGAGTCTGGCCCCGTCCTCTTGACACTCACCCTTGAGATATTTATAGGCGTTTCTAAGGTCCCCCCCTCAGCCTTCTCTTCTTCAGGATAAACAAGCCCATCTACCTCAGCCTTTCCTCATAGGGGAGATGCTCCAGTCCCCTCATCATCCTCGTAGCCCTCTGCTGGACTCTCTCTAGTAGCTCCTCATCTTTCTTGAACTGGGGAGCGCAGCACTGGACACAGTACTCCAGATGGGGCCTCACTAGAGCGGTGTAGAGGGGAAGGAGAACCTCCCTCGACCTGCTGGCCACACTCCTCTTAATGCACCCCAGGAGACCACTGGCCTTCTTTGCAGTCAGGACACACTGCTGGCTCGTGGTCAACCTGTTGTCCACCAGGACACCCAGGTCTCTCTCCGCAGAGCTGCACTCCAGCAGGTCTCCCCCAAGCCTGTACTGGTGCATGGGGTTGTTCCTCCCCAGGTGCAGGACCCTGCACTTGCCCTTGTTGAACCTCATCAGGTTCCTTTGCGCCCAACTCTCCAGCCTGTCCAGGTCTCGCTGAATGGCATCACAGCCTTCCAGTGTATCCACCACTCCTCCCAGCTTTGTGTCATCAGCAAACTTGCTGAGGCTACAGTCTGTCCCTTCATCCACGTCATGGTTGAACAAGAAGTTAAACAAGACTGGGCCCAGTACTGACCCCTGAGGGACACCACTAGTTACCGGCCTCCAACTAGACTCAGCACCGCTGAAGACAACCCTCTGAGCTCTGCCATTCAGCCAGTTCTCAATCCATCTCACTGACCACTCATCCAGCCTGCATTTCCTGAGCTTGCCTATGAAGATGTTGTGGGAGACAGTGTCAAAAGCCTTGCTGAAGTCGAGGTAGACAACATCGGCTGCTCTCCCCTCATTTACCCAGCCAGTCATGCCATCATAGAAAGCTATCATCAGATTGGTCAAGCATGATTTCCCCCTTGTGAACCCATGTTGACTACTCCTGATAATCTTCTTTTCCTCCACTTGCTTAATGATGACCTCCTGAACGAGTTGCTCCATCATCTTTCCCGGGAAGGAGGTGAGGCTGACCGGCCTGTAGTTCCCTGGGTCCTTCTTCTTGCCCTTTTTGAAGTCTGGAGTTACACTGGCTTTCCTCCAGTCCTCAGACCCCTCTCCTGTCTTCCAGGACCTCTCAAAGATGATGGAGAGTGGCTCAGCAATGACATCCGCCAGCTCCCTCAGCGCTCGTGGTTGCATTCTATCGGGGCCCATGGATTTGTGGGCGTCCAGATCGCTTAAGCGATCCCTCACACAGTCCTCCTCAACCAAGGGAAGCGCATCCTTTCTGCACGCTTCCTCTCTTACCTCCAGCGTCTGAGATTCCTGAGGGCTGGCCTTAGCACTGAAGACTGAAGCAAAGAAGGCATTCAGTAACTCTGCCTTCTCTGCATCATCTGTCACCAGGACACCCACCTCGTTCAGCAGTTGCCCCACTTTTTCCCCAGTCTTCCTTTTGCTGCTGATGTACTTGAAGAAGCCCTTCTTGGTGTCTTTGACATCGCTTGCCAGATTCTATTCCAGGTGGACCTTAGCCTTCCTCGTTGCATGCTCTGACAACATTCCTGTACTCCTCCCAAGTGGCCTGTCCCTCTTTCCATATTCCACAGACTTTTCTCTTCCGTCCACTAGAATCTCCTTGCTCATCCATACAGGTCTCCTGCCTCCTTTGCTAGATTTCTTGCTCAGGGGGATGCACCGATCCTGAGTATAGAGAAAGTGACATTTAAACAGCGACCAGCTCTCTTGGACCCCCCCTATCTTCTAGAGCCCTAACCTACGGGATTCCTCCAAGTAGCTCCTTGAAGAGGCCAAAGTTAGCTCTCCTGAAGTACAAGGTTTTGATCCTACTTATTGCCTTGCTTCCTCCACGCAGGATCCTGAACCCGACCATTTCATGGTGACTGCAGCCGAGGCTGCCTCCAACCTTCATATCCTCAACCAGTCCCTCTTTGTTGGTTAGTACAAGGTACAGCAGCACACCTCTCCTCATTGGCTTCTCCACCACTTGCATCAGAAAGTTATCATCAATGCTCTGTAGGAACCTCCTGGACTGCATGTGCCTGGCTGTGTGGTCTTCCCAGATGATGTCAGGGTGGTTGAAGTTCCCCACCAGAACCAGGGCCTGTAACTGTGAGGCTGCTTCCAGCTGCCCATAGAAGGCCTCTTCAACTTCCTCCTCCTGGTCAGGTGGCCTGTAGTACACACCCACAGCACTATCACTCATATGAGCCCGTTCCTTAATTCTAACCCATAAGCTCTCGACTCCTTCTTCATCCGCCCCCAGGCAGAGCTCAATATATTCCAGTTGTTTCCTCGCATACAGTGCAACTCCACCACCTTGTCTGGTTGGCCTGTCTTTCCTAAAGAGTGTGTAGCCATCCATGACAGCATGCCAACCATGCGAGCTGTCCCACCACGTCTCTGTAACTGCAATGGGATCGTGGCCCTGCGACCACACACAGGTCTCTAATTCTTTCTGCTTATTGCCCATGCTGCATGCATTGGCGTACAGATGTTTCAGGGAGGAACTCGAGCATGCTGGTTTCCCCCAGCTCTGCCTGTGTCAATTCACCACTTTCAGCCCTCTTCTGCATCTTTTCATCTATTGAGGCTGCAAGTTCTCTTGTGCTCCCTCTTACTGATGTTACTGCACAGGAAAAAGCCTGATCTTTGCTGAAATCTCCCAGTGCTACTGCAGCACAGACCCATTATCTGTGTCTGCTTTCATTTTGAGCTACCATGAAACAACATTCTTTTTTAAATAAAACACAATTTTTATTCGGTAGATAAGTTATTGAATAAATACAGGTAAACATTCAACATTTTTTGATACTTAGCACATACAAAGCCATAAATACAGTCATAAAAAGAAAATATAAATAGAAATATAAATACTCATTAGTTCTTTGATATTTTAACGTTCAATGCAAGTGGACTCATTTCTCTCCCAAATGCTCTGGAATAAGTCAGCCATTGCTCCCCGTGGAGCAGCAGTGACCCAGAGTGCAATGAGAATCAGGCCCAGTGGCACTAATGTCGGATTTACACCAGTGGCACGCTAGTGAGCAGGGATGACCAGAGACGCAAAAGAAGCTACAGGATGAGGGAGGGAGGGAGGGAGAAGGTGCAGGAGGAGGAGGTTTTTGTGGCAGTGCTGGTTGGCAGGAATACATTAGGGCAGTTTACTGCCATGGACAACTTTTGAAACTATCATTTGTTTGAGTCACCAAACTGATATAAGATGCAATGAAAAAAAAAAAAAAAATAAAGAAAAGCACTGCTTTACTCCCTCCCTGCTCGGAGTTACAAACAAAACTTTTCCTCTGTCCCCCTTTCTTCACTCCCTCACCAGCTATTTGTGATTCCCATTCTAAAATCCATAAATTAACAACAGCAAGAATCAGGACTTTCAGGAGGTAATTTGCTCAGATTTGGAAAGGAAATGCCATGTTGAAATCCTGGGGTGTAAGGTGGACATCTCTCCTACGAGGCGTTCATAGGAGGAATTTTTTCTTCCTGATGTTGTTGCTCCCACTAATCCCTCCTAGGACTGCTGGAGGATGACTGGAGTGACACACGTGCACCCCACGGTGATGACTTTCTTCTCCAGGCGGTAGGTGGGCCGGCAGCCCCGCTGCTCCCGCCGGAGGACGAGGATCTCCTGATGGATGGGGACGGAGTTGAGGCTGTGGTCCTCCTGCCCCAGGGGGTTCACGCAGCCAGAGAGGCGGCACTTGGCATCAGCTATCACCCGGGGGAAGCGGTTGGGGTCCTCGTTGAGGCTGGGGATGGGGACACGAAAGGGTTTTATGCACTTGCACAACACAGTTTGGCAGAATCTTCTTGTCTATCTCCATGAAAGCACCATACTATTTACCTGTCTATCCTCTCTATGAGACAAGGCCAAAGAATTTCCCTGTCCTCAACAATTTTAGAATGATTTCCTAGAAACGGAATAAATTTTGCGAGGGTAACACTACAATACCATTCTTTAGGGGTTGATGAATGGGTTGGAGCTAGGTGAATTACAGAACTATCGCAAGCGGACCATTTATTTTTGTTTGGTTTTGCTTTCATTTCGACATTCAAAAATTTCTTTCAGCTATGAAAATGTAAAGTTACAATGTACTGACTTTTCTCTTAGAGTCATAATACTTTGACATATATTGATAAGATTATTAGAAATTATTCCAATGATGCCCTTTTGCACTGCAAACAGTTTCTCTTGGAGAAACATCACCCAACACAAAAATGGAAGTGTACGTCAAGAAGTGTTAGCAATATTCACAGGACTCCAGACACATGCTGAGAACCAGCCATCGTTCACCACAAAAAAGCATCTGTGTAGCACAGTCATTGCAATTTAGAAGACAACTAAACAGTTACCTGTAATCCCAAGGAGCGAGAGACCGGTTCCTGACATCATGGGCCATCCTAAAGGCGTGATCTGAATTGCTGATATGAACGTCCACTTTCACTGTTGTAGGGAATTTGAGATCCTTTTGGTTCAGGCAGTCTTCACTAAGCCTCACAGAACCACTGTCCTTGCTGGGTCGAGGTTCTACTACCCTCCCACGGGGTGAGCTCCTTACAGTGAGTGCTAGCACCAGCATCAAAAGCAGTGATCTGAACTGGAGAGAGAAAGGTGTCGTTGGCTCAGTCCAGTCAAGAGAGAGAGAGCACAAAAAGCCAAGTCTTGACTAGACTGGGCCATAGATGGACCATGTAACTACCAAGAGGAGAAGGATGCAGAACAGAAGCCCTGTCCTGAATTACTTCATCGCTGCGAATCAGCACTGGGCATGGGCTGATCTTCATACTTTTACTTGGGCAAGATGGGCCAGCACGAGTAAACAGCGTAGTGATGCTGATTATACCCATCACAATGGATGCTAAACTCTGATTCAAATTCTGATTCATAGTTGGCTCTGCACCAAGAAGAGCATCTCTCCAACAAGGTATGAAAGGTCCTCCTCCGCAGTCAAACAGCAATGACTTCTGATCTACAAGGTGGGATAAGGACTCAGCTGACCCCATCCCTAAGCTTAGAAATTTAGTAAGCTAGATGCTTTCTCAGGACAGGAAAGGTTGGCCACAGAGCAGTCATCTGCTGGAAATAACCCTTTTATCAATGAAATCTGAGGTTCATGGGCCATTTCCAGGAGCTATGGTTTTACTAAAAGATGACAGATAAACGCAAAGCTTTTAATAAACTCACAAGGGCTGATAGTGCTGCAGATACTACCCAGGCTGAAATTTAAATGCACAGACATTCACTTCACAGTGAAATTTCAGCAATTTTGATAGCATATTTTCTGAGAAAAAGACTGTCTTTTCCAACCCCACATCAACAGTGCTGCTCTTGCAGATAAATAATCAATAACCCATTGCCTCCTCTTCACTCAAGCACTAAACACTTGCAAAAGCTCAAGACAGAAAGCTGTGTCAGGCAGACTTAGCATCCCATTCAGCTCCCACTAAAACCAAGAAGGGTTGCTTGTAGATAACAGCATCACTGGTTCTGCATTCTGCTTTTTCTCTTGCAGCAAATATATCTTAACACTTATACAAAATATAGGTACTTACCCCTGCAGCGTAGCAAGCAAAAGCCATGGCAGATTCCCTGCTGCTTTACGTGGGTGCACACGGTGAAGAAGCACAGGAGTTCTCCTTCCCCAAGACCTCTTCCAGTCCGTGTGTGTCTCAAAGCCAGTTGTGGTCTCCTTTTTATAGTGAAGTTCAACCACTATCACCCTTTCCATTGCAGTAGATAGCTGGCTTACCTGACCCGAGGTTAGGAGCTGATATTTCATTTTCTAGGCCACTTCCTTCCGTCTACCCTCAGAAAGGGGAGGGCAAGTACTATGTCATCAGAATCCTGAATCAAGCAATACAGTTTATTCAGGCAGATAAAGAGATAAGGAAAGAAAAGGAGAAAAAAATTCATCTGGGCAACCTTTTTTTTTTTCCCCTTCCCACCCCCTCTTTCTAATATTAATGTTCTCTCACCACAGACACATCTGTAGATGCACTTCCACGTGCCTCACACAAACCAAATGGCAGAGATTAGCAAGCTGCAAAGTCAGGCACCCAACAAGGGTTTCAAAATGAGGACAGGACATGGAACTTCACAGTTTAACCTCCCTTTGCTTCAACTGCACAATCCGCCTCCACCTCGTCTTGGGGATCCCTGTGTCCTGTGGTGACCAGGCAGGGGAAGAGTAAATGCCCAGGGCAAGTCCTCCTTGGGGACCTCAGAGCACCAGGAGCTGGGATGCCTTCCCCACTCAGTTCTGAGATCCTGTGTTGACACGCTCTGGAGACCTCTTTGAAGGACTCATACATAGGCTGTGAGGGCCCTGAGGGCACTAATTGGCCTTACTGACCTTGACCAGCATCACCGTGGATTTCCCTCCACAGCCCATCATCAGGAACCCTGCTTCAGTACAGCTGTGGGCCCCAGTCCCTGTCTGAGCTACACTGTAGTAATGCTCATTTCCTGCCCCTTCTCTGGGCTTGTCTGCTGGATGGACCTTGGAGTAATATTTCTCCTGGATGGACTCCTTGGACATATGTGGTAGACCATCTCCATGGTCATACTGTACTGCAGTTTGTCTAGGTCTCCTCCGAGTGCCAGGGGATCTGGAGAAAATATGAAGTATTTCTAAACAGTTTTTTTCTCATTTTGAAGAGCCTGAAAGGACTGTGTCACCACCACCAGCACAGTGACTGTAGATGGTGATGGCGAGTCAATATGTTATGGTGTGGAGCGAGATGTGGGGGTAGCTGGGAGTGTAGGAGCCCCTCTAGTAGCATTGGAGCTAACTCACTTGGAGCCTGTATTCTGGCAAGAAACTGGGAGGGTCTTTTGATGACCCCATGAAGATCTCACCAAGCTTGATTAAATCACAAATGTTTATAAAGCTTCAGCATGCACAATGTAAGGGCTTGGCAGAATTTAGCAGTGAAAGTCTGGATGGGATTAACTGCTCCTGAAGGATTTTCCCAATGGGCTATTTCCTCTGCTGTGTCAGTGTATCACACCTGTTCAATAAAATGCACATTTAAGCCCTTAGTGCGATGAGAAGGTAATGCTGTCCTTGTTTGGAGCTGCCAAATCCATTAGGTGCCAGTTCAGACCCAGCAGAGGCGAGGCTGCTACAGCTCTATGCCCTCATGTCCCTCCAGCAGCGAACATGAGCACGGCTTCCCAGTAGGCACAAACACACGCACACATACGCAATACGTGTATAAAATACACACATGCATATGTCAGCCACATGGATCAAAGTGGGCAAAAATCATCACTCAAGCAAACACAGACAGGACCAATGGCCTCACCTTGTCCCCTTCTCTGGCTGGTCAGGATGAAAGCCTATTAATAGAAAATAGGTACGTATATGTACCTGTACATACATATAAGATGGATCTCTCCAGTTACTGGCCTTAGACCATCTCTCCAGTAGCTGTCCTCAGATCCCCCAGTCTCCCCATTGCTTCGTGCACTGACACAAACACATATCAGTGGGTCTCCCCAGCTGCTGCTCCAGACTTATGACCCTGCCAGTAGCCAAATCCCAGATCTCACAATATCTCCAGTAGCTGGTCTAGACCTCCCAGTATCCCCAGTACCCAATTTGCAGACCCTCTGGTCTCTCCAACATCCTGCCCAGACTTCTGGCTGCTTCAATACCTGGAGCTAGTCCAGCTGGATGTCTTTAGCATTTCCACACTGACATATGTAATCACAAAATATGCAAGCACACCAGTCTCCCCCCCCCCAAAAAAAAAAGCTAAGAAAAATAAAAAGAAAAAACTAAGAAAAGGATTTAATAAGGAGACAGGGCACACTGGGGTTATCAGGCACAGAGCTCAGCCAGACAAGCGTACTGACCACCATCCCATTTATGTGTCATCAGCCGCTATCATCCCTCCTCTCGTTTTCCTGTTTGTTCCTCACTGACCCAGCATGATCCTTTCCTTAACTTCACTTCTTCCCCTAAACATCCCAGAATGTTTTGCGCAGTCCCAAAATGCCCTTCCCAGCATGTAGTAATGAGTCTCATACCCCTGTAGCCAGCAAAGTTTTGTGGGAAATATCTCCACCATTGACTTGTCTGGTGGGTTTCACATCTGGACTTGGGTTGACCATCCTCCTTGGACAGCCCTGAAAGAGCTGGGTCGGGGGCTCCATTGGCGCTATGTTATTCGAGTTCCTCCACCTGGTACCTCCTCTGCTCCTTTGTGTTTGTGGAAGATAATGGCTCTTAATCACATAACCTAACAATCCTTGTTTTGTAATTAGGGATGAGAGGCATGAAATTACAAGGGGAAGCAGGAGCAAGGACTCTGTGATCCAGCCTCCAGACTGCAGGGGAAAGACCAATGCACATGCTGTTCCCCAGAAGCACCAGCAGCTCTCTTTGGGATTATAAGCTATTTTTATTGCAGAAGAAGATCACATAACCAGTTTGATCAGCTTCTTTGTGAAGAAAAGCCCTGAGAGAAACCTCTTCCAAAGCCATGTAGCCAAGGTGGAAGAGGAGGACTGAAGCATAGGACTCTTCACACAAATTCCTCTTCAGTTCCCCAGAAAATCATATAATCACAGAATGGTTTGGATTGGAAAGGACCTTATAGATAGATCATTTCATTCCAAACCACCTGCCATGGGCAGGGACACCTTCCACCAGACCAGGTTGCCCAAAGCCCCATCCAACCTGGCCTTGAACACTGCCAGGGAGGGGGCAGCCACAGCTTCTCTGGGCAACCTGGGCCAGGGCCTCACCACCCTCAAAGCAAAGAATTTCTATATCTAATTTCTATATCTAATCTAAATCCACCCATTAAATCAGCAGATTCATGGCATTTTCAGTCCTCCAGAATATCAGAAGCATCTTACAGATTCATAATATTTTCAAACCAGAAGGGACTAATCCAGTCCCTGCTTGATCGCTTCACTTGAATACTACCAGCAGAAACCTCCATCAACTGAGGCTTTATGTCACTGCAGAATGTTGTCATGATGTTGCGGTCTGATTCAACTGACAGCTCAGAGACTAGCAACTCATCTCACCTAAATTTTTCATATTTCAGCTTACGAAGTTCACCTGAGGTAACGTCAATTTTGTGACACATGTTCCTCTTCTGAGTGTTCACATCTATACATCCATGAAAGCATCTACTGAGACGTGGAGTGTGGAAGACAGAGAGGGTAGAGTTACCAGAAATCCACTTGTGTAGCCCAGAAACTGACCCCTTTTTTTTCCCCTGAGCACTCGTGGTGAAAGGAAGAGGTCATTGCCATGAAAATGGGTTGGATTTTGCAGGTACAGGGTTAAGTGGAAACTGTTACGTGCGATGAAGCAATGACTTCATCGTGCCAAATACGGGGTTATTAGCCCTGACCACCACTTTCCACTCATATCTTCTGTCTTCAGCGGCTTAGAACTTCAGCAAGGATTCCCTCCTTTTTGACCTGAAATTTCCTATGATTGAACTTGAGTTGAAGTTCGCTGAAAATTTGATCTAAAAGAGGTCACCTAATATGAATCATTACAAGGGAGGAAAAAATACTCCTTATCTCAGAAAGCTTTCACTCCCATGTTGCAAAGGCTTGAAGCAGGGAAGTGGACTTGGAAATCAAAGAGAAGTTTTCATTTCACCAAGCACTCTTCTATATTTGAGTTACTATATGGAAAACCACTGTTGGCACTGCAGGATTCATTACATACTTAGGTTAAGGTTTTCACAACACTGCAGGGGCTTCAGGCAGAAGATACGCCTCATTTCAGGTTGGGCTTGGATGCTGCATCCTTCTAAGCTCCTCTGAACATTTCAGCTTTCACACCTCACAGGAGGCACTTGTACCACCTCCAAGGAGAGGTGGAATTAAACCTCCAGATCAGACAGAAACCAAAACTACTCAAACGCCTTTGAACCTAGAGGAACAAACAATGAACCGTGACCTGCATTTCACTGACTTTGCTACCGGGCAAAGCAAGGGCTGTTTCTCAGCCGCATCTCTGCAAATATTCATAGCTCATAGTCACGCTTTGATGACATGGTCGTTTTCTGCTTTCAAAGTAGGTGCCCCACCATGAGAGAGGGACCAGGGAGCCTAGCTACGGCTGGAATCCCTTATTAGGATATATATGGAAGTAATGTTTCTCTAGCACCCTCTGCCCCACCACCACACCGTCCCATGGATGGGGTCCGTTGGACCCAGTGCCGGTGTCTGCATCCCAGCAAGCCACCATGATTTCTGCCATGAGAACAGGCAGCATTTTGGGGGCAGGTGTCTCAGCCAGCTCCGCTGAAGCACATCAGAGGACCTTCCATAGCAGAAAAGGAGATAATGGGGCTGAAATCGCAACCCTTGAAATCTCTGGGTGCGGGGGCCAAATAAATATTTCAGAGCTGAGCTCGGTAGGTCAACTGAAGCACAAGCATAGGGCAAGGCTCATACCTCCAGCAGCTTATTCCTGCCTCCCCAGCCACCCTAGGTTTTCCCCTTCGTGACGTGTGACACCATAAAATCACCTACCTTCTGTTTTAGCGAGCTGACTGTACGCACCCGCGCCTTCCACCAGCAGGGTTTGCTGACGGCGCTTCATCGCACCGACGAGACTCGTGACCAAGTTGCAGACCACAGGCGAGAGACGTGAACTGGAAAGACCAACTTCTGAGGGGAAACGCGGCTGGCCGAGCATGCCACAGATACCAGCAGCAGAAACCTCTGCACGGAGCCGTTGGTGTGCTCTGCTCCAGCACGACAGCCACCGCAGGTCTGTGTCACCCCTGGTGGCCCTCGGAGGGGACCGGCAAATCTCATTTTTTGTTTCCACCATTGGCTTGGCTTCACACTTTGGCCAAAGCTGTGGGTTGAGTGGGAGGCAGGAATTAGTTAACACTGGTGGTGCTGGCAGGGGGATCTCACCCCTAGTCCCACCCCCTGGGTTCTCACCTGTCCCACAGCTGACATATAAATAGGACGTCGAATTTCCTGTACAAATAGTCCTGCTGAGAGTGGAGGGACTAAGGGCTTCAGAAATATCATACTAAGGCACAGCGTGTTAAATACAGCACCGGGGAAACGCCTAGGTGATGATGAAGCCCTGCTTATGGGCTGGGTGATGGCTGATGCATAAGGGCACTGGTGGACAGACTCTCTGTATGGGGTCACTCAACCCAAAACAAGGGTCAGGGCCAGAATTAGGGCTCCTGTTCTCACTCTCATGCAGCAGGAAAGAGACCGAGTACATTATTAGGGACATGACTTGAGAGGAGGCAACAGGGAACATAGGAGACTACATGCTTTTGTTGCCCAAGTTGGATTCTCCAAATCACTATTTATATTACCTATGACCTTTAATCTTAAAAGTAGCATGATGTGCCTCAAGAGGGGTTGCACACTCCCCATTTCACAGTGGGAGATGAACTTTATTCTCTCACCTGTTCTTCAGGATTCATCTCAAAAGTCAGGTGCTGGTCTTGGTCACATGGACACAACCAGCTTTGTTATCTGATTCTTTCCCACAGAGATAAGTTTTAGTCAGCACATTAACAGGGCCATTCTGCGGAAAGCCCAGCTACCTCTCGCTCACTTACAGGCTCTACCTTACAATGTAGGTTGCATTTGCATGCTGTATACTGCTGGTTGGTAGGTCTTCCATAGGTCAGGGCACAAAGACATGGAGGTAGCTGGTCTCCTTTGCTTTCAGATCCTTTGGACAGCCTAGGTCCAAGCCCTTCTTAGCGTATGGTGTTTTGGAACAGCGTCACGTAGCCAAATGAGAGAGCTGCAGAAACATCACATGCTTTTATACCTTCTACAGTATTTCCCCTGTGTATTACAGGAAATTGGACTGGAAGGGGTCTTGGAAAGGAGCTTGGTGCATCTATGACCTCTTGCCCAGTCCCAGTGTAGCAGCACCTCTACTTGAATCATTCCTGATCAGCGACTGTCTAACCTGTTCCTGAAGATTTGCATGTTACAATCAAACTTCTTCTGTGGCCGAGGAAAATATCTAATTTCTTTCTTTTTTGAAACTACCATGTCTTCTAGACTTTATAACATTTTATACACCCCAATCTATCAGGGTCTTGACACCAACATGACACTTCTTGGCTCACGTTTGGCTTGTGATCCTCTTGCTCAATGACAAGCCTCTTCCTAAAGGACTGCTCTCTCTCCATCAGTCTCCAGTCTCTGATTAAGGCAGATGATTTCCCCTACTTCGGTTCACACGTTTATACACATGTTGACTGAACTGGACACTATATATTTCATATTATATCCTCAATACTAACTGTGTTATTCGAACATTCAGGGCCCCTCATTGGAGCATCACCTGCCAATGTTGGTAGGACGATATGCTGTTTCCTTACCCAGCCTGCTAACCAAAGGGGTGACCAGTGCTGGACCAAAGACAAACCTCTGTGGGAATCCTGCTCTGTTCGTCCTCCTCATACCACAACTACTGTCTAAGTAGGTGCTTGCTTGGCATTCACCCACAACCTTGTAATTTAATTTTTAAACCCCTAGCATGCTTATGAGAGACTTATGTGCAACTTAGGCACACAGACCTAATAACATCAAGATAAAACACGCTTACAGTTCGTCTCCTAATCACAAATCCCATTAACTGTCAAGGAACAGCACTAGTTTGGCTTGGCATGGTTTATCTTGCAGTTTTGCTGTCGTTTCACTGCATGTAATTTTTGCTTGATTATCTGTGCCTGCAGCTTTCGGGGAACTACCTCTTTCCCTAGTTTCTCCTTTCCTTTCTCCCAGTTTGGTGTTTTGTTTTTTTTTTTCCTTCTTCCAGCATTCTGCAGCCATCCTCCAAGATTTCCCAGAAAGAATCTAACACGCTGGTTCAGTGCTTGTTCTCAGTCTTGTAAAACCTGGAGCTGAGCGTGGCACCTTAGGCTTGCTTTAGTCTCAGCAGAGAGCAAGAGGCACATTCAGATCACTATTAATATTTATTACTTTTAATCCCAATTGTTCTTAACTCCTGCAGATGCTCAGACTTAGTGTCGTCTATATTGGATGAATCATGACCTAAAGGAATTCAAAATTTGTTTCACTCCGTTTGTATTTGTTATTACGTCTTCATGATACAGAAATCCTTTTCAAGGCTATCTTCCCATGGGATCTTCCCTGTCAGGCCCCTATCATTACTCTAGCCAGGTTTCTTAGGGCTACAAAAATGATCCGAGGGCTGGAGCACCTCTCCTATGAGGACAGGCTGAGAGAGTTGGGCTTGTTCAGCCTGGAGAAGAGAAGGCTGCGGGGAGACCCGATTGCAGCCTTCCAGTACTTACAGGGAGCCTATAGGAAAGATGGGGACAATCTTTTTAGTAGAGACAACAGTGACAGGACGAGGGGTAATGGTTTTAAACTAAAACAGGGTAGGTTTAGGCTAGATATAAGGAAGAAATTCTTTACAATGAGGGTGGTAAAACACTGGAACGGGTTGCCCAGAGAGGTAGTGGAGGCCTCATCCCTGGAAACATTCAAGACCAGGTTGGACAGGGCTCTGAGCAACCTGATCTAGTTAACGGTGTCCCTGCTCGCTGCGGGGGGGTTGGACTAGATGACCTCTAGGGGTCCCTTCCTACCCAAAATTTTCTATGATTCTTGATAATTGCAGTCTTTATTCTATGGTCTCCTTCCTTTTCCTTCTAAGTATCACAAACTCTACCATTATTTTCATCCACTGTGGAATTTTCAATCAGTTCTTTTCCATCAGCAAGAACGAAGCCTGGAAACGAAACATAATAGCAAATAATATTAGCAAATATCAGTCAACTAAACAGTGGCAGAGATTGTTTTCTAGAACTAAAACCAGTTGTCACAAGCTGGTCGTGTTGCCAGCATTAAAAGCTCCCAGCCTCCCAAACGAGGTGGTTGTATCACAACTGTTTCTTGGCCCACACACACTCCTCAGTCATGGCCAGCGGTTGCTGGGGAGAGGGCGAGTTCAGCCCATCGAAACTGTCCCAAGGGCTAATCCAATAGCACAGCCAGCTGAGGTGCAGCGCCCACGTCTGGGCCCTGTCACTGCTTATTTTATAAGAGCAGATATAGCTTCAGTGTCCACGTGACTGAGCATCCAAGAACTGGGTGACCTCTCTGGTACCATTGCAGATTCAGGATGTTGGTCACATTCAGCCAATCCCCACGAACTTTTCTGCCTTTGGGATTTGCAGGTCCAGGTCTTCCATCTCTAGGGTTAGTTGACCACCCATTGCCAAGACAATTTTCTTAGTGTGGACAGCAAGCTGATGTTGCTCATTCGCATCCCACCCCTTTTCACCGGTCTCCCACCTGCTCCCACCAGCCCCACATGGCACCTCTTACCTGAATTCCTTTGGCAGGGACGAGGAAGCCACACACTTGTTTCTTCAAAGCAGAGTCCTATGGGGAGCATTCAATGGTACATTTCTTTGATCTAAACACAACCCATGTGGGCCAAAAGCAGCTAAATGAAGTTGCCTTCCTCAGCATTCATAGCATGGTTTGGGTTTGAAGAGATCTTGTAGATCATCTCGTTCCAACCCCCCTGCCACGTGCAGGGACACCTTCCACTAGACCAGGTTGCTCAAAGCCCCACCCAACCTCGCTTTGCCTATGTGGTCTTCTGCCTGTACCTCCTTGCAAACATCTATCTGCCGCCTTTCATTTCCTGAGCTGCTGAGCTCCAAACTCTTTTGGCATGCACCTGCCCCTTCCCCCTCATACAACCGGGATTTGAACTTGCACTCAGGAGCAGGGATGCTGGAGGACACAGTGGCTGTCAGCCAGCCGCTCTGCTCGCCATCCACAGCTCCCACACCAACCGTCCCACCATCCAATGCACCAGCCAAGTCAGCTTCTCTCCAAGGGTTGTCAGCAAAGATCCCCCTCCCAAACGTCTGAGCAATTGCAAAGGATACACCGAGGTGGCCACCTGCGCAAGGAGGAGGTAGGGAGTCACATCCTACCATCCTAGACTACAGGACAGTAAAATAAACCAGAGATTAACCAACCTTGGAGCTCCTCCTGGTGTCTTGTCATGGGAAATACAGTACGAGCGTTCCCCAGCCGAAAGGGCAGGGAAAACACAACGGCCTCAAAGGAAAAAGTAGATGGTTCCAAAAAGCTGCTCTCGCCAGATGCCCTCACTGCTCTCTGCTGTGACCTGAAAGTCAGAGAGAAGTAGGGAGAAAGGAGATGACAGCGTCCCCGATCCTACAGCAAGGCAACGTCAGAGCTGCAGAAATTCACAGGGAACATTTGATAAGCACCCAGGCACCTTTCCAGAAGAAAAAGGCTGGTTCCTTCCCCCACAAATGAGTCAGTAGAACAGCTACACCCTGCAGAAGGCACCTGGGTACGTTTGGCCCGTCGCTCCTGCTCGAGGGGCTCTGCAGCCTGAGACCACCACGGTGGTGGCCACGCAGGAGCAGAGCGCGCCGGCTCAGCGTTCCTCCCAGCCCCACCGGAGCTGCATAATGAAGCCACTGAGACAGAACAACTCTGACCGTCTGTTTGTTCGACTTATCTTCACCAATCTTGGCAGTTTTACGAGCCATAGTTCTGAGGTCACTCTGCAGAAGAGCAATCCATCCAACCAGAGATCTTTAGGAGGCTGCAAACACCCAAAATCCCCTCCAAACCTGCAAATCTGCTGTCACACCTATGTTGGATGAGGGGAGCTCCAAAATCAGGCTTTTATAATTCAACAGGTCCATCTGCAGAAGAAAAATGGGATTTTCCCCACCTTCTTGTGCAATGAGATGCTACTAAGTACTCTTAGCCACCAGGACGTGTAGCTCCAGGTGGGCAGAGGCCACATAGCTGCCGTGGGAGACGCAGGAGCTGCCCACGTTTATTGCCCACCCACCTCAAGCACATTGCTGCAAGCTCCTGGTCCATTGAGGCAAAGGCACCATGGTAGGACGTGCCCAGCACCATGCCTGAACCCACAGGAGCAGGCAGCTGCCCGAAGACTTTCCATAGCAGCACAGGTCCCCAAGATGACCACAGAGTTGCATCCCCAGGAGCAGGAACCGTTTAAATCCAAGCAAGCAGCAAGTCACGGGGGAAATAGTATCTGGACATTTATGTTATTCAGATCAATATTTGCCACATCCAGAAACAGGGGCACAGGAACTGTGCAGGTGCCCAGAGATGGGCAGGGACAACAGCAAACTGGGTATTCTCCAAAGCTTAACCTCAAACTTGCTGAGACTGAAAAAAAAAAATTAAAATCAAAAATCTCAAACCTTGAGCAGCTCTGGCATCACGAGCCGCCGAGACTGGTCTGACTCCATGCTCAGCTTTTCTCGAAAACCACCCCAAACCATGGGAGCTTGCTGGTTTCTAGGAACAGCCTTTCTCCAAGACGTGGTCACCTCTGTGTTCCCAGAAAGCATGATGGTTCTACAAATCCCTCAAGAGCAAGGGAAGGATTTTACGGTCTCGGTAGCTTGTGGTTACCCCCCACAGGATGCAGGAAGATTTGCTGCGTCTCAGCTGGCAGGATGTACGGGGATGCAGGATCCCAGGTCCCCGTAGCTTTGACATTTCTTCACTACAGGTTTCCTCCCATTTGTGGTGGCCCTGCTACCTTCACACCAGAAGTATGATCTTCTGGTATGAAGGCAGGAGCAGCTGGAGACCAAACCCACCTGTGCCAGGCACATGTCCCCTGGGTAGCTCTGAGCATCCCAGGTCCTTCCCACCCACTTGGGGCCACAACTCCCAGCAGGGCTGTAAAAATCTCGAAATCAAGCTGACCTGCTGGTGATGGAGCAGGTAGGTAGGAATATCCTTCCCCTGCACCACCAGAACCCGTCCTCCACATGGTGGAGAGTAAAAAAAAAGAGGCAGGTCACAGCCAACTGGACAGGTATCAGGCATTTTGTGAGACCAGCAAATTCAGGCCATGTAATTGGGGAGGGGGGGAAAAAAATGGGGAAAAACCAAGAGTTTCACTAACACTGGAGCTCCCATATTGATTCTTAATCACCACCTGCTATTCAATGTTTGATTCCTAAATCCAGATTTTTTTATTCAAAGGCTGCAACTATTACCACTAAAGCTAAAAACAATACATTAAGAACACTGACAATTTGCACATAAGTTTTTCCTTTCGGCTCCTTGCAGAAACAAACCTCTTCCAGAATGCTCCAGTTCGGTGGCAGCAACAGTAAGAGAACTTCCAGAGCTCCTGGCTTTTTTGATGCCAGCAATGCACAGCGAAGTACTAAAGTGCACAGAGCTGAGCTCTCCAGAGTTCAGCTCAGCTAGAGGAAGCATTCAGGAGAGAGTTGAAGGCAAACACAAAAAGTCTCCAGACTTCCAAGTCCATGAGAACTTGGGCTCTTCCGCCCAGAAGCTCAGATTAAGAAGATAATGTCATCAGACACCATGATCTGGTTGTCATCTTGCATGTGGGCCAGGGCCACCCTCACTTCAGCCAGTGAGAAGGGCTCAGGGTTGTCACGGTTGATGGACTCCATCACGTTCTTCAGACCCACGGACTGGGCATGGGAAGATTTAAAGACCTCCAGGAGGGCAGCCTTGAATGCTTTCAACCTGGTTAGGGAAGGCAAGAAGTAAACACCTTTGGAGACCACACACAGAAGACCTTCACCTTCCTTCCCAAGCCAGCATATGCCCCAGCCCTTCCCCATTCCAGAAGTGGCATCCATCAGGAAAGCCAGGAGCACCCACTACAGATGCATCTCCAGCACTGGACAACAGCTTGGACACACCAGTGTGAGGTGGGACATGTAGGGACAGCCCCCACTCACCTCGGCTCAGCCAACTCTGGCTTCTTCGCTTCGCCAGCGGCCGAGGCTTCGGGCGTCTTGGGAGTGTGTGCCTGGACTGGAGCAGAAAGAGGAGTCACCTTCAACCTGCCTGGTGTCCAAGCACCCAGAGAGCAAAAGCACTTGGTCTCAGGGTGGGATGGACAGAGAAGCAAAAACTAATTGGCAATAACTCTCCGGTCCCACACAGCCATGGAGGGTGGCTAAAAGAAATTCGCCTTGATTGGTGGGGTTGGATGGCACCACACCAGGGACCCCATGGCATCGCTGCTCCCCAGGGGCACAGACCCACCAGGGCAGAAGGCAGCAGCACCCTCAGGAGCCAGGTGCCAGCGAAACCCCAGGGACTCACCCTCCGGCATCTCCTCCTCAGCATCGCTGAAGTCATAGGGGTCATAGGAGTCCCCCTCGCCTCCTGTGCGTGCCTTCTTTCTCCTGGGTAGGGGAAAAGAGGTCACTCCTGCTCCAGCTGAACTGCAGACCTCAGGAACCACCCCCCCCAAACCCTGAGCTCCGGGAGACATCTGGCCAAGACCACGCAGTGTATCTGTGGCTCACAGCAAAGCCACCCTACAGCCACAGAACCCTGCACATGGCACAGGACCCAAGCCAGCACCTGAGGATTGTGGACTGTCATAGGATCACAGAAGGGTTTGGGTTGGATGATCTACCCCAACTCCCCTGTCACGGGCAGGGACACCTTCCACCAGGCCAGGTTGCTCAAAGCCCCATCCAGCCTGGCCTTGAACACTGCCAGGCAGGCGGCAGCCACAGCTTCTCTGGGCAACCTAGGCCAGGACCTCACCACCCTCAGAGTAAAAAATTTCTTCTTCATGTCCAGCCTAAGTCTACTCTCCAGGTGGGGTCTCACCAGAGCGGGGCAGAGGGGCAGAATCCCCTCCCTCACTCTGCTGGCCACGCTGCTGGCGATGCAGCCCAGGGTATGGTTGGCTTTCTGAGCTGCGAGGGCACACATCCAGTTTTTCATACACCAGTATCCCCAGCTCCTCCGTTGGGCTGCTCTCAACCCATCCATTCCTTAGTTCGTGCTGGTTGAGCAATGCCCCAAACCCGGGTGCAGGACCTTGCACTTGGCCTTGTTGAACGTAATGAGGTTCTCACTGCCCCAATTCTTGAACTCATCCAGTTCTGGGCTCCCCAGTTCAAGAAAGATGGAGCTACTGGAGAAAGTCCAGCGGAGGGCTATGAGGATGAGGAGGGGACTGGAGCATCTCTCCTACGAGGAGAGGCTGAGGGAGCTGGGCTTGTTTAGCCTGGAGAAGAGAAGGCTGAGAGGGGACCTTCTAAATGCCTCTAAATATCTGCAGGGTGGGGGTCAGGAGGATGAGGCCAAACTCTTTTCAGTGGTGCCCAGCGACAGGACAAGGGGCAACGGGCACAAACTGAAGCCTGGGAAGTTCCAGCTGAACATGAGGAAGAACTTCTTCACTCTGAGGGTGATGGAGCACTGACACAGGCTGCTCAGGGAGGTTGTGGAGTCTCCTTCTCTGGAGATATTCAAGACCTGCCTGGACACAGTCCTGTGCAGCCTGCTGTAGGTGACCCTGCTTCGGCACGGGGTTGGACTAGATGACCCATAGAGGTCCTTTCCAACCCCAAACATTCTGTGATTCTGTCCCTCTGGATGGCATCCTGTCCCTTGGGCGTGTCAACTGCACCACTCAGCTCGGTGTCATCTGCAAACTTGCTGAGGGTGCACTCGATCCCACTATGTCCTTGATGAAGACGCTAAATAGTACCGCTCCCAGTACAGATCCCTGACGGACACCACTCATTACTGATCTCCATTTGGACATTGAGCCATTGACTGCAACTCGATGCAGCCATCCAGCCAGTTCCTCATCCATCAAATAACAGGTTTCCCCCAGTTACAAACTGGGAGTGATGATGCACTAGGCTGAGCAAACCGTGGACTATTTCCCCAAGGCCAGAGCTGCCCGCTGTGAGCTCAGAAGAGGATGGTGCCCCTTGCACGACAGCTCGCCCTGCTCCCTGCTCCGGCTCTTACCTCCTCATTGTGCGCTCCTCCATGGGCTGCGACTCCTCATCCTCCTCCTTCTCGGTCTCCGAGTCATCGTCTGTCTGCTTTCTGCGCTTCTTCTCCTTCTCCAGCACCTGTGTGGCAAAGGCAGGATGGACTCAGTCCCCTTTCCCAATCAAGCTGCTTTTCAGGGGCCAGCCCTGACCGAACCAAGATCCCACCGCTGCTCCATCCCCACACCATCACCAGGAAAGGACCCCACCAGCAGCCCAGGGTGCCCAGTCTGCCTCAAACCCATCGCTTTCAATGACAATTTTAGGACCTCCTGAGCACCAAGGGACACCTTCTCCCCACCTTTTTGAAGTAGGCGAACTGCACCAGCTCCAAAGCCGCCTCAGCATCCTGCAGATCAACTGTCTTGTTCATCCTGGCCTTGGCATGGGCCGTGGAGAGGCGGATCAGGGTCTCCAGGGTACGGGCCGTGACAGGAGAAGTCTGGTGGGGAACAGACAGAGGTGACTCCGCGAGGCCAACTCCCACCGTGGCATCCCACCAAGGGTGGAAAACACCCGTATGGGGAGAGAGAGGAGCCTGTGCCTCAGTTTCCCTCCTCCTGGGATGAGAGGGAGCTGCTCTTGGGGCTCACCCTGGCAATGTCCGAGTTCATCTGGCTCTGGCTGCGCAGGCGGGAGTACTCCTCCGCTATGTAGCTGGCCGATTCCTGGGTCAAGACGGGCTTAATCATCTTGGCTACGTGGATGTACTTCTTCATGAACTCCATGCTGACAATCTTCTCCCTGCGGGGAATGCACACACACCCATGTCCTCCAAGGTGGGGACAGGCAAAGGGTGCTTGCAGAAGTGTGGCTTCCCGCATTTTACCCTCCACGGGTGCCCAGGTATGTGGGGAACTCAGTTCCAGGAGATGTTCCCCATCCACCTTGAATAAGAGCTCAAGCCCAGAGCAGGGCTCCCTTGGCATCCTGCCCATGGACCACCTGCAGCATCACTAGCACCAGCAACCAGCCACTGCCTGGATACTCAAGCCAAACCCATCAACTCATAGTGCTGGAAACCCCCAGAGAATCATAGAATCATTAAGGCTGCAAAAGACCTCTAAGATCATCAAGTCCAACCATCCACCCAGCACCACCATGGCTGCTAAAGTGCCACATCTACACATTTTTTGAACCCCCCCAGGGATGGGGACTCCACCACCTCCCTGGGCAGCCTGGTCCAATGCCTGACCACTCTTCCAGTAAGGAAATTTTTCCTAATATCCAATCTAAACCTCCACTGATGCAACTTGAGAGCTCCAAGGGACATGGGATGAAGGACTCACTTTCGGCGGTTGGGCCCATGCAGAAGGTCATCATGTTTCTCATACACCTGGAGCTCCTGTTCCTCCTCTTGCACAAAGTCGGGGTCCTCTGTAGCCAGGATCTCCACGGCGCTGCCCAGGGGCATGGCTGGAGAGAGGAGGGTCAGAGAGAACAGGCTTTTCGCCTCTGGAGTAACTTCCAAAAGCAGTCCTCAAAGCAGCCAGGGATGCTGAACCCAAACAGCTGCCACCAAGAGGTCACAACCCACCAAGGAACGACAGGACTGCGCAGCAAGGAGGCTGCAGTTATGAGCAACTCACCATCCCCGTCCTGCTCGTTGGGGTTGCGGTAGCGGTGCATCCGCAGGACGTGGTCCGAGATCTCCCTGTCCTGCTCGGGGTCCATCTGGTCCAGCACGATGAAGAGCAGGTCAAAGCGGGAGAGCAAGGAGTCCTGCAGGCCGATGTTCTCCATGGGCGTCTTGTACTGGTCGTACTGCAAGAGGACAATACAAGGGGTTACAGGAGACCCTCACGGGTCAGTCTTGGCTGCCAGGGAGGCTGGGAGGACCTCCTCAGGCCAGGCCTTAAAGGCTGGATGTCCAGGCAGCTGGATATCTAACCCAGCACACTAAACCCAGCCTGCTGCAGCAGTAAGGCCTCCTTCCCCCATCCTGGAAGGCAGCCATAGCTCTCATTCGCAAGGAAAACACAGAATTCTTGTGATCCCAGGTCAGATACCAAGACTGAGCCTTGCCACCAGGATGAAGGTCCACTGGGCTGCCCCAAAGCACCCAGGCAGAACTGAGCTGGGGTGAGAAACCCCACAAGACCCTCTCTGCTCCAGGAGGGCCATGAGCAGAAACAGAGACCAAACCAACCAGGTCTTCACTGCCCCACAGACCCTAGTCCCAGCAAGAACCAAGTCATTGGTTTGGGGGGGATCTTTTGGGCTTTACCAGCTGCCTCCTCCATCAAGATGGCTCCCAGCATCCTTCCCCATGGAGGGGACTGAGGACACCAGCACTCACCCGGCCGTAGACAGGGTTGGCCGCCGCCAGGACACTGCAGCGGGAGTTGAGGCGGGCGTGGATGCCGGCCTTGGCGATGGTGACGCGGCCCTGCTCCATCACCTCATGGATGGCCGTGCGGTCGATGTCGGACATCTTGTCGAACTCGTCGATGCACACCACCCCCCGGTCAGCCAACACCATGGCTCCTGCTTCCAGGCGCCGTTCACCTGGGATGGGGTGAGAGAAAAAGAGGGTCAACCACCCTTCAGCAGCCCCACGCATCTCCTGCCCTGCCACCCCCCTCCACCACAGCACCAACCCCGTGACTAGGCTCAGCCTCAAAGAGCAGCAGCACCTTTCAGGGCTGCCCATCTCCTGCCCAACTTGACAGCAGGACATTTGGGATAAGGAGCAAGCCCATAAGGAAGACAACAAGATCCAGGCTGCTGCTAGCCTTCTCATGGGGTGCACTAAGTAGAACAGGAGTAGAGAAGACCACCACCTAACAGAGGTGGAGAAAATACCCCTAAGCATCACTACCATTGCCGTAAAGCTTCTGGATGAAGCAAGCCCTGCAAGTGTCACCGCAGAACAAAGAGCTGCCCCGGATCTTGCAGAGTCCCTCTCAGGTGTTAACAAGCATCCCTCTGACAGCTCCCACCAGGAACTGGCCCGTTCCTCACCAGTTTCCTGGTCTGTGGTGACGGCAGCAGTCAGGCCAACACCGGAGGAGCCTCTGCCGGTGGTGGGGATGGCACGGGGTGCGGTGCTGAGCACGTACCGCAGCAGCTGAGACTTGGCAACAGAAGGGTCTCCTGAAATGGAGAAGACCACGTTTGGTAACTGCATATCACCTGGACATTAACTGCACATCGCCTGGATACTGCGTCCAGTCTGGGGCTCCTCAGTGTAAGGGTGGGTGGGGAGGAAAGGGTACAGGAGTGGGTTTGCTCAGCCTCCAGAAGATAAAGTGATCAGATGCTCTTCTCATCTTCCTCAATGACCCGAAGGGAGGAAACAGAGAAGACGGAGCTAGAGTTTCAAGAGGTGCGTGGTGACGGGACATGGCAATGGGGACAACTTGGAGCGCAGGAAATCCCAGTTGGATGGTAGAAGAAATCATAGAATCATAGCATGGTTTGAGTTGGAAGGGACATTATAAACCTTCTAGTTCCAACCCCCCTGCCATGGGCAGGGACACTTTCCACCAGACCAGGTTGCTCAAAGCCCCGTCCAATCTGGCCCTGAACACTGCCAGGGCAGGGGCAGCCACAGCTTCTCTGGGCAAATCCCCTTGCGGGTGGTCAAACACCAGCACAGTGGTTCACAGAGGTTGTGGCATCCCATCCCTGGAGATGTTCAAAACCGACTGGAAGAGTCCCAAAGCAACCTGATCTACTGGTGACACTGGCTCTGCCCTGCACACTTGCTAGGACCAGAGGCCTCCAGAGGTCCCATCTAACCTTTGAAACCCATCTACTCTATGAAACTAAGCCCAGAAAAACACTCCCTCATCTCACACCCCCCACAACACCAACTGAGGGTTCCTCTGCCCAGAATTTCCAGACCTATCAGCAAGATGTTGATGTCTCCTCGGATGCGGCTCCCGTTCTCCAGGACCTTCTCCACCCCTCCGAGCAGCATGCAGAGAAGGGCCTTCTTGATGTACTCGTGCCCATGGATGCTGGGAGCCAGGGATCTCGCCAGCTGGTCAAAGATATCCTAAGGCAAAAGAGGCAAAGCATGACACATCAGATGGACTGCAGCAAATAAGAACATGGAGCAGTTCTCCACAAGTCCATTTCAGCACAAAAGAGGAGCTCGTTCCTATCACAGAAACACATGGATGAAAATTATTTAGAAAGAAGACTGTTTGCCAGAGTTTTCTTTCAATGGGGCTCTGAAGTTCTAGACCCTCCTGACTGTCACGGTCACCTAAGGAAGCACTGGAAGCAGCAACCCCTGTGAGAGCAAGGTTTTCTCCTCTCCACCACGAAGTAGGTGTGAGTATAGGACCAGGCTGGGGTAGATATCCCTTGCCTCCATATCTCACTCTGGTTTTGGGTTTCAGGAGGAAAGAGGGAGGTGTTTCTCCTTCGGAGGAACTTCTCTGACAACCAGCTGGCAGGGTGAGGACACAGGCCACGCAGACTGATTTCTGTCTCAAAAGGATACTCTGCTAGCAGTACAGAAGCAGCAATTAAAAAAAACAACAGGATCTGATAAGAGCCTCCTCAGCAGAAAATGCAAAGCAAGCGAGTAGAAAATCCAGCAACGTCGCTACAAGGGATGGAAAGTTAACTGCCACCCAGCACAACACCTCCTTAGCCACACGCCAAGCCCTGAAGCCGCTCTGGCTGGTGCTGGGACACAAGCCTGCCTTCTAGACCAAAGACTTCAATACCTTGGAGCGACTCTTGCTGAATCTCTTGATCTTGGCCACATCGGCAGCAGAGTAGAGAGGCCGGACATCTTTGCTCATCTGCTTCACGTGGCAGGCAATGAGGATAGTCCTGGAGAAGGGACACAATCGTGATCAGATCTGCAAAGCCCACAGAGCCTACAGGTCACAGCAACAACACAGCAGAAATCTCCACAGGGTCATCCTTTGCTCTACGACATCCTGGATGGGGCCGGAAAGGTCCAACAGCTGTAGCCACCTCTACCTGACTGCACTGGTCCATCAACGGAGCATCTTTAAGAGCATCCAACCTGCTCTGCGCACAGCTGGATCTCACAGCCACGCACTGCTGCTAAGCAGCAAGGTGCAAACCGCTCCAAGTGATTTCAGCCAATGTTTGACCCAGCTTTGTGATGGCCACCTGCCTGCTCTGTATCTCATCTTCCAGAGATGTGACCCAGCTAAAAAGGGCGAGAGGGCTGAAGGCAAGACAAAAGAAGGTTCACCTGAAAGTCCCTGAAGTGTAACCCCCTTTCTTTCCTGGCAGGCAGCGGTACGTCCCCACCACCTGGATGCGGTCCCCAGGCTTCACCTTGTCCACCAGGTCATCATCCAGAACAACATCCACTGAGCGCGGCAGCTGCCCTGCCGGTGCCTTCTCGGGCATCTCCTGGATGGTAATGGTCTGATGGTCCTTGTAGACCGAGAGGCCAAACTCTGTCTCCAGGGGGTTGTTCTCTTCGTCCTAGAGAAGGAACCAAAATAAAAAGACTATCACTACTTCTCAGGAGCACAGGGAGAACAGGTGGGTCAGCTGAGCAGCTGGAAGACGGACTGCATCAACCAACGCAGACAAGCCTGCTGGAAAGGGTTGCTTTATCAGGACTGCCGGAGGCTGAGGTTCACCAGCTCCACAGCCCCTCAGTCTAAAGCTGCCAACACCCATCATTCTGGTACAGAATCACAGAATCATAGGGTTGGAAGGGACCTCTGTGGGTCATCTAGTCCAATGCCCCTGCCAAAGCAGGGTCACCCAGAGCAGGCTGCACAGGACCTTGTCCAGGCGGGCCTTGAATATCTCCAGAGAAGGAGACTCCACAACCTCCCTGGGCAGCCTGTTCCAGGGCTCCGTCACCCTCAGAGGGAAGAAGTTCTTCCTCATGTTCAGCTGGAGCTTCCTCTGCTTCAGTTTGTGCCCGTTGCCCCTTGTCCTGTCGCTGGGCACCACTGAAAAGAGTCTGGCCCCGTCCTCCTGACCCCCACCCTGCAGATATTTAGAGGCATTTCTAAGGTCCCCTCGCAGCCTTCTCTTCTCCAGGCTGAACAAGCCCAGCTCCCTCAGCCTCTCCTCGTAGGAGAGATGCTCCAGTCCCCTCATCGTCCTCGTACCCTCTGCTGGACTCTCTCCAGTAGCTCCTCATCTTTCTTGAACTGGGGAGCCCAGAACTGGACACAGGCCAGAGGCTAGGCCTCTCCAAGCCCTGGCCCTCCTGCAGGCAGTGGTGACACACCACCCACGGAGCAGGCTGTGTGCAGTGGGGACAAAGCTCAGGTCAGCCTTCCTCAGTTCCCAGATATGGGACAAACCCAAGGGGGCATACATCCTCCAGGACAGCACAGGCATGCCCATGCTGACCTGGCTCCCAGGAGCAACAAGACTGGCTGAGAACCCTTCAAGAAACCATGCTACAGCAGAATCGAGATCATAACTAACATCTGAACTAGCGGGTCTGGTGGCCTCACGTCCAATGGAGGCTTGCTTCACATGTTTCTGGTAGCTCTCCGGGACTTTCACACGTGCGATGTGTCTTCTTTGTGGGCTATGTTGGCAGAGGGGGAAGGAATGCACAGGGATGTGAGCCCTGGGCTTGGAGCTGGCACACTCTCCCCAGAAGAACCTGCTGGTGCTTCCCACAAAGCTACTTCATCTCACCTTTGTAGGATAGACGGAGCTGGATGGGAAAGCATCCAAGGAGGTCATGTCCGTGTACCGGCGCTCAATAGTCTTCTTGGTAGCTGGGCAGTAATGGACGCTGCGGACGATCTTCGGACGAACCAGAGAGCCTGAGATTGGAAGAAAGAGGAGTTAGGGGCAATGATGGTCCACCTGTCAGCAGACAGTCCCCAGCAGGGTCTCCACTGCTAAATTGCACTTGGGACACAACCCACTGTCCACCATGGCCAGGATTTGCTGAGCTCAAAGACCATCCCAACACTCAAGAGCTTCTGCCAAGCCCCCTGTTCCCTTCACCCAGGTTGCCAGAAAGAACCATGGCTCCTGGTGGACTCCAAGCCCCTTCACAGCAAACAAGTGGACCCACCACCCCCAAAGATCTCCCCCCAGGCTCACATTTTGTCACGATGCCCTCCACACAGACAATGCAGCTGAGGAAACAGGCCGTCAGCGTCCGCGGCGACACGTGCTTGGAGCCAAAGCTGCCCTCCAGCCCGATATAGAAGTCCTCGTACTGCTTGGCATACGTGGCATCAACGGAGGCGACAAAATCCTTCAGGGCACGCTGGAAGGCGATCAGCTCCTCAAAGGCATTGCTCAAGAGCCTGCAACAGATGGAGGTGATGATGCTGACCCATCAGCCCCTTTCTGCCTTCCTCCTCAACACTTCTCCCATGCCTCCATCTGCGAGTTTACCAGGAGCAAGAGGAGAAAACACTCCAAAGCCCGTCACAGCTCTGTGCTTGGTCCGCTGCCACCAACAGCCAGAAGCTAAACAAGCCCAACCACATCTGAAAAACCTCATGTGTCTCTAAGGAGCTCGGCAAGCCCGGTCCAAAACACCCCCAAGCATCCTAAAAAAGGAGATGATCATGGAATCATTAGGGTTGGAAAAGACCTCCAAGATCATCAAGTCCAACCATCAACCCAACACCACCACAACTGCTAAATCATGTCCTGAAGTGCCACATCTACATGGTTTTTGAACATCTCCAGGGATGGGGACTCAACTACTTCCCTGGGCAGCCTGTTCCAACGCCTGGCCACTCTTTCAGGAAAGAAATTTTTCCTAATATCCAATCTAAACCTCCCCTGACGCACGATTTACACCCTACAATCAAGCCCAGCTTGCTGCAAATTTTTTCTGCCAAATCCAGGGTTTGCGAGCTCGGAAAGGACGGGTGTCGCAGGGGGAAAGACCAGGTCCACCTTCGACACAGGACCTGGGACACGGGACAAGGGTTGCCCCTTCCCTGCCACAAAGGACCTGCAGAACCAGGGCTGGAGCTCCGACACCCGGCCTAGGGCAGGGTGAGCCCAGCCGCCCCGCACCCACCGGCTGGCCCTCTTCTCGTTCTTCCGCCGCAGGTCGTTGATGCTGACGAGCAGACGGTAGTGGTTGTCGCTGATCATGTCCCGCACCTTGCTGTGGTAAATCCCTTGATCTTCCTGCAAGAAAATGGGGGGGGGGGGCGGGAATAAGCACCCAAAAACCCAACTCGTGTCCCTGTAGCCCCACCGAGCAAACTGGGGGGGGGGGGGGGGGGGGGGGGGGCACTGGGACCAGGCGCTCCCCAGCTCCCGGGTTATGGGGCGGGGGGGCAGCCCCCGCGTCTCCCAGCGCAGCCCCGCTCCCGACCTCACCTCATCGTCCAGAAAATCGAGGTAGTCCCGCTGCGCTTCCCGCAGCTCCGCGTCCTCCAGCCCGCCCGCCGCCGCCGCCGCCGCCGCCATGCTGCCGGCCGCTCGGGGAGCCCGGCCCGGGCCGGGGGGGCCGCCGAGACCCCGCCGCGCTGCGAGGGGGGAAGCGGGGGGAGCCGGCCTGGCCCCGGCAGCGCCCGCGGTGCGACCCGGTTCCCCCCCCTCCGCAGCACCAGCAGCCGCCGCGCTCCCACTTGGCGCCAAAACCCGGGGCCTTTCCCGCCACCAGGCGGAAGCCACGCCCCCCTCCCGCCCCGCGGCGATCCTCATTGGCCGGTATCGTTCTCGGAGGTGACGCGACAGAGCCCCAGCCAATCAGCGCGCGGACGGCGCGCGGAAGTCGCCGACCAGTTGAAAATAACTATTTTGTTAAAAAAAATAAAAGGCAAACATTAAAACTCCAAGCCAAATTTATTTATTTTAAAAACAGGGGAAAAATTAAAACTCCAAGCCAATTTCTATTTATTAAAAAAAGTCAAAAATTAAAACGCCAAGCCAATTTTTATTTATTTTTTAAAAAGGCAAAAATTAAAAAGCCAGGCCAATTTTTATTGATTTAAAAAAAGGGGGAAAATTAAACCTCCAAGTCAATTTCTATTTACTTTAAAAAAGGCAAAAATTAAAATGCCAAGCCAATTTTTATTTAAAAAAGGCAAAAATTAAAATGCCAATTGAATTTTTATTTATTAAAAAGTGGCAAAAATTAAAACGCCAAGCCAATTTTTATTTATTTATTACAAAAAGGGGAAAAATTAAAACTTCAAGACAATTTCTATTTGTTTTAAAAAGGCAAAAATTAAACACCAAGCCAAATTTTATTTATTTAAAAAAGGCAAAAAATTAAAACAGCGTGACAATTATTATTCATTTAAAAAAGGCAAAAGCTAAAACTCCAAGCCAATTTTTATTTATTAAAAAAAGTAAAAGTTCAAAAGCCAAGCCAATTTTTTTTATTAACAAGGGGAAAAATTAAAACGCCAAGCTAATTTTTATTTATTTTTTTTAAAAAGCCAAAATTAACCCCCCCATTTTTTTTTTTTTTCCTATCACATTTTGGGGAGCTCCGTTCCTGGGTGTTTTGGCCCCAAAGCACGCAGGCCGGGCCTCGCTCTCCCCCTGTTACGTAGCCTGGCGCCTGTCCAGGAGTTCGGGGACCAAGGCACGAAAGCAGCAGGTCCTGGCGTGATGTTTGGCGGTGAAAAGGGTGGTTTCTGGCTGTGTCTCCCCAAAGCCCAGAAAAGTCACAGGAACGTGGGGACAGCGGCGCCACTCCCCCTTAATCCATATTTTCAGTGTCGCTTAAAAATCTTTCTCTTAACTCTATTTAAAAAAAAAAAAAAAGGAATAAATAGCTAGACAAAGCTACTCTGATAGCTCCGCTCTGGTGAGAGCCCACCTGGAGTCCTGTGTCCAGCTCTGGAGCCCCCAACAGAAGAAGGACATGGATGTGTTGGAGCGGGTCCAGGGGAGGCCACGGAGATGATCCAAGGGCTGGAGCACCTCTCCTACGAGGACAGGCTGAGGGAGTTGGGCTTGTTCAGCCTGGAGAAGAGAAGGATCCAGGTGACCTTAGAGCAGCTGCCAGTGCTTGAAGGGGCTACAGGAAGGGTGGAGAGGGGCTTTTCACAAGGGTGGGTAGTGATAGGACAAGGGGGAACGGCTCTAAACTAAAAGAGGGCAGATTTAGATTAGAGATTAGGAAGAAATTCTTCCCCATGAGGGTGGTGAAACACTGACCCAGGCTGCCCAGAGAAGCTGTGGCTGCCCCCTCCCTGGCAGTGTTCAAGGCCAGGTTGGATGGAGCTCTGAGCAACCTGGTCTGGTGGAAGATGTCCCTGCTCATGGCAGGGGGTTTGGAACCAGATGGTCTTTAAGGTCCCTTCCAACCCAAATCATTCTGTGATTCTATGATTCTATGGCCTGGTGGAAGATGTCCCTGCTCATGGCAGGAGGGCTGGAGCTAGATGATCTTCAAGGTCCCTTCCAACCCAAACCATTCTATGATCAGCAAAGCAAACCAGGCACCCAAACCTGGCTGCGTCGCCTGGATGCCCTTATAGCTGGAATCGGTTCTTCCAGGGTTGGCAGTAGATGTTGGTGGTAAATATTGACCGGGCTCCGCAGGGCTGGGCAGAAGGCCGAGGCACGCGCGTCCACACCACCCGGCCTCGCCAGCTTCCACCCGCGTTTCAGAAGAGGAGCAGCAAACAGCCCCTGCCCCGATTCCCCTCTGCCGCTTGCGTGCCTGGACCAGATCCCTGGAAATGCATCAGGAACGTTGCCAGTAACCGCTGCGGTTACCAGTCCGAGTCCCGGGTGTTTGTCCCGTTTCTGCGAGCTTTTCTTACGCCGCTCTGCATCAACGTGAAAAAAGTTCACATTTTCCTTCTCGGGCGTTTGGGCTCTCCTCTGGAGCAATTTCACGGGGTATTAACTTTGGCAGGTTGGCAGGAACGAAGGATCTCGTGCTCTGTTGCTGTTTTCTTTCCTTTTATTTTATTTTTTTTTCCTTTTATTTCTTTTTTTTTTTTTTTTTTTTAAATCTTCCAGGCTGTCCTGCTAACTCCAGAGCCGCTCTCCCCAGCCAGAACAGCCTCCCCGCCTCCGCGCACTCAGCAGCACCCACTTCCCTTCGGACGCTCCTCAAAATCCACCCCTTTCCCCCGATTTTTCTGGAGGTCTCCCATTTTCATTGCAGCTGGCAGGAGGAGGGGGGGGTGAGCCGAGAAGGCCCTTGGTGCAACCCTGCCACGCTCACTGGGTCGTAGCAAGGTGTCTAGGTGGACACATAGGCCACGAGGAGATAAACTGGGAGGAGGAACCAGCCTGCGTAAGCCCCAAAGAAAAAATGTAACGTACGCTGTAGAAGTCAGAACCCGATGTGAGGTTTCACCTCTGAGATCGTTTTTCGCTCTCTGCAGAAGACAATTATACCCAGCAGTGAGCACAGTCCGCGTGCTTCGCTGCAGATAAAATACGGAGGGGAAAGGTAAAATACGGATGGAAAAGGTAAAATATGGATGGAAAAGGTAAAATATGGATGTGAAGCAACCCATGAGCGCAGCTGGCAGGGCACAGAGTGGTACCGGGGTGAGATCCGGACGCAGATATCTAGATGGCACATAGACCTCGCCTATGTTTAGGTGGTCAGAATGAATCCCAGCCCACAGAATCACAGAATCACAGAATGGTCAGGGTTGGAAGGGACCTCTGTGGGTCATCTAGTCCAACCCTCCTGCCGAAGCAGGGTCACCTACAGCAGGCTGTAGAGGAAGAGGAAGAGCCCATCAAGACGTCGTGAACCGCTGCAGTGCTTCTGCCAAAGGCTGCGAGCTCTGCGCGAAGGGAGCTGGCAAGGGACCTGTCGCTGCTCCTGACCGCCAGGTAACGAGAGCTAGGGATAAACATAGCCACCCGTTGTTATTCATGACAGCGCCCTATAGCAACCGCTCCCGTGCTGCGGCTCTTGTCTGAATAATTAATTGGAGCAGGTCAGATGGAGAGAGACGGAGAACGCCGGGATGACAGACGCCTTCCCTTTTGGGACACCCTAGGTTGCTGCCCAGGCTCTCCTGGGATTCACCTCCCTGCCACGTCCCAGCGGTCACCGGGTGGAGAGCGCAGCACGGGCTCACGGAGACATTTAGCACCTCCTGCCCACTGGAAAAAACCAGGAATTAAGCACCTAAATTCACGGCGGGCTGGGGCCGCAGAGCTCGCAGAGAAATAGAAAGAATCACGGGTGGGTGCAGGAATAATTTCCATGGGTGAACACCACTGTCCCTGTTCACAGGGTGCATTTTCTCCTCCCTTCCCCACATAGAATCACAGAATCACAGAATAGTAGGGGTTGGAAGGGACCTCTGTGGGTCATCTAGTCCAATCCTCCTGCCGAAGCAGGGTCACCTACAGCAGGCTGCACAGGACCTTGTCCAGGCGGGTCTGGAATATCTGCAGAGAAGGAGACTCCACAACCTCCCTGGGCAGCCTGTTCCAGTGCTCCGTCACCCTCAGAGGGAAGAAGTTCTTCCTCATGTTCAGACGGAACTTCCTGTGCCTCAGTTTGTGCCCGTTGCCCCTTGTCCTGTCGCTGGGCACCACTGAAAAGAGCTTGGCCCCATCCTCCTGACACCCACCCTGCAGATATTTGTAGGCATTTATAAGGTCCCCTCGCAGCCTTCTCTTCTTCAGGCTGAACAAGCCCAGTTCCCTCAACCTCTCCTTGTAGGGGAGATGCTCCAGTCCCCTCACCATCCTCGTAGCCCTCATCTCTGCTGGGTTTCTGAGATCATGCTATCTAGAAATAAGAAATGATTGGGGACCTTTTTAATTAGGGAGGAAAAAAGATCCCTTTCCAGGTACCCTGTGATCCCTCCCAGGCTCTGCGGTTTTTTTCCTTTAGTTCAACTGAAAGCCAATTTTCAAGCCGCAGATCAATTTTCCGGTTGGCATCTGTTAGTTTTCCTCTCTAGGGAAGGGCAGAGGAGAGGCCTGTGGCTCACTGATAGCTCCAAAAGCGAGGGGAGAGTACCCCAAAGTCATCGGAGTGTCACCTCATCATCAAGCAGCACACTGGAGGTGAGGTTTCCAATATATCTGTAATGAAACGGAAGGGTAATAACATGGAATTAGATGTTTTGAATGAAAAAACCAATCACTTTTTATAATTAAAACAATGTGGAGAAGGGAGACCACCTGTGAGATGTTTTTGTCAGTGTAAATTTTAAGGTTTTCAAGGGGTGGAAGGGGTTTGCCCTCGCTGGTGCCTCCTGCAGCTGCACTTGCAGGAGCTGAACCCCAACCAGGGAATTCGCCCTCACAAGAGGAGAGTCGTCCTGATGCTCACCGCTTCAGGACCACACGTGGAAGATTTAATTTAACGATGAAGGAACCCTTCTTAATCTTTTAATCTGACCTTTTCCCTAACACAGGCTGCAGAATTTCACCCGATCGCATCTGCAACCAGCTCAGGCATTTCTGATGTCATTTTCTTGAAGTATTTACTATTCCCACACACTTTGGTAAATCTTTAAACTGATATAGCTTTTTTTTTTTTTTTCCACTCATCCCAGGTAAGAAAAACAGAGGAAACAACGATCAGTGAATATGAATGGAATTTCTTAAGTGCACGGGGAGCTGCTGGTATATCACCAGGAGAGCGCAGTAAAGTGGGTAAGAAGTGAAGCCTCCGACCTTCAGCATGTTAGGGTGGAGCGCAGCCACCTTCTTGCTTCCCAGAGCAGGAGCCTGGCGTATACGGCTCTGCTTTTCCTCCCAGGTGCTGCTAGCAGGGTCTTAGCACAGCGATGGGAGCACAAAACCGCGTCGCAGTCCTGCTTCTGATGCACGGCCGCCCCGGGTCCCGCGGGTGATTCATTCTCTTCTATCGCGCAGAAGCAAAATACAGCAATCAATGAAAAAAAAACCAAAACAAACCCGCTCGGGCCGTGCCTCCAGGCACAGTGAAAAATGAATTCCCTCCACAAACGAAACCAAAGGAGTGGCTGAATCAACAAAGCTCCGGCGAGCGCGGCCGGGAGCGGGTCTGCGTAATGCGGCGACCCCAGCACGTTTCCAGGGAAGTCCGAGGGGCCCGGGTATAGATCGCCCGCGGTTTGGTGTTGCTATTTCTGTCTGCTCATCTGCTCCCATGAGTTCTGCCCGTTGCTAAAGACAGTGACAGCTGGTTCCTTTTTTTTCCACACACCCCCCCTTGATTTTCTCCACCCCCAAGCCTGGAAATCACCCATCTGTACGCAAAGCATCATCGCCTCTGCATCGGGATCTCCGGGATCCGCTTTCAGCCACGGGGCAGGATCCACTGCTCGCTTCAGCATGCGATGCCCAGCTCTGGAAGGCGGAAGAAGCTGCATCAGTTCGCGTAAGCCACATTAGCAATCGTCACCTGACTGTCACGACGGGCTCTCTGCCCCGTGCAGCCCCCCGAGAGGCAGGAAATCCTGACCCCAAGTTGCCACACAGCCCTTGTGCAACGTGCGGCGAGCAGCCGAAGGTGGCAAAACGAACGGCAGCGAGCGCTGCTCTCCGACTGCAGGGGCCAGGCTTGGGAACCAAGGGCTTTTAGGGTTGGGTTTTTTTCTGAATTATTAGTTAAAGGAAGCATATAAGCAGGATTCAGAACAATTGCAAAGGATTCGCGTAACCCAGCGCCCCGAGACTCGCTGGCCTGTGTTATTACAGAGGAAGGTAAAAGAGCTCCCTGCATAAGTTATGGATCACAAAAATATAATGCACTCCTGAGCCCTGTTAGCTGGAGATTTTGGTCGGAAGCAAGACGATTTATATCCTCTCCAAAACGATAATTATTTTTGCCATCCTTAGTATTACGCATCTGCACAATCTTGTCTAAATCCTGCCAAACCGTGAGCATCCACCCCAGCGGGGAAAGGAGTTCTGCCGACAGCAACGCACGGTGCAGAAAAATTCTCTTTTACCCAGTTACGATAAGCACAGGTCAACATTCTTTATTACGAGCAAACACAGGGAAAAGGTGACTCGTCCCACTTTCTGCATCCTGTTTGCTGTTTTGAATATCTCCGTGGCGTTTGGGGCGAAGCTGCCGCGCTCCTCCTGAGCGGCACAGCCTGGACACTCTGCGTGTTTGGATGCACCTTGGTGAAGAGAGACTCCCATCCCCACAAGAAGCTCCTCTTCCTTGGTGATAATTCAAAGCACACAAAATAACAGGACGACCGGTTCGCAGCCTGCAAGGACGGGGTTTGTGCTGCGTGGCAGGGAGGGTGCGTGTGTGTTTGGGTGGGGAGTGAAGGGGTGGGGGGGTTGTTTGAGGGTGCAAAGCCTGCTTAGATCATATCAGATGACTGTAAAGGGTAGGGAGAACCCAGCCTGGTACAACCGAGCCTTAACTGCCCGCTGGGAGGAATCTCCTGGGCAAACACAACCACACCTGGGTTTTGCCTTGAAAGGAACTGGGTGATTCATTTCAGGGTGTAAAATGCCAAAGACAGGGAGTAACAGGGACTGCAGCGCAGCAGGATGAGTCTGAGATGAATGACAGAGCATGGCGTGGCAGGTACCCGTCACCCGAGAGCAGATCATGGAGCCAGCGAACCAAAAAGTGCAGCACCCACCAAGCCTGGTGTGCAAAACAAGCTGTCAGCACCCACCCAGGGGAGCAGTTACCCGCACAGAGCTGCCTTTTGCCTTCCTCAAGCCTGCCGTGGGGCATGCCATGAAGATAAATGGGCAAAAAAAGGTTCCATCGGAGCAGAAAAGAAGGGTAGGAAATGCAGCAGCATTGCAAAGTGCAGGGATGTCCCACCCCACCATCTCCTTCTGCTTGGGTGGTATTTTTCTTCCCACCTCGTCTCCAGCCTTGCTGCGGCCATCGCCAGCACTCAGCTGAGTGTTCCCACTTCTCCCACGTGAGCAGTGATGGAAAGACAGGTGGAAGAGGAAAAGCTGTGCCGCGACCTCCATGTTCCAGTCACCGAGGATCCCTGGGAATCTGAGGAGCACAGGAGGGTGACAAAGTGGTGTTACGGGTCTTACAGCGGGAGATGTCTTAGGGGGGCGGAAAATCAGTGCAAGATGTCTCTGCAGGGGTCGGGAGCTGCCGATCGCATCCCATCCAGATCCCTGAGCGAGATGACAGGGAAAAATGGAGGTCCTCTGCCCAGCTTCTCCTTCACCCTGGATGTTCCCCCACCCACAGGTCCTCACTGTGGGAGCGCTGGCTCTTCCATGTGCTGGCGGATGGGTGCTGGGATGTTCACCGAAGCTGGAATGATTTTACTGAAGCTGGGAAGTCCCGTTCTCGGACTGCCTCTCCTGCGATCCTCTCCCTGCAGGACAAGCAGTCCTTCTGCTTCCCTTGTAAACCCATCAAAAAATAACAGCCCCGACAGGCTGGAGAAGCAGAACCCGCATGAACACAGAGATGGAAGAGGGGAAACAAGTACTCTGTGCTCATAGATTAACCCGCTCCTGGGATCGTGGTGGCTTCACAGCTGAACCCATTGCTGCGGTTTTGGCACAGTTCGGTCCAGGCTGCGTAAGCCTCTCCCAGACATTTCCCAAAGTTAACTCAAGGGCCCAGAGATCACTCCTGAGAGGCCATCTGGGTGCAAACGCCTGTTTTCTGGAGCCTGGAGATTTTGGTGCTGGCAGCTGGCTCCAGGCCGTACTGACTTTAGGCTGCAAATCCTGGGGAAAATCACCCTCTCCTCTACGCTTGCATGTCTGCAGCAGCAAAATCAGGGGTTTTGCCCCAAATGGGCGCCCAGGAACTAGACAGTTGGCAGTGGCACTTTTATTTTTCGTTCCGTTTCCCTCGTTTTAACCTCCACTGGGCTCAGCTTGGTGGTATCATAAAAAGAGCTCGCAGGAACAGGAATTTTTTTGACACCACTGTTCCAACAGCCACATCTGGGAACCGTGAGCTCCAGCCGTCGCTGCCCACCGCTGTGCAGAGCCCTCCCTGGCCTCTCTGCTGCGTTGTGCAGCTCCTCGGCTCCGAACTGCAGGACGGTTCGGTTGGGGAGGAACCTTTGGAGGTCATTTGGTCTACCCCCCCTGCTCAAGCAGGGCCACCCACAGCCGGTTGCCCAGGACCATGTCCAGATGGCTGTTGAAGATCGCCAAGGATGGAGACTCCACAACCTCCCTGAGCAATCTGTGCCAGCGCTCGGTCACCCTCAGAGTAAAAAAAAGCATTTCCTGATGTTCAGAGGAACCTCTTGTGTTTCAGTGTGTGCCTGTGGTCCTGTCTTTTGTAGTTTGAAGGTGGAATTTCCATCCTTGCGAGAGATCTGGCACTTCGGGACATGGTTTAGTATGGTTTGGGTTGGAAGGGACCTTAAAGATCACAGAATCACATCATGGTAGGGGTTGGAAGGGACCTCTGTGGGTCATCTAGTCCAACTCACCTGCCCAAGCACGGTCACCTACAGCAGGCTGCAGAGGACCTTGTCCAGGCAGGTCTGGAATATCTCCAGAGAAGGAGACTCCACGACCTCTCTGGGCAGCCTGGGCCAGGGCTCCGTCACCCTCAGAGGGAAGAAGTTCTTCCTCATGTTCAGCTGGAACTTCCCAGGCTTCAGTTTGTGCCCGTTGCCCCTTGTCCTGTCGCTGGGCACCACTGAAAAGAGTCTGGCCCCGTCCTCCTGACACCCACTCTTAAGATATTTATAAGTCATCTAGTAGGCATGGTGGTGTTGGGTTGAGGCTTGGACTTGATGATCTTAGAGGTCTTTTCCAACCTTAATGAGGCTATGATTCCGTCCATGCCATCTCCATCCTTGGAGATCTCCAAAACCCATCTGGACACGGCTCTGGGTGGCCCTGCTTGAGCAGGAGGGCTGTCCCAGGTCACCTCATAGAATGCTTTGGGTTGGAAAGGACCTTTAGAGGCCATCTAGCCCAACCCACCAGCAGTGAGCAGGGACAACTTCAACCAGATGAGGTTGCTCAGAGCCCCATTCAACCTGGCCTTGAATGTTTCCAGGGATGGGGCCTCCACTGTCTCTCTGAGCAATCTGTGCCAGGGTTTCACCACCCTCATTGTAAAGAATTTTCTTATCATAGAATGGTTTGGGTTGGAAGGGACCTTAAAGATCATCTGGTTTCAACCCCCCTGCCATGAGCAGGGACATCTTCCACCAGCCCAGGTTGCTCAGAGCTCCATCACAGAATCACAGAATGGTAGGGGTTGGAAGTGATCTCTGTAGGTCATGTAGTCCAACCCCCCTGCCCAAGCAGGATCACCTACATTGTCCAGGTGGGTCTTGGATATCTCCAGAGAAGGAGACTCCACAACCTCCCTGGGCAGCCTGTTCCAGTGCTCCGTCACCCTCAGAGGGAAGAAGTTCTTCCTCATGTTCAGACGGAACTTCCCAGGCTTCAGTTTGTGCCCATTGCCCCTTGTCCTGTCACTGGGCACCACTGAAAAGAGCTTGGCCCCATCCTCCTGACCCCCACCCTTCAGATATTTATAAGCATTTATTAGGTCCCCTCGCAGCCTTCTCTTCTTCAGGCTGAACAAGCCCAGCTGTTCCAGTCCCCTCATCATCCTCGTAGTCCTCCGCTGGACTCTCTCCAGTAGCTCTTCATCTTTCTTGAACTGGGGAGCCCAGAACTGGACACAGTACTCCAGATGGGGCCTCACCAGGGCAGTGTAGAGGGGAAGGAGAACCTCCCTCGTCCTGCCGGCCACACTCTTCTTGATGCACCCCAGGATTCCATTGGCTTTCTTGGCAGCCAGGGCACACTGCTGGCTCATGGTCAACCTGTCGTCCACCAGGACACCCAGGTCCCTCTCCACAGAGCTGCTCTCCAGCAGGTCCACCCCAGCCTGTACTGGTGCATGAGGTTGTTCCTCCCCAGGTGCAGGACCCTGCATTTGCCCTTGTTGAATCTCATCAGGAACACTGCCAGGGAGGGGGCCGCCACAGCTTCTCTGGGCAACCTGTTCCAGGGCCTCACCACCCTCATGGGGAAGAATTTCTTCCTAATATCTAATCTCAATCTGCCCTCTTTTAGTTTAGAGCCGTTGCCCCTTGTCCTATCACTACACACCCTTGTGAAAAGCCCCTCTCCACCCTTCCTGTAGCCCCTTCAGGCACTGGCAGCTGCTCTAAGGTCACCCCGGAGCCTGCTCTTCTCCAGGCTGAACAGCCCCAGCTCCCTCAGCCTGTCCTTGCAGGAGAGGTGCTCCAGCCCTCGGATCATCTTCGTGGCCTCCTCTGGACCCGCTCCAACACATCCATGTCCTTCGTATGTTGGGGGCCCCAGAGCTGGACTCCAGAGCTTCCTCCATCTGATCTAAATCTCCTTCATTCGGTTCAAAACCATCGCTCCTCGTCCTACTGAGCGACCTCTGCACGTCCCTTCCCGCCCGGGCGGGGGCCACCCCGGGGCGGGAGCGCGCATGCGCGGAGGCGCCCGGCGGCGGCGGCGCTGCCTGAGGCGCGGCCCCGGGACTCGGCGGCGGGGCGAGGTGAGTGCGGGCGGGCGGGCGGTCCCTTCCCCGCGGGCAGCCCCCCCCCCCCTCCCCTCCGCTCCCCTCCGCTCCCCCCCGCTCCCCCGGGGACGCCCCGCCGAGGGTCCCGCGTGGGGCCCGGCACGGCTCCGTCCGTCTCCCGGTGGGTTTCGGCGTCCCCGCCCGGGTACCGCAGCTCCCTGCATCCCACCCCCCCCCCCCCATCCCCACGCCGCGGCGGGAGCATCCTCCCCGCGCAGGGACCGGTGCGGGGCGGGACACCGCCACGCGTGGACCTCGAGGTGCGGGGGAGGGGACCGTTTTTGCCCCAAATTCCCCCAAAACCCCCGTGAGCCGCGTCTCAAGGGCTTCGTGAAGGAGAGAGGTGGGCGCTGGTCCCGTCCCCCCACCCGCCGTGTTTAGTCCCCGCGGGTGGATGGTCCTTGCGTGGCTTTGACCCCGTGGGGCGTTGCGGAGGTCGCGGCAAGGAGACGGAGGGTTGAGCGCGGAGCTTGGTGAAGAACCAGGTCCTGGTGTTGGCTGCAGAGCCGTGACCTGTCCCCTGCTTCGCTCTCGAAAGGGCGGATGGAGGCTTGGTCACGGTTTGTCTTCTCCGGGACACTTTGGGGGTTGTCGGTCCTCCAGTTTGCCATCTGGGGTTTTTTTACTGAAAACACCACGAGCATCTTGCTTTTTTTTTAAGGGGGGGGGGGAATAATTGCAGACAGTCTTGACCTGTGCTGGTTTTCCTTGACATATATATATATATATATATGAGATTAGGAAAAAAACAGTGCTGGAGACCAAGCAGAGACCCTGGTGATGGCCTCAAGTTGCGTCAGGGGAGGTTTAGATTGGATATTGGGAAAAATTTCTTTGCTGAAAGAGTGGTCAGGCATTGGACCAGGCTCCCCAGGGAAGTGGTGGAGTCCCCATCCTTGGAGGGGTTCAAAAACCGTGTAGATGTGGCACTTCAGGACATGGTTTAGCAGCCGTGGTGGTGTTGGGTTGATGGTTGGACTTGATGATCTCAGAGGTCTTTTCCAACCCTAATGATTCTGTGATTCTGTGATTGGGTAAACATTTAAGAGCCGTTCGCTCAGCGTCAAACCAGCTGATCTCCAGCACGGGCAGGGTTGGGTACGGAGCCTCCCGGTAGCCGTGTCGGGGTGGGAAATGCCGCAGATCCACCGGCGCTGGGCAGGCAGGACGGGTGGTCCCACACCTGCTGCTCGTGTTCCACTGGTCCATCCCCACCAGTCCATCCCCACCGGTCCATCCCCAGGCTGCTCTGGCTGCAGCACGCGGCTTTCCGCTGCGCCGCGGGACGGAGATGTCCGTTTGTCATCAGATGCTGTGGGATCATCACTGCGGAGCAGGGGCGGGTGGCTGCGGGGGGTGAGGATGAGGAGGGGGTGTGACACCACCCCAGCATCACAGAGAGTGAAAAATAGTGAAATTAGACCGGCAGACCATGCTCCCGCCTTCGTGGCGGGGCGCGGGGCGGGGGTGATACGTGTTGCAAACACTTCCTAGAAACCCCCGGGCGCGCGGGGCCAAACCGCAAACCGTTGCACGTTTCCTCCCGGTAAAGGTGTGGGTTAACAGCCCCGCTTGCCGTGGGATTTTCCATTTTCTGGGCACCGTTGCTTTTATTTCTTGACGCCGCGGCCGGAACCTCTGGCCGAGAGGAGGGCTGCGTCCCTGCGGACCGGGGAGCGACGTGCCGGCGGCGCTGGGGACAGGGGAGCCGCCGTCGTCGGTCACGTGCGCACGCCTGCAGCTACTTGCACGTCTTGAGTCATGCACCAGCTTAATTTTTAGCTGCCGGTGGACGCGATAACCCCGGCTCGTGGGGTCAGGCCAGCGGCCTTTTAATTGCAGTATCCATTTATGCTAAAGAAATCCCTCCGGAGGAGTGAATTCCCAGGAAGGCTGCGCGTTTGGTCTGCAGCCGTACAAACGTGGCCGTACCTTGTGTCCTCCATCCTTCAGGCACAAGTGGAATCTTGCTGCCGGTTGCGTTTTTATTCCCCAGCGGATCCTTGGGATCAAGCAGGGATGTAAGCACGCGGACGCGGCACAGCCTGCATCCCTTCTTTGGGGGGGAATCCGCCATCTGGTCCTTGCTGGGGGCCTTGCAGCCCCCCGGGAAGGGCGGCACCGCTGCCGTGCAAACCTCGAAGCTCGCTGGGAGAGGCCACGGGGTTAATGAAGAGGAGAGATGGGGTGGGGGGAAGGACTTGCAGTGCAGGGAAGAGGAGAGCTGGAGGCTCCAGGGGGTTGGCACAGAGCTGCAGCCTCTCCCCGGCAGCCTGTTGTCTGCCCGCAGCGGCGGTGTGCATGATTTATATACATTTTTTTCTAATGACCGAAGCTCTAAAATCAGCAACCTTAAAAAAAAAAAACAAATGTTTTTGTGCAAGAGGCTTTTGTGGATGACGGCAAAACTAGGCAGCCTCAGCTCGTAGGCTCTGGGAGATCTTTTGGCACCGGTCCGGATCCCCAGACGGTGCACGGCCAGTTTGGTTTGGTTGCTCTGCCCGCAGGCCGACGGTTGCTGGGTTGTCCCATCAGCAGATCTGGGCAGGGAGGGATTTGCTGGCTTGCTGAGGTCTCCCTGTGCTAGCGGGAGTTCCTGTCTCCAGCAGATCTGCGCTGAAAGGTTTGTTCCATTGGCTGGTCCTGTGGCTTTAGGAAAGGCTCATGGCAGTGACCTCTGACGTTGGCAAAGGGATCTGGACAGGCTGGATCGATGGGCCGACAATTGTATGAGGTTCAGCAAGGCCAAGTGCCGGGCCCTGCACTTGGGTCACAACAACCCCACGCAGCGCTCCAGGCTTGGGGAGGAATGGCTGGAGAGCTGCCCGGCGGAAAAGGACCTGGGGGTGCTGGTCGACAGCCGGCTGAACAGGAGCCAGCAGTGTGCCCAGGTGGCCAAGAAGGCCAACGCCATTCTGGCTTGGATCAGGAATGGTGTGGCCAGCAGGAGCAGGGAGGGGATCGTGCCCCTGTACTGGGCACTGGTGAGGCCGCACCTGGAGTGCTGTGTTCAGTTTTGGGCCCCTCATTACAAGAAGGACACTGAGGGGCTGGAGCGTGTCCAGAGAAGGGCAGCGAGGCTGGTGAGGGGTCTGGAGAACAAGTGTTACGAAGAGTGGCTGAGGGAACTGGGGCTGTTTAGTCTGGAGAAGAGGAGGCTGAGGGGGGGCCTTATCGCTCTCCGTAACTACCTGACAGGAGAGGGTAGTGAGGTGGGACGAGTACCTTCTCCCAGGTAACTCGTGATAGGACAAGAGGCAATGGCCTCAAGTTGGAGGTTTAGATTGGATATTGGGAAAAGTTTCTTTACTGAAGGAGTGTTCAGACATTGGAACAGGCTGCCCAGTGCAGTGGTGGAGTCCCCATCCCTGGAGGGGTTCAAAAACAGTGTAGATGTGGCACTTCAGGATGTGGTTTAGCAGCCGTGGTGGTGTTGGGTTGATGGTTGGACTTGATGATCTTAGAGGTCTTCTCCAACCCTAATGATTCTGTGATTCTGTGACTCTATGATTCAAACCAGCTGCAGAAATGCTGCGCTGGCAGGGTGCGCTCGCCGCTGCTCTGGGATGGAAGGGAAGGATGCTGTGTCCCACGGACCTTGCAGGTGGAAACTTAGGAGGCGATGGCGGGATGCAGCTGCAACAAATCCAAGCTCCTTTTTCAGTCAATGGGGGAGAAAAAAATACCAGGCACTTCTCTGGCACAGTTCCAGCGTTGGCATCTGAAGCGGGTCAGTCGTCCCACTCCACCGGTGATCCCTGCACGACTGGATGCAGCAGGCGGGGACCGGCGTGGGTGGCTGGACCAAAACCGTGCCGGGGAGTGCGCTAACACTTCAGCCACCTGACGGTCGCGGGTCATCGATCGGGACGGTGCCCTGGTGTGCTCACAGCCTGTAAGCGTGGATGCTGCACTCGGGGATCTCGCGCCCACCCGAAATCGAGCCCCGGAGCACTGGGGGCTGCGTTAGTTCTGTGTGGGAAAACAAGGTGGTGAGCAGATCTGGAAAGTGCAAACAGCAAATGTTGAGTGAGATCAGGAGGAAAAGCTGAGGAGTATTACCTTGATCTTGAGCGATTTTTGGTAGGGGAGGGATGGATTTGCCAGAGGAGCTAATTCTCAGCCGGGTTCTGTGGGTAGAAATAATGAATGTTAAGGTTTTTGCATCTGCCTAGTGCTGCAGATGGGTCTCTCTTTTCGCACATGGAGTGTATTGGCTGTGTTGTCAGTAGCGTCACCACGTTTTAGCCATGGTTAGGCAGGAAGAAACTGCAGTTGCGTTTATCCTGGCAAATCAGAAATGTGCCATGATGACCCACACCGTTCCCTGGCGTGGTTTGGGAGTTGGCACAGTCCAGGAGTTGTTCCCAGTAGACAGTTTACATGTGGCTCCCCATTCCAAGGGTGCTGCAGCATGGCAGCATCCACGCCAGCCCAGCTGGCCTCAGAACCAAGGACTCCGTGATGTCCAGCTCAAGGTTTGGACTCTCACAGTAAAGCCAGCAGCCTTGTCGAGTTTTTGGTTTCCTTGCTTTGGATTCCCACTGCCCTGCTTTGCTCCCCCAAACACTGCAGGACCTTGGGGGGTCCCCCTCCATGGTGGGATGCTGTGGACCCTGTGACTATGCTGCGGGGACGCCGTGATTGCCAGCTGCTTTGTTTCGCTCTGTCCCTTCCGAGCCCGCCCCGCCGCTCTCATCCCCTGGACCCGTCCCAACGCTCAGGCAACGCCGAACCCATGTCAAGAGGCACTTGCTGCTGAGCACGGCCGAGCTGGCTGCCGGCCCGGCCTGCTTCCAGGCCAGAAATCGTGGGGGAGCTGACACTGCTGTGGCTTCCGTGGGGGATCCTGCCATCTCCTGCCACCTCTAATGGCTCATCTCCCAGCATCACTTCTTAGGTTATTTTCAGGCTTGCCCTTCAAGGTCTCCAGTAAATCACATCACGCCACCTTTTACCTTCCAGAGCATCCTAATCCATGCAGAATTCCCGTTGGATGGCTGCTTGTAATTCACCCATTGGGCTGATGCAGATGTATCCGGGTACCTAAGCGTGTCGAGGGAAATAAAATATTCTGTGCAATGCACTGTTAAGTGGTCCTGGCACTGCCTGGTGCATTCTGGGATGCATTAGGAGGAGTGTGGCCAGCAGGTCGAGGGAGGTTCTCCTTCCCCTCTACACTGCCCTAGTGAAGTCCCTTCTGGAGCACTGTGTCCAGTTCTGGGCTCCTCACTGCAAGGAAGATGAGGAGCTACTGGAGAGAGTCCAATGGAGGGCTACAAGGATGGTGAGGGGACTGGAGCATCTCTCCTACGAGGAAAGGCTGAGGGAGCTGGGCTTGTTCAGCCTGGAGAAGAGAAGGCTGAGAGGGGACCTAATAAATGCTTATAAATATCTGCAGGGTGGGTGTCAGGAGGATGGGGCCAGACTCTTTCCAGTAGTGCCCAGCGACAGGACAAGGGGCAATGGGCACAAACTGAAGCAGAGGAAGTTCCGTCTCAACATGAGGAAGAACTTCTTCCCTCTGAGGGTGACGGAGCCCTTGAACAGGTTGCCCAGAGGGATTGTGGAGTCTCCTTGTCTGGAGATATTCAAGACCCGCCTGGACAAGGTCCTGTGCAGCCTGCTCTGGGTGATCCTGCTTGGGCAGGGGGGTTGGACTAGATGACCCACAGAGGTCCCTTCCAGCCCCTGCCATTCTGTGATTCTGTGATTCTCTGATTACAACAGCGCATTAAGAGCACAAAATCTAGTTCTCATCAGGCAGATGAGGATCGGTATCCCCGTTTAATCAATGGGGAGGTGTAAGCCAAATTTACAGAAGTCCCAAGCACCTGTCCCCTCTCTGCTTGTGGGGATTTCCACTTCTCCAATGCTAGAGTGTGGATCAGCCCTTCAGACCCTGCTGCCTGCTCGAGGCAGGGCTCATCCCTGGCACAAACCACCAAATGCCACCAGTTTCTGACCTCTGTGACACCCATGTAAATCCCAGTAACTCCCTGCAGAGGGGATCTGAGCGCTGTGTGCGTCTGTCACAGTCGGGGGAAGGCTGGCACCTAAGTATGGCAGGAGAAGGAAGCAGATAATACCAGGATTACACAAGAATTGCTGCTTGAGCTGGTCCGTGGTCTCCTAGTTTCTCATCTCTGGTGGAGCCTTTCCAAAACACCAGGCAGAACGGGACTGAGGAGCTGGCACTGTGTTCCCAACCTGGTCTTTCAAAGTTTTCTCCAAGCCCTCCACAAGTGGTTTAGTTATGGGAGGAGACCTTCGTGCTCAGGTAGGACCAGCCTGCAGGCAGCAGGCTGTGGGATGAGCCTTACCCACTGCATCCGAGCTGGGTGCAGCCTTGGTGCGGCCTCTGCCAGCCCTGGAGAGTGGAGCTGAGCTGATCTCTGCCATCCTGGTGCTGTAGGAGCTGCGACACCAAAGTTAACCCTACGTAGGAAGGGGTCAGAATAAAACCCCAGGCTTCAAAATCACCTGTAGTCCCTCCAGGGTCTTTTGCTCAGCTCTCAGAAGAGAAGGAATTCAGGAGTTAATGACCTGCAGCTCTCGAAAGCAGCCTGTTGCCCACTGCTGCATGATCACTGCTGTTATTTTCATGCTACCCTCAATCACTTTGTTTTTTCTTTTTAAATACAATGCATTTATTAAAGACTTCCCCACAGCTGAGTTCCCCAGTCCTCTCTGCTTTGTTTACTAGGAAAGACCGCTGCCTTTCTGGAGGGCTGTGTTAACTTCTGATGCCTGAATACTATTCTGCAAGCAAATATATCCCATTGGTCCAGCCTCAGCACCAGACAGTTAATGGTGAGGCCAGACCGGTGGGAAAATCAGCCGTACTCTGTAAGAAATTTTCTCATTCAAACCCCTCCATCAGACTGTGACCAAAAAGCAAAAGAGCTGGGAAAAGCTCGGGTCTCCAATTACTCTCTTCAAAAGGGAAAGAAAAATTGGAACGGGATCGTTCTCCTCCTGTGCCGCGGTTTTCATTGTGCTGTAATGATACAGCCTGGCCGTCATCCACTCCCTCCTTCTCGCCTTGCAGCTCCCTCCCCGAACAAACGATACTTGGTTGCTGTTAATTGGGAGCAGCCAAAATAACTGAATCCCCCGGAGATGGGGCTTGGGACAGAATCTCAACGAGAAGCCCTGCCGATGAATGTGGCTTTCAGCCGCTCCTACGCCCCCGTGAAGGGAAAAGAATAGGGGCTCTGTGAAAGCGAAACAGCCAGTGCTGACCTTGGGTTTCTGGGTTGGTTTTTTTTTTCCTTTCTCTCTCTTTTCTAGCATTAATCGCTTGTCGCTTTGTCCATCACATGATCTCTGGAAATTGCCAATTTGTTCTCACTCATTAATGTCACAAGTTCAGTTTAAAATAAGCAGTCTACCAGGTTCCCGATTTAGCGCTGTTTGTCTGAGTGTCAGATGTGTTTCTTGTGATTTCAGACTATTATTTTGAAAATCTTCGACCCTCCCTCGTTAAAAACTGGCATTTTCCAGCTATGAAAGCCTGCCTGAAAGAATCTCTCCTGCCTGCTGCTGTCAGGGAGGTCTGCAGCGCCTAACCTCTCCCCAGCTCTGCTCAGAGGCGACGCTCGCTGTACACACTGAGCTCTCGGGATGAGAGACCGTGGCAGAGTCCTGGCGCTGGCACGCACTGTACAAGCTGGAGCCAGCCTGTGCCTGGTACAGAAGCTGCCTGTCTCTCCCGTATCCTTGTCAGCACGCAGAGCAGGCACACCACGGGTGGTGGAAGGGGCGATGCGCCCCTCACGTCGGCGTACATCCTTCTGCCCAGGCTCGGCTGCTGTCTGCCCGTCTGTCTTCTGGTTGCCTTTGCTCTTCACGGGCAGGTTTCAGTGTATTGCTGCCTCTCCGCAGGCGATGAGCGCGGCGACCCTGCTCCTGTGCAGCTCACCTGCCCAGTCTGTGCTGTATCTGAGCTCCCTGATGTCCTGGGGTCCACGCTGGCATTAGTCTGTGTTCTCCAAGAGGTGGGGAGCTTCAGCATACCCTTTCTCCTTGTGCCTTGCCACCATGATTCCCATCTCCAGCATCAGTGCCTGAATACCTTTTTGGAGGGTTTTCCAGCATCCTGCTGGGATGAACTGGGACAAAGATTCAGCGCTGAGACCCTGCAGTGGGCCCAAATCCTTGGACCACACTTAAAGGGAAGCTGGGTGATGGTGAGCGGGGTCCTCTTGCTTTGGGTTGTATCCGAGTGAACGCTGGGAGAGGTATAAAGCACATTAAGGCAGGTTAACGGACAGGGCAGAGGAGCTAAGGACACACAAAGCACTTCAGAGTCCGTACTCATACCTCTGCACAGGGCAAAACCTTTGCAGAAGGCCTGGAGATCATGAGATATCTTGGGGAAGCAGCAAAGGAGATGCAGCCAATGTGGGAAGGGAGCGCTCTCGTCTGAGCATCTAGACCAGGAAATCAGACACTGCCTTAGTACAGACACATCCATAAAACTCCCTGTCCTTCCCAGCCCAACGTGCTCAGCCTCCAGCCAAGTTCTGTCCAGACCATCCAAAGGAGATGCAGGGCAACAGAGGGCGAGTACTGCAGTGCTGCATAGCCAGGGATGGTCTTCTTGCCTGGGCTTTTCCTTATCCTGAAGCTGAGGTCTAGAGTAAGTGGAGTGAATGAGCCCTTCTCTCTCACAGAATCACAGAATGTTCAGGGTTGGAAGCGACCTCTGTGGGTCATCTAGTCCAACCCTCCTGCTGAAGCAGGGTCACCTACAGCAGGCTGCAGAGGATCTTGTCCAGGCGGGTCTTGAATATCTCCAGAGAAGGAGACTCCACAGCCTCCCTGGGCAGCCTGTTCCAGGGCTCCATCACCCTCAGAGGGAAGAAGTTCTTCCTCATGTTCAGACAGAACTTCCTCTGCTTCAGTTTGTGCCCATTGCCCCTTGTCCTGTCGCTGCGCACCACTGAAGAGCCTGGCCCCATCCTCCTGACACCCACCCTGCAGATATTTGTAAGCATTTATTAGGTCCTCTCTCAGCCTTCTCTTCTTCAGGCTGAACAAGCCCAGCTCCCTCAGCCTCTGCATCGGCTACCAGGAGCCAGGATAGACAGGCTGTACATTAGAACTGGGGAGAGGGAGCGTTGCCCCTTTTCCACACCATCCCCTCACAGCAGTGCCCCAGAGCCAAAATTTGCCTTGTTTCCCTAAATTTCGGCATATATCCCCACAGGGATACACAAGCTGCTGAATGAACTGTGTGTCCCCATCACAGATCCGGACCCCGCAGACCCTTGGGAGAGAAACAGAAGTCTCTGTGAACGCACACAACGTCAAACACCCCAACAAGGGTGCTATCTTCAGTCTGCTACATCTCTGAAACTAAAATACCATTTGCAGGGACCATATTTCCTCCCGCCTTTGGTGGCTAAGGCAGCTCCATCGAACGCAGCAGCCAGGTTCCCCTGTGGCAGACAAGTCATAAAAAAAAACCCCAGCCCTGAGAGGTGCTAAGGGAGAAAGCCTGGAAAGCGCAGAGAGAGAGAGAATTGGCTGGAAACTGTAACTCTTAGTTATGACAGCTGTCATCTGCTAGAATAAGGAAGCAACGTGAAAATATTTTGTCTGTTATCAGAGGCTGTGGGTTGCGAGAGGAAGTGGGACTTGCCACCTGGTTCAGAGTCTGCTCTGACTTTGCTCTTTGTGCTGTCTTGCCCTGGGGCTGTTTGATGGGTCCCATCTCCCTGCTTTCACTCTCTCTCCATGTTCAGCACATTCCCGTCCTCTGTATCTCCAGCCTTGTGTGGGTCTCCCGTCATGTGCCCACGCAAACTATTCCTCCGTCTCACCTCTGGCAGCAGCTGGCATCTGATGCAACAGAAGGAAAATAAGCCGTTTCCCACGCTCGCTTAGGCAAAATACTGCTTTGCATTTACTTGGTTTTGGCCATCTCCATCCACTGCAGGTCTGGTTGGGTGCATATAAGCTTAGGGGTCAGGCCCCAGTCCCGCAGACCTGTGTGTGCTGGCTGCGCAGGGGTGACCACAGCCCTGCAGAGTCTGGTGGGGCTCCGTCACCATCAATTTCAGTTCAGTCGTGGACATCTGTGTTCTCTCAGCTGAGTTCTTCTCTTTTTTTGTGTGGCATAAACACCAGCAGAGAAGAGAAATATCTAGGGTGGAAGGGAAACAGAGGGTATTGGGAGTGAATTCAGTGCTGTGAGGTAGTCTCCAGACGTTAGCATGCTGCTGTGCCCTGAATGTGAATCTTTCCAGCCAGAGCTTAGCAACTCTAGAGGCTGCCAAGGAGCGGAGCAGAGCAGGCAGAGGAGTGCCCAGCACTGGGGTTTGGCTGCTCTCAGCATCCAGGCACATCTCCTCTGGCAGCCCCTCAGCACGGCTCCGTGGATGCTCCCAGGGCTTCGACGCCATCCCCAAAGTGCAGCCAGCTCTGATGCGCAGCCTCTCGTTTCTCCTTCACCTTCCAGTCCTGCTGCTTCTTGCACGTGGAGGGATGAGGGCTGCAGGTTTGGGACCGTGGACTTCTCCCCTTCTCCCTCTGCCCCACTCACTGCACCAGCCCCAGGCGTGCAACCCATGTATGAGTTGTGTGGCAGGGAAGCCAGGCTCATTCGCCACCTCCTCGATTTGGTTGGGACCCTCTTCAGTCGGGTGCAGAAAGCCAGGTTATCCCTTAGATAAGCAATTTCACCCTAAGCTTGCCGCTGAGCGGTTTGTTCTGTGGAAAGGGGTGAAAAATCCCCTCTGCTAATCATCAGGTGCTTTCCTGACATCTGACTGCTGCTTGCATCCCCTTACTGGCAGCTCCTGGCTACTCCTAAACATGCTCCAAGCTGAGTGCCCGAGGAGGCAGGGAAGAAGGCAGGCTTGTGACATTGCTGTGCCCATCTGACATAGGCTGAACTGCAGGGACAGGGCTGTGCCTCCGAGAACTTCTTCCCTCTGAGGGTGACGGAGCACTGGAACAGGCTGCCCAGGGAGGTTGTGGAGTCTCCTTCTCTGGAGATATTCAAGACCCGCCTGGACAAGGTCCTGTGCAGCCTGCTCTGGGTGACCCTGCTTCAGCAGGAGGGTTGGACTAGATGACCCACAGAGGGCCCTTCCAACCCCTAACTTTCTGTGATTCTGTGATTCTGTGAATTTAGGTCTGCCAAGTCAAGGTCTGCCCCGTAAATGCAGGGCCAGCGTCTCACTAGCTCATCTCACCCAGGAACGGCAGCACGCTCTTCTCCCCAACGCAGCACCATTAACGTTTCTTCTTGCTCCCCTCCTCGCAGGGCACAAAGACAACACTCCCCAGCGCCGGGCTCGCAGCCGCCGCACGCAGCGAGATGACAGCCATCCTGGAGCGGATCAGCACGCTGTCCCTCAGCGGGCAGCATCTCAGCCGCCTCCCCAGGCTGCTGGAGGATGGCTTCCCCCAGATGCCTTGCACAGTCAAAGAGTGCGAGGTGCCGCAGCTCTTCCGTGAGCCGTACATCCACACCGGCTACCGTCCCACCGGCCAGGACTGGCGGTACTACTTCCTTAGCCTCTTCCAGAAGCACAACGAGGTGGTCAACGTGTGGACTCATCTCCTGGCAGCGCTGGCCGTGCTGCTGAGATTCAAGACGTTTGTGGAGGCTGAGCAGCTACCCGTGGACGCGTGGTCCTTGCCTTTGCTCATCTTTGTCCTCTCCTCTGTCACCTACCTGACCTGCAGCCTCTTGGCCCACCTACTGCAGTCCAAATCTGAGCTGTACCACTACACGTTCTACTTTGTGGACTACGTTGGAGTCAGCATCTACCAGTATGGCAGTGCCCTGGCCCATTTCTATTACAGCTCCGACCAAGCCTGGTACGACAAGTTCTGGCTTTTCTTCCTGCCGGCAGCTGCTTTCTGTGGTTGGCTCTCTTGTGCCGGCTGCTGCTACGCGAAATATCGGTACCGACGGCCTTACCCCATCATGAGGAAGATGTGCCAGGTGATCCCAGCCGGGCTGGCGTTCATCTTGGATATCAGTCCTGTGGCTCACCGGGTGGTTGTGTGTCACCTGGGGGGCTGTGAGGAAGATGCTGCTTGGTACCACACGTACCAGATACTGTTTTTCCTTATCAGTGCATATTTCTTCTCCTGCCCGGTCCCTGAGAAGTACTTCCCTGGCTCCTGTGATATCGTTGGCCATGCCCACCAGATCTTCCACACCTTCCTGGCCATCTGCACCCTATCACAGCTGGAGGCCATTCTTCTGGATTACAAGAACAGGCAGGAGATTTTCCTGAAGAGACATGGGCCTTTCTCCATTTATCTCTCCTGCATCTCTTTTTTTGGCCTGGTGGCTTGTAGTGCCATCACAGCTTACGTCCTGCGATGCAGGATCAAGGCCAGCCTGGCTAAAAAGGACTCCTGAGAGTCACGAATGTGATGGGTGTGGCATCACCAAGGTGGTGAAAAATCAAGAAAAGGGGCATAACATGTTAGAGACATAACGGGCTTATTTGCTTAACACACTGTGACTAACCTGGACCCTGGACTCAGGTGGAGGGCTGGAGACTTCGTGCTGGACACATTTTCACAGCAGGGGCTGCGTTTTGCCATCCTGGGAGATATGGGGTGTTTTAAGCCAGAACAAGTCGTTTAACCAAGGATGCTGGAATAGGCAGAGGTTTCTTGTTCATTCTGGTAAACCTGTGGGTGATATCTTGCTAAATGTCAGGGAGGGCACCCTAAAGGCTGTGAGACTGTAGAAGGGTCTGCCAGGGCTCAGAGAGCAGTGGAGAACGCACCATGAGGACCACAGCTGGATGTGATGACCTATCTGGGTTTTGCCATCTCTGCTTCTCTGTGGGAGACCTGTTCCTACCAAAGGCAGTAGCAAGGTTTCAGGAGGAGTCCACATTTCAAGGGTTCAGCTGCAAAGGCTTGTGGCACTGTGGCTGGTATAAACCTTTTCCTGCTCCGGCTGGGCTAAGCCAGGTTCTCTCTATGGTCCCCCTGTCAGGTATCTCAATGCCAGGTTGCTGAGGTGGCTTTGACAAAGCAAGTTTGGAGACTTAGGCCTGACCTGGGGTCTTCTAGGATGAACTGGGTCTGAACCTGAGCACCATGTCTGCCGGTGACTGGTGTGGGTCCAGCACAGGTGGAGATGTTAGGTCAGCCCCATCTTCTCTTTCTGCATGACCGCACCATCTGCAGTGGAGTTGCTCAGCAAAGCCAGGGAATCAGACTGTCCCAAGGATTACTACCAGGAGATGGGGTCTTTCTCCACGGTTTGAATTTGACATGAGGTAACGGCAGTGCTGACAGCTGCTCGGTAGCCTACAAGACAGGTCTTCAAAGGCTCCTCATTTCCGTTTTAAGTGTTAGTTGCCTTTGAGGAGCTGGGCCTGAGTCAGGTTAGGGATGGATTTGAGCCTTTCTCAGTGGCAGAGGTTGAGCATCCCTGAGGTCATCAGCCTTCAGGACGCTAGCCCCAGGAGAGGAGATGATTTTGATGCTGGGTGCATCATTTTAGCTGCTTGAGTGACAGGTTCATGCATTCCTGCATAGGCTTGTCTCTGCATCCTCTGTCTAGGGAGTCTGACTGACCTCCACCGCTGTCCATGCAGCATAGAGTAACTTGGGTGTGATCTGTCTGATATGGGAAAGGCGGTGGGCCTTGGGCCTCCAACAGTCCTATTATGGTCATGGCCAAAAGGGTATGAAAGTGAAGCAGTCTTTATTCCCCTCTTGATAGTGCTCTTCAGGATACCAAGCAGTCCTTGGTGGGCCTCGTGGGACAGCTGACCTTGAAGCTGCAGGCTTGCTTTTCTCTGACCAGTGGGGTTGTGAATCTGGCACGTTTTTTTCAGGACTAGATGAAGGTGGAACAGCAGAAGGCAGGAGCAGGGTGGCAGCATTAGGGTCCTACGCAACGTTGGGATGGGTTTGTGCTTGAGACTTGGCGATTCCTGTGCAGAGTAGCAAAGATAGTGGTCAGGGACACTCGATGCCCATGGGTCACTCCTGTCCAAGGTGTAGCGAGGGTTGGTTTAGTGTGTCCCCCACTGGATGAGTCTCTTCTGTGTTTGCCTGGGGGGGAATATCAGATACAGAGCCACGCTGCTGCACTGAAGTTGGTAGCACTTGCGGGACAGGATGCTCAGAGCCAATGCAGAGATACGGTCCCGTTCAGCCTAGACACTTTCTGTTTGACCCACTGCTTGCTTTCCATGGTGAACCCTGGCACGGCTCCTCCGAGCTGTACACTATGCAAGACCTGCAGCCTCAAATGCCTTGACATCTGGCAGATTCCTAGGAGGTATAAATCTTTGCTGACAGCAGGGAAGCCATGGGATCTGTTCCAGCCACAGATTTGTCTCCCTGAATCCAAGGGCAGGCAAATAAATTGTGATTGCTGGTTCTGAGCAGGCAGAGCTAAGGGTTGGGGATATGATTTGTCACAACAAGCACTGATTTCTGCACTTGATCTCTTTTTTAACTATTGGGATGTGTGTGTGTGTTGGTGTATGTGTGTGCACGCATGATTTATTATCCAGAAGGGCTTTGCCTTTGGCTTTTATATCTGCAGAGCCTCCTAGCTGGGTCAAGATTAGCCTGAAGGAAACAGTGCTGTGCTGCTGGAGAAGCAAGGTGGGCCAGACAACAATGTCTCTGAAAACAGATCTGTTAGTAGGTGCTTGGCTGTGTCCTGTATTTTGTGGACAAATTTGAAGCTCATGGCCCTATGGACAAATCAAATACAAAGGGGGAAGGAAGTAAGTTTTGAGTACAGGAGGAGAAATCATAGGAAAGCCTTCAGGAAGTCATGTAGTCCACCCTTTCTCATCACTCTAGGCCTCCTGGTTTACGTCCAGTCCAGCTTAGAAATTAATTATTTCATTTCCTATGGTGTATTTTGACGGTACAACCATGCTGACCTATCAGTAAATTTGCCTCAGGGGAGTGGCAAGTGGGGACCTACGCAACGCTGGGATGGGTTTGTGCTGGAGACAATTTGTCTCGTCATTCCCCTTCCCTTGCACAGAAGCTCATCTGACCACAGAGCGAGCCAGTGCCGGGAGACGGACCAGCGGAAAACCAATCCTACTGAAAAAATGTCAGTAATTTTCTGCTGGTTTTAACTTTCAGCCATCTCACTTGGACAGCACTGCTGCCTGCAGGGAAGGGCCGGAGCAGAAGCCAGCAGCTGGTTGCTCAACTAGCTTAGCTGCACCAATGGACTGCTCCCTCCATGGTCTCTGTGGCTTTGCTGCTGGGTCTCCTCCCGGTTTGGGGAAAGACTTCCAGTGGGAGCTGTGCTTTTTCTCATAGCCTAATTTGCCTTGCTTTCATGGTAGGTAAAGCAGAATAAGCCGCTGAGTGTGGATCTAACTGGATGGTATCAGTGGGCTCCTGTGCAGGAAGGGGAGTAAATCAGGCTGGTCCAGAGCTCTGTTCTGAAAACTGAGAGGGAGTGGGCATCTCTGCTAATAGCAAACCCTGCTCTGGTGCTACCTAGAGTTATACTGGTACCAAAGGAAGGGATCACCCAGGCGTTTCCTTCTCTAAGGGTTTGAAAACAGATGGCATGTCCTGCCCTCGTCAAAGGAGGACGAGTACAGTAATGCCGTCTAGTTCAGGGACAGGAGGTGCCCCCATGGCTCTTGCGAGGTATTTCTGGTCATATGTCTTCTCCTCCCTGGTCTGGCAGAAGTGAAACTTCTCCTTCTGCAGCACTTGTATGACAGTGATGGTGTTTTTACATATTCTCATGTTACCCCTCAGGTGAAGTCACTCACGTTCCCATGTGTCCCTGCACTCCGACCTGGAGCTGACCTCCTGGTTACTATGATGGGTTGATCTAGCAGGGAATTTCCATACAGATCGCTGCTGCTGTGAGGATGCACCCTTGTGTCACAAGGGTCTCACCAACACTGGAGCTTCCTTCATCCCTGTATCCATCCTCCTCCTCTTCCTCCAACCAGCTTACTTCTTTCCCTCATCCCTGGACTTCATCCCTGTGCCTTATGCACCTGGCTGCCTTCCTGGGCAGGCTCCACACGCTGTGCAGTCTGCTGCAGCTCCGTCGGGAAGTGGCTGCCGATGTCCTCCTGAAAGCCCTGCGGTTGATCTGGGGGAGACCAGGACTGGGTCCGGAGAGAGCAGAAGTGCCGCTGTGATAAACGCTCAGCTTGTCTGAGAGCCTCTCAGGCCCTTCTCCTTGGGCTCCCTGCTTGGAGCACGCCTCCTTCCATCCTGGTGTTCCTCTGTGGAGGCACGGTTGGGAGGGGTGTACCGCTGCCCGGGGTTGGTGAAGAGCTGACCACCAAAGGTTGAGCACATCCGAGATCCTGAAGGGACCGAGGTCCTAACCCTCTCCCCCAGGAATCTCTGGTCCTGAGATCGTATTTCTGCAGATCTTGCAACCTGGATCTGCAGAGGACAACTGCTGAGAATTCATCCCAATGTGCCTTATGCTGTTCCGTTTTGGGATTCACCCCGAAGGAACGTGAGGCCCAGAGGCAGCCTCTTCGCTATCTGCCGGTCCATAGTTCCTCTTAACGGCTGGTACCCGCTGACAGGATTTGCTTGGTGTACGGAGCAGGAGGGGAGGATGGAGAGAGGTGCCTTGAATTTGTATTTATGCCTAATGATTTGTGTAACAAGGCAAGGACGGGTTCCTCATGTGCCTTGCAATTTACATCTTTTACTGACAAGATTATTTTTAAGCACTGTTGGTTACTAAACAGAAGTACAAAAGAGTTTGTATTTTTTCCCTGGGGAACAGGGAAGGGTATGAGTGTTACATATTAACCATCCCCTTCCCACCTCCCATCTGCTGACTTTGTATTGTTGAAAACATTGACAATATTTTAAGCTTTGTACTGTACTGATCATTATTTAAAAACCCTATTGGGAAAAAAAAAAAGTCTGTAAAAGCAAAACGATTGGTATGGTGTGAAATTCCCTCATGCACAACTACAGAAGTTTATGAGTCATTAGGAAGAAAAGTGGGTAATAATTAGGGAGGGGATATATTAGAGTGGATAATAATTATAACAATAATGAACAACAAGGTGTGGTTTTACCTGTGCATCTCAAAGCACCTTCCAGGTTTCACAGTAACGATGTGATTTCATGCCCTTTTCCCAAGGGAGGTGCAGAGTGGCTGCCCTGACACTGACTGGAGGGATTTACGATCATCATCAACGAAAGTATCTGGGTGTCCAGTTTTCCTTAGTTTCTCTCAGAGGTGGGTATCTAGTGATGTGGTGACCTGGCCCAAAGCATTGCAGCTTCAGTGGCCAGGCTGTGAATACAAGTGCCTGGTTAAGCAAATCATTTGCGCGCGTGCTTAAAATTAAGCCAAAGAGACACCAACTGTTGATGGACAGAAGGATATCAATCAGTTAGACGTGAGCCTACATGAAGTAAGGCAGGAGCTCCTGCTCTGCTTGCTGATAGCTGTGAGGAATCACAGAATGGTTGTGGTTGGAGCGAACCTCTGGAGGTCATCTGGTCCAGTCCCTCTGCTCAAGGAGGGCTACTGAGAGACGGTTGCCCAGACAGCATTTGAGTATCTCCAGAGGAGACTCCACAGCCTCTCTGGGCAACCTGTGCCAGTGCTCGGTCACCCTCACAGTAAAAAAGTGTTTCCTGATGTTCAGAGGGAACCTCCTGTGTTTCACTGTGTGCCCATGGCCTCTGGTCCTGGCACTGGGCACCACTGAAAAGAGCCTGGCTCTGCCCTCTTTGGACCCTCTGTTCAGGTCTTTATATACATTGATGAGATCCCTCCTGAGCCTTCTCTTCTCCAGGCAAAACAGTCCCAGCTGTCAGCCTTTCCTCATAGGAGAGATGCTTCAGTCCCTTCATCATCTTCATGGCCTTTCCTTGGACTCTCTCCAGTATGTCCATGTCTCTCTTGGACTGGGAAGCCCAGAAGTGGACACAGTATTCCAGGTGTGGCCCCACCAGTGCTGAGCAGAGGGGAAGAATCACCTCCCTCGATGCGCTGGCAATGCTTTGTCTAACGCAACCGAGGGTAACATTCACCTTTGTTGCCATAAGGGCACATTGCTGGTTCACATTGAACCTGATGTGCACCAGGATGCCCAGGTCTTCTTCTGCCAAGCTTCTTTCCAGCCAGGTGGCCCCTTTAATTCACCTCACAGTCTGCCCATCCGGCCCATATATTAACAGCTTGTCTATGAGTATCTTAAGAGAGACAGTGTCAAAAGCTTTATGGAAGTCAAGGCAGACAATATCCATTGCTCTTCCCTCATCTACCAAGCCAGTCATTTTATCATCGAAGGTTATCAAGTTAGTCAAGCATGCATTCCCCTTGGTGAAGCCATGCTGACTATTCCTGATGACTTTTTTGTCCTTCATGTGCCTGGAAATGGTTCCTATGATGAGCTGCTTCATCACCATCCCAGGGATCAGGGTGAGGCTGGCCAGCCTGTAGTTCTGGGGGTCTTCCTTGCCTTTTTTGAAGTCAGCAGTGGCATTTGCTTTCCTCCAGTCCTCAAGCACTTCTCCCAGTTGCCATGATCATTCAAATCATTGAGAATGACCTTGCAGTGACATCAGCCCATTTCTTCAGCACTCATGGGTGCATCCCATGCATAAGTATTCCCTGACTTGATCGTCTTCCACCAAGGGTACATCTTCCTTGCTCCAGCCTTTCTACCTGGTCTCTGGGACCCGGGATTCCTGAAGGCTGGTCTTGCTAGGAAAGACTGGTGCAAAGGCAGCATTCAGTACCTCAGCCTTTTCCATGTTCTGTGTAACCAGCTCCCACATCTTACTGAGCAATGAGCCCACATTTTCCTTGGTCTTTCTTTTGTCACCTATGTACGTATAGAAGCCCTTCCTGTTGTCTTTTGACATCCCTGGCCAGATTCAGTCCCAGCTGGGCTTTGGCTTTCCTAACGTCATCCCTGCATGCTCGGATAACATCTCTGTGTTCTTCCCTATCCGTGTCCTTGCTTTCACCCTCTGTATGCTTCTTCTGTGTTTGAGTTTTGCCAGGAGCTCCTTGTTTATCCACACAGGCTTGCGGGCATTTTTGCCCAACTTTCTGCTCATTGGGATGCACCGCTCTTGAGCTTGGAGGAGGTGATCCTTGAATATCAGTCAGCTTTCTTGGGCCTGGCTTCTCCCCAAGCCTTATCCTATGGGACTCCACCAAACAGGTAGAGGTCTTTGAAGAGGCCAAAGTCTGCTCTCCTGAAGTCCAGGGTTGTCAGCTTGCTTTTTACCCTTGTCCCTCCTCTCAGGAGCCTGAACTCCACCACCTTATGGTCACTGCAGCCAAGGCTGCCTTTGACCTTCACATCCCCAATGAGCTCTTGTTGGTGAGTATGATGTCCAGCAAAGCACCTCTCCTTGCTGGCTCCTCTCTGACTTGCGGGAGGAAGTTATCAGCACTGCACTCCAGGAACTTCCTGGATTGCTTATGCCCTGCTATGTTGTCCCCCCAGCAGATATCGGGGTGGCTGAAGTCCCCCATGAGGACCAGGATCTGCAAAGAGACTGCTCCCATCTGCCTGCAGAAGACCTCATCCACTTGTTCTTCTTACTGGTTAGGCAGCATATAGGAGACACCCACTACAATGTCACCCATATTGGTCTTCTCTTTAATCCTTGCCCACAAGCTCTCAGTTGGCCCATAATCCAGGCAGAGCTCCATGCACTCCAGCTGCTCCCTCACATAAAGGGCAACTCCCCCTCCTCATCTTCCTGACCTGTCCTTCTTAAAGAGCCTGTATCCTTCCATTGCAACACTCGAGTCATGGGAGCCATCCTACCGTGTCTTCCTTATCCCAGGAAGATCGTAGCCCTCCAGCTGCACACAGGTCTCTCAACTCATCATGCGTAGTCGCCGTGCTGCCTGCACTACTCTACATGCACTTCAGAGAAACGCCCCAGCACACTCATTTCGCAGAAAGGGTTTGGGGGATTTCACCATAACTGTGGCTTGTAGGCACTTCCTTGCTTACACCTGGGCGCTGGAGGTCACCCTGCTTAAACCCTGTTTTGTGGATTTGGTGATCCCTTTCTGTCACATTACTCCAGGTCCTCTGCTCAGCAGCCTTGTCCATCACTCCTTAACAAGGCTGCTGATAACTCTCTCTCTCTCTCCCCTGTCATCACTGGTTTCAACCCTCTTTACCTTAAGGCTCATGTGTGATCATGCACATACCCCGTCCCCCAGGATATACACTCGATGTGAATTTCAGTCCTCAAAAAATCTCTTCTTTTTCCTTCTATTACCACCACATTAATAATTTTAACTATTATTTCTTAATACGCAGCCCAAGGCTTCCGTACTGCTGTGTTTTTACCCACCAGAGGGCGAGATGTCTTCATCTGTGGCGGCGGAGGGGCCTTCAGTGCCACGAAAGCAGAGCCTTCAGCGCTCGCTCTCCAGACGGGCTCATGGAAGAACGCTCCCATTCCAGCAGGCGTGCAGCCAGCCCTGCCAGGACATGCATTTCTGAGCGAGGGATGTGCTTTGCCTACCCTCTGCCTAAGTGACAGGGATTTCACCAGACAAGTTAGGCCAAAGTTTTCAGTTTCCATGACGAATGGGAGAAAATAGCAAAACAGAAAACCCAGACTGTTAACTTTTTTAACTAGAAACACAAACAGAGACTTCTGGTGTGCTGAAAAGAAACTGCTTGGTGGTACTGTTTTAGGGAACATATTTACTACATGCCCGTCATTATCTGATATTACACACACACACACATCCTTGATGCATGGAAAGTCAGAGATAGTTGTTAGCAAAAGAGGGAACTGGCCTATCCAAAGCACATGAAGCCAAAGGCAAAAAGTAGAAGAGCTTCCAAACCAGAGTGAGGCATTTTGGTGTGGTCATTCTGTGTATCACCAGCCACAGGGCAGACAATGTGAGAGAAGGTAACGATTTTTTTACTTCAAGCACCAGATATTGCAGCAGCCAGTTGCCTCAGAAAAGGTTCTTTCACCCAACGGCAATCTTTATCTGGTCTTATCCTTGCAGCTCTCTGATTAACACGGGCTAAGAGGCAGAGCATTACCAAACAGCTCTTGAGATGCTTCCTTCTTTGTTCTGTTAAGCAGCTGTTGAAGATGGTCTGGCGACTTTCTCAGGGAAAGAACACTACCCAAGGTTGCCTGCTGCTCCTGTTGACTTCAGGGAGAGAAGCGGAGCTGTTACAGCCCTGGGGGGTGAAAAAAAAAAGAACGAACTGAATGTGCCCGAAGTTTAAGGCATTAAGCTACCTGCTGTGTCTTAAATTCTGCAGCAGCTCCAGAGATGGCTTATCCTTTTTCCTGTAGTTCTTTGCTTTGTTCTGGCTGAAGGTAAGACCCACTCTCAATCCAGAACAGTTCCTCTTGCTATGAAGTGAACTAAACTCATTTCTTAGCAGTATCCTTTCTAACACACCTGTATCAAATATTTGGCCCTTTGGGGCCAATAGAGGTGGTGGAAGGAAAAAATGCCAGTTTGTGCTGCTTCCTCAGGGTGTCTCTTGGTCAGCTGGCCAAATGCAGCGTAGAAAGGGGTGTGGGAGAGCAGTCTGACCTCGGCATCCCTCAATTTTTCACTCGATGTGTGGATACTAAGGTAGCAAATTTCAGCCTACTGCCAACAAGCCTGGGGTTCTGAGTGTTTAAGAGACCCATTAGAAGTAGTCCTTGGATCCCTCAGACTACAGATGGGGCATACTGAAACATCCACTTTTCTTGCATGAGGATTCAAAGGTTGGACTTTTTCTTGCTGTGTATTACAGTAGCGTGTATACACATAGTAGCACACCCTTTCCTCTAAAATGCATAAGCTTTAAACAGGTAAGAGATAGGAAATCTTGATAAAGACTTCTTTTTCCCTTTCATGAGAGTAAGGATCCAGGAGGCTAAAGAGGCTTCTCTTAACCTGGGCAAGTTGGACTTGGATGTACAGAAGCTGATGTGGAAGATGATGCTGAATCCAGACGTTCTGAGTTCCACTTCAATTCCATATGCCCCATTTCTCCTCTTTCCTGCTTTATGGTCACTGTTCCTAAGAAAGTACCAGCTTCTGCTACAGCTTTCCTTAATCTTCCTTTCTTCATTCCCCTCTCCCTTAAAACACCCAGGAGGAATGTACTGGGACTGCAGTGTTCTGATCCTGTCCCTGCCCATATCCAGAGCCTAAGATCCTGCTCTGTGACCCTGGATAAATCCCCTGGCCTTAGCTCCCCGCTCGTGCGCAGAGCGGGATAGCAGCCCTCCTGCCCCACTGCAAGCTGTGCACAGGGGCACTCTGCCACACAGCCTTGTTCGAAAGTTGCTGTCACTCTCGTAGAGGATGACCCATGGCCCACAGAGGCAAGTTTCCTCCTCTGAGGAAGGCCCTGGCCCTTGCTAAGTTCAGGAAACCTGCTAAACAGTGCTTGGATATCACAGCACAAGAAATCGGAGTGCATGCTTTGGTCCCAGCACCTGCATCTGAGTCAGCAGTCACACTAGCAGCTTGCCGTCTTTCAGCCCTGCTTGGCCTTCAATCTATTATTTTGCTTTCTAAGCTCATCGGACTCATTCTTTATCTCCCACTGGCTGGCTTTCTTCTCTCTCCCACACCATGCTTAGACAGACAGTCTGGCTGCATTTCTCTCTGCTTGACTTCTGCTTACAAAACTCTCAGATCCTGCTGCCTGCCCTTGAATGGCAGCCCGGCTTGTCTTGTCTTGTATGCCGTTGATAAAAAGAGCAGGGGAAAGAGACATACAAAAACCTCTTTTTGTCGTGGTGATTGCCTTGGATCTCTTTTATCCCTTACCTGTGGGAGGGACTTTGCACAATCACCTTTTCCTCAGTGTCCCCTCCACACTTCTTTCTGCTGCTGCCTTCAGAGATAAAAGTTGTGTTTAAAAAAAAGCAAATACATCAGCGTCACCTATGAAAGAACCCACTATTTCACAGCTAATATACGCGCCACATACACAATAAACCAGCACAGTCACTTCTCCTCTTAAAATGTTTTGAGCACTGCAGGTACGGGTTTCCCCGCCACGGCTGCTCCTCTCCTCGGGCACCGCACAGCGCAGGGACAACTCCCAAAAGCCGGCCTCGATACCACCCCCCCTTTTGGAGACCAGGAGATTTTAACAGCGCGGACGCAGCCCAGCTGTGCCGAGGGGGTGAGGGCCTGGCAGAGGCAGCACTGAGCTTACGTTGCGGGACGCTGCAGGGCCCCGGCCGGCTGGGAGGGGGAGGAGGAACATGGCGGCGGCCTGTGCTGGAGCAGGCCGAAGCGCGCTCAAATCCCTAAAGCGAACAGGATTAACGCTTTCCACAGCTCCCGCGACTGCTTCTTTTCTACATTGCGGGGACAAAAGCGCCCTGGGCCCCCCTTCCCAGCATGGCGGGGCGGCCTAGGCCGCTCCGGCCCCCCCCAGCCGCGTCCCCGCCCTCCCGTTGCCACGGCAACCCCGCCGTGCGGCTCAGTGCGCAGGCGCGAAGCCCCGCCCGGCTCAGTGCGCATGCGCCCCTCCCCGCCGAGCCCGCGCAGCGGGCGGGCCGCCGGTTGCCGTGGAGACGGCGTCACTGGAGCCGGGGGAGGGAGCGCCTCGGCCGCCATGAGCTCGGAGCCGGCGCCGGGCCCGCCTTTCCTCCCGGGCTGCGCCTTCAGGGACCCCACGGTGAGCGCGGCCGTCCGGCGTACCCTGCCTCCTGGGGACCCCCTGCCCCCGCTCCCCAGGGACGCCACGGCCTAGCAGGTCGTGTGTCCTCCCCCCACCCCGGCGAGATCTCCCCTGAGAACCAGGCCTGTGCACCCCCCCTTCCCCCCAGGGAGCCGTCAGTGACCTGCACCCTGGCCGGCTCCCCCGGGGCACCTGCTACACCCTGAAGACATCTCCAGGGAACCTGATAACCCCTCAGAGTCTCCTCTAACTCCTCAGGAGACCTGGTACCCCGAAACTCAGCTAATGTTCCTCCAGGGGACATGTTACCCCCTAAACCCCCCCCCTCCCCTGAACAAGCCTGCTATTCCCTCAGACCACCCTCTAATTCCCCCGGGAGGCCTGGTACCTCCCAAATATCCCTTGTGTGTCCTGGGAACCTGGTACCCCTCACACTCACCAGACAGCCTTCAGGGGGCCCAGTACCTTATGAACTGACCTGCGAGGGACTTGGTGCACTGTGAGCTCGTTTAATGCTCCCTAGCAGACTCACCAGACAGCCTTCAGGGGGTCTGGTACCCTATGAAGTGATCCACAAGGGACCTGATGCACTGCAAACTCATTTAATGCTCCCCAGCAGACCCAATACCCGCTGAACTCTCTCCCGGGGGACCTGGTGTTTCCCAAAGCCAAAGCCAACAAATAGCTGCTGAACTCATTTCTGGGGGACTGCAACTCTCTGAACCCGCCAGCTATCCCCTGACCCCACCCACAGCAGACTGATACTCCCTAAGTTCTCCCAATGTAATTTAAAGTCTGTTCCCAGGGGACCAGGTATCACTGAGCCCGCCCTCCGGAGGGCTTGGTGCTCTTAATCTTGTCCCCGAGGAATCCATTGCATCTTGCACCCATCTGATATACCCTGAAACTGTCCTGATAGCTATGGAGAGCTAGGTTCCCCCAGACTCATTTAACACCCCAAAAGCTTTCTCTGTAGCTGCAGAACTACTGTCTACAAACTCACCCCATGGAGATCCAGTACCCCTGAGTCCACCCAGTAGTTCCCCCACCAGTTCATGTGATACCCCAAGGAAAGGAGTATTCCTAAACTCACTTTACAGTCTTGAAACCTGATTCCCCCAGGAAAACTACTGTTTCTCTGAACCATCTCAGTTTTCCCAAAGGGATGTGCTCTGAGCCTGCTGCTCGTTCTGATGCTGCCCTGAACCAGGATGCATAAACTCACCTGACAGCTCCTCAACTATCTTCATATACCCAGGAGAACAAACACTGTCCAAATTTCAAGGAGTCCTCCACTAGGAATTAATCCACCAAACCATCCCAGTACAGTTATGTCCTGGACCCACCCACCACTCTTACAGGGATAGACACACCCTGAAGTCACCAATCTGCTGGGCAATCAATACCCTCCCGACACCCCCTCCTCCAAAGCTCTGATGCTTCCAGAAACGCTCTCCCGGTATCCCCTGGAGAACTGAATCCTTGGTAGGCCAAAGGGAACTAATAGTCTGGAACCTGAGAAGCTGATAGGCCTCAGAGAACTGGTGTCCCCCAACAGAGCTGGTACCACCACAGCCTCCAGGATCATCCCAAGGAAGCGAGACCCTCCCAGGTTCCATGGAAGAAGTAGTGTCATCCTCATCCTCTGCACTTGAATTGATACCTAAATGAGGAAGCATCCTCTCCTTTTCCCCATTCCCAATTGCCCACGCACTAAGCATCTGACTGATAACTCCAAACCCTCCTAATATCTGCCGGAGGAAGCAGTACCACAGATGAGAACTGATACTCCCTGAGTTCCTTCCAGTACTGTTTCAGAGAAGCTGACAGCTCTGCCCTTCCTTCTCCCTGGGGAACTAACATCTTGAGTCTTGACACCATTGCTCAACTTCAACTCAGTGCTACTAATGTCAGTCTGAGAAACCAGCACCCTGACTGCTTCCCTCAGAAGCAATGCTCCCAGACTTTTGTAGGGAGCAGATAGACCAGGGCATGCCTTACATTTCCCTGGAGCTTAATATCCTTAAGAACAGGCTCCTCCATTTCCATAAAGCTCAGTATTCCAAGTGAGTCCCCTTCCTCCTGCTACCTCCCAGTACATCCAAGTTGCCTGGTCATCAGGAGAACAGGGCCCCAGCATACTCTGGTATTGCAGGATGAGGAACCTCGTGTGAACATTTGTCACGGGACATGCAAAAAAAAAAAAAAAAAAAAGGAGACATGCCTTGGGACAGTACTCCTTGTCCTTGGTATTCCCACTGAAAAATGACACCTCCAGAACAAGCACTCGCATGCCTTCCTGATATGTCCCCTAGATTGTGCTCTACAGAAGAGAGAACCGCTTACCAATCCAGTCTACCCTTTGGCAAATCTTCTCAAGTGATGGTGAGCTCCACTGCAGGTCAGCCCACTCTGCTCTTCCCATATCACTCACAGAGCCTCTTTACTTCCTGGGACAGAGACCTCATGATTATTTGATCTTCCAGTGGAAATGCTTATTCTCCCAAAAAAGGAAAGTTTCCCTTCCATTTCCTGCCACCTCCATGCTCCTGATATTTCTACAGGAGACTACAGTATTTCCTAGGTATCCTTGTGATTGATTGATAGAAATTTTTACAACTCTTGATTGCTCCTCAGATGGAGCGGGGAGGAACTGCAAAAGGATCTTAACAACGCTGAAGAGATCTAGTGCTCCCTTAGGAAGGTATTGTCCTGTTTCTTAGACCAGTGGTGGTATTGTCACTAATCCCTGTTTGACAGAGGTGATCTTGACATGATGTGCTCTTGACAAGGACTGTGTCACGATGGGCTTTGGTGAAACCATTCCAAATAATTCTGGATGCTTTCATGGGAACCCAGTTTTCTCTGTTTTGCTAAATAGGACCCTCTCTTTTCTTTATTCTGCTTATGTGTGGATTAGAGCTACCTAAGGATAAATTGTCACTGTACCAGTCTTAGTGTGCCTTCCAGCACGAACAGTCAAACTATTTTCTAAGTCAGTGACGACTGAGATTTTCAACAGTAAGTGGAGTCATTGACTCATAACAAATACTCTTGATCATGCAGTAATAAAGGTTATCCCAGAATTATTCTTTTAATAATATTATTTCCTCAATATTATTTAGAACATTTTGGAAATATTTAATGCAAATTTCTGCCCCTAGCAAAGTATTATTTCCTCTAGCAGTAAAATCCTGCCTACTTCAGTCACGTGAATGCTTCTGCCGTCTTCACCAGCACTGTGTGTGCGTCTGTAAGAAACACCCACGGGACTTAGCACAGCGGATCGCTGTTTTAGAGTAACTTGAAGCACTGAACTATAGGTAATGTTTAAGGAGATCTGGACTCCAGAAATGGCTTTGCAGTGTTCTTCAGGATGAGCCCTAGTGAGTTCTGTCAACTCGCTTTGCCTCAATTTGCCAGTCTATAAAACGGGCATCGCGATACTTGCTCTGCAGATGAATGCCGGAAAGTGCTGAAGAACACCTCTGTGTCCAAGTGAGATAGTATTGCTGTTGCTTAGTGCTCGTGTGGCAGAGGAGCAGAGACACTGGGAGGGGGAACGGCGTTTGTATGAAGCGTTACGGACTTTCCAAAATGAAGGAGTTAATTCAGTGGAATTTTGTGGATATGGACTGGCAGCAACTGAGAGTAGGTGTTTACATTCTGGGTTTCCCCTTTTAAATTTTCATTTGTCACCTGATACTGTGAGATATTATCTGGCAACCACGCTCACTTGGGAGAGCCTATCGACTTTGGGAGTCTTAAAAATTTACGAGGTATTTTCTTTAGGCAACTGTGCACTTCTGATGAACACCAGTATTGCCCAATTTAAAGACAAACTTCCTGGTTTTCCCTGAATATTTTCCCCACAGCTTCTTCTTGGTATTTATTTAAGAGAAGGAAAAGGCTGTTCTGTGGCAGAGCTAATGTTTACAAGACATTCTGTTAACGTGTCTTCAGTTTTCACCTGAACCTGTTTTCCTAACTGCTCTATCCACAGCATTTCAAGGTCTGTAGTACCAGTTTAAAGGGAAAACAGGCAATTCTGTGAAATTCAAGTGGGGCCTTGAAGGTATAAATAAGATTAGAGGCTTAACAATGAGGGATGAGGGAGGGAGGTGAAGTGGTTCACGTGCCTGGGGTTGGATGGATTGCAAGTCTGGGTCTGGAAAAGGAGCTGAAGCTTGTTCCTTCAGTGCTAGAAATGCATACAACTCTGTTTTACTTGTCAAAAGTCAAGGTAAAGTCAGGGATTTTATTGTCAGCGGCTCACAATTTCTCCTGCTTTCTCTGGAGCGTTAAGTGTTGAAAGCCCAGTGGGACCAGCCGGGCTTTGAGGACTGCAGGTGAGGTACCAGGCATGGTGGACTGTACAGCAAGTCGAGTAGCTTGGTGTCACTCAAGTCCAATCCTGATCTTCCGTGGTGAAGGACTGGGCTGACAGAGACCAGGTCCTGTTCACAGCTGACATTTTCTTGTGTGTCCTTAAGCAAAGCAGGGACCTTCCTGTGCCATCTGGATAATTATTTAGCTTGAAGAATGGCTCAGCAGCTGGTGTCAGGCAGATAGCAATGATAAGTGAAAGGCTCCAAGAAGCTCAAAACCAAGATTAAACTAACAAAAGAAAAAATAACAGGTGAATCCTATAGCCAACATTACACAGTGCTCACATGGATAGAATTTTTCTCTTCTTGTCAGGCTTCTCATTAATGTGCTATAGGGTCTCACACTGTGGTTAGAATGGAATAGAGTAGAATAGAATAGAATAGAATAGAATAGAATAGAATAGAATAGAATAGAATAGAATATTTCGGTTGGAAGGGAACAACAACAATCATCTAGTCAAGCTGCTTGTGTGACCCTTGCGTAGACTGTGGAGAGAGGTGGTGAAACAGCCAATGTGCTCCGGTACGTCTCATAATTTCAGTTCTGTGAGCATGACACACCTTGATTTAGCCCAGCAAAGAACATCCCGTGAATATCATCCCCAGGAGAGGGCTGACAAAATAAATAGTGATATAAAACACAGAGGATGCATCAGGTGTAATAGTCAAGGGAGCACCGTAAGGCAGTAACAGAGTTCGGCCCCATGGTGCTCTGTACTGCCGTAACACAGAGGAGGGAACAAAGGGTTTGTAAGATAAATACTAGGACAGATAAAGTGCTGTGACCCCATTCTAGGCACTGAGAATGATGGCAATAGAGAAATTAAGTGATTTAAGCTCTTGGGGAGTCTGTGCCAGTGCTAGGATTTGAGTTTACTCTGATGCTTTTTTCCTCCAGCCACTTACTTTTTTTTCAGCCTTCTTGATCTAAGTGTAAAATCTGATTGTAAATAACTGCTGCAGTAGGTTATAATAAAATGCTGGGGGGGGGCATTGTGGATACTACACTCTTTTTCTGTGCTTTCTGTAGCCGTATCTAGTAAGTGCACGCAGTGTTTTAACAGCTGGATTTCCTTCCACAGAAAACATCTTTTCATCGGTCCCAGACACTGGGCTACAAAAATGGATTTGCCTTTTCTCGGCTGCCAAGAGTGGGGATCGGCGGGGAGCGACTGTACGTGAATCAGTTTTCTCAAGCTGAATTAGATGAATTATCCAGCACGAGACCCACGCTGACCTACGGGCAAGCCAAGCGGGCTCCACCTTCTGGCTTCATTCCATCATACGTGGCTTTTGACAAAAAGGTATAAAGAAGCTTAATTCCAGGAATATCTCTGGCCAGGCTCGGAGACATAAACAGTCAGCTCCAGGGTTCATGGGACAGCGTACAGCAGTTTTTAGATGCCATAGCCCTTAGTCAGAGACAGCTGAACCCCAGACTGAAAGAGGCTTTCTTTGCTCGGGAGGAGGATTATAATACGTAAACGATGTAAGACATTCCCCACAAGTTACGCTAGAGCATTTCCAGCAGGCGTTGGAAAAGAAGTTTGATTAACTGTGAAAGGCTTCAGTTTATAACCATTGCCCTGTAAACCACAGCCTGGCCTTCTGCGTTGCCAAAACTATATTGAGATTGTAACTGAGCTGAAAGCGTAAGAGACAGTCTGCAGTGAGGACCCTGTCAGAGTGTTTAACTGTGGTCTGTCTATTTATGCTTGTGTTTGTCACCACGGCGTGTTAAAGCCTGTACTGCCACTTTAGCACTTCCTGCGTTGCATCTCGGGGATCGTGTCGGCCTAGGAGGTGGCTGTGTGTCTGCTTGGAGCGGTCCTGAGCTGACCCTTGGTTTCAGATGTGCCAGCAGCTCAGACTGCAAGCTGGCGAGGGCGGCTGCAGCCGCGGACGGAGCAGTCTCTGCCGAGCAGGGGTTTGCACGATGACAGGCAGGCCTGGAGGGGCAGCCAACCCTCGGCCCATCTGGGAGACAGCCTGGGGAACAGATGTGTTGTGTTAATTACCGAGGCTGTTCCTTCAGAGTAGTGTAGATGTTGCTGTTTAATCTGTCGGACACTTCTCTGCCCCTTCATTCAAGCCAGAGTAGCGGCAGGGGCCCCAGAGCTGCTGGGGGAAGTCATGGTCCCTTTTGAAGCTCTTTTGCTGGCTGGTAGGAACTGGCTGGCTACATCAGTGCTCAGTTACCTAGGCCTCTGGGTTGATGTAGGCTGATGGACTGGCTGGATGCATTTTCTCTGCACCCTCATTTCTCTCTTTGTTTCTCCAGCACAGATTAGCTTTTGCTGTCAGGGCTTGACAGATGTGACTTCAGATGACCCGTGCAGATTTTAAAATCCACAGATGTGGTTGAACTCTTTCCTAAAAATTCCTGATAGCTTCCCCAAATCAGGGTCTGCAAAGCTGACAATAGTACAGAAAGTCATTGATGTCAGAAAACTGGATTACTGGCAGCAACCAAGCACCTGGCAGCAGGTGACATAGCGGGTGAAGGAAGAGTAGGGAAAAGGCTGTATTTTTTAAGCCTGTCTCATGCATACCAAATTTGTGAAAGGTGGGTCTTGATAAAAGCCCTCATGATGCCTGCTTAGATATAAGGTATAAATTTTTTACAACGAGGGTGGTGAAACCCTCGCACAGGTTGCCCAGAGTGGTGGGAGATGCTGCATCCCTGGAAACATTCAAGGCCAGGTTGGACGGGGCTCTGAGCAACCTTATCTAGTGGTAGATGTCCCTGCTCATGGCAGGGGGATTGGACTAGATGGCCTTTAAAGGTCCCTTCCAACCCAAACCATTTTATGATTCAATGATTCTATTTGGTGCCTCTGCCATCAGTCACAGATTAGGCTACAGTTAGTGTTGACGATTTTCTAGATTACAATCCAGTACCTTTGCGCTGAAAAAAAACATTACAAATAAATTATTTGTGTTAACAGACTAACCACGGTGTTCAAAGTGTTTCTCTCTCTCTCTCCCTTTGGGATATTTCCCCTATGGCAGATTTTGAAGTTCGATGCCTATTTCCAGGAAGATGTTCCTCTCTCCGCAGAAGAGCATTACCGGATCCGCCAAGTGTGTATCTATTACTATTTGGAAGATGACACCATGTCCGTCATAGAGCCTGTTGTGCCGAACTCTGGCCTTCCTCAAGGCAAACTTGTCAGACGCCACCGGGTGCCCAAGAACGACCGTGGGGATCATTACCACTGGAAGGATCTGAATCGGGGCATGAACATCACCATGTATGGCAGGACGTACCGCATAGTGGACTGTGACCCGTTCACACAGGTGTGTTGCTTGTACAGAGAACACTGACACAGAGAATCCCGGGAGTTACAGGTGGACAGGCCTGCTAGAATCCAGTAGTCTGCATCTGTAGCTTTCACAATAAGGTTGTCTTCAATCTTTCATTTTGCTTTTTGTGGAGAATTCTTTCTTGAGATCAATGGGAAGTTCAAGGTATATTTGCTGAGGGCACCTTAATGGCTCAGGATTATTGCGCCAAGGCTGCTGGGAGTCCATCCTGTGTCCTCAGAAATGCTCCTTGCAGTACAAATTCTAAGCTTATTCCTGTGTGAACAGAATTGGTCTAAGCTCATTTCTATATATACACCGGTTTAACTACTTAGAATGCAGAGGAAGCATCATGCACACGTGAGAGGGAAATCACTGATCCTAACTCTTTTCTGACTTAATACTGCTCAGCTGAGAATCAGGGAAGGGAATGCAGTCAGTAACTCTGCACCCGTCTACAGCCAGGCCAGAAGAGCGATCATGATCCATGAGCTGAGAATCATGCTATGAACTGACCTTTCTAAGAGAGCTTACTTGTTGCCTACTTTTCTACTTCTGTCTATTTCTATACCAGTAAATGAAATAATAACAATCCACTAACAAATTATAACAAATACCATTACGATGGCATCCTGTTAGATTGCCCGCAGTATAATCCCAGCCCTGGTCAACTGCTATTCTTCCAAGCCAGTCCCAGGAGCAGTCCAGGACCTAGAATCCTCCAGGGACCATTCTCAATAGGTGAGTGATGTGCAGCCAACCTGTCCTGGAGGCTGAGAGAGTTTAGATACAGGCTGTTCCTTGCCAGTTGTCCTCAGTGACCAGGAATGTTCCCAAGCATGTATAATATATTGGTATATATGTGGCTGTTGAGAACATGTGGAGCCATCTCTGCTGGAACTGGATGACTGTTAAATTCGGTTCACATCAGATGAAGAGCTGGTTCTCGTGTTAATGTTGGCTGGTTGATGAAGACATCAGATAAGCTATGTGGGTCTACATCTCTAGGCCACTAGTCTATTTATCATTAACTGGCTTCCTCCAGACCAGAATACAGTGAGTTTGAAAGTGTGAACCTGCATTGTGAGTCTTCAGGGTGATCTCACTTGCCTGTTGGAGATGTTTGCGTAGGTGCTTCCTGGGCTGAACATATTCATGGGCCACTTCCCAGGGCCAAAAAGGGAAGAAGTCCATTGACTTCAGAGATAGCTTTGGGTGGCTGATGTCAGTACACAAGTAATACCTGAGAGTTTGTTGGTGCATCCCAGGTAAGCAAAAAGTCCCTGTATAAGCAAGCAGATTGCCCTCTTTCTGTGGGAAAAGTGTTCCTCCTGAAAGATGGACTGAAGCTGCCACTCTGGCACATATCCTCATGGCCTGAAGGGCCTTGGTGGGCCTAGTGTGGGTAACACTAACTTCCACTGTCTGACACACTGGGGAGCCCTAGGTCTCTTGCAAATTCCAACTGACTACATCTGTGCTTACGCACTAATTGAATCTTTTCGGTTAACATAAAAGATACCAACGGACAGTTGTCCTCCATTTACAGCCCTAAGGCCAAGGAAAACTGTGCTCAAGTAAAATAGGAGTTAGGATGTTGAGGACAGGACTGCCCTGGGTAATTAAAGGGCAAGCAAAGCTAAGAAGCAGCTTAAATAGACACATCTTGGTCATGTCACTCTGAGGGTGATGGAGCACTGGAACAGGCTGCCCAGGGACGTTGTGGAGTCTCCTTCTCTGGAGATATTCAAGACCCGCCTGGACGCGGTCCTGTGCAGCCTGCTGTAGGTGACCCTGCTTCGGCAGGAGGGTTGGACTAGATGACCCACAGAGGTCCCTTCCAACCCCTAACATTCTGTGATTCTGTGATTCTATGTTCTATTGTATTTGCTATTGCAGTGGCACTAATACTCCTGCAACCTGTGGGGAATGTCTGTGAGGTCATGGTCTGTGAGGAATGACCTTGCAGTATTCTGACCAAACTCATCTCAGTCCATCTGTAATGTCTAATTAGCTCTTACCTTCAGAACTCAAGGCACCATTAATACCTCAAATGTCCTTCCTAGGTGTTCCTGGAGAGCCAAGGAATTGAACTGAACCCTCCAGAGAAAATGGTTTTTGATCCTTACACAGAACTGCATCGGATGCCTACACGCAAGTACATCACACCATCAGATTTCGACCAATTGAAACAGTTTCTGACTTACGACAAGCAGGTGAGAGAGCTAGTAGTGATTAGCCACGTTACAGACTGTGTGTGTTACTGAAACTCGAGTCTTGTGAAAGCCTGCAACCTTACCTATTCTAAAAAAATCTCAGTCCACTGAACAGACTCCAGATTTGCTCCTTGGCTTTAGTAAAAAACAAAATCTTCTGTCTTTTTGCTGGGCTTTGTGCCATGTGAACAGCTTCTCCTTGGATTGCAGAGCCTATCCTCCATCTCTCTCTTGCTTTCTGTTGGGATGAGATAAGCCCCCTGTCTCGGGACGTCAGCGGACAGATGCAGTTCCAATACGAATGGGCGTGCTGCATCTGCTCCTCTCTTTGTCCAAAACTGCTGCCAGGTGCCAGAGTGGACAACTTCAGACAAACACAAATGCCACTTGCTCTGACTGAATGTGCACAGGTTTGGCAAACACTCTCCTCGCTCCTCCTCTGGATCTTCTTCTTCTCATGTAGCAACAGTGTAAGAAACCCTGCAGACTACATGTGTACTAGAAAATAAAACAGGGCCAGGACACGACCGGAGTTCTGCCTATTGTCCCTGGCCAGCTATCAATCTAACAGCTCCTGGCCATCAGACAGGCATTAGCACAGCTCAGGATCACATCCAGATGCCATTTTGGGTACGGTCACCCTGTTTTGAAGGGAGCAGACCGTTTTGCTGTGTGGATGCAAGCTGGGCCATGCCTGCCATTTCACTGCCAGTTTAGCCTTAGTGACGCAAGTCAGTGCTGGGCCAGCTCTTCCTGCAGTGGCTATTGGGCTGCCTGTTTAGGAGCCGTATCTTGGGGAACTCATGAGCATTGCAGTGTGACGAGTTTGGTTTCTGTGGCATTAAAAGATGATGTTTCCACTAGGCAGAAACCAGATGGGGTCTGCAGTGAACACAGCCTCCTCGGGACTGCCGAGTGCATTGCCCTCTGCCTTCCTTAGTGTGCTGGTTTTGGCTGGGATGGAGTTAATTTTCTTCATAGTAGCTAGTATGAGGCTATGTTTTGCATTTGTGCTGAAAACAGTGTTGATAATGCAGGGATGTTTTAGTTACTGCTGAGCAGTGCTTACACAGAGCCAAGGCCTTTTCTGCTCCTCATCCCCCACCAGTGAGGAGACTGGGGGTGCACAAGAAGCTGGGAGGGGACACAGCCAGGACAGCTGACCCCACCTGACCAAAGGGATACTCCATGCCATATGACGTCGTGTTCAGCAATAAAAGCTGTGGGGGGGAAGGAGGAAGGGTGGGGGACATTCAGAGCTATGGCATTTGTCTTCCCAAGTAGACATTACTCACGATGGAGCCCTGCTTTCCTGGAGGTGGCTGAACATTTGCCTGCCAATGGGAAGTAGCGAACAAATTCCTTGTTTTGCTTTGCTTGCGTATGTGGGTTTTGCTTTCCCTAATAAACTTTCTTTATCTCAATCCACAAGTTTTCTCACTTTAACCCTTCCGATTGTCTCCCCAACCCACCGGCGTGGAGTGAGCAAGCGGCTGTCTGGTACTTAGTTGCTCGCTGGGGTTAAACCATGACACTCAGCATGAGGGTGACAAAGAATTGGTCATGAAACCTCAAAGAGGTTTAAGAATCAAAACAAGATTCTGTCTTGCTGTGTTGTTTCGTTATAAAAATCACTTCCCTTATGTGTACTTCCCTACTCATTCCTCAGCAATTATTTTCTGCTACTTTTTAATCACTCCCCCCACCATTTTTCCTCATGATTCCTGAACTAAATTTCTTGCTTAGTACCAACTGTTCTCTCCCACTTGCTGCTTTCAAGGTAAGTCAGGCACGTCCAGCTCTCCAGGCCCCTGCTGCCCTTCCCACTGCTGCCTCAGCAGCCCATTCATCCCAGTGCCCACAGCACAAGGGCTTGGTTCTTCTCTACCTGGCAGTAGAAGATTGCTGAGATGCCTCTGATCACCCAGCCCATTTCAGTCCCCTTCATATGGACAGAGCATTAGTAATTCTAATCCGTGGTTGTTTTCTCTGGCTCTTTTTTCTCCACCCTAGGTCCTTCGCTTCTATGCCATGTGGGATGACACTGAGAGCATGTTTGGTGAGAATCGGCCTTATATCATCCATTACTTCTTGTCAGATGACACAGTGGAGGTTCGGGAAGTCTACAAGCAAAATGATGGTAGAGACCCATTCCCAATACTGATAAAACGCCAACGCTTGCCCAAAACCTTTGTGGACAAGAAAAGTAAGTTTAGATTGGTGTTGTGGTTTAGCCTGGCTGGACGCTGGGTGCCCAACAAAGCTGCTCTATCACTTCCCCTTATCAACTCGACAGGGAAGAAAAAGCACAATGAAAGGCTCATGGGTCGAGATAAGGACAGGGAGAGATCACTCACCAATTACTGTGATTGAACTTGGGAAATCAGTTTAATTTATCACCAATCAAATCAGAACAAGACAATGAGAAATAAAACCAAATCTTAAAAACACCTTCCCCCCACCCCTCCCGTCTTCCCGGGCTCAACTTTACTGCTGATTTTTCTCTACCTCCTCCTGCCGAGTGGCACAGGGGGACAAGGAATGGCGGCTGCGGTCAGTTCATCACACGTTGTCTGCCACTCCTTCCTCTTCACAGGGAAGACTCCTCACACTCACCCTTGCTCCTGTGTGGGGTCCCTCTCGCGGGGGGACAGTTCTCCATTAACTTCTCCAACATGACTCTTCCCAAGGGCTGCAGCTCTTCACAAACTGCCCCAGTGTGAGTCCCTCCCACGGGGTACAGTCCTTCAGGAGCAGGCTGCTCCAGCATGGGTCCCCCACGGGGTTACAACCCCTGCCAACAAGCCTGCTCTGGCGTGGGCTCCTCTGTCCATGGGTCCGCAGGTCCAGCCAGGAGCCTGCTCCAGCACGGGCTCCCAATGGGGTCACAGCCTCCTTCGGGCATCTCCCTGCTCTGGTGTGGGGTGTGTCCCTTCCACGGACTGCAGGTGGAATCTGCTCCACCGTGACCTCCATGGCTTCAGGGGACAGCCTGCCTCACCGTGGTCTGCTCCTCGGGCTGCAGGAGAATCTCTGCTCTGGTGCCTGGAGCACCTCCTCCTCCTCCTTCTTCACTGACCTTGGTGTCTGCAGAGTTATCACTCCTCTCTCTGGCTGCAAAAAGTGCCCTTATGCTTTTTATTTTTTTCTTCTTAAATATGTTATCACAGAGGCGCTGCCACCATCGCTGATTGGCTTGGCCTTGGCCGGCAGCAGGTCCATCTTGGAGCCGGCTGGCATTGGCTCTATCGGACATGGGGGAAGCTTCCAGCAGCTTCTCACAGAAGCCACCCCTGTAGCCCCGTGCTACCAAAACCTTGCCATGCAAATCCAGCACTGTTGGCCAGTGCACCTGCCTGTGCTAAAAGTGCCTTGGTGGATAGACACATATGTGGTGGCTGTGTCAGAGCCACACCAAGTCTGGAGAATTTTTGCTGGGAACTCTCCAAGTGTCATAGTTTTTTGGCCAAAGAAAAGTTCTTTGAATGATAACTAAATTCTTTATCTTTTGGGAATCAGTGGCAGGACAGCAGTACCAAGAGTTCCCTGGAGCTATTTATACAGCTTGCTTTTGTATTCCTTTTCACTAGGAAACATTAACATCTACCTGATTGATTGATTTTTCCTTTTGCTCCTTCATCCTTAGAGATCTTTCCAAGCTGTGTGCTGGAGATCTCTGATCAGGAGGTACATGAGTGGTACACAGCTAAAGATTTTGCTGTTGGCAAATCTACCACCCTTCTTGGACGCACCTTCTTCATCTACGATTGCGATGAGTTCACCCGAAACTTCTATCGTGACAAATTTGGCATCACAGACTTCCAGCCAGTGGAGATAAAGAAGAAACCACTTGAGGAAGTTCCACAGGTACTGCCAACAAATTCTCAGAGGAAGGGAGGGAAGGAAGCAGTCGGTGTAAGCTCTTTTAGTAAAGTATAGGTTCAGCTTAGTAAGAACCTGTAGTAAGCAAGTTGAGCTTAAAGAAAAGAGCAAGTACGTTGAAAAAGACAAGGCAAGAATGGTCATAATTGATATAAAAATGAAAGTCCTCTGAAACTGTTGATTTCTAATACTGTAAAGGACAAAGCATTTGCTAATAGTGATAGAAAGAACTGGTTATGTCTATACCAGAAAATTAAACAGGGTTTGGTTTCGTCTGGGAAGCCAGCTGGCACAGTCTAGCTGCACACACACACTACTAAATTCTCCCTCATCCTCCAGAACAGGGCTGCCAAATCCGGGCTGCCAAATCCAGACTGCCTACTGGGGACGATCACAGCCCTTGTGATCTCCCAAACTGAGCCTAGGAATGGTCTGGAGTGCTAACTGGCCTAGACCATGAACATGATGGGGATTAGGTTAACAGTGTAACCATATAGATGATTGAGTTCCTGTGCACAGCGAGGTTTTAGTTATTACTATAGCCATAGTCTCTTTATTCAGAGAAATTACCTGCCTTTCTGAATTTCAGATTTTCTTAATTCTCCTAAATATTTTCTATAAGGGGTCCAACACTTGGCCGGGCTAGTAGGATGTCTAGTGGGCAGGATGTCACAGCTACTGCTACCTGGTGACAGAAGATTTCTTTCCAAACAGATGGTTTCCGATAAGCTGTCTTGCAAACATTGTCTTGTTCTTAGTTTCAGCTGTTTCTACTTGATATCTCCTCTGGATGCAGGTAATTCCTCCCTATAATGGTTTTGGCATCCCTGAAGACTCTCTTCAGAACTGCTTTTCTCTGGTTCCGAAGCCTCCCCGGAAGGACGTCATTAAGATGCTAGAGAATGACCACAAAGTACTGCGATACCAGGTGGCCCTGGTAAGTGCTTTCCATGACGGTGCAGTGCCAGCTTCTGTTGTAGAGTCAGAAGGATGGGAGGAACAGCCTGCTCAGACAAGGCTGTCTGCAAATTTTCCAGTGTGCTGGTGGGAAAAGAGAGCTCCCCAAGCCAACACGAGTGCCCCTCAGGGGATGCTGTTGGGTTATTGTGTACTTGCTGTGACAATTAGTAGCAGGCAAAGGTAGAAAAAAAACAAGGCCAGAAAGCACCAAACAGACACGCTAGAAAACACAGCCATTTATGGAAAAACTCCCACTGACATCAGCACGTGACAGATGGCCCTAACTGAAACAGCATTGCGACTGGGCACTGTGCCTCTGCCTGCCTTCAACTGCTGCCACAGGCGTGCGCTTGCCGTGCTCCGCTGCTGGCTCCCAGCACCTGTCCTTCTCCAGGCAAGTCCTGGCCGCAGCAGCCAGCGAGGGGCCGTGCTAGCAGAGCAGCCGAGCGCCAGCGCAGAAGCTGGGGAGTCCACGGGGGACGGTGCTTTCCACCCACGACACCGGCATTCAAGCCCTGGCCTTTGTGCTAACTTTACAGTCAGTTTATGCAAGGAGCCTCCGGCACGTCCAGCAGTAGCGATGGCATTTCCTGCGCTGCCTGGTGCCTGGCCTCTCCAAACACTGGGGGTGAATAAGGGCTGATTTCCTTTCCTTATTGTGCAGGAGTTCCTAAAGGTCACAGCTGACGAGTTCAGATCCACTTAATTTTAAACTAAGCAAGTAAACCTACCGGTGTGTCAGGGGAGTGTTTTCCTGTGACTAAGAGCTGGAAGCAGCACCAGCCTCTCTCAGGCACTCATTATAATGAAAAATATAACTTTAATGCTGAATTTTACAGCCAGTCTCTCTCTGTGGTGAATCATTCCATATAGGATATTCCTTTCTCTTGGATTACTCAGTCTGTGGAAACACTGAGTATACTTGGTCACTGCAGCCCAGATTCTGCTTCCGTTAGCCTGACTAGAGCAAGTAACCTTTGAAATTCAGATACTTAATGCTGTCTAGGGCTTTGTTGTGCTATGTCAGCATATCTGTAGCTTTTGGCCTACGTCAAGCGCTTTGTTTAGACAGCTATAACAAAAAGCTATGAACTCCGGGTACTTTTGAGTGGGTTATTCGGTACTCCAGAGCACCCCAGGAAAGAAAAATCTGGTTCAAATGTTCTTTTCCGAAGCCACTATTTTTCCTCTAGGAATCACCAAACCCAGGGGATAGAAGGCGTCGTTTCGTCCTCTCTTATTTCCTCTCCGACGACACGATCAGCATCTATGAACCGCCAGTCCGTAACTCTGGCATCATTGGAGGCAAATACTTAAAAAGGACCAGAGTCGCCAAACCAGGCTCTACTACAGAGAATGTCACGTACTACGAGCCCTCTGACCTCACCATTGGTTCTACAATTGAAGGTAAAACCCAGCCTGGATTGATAATACTGCCAGAGCGGTGGTTTTCAGTACCTGCTCTGCTCTGTCTTTTATTGCACAGACACTGCTGGATCTCATCACGTTTGAGTTTCCAGGTCACCAGCTGGCGTACATTGGTATAACTCTGCTGCTGTCGATGTTTGGATCTTTGACATAATTAGGAAAAGAGCTACGTTCTCCATAGTATGTGTTCAGTTTACATTTTGGGACCTGTCAGGATTCACAGGGTTCAAGCTATGCCATATGACTTCCAGTAGCAAAGGCCGATCCTGTGAGGAAAATCTATCCAGTAAGGAAAATAAATGTAATACTGAAATACTAGAAACACACCAGTGCTAATGGGGGCAGCTGTTCTAGGCACGAGCCTGGGGCCTTTGCTCTCAGCAGCTGCTTTTCTTGCAGCAAAACTTCTTTTGAGTCAGTGAAACTATTGTCACTTCAAGGGCTGGAACAAATAGCAGAGCTCTCTCGAACCTGAGCCCAGCCACCAGAGAGAAGTCAGGCTCTCTCCTGGGTGATGAGGTGACTTAGGCACGCTGAAAGGCAAGTAACGCTGCTTTCTTTAATGCCTCTTCCCCAGTGTTTGGCCACAGGTTTGTTATCACTGGCGCTGATGAATATGTGCTTAATTATATGGAGAGCAACGCAGAGAGTTTCCCTGCTGCAACACTGCAGTCCCTGAGGGATCATTTTCGCCCACAGCAGCTGGTAAAGGAGACTGCCAACAGGTAGGCTTCAAAGGATGGCGTTGTGGAGCTAAGTAAGACTCAGGGTTGACAGCTAAGGGCATTTCCAGCAGCCTCCATGGGCTCCAGCCTGCTGTCTAAAGGCTGCTCAGCTGATTATTCAGCTCCAAGAGCCTGTGTCTGGACACATACAGAGGGGGTCAAGTGTGTACAGTGTAATGTGGCGGCTGCTGCTGACCCAAAAACCTTGCAGGACAGCTCTGGCTCAGCAGCAGAGATACTTTCAGCGAAAAGGACACAAGTCACCTTTTCCCAAAAGACAGCAGTTAACTGTAGCAGATGCTGCTGGAAGTATCTGCCTGAGCTACCAGACAGTTGCAGGCTCACAGGAGGTTTGGTGGGGTCTGTTTTTTCATTTGCTCTGGCTGTGCCTATCAGCCCATCACAGCCTAGACCACATCCTCCTTTTTAGGTGTCCAGACCTATTTCGGGTGACCCAGTAAGGACCTGATTACCTCACAACACACTTTGGAGTCACCTCGTGTCACGGTGGTTCAGAGTGGCTCTGGTTGAAGAGCTGCATACAGTTCCTGGGACTGCATGGAGCACACAAGGAAACGCTCCCTGTCCCAGAGCACTTGCAGATAAAAGCTGCATGGGGTAATTGTCCTGCAAAGGGAAAATAGTTTGCCTAATGCTCTAACATCAAGACTGAGCTTCATCTCTAAGTCCAAGCTGAGATGAGCTTGCCACAAAAACCAAGCTCTCCAGAAGCCTGCTGTGTACTCAGAAATACAGTCTGGCCAGCCATGGTGGGCAGCCAGCGCACAAGTGTCACAGTAGGGCTGGTAGAAGTAGTTTTTACATGAAGTCCTGTTCTTCCTTTCTTCTACAGTGACATCCCCACACTTGGGACCAGGGAGCAGGAACTGGATGAATTAATTGTGCAGGTTCAGGAAGAGCTGAAGCTCCATAAATACTTGGACAACAAGAACATTCAGGAGGCATTTCTTCAGTGCGACACGGATGGCTCTGGCGTCCTGGACAAAGCAAAATTTTTAGCCCTTTGTGACAGCCTGAGTGTTCCGACCAACGCCGTTCTGGTTAACAAGGTCAGAAGGAAGGGGTGCTGTGCATATTGAATTCCCCTCCTACAGCTCTTCCAAGGGAGCTCTTCTGCAAATCAGCCCTAGCCAGGCGAGAACAAAAGCTGCTCTACCCTACAAAGGGGAACAGCTTCAAGAAAAGGGCAAGAGAGTCCCAATTCAGAAGGGCCTCTGAGCTGTTAGACTGAGCCTGTCTCTTGAAGAATGAGATAATAATTGCTGTCCTCTAAGTAAAGGGAAGAAGTGTTACCCAGGTTACCCCCCATATGGGCAGCCTAGTGTTTGGCTGCACTGGTACGCGAAAATGCCTGCAGGCTCAGGTCTCGGAGATGAGCAGAAGAGGTTGTGTATTATGATAGAGGTCAGGCATAGGCTACTGCAGAGCTGCTGAAGGTTTGTCATCAATTAAGAACACCAGGGCTTGAGTAGAGATGCCACTGATGTGCTTTGGGAATGAGCCTCGGGAAAGCTTAGACGCATTCTGGATTTAACAGCAACTGAAGATTTGAGAACTAAATATTGCGCAAAAAACCCCCAAAATAATTAGAATCATAACCACTTGGTTAACACAACTAAAACATAGGCTCATTTGGCACTGTGAGCAACAGCACGTGGAGGTCACTGTCTGCACAGGAGAAAATGCGAGGGAAACTGAAGCGAAAAATTCATGCAGCGGGGATGGAGGATCCTTTCAGGAATACGACTGGCAAGGATGCTTTCTTAGAATAATGTGATGTGCAGTAGATTAGCAGCCAATAAAAGCAGACTCAGAGTTTAAAGAAATCTAGAAACCCGAGGGAGTATTTCCCTTGCTAAAAAACCCCCAACATTTTCTAAACCAGCCAGTGGTGAGCATCACAGCCATGGTTGGAAAGGTGCGCAGGCAGGGTATTTATGTCTCTGAATGTGCACTGATTACAGGCCTTCGAGCAGCACCCAGGGCTTATGCTGTGCTGGGGTTCATCGGAGACCACTCTGCCCTAAGGAATTTACAACGTGGTGACAGTCCTTCCGGCTCCCACTCCGAGAACGGGAGATGAAGTGACGTGCCCAAGAGCATGTGGGGAACCTGCGATAACTGAAGCTGAACCCCCATGTTTGAATGCCTGTCTAGGACCTAAACACTAAAAGCATCCCTCTTCTCTCTTGAAATCTTAATAATAGTGTGCTCAGAGCCCTCAGAAGTGTGGCTGTGCTATAAGTTAAACATATGGCAGATAGTTAACTACTGTCTGGATTGGAGAGGAGCACAGCTGTCAGTCACACAAGAGCAACCCTAGTAAATCTGTCTCCAGGCGACAAGGGGAAGAAGAATCCTTTCAAGGAACTGTGATATTAGACCTTTTCCATCTCCCTGGGTGTCAGAAGGAGATTAGTTATGCAATTAAAGAAACAAAAGCCCTCTTTCTTCCCCTTAAGCACACAAAGGCTATAGCTCTGTAACACAATGCAGGGTCAGGCACGGATACCAGAACTGGCTCATTAGTCGGGCTGTGGCTGAGCTCAATTATCGGTGCCTCCACTTTATGCCATGTGAACGCACCAAAGCGACACCAGTGAACAGTGACTGTTCAGATGAGCTGCCCCCTTCCCACTTTTGGCAGGGATTTCTATGGGGTTTATGAAAGATTTGCTGTGGCCATGCTTTATTTTTTTGTGGATCTGTTGCCACGGTGGTGATAGTCACAAGGCAATCAGGATTAAACTTAAACACTTTCATTCTTCTCCTTGCATAGATTAGCGTCACCTATAAGCATTCAAGGTTACTGATTCAGGACTGCTAAGGTGGGAGGCTCTTCCACACAGGGGAATAAGATCTGCTCTGTCATACAAGGAGTACTTCTGGGCACTTTCCCCTAAAAAAAATATTTGTAGCTTCTTCCATCTCTTTATGGTGTTTGTTTGTTTGTTTGTTTTCCCAGCTGATTGACCTATGTTCATGTGGAGAAGACAAGATAAACTACCATGACTTCCTTAAAGCCTTCCCCTCGTGATCTGCATCCAGAAGTTGAAGCACAAGGCCAGCAATAAAATTCTTAGCTGAGTTGACTTTAAGACATTGTACCTCAAAAACGATGTCCTAGTCTTCACCTTTGCTTCACTTGCTCGCTCTCTCCCCTCCTCACCAGAGCCAGCTAATTTCACCCTCACTTGGTTAACTTTTTTTTCTTCCTAACCTCTCCCTGCCCTCTTAGCTGCCACCAAACTCAACGTCACAGCTGCTGGACATTGAACTGAAACTCACAGGAGAAAAAACTTTGGAGAACCAAAGCAAAGTTCTCCTGAAGATCTCTCAGCTTAATGCAGTGCACCAAGGCTTGCTAGAGTTAAGCTCCCTAAACCCTGGAGTGATAACCACTCTAGATTTCTCTTACAGAGCTAAAAGGGGCCTTTCACATTCAAGAAGCGAAGACTGCCAGTTTGAATTTTAATTTGCATTACTAGATCTGCCATGGACTCACGTTTGCTACTCTGTGTGTAAGCGCTTCATGCATGGCTGCTACAAAAGTGTTAATAAATCTGCTTTAAATAGAAGTATCTCAATGTCCTGAATAGCTAAGGATTGAAGTGAGGGGGAAAAAACCCCACAAAACTGTGGTTCTGGTTTTACTTGAAACGGAGTGGTGAGTTTAGCTCTCACATAGCTATGGAGACAGCAGGGGTCTGTACACAAATCTGCTGACAGCAGCTTTGCATTTTTTTATCAAAAGGTTGAGAGAATGGTTTTAGGACTGAGATTCTATCTAAACCAATCTTATGCAACCTGTCATCTTACTGGACAGGTCCAATGAAAAGGGAAAAGTAGCAGTTGGCATAGCAATAGAGCTATGACACTTGTGCTCCAGTTAGAGTCACGCTGCTCATCTCTCCATGAAGGCAGACATGGCAGGGACCTTCTCACCCCCAGTGACACCTGCCAGGTATTGTCACTGAGCACACGTGAAAGGCAGCTATCATGCACACAGCAGAGAACAAAGCTCTCTGCAACAAAATGCTTATTTAAATCGGCTTTTGTGCTGTGGATTGCCACTTCCCCTCAGACAGCTGAGAGTCTCCACATGACAGCTCCCTCCTGCCTCCTCTTGTTCGCAAAGGTCACCACTCTTCCCTTCTGGGTCCCTTTTGTGCTACTGCTCGCTCCGACCGAGAATCGCTACAGCTCTCTCTGGTCCGCCTCGGATTTCAGAGCACGGCTCGGCATTGCATGAGGTGCCTTCCAAGCTGCAGCTGATGAAGGATAACTTCTAAAGGCCACCTTAATCAGCTTTTCCAGAGACCAAGAACTTACAGATGAAATTACTGGAGCTGTAGGCTGTAGAAAAGAAAGTCAGACACTGTTTTCTGCACATGCTATGGAACTGTAACCTAATAGTCAGCCAAATCATGCAGCATGCCCGGGGCCAGCTGCAGAAAGTATACAATTTGGCTCACCATAAAGTATGCACCTAAACCACATCAGATAAATCATATCCTACAAACGCTCTTATCCTCCACTCCCAGCGGTGAAGGCAGCCACAGATAACTAACTCAGAAGCAGCTGCTCATGCTGTAGACACGGGAAATGTGAGAAGATGAAGCCCAGCTGCGGGGAATAGGAGGACACAAGGTGCTGCACCAAAGGGAGCAGACCACTCTGGTACGGCAGGAGAGAGGCAAGCACAACCCACTGCAGGCTGCTTTGGCAACGCGTACAGCGTAGCAGAGTGATAACGCATCGGTGGACAGCAGCCACGGAAGAATCGATGCCTTTTATTCATTTATTTATTTATTTCAGAAAAATACTTTTGTTGAGTTTATCACAAAAGTCATTTAACAACAAACAACAACAAACAAAATCCATACAAAACCTAAAGTGACAGGAAGAATGAAACAAACGGGATAAAATATCAGAGACTGTTACTTCCCCCCACCCCCTCCAAAATCAAGAAATTTGCACTAAAGCGTAAATCTGGAAGAAGAGAAATTTTCCTCCAGTTCCTTTGCTGAAGTTTGGTCCGTCGAGTTCAACATATTCAAATAAAAACTATGTGCCTCTGCCTGGCTTTTGCAGCAGCCATTCTTCCCCACTGCCAGCAAAACCCCACATGCAGCTCCAAGGCGAAGTAACATACTTCCCAGTTCGAGCATAACGCCTGCCAAACCATCTGTTACACACTCGTGAAGTTTACCAGAAGCCTGTAAATCAAACCCCATAATCTCCATCTACTACTGACACAAGTCGGGGGCCATCTACCAAGACTTCATCTAAGGCAAGAGGCTGAGGCTGCTGTAAACCCCCACGGACTGCAGCAAAGGCGGGGTAGCTACAGGCTTCAAGAGTCACTTGGAGGCAAGGGGGAGGCATCTGAGAGTAGTTGTTCTTCCCTCCAACCAGGAAGCCCACCAAAAATACATTTTAAAATGGTGAGTTAAGGGTAAGGGGACCTACAGGAGAACTGGAACTTATTGCCTTTACTACTAACCCAAACATAATGATTAAGAAGAAAGAATCCTAAACAAACAAACAAAAAAATAATGCAACTGTAATGCCCCATAACATGAGTCACTCAAAAATTATATGTGAAATGCTACATCTGTTCTTCCTCCGCCCTTTCCTCTTCCCAAGCCCATTCCCCAACTATCTAAGACAAAAGGAGAGACCTACTGCTGGTATTTCACAGCTCTTCTATGCTAGGGCAGAAAAACACTATGCTTCACACCAAAAAAATCACAGACTACTCGATCCCCGACCTTCTTAGGTGGGTTAGCGGACAGACTACAAAAGCAGTCTCAAGCCTGCAGCAAGGGTGCAAGCAACAGCGTTACGCTGAAAGTAAAGACTTGGAGTTTTGCATAGTCTCTAACACTTTCTGCACTGTGGTGGACAAGAGCTCTGGGGTTGGATCTTTTTGGCAGAAGACACAAGGCTTGACAAGATGGGGCGTGAGAAGAGCATCCACTCGAGGAAAGCGGGCTCTCAGCATCTTCGTACTCAGAGCGGTCAAGGAAAGACTGACCGCTAAGGGCTTGCCATGAAAATACTCCTTTTGGGAAAGAAAAAGCTCTTTGGGCTGAAGAGAAGTCTCGGTCTGCTGAGAAATGACATGGACGTAGAAGCACTGACTGCAGGCTTGCAGCCAAGGGATGGTGCTTGCACTCAAGACAGAGACAGAAGCAGCCCGTGGCATCCCCTCCAGTGGAGGGGGGATCGCAGACCTCTGGGATGACAGAACATATTGCCTTACAACAAAGGCTCAGCCCAAAACCAAAAGACCCCGGGGATCCTGCCACACTTGGGCGTTACAGGAGAAGGATGGGGATTTCTGAGGACTAAAGATAAGGGAGGGCAAAAAAAGCCCCATCATCTATAGGTCAAAAAAAATAATAAAAAAAAAAGAACACATGGAAATGCTTCCAAAACAAACTGTCCCTTTTACTGGTAGCTCTATCAAAAAGAAAACAAAAAACACATAAATGTAGCATATGTTGTACATACATTGTAAAGAAGGAGGGCTTTCAGCTACCGATACAGTACACAGATCAAGCGTACGAGAGACTACGGGGCAACATAAGGCACTTGGGATACAAAGCGTAATCAGCTACTTTATGAAGATTTATGAGGATTGTGCAAGTGGAAAAGCTGCCTGAAGCGAAGCAGGCAGGAGGAGGAATCATTCAGCAGCCAGTTTTCTGGGGGACTGTATGTGTCACCTGTTAACGGAGTCCATACCTCAGCTGCCGCGAGGCACCGGCTTTGCAGAAGGGAGCGGCTGAGGCTCCGGAGAGACGCCGGCCAGCAGCCGCTCGTGGAGGGCACGTGGCAGTGGATGGCTGGGGATGAGAAGAGGCAGGAAAAAGGAAAAACCTCTTGGACTAAACCTTTCCCACGTCCTCCCTAACATAAAGCTCTTTCACCCCTCTCTTCATGTTGCACGGCAGGTACCGTTGCTGCCTCCATTTAAGTCAAAATGTGTATTATCTACCCGGCAAGGGCTACAGGGAGTAAGTGCAAGATACCACCAAGGGCTCTGCTCCGAAGTCTCCTTCCTCAGTTCCCCTGAAAAAGGGGGGAATCCCTCTCCCAGAGTCCTGCTGACAACCCTCGTTTGGGACTTGGAGGTCGTGGGGATGGAGGAACCATTGGAATTTGACCAACTGTCCTCGTGTCCCTGCACATTTTCTCCCTCCGGTGCTCAGCGTTAGCTGGGGCTCAACAAGGAGGGGTGGGGAAGGGAGAAAAGACACCTACAGAAAAAGAGGGGGGAAAAAACACTCAAAGAGGCGCAGAAAACCGACTGCCACCCGTTCCCCAAAACACGAATGATGCGAAGGACGACTGCGCCAGCCTCCAGCTAGAATTGCACTCGGCGAGAGCCAGAGTTCAGCTGCCCAAATGGCTGAGCATGAGGCACACCGAGGACCACGAGCTTCCCTCACCCGCAAGGAAGGTGGACCTCAGTCCTGGCTTGTGTATCGAAGAGCACCCCAGCACCCCTGTGCCCCTCTTCTCGCTCAGCCGAGGGAGCACGCTGCTCGCCTGTTCCTGCCACGGCGAAGAACTAAAGCTACAGCCGGCTTCGCTGCACAAGAGGCACCAACAGCAAAGCCCAGCTACAGAGACTGCCCCGGAGGAGAGCCGTGGGGTGAGAGGTGCCTGTCTACTGCACACCTACCAAATCTGGGCTGGTGCATGGCACCCCAAAGAAGCTTGGCGAGCTGGCACTGACCCACAAAACCCTGGGCAGGAGATAGTGCTCCCCAGCAAAGAGGCAGCAGGGGACCGAGCCGGTGGGATCTGGGTTCCCACGAATCTCCGGCCAGCTCGTACAGGTGGCAGCGGGCAGGAGCGAGAGGGGGAAGTGGTCTGCAGCAACAGATGGCCTCTGAGGTAGATTTGAGACAACTCCATCTGCCAACAGCTATGCGTCACAGGTCAGGCTTTTCCTAACATACAAGCTGCTCCTTGCAGCCCCGGCTTCCCCTTCCCTGTCATCTCATTCACAGCTCAGAAAGGGATGAAGGGGCTGGGTTTTTTGGAAAAGACCTGCATTTGATAGCACCTTGGGTGGATACAAGCTCTGTATCCTTTGGAAACAAAGAGTGAAGCTGGTGGCTGCCGATGGCACGGCTGGATTGGTACGGTAGGGATGAGGAAGGCTAAGGTGACAGCATGAGGGGTACAGTCCCATTGATGCAAAACCCTTTGCAGCAAGCCAGTTTGTCATCTGGACGTGGTCATGAACCATCAGAACACCAGGTCCACGAGGCACACACGAGCTGGCAAAGGGCCTGGGCTGACAGCAGCCAGGCCAGCGCTCAGAGTGGGGCAGGACTCAAGGTTTCACGTGGACCTGAGGATGCTGCTGCCCCACAACAAGGCACTGCGAGCTGCAGAGCCCCGAGCCCAGCTCTGGGGGCTGGAAGATCCAGACCAGCTACGGGGCAGCTCACCTCCTGCAGCCAAGAGGGTAAGAGGGACCCAGCTGTACCAGAAGAGCTGGGTCAAGCAAAGGCTAGTAGATGGGTCCTATATGAAGAGGGGAATTCTCTCCCTTCTCTGCTGCCCAGCTCTCCAAAATTAGCTCAAAACCAGGAGTCAGAAAAACCCCACTTAACTCGCGGTCCACCACGAGACAAGACACGGCCGAGGTTCCTCTCTCTGACCCTGGTCTCTATTTGCAGCACCGCCATCCTGCAGCACTCGCCAAGCGCTGGCCAGAAGTGCCCCAGGAGAGGCAACCCTCGCCCGAGAGCACCCCTGGGCCTCCGGGTCACAGAGCCCCGGCGCATTCCCCCAGGAGCCTGTTCCCGTAACAGACACGTGGTGCCTTCGAGCTGCCGTGGCCCTGACACAGGGGCTCAGGGAAGCACCGTGAAGGGAGGGGAGGAACATGCTGTAGAAGAAAAAAGGATTATTTGGAACCATCTACGATGCGTTTGTAACAATAACCCAAAATAACTAAACACTAAAATAGAAAAGAAAAAAATTGCACGCTGATTTACGATGAAACAGAGGCAGGCAAAACCAGGAGGGTTGGAAAAGGCTCCTACGAGGGGAAGGGAGCAGGGCAAGGGACCTTTTTGGTTTTATTGCAAATGGTTCAAGAGAGCAAGAAAGGAAGGGAGGAAAGCGAGAGACACCTTGGGAAGACGACTGGTTTCCAAGCCGCTCAAGATGGCACTGGTGAGGACCAGGAGGAGGGGCTGCTTCTTAGTCCCGGTATCTCGCCCACCTCCCCAGGAGACAAGCCTTTGCTTCTACGGCGATTTCAGCTTCTTGGTTCTCGGTGAGGTGCCGTTCTCCGCTTTCACCACTCCGTTTTCATGGTAACCTGGGGATGGAAAGAGGAAATTTTGTCCCTTGCACAGGCCAAAAGCTTAACCCACCTAGGGCTGGCCCACAGACACGGAGAAAACCCCCACCATGGCACGACCCTGCTGGGGACCCCCTGGGCTCGGCACGGGGCAGGCGGCACCACCGCAGCGTCGCCTGCACGGGCAGCAGCCCGCTGATGGGATGCTGAACCACAGGACTGATGCCTCCCACGGCGCCGTCCCACAGTACACCGGTCCCGGCACTCACCCGAGTCCCTCTTGAGCGGCTTGGCTTGCTGCTTGGCGCCGGCAGCGGCTCGCTTCCGACTGCTCTGCTCGTTCCAGTACTCCCGCCAGCGCCGCAGCTGGAAGTGGATGAAGCGCCACATCACCGAGGCCTGGAAGAGGCACACCAACAGCAGCACACTCATTCTGGTAGGGGTGGAGAAGAGGCAGGCTGAGAACAGAGGAGCGAGGCCACCGCCAGCCCAGCCTTCCACCCATACCCGGGGCTGGTGGACAAGGTCCCTCGGGGCGGCTGCACCGAGCACCGGAGGCAGGCACCATCCCTCCAGCCACCATCTCTGCTTTCTACCATCCCCTGAGCTCAGGGCAGCCGCTTCCCTTTCCCTCCTCACTGCGAAGCTCGTAGGTGCTCAGAGCATTTCTGACTCTTAAGTCTTTAGGGCAGCAATGGATGAATAGGATCATGTCAACCAGCACTGCCCAAACCACAGTCTGCACGGTCAAGGTAAGCCATCGCCACCTGCTCTGTACAACTAAAAGGTGGATATGGTTGGAAGGGAGCTAAAAAAGCCTCCTAAATCCTCAGGTGTGCCAGTAGTCCATAGCTCCAAAACACCAAGGGTGTGCAGTGACAGGGCAAGGGGGAATGGCTGTAAACTAAAAGAGGGCAGATCTAGATTAGATATTAGGAAGAAATTCTTCCCCGTGAGGGTGGTGAGGCCCTGGCCCAGGTTGCCCAGAGAAGCTGTGGCTGCCCCCTCCCTGGCAGTGTTCAAGGCCAGGTTGGATGGGGCTTTGAGCAACCTGGTCTGGTGGAAGATAGAATCATAGAATCATAGAATCATAGAAAGTTTTGGGTTGGAAGGGACCCCTGGAGGTCATCTAGTCCAAACCCCCACAGCGAGCAGGGACACCACTAACTAGATCAGGTTGCTCAGAGCCCTGTCCAACCTGGCCTTGAACATTTCCAGGGATGGGGCCTCCACTACCTCTCTGGGCAACCCATTCCAGTGTTTCACCACCCTCATTGTAAAGAATTGCTTCCTTATATCCAGCCTAAACCTACCCTGTTTTAGTTTAAAACCATTACCCCTCGTCCTGTCACTGCTGTCTCTACTAAAAAGATTGTCCCCATCTTTCCTATGGGCTGCCTTTAAGTACTGAAAGGCTGCAATCAGGTCTCCCCGCAGCCTTCTCTTCTCCAGGCTGAACAAGCCCAACTCTCTCAGCCTGTCCTCATAGGAGAGGTGCTCCAGCCCTCGGATCATTTTTGTAGCCCTCGTTTGGACCCGCTCCATCAGTTCCATGTCCTTCTTGTGCTGAGGGCTCCAGAGCTAAACGCAGTACTCCAGGTGAGGTCTCACCAGAGCAGAGTAGAGGGGCAGAATCACCTTTCTCGACCTGCTGGCCACGCTTCTCTTGATGCAGCCCAGGACACGGTTGGCCCTCTGGGCTGCCAGCGCACATTGCCGGATCATGTCCAGCCTTTTGTCTGTCAGCACCCCCAAGTCCCTCTCGGCAGGGCTGCTCTCGATCCTTTCATCCCCCAGCCTGTATTGATAGTGGGGATTACCCCGACCCAGGTGTAGGACCTTGCACTTGGCCGTGTTGAACCTCATGAGGTTCACACAGGCCCACCTCTCCAGCTTGTCCAGGTCCCTCTGGATGGCATCCCGTCCTTCTGGTGTCTCGACCGTACCACTCAGCTTGGTGTCATCTGCAAACTTGCTGAGGGTACACTCGATGTCGCTGTCCATGTCATTGATGAATATATTGAACAGCACTGGTCCCAGTACGGACCCCTGAGGGACTCCACTCGTCACTGGTCTCCATCTGGACATTGAGCCGTTGACCACTACCCTTTGGCTGCGACCATCCAACCAATTCCTTATCCACCGAATGGTCCACCCATCAAATCCATGGCTCTCCAATTTAGAGAGAAGGATGTTGTGGGGGACCGTGTCAAAGGCTTTACAAAAATCCAGATAGATGACATCCATTGGTTTTCCCTTGTCCACCCTTGTTGTTACACCATCATAGAAAGCCACTAGGTTGGTGAGGCAGGACTTGCCCTTGGTGAAGCCATGCTGGCTGTCTCGAATCACCTCCCTGGCCTCCATGTGCCTTAGCATATCTTCTAGGAGGATCTGTTCCATGATCTTCCCAGGCACAGAGGTGAGGCAAGATGTCCCTGCTGATGGCAGGGGGGCTGGAACCAGATGATCTCTAAGGTCCCTTCCAACCCAAACCATTCTGTGATTCTATGACCAGTGCTTATGAATATCTCAAGGGTGGGTGTCAGGAGGATGGGGCCAGACTCTTTCCAGTGGTGCCCAGCGACAGGACAAGGGGCAACGGGCACAAACTGAAGCCTGGGAAGTTCCAGCTGAACACAAGGAAGAACTTTACTTCGAGGGTGACAGAGCACTGGAACAGGCTTCCCACAGGGATTGTGGAGTCTCCTTCTCTGGAGATATTCAAACCCCACCTGGACGTGGTCCTGTGCAGCCTGCTGTAGGTGACCTTGCCTTGGCAGGGGGTTGGACTAGATGACCCACAGAGGTCCCTTCCAACCCCTACCATGCTGTGATTCTGTGACCAGGCAGCTGTCCTAGCAACATCTGAACTGAATTTACAGTTGCTGTATGGGTGAGAAAGGCTCCCAGACTTGACAGACAGACTGCAAGGCATGAGGAACCTATCCCATCCTCTCATTCGCATGTCAACAGGCAGCAAAACATATCCAAGCAGAAGGGAAAACGCCTCTTCATGGACCACATCGCTGCAAGCGCAGTTATGGGTGCAGATGGCAAAGCCTGCAAGCCTTTCTCTAAGATAGGCTCACGCTTTACAACTTCACTCAACAAACAACTTCTTTGCTGGCTTTTCTTCTCCGTCGTGGCTCCATAGATGTTAACCCCTGCTCGCTCCCTCCACACTCTCGCAGCTCACTAGGACCTTCCCTAAAGGGAACCCAGATCACACCACCACTGTCATTTCCAAACTCGGCAAAATCCACCCTGGGATAACACAACCAAGGAACATATGGGGAGGTTTCCACAATTCAGTCTTACAGTGAAAGAATGCACTAAAAAAATAAGGTGGTAGACATGGTAGGGGATATTCCTACCTGAAGAGGATATTGTTGAAGAGAAAGCTGAACAAGTTCCCTCTCTCGGGGTCCAGGGCCTGGTTCTCCACCCGTGGCAGCCCAAAACCGATGACCAGGATGTACAAGGTGAGGGTGAAGAGCCTGGTGACCACGAACACCACAGCCCAGACGTTAAACCTGCAGGAGGGCAAGCAGAGGTGTTGGCAGGAGCAGCCTCCAGCGCTGAGCTGGAAGGTGAGGTCGAGCCCCCAGTCACGCCGATGGCTCTCCTGGGCACCGGAGGATGGAAGCTGTGGCCAGCTCGCCTGCTTACAGCTTCTCGTTGTTCTCATCCGTGAAGCAGACCAGCCGGGCCATGTGGAAGAAGAATTCGGCTAAGTACTGCAACAGCAAGAGGATCAGCCCCAAGCGGGTTAAGCTAGGAGGGAAGAGAAGAAAAAAGCATCACTGGGATGGTCAACCTCGGTCCTTCAAATCCAGCAACAGCATCTCCCCCCCCATCCCTGAGGTGCAGCAAGCGCCAGCCCGAAGCTGGACCTCTCTGCAGCAGCAGGGGTAGGATTGTGATGGGGGAATTCCTGTCCCCAACAAATCAAAGAAGCCCAAACCAGGAGCAGAGCTGGAACGGGTCCGACACAAAGCCCTAACCGCTGGCATGGCTGCTCTGCGCTCACACTCAGAGGAAGGAAGGGTAAGGGCTGCCATGCCGTGCTGGGAGAGCACCCCAGGGTGCTTCTCACACCCAGGGGCGATGCACCCATCAACCTGCATTTTGGGTCCCTGCTTAACATCTGCTTTGCAACGCCCCGTGAGCAGAGACGACCCACAGAGGTCCCTTCCAACCCCGAACATTCTGTGATTCTGTGAGACCGCCTGTGCGCTCGCGTACCGTCACCAAACTCCTTCAAAACCAGACCCGTGGGTCTGTGAAAACTGTTTGACTGACGGCCCGCAGCCGGGAGGTCAACTTCACCACCACCCGCTTTTCGAACGCCCGCCTTCACTCCCTTCAAGCCCCCCGCCCCGCTGAGGCTTCCCGGGTGCCTCACGCTGCAGAAGGACCCGCTCAGCCCCATCCGTGGCGTGGGACGGGACGCCGAGGCAGCCGACTCACTTGAGGAGGTACGCGCCGGCGATGTGCACCAGGTAGAGCGCGATGCACCGCAGCTGGCGAGGGATCTCCTCCTGGCAGGGGCAGAAAGCCGCGTTAACCTCCCTCCTCTCTCCACCAGCCCTCTCCCACAACTTGCTTTCCCCAAAGCTGGTGGGCAAAGCACCTGCAGCATCCCCAGGGCGCGCGGGACGGCTCTCACCTTGCGAACTTTCTGGAAGTAGAGCTCTGGCAGGGCGTGCAGCCAGTATGCCAGCTGGCACAGGTAGAAAAACTTCACCTGGAACCTGAAATGCAAGGATGAGCCGCGTGAGCCAGGCCAGGGCATGGCAGGACACCAAGGACCCAGGCGCCAGGGAAGATGCGCGGCCACACAGCACCGGGCAATCCCTCCACTGCTTTGAAGCCATGGCATTTAGGAGGCATCACTTCTGGGCTGAAATTAGCACTGGAACAGGCTGCCCAGGGAGGTTGTGGAGTCTCCTTCTCTGGAGATATTCAAGACCCGCCTGGACAAGGTCCTCTGCAGCCTGCTCTGGGTGACCCTGCTTCGGCAGGGGGTTGGACTGGGTGACCCACAGAGGTCCCTTCCAACCCTGAACATTCTGTGATTATATGTTGAGCCAAGCTAGCCATGCTCAGCATTTAACCAGATGCTCATCCTGAGGTCACCATGCTCTCAGCAAGCCTCACTCTTGCAAAAACCTAAGAAGGGAAGATTATCCCCCACTTCGTTTCTGCTATGAAAAATAAAGAGCAAAGCAACTTGCCCAAGGTGATGCAGGCAGTAAGCAGCCAGGATGAGTAACCAAACCCAGAGGACCTTCCTCATGGAGGAAACCCTCCGGGAACACCCTCCCCGGGGCCACAAACGAGATATCCCCCATCCCATGGGATCTCACTGCAGCATCCTTGCAGCAGGGTGCATGCAAAGGGCGCTGTGCTGTCAGCACCCCGCTCCCAGCCGCAGGGAAAACCATACAGAGGAAGGAAGTGGTCAGCCCGAGAACAAAATGCCCTTGTGAGTGCTTACGGAAGATAAACATGCGGGTAGTTTTCCCACAAACTCCGGGGGTTTGATACGTATCCTTCCTGAAAAAGAGAAAAGATGCAAAGCCTTCAGCAGAAGAAACAGGCAGCGCATGGTTACGACGGGGCGGGCTAACGCTACAGCGAAACTAGGAACTGGGGATGACACGCGAGTCCTTCCAGCCTGCAGTAAAAACCGCGTCCCTCGCGCAAGCCAGGGCGCAGTTCTCCAAAGCTCAGCCACACTCATGGGTTTCCAGCACCCCGTTCGAGTTTCACAAGGCCCTCATGTCTGGGGGGGTTGAAGGCTGGATGAGGAGTTAGAATGTACCCTCAGCAAGTTTGCTGATGACACAAAACTCAGAGGAGTGGTGGATACACCAGCAGGCTGTGCTGCCATTCAGCGAGAGCTGGACAGGCTGGAAAGTTGGGCAGAGAGGAACCTGATGAGGTTCAACAAGGGCAAGAGCAGGGTTCTGCACCTGGGGAGGAACAACCCCATGCATCAGTACAGGCTGGGGTGGACCTGCTGAAGAGCAGCTCTGCGGAGAGGTACCTGGGTGTCCTGGTGGACGACAGGTTAACCATGAGCCAGCAGTGTGCCCTGGCTGCCAAGAAGGCCAATGGGATCCTGGGGTGCATTAAGAAAAGTGTGGCCAGCAGGTCGAGGGAGGTTCTCCTCCCCCTCTGTCCTGCCCTAGTGAAGCCCCATCTGCACTACTGTGTCCAGTTCTGGGGTCCCCAGTTCAAGAAAGATGAGGAGCTACTGGAGAGAGTCCAGCGGAGGGCTATGAGGATGGTGAGGGGACTGGAGCATCTCTCCTACAAGAAGAGGCTGAGGGAGCTGGGCTTGTTCAGCCTGAAGAAGAGAAGGCTGAGAGGGGACCTCATAAATGCCTCTAAATATCTGCAGGGCTGGGTGTCAGAAGGACGGGGCCAGACTCTTCCAGTGGTGCCCAGTAACAGGACAAGGGGCAATGGGCACAAACTGAAGCCTGGGAAGTTCCGTCTGAACATGAGGAAGAACTTCTTCCCTCTGAGGGTGACGGAGCCCTGGAACAGGCTGCCCAGGGAGGTTGTGGAGTCTCCTTCTCTGGAGATACTCAAGACCCGCCTGGACAAGGTCCTGTGCAGCCTGCTCTGGGTGACCCTGCTTCGGCAGGGGGTTGGACTGGGTGACCCACAGAGGTCCCTTCCAACCCCGACCATGCACAGAGGGCCCCAAGTTCAGGACAGGATGCTTTGGAGTGTGGGCAATGCGAGAGGGATGCTCTGGAGGCGTGGGGGTGAGACGCCAGTAGCACGGCTACGAACAATCGTGTGCATGGCCTGGGGTACGGGGGGGGACGCTTCTTCCCCACCGGCATTTCCAACCCGAGTATCACATAAGCCAGAAGAAGTACTTCTGAAGAGAAAGGGGAATAGAAAACGCCTACAAAAATAATGTAATATGCATTGCATAGTTTAATCTTCCACCTGCCTGCACTCTCCTACAGCCTCTTGCCTTATTCTTGCAGGGCGGATTACAGGATGGGGCTCCCTTCTCGTTCCGCGCTTGCGCAGCTCCTGTCGCAGGGGTGCTGCACTGGGCTTTGCAAAGAGATGTTGGCAGGGAAACGTCACCCTGCCCAGGACCTTTCTGTCACCCGCGCCCGTGCTCTGTCTGCCCTAAGCCCTTGTTTTGGTTGGGGGAGCCCGGGGGAAGTGCGAGGTGCTCGGCACGCGTGGAGCGTTTGGGGGGCTCTCTGTGGCACCGTGGCTTTGCGAGGAGGCTGCAGCCTTGGAGCCAGCAGGGACGGATCTGGCGCTGGGCAACAGCAGCCCAAAAACACCGGCATCGACTGTTTTGCCAAAGCTTCGCTCGCCGCAGCCCTGTGGGGCAGGAGCAGTGCTGGCAGATCCTCAGAAGAGCTGGCCTGGAGCGGGGCAGCGGTCCTCTAAGGAGGGGCTGGCGGGACCCCCCGAGCAGTGGGGAGGGGACCTGCCCCAGAGCATCCATCCTCAGCGCTGCCGGGGACCACAGCTGGACCCCAACGGCCACCGGTAGCAAAGCATCATCATCACTTCATGCCAAAATAGATCTCTCCAATGATTCCTGTTCTTCTCTCTCCCTTCCTCCTCAGAATGAAACATTTTCACTCCAAATTTTTCTCCCAGCAGTTTTGGGATGAAACATCCCCAGTGCAGCCCAAAGCGCGGTGTGGTTTCCCTGCTCTCACCAGTCTCCTCACCACCAGCTCGCCAAGAGAGGGATCACAAACACCTGCCCGTTAGCCCCACGACCCTGTAAAGAGCATCCAAAAACCCCAAGGCACTGAACGCAAATCAGGAGGAAAATAAGAGGCTGAGAAAGACGGCAGGTCCCGGAGAAGCAGATGGAGATGATGAGGGCGAGGCAAGATTTCTGGGGTCCGGCTCTGACAATATTTCACAGCCCATTTACTTGTGCCTTGCAAGAAGCAGGAGAAGGATGTCCTGAGACTGCCCTCACTCCATGGCTAGAAAGACCCACCACACTTGAAAACTAAACTTGTGGAACTGTGCCCGTCTTGGCCCAGGGGCTGGCTGGGGACTCTCCGCTGCCATCGGGGTTTTGTGCTCCAGAGGTCCCAAATCCCACCCAGGGAACTCAAAGCCTGGTGGCCCCGGGCCTTACCGTCACCACGACGTACAAGCACCAAATCACGGAGGTGAGGTGGAAGGCAACCAGCTGCCCCGATTCATTGAACTTGCTGTGTTTGACCTTGGAGAGATGGAGACGCCTGTTGATTTTCTGGGAAGGAGCAGAGGGAGAGAAAAGGAACAAGAAAACATGAGCCAACAGGTCCACAACTCTCCCTCCTCCTCCTCCCCATCCCAAGCAGCCTACAGAGATGAAGGCTCACTCATCATCACCTCAAGCTCCAGACCACCCCCAGAACAGCATTTAATGGCAGCAGGACCATGTGCCCCCAGGGTACTTGAGACACTTTGGCGACTCAAGACACCAAACAGCACTCACGTCCAGCGCATACTCCTGCACCACCGCATGTAGGATGATGGCGATGAAGATGTAGAAGAGGATGGTGACCAGATCCTTCAGCCCATAGTGATACTGGACCAGTTCCCCATCTGCAAAGAGGCCAAACAGTGGGTCAGATCCCCCTCACCCGAACGATTTCTAGGTAAGGGGTTAATGGTTAGTGTGGCGAGGCTATTCCCAACACACAGCTTGGATGGGGCCACCAGAGAGGTGGAGGCAGAGAGATGTCATGACTGTGCCAGTGGCTGCAGCGCTGGGAAAAAGGGCTCTAGCCTGCATCGGTTCATCAGCAGAGGGTGGGTGGTTTCCCCTCTAGAAGTTACACACCTCAAGGGAGATGACAGTCATAGAATCATAGAATCATAAAGGTTGGAAAAGACCTCTAAGAGCATCAAGTCCAACCGTCAACCCAAACAACTACGGCTGCTAAACCATGTTTCGAAGTGCCACATCTACAGATTATTTGAACCCCTCCAGGGATGGGGACTCCACCACTTCCCTGGGCAGCCTGGTCCAATGCCCGACCACTCTTTCAGCAAAGAAATTTTTCCTAATATCCAATCTAAACTTCCCCTGACACAACTTGAGGCCAGTTCCTCTCGTCCTATTGCTAGTTACTTGGGAGAAGAGAGCGACATCCACCTCACCACAACCTCCTTTCAGGTACCTGTAGAGAGCAATAAGGTCTCCCCTCAGCCTCTTATTCCCCAGACTAAATAATCCCAGTTCCCTCAGCCGCTCCTCATAAGTCTTGTTCTCCAGACCCTTCACCAGCTTCACTGCCCTTCTCTGGACACGCTCCAGCACCAAAATGCCCTTCTAATTGGGACACTTCAAGCTTCTCCTGCCAGAGGTGAGGGGCTGGGGACAGCCCAGCTGCCGAGACAGCAATTTATCAGCCTTGAGGGACGAAGACACAGAGGCAGCGCTGAAGCAGGTGATGGGCAGGCAGAGCTTGCTCTCGCCCTCAGGGACACCCCGCTGGGAGCTTTAGGGCTCGGGATGGGATTTCCCAACACCCAGTCTCTCCCACTCAACCCCGAAAGCTGCTGGAGCAGGATTCAGCTGCGTAAATGCAGACGCCTTGTGCTATCAAGGGATCCGAGACAGCGGCACAGGGCTGGTGGATGAGAAATAGGACCCATGGGAGGTCCTGCTCTTTCAGAGCAACAGGAGACCCAACAGCACGCAGAATACCCATTCAGGCAGCTATTTGCAGCCTTGCAGCTCATGGGCAAGCAGCAGAGTTGGGGATATGAAGCTCAGCCCACTCCCAGCTGCTGCTCTCCCTTACCCTGATCCTGACCATCCTCTCCCAGTATCAACGCTGGGAAGCAACTTGTCTGTCACCAGCTCTGTTTACCCTCGAACAGAGCTTCAGTCCAGATTTCTAAGATTCGAGATACAAGAATAAGGTTTGAATAGGATTTATGAAAACACCCGGCGTAAAGATGTGCACTGCCTGGTCCCTCGGAGCCCCCCAGCCGGGTGCTGTGCAAACCCACAGGTAAAAACGTTGCCTGTATCGCAGAGCTCATAAACCCAGTATAAGATAAAAGAAGTGCAGGTCTAAAGGAAATCAGATTAGGCACAGGTGCGACTGCTCTGCCTCCTCTCCTCTCTCTAGGGCATGTCAGAAGCTGCTCTGCTGGGAGCCGCGTGCGCGCTGAGCGCAGGAGACGTGAGCAAGATCTGCCAGCTGACGGGCAACGGCATCCTTGGTGCGAGGGATGTGAAACAGCCTTGGAGAAATTCAGGTGAGCAGTAACCCCTCCTCCGAGCAAGCTCGCTGCCCCAAGGTCTCTCTCCCCACGGCCTCAGCTAGCTCATGCCCTGGAGTGATACCCCAGTACCTGGTCCTGGAGAGATGGTTATGTGCCCCCCCCACCCCGAGATTTCTGGTATCAGGAAGGAATAAATCACTCAACGCGACGGCAGCGGAAGCTGGACTGTGCCACGGGGGAATGCGGACCACAATTTATTCTGGAAGCTGGATGATTTCTTCAACCATGACATTCAAAGATTTTAAGGGCAGACCTTCATCTTCCGCTTGTCTGCCTCATCCTAGTTTCACTAATCCCAGCAGCTCTGCCCTTGGATGATTACTCAAATGCTTCTAATTAACTGGCGTTTTCTGCCACCAAGCCACGCTCGGTGCCCCGGGCGTTTGGCTCACCCTGTGCCCAGGGCTTTACCCACCCCAGCTCCTGCTGCCTCCGTGCCAGATCCCAGATGGCTGCCAGCCCCTGGGGAGCTCTCAGCTAGGAAGGTAGCTACTAGCAGCCAAAATACAAACAGGGACCGAGCCTCCAGCTGCCTCCTGGCTGGGAGCTGGGGCACAGCCTCTGGTCCATCGGGCTCGGATCTGAGCTCAGAGCCTCCTTGAATTACTCTCCACGTACAGCAATCGGGACCGTAAGCTGCCCTGAGCAGGGATGCTGTTGCACCACGTGCATCTCTGCACCCTCACCTTGTGCCGACCCAATAAATAAAGCGAGATGGGAAATACCTGCACGGCCCCTGCTGCTTAGCAAAGGGCTAAATCCCTCCTGCTCCTCCGCAGGGCGCGGAGCTGCCTGCTCTGGGCACGCAATCAGGCAATTTGATCTGGCCTAACCAGGCTTGGAGGAGGATCCTCACCTTGCAGAGCACACAGCACAGCCTTACCACAGCAGAAACGGGGTAGAGAGGAAGCCCTAAAACCACTGGGAAAGCATTTCTTCCCAATCCTGGCAGCATGAGGGCTGGCAGACACGATCAGCGTGCTCTGAGCCACTCAAAATTTGCTTCCCCCCCACATACCTTATTTTTAAAATTTGTTTTACTACCAGGCAAAGGCCCAAGCAGTGTGCAGCAGTGGAGGGTGAGCCCAGGCCAGCTGGCAGCGAGGGTTTGGGGCAGACCACAACTCAACCCTCCCCTTGGGACATCTGTGGCAGCAGCATCTCTTACCTGCTGTAGGCACGCTAACGTTATACTGAGGTAAGATAAACAGGAAGGCAGTCTTGGCTGTAACCTATCAAAGACACAAAGAGAAGGAAAAAAAAAAGCAAATCAGTCATTAAATCCATCCCTCTGCCACCATTTACTCCCCTTTCCTACCACACTGGGTAAGGCAAATAGTCCAGTGAGGTGTGTAGGCACTGGCTTCACTCACAAAAGTGCCCTTCAGCAAGGGGATTGCTAATGAAGAGGTCTGCCAACAGGGAGAAAGGGGTGAATAAAAGAGGGAGAAAAAAGCAATGCAGCTGTAAAAGCCACCAGCCAGCCTGATGGGGGAAGCTCCCTGCATCCCCTCGAGGATGAGCATCCCTCCAGCAGCACAGATCATCGTCACATGCAACCCACTGATAAGGGGACACCGAGAGCTGGACCTAGCAGGCCATCTGTGTTAATTAAAACCATCCCTCGTTCCCGTCCACTCCCAGTAGCCATGCCAGGAGCCTGGCTTGGGCAAAAATGACAACATCCAGCACCTGAGCAAGATCAGTGGCTTCAAAGCCCCACGGACCATACACAGACTTAGCCCCCACATCTTTGCAGAGTCTTCTGGTGATGGCAGCCACAGGACTGGTGAGGCCAGACCCATTTAGAGACCTCGCCGGTGTTTGCAAGGGTCCCACAGGGCAGGGGAAAAGGAGCTTTGGCAAAAGAGCTGAACCTTGTGCTGGCCACGCACGAGAGCCCAGCTGCACAACCAGCATCACAGGCTGGCCCCAAAAGGGTGAAAAAACCCCCCAACCCTGGGCTGAGACATCAGGTCCCCGACAAAGCAGGGCTGTGCTTGCTCTTCATTTATTGCTTTTAATTCGAGGGAAAGATCCCCGCTGCAGCAAAGCAGGAGGCTTCACAGCGCCGGGGCAGAGCTGAGCATCCCAGTGCAGCTGCAGGACGCCCCAAAGCTGCGTCTCCGAGACCGACGCGGCCCCGGGCCGGGGCCGCAGCAAAAACCAGCGCACAGATGGTCCAACCTCCGTCCATGCTTTCATCCTGTCCAACCCCACACCGTCAGCGGGGTCACCGCTGATTTCCACCTTTCCAGTGGCTCCTCAGCCACCCCCCCAGCAAAGCGGCTTCGCAAGCGTCCACGCTCATACACAACCAGCCCCAAAAAATCCCGTGCCCGTCGAACGCCGACGGAGACGAGCTGCATTTCACACAGACGTCGCTACAACCGCTCCAGAGCTGCAGGCCATTAAAAACCCAGCTGGAAATCACAGAATCACAGAATAGTAGGGGTTGGAAGGGACCTCTGTGGGTCACCCAGTCCAACCCTCCTGCCGAAGCAGGGTCACCCAGAGCAGGGGGCACAGCACCGCGTCCAGGCGGGGCTGGAATATCTCCAGAGAACGAGACTCCACAACCTCCCTGGGCAGCCTGTTCCAGTGCTCCGTCACCCTCAGAGGGAAGAAGTTCTTCCTCATGTTCAGACGGAACTTCCTCTGCTTCAGTTTGTGCCCATTGCCCTTGTCCTGTCGCTGGGCACCACTGAAAAGAGCTTGGCCCCAAATACTACTTCACGTCTTGCAGGACGTAGCTGCAGGGGGGTGGGACACAGAGGGGCTTTGCCAAGCGTTCCCATCCCACCCCCACGAGCACTGAGCAACCGGCCGGCGGCTCCGCTCTGCCCGTCCTCTTGCAGCCTCAGCTCGGAGAAAGCGAACTCCGCGGCGTGTTTTCATCATGTTTGGGGATTTATTTTTTTTTTCCCCACCTAAAAAAAGAAATCCCACACATTGTGCTCTGCTTGTGGAGGAGTAGATGCGAGAAGCACTCTGCCCAGGGAGAGGGAGACCACGGGCAGAGTTTGGGGTGGTAATGGAAAAAGCGCATTGCCTGGCTTCGTGCTGGCTCTTGGAAACCTCGCTGGCTAGGAAAGCAATGTTGCTTCATCCCAGAGTGGCACAGCACAACTGGGACCTGGACTTTATCTCCAAACCTCCTCACAAGCTGGCACAGGGCTTGAAACAAATGCACAACCCCGGCGGTGGCCGTGATGCTGCAGGGACAGGCGGCTGTGTCACAGCTGTGGCGACAGCAGCAGCCACCGAAGGTTTTCCATCCCACCCGAGGACCTGGCTGATACCCAGAGGTGTAAACAGCTGGAAACAAGGCATCATCTCCAGATGTAGTCTCCTAACCTGCTGAAGGGGCCATAAGACAGACTTGTGGGTCTGAGAAAACGACCCCGGAGCATCTCCAGGGTGGGGAGCAGTGCCTGCCCGGTACTCAGACCCAACACGGTTTGCAAGGACTCTCCTAATTGTCTTTTCTAGGGGGCCTGGTAGGAAGGTTTCCTCCATCCACTCAAGGATCAGGCAATGCTTTGTCCCATCTCCACACCTGCCTTTGCTTCCTGCGGGCCAGACAACCACCAGCAGCTTCAGAGGCCACCTCTGCACCCCTTCACTTCGCACTGCAGAGAGGTAACGGGCTGTTTTCTAAACCCTGTGTAAAGTGTTTTACAGCCTAACATAAATGTAACCTCCTGGACGCAGGCAGGCTCCTGGCAGACCGACTTCCAAAGACAAACTGCCCCTTTTCTCCATCTGATGGATGGGGAAGCCCAGGCACACACCTGCAGCCGCTCACCAAGGGCCACAGAGGCAGCTCCAGGGGTCAAATTTGAACCTCCAAGCATGTGACCTCCCCATCCACCTCTGAACATCTCACAGACCTTACGTGGAGGGAGGGTCTCCTCTCAGGCATCAAAGGCGTTCCTTTCTCCTGCAGCCAGTTGGGAAGTGTTCACACGGACCATGGAAACATCTCAACGCGTGCAGGATTTCACCCTTCGCCCTGGCGCAGTCCCCACACATGGTCCCCTGTGGGCACCAGCAGGACTTTGATGGCCAAAGCAGCATTTTCAGAAGTGGGTCCCTAGGCTTTCCAAGAGCTCAAACCACTGACTGCGTCTCGTTTTGTGTTTACACCTCCACGCTTTCCTCGCTGCCACCGCACAAGAAACCCAGAGCAACGCATTTATCATCCAGCTTAGCTCCTCAGAGAGGTGAGACTCCGAGACTCACCACCCCCAAGGCCATCAGGGCCCTGATCGCGCCGCACACCCTTGACCGGGTCACCTCCACCTCCCTGCCACCACTGCGAGGACATCTCAGTTCAGACAGGCAGAGAGCTGCAGTTCCCAGCAGCCAAGACAAAGCATGAAATGCATGGGACAAAGCACCTTGAGCAGGACACTGGTGACATCCCTCCACCCTTGAAGGTGAAGGACACCCTGCACGCCCACGGAGGGCACCGTATCTTTTTGCCATTGCTCACCACATGCCCCTTACCAGCGGGCACGGAGGGATAGGTGACTTGGCCAAGGTCGTAGCTGAGCTCCACCAAGTGAACATCAGCCTCCAAATCCTACGCTGTAGCCATAACCCCCCCAGCATCCCCTCCACACATCAACTGGGAGCACCCATTGCTCTACAGCCCTGCGTAGCGTATGGAGACAGAAACACCACCGAGCAGCTGAAGCCTCCTGGAAAACGGGGAACACTCGAACCACAACCTCCAGCAACGCCACCTCCAGCTCCCCTGCACGGCAGAAACCAGGTTTCCTCGGCTCGGGAAGCAGCGACGAGCACCGGGGATGGCACGAGCCATCACGAGCGGCCAGAGAAAGGAGAAGTTTGTAACAGGAAGAGCAACGTGAGGATTATTCAGAGGCACAAGACGCTCGCTGTCTGTTTGCTCTGAAACAAGATGCTGGGATGGGAAAGGAAGCGCCAAGGCAGCGAGCAGAGCAGGAGCTGCTGCAAAACTGCTGCAGGCAGGGGCAGAATTGGGCCTCTTCAGGTATTATTACATTTTTTTGGTTATGCTGTGAGGCCACCTCACCACTGCTTTGGCTTTTCCCCTCTCATGTCCAGCCTTTTCTCAATGCAGCCAGAAGTCCAAATCCTACAGAGCATCACCATGACTCGGGTAGGGATTTCTGTAGGGTGGGAAAGGGATGTGTCTGCACGGGACAAGCTGAGCGGGGGCCATATAGGAATCACAGAATCACAGAATGGTAGGGGTTGGAAGCGACCTCTGTGGGTCATCTAGTCCAACCCTCCTGCTGAAGCAGGGTCACCTACAGCAGGCTGCACAGGACCTTGTCCAGGCGGGTCTTGAATATCTCCAGAGAAGGAGACTCCACAGCCTCCCTGGGCAGCCTGTTCCAGTGCTCCGTCACCCTCAGAGGGAAGAAGTTCTTCCTCATGTTCAGCTGGAACTTCCTCTGCTTCAGTTTGTGCCCGTTGCCCCTTGTCCTGTCGCTGGGCACCACTGAAAAGAGCTTGGCCCCATCCTCCTGACCCCCACCCTTCAGATATTTATAAGTATATATTAGGTCCCCTCGCAGCCTTCTCTTCTCCAGGCTGTGTATTCCTCGTTCGCTCCCTGCCCTGCACTAAGGGCACCTCTACGCAACCACCGCTGCCCAAGGGGGTAAGGGGATGCTCCTCATCCCGCCCTCCTCCTGCCTGGCATGAGGGATGTGCCGGAACCAGCTAAATTCGGGGAGCGGTTGTCCTGGAGGCTCTCTGCAGCCACGCAGAGGGAGCAGCACCTTCAGCAGCGAGCGCGTTCCTGCTGATTAACGACACTGACCCGAGGACCAAAGCGCAGCCGGACGGCAAAGAGGCAAAACCTGACGCATCCATCAGGATCACAGATCCCTGCGACGCTCCCAGCAGCCGGGACAGGGCTGGGGCTGCTTCTCATGGGGCAACGCGGCCCTGACACCAGATCAGCGCATCCACTTCACAGCCCTCGACGGCAGGGCGACGGATGAAGCCAAACAATCCCAGCTCACCGACGTAGCCATTCCCCGAAAATGTGGCAACCGGAAGAATTCACATCCCCACTAGCCTGGAGTTTGCTGCCCAAGAATCACAGAATCACACAGAATCACTGAATGGCAGGGGTTGGAAGGGACCTCTGTGGGTCACAGAATCACAGAATAGTAGGGGTTGGAAGGGACCTCTGTGGGTCATCTAGTCCAATCCTCCTGCCGAAACAGGGTCACCTACAGCAGGCTGCACAGGACCTTGTCCAGGCGGGTCTTGAATATCTCCAGAGAAGGAGACTCCACAACCTCCCTGGGCAGCCTGTTCCAGTGCTCCGTCACCCTCAGAGGGAAGAAGTTCTTCCTCATGTTCAGACGGAACTTCCTGTGCCTCAGTTTGTGCCCATTGCCCCTTGTCCTGTCACTGGGCACCACTGAAAAGAGCTTGGCCCCATCCTCCTGACACCCACCCTGCAGATATTTATAAGCATTTATTAGGTCCCCTCACAGCCTTCTCTTCTTCAGCTGAACAAGCCCAGGTAAGAACAAGCAGCAAAGCTCCCCTCGCCCTTTTTAGAAGATGCTGTTTTTGCCCTGCCACAAAACGCTGTAAGACACCAAACCAAGACCCCAAATCCACATTTTGCAGGCATGCAAGCAGCTTTTAATCAAAGCATCTAACCACACGCATCCAGGCAGCTCAGCACCTCTCCCACAACCTACCCGCCGCGACTCTCAACCCCCCACTATTTTCAGAAGCGAGGGATAATTTTTGAGCATCCTTTGCAGAGAAGTACCAGTTCCCTCCACGAAACCCGGTCCCCTCCCCGAAAGCCTCAGCCTGGTGGGATTTGCAGGGTCCATCCCAAGCCGGGAGCCCCCAGGCACGCAGTCATCCCCACCCCGGTCCTGCCTGGGTTAAAACAGCTTCGGAGGAAGGAAGCGGCTCCAAAGCTCTGGCGGGGGAGGCCGGGGGAGCTTCTGCAGTCTGAGCCAGGGAAATATTTCCAGGACTTGAAAAACAACTCAAACTAATTAAAGACAAAATGCTGTGCGAAGCGTTTTCTCACAACTTAGGGGTTTTCTTCCCCCACCAGCTGGAGTGTTTATTCAAAGAAAAACTTGTTGATCCGCGGTATGGATTGACACAGGCCCTGTATGTAAACTAAAGACCAAACTTTGGACCAAAGTCTTTAAAAGTAAACAGGCAGCTTCAAAAGAAAACCCTCCCCGAGGGCGGCGCAGCCCCTCTGCTCCCACAGACACGCTCGTCCCCCAGCACACCACACGATTATCATTGCCTCACACTCCCTCCTGTTTATTCCCTTTTTAAAACCAGATCTAAATTCTGCTTTTTCTCCCCCCCAACCCCCAAGTATTCAGCCCTTAAGCTGCCTGCATGCCTCAGTTTCCACATCTGGCAGAGACCAGGGGAGGCACAAACACGGTTTGTTTTCCCTTGTTAACGACGGGAAGGCCTTAATTTCTGCAGGGTACTACGGAGGGGACCAGGGAGGGGAAAGTATATTTAGCAGGAAGCCTGGAAATAGCAGCTCATTCGTCAGCCGCCTTCATTTGACAGTGTCACAACCCGGTGTTTGGGAGACCGTGACTCACTGCCGCAGCTCTGCAGCTGGGCGAAAGCCCGGCAAGGGCACGGCATCTCATAACATAACGCTTCATAACTTTATCACCATCTCCCCACGCATAAGCATCAGGAGCTGTCACAGAATCACAGAATCACAGAATGGTACGGGCTCATCTAGTCCAACCCTCCTGAGCTTGTTCCCCGCTTTGCCCATGAGCTTGTGCCCCGCTTTGCCTGTGAGGTTGTGGCAACCGGTTCTGAGCACAAAGCAGAAATAAGGCTGAGACTCAGTTTCCCCACCTTACAGAGGTTCTGAGAGCAACCCCCATCTAATATAAAACCATAGAATGATAGGTTGGAAGAGACCTTTAAGATCATCAAGTCCAACCATCACCCCAACACCACCATGCCTGCCAAACCATGTCCCAAAATGCCAAACCTACACGTTTTTTGAACACCTCCAGGCATGGTGGACACCTCCAGGGATGGTGAGAAACCCCCCTAAACCCAGCGACATCTCCCCCAGTCTCAACCCGCATGGGGGGTGATCGATCCGACACGGCGCACAGGAGCCATCCCTGCCGGGACGCGGGTCATGGGGCAGCCACAGGTTAAACCCAGCCTGGCCTGGGCTTCATTTTTCTTCAGAACAGAGCGGAAAAAGATATGCAAAGCGATTTCTGCAGGAGGATGGAAAGCACCTGTTTTGCGTTTCTATACGCAGTCACCTAAAATGGGTTTTGACCAAAAATAGGGGAGATTTTTCTTCCCAGGATCCGGCTCGCTCGTGGACGGAGCAGCCACGCACACGCAGCAGAACGCCTCCCTGGCACCCCGCAGACGTGCACCGGGCGCGTTTCCCCACCCTGAAGGCTTAGGGCTGGCCGGGAAGGCAAAAAGCCCCGCAGCGCCCAGCCTAGGATGGCTCCTTTTTGGGGGGCCCCCCTCCAAGCCCTGGATTTCCCTCCCTGAGCAACGCTACGTTCACCAAAAAACCGCACAACACCCGAATAACGAAGTCCAACACCGCCATCGCGCCGGCGAGCAGCCTCGTGCCACGCTCGCTGTCCCCGAATCCTCTCCCCGGAGCCGGAACGGTGCCAGCGGCGCAGCCGGCAGCAAAGCCGGGCGTCAAGCGAGATGCAAAGGGGAACTCCACCGCTCCCTGCTGCGGAGGAACCCCCGGGCTGGTGGAGCCCGTGGATCCGTTTGGCTGGGGAAGATGTCGCGCGCCCAAAAGGATGCTCGAGGCGCACCTCGTGCCCCGGTTTGGGAGCGGGAGACCCGCAGCAGCCCTCCAGCATCACCGCGAGCACGGCGCCGGAGCGAGCAAGCACTCGACTCCCGGGGGCTGCCTGGGAAAAGGTTAAAAAAATCCCATTTGTGCTTCCCCAAAGAAACCTCCCCTGCAGGAAACGGCCTATTGTGAGCAGGATTCGGCCGTTTCCGCCAAGCCGGAGCTTGGCCGTGGCCACCGGCATTGGGGAAGGTGGGAGCGCCGTGGCGGGGTGGGAAGGAGGGCGGGGAGGAGGAGAAGAAGGGGTAGTAACATGTTCTCCCCTCGGTCACAGACGAGGCGCTGAAAAGGCGTCGAAAGGCAGAAATACCTGAGCTGCCAGCAAAACTCACTCCAGAGGTGGTGCCAACGGGAATGGATGGTTTGGAGGGAAGAGCAGAACTCCATTTCTCCTCCAAGGCAAAAGAAAGCAGAAGGAATAAATAAAGTAAAATAAAATAAAGTAAAATAAAATAAAGTAAAATAAAATAAAGTAAAGTAAAGTAAAACAAAATAAAGTAAAACAAAATAAAGTAGAACAAAATATAGTAGAACAAAATAGAGTAAAACAAAATAAAAGAAAACAAAATAAAAGAAAACAAAATAAAATAAAATAAAATAAAATAAAATAACCACAAGGACCAAGAGTTGTCCCAGTCCCCGTGCCGAGGGGAAGACGAGGGTAGACGCGGCCGAGCGGGGACGCAGCCGGGCGGTGCGGAGGGAGGAGTGCCGAAAGCCACCCCGGCACGGCAAGCGCCGTCTCCCTGAGGTCTGCTGGGAGAGCGGTGGCACCAGAAGGAAACTGCTGCCTCTCAGCAACCAGGGGAGATTTAATTAAAAGGCATTTAAAAAAAAAAACAAAAAATCAGAAACGCCGCAAAACCCTTCCTGCCACCGCCTCTGCAGGGGGTTTCACCGCACGTTTCGAAACCGCCCTCGCAGCACGGCATGAACCCGGGTCCCACCTCTCCGGGACGGGGTTCCCGGCGTGTGACCGCAGGCACCAGCGCCCCGAAAGAACCAGCTGCGGGGAGAAACCCCGACGGAGATGCCACCTCGGTGACTTTTTTTTTTTTAAAAAAAGTAGGGCTGCGAAACTTGCAGCCCAACTTCGCCGCGTTTGCATGCGGCTCTGGAATACAGCTGGCCCTCCTGGGTCAGTTTTGAAACCCTTAAATAAATACGTACGCGCAAACGCAGCGGGGTTCGTGCGCTGGAGGCGACTCGCTCATTCAATGCATTCGCAGGAAAATAAAAGGGGGGGAAGGGGGGTGGAGAGGAAAAAAGGGGGCTGCCACCGGGAAGGGTATGGAGGAAATGGATTTCCTCCTCCTGCGATTTGCTGCAGAAGGAGCTTTTCCTCCTCGCCAGGCCCCCCGGCCACCCCTTTCCCGTCCGGATTCGCTTTGAGACGTGGCACTGAGCTGAAGGGGAGGGTTTGCGCGGGGGAAGCGGGGAGGAGAGGGGGGGTCCGATCCGGCCAAGCCCGGGGTGCCTCCGCGTAGGGTGCCCGAAGCCGAGCGAAGCGGTGGTGGCCTCCAGCCCTCCCCCTTCTCCTCCCCAAAAAGAGGAGAGGAAAAAAGCAAGCTGGGAGGGAAGGAAAGGGAGAGCAAGGGGGAGAGCGGCGTTCCCAGCATGGCTCCGCATGGCCCTCCGTGCGGTGGCCTTCCCGGGGGGTCTCCGGCCACCCCGGCTGGGCGAAGGTTTCCCACGGGGGAGCCGGGGATGCCTTCTCGTGACCCGCGACGGAGCGGGACGGCCGGGATGGGGAGAGGCCGAGGAGCCGCTGGCGTCCGCGCGAGGCCCGGGAGCCCCCGGTGCTCGTCCCACGGCGCGGGGTCGGAGGGCTGCGGAGAAAAAACACCTAGAAAAAGGGCTAACGTTGAAAAGAAAAATCAAAAGGCCCCCCCCAAAAATACCAATACCCCATTTCCAATGGCTGGGAACACCACTGAGGGCTTGACTCGTCCCGTGCGTGGGGCTGGGGAGCGGAGTGGGGGCAGGAGCCGTCCCCGGCGGTGGGTTTGAAGGAGAAGGGGGTTCGTCACCCCCCTGTCCCCCCCCTCCCGTCCTGCAGCTGGGGCCCCCCGGCTGGGGGTGGCAGAAGGATACAGCACCCCAAAAACCAGCCCCCGGGCTGGATTTTGGTGGGGGGGCCGCTTCTTGCTGGTGGGAGAGAGATGGGGAACGAATGGACGGGGGGGGGGGGGTGTCAGAGAGAGGGGTCCAGAGCCCCAGAGCCCCCTCCCCAAGCGGGATGGGGTCACCTCGCCCCGACACCCCCGAGCAGAGGCAGAGCCGGGGGGGGGGAGGGGGGGGCACCCGGGATGCCCCGTCCACAGCGGGGATGCGCAGGGTGGGGGTGGGGGGACACGGACAGAGCCGGTCCCGGGTCGGGGGAGGGGGGGGGGGGGGCTCTCACCTCGAACATGAGCGCGATGAGGACGCTGAGCACCAGGCAGAAGCCGATGTCGGCGTGGTTGTGGATGAGGAACTCCTGGCTGAAGAGCGGGTGGCTCTTGGCCCGCCGGCGGAAGGCCATGGCCGCGCCGGGAGAGCGGGAGCGGAGCGGGAGCCGCCGCCGCCCCCCCCCCCTCCCCTCCCCGCCGCCCCGAACTTCCCCGGGCCCCGCCGTAACTTCGCGGAGCTCCGCCGCGGGCCCGCGCAGGCGCCGCCTCCTGACCCCTCCCGCCGCCCGCCCCGGGCCCCGCACCGGACCCCGCCCCGCCCCGAGCCCCGCACCGCCCGGCTCCCCGCGGGGGGGGGGGGAGGGGGCGGCCCCCGGCTGCGGCGCCCGGCTCCCCACCCGCCTCTGCGCCCACTTACAGTGCACATCTGGGCACCCACCACGTCTGTGCCTAGCTACAGTGCACATCTGGGCACTCACCACGTCTGTGCCTAGCTATGGTGCACATCCGGGTGCTCACCCACGTCTGCACCCAGCTGCTGTGCACATCTGGGCACCCACCACGTCTGCACCCACTTATAGTGCACATCTGGTCTCCCACCCGTGTCTGCGCCCAGCTATGGTGCACATCTGGGCACCCACCCACGTCTGCGCCCAGCTACAGTGCACATCTGGGCGCCCACCACGTCTGCGCCCAGCTATGGTGCACATCTGGGCACCCAGCCACGTCTGCGCCCAGCTACAGTGCACATCTGGGCGCCCACCACGTCTGCGCCCAGCTATGGTGCACATCTGGGCACCCAGCCACGTCTGCGCCCAGCTACAGTGCACATCTGGGCGCCCACCACGTCTGCGCCCAGCTATGGTGCACATCTGGGCACCCAGCCACGTCTGCGCCCAGCTACAGTGCACATCTGGGCGCCCACCACTTCTGCGCCCAGCTATGGTGCACATCTGGGCACCCAGCCACGTCTGCGCCCAGCTACAGTGCACATCTGGGCACCCACCCACGTCTGCGCCCACTGGGCACCCATCCGCGTCTGCACCCAGCTGCCATGCACATCTGGGCACCCACCCGCATCTACGCCCAGCTATGGTGCACATCTGGGCTCCCATCCACATCTGTGCCCACTTACAGTGCACATCTGGGCACTCACCCGCATCTGCGCCCAGCCACCATGCACATCTGGATGCCCACCTGTGTCTGCACCCACCTATGGTGCACATCTGGGTGCCCACCCGCATCTCCACCCACCTACAGTGCACATCTGGGTGCCCACCTCTGCCTGCACTCAGCTATGGTGCACATCTGGGTGCCCACCCAAGTCTGTGCCCACTTACGGTGCACATCTGGGCACCCACCCACATCTGCGCCCAGCTACAGTGCACATCTGGGTGCCCACCCGCGTCTGTGCCCAGCTACGGTGCACCTCTGGGTCCCCACCTCTGCCTGCACTCAGCTACCGTGCACATCTGGGCGCCCACCTGAGTCTGCGCCCACTTATGGTGCACATCTGGGCACCCACCCGCGTCTGCGGGGCGCCTTCCCCACCCCATCCCACCCCACTCCTTCCCAAGCCCACATCCCGCCCAGGGCTGGCGTGTGGCACCCATCAGATGCTTCACAACGCGGATGCCGCAGCCCAGGTGCTGGGGCAGAGCATGTTTGCTGTTATTTATCGAATCACGGAATCACGGAACGTGCGGGGTTGGCAGGGACCTCTGTGGGTCACCCAGCCCAACCCCCTCCCCAAGCAGGGTCACCCAGAGCAGGGTGCACAGGACCGCGTCCAGGCGGGTCTTGAATATCTCCAGAGAAGGAGACTCCACAGCCGCTCTGTGCAGCCTGGGCCAGGGCTCCGTCACCCTCAGAGGGAAGAAGTTCTTCCTCGGGTTCAGGTGGAACTTCCCAGGCTTCAGTTTGTGCCCGTTGCCCCTTGTCCTGTCGCCGGGCACCACTGAAAAGAGTCTGGCCCCCATCCTCCTGACACCCACCCTTCAGCATTCATAAGGTCCCCTCTCAGCCTTCTCTTCTCCAGGCTGAACAAGCCCAGCTCCCTCAGCCTTTCCTCATAGGAGAGATGCTCCAGTCCCCTCACCATCCTCGTAGCCCTCCACTGGACTCTCAGTCGCTAACCAGACCCTAACCCCCTCCCCAAAGCCCTCCCTGAAGGAGATTTTCCTCAGAAAAAAGCAAAGCACGACCAGGGCTTTTCTTTTAAATCTCTTCCTTCAAGGCAAACAAGCGCTGGATCTGACTTGAGGGATCTGGCCCGGCTTCCTCCAGCGTCCCTGGATCCCCACAGATCCCTCCTCGCGGGCGCACTGGAGGGAGGAAACGCAGCTCCGGCGCGTTGGAGGGAACCGAGCCATGGCAAACGGAGCGTTTCCCTCCAGCCAAGGCCGGGCAGCACAGCCCCTGGGTTCTCATTAAGCAGGCGTTCGCGTTAGGCAAGTCCTGATCAGCCGTGTTTACCCCCCCGTGCCCCCCGCCGTGTCGTTGTTTGGCCTCGGAGCGGTGGGCACCGGCCACGCCATTTGCAGCAACAGCAACAGCGACAGCGCCGAAAAGGGACTCGCAGCAAACCCAAACTCTTTCATTAGGGGGGGAAAAAAAATAAAATCCAAAGTTTCAACGTGGAAAAAAACCCAAGCAAATACCACCAACCCTGGGGCAAATACTTCTATTTTCTGTAACGTCCAACTACCATGTTCCAATATTTTTGGAAGTGGAAAGATGTTTTTCCGGGTAAATCTCTCCTGGGTTAGTTCAGGGGGGGGTTATCATCTCGGAGCTGGACAGAACGTTCTTCACCCAACCCCGAAAGCCGGCACCCGCGGAAACCGGGCTGCGGAGCCAGGCGGAAATCGGCGCTGCTGGAAGGCAAGGTGCTGCCAACCCTCGTGCCCTCCCCGTGCCTTCCCAACCCCGCTTCGTCTCATTCCGCCTCGAAAAAGAGTCCGAGCGCGACCCACCGAAGCCAGCAAGCCGAGGGGACGGTGCCAGCGGGCTGGGCAGCCGCGTCCCCGAGCCCCAGCGCTCACCCGAGTGCTGTTTAATTTATTGGGGACGCAGCCTCCGTCCCTGCCTGGCTGTTTTTGGCCAGCTCACCGGTGGGTGGCACAGCCAGTTCTCCCCAGGAGCCCGCGGGTCACTCCCTGCGTTGTCCAGCTTCACCCTCGATTCCTGCTCTCTGCTCCTCGCTGTCCTCCCGCAGCCCACGAGAGCTCCACTCCACACCGGTGGCACCCAGCTCTCCCGCGCCGGGGCATGGCCCTCTGCCTCTCTGAAGCGCTGGAGAGAGTTTCCTTCATTAACAAAACGAACAAAAGTATTCATAGGAGGTAAATGAGCGGAAATTTTCTATTCCAGAGCAGGCAAGAGCGCGGGACAATCTGTCCGAGTGCAGTGGGATGGAGGAATCCCCCACTCCAGATGTTCCCCTGGTGGTTGAAGCCCAAACGTCGATGATGAGCGTTCCCAAAGGCTGGGCAGATCCTAAGGTCTAGCTCAGGATAACGCATCTCATCCAAGAAGAGCTGTGTGGGAAACGCTGAAGAAGGAGCAGAGCGTCTGGCTGGGTCTCCTCACGCATTTGGGACACTTGGACGAAACATCAGCTGGTTCCCCTGAGCAGTTGGTTCGTCGCCCGTCTGCCACGTTCTTCCTCAGCTGCAGTTTCTCGTGCAGCTTCACGCCCCGGGTTTGGGCTGGCCCAGGACCACATTGCTCCACAAAGAGCAGCGACCTGGGCTTTGTGGGACCTCTGCTGATAAGACAGACCAGAGGGGAGGTGGCCCTGTCACCCGCCCAGGCCCGTGCGCGCAGCTCCGCGGGTACACCGCCGAATATCAGGACTCAGCACCGTGGTGGTGACAGCTGGAGCCGGTTCTACCAAACCAGCAGGTTCCCACACCGCGTCCAACGCAGTCACTGACATCTCCCCTTGCCCACGCACCTTCAGACCTGAAGTCACCATGGGATACTTGCAGATGGGTATGACCCTTTCTGACCCTGAATACCACCTTGGCGAGACCCTGGCAAGTGTCTCCCATCACCATGGGCCGGTGATGCCTGGGGAGGTGGGAGGAGACTTCTACAGCCACGGCCACTTTCCTCCAGGCACTTGCTGTCCACCGAATCAGCCACCTCCAGCAACCCAGAGCCTCCCATTTCGCTCCCACCAGCTCCCATCTGCGATGCCACAGCAGCATCATTCCGGCACATCCATCCATCTCCTCCGGTAACCCGGGTGCTGGGTGGGCACGCAGCGTCTGGAACAAGGCGTCCGCTTGTGTGGCCTTGAGCAGCATCTCCCTCTGGTGGCTGAGGAACCAGGAGCTGCGGAGAGAAACATCTCCCCAGCGTGACTTCTTCTGTCTGGCGGCGCTGGGGAGAAACCTGGATGTCCACCAGGTCATTGGGGTATCTGGAGGTCCCCCCCGCCCCCCCCGGCAGAGATGGGAAGGGTGGTGAGGAGTATCTAGAGCTGTGATTTGCAGCTGGACAGTCCTTCTACTCCATACAGGGCTTTAAGATTTAACTAAATATAAGTCATATCTATAAGTGGAGACCTATGGTTCAGCACCGGGATCATACCCAGCACGCAGGATTTAGGACCCTGGGTGCAACAGGGCTCTCATGCAGGCTGGAAGTCTTTAAGGACAGATAATCCGCATTATTTCACCTGATTTCACGTTGCTCCCAAGGAGAAGGTGAGGGGGAGCACGGCGGGAGCTCACCGGTGACCATCTCCCATCATCAGGGAGCAAAGCCCTGGGAACATGGCCCCCACGCCTACACCCCCAGCCGCACCCCAGCCCCCTCCGGTGCTGTCCCCGGAGTCCCCCCTTTCTTGGCCACTCATCGGCCATCTGGGATTTCCACAACCACCTTCTCCAGGGTCAGAGGCGTCAGCTCACGAAGCACCTCCAGGCCCTCTGTGCATCGTGGATGTGCTCTGAGATAAGAAAGTCCTCGGGCACGCCTGTCTCCTGTGCCTGGAAGTATTCTCTGCTTTCTTAACCTTGCCTGCTTGGCCATATTTTCTTTTCTGGCTCGTCCGTGGGCTGGTTTCATGATGGCTGCTCAGTGTTGTTGGACCTTTGCCACCCACCGTTAGCCCATGCCACCACAGAGCTGGCATTAAGCTGTAGGACATAGCCCTCCCAACCACTTCACGACCCTTCTCAATTTTTGCAGTTACAGCTAACCCCAACCCATGGCTGTTCAAGACAGTCCCGGGTAAGCCCAAGGTTACTTAGCACAAAGCCTATGGTCTGCTGTTAACAGCAGCAGCTCTGTATTTATTGGGTGAGAACCACTTCAATCACTCAGAAGCGCAGCAAGGACGGTGTGAATCCTTCTGTGTCCCAAGGCCCTGGACCAGCACACAGCAGCAAACCCTCCATGCCTTTGCTTCTCCTGCCTGACCTTGCCCTGTGATAACCAGCACTAGTTTGAGGGCAGCCCGTGAGTTAGGCAGCCATCACTCGGCCTTACTCAGCAACTGATTTTTGGAGTCAACGTAAACTCTGACGGAACGTAGGATTGCAACCACGGGATGCAGAGGTGAGGTCAGAACTGCTGCAGCTGGAGAGCATCCAAGGAGAGGTTCCCACCAAGCGCAACGCCATGCACTGCGATCCTCGGGTTGGTGGGTTGTTCTCCAACCCGCTGGACTTCAGATGTTAAGGAGTTGGATGCTCTTACTATGCAAATACTCCAAATCTACCCCAACGATTACTGGTATTAATTTAGTACACAGTTTCAACAATTCTCACCATGCTGGTGTTTCTTCTTAAGGTTGCATGTAACTAAAATCAGACCACTTGGTTCAAGTCCTACAGGGCACAGCCCCTTTCGTGGGACCCCTCCAACCTAAAGGGAAGGCTCTGGGTTAGGAAGATCTCTCCTATGAGGAAAGGCTGAGGGAGCTGTGCTTGTTTAGCCTGGAGAAGAGAAGGCTGAGAGGGGACCTTAGAAATGCCTCTAAATATCTGCAGGGTGGGGGTCAGGAGGACGGGGCCAGACTCTTTCCAGTGGTGCCCAGCGACAGGACAAGGGGCAACGGGCACAAACTGAAGCCTGGGAAGTTCCAGTTGAACATGAGGAAGAACTTCTTCCCTCTGAGGGTGACAGAGCCCTGGAACAGGCTGCCCAGGGAGGCTGTGGAGTCTCCTTCTCTGGAGATATTCAAGACCCGCCTGCACAAGGTCCTGTGCAACCTGCTCTGGGTGACCCTGCTTCGGCAGGGGGTTGGGCTGGGTGACCCACAGAGGTCCCTTCCAACCCCGAACATTCTGTGATTCTGTGATCCTGCTCAGGGAGGGAAAAGACTTTCTTGTCCTAGGCATAGTTTGGTCCTGGTTTGGGGAACCACTGCCTGCTTCAGCATCTCTCACCCTGCTCTGGGTCAGAAGGTTGGGGTCAGGGGTAGCTGCCACCAGCCGCCCCCCCAGTCAACCCGGGTTCCCACTATGGCAAGAGGGAATGGGACAGGGAAGACGTGACCAACCCTTCCTCCCAGCATCCGCTGCCGGGCACAGAAATCTGGCCAACGAAGGTCTGCACCCCCATCCCAAAGGGCTGCCAACGTCCCAGTTTGCCACCTCCGCTCCTCCCGAGCCACTGCTTGCCCACAGCAGCCGAACTCGCCCAACCCACCGCTACCTGCATCTGTAACACCACGGCAGCTCTGCTGTCTTCGGCGTGATGCACGCAGTGAGGAGGACTCTGGAGATCTCCTCCCTGCAGAGCACAGCCACAGCACGGCGATGCTGGGGTCCGAACGGAGACGTTCACCACGTTGGAAAGCGGCTTCACCCCGAAACCAGCACCAACTGGGTTTTCAGTGCCCAGATCAGCTTGAACAAACATCGGGCTGGGTTTCAAAAACCCATTTTTTTAATAATTCATGGCATGCCTGTCCTTCCTGCTGCCTTTCATCCACCATGGCACCACTGGAGTCCTGCCCGTAGCTGGACAACAGCTGGAGGATGCGGCCAGATGTGCACCAGCTGGCACCCACAAGCTCGCTGGTGCACCCAGCTGACCAGACCTCCATCAACACCTCAAGCCACGTCCTGGGCACAAACCCATGTCCAGCCAGCCTGGCTGGAAGCATCAGGTATTTCTGAGGCCACCGTAGTGGGGCTTCTAGCTCCCAACATAAATAAACCCGGCCTGCAACGGGGATTTTACCGGGGCAGGAGTATGCAGATTTGTTCTGAGATTCGGCTTGAGGCTAAATTTAGGAGGGAGCATCCAGCCAGATCTGGATTATCTGCAGCTGGACGGAAGGAGGCAAGGAAGAGGCTGGGCAGAAAAGGTCACCTGAGGAAGCAGGACAGTGGGCAAGCAAGCAGGACATGCTTTTGTCTGTAATTCAGGGTCCCGAGGTTGTGGTTTGCAGTATGAAGGGGTTCTGGGCTCCTATGTGGCCCCATCAAATGGAATTGGTAAAGCTCTCCAGGTGAACCTGGTAGGGGAAAAACAAATCAAGCACCGCCAAGCCTTACTTTAGGGCTTATTCTACCAAGAAGGAAAGGCATCTGGGAGTAAACCTCATTATCTTCTTGATTTAGGCACTTTTTTAGCCTGAGAAGACTCCTGCTTTGGCCAGCCTCGCAGCCCCTGGAGACATCAGCCAGATCGCCACGCTGGGACAGACCAGCAGCTCGTGTAGGCACTTGTTAAAGGACACACACTTCCAGACATCGTCACAAACACATCACAGGCAGCATGCTGCAGCTGCCTAGCAGGACTGTTACATAAACAAATTTCATAAATACCTAAACTTGGACTTTCAAGGCTTTTTAAGACCTTTGAGGTTCTCCAAAACTGCAATAGAAGACGCACCAGGAGGGAAGGTGATGTCCTAGCAATGGAGGACCACATCTGCCCGGCGGCAGGGGCACCACGGGGACAGTCTTCATGGCCAGCATTAACATCCCACCACCTCCTGCCGTAGCGTATCGACGAGGCAGTCACCCCAACGCTGACCCAAGGTGACGGTGCAGCGATCTCAGGGTCACTCCGGCAACCCAGACAGGTCTGTCCCCTCTCCCAGCTCCCCCAGTCCTCTCTGTGGGCATCTCGGGTCAGCCTTGGGGGTGGAGGTGAAGCATGGTGGCCTCAGCTTGCTCCTCGCGACAGTCCCCTGCGTGCCACGAGGGTGGGTGTCCCGAAGGCGATGCCACCCCACGAGAGCACCCTCCAGCCCCACAGGCTCCAAGCCCTCTTCGGGGGGACCTGCCACCCCAAAGCCACCTGTGCCACCGAGGGAAGAGCTGCTCCGCAGACACTTGTGTGCACAAGCGCCCAGGATTGGGCTGAAGCTCGCCATCCCAAGGGATAAATCCCATCCTCCTCCTCCTCCCAGATAGCCTGGAGGAGGCTGGGCTTCGCCGTCCCCTCGCACCAAGGCCACGCACGTAGCTGTGGCCGTCCCCAAGCCGGGAGAGGCGATGCCTCCTGAGCTCGTGCTGAAATACACAGAGGAGCCCTCAGCCGGATCCGGGCTGGGAAAGGACACGGCTGGGTGAAAAACAGGCTCCTGCCCCGCTCCGTCCTCCTGTACCATTCTCACAGCGCCGGTGCCGGGTTTGCTGCCGCCTACGTTCCCCGCTGCCAGCAACTTCTCATCATTCGGACCAGATTCAGCACTCCGAGGACCGATTTCCCTCATGGGGAGGGCAAGGTTTGCCCCAGGCTCAACGCCGATGGATTTCTCCACCACCCATCCTCCAGGGTAGACCTCTCCCATGCCACCATCTCCAAAAGCTGCGTTGATCGTGGACATATCTCCTGTCTTCAAGGCCAGCTTTACCAGCAGCCAGTGGTGATGGTTCATCCAGCCGTCCTCCAAACGCCCTCCGAGCTGCAGGAGCGATGAGCTGTTCCCGCTTTTGGGATCTGCCGGGGTCCCTTCCCCTGCCAAGGACTCGCCATCTCCTGAAATTCCCAAACTCTGCCCCACTTGGGAGTTGTCTCCAGCAACCTCATCGTCACCGGCAGCCGCAGCACTGCAGGTTGTCTCGAGGAAGCCCTGCCAGATCTCCGTGGACTTGGGATGGAGCAGGCTGTAATAAACCACCAGAGCTGCAGCACCTGAAAAAGAGCAGCAAGGTGTCAAGGGGACGAGTCCCAGCAGCATCTCGGTGAGGCGTGGAGGAGACACCAGACCTCGCTGCCACCTCCAGATCAACAGGCTCTCTGCAGAGGTGCTGCTGGGCATCAGGCGTCCGAGCAGCGCATCTTTCAAGCATTTTTTGGGATGCAAAAATCCAAAAAATTGAGCAGTTTTCAGGAAAGGGAGCGCTGAGCACAGTCTCCAGACTGAATTTACTAACGGTCTGGATTGATTTGCAGACTGATGGGTGCACAGAGAGGCAGATGCTGAGCGCCAGCAGACAGGGCACAGGGCAGGGAGGAGGTGTGTGGTGCAGGAATCCTTCCCATCTCGCAGCATCCCCATCCTCTAGCCATTAACAGAATCACACAGAATCACAGCATGGCTGGGGTTGGCAGGGACCTCTGTGGGTCACCCAGTCCAACCCCCTGCCCAAGCAGGGTCACCCAGAGCAGGCTGCACAGGACCTTGTCCAGGCAGGTCTGGAATATCTCCAGAGAAGGAGACTCCACAGCCTCCCTGGGCAGCCTGGGCCAGGGCTCCGTCACCCTCAGAGTGAAGAAGTTCTTCCTCATGTTCAGATGGAACTTCCCAGGCTTCAGTTTGTGCCCATTGAAATGAGACAAAAGTAGGTTTTTAAGACACCTTCCTGCTTCCATCCTGCACTCATTCAAGGCTGGAGGAATTGCTCCTTTTCCAGCCCAAACGCGCCCTTCCTTGAACATGGCTGACCTGTGCGCAGCCGGTCTGGGGAGACGCACAAAGCTTCTGCTCTCTGCTTTATCATAGAACCATAGAATCACAGGACCAGAGAACCATGGAATGGTTTGGGTTGGAAGGGACATGTAAAGGCCATCAAGTCCAACCCCCGGCCAAGAGCAGGGACATCTCCAACCAGACCAGGTTGCTCAGAGCCCCGTCCAACCTGGCCTTGAATGTTCCCAGGGATGGGGCACCACCTCTCTGGGCAACCTGTGCCAGCATTTCTCCACCCTCATTGTAAAAAATTTCTTCCTTATATCCAGTCTAAATCTACCCTCTTTTAGTTAAAAACCATCACGCCTTGTCCTATCGCAACAGGCCCCACTGAGTAGCCTGTCCCTATCTTTCTACTAAGCCCCCTTCACGCACTATGGGCAGGGAAAAAGTAACTTCTCCCTCACACACCAAAAAATCCTCCCCATGGACACAAAAACCTTTTCCATCTACAATAGCAGCCCTGGTCTTTGAAAGAAAACAGGGTGGCAGAAAGCTGCTGTAGTTCTGCACGGTCCCGCACCAGCGTATTTCCAAAGCACACCCAGGGATGGCTCATCAGTCACAAGGGACCTTCACAAATCATCAGAATACGAAAACGTTCCCCTGCAGCGATCCTCTGTGCTCTACCCCTGCCTGCACTGATCACCGAGTACCAAATGACAGAAACCACAAACAGATGTACTTCAAAACGGCAGATTTTGTATTTGGCAGTGGTACCTGAGCCATTCGGCGACACCTTCATCATTTCTGCAAGCCTCCCTCTGCAGGAATGGGCTTTTGAGAAACGATCAAGAAACAAAACTCGGATTTACATATTATCAAACACATAGAATCATAGAATCACAGAATGATTAAGGTTGGAAAAGACCTCTAAGATCATCAAGTCCAACCGTCAACCCAACATCACCACGCCTACTAAACCATGTCCTCAAGTGCCACATCTACACGTTTTTTGAACCCCTCCAGGGATGGGGACTCCACCACTTCCCTGGGGAGCCTGTTCCAATGTCTGACCACTCTTTCAGGAAAGACATTTTTCCTAATATCCAATCTAAACCTTCCCTGATGCAACTTTTACTCTCAAAACGTGCAATCCAGGCTCTGAAAACCAGCAGACCTTACCTACTAGAGACCCTGACATGATGGCCCCGGTCAGGCACAGGCTGTTCCTCAGCTCTGCCTGCAGGAACCGGGTGGCCAGCAGCAGCAGGAGGGTGTTCTCCATCAGCATGATCTGCAGAGCAGAGGGAAGAGAGCTGTCACTTCCATCATTCTGACGGCTTTAGACGTGCTTCCAACGACAGAAAACACCCAGTTTCTAGATTTTGCTGATTTATTTTGCATCGAATTTATCACTTAAAACATTAAGGGTTGCTGAACTGAACTTTCTGCAAAGTTTCAACCTTTTTTTACCATGGATAATGACTCTGGCAGAGCAGCACAGTGTTATTAAGACATCGTGTGGATACTGCTACGGAAACAAAGCCAGCGCAGAAGGTGCACCCACCTTGGTGACCACGTGGCTTTGTCAGGACGTGGGAAATGCTGAATTTTTATCAAGTGGTGACGCGAGAGACGAGAAAGGAGGGTCTGAAGCTACTGTTTGTCCCCAGCAGCTGCATCCATGTGGAATATTCCGAGTACTTACTGCATAAAACACAGCCACCCTGTGCTTGGAAGGACCGGGCCGGACATTAACGTAGCAGAAGATGTACACGGCTCCCACCAGGCAATTGAACAGCCTCCAGCGACAGGGCTGGGCCACGATGTCCGTCTGCTGGGCCACCAGCCAGAAGGACATGAGCAACCAGTGGACACCTGCAAGGGGAAGGGACCGAAAGGGCAAAGCCATTCCTGGGAGAGGCTGCAAAGCTCTCCAGCACCAGGAGCATCTCTGGGGCTGTCTTACCTGCCACAGCAAAAACCCAGAAGGAATACAGCCTGGCAAAGAGCACCAGGGCCAAGACCCTGGTCCCCAGCATCCCCGTCCTCCAGAGCAGCAGGCAGAGGATGGCCGTGGCTGGCGGGTAGAGGTGTCCTGGTTTCAGCAGGCAGGCGAAGCGGCTGTAGGAGACCAAAGCCCAAGCCAGGGAGAGCAGGGACAGCCCCGCGCTGACACCTGCACGGGGACAGGGGCAGTGAGATGCTCTGCAGGACGCCTGGCTGCGTTGTAGGACCGTGTCTCAAAGCTGAGGGGCTGTGCCCGACACCCCGCTGCCCTACTAATTGAAGTATTTCAACTAATTCCCGCTGAAACTGGTCTCCTTCGCACGCTTGGCATCTCCCCACTTTATTCCTACAACCGCTCTCTCCAAGGGCAGAGCTCTGCAGCAGCAGGGCCCTGGTCACTGCGATCGGACCAGAGACCGACACCCACTTGAGCGTGACCTTGTGCACACCGTGACCCCACGTCCCCAGCTTCTCCCCTTGCACACCTGAAAGTTCATCTTTTATACAAAGCAGCTCCAAAACTCCCTAAATGCTCAACATTGCACTGTGATTAGGGCTGGACCATCAACAAGAAGATGTGTTGGGTTCAAACCCAGCCAAGGCACTGTCTTGCCATGGAGATCCCCCATCGAGGGACTGTACTGGCCAGGAGAATCACAGAATGTTAAGGGTTGGAAGGGACCTCTGTCGGTCATGTAGTCCCAACTCTCCTGCCAAAGCAGGGTCACCCAGAGCAGGCTGCACAGGACCGCGTCCAGGCGGGTCTTGAATATCTCCAGAGAAGGAGACTCCACAACCTCCCTAGGCAGCCTGTTCCAGTGCTCCATCACCCTCAGAGGGAAGAAGTTCTTCCTCGTGTTCAGATGAAACTTCCCAGGCTTCAGTTTGTGCCCATTGCCCCTTGTCCTGTTGCTGGGCACCACTGAAAAGAGTCTGGCCCCATGCTCCTGACACCCACCCTGCAGATATTTGTAAGCATTTCTAAGGTCCCCTCTCAGCCTTCTCTTCTCCAGGCTGAACAAGCCCAGCTCCCTCAGCCTCTCCTCATAGGAGAGATGCTCCAGTCCCCTCATCATCCTTGTAGCCCTCTGCTGGACTCTCTCCAGTAGCTCCTCATCTTTCTTGAACTGGGGAGCCCAGAACTGGACACTGCACCGTGGGTAGCTCAGAGTCTCCTCTGGGTTCAGCCACAGCAGATCTTTAAGCCACGTTTATCCCTGCTGCTTTGCACTGGGGCTTCCCAGTCTCTTTGCAGCGTGGTCGGCCATCCGGACCCTGCCCTGTGCAGGGGCACACGCGTCCCCCACCCAAACACATCACCCCTCTACATCCTGCTGGGAACTCCCTGCTCACCGGGGACGAAGCCCGCTGGGTCAACGGCCACGACGACGTAGGCCTGCAGCAGGAGGTGAGGCAGGGTCTGCAGCAGGGCTTCCAGCAGCCGCAGCACACACACGTCCCCGTCCTGCATCAGCACCTCCCTGGCACGGCCACCGTCGCCTGCCTTTGCCGCCATCCGCAAAACATCCCAGTACCTGCAAGGGTCACCATGATGCGATGCCCACCCTGTTTTTGGCAGGTTTGGGACTGCACCCCAGTTAGGAGTGGTGGATGGACCGTGGGGAGCGTCCCTCACCGCTTCCAGAGGCCCAGCTGCAGGAGGTGGAGCACCAGGAGCCAGCAGCTGAGCGGGCGGCCATCCGCCCTGAACCAGAAGACGCTGAGGACCTGAGCCACGTAGCCGGGCACCACGCAGGCGATGGTCAGCCCAAACCAGCCCAGCTGCCCATGGGTGAGGTAGTGGACGATGGCGCAGAGCCCTGGAGAACAGCAGAGAGGCACCGCTGAGGGATGCCCACACCCAGCAGCTGGAAGGTGCTACCCGCAGCGCGCCCCAAAACTCATCTCCCAGCCGCCGAGGGGGCTCGCAGCGGCCCTCGTCCCTGTCTTATCTCCAGCTGCTGGCTCCCGGTCGCTTGTCAGCTGCGGCACAGCGCGGGGCCCGGCCCGGAGAAGGGCTCTGATAAAAAACGCTCAGACGAGGGCTCATGCGCCAAATAAATAATACAAAAAAAAAAAAAAAAAAAGAAAATTAAAAAGAAGAAAAATTTTAAAAATTAAGAAAAATAGTAAAAAATCAAATAAGAAAAATAACAAAAAGTAAAATAAGAAAAATAATAAAGAATAAAATAAGAAAAATAACAAAATAAAGAAAAATAATAAAAAATAAAATAAGAAAAATAAAAAAATAAGAAAAACAATAAAAAATCAAATAAGAAAAATAACAAAAAAAGAGAAAAATAATAAAAAATAAAATAAGAAAAATAAAAAATAAGAAAAGTAATAAAAGATAAGAAAAATAAAAAATAAGAACAATAATAAAAATAAGAAAAATAAGAAAAAATAAAATAAGAAAAATAATTAATTTCACCTTAAAGAAAACGGCTGGGGTCTGCGCGGACGTCTCGGGGTGACCTGGGACAACGAGGCGGCAGCCCCCCCACCCCACCCCGTGCTCAACCCCGCGCCCCCCCCCCCCCCCATCCCCCGCGCATCCTGCGCGCTCACTCACGCGCTGCGCGCTCCGCCGCCAACAGCGCCAGGCTGAGCCCCGGGAAAGCCCCGCGCATCCTGCGCAAACCTCGCGGGGGAGGGGGGAGAGGAGGGAGAGGAGGAGGAGGAGGAGGAGGAGGAGGAGGAAGTTCCCTCCCCGCCCGGCCCCGCCGAGCACCTCCCCGAGTGCCCCCCCCCCCGCCCGGAACCGTTACGTCACGTTGCGTCCGTCACGCGGGCTCCTCGGGGTCTTGCGGCCGCGTAGAGCTGCGGACGTTGCACCATCCCGAGACCCCTGGAGTTACTGTGCCCCTGCACAAGCCCACCTCGATGTCCCCCAGGTCGCTGTGCCCCTGCACAAGCCCACCCAGGTGTCCCCTCGTCCCAGAGCCGAGCGAGGTGCACCCCCGCGTGGACGAGCAGTAGGTGGCAGCCGGGACACGATGTGCAGGGACCCGTCAATCAAACCGGTCGGTTTTTTTTCCTTCCACCCCAGAAAGGAAACCTCCCGCAACGCGATCCCGACCGTTGGTGGTTGCAGGTGCCCCTGTGTCTGCAGAGACGTGTCCCATCTGGGCTCCCCAGTTCAAGAAAGATGAGGAGCTGCTGGAGAGAGTCCAGCGGAGGGCTACAAGGATGAGGAGGGGACTGGAGCATCTCTCCTACGAGGAGAGGCTGAGGGAGCTGGACTTGTTCAGCCTGGAGAAGAGAAGGCTGCGAGGGGACCTTCGAAATGCCTCTAAATATCTGCAGGGTGGGTGTCAGGAGGACGGGGCCAGACTCTTTTCAGTGGTGCCCAGCAACAGGACAAGGGGCAATGGGCACGAACTGAGGCACAGGAAGTTCTGTCTGAACAGGAGGAAGAACTTCTTCCCTCTGAGGGTGACGGAGCCCTGGCCCAGGCTGCCCAGGGAGGTTGTGGAGTCTCCTTCTCTGGAGATATTCAAGACCCGCCTGGACGCGGTCCTGTGCAGCCTGCTGTAGGTGACCCTGTTTCGGCAGGAGGGTTGGACTAGATGACCCACAGAGGTCCCTTCCAACCCCTACCATTCTGTGATTCTGTGATTTACTGCTGATTTTTTAAGTTTTAGTGAGTTTCTTCATAACCCTGGGAACAAAGCCTGGACTCTGCTGCTTGACAGGAGCAACACACAGAATCACAGAATGGTAGGGGTTGGAAGGGACCTCTGTGGGTCATGTAGTCCAACCCTCCTGCCGAAGCAGGGTCACCTACAGCAGGCTGCACAGGACAGCGTCCAGGTGGGTCTAGAATATCTCCAGAGAAGGAGACTCCACAGCCTAACACTTCTCACCCATTCAGCCAAGTCCCGGAGCAGGGAGTTCTTGAAATCCGAAAGCTTGGTTTCCAGCACTCTCTGTAGGTCCTCAGTGCATCATGCCTGTCCCTGCCCTGCACTGCAACACCTCTTCGATATTTGCATGCGAGCGATGAACTAAATATCCTGTGTGTGCTCAGGGCCTGTGGACGTGCTTCTGGCCGGGAAGCTGAACTGCTCAGAGATGTCATTGCCTGACTGTCCTGCCTCGAGGGAGCATCATTGAGTCATAGAATCATTGTTGTTGGAAAAGACCTCTAACACCAAGTCCAACCATCGACCCAATACCACCATGCCTGCTAAACCATGTCCTGAAGTGCCACATCTACACAGTTTTTGAACACCTCCAGGGATGGGGACTCCATCACTGCCCTGGGCAGCCTGTTCCAATGTCTGACCACTCTTTCAGCTGAGAAATTTTTCCTAATATCCAATCTAATCCTCCCCTGATGCAACCTGAGGCCATCACCAGGGTCTCCAATCGGTCTCCAGCACTGGTTTTTACCAATTGTATAAGAACATTGCGCCTCAACTCCAGTGCTTGGATTTGGTGGCCAGTGGGTTGAAAAAGTCACGGGTGGAAGGGACAGCCTAGTTTTCCTCTAGTCCTGCTGACACGTCTGTATTGGGCAAAGTGTTTCATTAACGAACTACGTTGAGCTGTTGGGCTCAGCTCCAGCGAAGCAGTTCAATAAAGTTCGGGGTGTAAATGGAGTTCTGGAGCCAAGTGGAGCTCAGTCTTGGTTGTCTCCTAGCCTTGTCCTCCACAGTTTACAGTGCGACAGATCCCACGGCTGCCAAATGGCCGATTCCTAGAAAACCCAACATTTTGCATGTGAAGCACAACTAAGCCTCTGACGGACACCGAAGCACCTTCTGAAGCTGAGGGCAGGCTGTTGAAGAACCATTTTTGCTTGCAAATCCAGCAGTGAGGAATTTGCAAGGGTTCGTACGGGGCCAACGTGGCGTGTCCCTTCTTGTCACCCTTGGAAGACACGTGAACCTCATCGTCTCACCTACTCTGCCCTCCATCATCATCATTCCTGGGAAGGAGCCACCCTAAGGCGTCTCCACTGTCTTTTCTCAGTCTCCGAGTGACTGATGACAAAATCGGTCCCTCCTCCTGCCCAAAGGCTTTGTTCCAAGCCAAGAATAAATCCCCATGCCACACGAGACGTGCCATTACCACCCCGGAACATTGCCAGCCAGAGAAAGAGGAAGCCAGAAAGCCTTCCAGAAGATATTCCCAGAGCTAGCCACCCTCCCCAGTTTCACTGCCAACTCCCAGTTTCTCTGGCTACCTTCCAGCCACTGCTTTGGCTGTGCTTTTCTCTGCCGGATTTCAATGCCCAGGAACCTCTCTTGCTGCAGAACCGCTCAGGTCTCCAATGAAGCTATGTCCAGAGGACGGAGAAGTCACCTCTCCATGTTTTATTTAGCGAGCTTAGCAAATGGAGATCCTCCAGCTCCTTCATGCAAAGCTGTTTCTCCAGTGTTCAAGTGATTTGTTTTTGGGGACTCTCTGCTGCATCTTCTCGTATTTTAACCTCCTCTTAAACCAGGAGCATGAGGAGTTGTGGAGACCTGCTGCTGGAGCTGCACACAGAGTGGTATAACATCATGGTGGGGGTGATTCTGGATTGAGTCTTTACGTGGCTTTGGGTCTTTCTTGGGATTTAAAATGGGAAAAAAGTATTCCTTTCTGTGTAAGATCTGAATTTCTGGAGGAAAAGATGCGTCTTATCAAGATTTGGGTGTGCAAATACCTTGAAGTGAACCAGGCCCTGAGCACGTGGTCGTTGCTTTGAGTAAAAGGCTGCTGAAACATCTGCCTGCCTGTGGTATACGTGGAGGAGATGGTGCCGTGGATCAGGGCATGGGAGCTAGCAGGTGTCCGTGTGAAGGGGATAATTCCTCTCAGGGCGGTGACGTAGTGGCATCTGTCCACAAGAGAGATTGTAATTAGAGGTCACAACGTGCATCCTTTAAATATATTGTTTGGATCCAAACACGGTTGCTAAATCCCTACAGACCGCGTTTGTCAAAGCCTTATAAATACAGGTTAATTCCTTCCTCTTGCAGTGTCTCTTGGTCTCGGCAGCTTTGTGGTGGAGCTCCACAATGTCAACCAAAGCCGTGAAGACACTCTTCCTGCTGCTCCTTCTTCTCCCTGCGGTGTCCCAGGCTGCTGCAAGTAAGTGTAAAAACAACCAGTGGGCATTTCTGTGTTTGGGAGACTGGGAGCGGTTCTGTAAACGAGGAACAAACTCGTGGTACGTGTGCAGCTGACGTGATACTCGGCATCGAACCTGCCTGCCTAGCACTGAGTAGTCAAACCCCAGTTAGCCATTTCAGTGCTAAGGGGGGGAGACCATCACCGTCTGCAGAACTCATGAATGCTTTCCAACATCGCAGCAGAACTCAACAGCAGGTTGACGTTCTCCCCGAGATGCCACTTGTGGTATCTGCAGACCGAGCTGTTGCTAACACGGGGACAGGCTTTCTTCTTGCGTGAAAATCCAAAGGAAGATACTTACGGGCTCTTTTTCTCAATTACAGAGTCAGACACCGTGACGTGTCGGAAGACCAAGGGCAAGTGTTCGTTCCTGCTGTGTCCCTTGTTTGCGAAAGCCACCGGTACCTGCTACAATGGACTGGCAAAGTGCTGCAGGCCCTTATGGTGACCCTTCGCGGTCCATGGGAGCATCAGCAGCGGTGACAGCCGTAACGTAGTTTTGTCCTTCTTTACATGGGTATGTGTTGGCTTTGGTGCTGTCTTTCCTCAGAGCCGGTGGAAGTTTCTTTTGCATGTGGCCGTGTGTCTGCTCTTCACTCATGCATCCACACCTGGGAAATCACTCTGTGGCACCTCCTCATCCACTGGACCCTGTCCCTCCACTGTCACCAAGGCAGGGTTGAACTGGTAGCCTGAAACTGGGCAGCTCCTCTCCTCTCCCTGCCAAGGGTGGTTTGTGGAGGGCATCAGGCAGAATTCCTCCTCATTTTGGGTAGAGTGTGATGTGTCCCGTGATGCCAAGATACTGCAGCAGACCTCAGCCATCCCATATGCCCTCCTGTGGTAGACCCACGTGGAGCCCTGATGGTGTTGGTTGTCACCCTGGTGTCCCAAGCAGAGAGCACAAGGCTGATTTCCAGTCACTGCAGAAGTTTAGTTGGGAAGGGGCTCCCTGTTACAGCCCTGTTGCTTCACCTTGGAAGAGCCCATGGAGGGGTGAGGTATGGAGGGCTGGTGCTAGGCAAGGCTCAGATCTGACAGTGCAGTCCCCTGGGACCTTACTCCAGCTCTTTGACTTCTGCATTGCCCTTTCCTCCCACTGCATGCCAAATGGATGCAGGGTAGGGACACCACTGCTTTCTCTCCCCACATCTCTCCCACCTTGTCCCTGCCCATGATGTGCCTCTCTGTCTTCATGCTCACCAGCCAGGTCCTGCATGGTGAGGTCCCAGCTCCTCTGGCCAGACCTTCTCTCTCCCCTGGGGCACGGAGTTGCTCCTGCCAATGTAATATTTAGAAATACGTTGGTTAGCATCTGTTAACTTGCCCACCTTCTTCATGCAGGATGGCTGCCTTTCCTGAACTGATGGGGAAATGTGAAATATATTCCTAATTTTCCCACCTTCCCTGTAGGATCCCTTTGCTCTTCCATTATTTATGGACAATTTATTTCCCATCTCACCTTACAATAGTCTCAAGAGACGGTCTTTTATCTTCCAGCTTTCCCATCTTGTATCCTCAGAAGGTGCTGTCCTGGCTCAGTCATCTGTCCACCTTCTCAGAGGACATCTGTCTGCCTCAGACCCTGCTCTGGAGGGGAGGTCTGGTCAACTCTCATTTGACCTCTATCGTGATCTAGCAAGGGCTGGAAACTGAAGCCTTCAGGGATGTTCTGCTGCTTTCTTGAAGGCTCTGCAAGATATCTCAGCCTTCCAGTGTGGCAGCAATCTGTAGTCTTTTCCTCTCCTCTAACATGTATTCGCTGTGTCTAAAGAGGCTGTGGTTCACAAACTATTAGACTTGTGTAAATATCTAATAAAGCGTGAGTAATAAGTGGTACCCGTAAATGTAAATGTAAAATGGCTTTTCACGGCACCATAACACAACGCACTTTGAGCAATTCGTTGGTGAGGAGCGTGTTGATCCCTCTGGTTTTGGGGGTGTAGGGCCTAGGTCCTGCGGACCTTCCATCCAGCCACATGTCCAAAACCTGGGAAAGGTTTTCTAGGTCATCTCCTACCCGATCCCAAGTCCAGAGGAGATTTGATTAACTCCACAGTCAGGGAGCTCAGATTTGTTCAGGCCAGGAAGACGCCTTAAAAAATCTCAGCAGACATCTGTGCTGCTTTTGGTGTAGCAGCTTCTCCAGGTGTAGCTAGCCCTGCAAAAGGACTGCAGCTAATGTTATTGCATAGCACCTTGCCATTGCCAAAATAAAAAAAATCTCTAATAATAATCAAGCTCTCCAAGCCCAAAGGTGATATTCAAACCTTAATCACGCCTTCCATCTATCGATTTGAAAGTCCTTTGTAATGGTGAACTGAGGCTTGCACCGCCCCTAGGAGGTAGCCAAGCAAACAAAAGGTAACTGCTGCTGTAATTAAACCAGCTCTTCCACCCAGGATTAATTTTAACCCTTTTAGTTCAGGGTTAAGAAATAATAATAGGCCAAAACCAGATACTTGGTGGCATGCCAAAAAGTTGCAGTGACCATCACGGGGCTGGCTTTCAGGAATAGTAAGTGAGACTCCTCGGTGGTTGTATAATCATTGCAATTAGGAAAATGGGTGCTTTGCAAACCATGCGAGAATTGCTACTCACACTGCGCTGATGAAGAAACTGGGGCGCAGAACAGGGAAGTGTCAGCAAGGTTGTTGCCTCCTGGTCACCCACAGCCAGGAGGAGGAGGAAGGTCTGGGGAGTTGTGCTCTGGCTTCCTAACTTGTTTATTCCCTTTGAAAATAAATGCAGGCATCGCTATCAAAATAGCATGCAAAATCATTCTTAATTGTGACAAACAACCGGGCACAATTGATCCTTTGGTGTAGAGCATGATTGCTGGCCACCACATCCCAGGAATCTGAAAAGCCATATCGTGGCTATCGTGCGGCAGGCATGGAAAAATCTCTTCTTCACCGAACTCAGGAAGATTCACTACACTGGAAAAATGGATAATCACAGAATCATAGAATCACAGAATGGTAGGGGCTGGAAGGGACCTCTGTGGGTCATCTAGTCCAAACCCCCTGCCGAAGCAGGGTCACCTACAGCAGGCTGCAGAGGACCTTGTCCAGGCGGGTCTTGAATATCTGCAGAGAAGGAGACTCCACAACCTCCCCAGGCAGCCCGTTCCAGTGCTCCGTCACCCTCAGAGGGAAGAAGTTCATCCTCATGTTCAGACGGAACTTCCTATGGTATCTTTCAGTTTGTGCCCGTTGCCCCTTGTCCTGTCATTGGGCACCACTGAAAAGAGTCTGGCCCCATCCTCCTGACACCCACCCTGCAGATATTTAGAGTCATTTCGAAGGTCCCCTCTCAACCTTCTCTTCTTCGGGCTGAACAAGCCCAGCTCCCTCAGCCTCTCCTCGTAGGAGAGATGCTCCAGTCCCCTCACCATCCTCGTAGCCCTCCCCTGGACTCTCTCCAGTAGCTCCTCATCTTTCTTGAACTGGAAATGCCTTCATCGTCTGAAGGGGGTTCACAGTCTGAGGCTCAGTGAAGCCCAACAAGACTGGAGAGCTGGACAGCCCATGCTTTACTCATCCAGTGGACAGGAGTAATGAGGAGCACCAAAACAGCCCGCACAGTGATGTACTCTGATTAGCACTGTCCCGGTGGAGAGAAGAGGAGGTAGTGAGGGCAAAGTGAGTCTTGGCTTGCCTACAGAAGGTATCACATGGACCTAGCTGGCCTTCACGTGTTGAGCCACCTGCATGCACGTCTTTCAACCCGTGTTTTGCTACACACCCTAGCTGCAAGTATTTCTCAACACCTTAGAGAAGGCTTTAAGCAATAGTCCTTCCCTGATGGACCTAGGTCACGTCTTTTGCAGGTCATTCCCCTTCTTGAGGTGGTGTAGCAGAGTGGTTGTGAGGGGTGATTGTGGATAACGTTAGGAGATGCAGAGATCAAATTTTTGTTGCAGTAAAAGGGTGATTCTTAGAACAGCTCGTCCTGGCACCCACAAGAAGAGTCACCTTCCTGGATTTGGTCATGAGTGGTGCAAATGACCTAATTCAAAAGTTATTTGTGAGAGAGATGCTCTGTAAAAGTGACCATAATACAGTTAGGATTAACTGTGTTGTGGGACTAAATACATTCAACATATGAATATTTAATCTCAAAAAAGCAAAAATGAGGAAAGAAAAGCACCAAAAGGAGCAGCCCAGAGGAGCAAGAAGCCAGCAGGCATCTTGAAAGATGTTAAAAAAGCTGTGCCAGAAACCTCAGTAAAATATTTGCTTTGACTGGGAAAGAAAACAAAGAGGTCTAAGAAAAATCCCTGCAGGGCATGAAGGGCAAGTCAAGGCAGGGTCTCGAAGGGAAAAGCTCAGTGGGGAACAAATGGCTGACAGAGGAGAACGGCAGCTCCCATAAAACATGGCAGGCCAGATTCAAGCAGGGAAGAGGACTAAAAAGGAAAATGAAGATGCCTTTGCAACAGACACCTGAACTGAGAGTAGAAATGTCAGTAAATGCGTGGAAAGCCGGAAGCCACTGGGGGAGTCCTTGATGAGAAAGGAATAGGAGGGCACTTAGGAGAGGCATGCTGTAGCTCAGTACACTCTTCTGTCCATGGCAAGATAGGAAAGACTATAACAAAAATAAAATTGTTGAGCATGGGCAGTGAATTTCTGGACATTGTTAGCACAGGAGGTTGTGAAGGTAGAAAAGACCATCAGGCCCAAAAAGAGTTAGGCAAATTCACAGACAGCAGGTCCTCACATGGGTGTTGAAAGGATGGGCAAGGATTTCCCCTGCAATAGCCTCACCTTTGCAATTATGGATGCTGGGGCACAACAGGAGGACTTCCCACAGATAGTGCCCAGGCTCACATGCTCTCCTTGAACAGCTGGGAAGGTTTGTAAAGAGCAGGCAAAGAGAAGCAAAAAGAAGGCATGGCAAGGGGCTGCAAAGAAGAAGGAAGAATAGCATCCAGAGATAGGCAAGGGACACTTAGCAGTCTCTGGAGCCAGGCCAGTGGCAATATGTTTCTGACTGTGGTGTTTAATGGCAATCAATGGATCTGTAAACCGTTTTTCTCCTCAGTTACAAGCTGTGAACCAAAATGTGCAGCCCTTGGATGAGCCTGTGGCCTGGCCTGCTTGATGGCAATGCCCGTGAAAAGGTGACAGCAGGGATTTCAGGTGCTGAGAGTTTTCTCATGGAGAAACCTCTGGGAAACACCCTGCTGGGATTGCTCGCACATACTTCAGTTTTTGTGAGTTGGGTGCCCATTGATGCAAGCCTCCGTGGGCTTTGGCTCTTGTTGGGAGGCTGAAATCCTTTCCATACTCAATTCATTAACTGTTTACTTAATTGAGTTGCTCTCTGGAGCATCTCTCATCACAGAATCACGTAATCACAGAATCACAGAATGTTAGGGGTTGGAAGGGACCTCTGTGGGTCATCTAGTCCAACCCCCTTGCCAAAGCAAGGGTCACCTAGAGCAGGCTAGATGATGATGATCTAGATCAGATGGCTTTGCTTTGCAGCATTGTTAGTAAGTCCCTGTTTTGCCAGCTGTGACACCTGAGTGTTGACAAACTCATCACTCATGACACCTAAGCTACTGCTTCATGTTCTTGGAGGTGCAGAAACTGCAGTGAGCCCAGTGTGGGCAGCAAAGAAAGCTCTAACCACAACTAGGTGAGCCCTGAGGTCTATAAAAACCTCCGCATCTGGAGAGACATCAGGAGCAAACATGTTCAAGCTAAAATGTCAAAGGTAGCCAGAGAAATGTCTTCTACAGTTTAAGACCGTATTCTGCTCCTCACTATGCTGAGAGGTGTAAATCAGAAGAAAATCTGGTGAAATCATCGCACCAACTTCTGACATTGTGAAGATCAAAATCTGTCCATGGCTGAGCATGGAAAAACTCACCCAGAGGAAACGGTGATAATCCTCCAGCCTTCCACTTCTTGACAGCCTCTTGCCAAAGAGTTCCAGGGCCTAATCCTGCTGGGCACCAGAAACGTCAGGTGGAAGGAATCTTCCCCCTCTTTTCTACTGAAGAGGCACACTGGAAAACCTTGGACAGATTTGCGAAGGCAAGAGATTGCTTTCTTCTTGACTCTGGCAATACTGCAGAGGTCCAGGAGGCTGTGCTGTAAGGCAGCAGGGATGCACTTATTGTCTCCTCTAAAGAAGGATTACACAATTTATACATAGCTGAGAGACTTGGGGCTGTTCAGCCTGGAGAAGAGAAGGCTCCGGGGTGACCTTAGAGCAGCTGCCAGTGCCTGAAGGGGCCTACAGGAAGGATGGAGAGGGGCTTTTCACAAGGGTGGGTAGTGATAGGACAAGGGGGAACGGCTGTAAACTAAAAGAGGGCAGATCTATATTAGATATAAGGAAGAAATTCTTTACTCTGAGGGTGGTGAGGCCCTGGCCCAGGTTGCCCAGAGAAGCTGTGGCTGCCCCCTCCCTGGCAGTGTTCAAGGCCAGGCTGGATGGAGCTCTGAGCACCTTGGTCTGGTGGAAGGTGTCCCTGCCCATGGCAGGGGGTTGGGTTAGACGATCCAACCCAAACCCTTCTGTGGTCCTGTGACAGTCCACAATCCTCAGGGCTGGTACTGGCTTGGTTCCTGTGCCACGTGCAGGGTTTTGTGGCTGGAGGGTGGCTTTCCTGTGAGCCACAGATACCCTGCGTCTTTTCCTTTTTTATATTTTATTCATAACTATTATATTTCTCTTTTACTTTCTCACTTTTTTTCCTACCATTCCCTGCTTTTTCGTGTTCTTACTCAAAATAGAGAGAACTTACCAAATTTTCCCTTCCAACAGCAGAACGAAGTAATTTTAACGACAGCTCATTAATCCTCTTTCTGCATTTCCAGAGAAGAATGAACTTCTCATTTAATGCAGTTCTTTTTAACCTAATTCCAGCTGATGATTATTTTTCTTTTTACGGTGCCATATTTTTCACATTTTTAAGGAATTAATATAAAACCTCTGAAAATACATGGAGACAGTGCTTCTCCACTAGAGAGATGTGGGTATTTAAGAAGAAATTCCTGCTGGGATTTATTTTGTAAATGAAATAACTGGCTAGTTCATTAATAACGCTCCAATACACATGACTACCCTCATCAAAACCTGAAGTGCACTGATGCAGAAGTCAGAATTAATACCTAGATCTAGAAATCATTGGATATCCTTCAAATGACTGGATGATATTATATTAAAATCTACTTTTTTCTTCTTTTTGCAAGTTACAAGAGCAAAGGCAAGCTTAAGCCCAAGACCTTTCCACAATTTAGCCACAGAGCTGCCGCTGGCACAAGCTTGGCCCTTGCCCTCCCCTTACAGTTTCCAGGTGCAGTCTGAAAGCTGTCAGAGACCAGGGACTGTTCCCAGCAGGGAGTTTAGGTGAAGCCAATCCATGCTGGAGGCTGAGTTTAATAGTACAGACATGACTAGACTCTGCCTTTTGGTCTGAGATAAACCTGGTGCAGGTTAGCTCCCTAGCAGAGATATGACCATCAAGTAGCGAGTACTTCTGTGCTCAAAGAGCAGTTAAACTGAGTAACAACTGGCGCTGCTTGTGCCAACCATGAAGCCTACCTGAACTAAGGAGCTTCAAGATAGCTTCAGATTTATGATTTTCTTCCATGCTACAGGGACCAAAAGTTGTGAATGAGGGCATGCCTTTGCAAGATACCTGCTCTGTGGACAACAAACTGGACATTTGCTGGGTGAATCCCACCACACCCCACTATGTACCATTTCTCTGAGGGATCCCATCACAGAGCATCAGCTTCCACACAAGCTGTACAGGATGACCATCCAGGAGCACGGCAGCCTGTGTAGCCGCTTTGCTCGTGCTGGAGAGTAGCTGCCACCAAGCCTCAGACAGCCAACACACAATATATGACACAGAAACCTTGAGCGAGCTACTGTGGCTGAACACATTGCACAAACGGAGGTGGCCCAAGGCGGTTTGCAAGCAGCTCAGCACAGTGCCAGAACTGATGCTGTAATATTTTGAAAGCAATGCCTCAGTTCCTTATAGGAGGACGGTAACCGAGAGGTTTCATTGGACCTCCCCAATGCTCCCCGAAGCTGTGGGGACTGCCTGATTGGCCACCAGAAGGCTGTGAAGAGCAAGCATCCTTCACCACCCTCCAGAAACACCATAAAACTGAGCTCTGCTCCTTCTTCTTAATGCATCTGGGTGGCTGACACTGATCCAAGGACTGTTCCAATCTAGAGCCTCCTCTTACCTGGTAATGACTGAAATCTTCTCATTATTCAGCCTCTCTTAAAAAGTTCTGTCCTACTTAAATGGGCTGGAGACTTTATATCTTTCATGTATTTCACTGTTACAGCCCTAACTGTGTCTGGTCTACCAAGAGTCGGTTCTAGAGATTTCAGGTGTTGAGAAGGCAGAAGAGCTTTTGTTGGCTGTGGCAAGAGAGCTGAGAGGAAACACAAACACTCATAAATTTATCCTGGAAATCGTGTGATTCTTGAGGTGAAAGAAAAGTAACAGCCTCTAAGCAAGAATGGGGAGAAGCTGCATTTTAACTTAACTGTGAAGCAAATTTTTCTGCTTTTTTTTTAACTAGAAAAGCTTGAAAACATGCATTGTTTTTTTGTATAAACATAGCAAAGATTGTCTTATTTTTCTTTCTGAATTAATTGCTTTAACTTCCATAAGGCAAATTCAATTTATTGCAATGTATTGCAAAGTATTAAGCAATCTAGGTTAAATGACCGGTTAAATACTGCAGTAATTAGAAGGAGATATAAATAGTATTTTTCTGCACAGGAGTTTCTTCCTGTGCAATGGTCCTATTCATAGTCCAAGGAACCCTTAGGACAATACACATTATTATAAAGTGTATAATACCTCTTCTAGATAATGCCTTGTCTTGAAGAACTCTTCTGTAGCCATTTCTCAGCCCACTATGACTGTGAAGGGACAACCCCCTTACTAACGTGTTGGTCTCCTTTCTCTGTAGTGACGGGAGTTCTCAGCCCACCTCCTGCCATGAAAATAATTTCCTTTCTCTTTGCTCTCCTCTTGGTGGTATTTCACGGAGCTGCAGGTAAGCTGTAAATAAAAATAAGGGACTGTATAGAAACAGATACTGATGTCTCATGAAGGTCTCCTGTCCCCTTCAGGAAGTGGACAAGATGCCTCATGCAAAGAAATTTCGTATGCATCATCAAAACTTGTTGGCAGATTACAGCTGAGACATGAAATTGGGAGGCAAACACTCCAACTATCAACTCAGTGTGTTTGCTACTCCTCTGAAAAACCAGTCTGAGTTGAAAGCAGTAGACCTCAGAATGGTCATTCACCACCAGCATCTTCCTCATTAAAACCTCCCGAGTCTTGTAGTTAAGTCACTTTGGCTCACCTTACAACAAACCACTCATAACCAAACACTCTTCAGCCACACAGAAAAAAGGAATCTGGTCCCATGCTCTCCAAATATCCTTTGGTTTAGGACCTTGTACCTGGGGTGGGGAGACAGAACATCATGAATTAAGATAGAAATGCTACTGGTAGCTTATGCTCGGTGGAGAAACCTGTGGAACCATAAGTGGTGGTGTAAGGCTGTCCCTGTTGCGGGGATGCAAGGGGGTCTGGAACCCAAAACTCACCTTATTGTCCAGTAAAAGTGGCTGTGTTTAAACACCATCCCTGAAAATGGCACAATTAGGATGCGGGGCACTGTGTGCACAAACAAATGCCAGTGGAGGTTTGGGGTTGATCTCTGTGGGAATAGGATGGAAAGTGCCCTCTGGGGATGAAGGATGGGAACAGCCTGTGATGAATTGAGGAAGATCAGGACCATGAGAGAGGTGTCATATATACCTGCCCGATCTTTTTCTTACCTGGGCCTCTAATTAAGACTTTCCTCATAGAAAGGACACTGGGTAAAGTGTTCCTTTGGTCTGTTTTATGTCCTTATTTAACGTACAGATGCAGACAGTGGACATTTGGGCTGTTTTCAGTAGGACCTATCTTCTGGGTACACTAAAACAAGAAATCTATTTGGAAGAAAGTGTTTCTAAGAGCTGAGACTCCTCACAGTCATCTCTGCAATGTCCCACAGGTGGATAGCTTGGGACCAGAAGTGTTTTATTTAGCCTTCCCAGCACTCCTGTGTTTCTGCCTGGGATTTTCTGGGTAAAGCTGTGCGTGCGTGCACCACACCACTCACATGCTGTGAATCTGACACACCAGGGATGCACTGGAGCTACTGTACATGTGCAATATTCATGGTCTGTTTGCTGAAACAAGATTTCCACTTTCTGGATGTGCTGGACTTAGTGTAGTTGTGTGGACGTGCTGTGAAACTGGAATTAATTGGTCATGTGCAGTCAAGTGAGTGCATCCAGAATGCATCAGCCTGCCAGACTACTACTCTGTTAATGCCAGAGCCAGTGAACATGCTGCCTAATTGGTAGTCTGCTCCCTGGAGTAATTTTGACCCGTGACAACTATCACTTTCACAGCTAAAACCTGTTCTGGGAATAGCACAGGCTGGTGGCCATTCTCAAAAGACAGCTTGAACGTAGATGTCCTGTTGTAATGGGGAAGAAAGTTTATCCATGTGGATAAGAGCAATGCCTTGCTGCTTGGCCTCAGACCCGGAGAGCAATGCCTGGTGTGCTGTACTTACTAGTGTGGGAGTTGTCATTCTGCATGCACGGTTGAGTTTATGCATGTGTAGTGGCCGTCTATATGGACTGCTGGACACCAGGACCTGTTTTGAGACCTGGATGGAATTTACAGGGAGCAAAACTGGCCAAATCCATGGAAAGCTGGGTGCATGGAAGTCCTCATCTTTCTGCCTCTAGAAGTAGCAGCCTCCCAGCTGAGCTGATGCCTCTCTCCTGAATTGTGACCTACAAGACTTTAAGAGCTGGGAAGTGTCCATGTTAGTCTTTTCTATCAGGTCTCTGGTGTCTGTCCCTGAAATCCATGTTCCTAATGGAGTCCTGGACTTGCAGACACAGTTCTTGCATCCAAAGCAGGTATTAGAGCGTTTGCTTGATTGTTCCACTTGTAGACCTCCTGCTCTGAGAGCTGCATTAGGACTGTCATGGCTTTGGGCACCGGTGTGGCATGGGGTCAGTGACCAGGAATGTAGCAAAATGCAAAACCCTGCCAGAAACAGCTGTCTCCTGTTTTTTGGGTTTTTTAATTTTTTCTTTTTTTTTTTTATATTGCACAGACTTTGCACGACCTTCAAGACCTTTTATGAGATGTGGCTATCGTGGGACTTTCTGCACCCCTGGGCAATGCCCTCATGGCAACGCTTATCTGGGGGTGTGCCGTTTCGGGCATGCTTGCTGTAAATGGTAAGTTTAGGATTTAAGTGGAGGAAAGATAACCTTTCCAAATTTTCAGTTAAGTTCTGTATGGTGGGATTTTCCCCATCAATGTAAGCCTGGAAACCCTGAAATATTCTTTCTTTTGTGTAGGTTGTAGTGTGGCTAATTGCACAGGATCTCCAGGGATCTGGGGGATGATCGCTTCTCACATTCAGGGAACCTTTGTACCAGTCATCAAGGATTTGTCATTCATCTTTCAATAAATGCAAGGTCTGGAGAGGTATGGCAGCCGTGTGTGGTGGTGTCATTCTTTTCTCTAGAGGTGTTATTACCCTTTAGAAAGTTGAACAAGAATCCTGAAATCAGGATAAACCTACCAGGAATGCTTAGATCACCAACATATTTTCCTTTCTTGGGTTGTTGATCGAATGTGTGCTGGTATGTTCTCCACCCATGCCTGCTAGGAATCCTCTGCTGTGACCGAAGCTGAGGTCAAGTCACCGTTTCTATTAGGGAGCTTGAAAATCTTCTCCAGAGTGATGCTTCATAGCACCTCTGCTCTGAAAACTTTCCTGCCTCTTGGTCTAGAGTTTTCAGACCAGTGAACAGAGTCCTGTTTTGTTATGGAAACTAAGAAGGAGACACTGAGGAGAACAAAAGGACTCAGGTGACCCTATTTTAAGATTTGAAACCTGGTTTTACCCTTGGTTATTTTGGCTGACATAAATTTGGAATAAATCTGCAAAATTCATATCAGCTGCAGTAGCAAATCAGGAATTAGACCTACAACGTAGCTTGAGACAATCAGACAACATGTATGCCAGGCCAGAGCTCCTGCTACTTCAATCACTACCCTTGCAAGAGGTTTCTCCTGTCCTACCCTGAACCTTAATAGAAAACTCAGAAGGCGCAGGCTGCTCAGTGAGCTCCTGCCTCTGCAGCTGCTCCTGCATGGTCAGGAGCATCCTTGCACAGAGAAGTCAGCCTTTGGACTAGCACTCGGTGGCTGCAGCCAGTAAATAGTTTTCTGCCCTGAGACTAGCTGCAGAGTTCATGGATGTACAACCAAACTCCGCCGCCAAAGCAGGGTAACCTCAGCCTGTCCACAGCTGTCCTGTGCTCGTGCTGTCTCTCCAGTGCTGCACAGCTATTGTCGGGGACCGAGCCCAGGCCAGCGAGCACTGTGCCAGATTAACACTGGGGCTTAGCATAGGCCAAGAACCTTTCTGAAACATCAACCTGCATGTAGCCATCTTTTTCTGTGAGCAGGGGGGGTTTAATAGCAAACATGGCCAGGCTGGGCTAGCTGCCCTTAAGGCACATCTTTGGGGATCATGTATCTCTGAAATACAGTGGGAACTGACCTCAGCTCTCCCATGGCCTATGTGAAGGGCAGCACTCGTGGATGGTTGGCAAAAGTAAGAGCGCTAATAGTTGGCTTTTAAGGTGAACAATCAACCCAAGTGTCTACATGCAAAGGATGGACTTAAAGCCCCCAACTTCCCATTTGTGGCAGAGCATCTGGCCTCCTTTCAAAGCAGATGTTTCTGCAAATTACTCTGCCACCATCAAAACCACAGCCTTGTGAAGGGCAGGAAACTGGGCCAACGGCCACCTCGCAGGGATTCCCCTGGATGGAGACCTGAGGAAGTTGCCAAGTGGAACCAAACCAGCAATTTTCAGTTTATGTCCTAAGAAGTTTTGCACAATCCACAGTAGGTGAGTGTTTCTTTGTCTCATTTGTTGCACAGCACGCTGAGGACTTTGCAGAGAGGGTTCAGGCCTTGTTATTTTAGATTCAGTGCTGGAGATGATCCAGTGTCTGTAGCCAGCATCACACAGAATACTGTATCATCACGCTTTTAGCTCCCCGCCACAAATAGCTGCCTTTGGCATTTACTGCTGGGTAATGGCTTCAAGAGCCAGCTTAAGTGAAACACAGGCTGAAACCTCACTCCTTTGGACCCATGCTGGATGTCTCCTCCCTGCCTCTTACCCCAATTCTACCTCCCCAGCACTGGGCATAGAATCATAGAATCATTAGGTTGGAAAAGACCTCTAAGATCATCAAGTCCAACCATCACCCCAACACCACCACGGCTGCTAAACCATGTCCTGAAGTGCCACATCTACATGTTTTTTGAACCCCTCCAGGGTTGGGGACTCCACCACTTCCCTGGGCAGCCTGTTCCGATGCCTGACCACACTTTCAGTCAAGAAATTTTTCCTAATATCCGATCTAAACCTCCCCTGACACAACTTGAGGCTGTTTCCTCTTGTCCTATTGCTAGTTACTCGGAAGAAGAGACCAACCCCCGCCTCACCACACCCTCCTTTCAGGTAGTTGTAGAGAGCAAGAAGGTCCCCCCCTCAGTCTCCTCTTCTCCAGACTAAGCAGCTCCAGTTCCCTCAATCACTCCTCATAAGACTTGCTCTCCAGACCCCTCACCAGCCTTGTTGCTCTTCTTTGAATACAGAATCACAGAATCAGAATCACAGAATAGTAGGGGTTGGAAGGGACCTCTGTGGGTCATCTAGTCCAACCCTCGCTCCAGCCCCTCAATGTCCTTCTTGTAGTGAGGCACCCAAAACTGAACACAGCATTCAAAGTGCATCCTCACCCGTGCCGAGTACAGGGGCATAATCACTTCCCTACTCCTGAATTTATCTTACAGCTCTTCCCAGGAGGTAGATATGCTGCTGAGGGTGGAATAGAAAATACCAGACAGATAGCACCGGAACTGGTGGAGTGGGACGGGCCATACCATGGCCAAATGCAGGGTTACACAGCACCTAAAGATCATTTCAGATACACATCAAGCCCTCGGTGGAATGGCTGGTCATGCAAAATCGTGGTTTGTGCCACTAGGACTCTACTACATCCCCCAATGTTAACGTGGTCACTCTTTCAGCACAGCCCCTCTCTCTGCACGGGTCTGAGAGAGGACATTGCTTCATAAACAAAAGGCATGAAGAACAGGAGATCAGATCAACCAGTGCCGCAACAGCCCTCTTTGCACATGAAGCTTAAATGGAGAAGACATGCTCCCTTCTCACTGAAGGCACAGCAGTGCTAGCAGCACTGTCTGAGTCTCTCTTTTCCATAGTGTTTTTTCTCAGTCACAACTGCTCAGTGTGGACTGATGTCTATGATAGAGATGATGAATATGGAGCAGGATGTGGAGTTGTGAGGTCAGTCTTACCTCAAGGTGAGCACACACAAGTGTTCAGGCAGGACTTGGGTGTGTATGGGGCAGGACCGGTCCCCATAAACAGTCTGGATGCAGCTACCCAGGGATAAGACTGAGATGGCTGGCCTCAGGAACAGACTGGTTTAGTGTCAGTTTGCATGAGTCCAAAATATAGTGGGAGGTGACCAACTTTCAGTGTCCTTGTAATCATAGTACACAGAAATAATGTTTCCTCAGAAGTGGGCTGTGGAATTAGCAGTTTACTTGTTTCAGGAGGGACTGGTGAATAGAAAGAAAGTTGGTACAGCAAAGCTGCTGTTATCTGCGGTGGGTTCATCTGCACTTAACATTACATGATAATGTTCCCAATATAGACCATGGCAGAGAAACAGGAGTTTTTTAAGCAGGATTTGCCAGGCCTGTTTTGGACATCACCATGTGAATGACGTGACTTGTGGTCCATCTGCTGTGGAAGGAGCCGGAGATGAAGAGCACTTTGAAAGAGCAATGACCAGTGGCCTCCTCCTGGACCTCCACTGTTCCCAAACCTGTGTCACAGGTGAGTCCCTGCAAGAGGGCATCTGTCTCCCAGCAAAGTCCCAGACCAACCTGCTGGGTATGTGGCTCCTCTGCTGCTTCCAATCACGCAGTGGCTGTCTTCCACCATCCCTGCAGTGGTTGGATCACACAGGCACTTGGCATCTTGACAAAGTGGGAGAAGGAAAGGCCCAGCTGCGAAACTCCGCAGCTGAAAGCCCCATCCCGTGGTAGCTGGGAGGACCATGAGTACTCTCCTGAAAATTGGAAGAGGCAACCCAAAACTCAGACATGAAGCACAGCTGCCTCTGCACCAGCAAGGACTGTTGGTTGTCCTGGTGGCATGCTGATCCTACAGCTACGAAGAGAAAAAGGGAAAATGTTTTGGACCAATTTTTTTATGGCTGCTGAGCTGTCATGGCATCAGAGTTGCAGGAGGCGATGGGCTGGGAGCAGCTGCGTCTGGTGGTCAGGCTCCTTACAGAGGTTCATTAAGCTGGCAGATGACTACACGTCTGTGCTATTGCTCTTCAGCAAATGCACTGGATCAATTTTGGGGTGGTGGAGGAAATAAGAAGCTGTCCTGAGTGCCCTGCTCCTGCCCACCATGGCAGAGTTGCGTTGGCTGCCAAGTGATCCCCCCAGAGACAGACCTGCAAATACTTTACAAAATTTCTCTCACTGTGGAGAGAAATTGAGGCAGAAAAGAGCAAAGAAATATGATGAAGCACTGGGATAAAGGGTGCATTCATGTAACCACTCAGCAAATATACATTATGCATGAGTATGTTTTTGATATATGTACACACTTACATACATATGCTTGGTGAATCTGCAATAAGGCTGAAAAGCCATAAAAAGATGGCACCATCAATACACTGAGAACCAATAAAGGGTTACATACAGCAAACTCCTAACACAACAAAGTGACAATTAAAGCTTGTCATTCCTGGCAATGTCAGTTGGACAGAGATGTCACCCCATGTGGCGTCTTCCCAGTTATTTTCAAGTGAAGCATAAAGAGCACGCTTCACTTGGGGGGAGGAACACAGAGCTCCTTTGTGTTGTGAAAGCAGATCGCTTACCAAGGTCTAACGAACAGGGATGCAGTGTGTCCCAAGATGTGTCCAGCAAACCACAGCACCAAACGCCCCTTACGCAAGGCGGCATGACACAAGACTCCGGGATGGAGGCCTGGGAATCCTTCTCAGAGGTGCTGGAAGAGGAAAGCAATGCCTCTTTTTCTCTGGCCGGGACAGAAGCAAGAAAAGGAGCTTTTGAGCTGGACGTTTTGAGGTGTCAGCCATCCCAAGGGACACTTTGCCACGTGGAGAGGTCAGCTGGCTGGGACTAATCTGCTGCTGCTACTGCCAGGAGAGGCTGTGGAAAGCTTCTACCCCTGGGCTGTTGAGTGCGTCATTCCACAGGTGACTGGTCACATCTCCTCCCGGATGGACTGTCCCCTCTCCTCAGTCCCATCCCTGTGCAGGTGCTACACAACACACAGATAGGATCCCTTCCGTTCATCTCCTCCTCCTTTCTCCTCTCCTCAGAGCTGCGACCCTGCTAGCAACTCCCAGCCATGCTGATCCTGCCTCTCTTCTGCGCTCTCCTCCTCCTCCAGGGAGCAGCAGGTAAGAAATGTGGGGGGGAACATGGAGGATTTGTCCTTTGTCAGTATTTTGTAGGAAGGATTTGTCAGCTGAGATGATGAGTAACGTGATTTCTCCTGGTTGCTGTGGCATCCCCCCTGGGATCTCGCACACCCCATATCTTTAAGGAAAGGCTCCTGCTGCAGGTTCTGCAGTTAGGACCTTTTAACAAAGCTCCTGTGCTCCATGGATGAGGATCTGCTACCTTCTGCTAACCTCCTGGCCCTTGCCTTTCCGAGTCAGCAGCACTGGGAATAGAAGCCCTGCTGAAGAGGAGGAGGGAGAAAGGCAGATCCTGCTTCCAACCTCGCAGTCCTCCCTTGTGCCAGGAGGGAGCCAGCAGATACGTTGGAGAGCCTCTCCCAGAGGCTGCTGGGGGATGGCAGAGTTGGTCTCCCATCCAGCTGCCAAAAACATCATCTTGATTTCTGCTGCAGATGCTTACCTGGGCATTTATGGCAGGGGACAGTCAGGGGTGGCTAATGCTGGGTGTGCAGGGATCTCGGCAGGACCATGCTGAAGGTCTCCTCTTTCTGCATTCTGCAGGGCTGTCCCTCACTTGGGGATCACCCCAGGACTGTGAGCGCCGTGGGGGCTTCTGCTCTCATGGGTCATGCCCTCCAGGGATCGGTCGCATTGGCATTTGCTCTGAGCAAGAGCTCTGTTGTCGGAGGTAGGTTCAGGGCTGCATGAAAGGCTGGGGTTGCTGCCTGTTGGAGTTGGAGGTGAGGCTGCAGGAGAAAGAGGAGAGAATCATAGAAACATAGAATCATAGAATGGTAAGGGTTGGAAGGGACCTTAAAGATTATCTGGTTCCAACCCCCCTGCCATCAGCAGGGACATCTTCCACCAAACCAGGGTGCTCAGAGCTCCATCCAACTTGGCCTTGAGCAATGCCAGGGAGGGGGCAGCCTCAGCTTCTCTGGGCAACCTGTTCCAGTGTTTCACCACCCTCATGGTGAAGAATTTTTTCCTAATATCTAATCTAAATCTGCCCTTTTTTAGTTTGGAGCCATTCCCCCTTGTCCTATCACTGCACACCCTTGTGAAAAGTCCCTCTCCATCCTTCCTGTAGGCCATCTTCAGGTACTGGCAGGCTGCTCTAAGGTCACCATATAGGTCACCAGAATATGCAGCCCAAGGGCACAGGACAGCCCTGAGACCTCACTGCTGCCCTGATTGGGACAGGCACTGCCAGACCTTTCCTCCTGCAGGCGGTGGTATCCCTGATGGGCTCCGTGGTCCCTGGCACCGACCTCCAAGCAGCCTTCTGAGACCACCTCTTGCTCTTGCAAAGTGGTTGGGGTGATACTGCGTGGAGACACCAAGCACCATCGGGAGTGGCAGCAACTCCGGACAGCCAGACCGTGGTCCTGCGGGAATCTCTTACCCTAATGTCCCCAATACAAGGTGGTGGTTTGCATTCCCACTGCTGAGGTGTGTGTGTTTGTCCGCTGCGGAGCAGGATGCGGGTGTGCGTCTCTCTTCTCCATGTGCAGGGAAGGACACAGAAGATGGGGTGAATTCCTGATAGGCATGGACCCACAAACACACATACCCACACCCTCACCTACCCTCTCTCCAAGTTGGCCCCAAGCCACAGCAGCATCTCCCCAGTGTGAGGGGACACCCACGGGGACCCCAGCACCAGCCTCCCCTCTCAGCAAGGGCACATCCAGGGTCAGGGAAGGGAGAGGTGCTACGGACCCCCTAACTTCAGTGGGTCCCTGCTGGTTGTCCATTGGGTCCCAAGCCAGGTCAGGAGTCCCCGTGGGACTATTTCACAGGGCATGCCATTCTTCTGGCCTTGGGTCCATCCCCAGCTGTGGGACCTGGCTGCGTGGCACCAGGGGGTGTTGAGGGGTCCAGGGGTATCTGGGGGTGGTGGAAGTCATCCTGCCTCTGAGGTGGCTGGACCAGGGGGCCAAGACTGCAGTTGAGTTGGGGGTCAGGGCTGAGGTGGGGGTGGTGTTTCAAGACCTGGGGCTGGTCTGGTCAAGTCAGTTAGAAGCCCACGGCCAGGCTGTGGGTCAGCATCATGGGTGAGTTTTGGGGCAGACCAATGATGTTCAGCTCAGGGGAGCCATGGGGTTGGCCCCTGCACTGCCATGGGGCAGTCATCATGGGGGATGACAGGGCAGGGACCATCCCACTGCCCTCAGCCAGGGAGCAGGGCAGGCTGGGACACCAGCTGTGGGTCAAAGTCCAAATCTGGATCAACAGGGCCAAGCTGCAACTCTGATGGGTTTCAGCACAAGATTCCCAGCTCAGACCAGCTCTCCTGGGCAAGGGTTGGCCCCAGCCATGGCCTCCCTGCAGTGCGAGCTGAAAGCCCTCTCCACACCATAATCAGCAGCCTGTGGGCTGATCCTGAGCCTGGTACCAAACCTCCAGGAGTGAGGATGCTCCCAGGACCCTTACAATCACAAAGACACCACCTTGGACACCCAATCCTACATCTATATATTGCTGCTTGGGGAAGATCCCCATCATGTGTCTCTCTGATGACCCTTTGTCTCTGATGTATCCACCCTCCAGACCCTTTGCTCTCTCCAGGATCCAACTCCCAGAGCTTTGGTATCTCTGAGCACCGGACCAGCACTCTTGGTACTCTCTCCCATACACAATACTCTGGTTTGAAGTTTGCTAAAGGACTGCACAACCATGCAGACACACCATAGACAGACTGTTCATACAAAAAAAAAGTTAGAAATCAAGAGTACTGGGAATATAGGATAGATTATGATGATCAGATGCAGGGGGTGGCCAGAGGAGCATATTGACCAGCAACACGCTTACATGAGCTTGGCCCCTTTCATCCCTTGCTTCTCACGACCTATTCCTCTGTGACCCACACTGATCTTTACCTTTCAGAAGCATCACATAATTCCTATAAATCCACAAACTCTCTTGATCAGGTCCACATCTCCAGGGCCAAATAAGTCCTATTTACCTTCATTTAATAGTCTCTCCTAGTCTGCAAACCTTTACACAGAGACTTTTTTTTTTTGGCTTTTGTACCAGGAACAATAGCTCTAGGAGCACTGAATTCAGACAGAATAAGGTGATCTGTGGTCTCACCTGATCACATTTCATCTGTTCACTGTTTGTTCATTTAAGTAGCCATCAGAACAGTAGTCTTATGCTTGTTGCTTCCTGGCATGTCAAATGCAAATCATCTTGGCAAGGATGAAGCTGTGCTTGTAATGTGAAAAGAGTAGAAAATTTAAAAATTTTACATGATCCTGCATGTCGCACACTACCTGCTTACTAAGTAAACTGAGAGGAAAGGAAGTGACCAGTATTTTATCCTTTTATGGGACTGTTTGTTACCAGTGCCTACACCAACCAGTATGATTTGTCCATCCCAGGCAGTTCACGCTGTGCCACCACAACTTGTGTGCCCGCCTTGACACGAGGTGTCACAAGACCTGTTGCAGGAGGATAACGATGAAGATTGCAACAGCCCCCACGTGGCACCTCAGACTCTCCCATTGCTTCAGAGAGGGACAAGGTGCAACCCAATCATCCCCACACAAATTGGTCACTTTCTGATTGCCAAAGGGTATATGTGCCAGCAGGAATAAGCGCATGTCCCAACCACCATCAGTGCTATAACACCACAGTGTTTTGGCCAAAATAGTACTCCTTGAACCCAAGGGCATCTGGACGCAAGTGATTCCTGTTGGATTTATTACTGCTTAAACACCTACACCTTCATCAGGTAGGTAAATGCCAGCTCTCTTTCTGGAGAACCACCCATTCAGCTTCTCTGTGCAACTCCCATCACTCTAGATTCATCTGAATGACAAACTGCTGTAAGTATCCATGGATATAATTACAACATCAGAGATGCCTAGGGCTACAAGGATGATGAGGGGACTGGAATATCTCCCCTACGAGGAAAGGCTGAGGGAGCTGGGCTTGTTCAGCCCGAAGAAGAGAAGGCTGCGAGGGGACCTAATAAATGCTTATAAATATCTGAAGGGTGGGTGTCAGGAGGATGGGGCCAAGCTCTTTTCAGTGGTGCCCAGCGACAGGACAAGGGGCAATGGGCACAAACTGAGGCACAGGAAGTTCCGTCTGAACTCGAGGAAGAACTTCTTCCCTCTGAGGGTGACGGAGCCCTGGAACAGGCTGCCCAGGGAGGTTGTGGAGTCTCCTTCTCTGCAGATATTCAAGACCCGCCTGGACGCGGTCCTGTGCAGCCTACTGTGGGTGACCCTGCTTCAGCAGGAGGGTTGGACTAGATGACCCACAGAGGTCCCTTCCAACCCCTACTATTCTGTGATTCTGTGATTCTGTGAAAGAGAATAAAAACCTTCATAGGAGTCTAAGCGCCCAAAATGTGGAAGATGGTACTAAGGTTTCCTAACTACTGGAGAGACTGGAAAGGTGGCTTGATGCTGGAGGAGGGACCCAGGGATCTTCTGTCCTGGGAAAATGGGAGTTTTCCTCAGCAAAGTAAGGACATACTTCACCCACAGCAAATCCCACAGCTCTTATCCATCCTTTCAGGCTTGCAGTTAACTCAGAAGGTTGATTTGTGTTTCCACTTTTGACCACTAAGTCTCATTCCTGTCCAGTTGCTCCTCTTGGGGTCGGTGCGGTGTGGGGCGTCGGCAGTAGCTGTGGTGCTGGGGAATGTCTTTGCTAGGAAGCCTGGGAATGGTCTTGAGCTGAAGGATGAGCACTGCCAAGCCAAACTGGGAGGACTCTCCTGAGCCCAGGGAAGCAGAGGTGATTTGGCAGGGTGATTTGCGGAACCACACTTGGAGTGGCTGAGGTGGTGGAGAGCACTGGCTAAGCCTCCATGGAGAGTGGCATCATCAGGTACAAGGATTTCCCTAAATTCTTGACCCTGGTTTGGCTATTGGCATGGCAGGCAGTGTTGGCACAAGCATCCACTGATGTGCAAACATTGTCTGCTCTGGCCCTTGGTTAAGGAGAGGCACAGATGAGAGAGGAAAGTCACCAGCAGTAACTGCGATCCACTTGAAATCCTGTCCTGTTTCATTCCCTGATTGGGGACCTTCCAAGAGATGCAGGGTGGTCCAAACCGAAGAAGTGTTCTTAAGAGCAAGGTAGAGGGCACATCACGCATTTTAGCTGAAGGTAGCCCCTCTGCAGTTTGGTGTACCACAGTCCCCAGGCTTCTGCACTACCTGGGGTCCCACATGCCCTTCTTGCCTTGGTGTCTCCCTCTGTAGCCCTGTGAAGACCTGGGCAAGACTTCAGCCATGAAAATCCTGTACCTGCTCTTCCCGTTCTTGCTGCTGTTGGTCCAGGATGCTGCAGGTGAGAGGTGAAGAGGGGAGACGGGGTGAGCTGTGAGCCTTCATCAGTGGAGCTTTCTACGTCCCACAAAGTGACTATGTCAGTTGGAGTGATGCAGGGGTTAGGGGGGATTGAGGAAAAGGTGTTTTCTGAGTGGCCTCCCAAGAGGACAGACACTAGGAGTGGACAGAGCCCCTGCACACAGGAGCCTGGCTTCTTCTGAGGGTGAGGAAGGGGTTTGGTTTCAGGCTCCAAACCTGATCCAGCTATTCCTCTTTGGGTATCTCTGGATGATCTTTTGCCCTGTGAAGGGACGGGAGAGAGCCCTTGGGGTTGTTGTCTTGGTGGCTTGTCTGGGGCACAAAGCTGCCCCTTCTCATCTACCAGTGTCTCAGCTGAGTGTCCCAGACCTTCATTCATTCATGGCATGACCCTTGCAAGGGCTGGGAAAGGGTCTTTCCATCAGAGGTCACTGGAAGATGGGGTGCATCCAGGACAGGGACATGGGATGTGAGGAGTGCCCAGCTTGCCAGTTCTACTGGTCCAGGCAGTGGTGAACATGGAGCTGGGGAGCCATCACGGCTCTTCCTCAGCCTCACGCTGGTCCTTCTCAGTGTCTTCCCTTGTGTGCATCCCCTTTAGAGTGAAAGAGTCCTTCTAGGTGAGACACATTGCTGTGGAAGAGGTGGCTATGATGAGGTTGAAGCTGAGCCCATATATTGGCTTGAAATGCATGGACAGCGTCTTACTCTCTGCAATCACACACTGTTTCACCGGATCATCTCTTTAACTGTTTTGTGTGTATCCTTCCCCACGGAAACAGGAAATGAGATCCAATGCAGACTACAAGGGGGACACTGCTCTTATGCATTCTGCCACCACCCTGAGATATTTGTCGGAAGATGTTCAAGGTTTTAGCTTTGCTGCAAAAGGTATTTTCTAGATTCCTGGCCGAGGAAAGAGATGTCTTTCTAGACAATGCCTGGGAAATAGCCTCTACGTTTATGCTTTGTAGGAGAGGTCTGAGAAGAAAGGAAAAAGTCCTTGTGGGTTTGGACCTTCCCTGAGTGGGGCTGAAGGAGCCCAATTTCAGCCAGAGCCTCCCCACTCTCCTTCCGTCCCATGAGACTCCTTCAGGCTTTGCAGAGGGCTCTCCCAAGCCAGCCAAGAGCGAAGAAGTCACTGTCCTTGGGCAGCATCGAGGACATGATCCTGGTTTTGCCGAATCTGTGTAGACTTGGAGTCAGGGCTGCCAACACTAAGATAACATGGGTCCAAGCTGTCTGCAAGAAGGACTGAACCTCATCTCCGTTGAGCCTGATTCTCTTGCACCAGAGACTTGCTTGTGATGGCAGGGGAGGTGGCACACAGTGGGAGGAGAAGAAAAGAAAGTTGCCACAGGTGACATGCTTGTCTCCTTTCCTTGAACAGGTTCTGGCAGTGAGAACCTGGGCTTCTGAAGCAGGACATGCCCCTCACTTCTGGCTCCTGGAACCACCTCCTGATGTCCTCTCCCCTCCCTGCCTCTGCCGTCCACACATCGTGGGACAGCAGGAGTGGAAGCACTGCTGCTGCTGCGTGCTCGTGTGCTGGAGACATCCCGTCACGGGCCTGGTGTCGTTGGGGCAGAGGCTGCTTTTCCCGGCTTGAATAAAGACGAGCAGTTTGGCATTGCAGCGGGTGGGTCGTGTGGCCGTTTCCTTGTGACGGAGGCTGTGCCGTGCCTGCTGGCTCTGGGGGTGGTGGTGGGGTTTTGTGTCAGGAGAAGCGGCTGGGGGTGCTGGTGGTCACCAGTGTGGCTGTTGCTGGGGATGCTCTTGCCTGTCAGCTGTGTGTGGACTTGGAGCCTGGCATTGCCTGCTGGGGCAGGACCTTAGCTGTGGGTGTGATGGAGCTGCTCTGGTCCTTCCTGGGGAGCGGGAACCCACTCTCGGTTTCAGAGGTCCAGACTTCTTTCTTTTTCCAGGACACTACTTCCATGTCAGTCTCTTTTTATGGTGGGTATCTGTCCTTTCTTGTGATGAGTGCTCAGCCCAAGTGATGAGGAGTTCCAGGGAGGCACGGCCCTACTGCTCAATGGGGAAGGCATCTCCTTGAATGCTCTGCAGGAGCTGTCTGTGCCGAAATGCATCAGGACATTGGTCCGACTGGGAGGGTCAGAATGCACATTTGTGTCTGTTGATTTATCTGTGCACATGCTGGAAATTCACTCCCAATTGTTGTTGACTGGGCAAATATGGGATGAGCTGGAGCCCAGGAAGGGACCCTGCAGTGCCTGCAGATGGTGACTGGGCTGCCAGCAGTGTTGGTGGGAGGTGTTGGGGGATGCCACGTCATTGCATCCCCAGCAGCAGCTCCTAGGATGGGAAGCACAGTCATGTCAACCCAGGGGCATCCCCATGTCCCTGGGCTGCATGTTCTCCCCTTTCTCCAACAGCCAAGGGACATTTTCCAATGAAAAGCGGGGTGAAATTTCTGGCACTTGGATGGGAGACAATCATTCCCATCCTCCAGCAGCCTCCGGGAGGGGCTCTCCAGCACATCTGCTGGCTCCCTCCTGGCACAGGGGAGGACTGCGAGGCTGGAAGCAGGATCTGCCTGCCTCCCTCCTTCTTCTGTCCAACAGGGCTTCTGCACCCAATGCTGCTCATGAGAAAGAAAGGGCCAGGAGCTTAGGAGAAGGTAGCAGATCCTCATCCGTGGAGCACAGGAGCTTTGTTACAAGGTCTTAGCTCTTGTCCCAGCTGCAGAACCTGCAGCAGGAGCCTTTCCTTAAAGATATTGGGATGTGAGAGACCCCAGGGGGGATGCCACAGCAGCCAGAAAAAAACACATGTGACCCCTGTACCCAAAGTTTTGGCTTCTGCCTTCTTTCATCTGCGTTATATCTTTAGGGAAACCTGGTTATCTCCTGGGTAGCTTCACCATAGTATCAGATAAATCCTCCATTTTTCCATGCACTCAATTCATATATATCTGACTTGCTGCTCCGTGGACAGGAGGAGAGCACAGAGGATGGGCTGGAGTTGCTGGTACCTCAAAATATCCAGCCCAAAAGCTCCTTTTGACTGTTTCTCCCCCCACCACAGAAAAAGAGGCCCCGCTTTCCTCTTCCAAGACTACTGAGTTGGGTCTCCAGCCCTGGGTCTTGTGCAATCACACCTTGCGTCAGGGACATTTAGTGCTGTGGTTTGCTGGGCGCATCTTGGGACACATGCACACACATGTACACTGCATCCCTGTTCATTAGAAACCAGCACCAAACTGTTGCCGTACCACAAAACCAACCTTATATTCTGCTTCTCTTCAAGAACATCTGTCAGTAAAATCCAAGAGCAGTCTTCTGGGCAGGTGGGTGATCTGCTAAGCATTCAGTAGCTGTCTTCCACCTTTTTCGTGGTTGTTATCTTGCCACTGTGACTTGACATCTTTATGGCATGCAAGTGGAAAAGGCTGAGAGGCCAGGCTCCAGTACCAAGATCCCCAGCAGGTAACCCCTTGGAGGTGAGTTGACCAGTTCACTCTTCCAAACACCTTCAGAGGCAGTAGCCAAGATGGGCATGCAGCACAGGTCCTGCCCATCCAGGAATGCCACTTCTCCTGATGGCGTGAATGGCATCAAACACATTGGCTTCACAAGTGACGGCTACATCCATCTTGTATTTCCTCCCCTTGGATGGCTTTAGGAGTAGATGCAGATTCATTGGCTCATCTGGTTTACAGACCCTAACATGCCTCCTGGTGTTCCTGTCACTTCATTGGAATAGTCAATGTCATGCCTCTCACCTTTGACATGTCACAAGACATCTTGCCCCGGAAGAAGATCATAGAATCATAGAACAGTTTAGGTTGGAAGTAACCTTTAAAGATCATCTAGTCCTAGCCCCCTGCAATGAGCAGGGACCTCTTCAGCCAGAGCAGGTTGCTCAGAGCCCCATCCAACCTGAGCTTGAATGTTTGCAGGGATGGGGCGTCTCCCACATCTCTGGGTATTCTGTGCCAGGGTTTCAGAACCCTCATTGTAAATAATGTCTGCCTTCTATCCAGTTTAAAGCTACCCTCTGTTACTTCAACATCGATTACCCCTTGTCCTATATAAGCCTTCTCCTGAAAGGCTGCAATAAGGTCTGCCCAGAGCCTTGTCTTATGCAGCATGAACAGCCCCAGCTCTCCTCACAGCAGAGGGGCACCAGGCCTCGGCTCATTGCTGTGGCGTCCTCTGGACCTGCTCCAACAGGTCCAGGTCTGTCCTGTGCTGAGGGCTCCAGAGCTGGACATGGGACTCCCAGGGAGATCTCAGAAGAGCAGAGTAGAGTGGCAGAATCCTCTCCCTGGACCTGCTGCCCACTCTAGTGGGGAAGCAGCCCAGAGCATGGTTGGCCTTCTGGGCTGTGAGTGCACATTGCTGGCTCATGTCCAGCTTTTCATCCCCCACACCCTCAAGTCCCTCTCGGCAGGGCTGGTCTCAATTCCTTCATCCCCCAGGCTGTACTGATAGCGGGGGCTGCCCCCATCCATGTGTAGGAACCTGCACTCGGCCTTCTTGAACCCCATGAGGTCCAGAAGATGTTCTTGCAGTATCTAGAGGTGGGAGGGTTGTCAATATTCTGTATGCATGTTCTTGCATGTCACGCGTGAGCTGATTATGCAATCAGATGAGAAGAGACAAGGAAGGGCTCCCTTTCGCTCCTGGGACTGGGCTGGTGCTGGTGACTGCACCAACGAGTTACTTTGTCCATCCCAAAGACTTCTCAGCAAGGCACCGCAGCCCGTGTGCCCGCTGTGCAGTGGGGTGTCACAAGAGGTGTTGCATGAGGGTAACGGTGGGGATTGCAACAGCCCCCAAGAGGCACCTCAGCCTCTCCCACTGCGGCAAGGAGGGACGGGGTGCAATCCCATCACCCCCAAGCGGATGGGTCCCTTTCTGATTGGCCAAGGGAAGATGTGGCTTTTGGGAATGAGCGCAGGTCCCACCCACCGGCAACGGTGTAAAACCAGGGTGTTTTGGGCAAAGTGATACTCCCTGATCCTAATCCATCTGGGTGCAAGTGAGTCCTGGTCGGATTGTTGGAGCCTGTTGCTGCCTTGGTGCCCTCTGAACCAGCACCTTCATCAGGTAGGTGACTGCGGGGTCTCTTCCAGGCTGGCCACCCGTTCAGCCTCTTGGTGCAAGTCCATCTTCCTGGAACTGTCTAAATGACAAGCTGTTAGAAGTGTCTCTCCATGTAAACCAGCCTCAGAGATGCCTAGGAAGGAGAAGAAAAGCCTTCATATGTGTCTAAACACCAAAAACATGGAAGATGGGACTAAGGTTCCCTAACTACAGGAGAGACTGGAAAGGTGGCTGGATGCTGGAGGAGGGACCCAGGGATCTTCTGTCCTGGGAAAATGGGAACTTTCCTCAGCAAAGTTAGGAGTTACTTTACCCATAGCAAATCCCACAGAGCTTATCCATGCTTTCAGGCTTGCAGTTAAGTCAGAAGGTTGATTTGTGTTTCCACTTTTGACCACTAAATCTCATTCCTGTCCAGTTGCTCCTCCTGGGGTCGGTGCGGCGTGGGGCGTCGGCAGTAAGTGTGGGACTGGGGAGTGTCTTTGCTGAGAAGCCTGGGAAGGGTCTTGAGCTGAAGGATGAGCACTGCCAAGCCAAACTGGGAGGACTCTCCTGAGCCCAGGGAAGCAGAGGTGATTTGGCAGGGTGATTTGCGGAACCACACTTGGAGTGGCTGAGGTGGTGGAGAGCACTGGCTAAGCCTCCATGGAGAGTGGCATCACCAGGTACAAGATTTGCCCTAAATTCTTGACCCTGGTTTGGCTATTGGCATGGCAGGCAGTGTTGGCAGAAGCATCCACTGATGTGCAAACCTTCTCTGCTCTGGCCCTTGGTTAAGGAGAGGCACAGATGAGAGAGGAAAGTCACCAGCAGTAATTGTGATCCACTTGAAATCCTGTCCTGTTTCATTCCCTGATTGGGGACCTTCCAAGAGATGGAGGGTGGTCCAAACCGAAGAAGTGTTCTTAAGAGCAAGGTAGAGAAAACATCACATGCTTTAGCTGGAGGTAGCCCCTCTGCAGTTTGGTATACCACAGTCCCCAGGCTTCTGCACTACCTGGGGTCCCACATGCCCTTCTTGCCTTGGTGTCTCCCTCTGTAGCCCTGTGAAGACCTGGGCCAGGCATCAGCCATGAAGATCCTGTACCTGCTCTTCCCGTTCTTGCTGCTGTTGGTCCAGGATGCTGCAGGTGAGAGGTGACGAGGGGAGATGGGGCGATCTGTGAGCCTTCATCAGTGGAGCTTTCTACGTCCCACAAAGTGACTATGTCAGTTGGAGTGATGCAGGGGTTAGGGGGGATTGAGGAAAAGGTGTTTTCTGAGTGGCCTCCCAAGAGGACAGACACTAGGAGTGGACAGAGCCCCTGCACACAGGAGCCTGGCTTCTTCTGAGGGTGAGGAAGGGGTTTGGTTTCAGGCTCCAAACCTGATCCAGCTATTCCTCTTTGGGTATCTCTGGATGATCTTTTGCCCTGTGAAGGGACGGGAGAGAGCCCTTGGGGTTGTTGGCTCGGTGGCTTGTCTGGGGCACAAAGCTGCCCCTTCTCATCTACCGTTGTCTCAGCTGAGTGTCCCAGACCTTCATTCATTCAAGGCATGACCCTTACAAGTGCTGATGAAGGGCTTTCCATCAGAGGTCACTGAAAGATGGGGTGCATCCAGGACAGGGACATGGGATGTGAGGAGTGCCCAGCTTGCTAATTCTGCTGGTCCAGGCAGTGGTGAATATGCACATGGGAAACCATCACATCTCGTTAACCTCACGCTTGTCCTTCCCAGTGTCTCTCCTTGTGTGCACCCCCTTTAGAGCAAAGGAGTCCTTCTAGGTGAGACACATTGCTGTGGAAGAGGTGGCTATGATGAGGTTGAAGTAGAGCTCATATATTGGCCTGAAATGCATGGAGAGTGCCAGCCTTTCTGCAATCACACACTGCTACACCAGATCATCACTTTAAGTGCTTTATGTGTATCCTTCCCCATGGAAACAGGAAACTCAATCCGATGCAGAATAAAAGGGGGATACTGCGCTCAAGGGCGCTGCAGCCCCTCTGGAAAAACGATTGGAAGATGTTCAAGGTATCAGCGCTGCTGCCGAAGGTAAGTTCCAGATTCCTGGCTGAGGAAAGAGTGTCCTCGTTTGTCCAGAGAAATGCCTCTTTAAAGATGTCTTTCTAGCCAATGCCGTCTACATTTATGCTCTGTGAGGGGGGTCTGAGAAGAAAGGGAAAAGCCCTAGTGGGTTTGGACCTTCCCTGAGTGGGGCTGAAGGAGCCCAATTTCAGCCAGAGCCTCCCCACTCTCCTTCCATCCCATGAGACTCCTTCAGGCTTTGCAGAGGGCTCTCCCAAGCCAGCCAAGAGCGAAGAAGTCACTGTCCTTGGACAGCATCGAGGACATGATCCTGGTTTTGCTGAATCTGCGTAGACTTGGAGTCAGGGCTGCCAACACTAAGATATCATGGGTCCAAGCTGTCTGCAAGAAGGACTGAACCTCACCTCCATTGAGCCTGATTCTCTTGCACCAGAGACTTGCTTGTGATGGCAGGGGAGGTGGGAGACAGTGGGAGAAAGAGAAGAGTAATTTACCACAGGTGACGTGCTTGTCTGCTTTCTTTGAACAGTGTTTGGCGTTGAGAACATGGATTCCTGAGCAGGACATCCCCCTCGCTTCTGGCTCCTGGAACCACCTCCTGATGTCCTCTCCCCTCCCTGCCTCTCCTTTCCACACATCGCGTGACAGCAGGAGTGGAAGCACTGCTGCTGCTGCGTGCTCGTGTGCTGGAGACATCCCGTCACGGGCCTGGTGTCGTTGGGGCAGAGGCTGCTTTTCCCGGCTTGAATAAAGACGAGCAGTTTGGCATTGCAGCGGGTGGGCCGTGTGGCCGTTTCCTTGTGACGGAGGCTGTGCCATGCCTGCTGGCTCTGGGGGTGGTGGTGGGGTTGGTGTCAGGAGAAGTGGCTGGGGGTTCTGGTGGTCACCAGTGTGGCTGTGGCTGGGGACGCTCTTGCCTGTCAGCGGTGTGTGTACATGGAGCCTGGCATTGCCTGCTGGGGCAGGACCTTAGCTGTGGGTGTGATGGAGCTGCTTTGCTCCCTCTTGTGGAATGGGAGCCCTTCTGATCTTAGAGGTCTTTTCCAACCTAAGACTCTATGATTCTGTGATTCCAGTTGAAGATGTCCCTGCTCATGGCAGGGGGTGTTGGGCTAGATGATCTTTAAAGGTCCCTTCCAACCCAAACCATTCTATAATTCTATGATTCTGTGATTCTGTCCTGGTCCTGCTGGCCATGGGTGTCTCTTGTCCATGGCAGCCACAGCTTCATGCGCAGTGCTGTGCTGGGTGGTGTGTCCCGTGGGCAGGCATGGCCAGTTTTGTCCACCTGACCTGTTCTAAAGGCTCTGCTGCTCCTTGTCCTGCTCCAGCAGGCTGGAGCCCTCCTTGCCGTGGGCCGTGTGGGAACTTTGCTGCACCACACCACGTCCCACCAGGCAGAAGGACGAGAACGCCGTGCAAGTCCTTCTGCAGGTGACCTGTGAAACGTGTCCCATTGACCAAGGCTTGCAAATATCTCAATTTGTAGTCCCACAGGGATTAAGCAGGGTGTCTTCTCCTCTCTGCCTACGTGGAGGCAATCTGGGAGGACAATGCTCTTCTCCATCCAAGGCAGTGACCTCCAATGTCTGCAAAAGCAAACCTCACGTTTTGGGTTCCTTGAGTGGTTCCACACAAGTGTGGGTCCACACACACGTGTGTATGGGAGCATCTAGTGACCCTGGCTGTTTCAGTGAAGGCTTTCCCTTCCAAGAAGCCAAAGCCTTCACAGCCATTGCTTTCCTGAACTGGAGAGTTCCGTGAGGGGTCTTCAGATCATCCCTGCCTGCCGTGGCCATTTCTCCAGCTGTGCTGACCTCTCCTTCCATTGAACCTGCAGCAGTTCCCACAAGCACCCTTCATGCCTGCCGTCTGAAGCTATTCCACCACCCCAGGGGCTCCTTGGCCCAGAACATCTCCAGCGAGACTGATGGTGTTGTGGAGAGTCACCTCACGAGTGTCCGAGTGCAGAGAGAGGAGAGACAGGGGAAGAGGAAGAAAAAGAGAGAGACTGCCTTTTATCCAGAATATATGACCTTTCTGTTTATCGTCATGTGTAGGATGACTGGCGTGGAGGCAGTGAGCTGAGACATGGCCATGTTCCTGCCCGTTCATCTGCTCACGCAGGTGTGTTCCTGCAGCAGTTAATGTGTTATTTCCAGGCCACCCAGAAAAGCCTCTTGCAGTAAAAGGAGAGGTAAAGCTTTCCTCACAGTGAATGCAGGTGGGCAGGTTTGCAATATTCAGCATCATCTTGCACATCTCACGCCAGCTGGCTATTTATAGCATCAATAAAAGGGGACACAAAGAAGGAAACCTTTTCCTTGTTGCTACCATTCCCTGCACCAAACAGTCTGCTTTGTCCATGCCAGTCAGTTCATGCCAAGCTCGTGTACCCGCTGTGCAGCGGGCTGTCACAAGATGTGCTGCATGAAGAGAACGGTGAAGGTTGCAACAGCCCCCAGGAGGCCCCTCAGCCTGGTCCCACCAGCCCCCGGGAGCCACCTCAACCACCGCAGCAGGGAGGGACGCGGTGCAGCCCCACCATCGCCATGCAGATGGGTCACTTTCTGATTGGCCAAAGGGAGATGTGTCAGCAGGAATCAGCGTGTGTCCCGCCCACCAACAGTGGTAGAAAACTGCAGGGTGTTTTGGGCCAAGCAGCATTCCCCGACCTCAAGGGCATCTGGACACGAGTGATTCCTGTAGGGTTTGTCAGTGCTTGGACACCAAGACCTTCATCAGGTGGGTAACTGCGGGGTCCCTTTCTGGACAGTTGTCCATTACACCTCTCTCTTCAGCTCCTGAAACTTTCTAAATGACAAACTGCTGGGAGTATCCATGTGTACAACCAGGCCACCGGAACTTTCCAGGAAAGAGCACTAATTGTCTGTAGGAGCCAGTGATTATCAGAGCCCAGATCATGCTGAAACAGGCTTTCCTGACTCCAAGAGGGACTGGAAGTGTGTCTTGAGGCTTGAGGAAGGTGCCTAAGACCTCATGTTCTGGGGCACATGGGGACCGTTCTGGACAAAGTAGGGAGATGCTATTCAAGCAGAGGAACAGAGTTTTTCCATCCTTTCAGGCTTACACTGACTTGGAAGGTTGTTTTGTAATGAGCATAGTGGCGACCAGGGGCCTCACTCGCCAAGTGCCAGGCACCTCCTGGTTCCCTCAGCTCCAGAACCTGGGTCAGCTCTTGACCCTGGTTTGACTACTGGCATCGCATGGAGCGTTGGCATGAGCACCTTCTGCTCTTCAAACATCCTCTGCTTTGGCCCTCGGGTAAGCAGAGGCAGAAGTGCAAGGTCAAACGCACTAGCAATGCATTTGGTCTGGTAACTACATGTCAAAGACTATGCTGTCTCAGCCTTGGCTCTGTCTCTTCAGAAGAGAGAGTTCTCCTCGAGAGACAAGTGTTGGATGCATACGGCCTGAGGGAGCACAGCTTCCAAGGGAAATATTCTGCTTGCATTTTCCACACGTCTTTGAATGTGGATGAAAGTGAATGTGGTTTTGCTTAAAAGTGCAGTAGTCAGGCATTACTTCTCCACTGTGTCCTTTAAGAAAATAGAAAGAGAAAAATGAGAAAGAAGGTGATGGAAAAACATCGGCTGGATTGCCCAGTAGGCCAATACTTCCTGAGCTGCTGCTCCCAGGACATCCAAATAGTGCATATCTGGAACAGACCGCAGAAGACATTGTCCTCTGTTACTTGAGACAGCCCTCTGCGCTTTGGCATGTTACTGTGTGCTGTCCTCTCCAGGAGATTTGGTGTCTCCCCTCTGCAGCCCTGTGAAGACCCAGGACAGGCGTCAGCCATGCGGATCCTGTACCTGCTCTTCCCCTTCTTCCTGCTGTTGGTCCAGGGTTCTGCAGGTGAGAGGCGAAGAGGGGAGATGGTGTGAGGTGTGAGCCGCTGTCTGCAGGGTCCTCCATGTCATGGGAAGTGTCCACCTTTATTGGAGGCTAGGAAGGGAATGGTTTTGCGAGTGTCTTAGAGCTCCTGTGTGGAAAGCCATGCAATGGCACACATCTGGGTGTGTTTACAGCTGTTACCATTTGCACAGGGTGTGGAGGAATCCATCACAAAGCAAGGGCTTGACAGCTTCTGCGGGTTAGGGAGGGATTCAGCTGTGGGCTCCAACCCCAGTGCTCCCGCACTAGGGGAGGCTCTCTGGATGAGCTACTGTTGAAGTGACTGTAGGCACAGTCTACACAGGCCAGGCTAGTCGTCCAGAGTGTGGCCATTTTGGGGCAGAGTTGTCTGACCAATGTCTGTAGCAGAATTTGGGGCCCCTTCGACATGATTCTATGTCTGTCTCTTAGACCTCCTAGCCATCCCAGTGCTGTCTGACCTAGGTGAGAAGTTCTGATGGAGGTGAACAATTTAGAGGGCTGCTGGAGGTGACGGCACAGTCTTCTACACCCCAATGGCCAGAGAGAGCCAGACGCCAGGTCATTAGTTCAGACCTGTCCAGGTGACATTGGCCACGCTGTCACATCTGTCAAGTAGCATTGAATCTGAGTGAACCAAGACATTATTCTCCTGAGCCATGAGCCCTTGTAAGGGCTGAGGAAGGGATTTCCATCACAGGTCACTGAAAGATGGGGTGCAGTCAGGAGAGGGACATGGGATGTGAGGAGTGCCCAACTTGCTAGCTCTGCTGGTCCACGCAGTGGCGAACGTGGAGCTGGGGAGCCAGCACGGCTCTTCCTCAACCTCCTTCTAGGTGAGACACATTGGTGAGGTTGAAGCTGAGCCCATATATTGGCCTGAAATGCATAAGCAGCGTCTTCCTCTGTTCAGTCACACACTGCTACACCAGATCATCTCTTTAACTGCTTTGTGTGTATCCTTCCCCACAGAAATAGGAAACACGTTACAATGCAAACTACAACGTGGATTCTGCACTCTCTGGCCCTGCCGCCACCCCTATATATCTATTGGAATATGTTCAAGGCTTCACCACTGCTGCAGAAGGTAACATCTAGATTCCTGGCTGAGGAAAGAGTTTCCTCCTTTGTCCACAGAAATACCTCTTAAAGATGTCTTTCTAGCCAATTCCTGGGAAACAGCCCTCTAAGTTTATGGTTTGTAGGAGATGTCTGAGAAGAAAGGGAAAAGCCCTAGTGGGTTTGGACCTTCCCTGAGTGGGGCTGAAGGAGCCCAATTTCAGCCAGAGCCTCCCCACTCTCCTTCCATTCCATGAGACTCTTTCAGGCTTTGCAGAGGGTTCTCCCAAGCCAGCCAAGAGCAAAGCAGTCACTGTCCTTGGACAGCACCGAGGACATGATCCTGGTTTTGCTGCATCTGCATAGACTTGGAGTCAGGGCTGCCAGCACTAAGATATCATGGGTCCAAGCTGTCTGCAAGAAGGACGGAACCTCACCTCCGTTGAGCTGATTCTCTTGCACCAGAGTCTTGCTTGTGATGGCAGGGGAGGTGGGAGACAGTGGGAGAAAGAGAAAAGTAATTTACCACAGGTGACGTGCTTGTCTGCTTTCTTTGACCAGGCTCTGGTAGTGAGGACCTTGACTTCCCGAGCAGGACATCCCCCTCGCTTCTGGCTCCTGGAACCACCTCCTGATGTCCTCTCCCCTCCCTGCCTCTGCCGTCCACACATTGTGTGACAGCAGGAGTGGAAGCACTGCTGCTGCTGCGTGCTCGTGTGCTGGAGACATCCCGTCACGGGCCTGGTGTCGTTGGGGCAGAGGCTGCTTTTCCCGGCTTGAATAAAGACGAGCAGTTTGGCATTGCAGCGGGTGGGCCGTGTGGCCGTTTCCTTGTGACGGAGGCTGTGCCATGCCTGCTGGCTCTGGGGGTGGTGGTGGGTTGGTGTCAGGAGAAGTGGTTGGGGGTGCTGGTGGTCACCAGTGTGGCTGTTGCTGGGGATGCTCTTGCCTGTCAGCGTTGTGTGTACATGGAGGCTGACATTGCCTGCTGGGGCAGGGCATTAGCTGTGGGTGTGATGGAGCTGCTCTGCTCCCTCTTGTGGAATGGGAGCCCTTCTGATCTTAGAGGTCTTTTCCAACCTAAGACTCTATGATTCTAATTCCAGTTGAAGATGTCCCTGCTCATGGCAGGGGGTGTTGGGCTAGATGATCTTTAAAGGTCCCTTCAAACCCCAACCATTCTATAATTCTATGATTCCATAATTGTGTCGTGGTCCTGCTGGCCATGGGTGTCTCTTGTCCCTGGCAGCCACGGTTTCATGTGTAGTACTGTGCTGGGTGGTATGTCCCTTGGGCAGGCATGGCCAGTTTTGTCCACCTGACCTGTTCTACAGGCTCTGCTGCTCCTTGTCCTGCTCCAGCATGCTGCAGCCCTCCTTGCTGTGGGCCGTGTGGGACCTTTGCTGCTCCACACCACTTCCTACCATGCAGGAGGAGGAGGAGTCTGTGCAGCTCCTGCTCCAGGTGACCTGTGAAATGGGTCCCATTGACTAAGGCTTGCAAATATCTCAATTTGTAGTCCCACAGGGATTATGCAGGGTGTCTTCTCCTCTCTGCCTACGTGGAGGCAATCTGGGAGGACAACGCTCTTCTCCAACCAAGGCAGTGACCTCCAATGTCTGCCAAAGCAAACCTCACGTTTTAGTTTTCTTGAGTGGTTCCACAAAAGTGTGGGTCCACACACACGTGTGTATGGGAGCATCTAGTGACCCTGTCTGTTTCGGTGAAGGCTTTCCCTTCCAAGAAGCCAAAGCCTTCACAGCCATTGCTTTCCTGAACTGGAGAGTTCCGTGAGGGGTCTTCAGATCATCCCTGCCTGCCGTGGCCATTCCTCCAGCTGTGCTCACCTCTCCTTCCATTGAACCTGCAGCAGTTCCCACAAGCACCCTTCATGCCTGCCGTCTGAAGCTATTCCACCACCCCAGGGGCTCCTTGGCCCAGAACATCTCCAGCGAGACTGATGGTGTTGTGGAGAGTCACCTCTCAAATGTCCGAGTGCAGAGAGAGAAGAGAGACAGGGGAAGAGGAAGAAAAAGAGAGAGACTGCCTTTTATCCAGAATATATGACCTTTCTGTTTATCGTCATGTGTAGGATGACTGGCGTGGAGGCAGTGAGCTGAGACATGGCCATGTTCCTGCCCGTTCATCTGCTCACGCAGGTGTGTTCCTGCAGCAGTTAATGTGTTATTTCCAGGCCACCCAGAAAAGCCTCTTGCAGTAAAAGGAGAGGTAAAGCTTTCCTCACAGTGAATGCAGGTGGGCAGGTTTGCAATATTCAGCATCATCTTGCACATCTCACGCCAGATGGCTATTTATAGCATCAATAAAAGGGGACACAAAGAAGGAAACCTTTTCCTTGTTGCTACCATTCCCTGCACCAAACAGTCTGCTTTGTCCATGCCAGTCAGTTCATGCCAAGCCCGTGTACCCGCTGTGCAGCGGGCTGTCACAAGATGTGCTGCATGAAGAGAATGGTGAAGTTTGCAACAGCCCCCAGGAGGCCCCTCAGCCTGGTCCCACCAGTCCCCAGGAGCCACCTCAACCACCGCAGCAGGGAGGGACGCGGTGCAGCCCCACCATCGCCATGCAGATGGGTCACTTTCTGATTGGCCAAAGGGAGATGTGTCAGCAGGAATCAGCGTGTGTCCCGCCCACCAACAGTGGTAGAAAACTGCAGGGTGTTTTGGGCCAAGCAGCATTCCCGGACCTCAAGGGCATCTGGACACGAGTGATTCCTGTAGGGTTTGTCAGTGCTTGGACACCAAGACCTTCATCAGGTGGGTAACTGCGGGGTCCCTTTCTGGACAGCTGTCCATTACACCTCTCTCTTCAGCTCCTGAAACTTTCTAAATGACAAACTGATGGAAGTATCCATGTGTACAACCAGGCCACCGGAACTTTCCAGGAAAGAGCACTAATTGTCTGTAGGAGCCAGTGATTATCAGAGCCCAGATCATGCTGAAACAGGCTTTCCTGACTCCAAGAGGGACTGGAAGTGTGTCTTGAGGCTTGAGGAAGGTGCCTGAGACCTCGTGTTCTGGGGCACATGGGGACTGTCCTGGATAAAGTAGGGAGATGCTATTCAAGCAGAGGAACAGAGTTTTTCCATCCTTTCAGGCTTACACTGACTTGGAAGGTTGTTTTGTAATGAGCATAGTGGCGACCACGGGCCTCCCTCGCCAAGTGCCAGGCACCTCCTGGTTCCCTCAGCTCCAGAACCTGGGTCAGCTCTTGACCCTGGTTTGACTACTGGCATCGCATGGAGCGTTGGCATGAGCACCTTCTGATCTGCAAACATCCTCTGCTTTGGCCCTCGGGTAAGCAGAGGCAGAAGTGCAAGGTCAAACGCACTAGCAATGCATTTGGTCTGGTAACTACATGTCAAAGACTATGCTGTCTCAGCCTTGGCTCTGTCTCTTCAGAAGAGAGAGTTCTCCTCGAGAGACAAGTGTTGGATGCATATGGCCTGAGGGAGCACAGCTTCCAAGGGAAATATTCTGCTTGCATTTTCCACACGTCTTTGAATGTGGATGAAAGTGAATGTGGTTTTGCTTAAAAGTGCAGTAGTCAGGCATTACTTCTCCACTGTGTCCTTTAAGAAAATCGAAGGAGAAAAATGAGAAAGAAGGTGATGGAAAAACATCGGCTGGATTGCCCAGTAGGCCAATACTTCCTGAGCTGCTGCTCCCAGGACATCCAAATAGTGCATATCTGGAACAGACCGCAGAAGACATTGTCCTCTGTTACTTGAGACAGCCCTCTGCGCTTTGGCATGTTACTGTGTGCTGTCCTCTCCAGGAGATTTGGTGTCTCCCCTCTGCAGCCCTGTGAAGACCCAGGACAGGCGTCAGCCATGCGGATCCTGTACCTGCTCTTCCCCTTCTTCCTGCTGTTGGTCCAGGGTTCTGCAGGTGAGAGGTGAAGAGGGGAGATGGTGTGAGGTGTGAGCCGCTGTCTGCGGGGTCCTCCATGTCATGGGAAGTGTCCACCTTTATTGGAGGCTAGGAAGGGAATGGTTTTGCGAGTGTCTTAGAGCTCCTGTGTGGAAAGCCATGCAATGGCACACATCTGGGTGTGTTTACAGCTGTTACCATTTGCACAGGGTGTGGAGGAATCCATCACAAAGCAAGGGCTTGACAGCTTCTGCGGGTTAGGGAGGGATTCAGCTGTGGGCTCCAACCCCAGTGCTCCCGCACTAGGGGAGGCTCTCTGGATGAGCTACTGTTGAAGTGACTGTAGGCACAGTCTACACAGGCCAGGCTAGTCGTCCAGAGTGTGGCCATTTTGGGGCAGAGTTGTCTGACCAATGTGTGTAGCAGAGTTTGAGGCCCCTTCGACACGTCTGGCTCTTAGACCTCCTAGCCATCCCAGTACTGTCTGACCTAGGTGAGAAGTTCTGATGGAGGTGAACAATTTAGAGGGCGGCTGGAGGTGACAGCACAGCCTTCTACTCCCGAACGGCCAGAGAGAGCCGGACGCTAGGTCATTAGTTCAGACCTGTCCAGGTGACATTGGCCACGCTGTCACATCTGTCAAGTAGCATTGAATCTGAGTGAGCCAAGGCATTATTCTCCTGAGCCATGAGCCCTTGTAAGGGCTGAGGAAGGGATTTCCATGAGAGGTCACTGAAAGACGGGGTGCAGCCAGGAGAGCGACATGGGATGTGAGGAGTGCCCCACTTGCCAGCTGTGCTGGTCCAGGCAGAGGTGGAAGTGGAGCTGGGGAGCCACCACGGCTCTTCCTCAGCCTCACGCTGGTCCTTCACACTGTCTCTCCTTCTGTGCACCCACTTTAGAGTGAAAGAGTCCTTCTAGGTAAGACACATTGCTGTGGAAGAGGTGGCAACTGAGGAGGCTGAAGCGCAGCTTATATATTGGCCTGAAATGCATGGGAAGCATCTTCCTCTCTGCAACCACACACTGTTACAGCAGATCATCTTTTTAACTGCTTTGTCCATGTCCTTCCCCGTAGAAAGAGGAAGCATGCTCCGTTGCAGACATAAAAGGGGATTCTGCAGTGTCTGGCCCTGCCGCCGCCCTGACCTATCTATTGGAAGATGTTCAAGGTATCACCACTGCTGCAGAAGGTAAGATCTAGATTTCTGGCTGAGGAAAGAGTTTCCACCTTTGTCCATAGAAATACCTGTGTAAAGATGTCTTTCTAGCCAATACCTGGGAAACAGCCCTCTACGTGTATGCTTTGTGGGAGAGTTCTGAGAAGAAAGGAAACAGCCCTTGTGGGTTTGGACCTTCCCTGAGTGGGGCTGAAGGAGCCCAATTTCAGCCAGAGCCTCCCCACTCTCCTTCCGTCCCATGAGACTCCTTCAGGTTTTGCAGAGGGCTCTCCCAAGCCAGCCAAGAGCAAAGCAGTCACTGTCCTTGGACAGCATCGAGGACATGATCCTGGTTTTGCTGAATCTGCGTAGACTTGGACTCAGGGCTGCCAACACTAAGATAACATGGGTCCAAGCTGTCTGCAAGAAGGACTGAACCTCATCTCCGTTGAGCCTGATTCTCTCGCACCAGAGACTTGCTTGTGATGGCAGAGGAGGTGAGGCACAGTGGGAGGACAAGAAAAGAAAGTTACCAAATGTGACATGCTTGTCTCCTTTCCTTGAACAGGTTCTGGCAGTGAGAACCTGGGCTTCCCAAGCAGAACATCCCCCTCGCTTCTGGCTCCTGGAACCACCTCCTGATGTCCTCTCCCCTCCCTGCCTCTCCTTTCCACACATCGTGTGACAGCAGGAGTGGAAGCACTGCTGCTGCTGCGTGCTCGTGTGCTGGAGACATCCCGTCACGGGCCTGGTGTCGTTGGGGCAGAGGCTGCTTTTCCCCGCTTGAATAAAGACGAGCAGTTTGGCATTGCAGCGGGTGGGCCGTGTGGCCGTTTCCTTGTGACGGAGGCTGTGCCGTGTCTGCTGGCTCTGGGGGTGGTGGTGGGTTGGTGTCAGGATAAGTGGCTGGGGGTCCTCGAGATCACCAGTGCGGCTGTGGCTGGGGATGCTCTTGCCTGTCAGCGGTGTGTGGACATGGAGCCTGGCATTGCCTGCTGGGGCAGGACCTTAGCTGTGGGTGTGATGGAGGTCCTCTGCTCCGCCTGGGGAGCAAGAACCCACTCTCATTTTCAGAGGTCCAGAGTTCTTTCTTTTTCCAGGACGCTACTTCCATGTCAGTCTCTTTTTGTGGTGAGTATCGGTCCTTTCTTGTGATGAGTGCTCAGCCCAAGTGATGAGGAGTTCCAGGGAGGCACCGCCCTGCTGCTGAATGGGGAAGGCGTCCCCTTGAATGCTCTGCAGGAGCCCAAATGCATCAGGACATTGCTCCGACTGGAAGGGTCAGACTGCACATTTGTGTCCATCGATCTATCTGTGCATACACTGGAAAGACACTCTCAATTATTGTTGGCTGGGCAAATATGGGACCAGCTGGAGCCCAGGAAGGGACCCTGCAGTGCCTGCAGATGGTGGCCGGGCTGCCAGCAATGTTGGTGGGAAGTGTTGGGGGTGCTGGGTCACTGCAGCCCCAGCAGCAGCTCCCAGGCTGGGAAGCACAGTCATGTCAACCCAGGGGTATCCCCATGTCGCTGGGCTGCATGTTCTCCCCTTTCTCCAACAGCCAAGGGACATTTAATTCATACATATGTGACTTGCTGCTCCCTGGACAGGAGGAGAGCACAGAGGATGGGCTGGAGTTGCTGTTACCTCAAAACATCCAGCCCACAAGCTCCTTTTGACTGTTTCTCCCCCCACCACAGAAAAAGAGGCCCCGCTTTCCTCTTCCAAGACCACTGAGTTGGGTCTCCAGCCTTCGGCCTTGTGCAATCCCACCTTGCGTTAGGGACATTTAGTGCTGTGGTTTGCTGGACGCATCTTGGGACACACGCACACACACATACACTGCATCCCTGTTCATTAGAAACCAGCACCAAACTGTTGCCGTACCACAAAACCAACCTTATATTCTGCTTCTCTTCAAGAAAATCTCCCAGTAAAATACAAGAGCAGTCTTCTGGGCAGGTGGGTGATCTGCTAAGCATTCAGTAGCTGTCTTCCACCTTTTTCGTGGTTGTTATCTTGCCACTCTGACATGATATGTTCATGGCATAGAAGGGGAAAAGTTGATAGGCCAGGCTCCATTACCAAAATCCCCAGCAGGTAACCCCTTGGAGGTGAGTTGACCAGTTCGCTCTTCCAAACAGCTTCAGAGGCAGTAGCCAAGATGGGCATGCAGCACAGGTCCTGCCCATCCAGGAATGCCACTTCTCCTGATGGCGTGAATGGCATCAAACACATTGACTTCACAAGTGATGGCTACATCCATCTTGTATTTCCTCCCCTTGAATGGCTTTAGGAGTAGATGCAGATTCATTGCATCATATGATTTACAGACCTTAAGAGGTCTCCTGGTGTTCCTCTCGCTTCATCGGAATAGTCACTAGAGAGACAATGTCATGCCTCTCACCTTTGACACGTCAGGTGCACAAACATCTTGCCCCAGAAGAAGATCAAAGAATCATAGAAGATTTAGGGTTGGAAGGGACCTTTAAATGCCATCAAGCACAAACCCCCTGCAATAAGCAGGGACCTCTTCAGCCAGAGCAGGTTGCTCAGAGTCCCATCCAATATGAGTATGAATGTTTGCAGGGATGGGACATCTTCCACCTCTGTGGGTAACCTGTGCCAATGGTTCAGCACCCCCACTGTAAGTAATATCTTCCTTCTATCCGGTCCAAATATACCCTCTGTTACATGAAAATCGATTACCCCTTGTCCTATATAAGCCTCCTCCTGAAAGGCTGCAATAAGATCTGCCCAGAATCTTCTCTTCAGCAGGATGAACAGCTCCAACACTCTCAGCCTTTCCTCACAGCAGAGGGTCTCCAGGCCTCAGATCTTTGCTGTGACCACCTCTGGACTTGCTCCAACAGGTCCAGGTCTGTCCTGTGCTGAGGGCTCCAGAGCTGGACATGGGACTCCCAGGGAGATCTTACAAGAGCAGAGTAGAGGGTCAGAAACCTCTTCCTCACCCTGCTGCCTACTCTACTGGGGAAGGAGTCCAGGGCACGGTTGGCCTTCTGGGCTGCCAGTGCACATTGCTGGCTCATGTCCAGCTTTTCATCCCCCAGCACCCTCAAACCCTACTCGGCAGGGCTGCTCTCAATTCCTTCATACCCCAGGCTGTTCTTATAGTGGGGGCTGCCCCCATCCATGTGCAGGACACTGCACTTGGCCTTGTTGAACATCATGAGGTCCAGAAGCTATTCTTGCAGTATCTAGAGGTGGGAGATTTGTCAATATTCTGTATTCATATTCTTGCATGTCACGCGTGAGCTGATTATGCAATCAGATGAGAAGAGACAAGGAAGGGCTCCCTTTTTCTCCTGGGACTGGGCTGGTGCTGGTGACTGCACCAACGAGTTACTTTGTCCATCCCAAAGACTTCTCAGCAAGGCACCGCAGCCCGTGTGCCCGCTGTGCAGTGGGGTGTCACAAGAGGTGTTGCATGAGGGTAACGGTGGGGATTGCAACAGCCCCCAAGAGGCACCTCAGCCTCTCCCACTGCGGCAAGGAGGGACGAGGTGCAATCCCATCACCCCCAAGCGGATGGGTCCCTTTCTGATTGGCCAAGGGGAGACGTGGCTTTTGGGAATGAGTACAAGTCCCACCCACCGGCAACGGTGTAAAACCAGGGTGTTTTGGGCAAAGTGATACTCCCTGATCCTAATCCATCTGGGTGCAAGAGAGTCCTGGTCGGATTGTTAGAGCCTGTTGCTGCCTTGGTGCCCTCTGAACCAGCACCTTCATCAGGTAGGTGACTGCGGGGTCTCTTCCAGGCTGGCCACCCGTTCAGCCTCTTGGTGCAAGTCCATCTTCCTGGAACTGTCTAAATGACAAGCTGTTAGAAGTGTCTCTGCATGTAAACCAGCCTCAGAGATGCCTAGGAAGGAGAAGAAAATCCTTCATACGTGTCTAAACACACAAAATGTTGAAGATGGCACTAAGGTTTCCTAAGTACAGGAAAGACTGTAAGGGTTCCTTGATGCTGGAGGAGGGACCCAGAGATCTTCTGTCCTGGGAAACTGGGAACTTTCCTCAGCAAAGTTAGGAGATACTTTACCCATACCAAATCCCACAGAGCTTATCCATGCTTTCAGGCTTTCAGTTAAATCAGAAGGTTGATTTGTGTTTCCACTGTTTGGCCACTAAGTCTCTTCCCTGTCCTCTTGGACCCTCCCGGGGTTGGTGCTGCTGGGGGCGTGGGCAGTAATTGTGGGGCGGGTTGTGTCTTTGCTGGGAAGCCTTAGAATGGTTTTGAGTTGAAGGATGAGCACTGCCAAGCTGCAATCTGGGAGGACTCTCCTGAGCCCAGGGAAGCAGAGGTGATTGGGCAAGGTGTTTTGGAGAGCCACACTTGGAGTGGCTGAGGTGGTGGAGAACAGTGGCTAAGCCTCCGTGGAGAGTGGCATCATCAGGTACACGGAATTCCCTAAATTCTTGACCCTGGTTTGGCTATTGGCATGGCAGGCAGTGTTAGCAGAAGCATCTGCTGATGTGCAAACCTTCTCTGCTCTGGCCCTTGGTTAAGGAGAGGCACAGATGAGAGAGGAAAGTCACCAGCAGTAACTGCGATCCACTTGAAATCATGTCCTGTCTCATTCCTTGATTGGGGACCTTCCAAGAGATGCAGGGTGGTCCACACCGAAGAGTTGTTCTTACGAGCAAGGTGGAAGAAACATCACATGCTTTAGCTGGAGGTATCCCCTCTGCAGTTTGGTGTACCACAGTCCCCAGGCTTCTGCACTACCTGGGGTCCCCCATGCCCTTGTTGCCTTGGTGTCTCCCTCTGTAGCCCTGTGAAGACCTGGGCCAGGCATCAGCCATGAAGATCCTGTACCTGCTCTTCCCGTTTTTGCTGCTGTTGGTCCAGGATGCTGCAGGTGAGAGGTGAAGAGAGATGGGGTGAGCTGTGAGCCTTCATCTGTGGAGCTTTCTACTTCCCACAAAGTGACTATGTTAGTTGGAGTGATGCAGGGGTTAGGGGGGATTGAGCAAAAATGTGTTTTCTGAGGGCCCTCCCAAGAGGACAGGCACTAGGAGTGGACAGTGCCCCTAGACACAGTAACCTGACTTCTTCTGAGGGTCAGGCAGGGGTTTGGCTTCAGGCTCCAAACCTGCATCCAGCTGTTATTCTTTGGGTATCTCTGGATGATCTTTTGCCAGGGGGTTGTTGACTTGGTGGCTTGTCTGGGGCACAAAGATGCCCCTTCTCATCTACCAATGTCTCAGCTGAATGTCCCAAAACCTCATTCCACCAAGGCATGACCCTTGCAAGGGCTGGGAAAGGGTCTTTCCATCAGAGGTCACCGAAAGATGGGGTGCATCAAGGACAGGGACATGGGATATGAGGAGTGCCCCGCTTGCCAGCTGTGCTGGTCCAGGCAGTGGTGGACATGGAGCTGGGGAGCCACCAAGGCTCTTCCTCAGCGTCACGCTGGTCCTTCCCAGTGTCTCTGCTTCTGTGCACCCCCTTAAGAGTGAAAGAGTCCTTCTAGGTGAGACACATTGCTATGGAAGGTGTGGCTACTGTCGAGGTTGAATCTGAGCCCATATATTGGCCTGAAATGCATGGGGAGCGTCTTACTCTCTGCATCCATACACTTCTCTCCCAGATCATTATTTTAATTTTTTCTCTGTGCATTATCTTCCATGGCACCAGGAGATGCAGCCAAATGCGCACGACAAGGAGGATTCTGCACTTTAGGGATCTGCCGTTTCCCATATAAGTTCGTGGGAGTTTGTTCAAGATTTAGTCACTGCTGCAAATTGTAAGTTCCGGAAAAATTTTGCCCCTTTTGACATAGTTATACTTGTCTTTCAAGCCAGCGCCTGGTTCACATCTTCATGCATTCATGCTCAGAGGTAAAAGCCATGGAAAGAAGGGAAAGGAGGTTTGCACCTGCCTGCTGTGGGGTCGATGGAGCCCAGTTTCACCCAGGGCCTCCCCACTCTCCTTGATCCCCATGAGGCTTGCCCACTGTCAATACAGAAATCTAAGCTGTGTTTGCCAAATGAGAAGGCTGTCCCTTCGGTAATGTAAGGCACAGTATCCTCCTCCTGATGACTCCACAGCAGCTTGGTGCCAAGGTTATCACCACTACAGAAATCACAGGTCCAAGCCAAGTGAAATGAGTGGAGTTTGCTTCTGCAAGTTTGAGTCTTCTCTCCCTGCACTTGTTTACCATAGGAGAAGAGGTGGGAGGGAGTGGGAAGAAGAGAGAATTAAGTTACAACAGGTGACGTGCTTGTCTGCTTTCTTGAAACAGTATTTGGGGTTGAGAACATGGACTTCCTGAGCAGGATGTCCCCCTCGCTTCTGGCTCCTGGAACCACCTCCTGACGTCCTCTCCCCTCCCTGCCTCTGCCGTCCACACATCGTGTGACAGCAGGAGTGGACGCACTGTTGCTGCTGCGTGATCGTGTGCTGGAGACATCCCGTCACGGGCCTGGTGTCATTGGGGCAGAGGCTGCTTTTCCCGGCTTGAATAAAGACGAGCAGTTTGGCATTGCAGCGGGTGGGCCGTGTGGCCGTTTCCTTGTGACGGAGGCTGTGCCGTGCCTGCTGGCTGTAGGGGTGGTGGTAGGGGATGGTGGCAGGCGAAGCAGCTGGGGTTGCTTGTGGTCACCAGTGCGGCTGTGGCTGGGGATGCTGTGGCTTGGTATGGGGACACAGAGCCTGGCATTGCCTGCTGGGGCAGGGCATTAGCTGTGGGTGTGATGGAGCTGCTCTGGTCCCTCCTGGGGAGAGGGAACCCACTCCCAGTTTCAGAGGTCCAGACTTCTTTCTTTTTCCAGGACCCTACTTCCATGTCAGTCTCTTTTTGTGGTGGGTATCTGTCCTTTCTTGTGATGAGTGCTCAGCCCAAGTGATGATGAGTTCCAGGGAGACACGGCCCTGCTGCTCAATGGGGAAGGCGTCTCCTTGAATGCTCTGCAGGACCTGTCTGTGCCGAAATGCATCAGGACATTGCTCCGACTGGAAGGGTCAGAATGCACATTTGTGTCCGTTCTTTTATCTGTGCACACACTGGAAAGGTACTCCCAATTATTGTCGACTGGGCAAATATGGGACCAGCTGGAGCCCAGGAAGGGACCCTGCAGTGCCTGCAGGTGGTGGCCGGGCTGCCAGCAATGTTGGTGGGAAGTGTTGGGGGTGCTGGGTCACTGCAGCCCCAGCAGCAGCTCCCAGGCTGGGAAGCACAGTCATGTCAGCGCAGAGGTATCCCCAAGTCGCTGGGCTGCATGTTCTCCCCTTTCTCCAACAGCCAAGGGACATTTTCCAATGGAAAGCAGGGTGAAGTTTCTGGCACTTGGATGGGAGACAATCATTCCCATCCTCCAGCAGCGTCCGAGACAGGCTCTCCAGCACATCTGTTGGCTCCCTCCTGGCACAGGGGAGGACTGCGAGGCTGGGAGCAGGATCTGCCTGTCTTCCTCCTTCTTCTCTCCAGCAGGGCTTCTGCTCCCAGTGCTGCTGACTCAGACAGGTAAGGGCCAGGAGCTTAGGAGAAGGTAGCAGATCCTCATCTGTGGAGCGCAGGAGCTTTGTTACGAGTTCTCAGCTCTTGTCCCAGCTGCAGAACCTGCAGCAGGAGCCTTTCCTTAAAGATATTGGGGTGTGGGGGACCCCAGGGGGGATGCCACAGCAACCAGCAAAAATCACATGTGACTCCTGTACCCAAAGTTTTGGCTTCTGCCTTCTTTCATCTGCGTTATATCTTTAGGGAAACCTGATTTTCTTCTGGGCAGCTTCACCGTAGTATCAGATAAATCCTCCATTTTTCCATACACTTAATTGATACTTATGTGACCTGCTGCTCCCTCAGTAGGAGGAGAGCATGGAGGATGGGCTGGAGTTACTAGTATCTGAAAATATCCAGCCCAAAACCTTCTTTTCCTGTTTCTCCCCCCACCACAGAAAAAGATGCCCTGCTTTCCTCTTCCAAGATCACTGAGGTGGGCCCCCAGCCCTGGGTCTTGTGAAATCCTGCCTTGATTAAGGGGCATTTGGTCCTGTGGTTTGCTGGGTGCATCTTGGGACACATGCACACACACATACACTGCATCCCTGTTCATTAGAAACCAGCACCAAACTGCTGCCGTACCACAAAACCAACCTTTTTCTGCTTCTCTTCAAGACCATCTCCCAGTAAAATCCAAGAGCAGTCTTCTGGGCAGGTGGGTGCTCAGCTAAGCATTCAGTAGCTGTCTTCCACCCTTTTTGTGGTTGTTATCTTGCCACTGTGACTTGACATCTTTATGGCATGCAAGTGGAAAAGGCCGAGAGTCCAGGCTCCATTACCACAATCCCCAGCAGGTAACTCCTTGGAGGTGAGTTGACCAGTTCGCTCTTCCAAACACCTTCAGAGGTAGTAGCCAAGTTGTGCATGCAGCACAGGTCCTGCCCATCCAGGAATGCCACTTCTCCTGATGGCGTGAATGGCATCATACACATGGGCTTCACAAGTGATGGCTACATCCATCTTGTATTTCCTCCCCTTGAATGGCTTTAGGAGTAGATGCAGATTCATTACATCACCTGGTTTACAGACCCTAACATTTCTCCTGCTGTTATTTTCACTTCCTCTGAATAGTCACTAGAGAGACAATGTCACGCTTCTCACCTTTCACATGTTGGATACACAGATATCTTGCCCTAGAAGAATACAACTGAATCATAGAACAGTTTGGCTTGGAACAGACCTTTAAAGACCATCTAGTCCAAGCCTCCTGCAATAAGCAGGGACCTCTTCAGCCAGAGCAGGTTGCTCAGAGCCCCATCGAACCTGAGCTTGAATGTTTGCAGGGATGGGGCACCTCCCACCTCTCTGGGTAACCTGTGCCAATGGTTCAGCACCCTCATTGTAAATAATGTCTTCCTTCTATCCGGTCCAAATCTACCCTCTGTTACATCAAAATCGATTACCCCTTGTCCTATATAAGCCTCCTCCTGAAAGGCTGCAATAAGGTCTGCCCAAAGCCTTCTCTTCAGCAGGATGAACAGCTCCAACACTCTCAGCCTTTCCTCACAGCAGAGGGGTTCCAGGCCTCAGATCATTGCTGTGGCCTCCTATGGACTTGGTCCAACAGGTCCAGGTCTGTCCTGTGCTGAGGGCTCCAGAGCTGGACATGGGACTCCCAGGGAGATCTCACAAGAGCGGAGTAGAGGGTCAGAAACCTCTTCCTCACCCTGCTGCCTACTCTACTGGGGAAGGAGTCCAGGGCACGGCTGCCCTTCTGGGCTGTGAGTGCACATTGCTGGCTCATGTCCAGCTTTTCATCCCCCAGTAACCCCATATCCTTCTCGGCAGGGCTGCTCTCCATCCCTTCATCCCCCAGGCTGTTCTGATAGCTGGGGTTGCCCACCCATGTGCAGGACATTGCTCTTGGCCTTCTTGAACCCCATGAGGTCCAGAAGATGTTCTTGCAGTGTCTAGAGGTGGGAGGGTTGTCAATATTCTGTATTCATGTTCTTGCATGTCACGCATGAGCTGATTATGTAATCATGAGAAGAGACAAGGAAGGGCTCCCTTTTTCTCCTGGGACTGGGCTGGTGCTGGTGACTGCACCAACGAGTTACTTTGTCCATCCCAAAGACTTCTCAGCAAGGCACCGCAGCCCGTGTGCCCGCTGTGCAGTGGGGTGTCGCAAGAGGTGTTGCATGAGGGTAACGGTGGGGATTGCAACAGCCCCCACGAGGCACCTCAGCCTCTCCCACTGCGGCAAGGAGGGACGAGGTGCAATCCCATCACCCCCAAGCGGATGGGTCCCTTTCTGATTGGTCAAGGGGAGATGTGGCTTTTGGGAATGAGTGCAAGTCCCACCCACCGGCAACGGTGTAAAACCAGGGTGTTTTGGGCAAAGTGATACTCCCTGATCCTAAGCCATCTGGGTGCAAGAGAGTCCTGGTCGGATTGTTAGAGCCTGTTGCTGCCTTGGTGCCCTCTGAACCAGCACCTTCATCAGGTAGGTGACTGCGGGGTCTCTTCCAGGCTGGCCACCCGTTCAGCCTCTTGGTGCAAATCCTTCTTCCTGAAACTGTCTAAATGACAAGCTGTTAGAAGTGTCTCTGCATGAAAACCAGCCTCTGAGATGCCTAGAAAGCATCATATGTGTCTAAACACCCAAAACATGGAAGATGGGACTAAGGTTTCCTAACTACAGGAGAGACTGGAAAGGTGGCTTGATGCTGGAGGAGGGACCCAGAGATCTTCTGTCCTGGGAAACTGGGAACTTTCCTCAGCAAAGTTAGGAGTTACTTTACCCATAGCAAATCCCACAGAGCTTATCCATGCTTTCAGGCTTTCAGTTAAATCAGAAGGTTGATTTGTGTTTCCACTATTGATCACTAAGTCTCATTCCTGTCCAGTTGGTCCTCCTGAGGTCGGTGCTGCTCGGGGGGTGGCAGTAAGTGTGGGGCTGGGGAGTGTCTTTGCTGAGAAGCCTGGGAAGGGTCTTGAGCTGAAGGATGAGCACTGCCAAGTCAAGCTGGGAGGACTCTCCTGAGCCCAGGGAGCAGAGGTGATTTGGCAGGGTGTTTTGCGGAGCCACACTTGGAGTGGCTGAGGTGGTGGAGAACAGTGGCTAAGCCTCCATGGAGAGTGGCATCATCAGGTACAAGGATTTCCCTAAATTCTTGACCCTGGTTTGGCTATTGGCATGGCAGGCAGTGTTTGCAGAAGCATCTGCTGATGTGCAAACCTTCTCTGCTCTGGACCCTTGGTTAAAGAGAGGCAGAGTTGAAAGAGGAAAGTCATCAGCAGTAATTGTGATCCACTTGAAATCATGTCCTGTCTCATTCCTTGATTGGGGACCTTCCAAGAGATGCAGGGTGGTCCACACCGAAGAGTTGTTCTTACGAGCAAGGTGGAAGAAACATCACGTGTTTTAGCTGAAGGTAGCCCCTCTGTAGTTTGGTATACCACAGTCCCCAGGCTTCTGCACTACCTGGGGTCCCCTATGCCCTTCTTGTCTTGATGTTTCCCTCTGTAGCCCTGTGAAGACCTGGGCCAGGCATCAGCCATGAAGATCCTGTACCTGCTCTTCCCGTTCTTGCTGCTGTTGGTCCAGGGTGCTGCAGGTGAGAGGTGAAGAGGGGAGATGGGGTGATCTGTGAACCTTAATCGGTGACGGTTTCTACTTCCCACAAAGTGACTATGTCAGTTGGAGTGATGCAGAGGTTAGGGGGGATTGAGGAAAAGGTGTTTTCTGAGTGCCCTCCCAAGAGGACAGGCAGTAGGAGTGGACAGAGCCCCTACACGCAGGAGCCTGGCTTCTTCTGTTGGTCAGTAAAGGTTTTGGCTTCAGGCTCCAAACCTGATCCAGCTATTCCTCTTTGGGTACCTCTGGATGATCTTTTGCCCTGTGAAGGGATGGGAGAGAGCCCTTGGGGTTGTTGGCTCGATGGCTTGTCTGGGGCACAAAGCTGCCCCTTCTCATCTACCAGTGTCTCAGCTGAGTGTCCCTGCACTTCATTCCGCCAAGGCATGACCCTTACAAGGGCTGCGCAAGCGCTTTCCATCAGAGGTCACTGAAAGATGGGGTGCATCCAGGACAGGGACGTGGGATGTGAGGAGTGCACAGCTTGCCAGTTCTGCTGGTCCAGGCAGTGGTGAACATGGAGCTGGGGAGCCAGCATGGCTCCTCGTTAACCTCACGCTTGTCCTTCCCAGTGTCTCTCCTTGTGTGCACCCCCTTTAGAGTGAAAGAGTCCTTCTAGGAGAGACACATTGCTGTGCAAGAGGTGGCTACAGATGAGGTTGAAGCTGAGCCCTATCTTGGCCTGAAATGCATGGGCAGCGTCTTCCACTCTGTAGCCACACACTGCTATACCAGATCATCACTTTAACTGCTTTGTGTGTATCCTTCCCCACAGAAATAGGAAATGGAATCCAATGCACACTGAACAGGGGATTCTGCGCTTTTGGCCCCTGCCGCCTTCCTGCAAGACGTATTGGAATATGTTCAAGGTTTCAGGAGTGCTGCAAATGGTAAGTTCCAGATTCCTGGCTGAGGAAAGAATGTCCTCCTTTGTCCACAGAAATACCTCTTAAAGATGTCATTCTAGCCAATGCCTGGGAAACAGCCCTCTACGTTTATGCTCTGTAGGAGAGTTCTGAGAAGAAAGGAAAAAGTCCTTGTGGGTTTGGACCTTCCCTGAGTGGGGCTGAAGGAGCCCAATTTCAGCCAGAGCCTCCCCACTCTCCTTCCATCCCATGAGACTCCTTCATGCTTTACAGAGGGCTCTCCCAAGCCAGCCAAGAGCAAAGCAGTCACTGTCCTTGGACAGCATCGAGGACATGATCCTGGTTTTGCTGCATCTGCATAGACTTGGAGTCAGGGCTGCCAACACTAAGATAACATGAGTCCAAGCTGTCTGCAAGAAGGACTGAACCTCACCTCCGTTGAGCCTGATTCTCTTGCACCAGAGACTTGCTTGTGATGGCAGGAGAGGAGGGAGACAGTGGGAGAAAGAGAAGAGTAATTTACCACAGGTGACGTGCTTGTCTGATTTCTTTGAACAGGTCCTGGCAGTGAGATCATGGACTTCCCGAGCAGGATGTCCCCCTCGTTTCTGACTCCTGGAACCACCTCCTGATGTCCTCTCCCCTCCCTGCCTCTGCCATCCACACATCTCGTGACAGCAGGAGTGGAAGCACTGCTGCTGCTGCGTGCTCGTGTGCTGGAGACTTCCCGTCACGGGCCTGGTGTCGTTGGGCCAGAGGCTGCTTTTCCCGGCTTGAATAAAGACGAGCAGTTTGGCATTGCAGCTGGTGGGCTGTGTGGCCGTTTCCTTGTGACGGAGGCTGTGCCGTGCCTGCTGGCTCTGGGGGTGGTGGTGGGGTTGGTGTCAGGAGAAGTGGCTGGGGGTGTTGGTGGTCACCAGTGTGGCTGTTGCTGGGGATGCTCTTGCCTGTCAGCGTTGTGTGTACACGGAGCCTGGCATTGCCTGCTGGGGCAGGACCTTAGCTGTGGGTGTGATGGAGGTCCTCTGCTCCGCCTGGGGAGCAAGAACCCACTCTCAGTTTCAGAGGTCCAGAGTTCTTTCTTTTTCCAGGACGCTACTTCCATGTCAGTCTCTTTTTGTGGTGAGTATCGGTCCTTTCTTGTGATGAGTGCTCAGCCCAAGTGATGAGGAGTTCCAGGGAGGCACCGCCCTGCTGCTGAATGGGGAAGGCGTCCCCTTGAATGCTCTGCAGGAGCCCAAATGCATCAGGACATTGCTCCGACTGGAAGGGTCAGACTGCACATTTGTGTCCATCGATCTATCTGTGCATACACTGGAAAGACACCCTCAATTATTGTCGACTGGGCAAATATGGGACCAGCTGGAGCCCAGGAAGGGACCCTGCAGTGCCTGCAGGTGGTGGCCGGGCAGCCAGCAATGTTGGTGGGAAGTGTTGGGGGTGCTGGGTCACTGCAGCCCCAGCAGCAGCTCCCAGGCTGGGAAGCACAGTCATGTCAACCCAGGGGTATCCCCATGTCGCTGGGCTGCATGTTCTCCCCTTTCTCCAACAGCCAAGGGACATTTAATTCATACATATGTGACTTGCTGATCCCTGGACAGGAGGAGAGTACAGAGGATGGGCTGGAGTTACTAGTACTTCAAAACTTCCATCCCAAAAGCTCCTTTTCCTGTTTCTCCTCCCACCACATAAAAAGAGGCCCCGATTTCCTCTTCTAAGATCACTGAGGTGGGCCCCCAGCCCTGGGTCATGTACAAATCTGCCTTGCATAAGGGGCACTTGATACTGTGGTTGCTGGACGCATCTTGGGACACATGCACACACACATACACTGCATCCCTGTTCATTAGAAACCAGCACCAAACTGCTGCCATACCACAAAACCAGCATATTCCGGCTTCTCTTCAAGAATATCTCCCAGTAAACTACAAGTGCAGTCTTCTGGGCAGGTGGGTGATCTGCTAAGCATTCAGTAGTCATCTTCCACGCTTTTCGTGGTTGTTATCTTGCCACTGTGAAGTGATATATTTATGGCCCAAAGGCAAGACCCCATTACCAAATTCTCCAACAGGTAACCCCTTGGAGGTGAGTTGACCAGTTCGCTCTTCCAAACAGCTTCAGAGGCAGTAGCCAAGATGGGCATGCAGCACAGCTCGTGCCCATCGAGGAATGCCACTTCTCCTGGTGGCGTGAATGGCATCAAACACATTGGCTTCGCAAGTGATGGCTACATCCATCTTGTATTTCTGCACCTCGGATGGCTTTAGGAGTAGATGCAGATTCATTGGATCATATGATTTACAGACCTTAAGAGGTCTCCTGGTGTTCCTCTCGCTTCATCGGAATAGTCACTAGAGAGGCAATGTCATGCCTCTCACCTTTGACACGTCAGGTGCACAAACATCTTGCCCCAGAAGAAGATCATAGAATCATAGAAGATTTAGGGTTGGAAGGGACCTTTAAATACCATCAAGCACAAACCCCCTGCAATAAGCAGGGACCTCTTCAGCCAGAGCAGGTTGCTCAGAGTCCCATCCAATATGAGTATGAATGTTTGCAGGGATGGGGCACCTCCCACCTCTCTGGGTAACCTGTGCCAATGGTTCAGCACCCTCATTGTAAATAATGTCTTCCTTCTATCCGGTCCAAATCTACCCTCTGTTACATCAAAATCGATTACCCCTTGTCCTATATAAGCCTCCTCCTGAAAGGCTGCAATAAGATCTGCCCAGAATCTTCTCTTCACCAGGATGAACAGCTCCAACACTCTCAGCCTTTCCTCACAGCAGAGGGTCTCCAGGTCTCAGATCTTTGCTGTGACCTCCTCTGGACTTGCTCCAACAGGTCCAGGTCTGTCCTGTGCTGAGGGCTCCAGAGCTGGACACGGGACTCCCAGGGAGATCTCACAAGAGCGGAGTAGAGGGTCAGAAACCTCCTCCTCACCCTGCTGCCTACTCTACTGGGGAAGAAGTCCAGGGCACGGTTGGCCTTCTGGGCTGTGAGTGCACATTGCTGGCTCATGTCCAGCTTTTCATCCCCCAGCACCCTCAAGTCCTTCTCAGCAGGGCTGCTCTCAATTCCTTCATACCCCAGGCTGTTCTTATAGTGGGCGCTGCCCCCATCCATGTGCAGGAACCTGCACTTGGCCTTGTTGAACATCATGAGGTCCAGAAGATGTTCTTGCAGTGTCTAGAGGTGGGAGGGTTGTCAATATTCTGTATTCATGTTCTTGCATGTCACACGTGAGCTGATTATGCAATCAGATGAGAAGAGACAAGGAAGGGCTCCCTTTCGCTCCTGGGACTGGGCTGGTGCTGGTGACTGCACCAACGAGTTACTTTGTCCATCCCAAAGACTTCTCAGCAAGGCACCGCAGCCCGTGTGCCCGCTGTGCAGTGGGGTGTCACAAGAGGTGTTGCATGAGGGTAACGGTGGGGATTGCAACAGCCCCCACGAGGCACCTCGGCCTCTCCCACTGCGGCAAGGAGGGACGGGGTGCAATCCCATCACCCCGAAGCGGATGGGTCCCTTTCTGATTGGCCAAGGGGAGATGTGGCTTTTGGGAATGAGCGCAAGTCCCACCTACTGGCAACAGTGTAAAACCAGGGTGTTTTGGTCAAAGTGATACTCCCTGATCCTAAGCCATCTGGGTGGAAGTGAGTCCTGGTCGGATTGTTAGAGCCTGTTGCTGCCTTGGTGCCCTCTGAACCAGCACCTTCATCAGGTAGGTGACTGCGGGGTCTCTTCCAGGCTGGCCACCCGTTCAGCCTCTTGGTGCAAGTCCATCTTCCTGGAACTGTCTAAATGACAAGCTGTTAGAAGTGTCTCTGCATGTAAACCAGCCTCAGAGATGCCTAGGAAGGAGAAGAAAAGCCCTCATATGTGTCTAAGTGCCCAAAATGTCGAAGATGGGACTAAGGTTTCCTAACTACAGGAAAGACTGTAAGGGTTCCATGATGCTGGAGGAGGAACCCAGGGATCTGCTGTCCTGGGAAACTGGGAACTTTCCTCAGCAAAGTTAGGAGTTACTTTACCCATAGGAAATCCCACAGAGCTTATCTATGCTTTCAGGCTTTCATTTAAATCAGAAGGTTGACTTGTGTTTCCACTGTTTGGCCACTAAGTCTCTTCCCTGTCCTCTTGCTCCTCCTGGGGTTGGTGCTGCTCGGCGGGTGGCAGTAAGTGTGGGGCTGGGGAGTGTCTTTGCTAGGAAGCCTGGGAATGGTTTTGAGCTGAAGGATGAGCACTGCCAAGCTGCAGTCTGGGAGGACTCTCCTGAGCCCAGGGAAGCAGAGGTGATTGGGCAAGGTTTTTAGGACAGCCAGCCTTGGAGTGGCTGAGGTGGTGGAGAACAGTGGCTAAGCCTCCATGGAGAGTGGCATCATCAGGTACAAGGATTTCCCTAAACTGTTGACCCTGGTTTGGCTATTGGCATGGCAGGCAGTGTTAGCAGAAGCATCCACTGATGTGAAACCTTCTCTGCTCTGGCCCTTGGTTAAGTAGAGGCGGAGATGAGAGAGGAAATGCACTAGTCGTAATTCTGGTCTGCTGATTGTGCTGGGAAGTGTATCTTGTGTCACCCCTTCATCCTATTTTTCTTAAAAACCTGCTCATGGGCCAAACACATACTCTGCAAAAGTTCTGAGGACTATAATTTGTTAAAGATATTTTATCTTCATTATAATCTGAGTTTCAGTGGATGTTTGTTTGAGTAAATTGGCAATGACTAGGCCTGAATCCTCCAGTCCGTGTTTTGAGGACAATGTGAGGAAGACCTGTGAAGAAGACAATGAAGTAAACTCCAGGTCATCCAACAAGCTGGTGCTGCCCAAAATGCTCCCAGGATACCTGTGAAGTTGCAATGTTAAGAATCATTATTATCTGTTTTCATTAGGGATTGCACTTCCGAGTTTTGTCTCACCACATGTGGCCAGCCTTGTCCATGTCCTTTCTTTGTTGTCTTGATGTGTCCTCTCTGCAGCCCCGTGAAGATCTAGGATAGGCATCATCCATGAAGATCCTGTACCTGCTCTTCCCGTTCTTGCTGCTGTTGGTCCAGGGAGCTGCAGGTGAGAGGGGAAGAGAGGAGGTGGGGTGAGGTGTGAGCCGCCATCAGTGGGGTCTTCCACGTCCTAGGGAGGGGCCAGATTTGTCAGATATATAGAACATTTGGGAGGGATTTGCTCTGGTGAACAGCTGGGCAACTGAGGAGCCAGTGGACCTCACACTGGTCTTTCCCCACAACATTCCCTACGTGCAGACATGATGCTGCAGAAAAGATATCGTCCTACTGGAGAGGTAGAATGTTGGGTCTGGTGCTCAGTGCACATCGGGAGACTGAGATGCAGCAGCAGCATCAACCCCTCTGGAACCATGCACTTTTTTTACAGTTATCCTATACTGACCTTCTTTGACTTCTTTCACTGTGCAGGATCTACCTTAGCTCCAGTAAATAAGAAACAATGTCTGCGAGAAAAAGGCTACTGTGGATTTCTGAAATGCTCTTTCCCCTATGTCTACAGTGGAAAATGTTCAAGGTTTTTCTACTGCTGCAAAAAGTAAGTTATGGAATTAGAAATGCTAACTTGAAAGCAGAAAGAGTTGCTGTTGTGTTTAAGCACCCAAGACTAACTAACAGCTTAGTGTTATAAACGCTCCAAGGCAGAGAACAGAGGAGGAAAGGAAAGGTGCTTGGACCCGTCATGAGTGGGGCTGAAGGAGCCCAATTTCAGCCAGAGCCTCCCCACTCTCCTTCCATCTCATTAGACCCTTTCAGGCTTTGCGAGGGCTCTCCCAAGCCAGCCAAGAGCAAAGCAGTCACTGTCCTTGGACAACATCGAGGACATGATCCTGGTTTTGCTGAATCTGCATAGACTTGGAGTCAGGGCTGCCAACACTAAGATATCATGGGTCCAAGCTGTCTGCAAGAAGGACTGAAACTCACCTCCATTGAGCCTGATTCTCTTGCACCAGAGACTTGCTTGTGATGGCAGGGGAGGTGGGAGACAGTGGGAGAAAGAGAAAATTAATTTACCACAGGTGACGTGCTTGTTTGCTTTCTTTGAACAGTGTTTGGGGTTGAGAACCTTGACTTCCTGAGCAGGACATCCCCCTCGCTTCCGGCTCCTGGAACCACCTCCTGATGTCCTCTCCCCTCCCTGCCTCTGCCATCCACACATCGTGTGACAGCAGGAGTGGATGCACTGCTGCTGCTGCGTGCTCGTGTGCTGGGGACATCCCGTCACGGGCCTGGTGTCGTTGGGGCAGAGGCTGCTTTTCCCGGCTTGAATAAAGACGAGCAGTTTGGCATTGCAGCGGGTGGGCCGTGTGGCCGTTTCCTTGTGACGGAGGCTGTGCCGTGCCTGCTGGCTCTGGGGGTGGTGGTGGGTTGGTGTCAGGAGAAGTGGCTGGGGGTGCTGGTGGTCACCAGCATGGCTGTGGCTGGGGACGCTCTTGCCTCCAGCGGTGTGTGTACATGGAGGCTGGCATTGCCTGCTGGGGCAGGGCATTAGCTGTGGGTGTGATGGAGCTCCTCTGGTCCCTCCTGGGGAGCGGGAGCCCTGTCCTGGTGCTGTCGGCCTTGGGTGTCCCTTGTCCCCAGCAGCTACGTCTTCATGCACAATGCTGTGCTGGGTGATGTGTCCCGTATCCGTGCATGGCCAGGGCTGCCCACCTTAACCATCCCAGAAGGCCCAGACATGCCAGGACACAGTGGAATGGGATGTCCATCACCCTCATCTTTAATGGGACTGAGCGTTGTGGACCAGTCCCTGTTCAGCTCCCTCCCTGCTGCCAGCCTCACAATACGAACCCCTCTACCAGCCTTACAGCCTATGTCCCAGTCCCATCCCTCCTGGAGGGTTCCGATCCTGCAGACTGCCCATGAGGAGATCTTTACAAGTCTTGGATGGAAGTACATCGATCCCCAAGTGTAAGAAGTTGGGCAGAGAAGGGAAGAGACCGGCATGGCTGAGGCAAGAGATGCTGGTCAAACTAAGGAAGAATAGGGAACTGCACAGGCAGTGGAAGCAGGGACTGGCTTCCTGGGAAGAGTATAGAGAAGCTGCCCGGTTGTGTAGGGATGGGGTCAGGAAGGCCAAGGCACAGCTGGAGCTGAACTTGGCAAGGGATGCGAAAAATAACAAGAAGGGCTTCTACAGGTATGTCAGCCGGAAAAAGATGGTCAAAGAAAGCGTACCCCCGCTCATGAGCGAGACCGGCAAACTGGTAACAGCAGATGAGGAGAAAGCTGAGGTACTCAACAAATTTTTTGCCTCAGTCTTCACTGGCAACCTCTGTCCTCACCCCTCCCGAGTCGATGGATGGCATGAAGGAGACCAGGAGGGTAAAATCCCTCCAGCTGTAAGTGAAGACCAGGTTCAGGACCTCCTGAGGAACGTAAACATACAGAAGTCCATGCGACCTGATGAGATGCATCCCAGAGGCCTGAGGGAACTGGCTGATGTAGTTGCCAAGCCACTCTCCATGATATTTGAAAAGTCCTGGCAGTCAGGGGAAGTCCCCAGTGACTGGAAAAAGGGAAACATTGTGCCCCTTTTCAAAAAGGGTAGAAAGGAAGACCCTGGGAACTACCGACCTGTCAGCCTCGTCTCTGTGCCTGGGAAGATCATGGAACAGATCCTCCTAGAAGATATGCTAAGGCACATGGAGGCCAGGGAGGTGATTCGAGACAGCCAGCATGGCTTCACCAAGGGCAAGTCCTGCCTCACCAACCTAGTGGCTTTCTATGATGGTGTAACAACAAGGGTGGACAAGGGAAACCTATGGATGTCATCTATCTGGATTTTTGTAAAGCCTTTGACACGATCCCCCACAACATCCTTCTCTCTAAATTGGGGAGCCATGGATTTGACGGGTGGACCGTTCGGTGGATAAGGAATTGGTTGGATGGTCGCAGCCAAAGGGTAGTGGTCAACGGCTCAATGTCCAGATGGAGACCAGTGACAAGTGGAGTCCCTCGGGGGTCCATACTGGGACAGGTGTTGTTCAATATATTCATCAATGACATGGACAGCGACATCGAGTGTACCCTCAGCAAGTTTGCAGATGACACCAAGCTGAGTGGTACGGTCGAGACACCAGAAGGACGGGATGCCATCCAGAGGGACCTGGACAAGCTGGAGAGGTGGGCCTGTGTGAACCTCATGAGGTTCAACAAGGCCAAGTGCAAGGTCCTACACCTGGGTCGGGGTAATCCCCACTATCAATACAGGCTGGGGGATGAAAGGATCGAGAGCAGCCCTGCCGAGAGGGACTTGGGAGTACTGATAGACGAAAGGCTGGACATGAGCTGGCAATGTGCGCTGGCAGCCCAGAGGGCCAACCATGTCCTGGGCTGCATCAAGAGAAGCGTGGCCAGCAGGTCGAGAAAGGTGATTCTGCCCCTCTACTCTGCTCTGGTGAGACCTCAGCTGGAGTCCTGCGTTCAGCTCTGGAGCCCTCAGCACAAGAAGGACATGGAACTGTTGGAGCGGGTCCAAAGGAGGGCTACAAAAATGATCCGAGGGCTGGAGCACCTCTCCTATGAGGAGAGGCTGAGAGAGTTGGGCTTGTTCAGCCTGGAGAAGAGAAGGCTGCGGGGAGACCTGATTGCAGCCTTTCAGTACTTAAAGGGAGCCTATAGGAAAGATGGGGACAATCTTTTTAGTAGAGACAGCAGTGACAGGACGAGGGGTAATGGTTTTAAACTAAAACAGGGTAGGTTTAGGCTGGATATAAGGGAGAAATTTTTTAAAATGAGGGTGGTGAGACACTGGAACGGGTTGCCCAGAGAGGTAGTGGAGGCCCCATCCCTGGAAACATTCAAGGCCAGGTTGGACAGGGCTCTGAGCAACCTGATCTAGTTAGTGGTGTCCCTGCTCGCTGTGGGGGGTTGGACTAGATGACCTCTAGGGGTCCCTTCTGACCCAAAACTTTCTATGATTCTATGATTCTGTATCTCCCAGGCTGGCTGTCCAGCTCATCCTCAAGGTGGCCTCTTGAATGGGTCCGATGGACCACAACCTGGAAAAATCCAGAAGTGTAGTCCAGCAGGGAGAAAGCAGGGTGTCTTCTTCTCTCTGCCTGCCTCAGACAAACTCAGGTTGCAACACTGTTCTCCATCATCAGCCAGTGACCTCAACCTTTGTACAAGTGAGACCTCTGCCCTGTATAGTTAAGTACATGTGTGTGTCCACGCACTCATGATTTCGTCAGCAACAAGTGACCCTGACTGTTTTACTGAATCCTTTCCATTCCAAAGACACAGATCACCCTCGGCGCTCCATCCCTGAGTTCCCCACCTTCTGCTTCCCTGCTGGATGTGTAGCCCTTCTCAGAGCCACGGGGCTGATGCCTGCATTTTCTCCCAGGGCATCTCTGCCCTGGTCCTGAAGCTGAAGGTCCCTGCTGGATTCAGAGTAGCGCAGTCTCCTGTGACATAAATTCCTGTGGGAGAGTGGTAGGAATGCGTGGGGATCTGTGCAAGCCCAAGATCTGTGTCCACATTAGCTAAGGTCTTTCCTCACATCCACCAGCAGCTCCCACCTTGTTGTCCAGGTCCTGTATCAGCACATCAGGTTCCCACCAGCTTTCCAGGATTGTTACCTCCACATTTATTCATGTCTCATTTAACTAAACGTTTAGCAGTCACCATGAACACCCTTTATCTCAGCAGTATGAAGCTGTTCCACTATCCCATGGGCCCCTTTGCCAAGAACACCTTGAACAAGACTGATGGTGTTGTGTAAAGTCAACCCATGATTTTCATATATTAGAGAGAGAGGAGAAACAGAAAGAAAAGGAGAAAGATCAATGGATAAATGATATTTTGTGTTACCCATGATGCGACATGACTTACATGGAAGCAGTGAAGTGGAGAAGTTGATATATATGTGCATTTGAACGAATGAGCTCATAAATGCATGCAACTATCAATGTTATTTCCAAAACATCTGGTGAAACTTCAAATAAAAGCAGAGATAAAGCCCTTCTTATAATTTTGATAAGTAAGGAGGTTTATAGTACTTCTCATGTTCTTGCACATCCCATTATAGCTGATTATTTTGTCAGATTGGAGGAGGCAAGGAGGGAAAACTTATCTGTGTTTTTAGACTCATTGCTGCTGTCTGTACCAGGCAAAGTATGGGCAGTTCACGCCAAGCCACCACAGCCTGCGTGCCCACTGTGCAGCAGGGTGTCGTAAGACGTGTTGCATGAGGATAACGGTGAAGATTGCAACAGCCCCAAGGATGTACCTCAGCCTCTCCCATTGCCACAGGGAGGGACGAGGTGCAATCCCACTGCCCCAAGACCAATGGGTCACTTTCTGATTGGCCAAGGGGAGAACTGGCCATGGGAGTAAGCATGCCTAACCCACCAGCAGTTGTATAAAACCATGGTGTTTTGGGCAAAGTGCTATTCCCTGACCCCAAGGGCATCTGGACACAAGTGATTCCTGGTGTGTTTGTTGCTGCCTGAAGACCAAGACCTTCCCTCATCAGGCAAGTAACTATGGGGTCTCTTTCAGGCTGGCCACCCATTCAGTCTCTCTGTTCAAGTCCCACCATAGTGGAACCATCTAAATGGCAAACTGTTGAATACATCTGTTCACATAATGACATAATCTGAACTTGCTAGGGAAAAAACAAAATTGAAAATATTAATTCCTTCCCATTAGTGCTTGGAATCTGCTGAAGCTGGATCCAAGGTTTTCCTAGCACAGGAGAAGTTGGAAGGTTTCTGGGGTGTTTGAAGAGGGACACTAGGGTCTTGTATTCTGGGGAAATGGGAACTCTACGCCTTAAAGGGAGGAGCCACTTTACATGCAGCAGTACAGAGATTTTCCATTCTTTCAGCCTTAACTTGAAAGGTCATGTTTTCCTGATCTCCTTGGCCACTGAAACACTTCTCTCCCCTCTTACTCCCAGCCGGGGAGATGCTGCACAAAATCATTCCGTGACCATAGTTTCAGTATTGCTTTTGTAGTCAGCATTGGCACAAGCATCTCCAAAGTGTGCAAACCTTCTCTACTTTGGCCTTTGGTAAGCAGATGCAGAAGCAACAGAGCACAGACACTAGGCAAAACCCTTATCTGATGAGCATAGTTGAAAGCATACCTAGTCTATCCCTTTGATTCTGTCTCCCTAGAAACATATTTAGGTCTGTTTTAGAGATCAATGTGTCATGTGTAAGGTGCTTCCAAAGGTAACTTTTCTGACTGCATTCTCTAAACAGCACCAGCTGCTTCTTTACTTAAAACAGTATTAGTCACCAGACATAAGACCTGCAGTCTGTGCTTGGGAGAAAGCATAAGGAAGATAATTGAATATATATTTAGGTACTGCCTTGCTTGAAACGTCCTGAACCATTTGCAGCCTATTCAAGAAGTTGCATAGGTAGCCATTGTTCTTGTAATTAGGCTATGGACACCACCATCTTGTTTTGTTCAGGACAACATATCTGCAGTTTGGCACACCACTGTGCCCAGGCTTCTGCACTACCTGGGGTCCCCCATGCTCTTGTTGCCTTGGTGTCTCCCCTCTGCAGCCCCGTGAAGACCTGGGCCAAGCGTCAGTCATGCGGATCCTGTACCTGCTCTTCCCCTTCTTGCTGCTGTTGGTCCAGGGTGCAGAAGGTGAGAGGGCAAGAGGGGAGATGGGGTGAGCTGTGAACCCCCATCAATGGGGTCTTCCATGTCCCAGGATGTGACCATACTTTTTAGAGATGCTTAAAGGAGGGAATGATTTTGTGGCTTTCCTCCAACATAAAAAGTCATGTAATGGGACATACCAAAAGGTGCTCTCACAGTGCCCCTTCCTCTGAGATCACAGGGGCTGGTGTGGAGACAGACATCCAGGTACAAGAGCTTGGCTCCTTTTGTGGGTTAGGGAGGGACTGAACTCTGGGCTCCACCCTGAGCATTTAGCTGCTTCTCTGGGGGGATGTCTCCTGATGAGATACCACTTCAGTCACTGAAGTCTCAGCCTTTGCAGCCTACCCTGCTCACCCAAAAAATGGATGGGGAATTATGTTCTCTAACCATAGATACTGAGGACCTTTTAAGGACACCTAGATCTGTGTGATTCTGAGATACCAAAGCCCTCTGCCTTAGGCTAGATAAGCTAGCCAAGGCTTTGTGCAAGAGCTGCTCCTTCTGCAGGAGGATGGAGGATGGAAAATAACCCTTTGTACCACAAACGGCCTGTTCCTCAGGGCTCTAGCTGATAGTCCTTCTAGGTAGTTAACTTGGTATTGAAGGTGCAGTTATGGTCATCTTAATACTTGGCCTACAACGTGGGTTGAAATCCTACTGGAGTGCCAGCCCTTCTGGAATTACAGAATATTCTCCCAAATCACCTTTTTCTTTCAATTGCTTCTCTGTACAGGTGCATCTCTGGCTCCAGGAAATGAAGATGAATGTAAGCGAGAAGGGGGGTTCTGTGGTTTTTTGACATGCTATCACCCTGATCACATCTTTGGAAGGTGTTCCGTCTTCATGGTTTGCTGCAAAAGGTAAATTCTAACATCCGACATTCAGGAACAAGCCCTCTGCTTTCTTGGCTCAGATAGATCTGCTGTTCTCTTTACAACCACCCTGCTGGGTAACACTCTCCTACAGTCACGCTGAGAGGCAAAGCCCAGCGAAGGACTGTTAAAGTCCCTTGGTAAAGCTGCTTGAATCTGCCCTGTGTGGAGCTGAAGAAGCCCGAATTCAGGCAGCATCTTCCCAGTCCCCCTCAGCCCCATGAGACCAGTCTGGGGGTTTTCATGAAGACTTTCCCATGCTGTTGGAAAGTGAAGTTTGATCTTTGTACAGTGTGGGGCACAGGACCACGTCCTTGAGGTTTCTGAGGAGCCTTGTATTCAAGGCTGTAACAACTAAGGAAAGCACAGGCCCAAGTCATTTGCAGTAAGGACTAGAGTTCATCTAATTAGGCATTGTCCAGTAATTCCTTACAGGTCCTTATAACAGAAGAAGTGTCAGAGAGGCTGGAAGAAGACATAGCAGGAACATAAGAAATAAATATCTCTGACAACATTTGTGCTTTGCTTGTGCAGGAAATGGTGATTAATCCCTGGACTTTCCAAGTAGGACATTCCCCTTGCTTCTGCCTCCAGGAACCATCTCCTGACATCTTCCCCGCCCCTGCCTCTGCCATCCCCACATCGTATGACAGCAGGAGTGGAAGCACTGCTGCTACTGGGTGGTTGTGGGCTGGAGACATCCCATTATGGGCCTGCTTGAATAAATATATGTAGTTTCACACAGTCACAGAATCACTGCCTGGTTGAGGCTGGAAGGGACCTCTAGAGGTCATCTGGTCCTACTCCCCCTGCTCAAGACGGCCATCGGAGCTAAGGACTCTGTCCAGATGCCTTTTTAATATCTCCAAGGATGGAAACTCTACAACTGCCCTGGGCAACCTGTACCAGTGCTCAGTCACCCTCACAGCAAAAAAAAAGTTTCCTGATGTTCAGAGGGAACCTCTCATGTTTCTTTGTGTACCTGTGGCCTCTGGTCCTGGCACTGGGTGCCACTGAAAAGATCCTGGCTCTGGGCTCTTTGCACCCATTTATATACATTGGTAAGATCCCCCCACAGCCTTCTCTTCTCCTGGCTGAATAGTCCTAACTCTGCCTTTCCTCATAGGAGAGATATTCCAGTCCCTTCATCATCTTTGGGGTCCTTTGTTGGACTACCCCCCATATGTCCATGTCTCTCTTGGACTGGGGAGCCTAGACCTGGACACAGTACTCCAGTGCTGAGTAGAGGGGAAGGATCACCCCTTCTTATCCTGCTGGCAATACTTCGTCTAATGCAGCCCAGGATAACTTCAGGGTAGCCTTCCTCGTCACAAAGGTCCATTGCTGTCTTAGGTTCAGCCTGGTGTCTTCCACTACCCCCAGGTCCTTTTCTGCAAAGCTGCTGTTCAGCTGGGTGGCCTCAGGATATATTGGTGCGTGGGGTTGTCCCTCCCCAGGTGCAGCACGTTGCACTTCTCCATGTTGATCTTCATGAAGTTCCTGTCAGTCCATTTCCCCAGCCTGTCGAGGTCTCTCTGGGTGGCAGCACAACCCCCTGGTTCATCAGCCACTCCTCCCTGTTTGGCATCATCTGCAGGCTTGCTGATGGTAAACTATATATAAAAGTTCCCTGATTTCCAGGGAAGAAACAGGATGCCTCCTCCTCTTCTCCCATCTGGAGACCATACGTGACCAGCCCTGCTGCTCTCTGATGTCAGGCACTAACCTCACCTCTTCTACAAAACCACACACAAAGCTGTGCTGCAGCTGCAGGTGAACACGCATGTTTGCCTGTGCTCTGGTCTGCGTGCAACCAAAATACTGGTCAGGGAGCAGAAAGGCCAGGCTGTTCCACCAGGAAAGTCTGGCTTCACAGCGATGAGGCAGCTCCAAGTTCAAACCAGGAAGGCAGGTCAGCAATGTGTACAGCCAGAATCAAAGCTGGCAAATAGCTCATGCAAAGGCCAGGGAAAAGAAATGAAGCTTAAAGGCAGCTCTCAAGTCATGTTTGAGAGAGTTCTTATCACAGCTCTTTCTCACGCAGCACTGTTACTCAAGGCCTTGTAGCAGCTCCATGTGAATCCTAGTTTTGAAAGCAGACAGCTAAGCCTCTGAAAGGGGTGAGGTGAGCACAGGACACTCCCTGTATGTCTTCTGAGAGATGACCCCAGGGCTCAGAGTTCCCACGGCTTGGGGCTTTCCCTAGGAGGGACATTCATCTTTGTGAAGACGGGAAGTAACTACCTCTGTACTGTACTTCTTGATGATATGTATGAGTCTGCTTTCTGAGTAAGGCAGAAAATTAAAACCTCTTCTGAGCCTTGTGCTTCATAACTGCATCACTGGGTAGAGTTTTGCTGTCAGGTGATCTCCCTGAAGACAAAAGTGGAAACACTTTTTTAATATGGTGCATTTTGGAAAAATACAGAGTTAACATAGAGCCATCTTCATCGCGAGTGGGAGCTGGGTTAAGTTACCCAGAGAAATGTGACAGAAGCAAATGCCAATAAACAGAAGCCTAGCATCTCTGCCAAGTGCTGCAAACCCAGCTGGAAAGGTGGCAATGGCTGAGGGTGGCCTGCCTGAAAAAAGAAGTCTTCACTAGAACAACCAGAGCCATTTCTTACGAACACACATGTTCATGGATACACCCATGTTCATGGATACACACATGTTCATGGATACACACACATATTTACCCACAGGTGGATCACAATCATGGAGGCAGCTCGTTGGTAGAGAGCAGCCAGTCTGGTCCCAGGTTATCTCCAGATGGATGGAAAGGAGCAGACACTCTGCTCACTCCCTGCAGAACTACCCATCTGATCCATGGGACCACTTTAAGATGTCACCATGAGGAGGAGCTGGATAGCCAGCCTGGGAGATCGATTTCCTACTAAGGTCTAGAAAGGTCTGCTTCGGGATTGCCCATGGGATCAGCCCAAGTGCTGATGAGGGCAAGTAAGGTCCCTCCTCGCTGTGTGGTGGGATGGGGCACAGAGTAGCACAGCTCCCAGCAAGACCTCCAACAAGGAGGGTTACAGTGTGCTGGAGCAAGCAGAGGAGGAGCCTGGGGCCTCCAGCACAGGCAGTGCCCACCCAGGGGACACACTGTCCAGCACAGGCTGACGAAAGTATCTGCTGCTGCTGGTGCCTGTAGCTTCCAGGGACAAAGACTAGGACAGGGGTGACATTTAGGCATCCATAGCAAGAAATTTCCTATATTGTGAGGCCAGAATTTTTGTCAAGGTCAAGGTCAAGTCTTGAAAAGCATCAACAAGAAATTTCAGCTTTTGAATTGTAGAGAAACCTAAACAGTTTGTGGCCAGCTAACCCACTAACTCCTGTCGTGTTGAGAAATAACGATGTTTCCTGTCCTTCGCTTCCATGGTGTGCAATTCATTCCCAGACATAACCATAAAAGGTTACATTGCCAAGCTGTGCCACTTGACAGAATATTAAGCATATGGACAAGTCCAGGTGGAACTGCAGGGGTAAGAGAGGGGCTGAGACAAGAGTAACTATTTCAGTACCAAATATTTTGTGACCTGTGAAGTACGTATACCGTAACTTCCATCATATATACTGCATGCAACATGTTTGGGGGGATTCATTTCCTCTGACTTAATGTGGGTGACTACAGACACAGTGGTGGCTAGACTCCTGTTGCAGTCAATAGAGTCAGAAGGACCAACAGGCTGGTGAGGATGGCTTCAGTTGCTTGAACATTGGCAGTAGTGCCATTTCCAGCGCTGTGTGCTATTCTACCTGGTGTCCATGTGCTGCTGTGGAAGAGCTGAGATCTCCTGCAAGTCATGTCCATTACAGGACTGCAAAAATCAATAATAATTTCAAATGTGGTAAATCAGAACTTCTAAGAACCTTCTCTGTATAGTTGATTAACACTGTTGAACACAGTTTAGTGTCAGAAATCCTACACAGAACAGCACACTAGATGCTACATTCTCGTAATATACTTGGGCTAAAAATGAATATAATGTAATTATCCTGGCTATCTACTGATTAAAGAATAGTCACAACTGTGGTTTTAGTAAGCTAATTCCTTTGTATACTTGCATTTCTCTGCAAAACATGACTTCTGTCACAATGACAACTGAAACCAACCTGATGTTTTCTAGGCACAGATTTTCACTGCTTTGTCTCTGTTCTGGTGTCTTTTTCCCCCTCTTAATACAGAGTCCTGGACTTGCTTTGAACCACAAGGTTCCTATGCATTCTCTTTTCTCTTAGCAGTGTCAGACAGAGAGCAAGCCTACAGTCTGCACCAAAGAGAAAAAAAAAAAAAAAGAAACAAAGACTCAGAGGCACTTTTTTCTAAAATATGCCAAATTAGTTTTGAACTGCTTTTTGAGGGCGGACATGATCCAGCTGCTGTAAATGCATTTGAGAAGAGGTCTGAACACATGGTCATGTTGCATGTTGGACATCTCCTGTAGATACATTCCCCCTGGAGGACATTACCCTCTCAGCCCCCTTCAAGGTGTGAGCAAGCCCTGCCATCTGTCTCGCTGCATGACAGGGCCAGACTGTCAGCTAGCACTGGGAAGAGGGTCTACATATTGTCCACGCATGCATTCCTCCAAGCACCCATTTTCCAAAGATTTTGATAATTATCACTGTGACTTGAGTATAGGAAATCATGATGCAGAGGATTAGCGGTTGGATGGGACACCTGAGAATAAGTTTATTCCCTGCTGAGAAGTGCAAAGAAATAGACATAGGACATTCAAATCCTGCAATCTTGGCAGGCAAACAAAATCCCCTCCTGAGCAACATTTGAGAAGTGTGTGTATCCCAACGGAGACCTGAAGGGAGTGATGAGGGGACTGGAGCATCTCTCCTATGAGGAAAGGCTGAGGGAGCTGGGCTTGTTCAGCCTGAAGAAGAGAAGGCTGAGGGGGGACCTTGGAAATGCCTCTAAATATCTGCAGGGTTGGGGTCAGGAGGATGGAGCCAGACTCTTTTCAGTGGTGCCCAGTTACAGGACAAGGGGCAATGGGCACAAACTGAAGCACAGGAAGTTCCGTCTGAACATGAGGAAGAACTTCTTCCCTCTGAAGGTGACGGAGCCCTGGCACAGGCTGCCCAGAGGGGCTGTGGATTCTCCTTCTCTGGAGATATTCAAGACTCGCCTGGACAAAGTCCTGTGCAGCCTACTGTAGGAAACCCTGCTTTGGCAGGGGGGTTGGGATTCTGTGATTCTGTGGTATGGTGAAGGGAGTGGGAGAGGAGCTGATGAAGAGAGACGAGTATAGGCTGTTCTCCATCTATTATCTTTTATGCATCCTCTCAGAGGGACATGTAGGAAAAAAAAGTAAAACTTACACCCATTACTGTGAAATTACAGGACAAAATCTTCTGGAGAGAAACTAAGTGGGATAAATTGTTGCACTATTTTAAAAAGAAAGAAGATGGGCCTACATCTTTCCTGAGATGGTTGTGGGCATCCTCCTGAAGCCAGAACATTGAGTCCCAATGCTGATATTTCACTGGATGGTACATGTCTGAGTTGTTAGCTATTTCACCTTCTCTTTATCCAAGAAAAGATTTCTGCAAGGTAATGAAAGGATTTTTGGCATCTGAACCCATTCCTGCGAAGAGAAGCTGAATTCTTCCAGCCAGCCTTTCTCTTGGTACTGGAAGGTAAGGTCTTCAGTCCATGTCTGTCTAGCCCTGGACAGCTATATATCTCAGAAAAGCTCAAATTAAGGAGCAGTTGGCACTGTGCTTTTTTGCCCTCTGGGGCTTGTGAGTCAAAACACAGGTGGGATCATAACCTTCCTCCCATGCAACAGACACCCATGTTTCAGTGATGTGAATGCAAAGTAACAACAATTTATTTAAAAGAAGGGAATGCGATGCAGAATACATTAGAATTTACTCTACATCATAAAGCTTTTTGCATTAAAAACAAAAAGTGTGTGAGGCTTTGTAGCAGGATCCTGTGGTTTTAGCAGTAAGGGTATTCCAAGCAAATTCCTAGGTTTAGAAGAAACTCTCATCGCTCTTGAATGGACAGTCCATGAAGTTTTTATACATTCCATGGCCTGCACAAAGGAAAAAAAGACACAAGATTCAGATTCTCTTTCTGTTTCTATTCCCTCCTACTCTCAGTCCATGCATGTTTTCCTCTTGAGTATAAATATTTTCTAAAATGCCTAATACGTCATGTGTAGCCATGCTGGGACAGCCCTGTACACTCATACCTGTGAGTAAGAAGAGTGTTTTCCTATCGCTTCAGGAAAATCAGGGAATTAAATTTATATTCCCTGATATTGCAGGGGAATGCATTTATTGCTGAGTGAAAATAGAAAGCTGCCTTTCTTATGATATTTTCTTTTTACTACACTTTTGCACTTTCTGCACGCATTTGATGGCACTCTGAGATCTGTGTTCACCCTGTAGCGTAACCGAATTCCCCTCTGTTCCCCATACAACATGGCAGCCCAGTTCTGCAAATCCCAAACCCTGCTATTTTGCCCTGGCGTAGGAGCTGTAAAGGAGTCGGACAGCTGGGACAGCACAAGGCCGACATGTCCCACCGTGCTTTATCCTGCTTTCTGGGGCAGATCGTGGTGCACATCTCAGAAGAAAGCGCACTGTGGAGCTCTACCTACTTCAGCGCTTGACTGTTCTCATGGCATTATAGGTTCAAAAGCACCTTGAGGTTAAGGACACAGGCAAAACAGATTTGTGAGCTCATTCTACAGGTAAGCCTTGGTGAATGTCAAACTCACGATTTGCAGCAGGAACGGAACCCAAAGCAACTTCCAACTTTAATCAGGTGGATGGGACATCTTCCAAAGTGACAGGACCCTCCTCTACAGAAAAACAAGTCCCGCCGGGAAGAAGACGAACCTGCAACAGTAACAAAAAATTTCCTGCTGTCTCATTCTGCAGGGCAGGGCAACGCAGCCATAATGGCAGCAGGGTTTCCCATTCGCTGAGCTGCCTTCACCACCAGCTTGCCTTAAGGTGGGTTGCCCAGACTTGGCCATGTTGAAAGGTGATGTAGGAGGTGAGATTATAAAGCAGGTCTACACCTTGTATAGGTGGGATCCTTAGCTTACAGTGCATCTAAATGTATGGCCTTAAAGTCCAGGTGGAGAACAATATGGACCTCCTGACTCATTCTCCTTTGCTTTATGGAAAAGGGTGATGGGACCAGAGGCGTTAATACTGGTTCCTATCCAAAAATAGCTGGCCACTTTTGTTCATCTGCATATGCGCTGCGGAGTGTGCTGTTATCTAAAGATCACCACGGACACCTTCTCAGCTGTCCAACACCAGAGCGCTTAGCACGATCTTTTTAGGAAGACACCAGAAGTGAAAAATCACTTTTATTTAGATGTAAAAATTTCTTCATCTTTGAAAGAGTTTTCATAGGGGAGCACAGGCACTGAGCTACTTGACTATCTTCTACTTGATTGCTAGCAATTTTAACCAGTAGTGGTTAAAATCTGCTCGGAAGTTTACTTCAGGAGCGCAAAAATCCTCTTCTAGCATCTCTTTTCCATCTTACCTGCAGAAACCTGGAGTGCCAAGAAGAGGACAGAAAAGAGCAGGTAAAGGATCTTCATGACTGTGGATTTGCTGTGTCACTGTAGGGAAAAAGACCAAGAAAGACATATGAGAGACAGACAGACCCTGGAATCTACAGTCTTTTCTGAACTGTACTAAAACGGTGTCAATCAAAATGACATTTATATTACCTTTCTCTTCAAACTTTCAAAAATAACCAGTAAGACTCATACAATGTCATGGCCGCTGTGTGAGCATTTCTGGGAGAGGAAGTATACACGGGGAAACATGCTTTGAGCATGTGTGATCGTTGAGCTATTTTAATAGGTTGATCACTTGGATTTTTGTCAAGTTTTGCAAATAGTCCTTAGCCAAAAATGCAATCATGACTTTATTTTTAGTTAAATGCTTTATCTAGTAAACAAACAACACTAAGCAAAATGATGTGATTATACTGTCGAACTTACAAACTTCAGAAAAAAAATCTTCAGTTTGCGATGATAAAATTTATCAAGAAAAAACAGCTAAAATGAACTTGCTTAAAATCTACAGTCTTTGTCTGCAGGCAACAATTCTAGAATGGAAATGTACAACCAAATTAGTTCCCATTACACAAATTAAATTTGAAAAACAAACATGTAATCTTCAGTGAAATACCAGCAAAATGGGAGAAGATAGCCTAGCAGGGGACATCTGGATAAAGCAGAAGTAGTTAATGTCATATATCTTGGCATTAGAGAATCTTCTGATCTGTTACAAATTATGTTCTCTTAAGCAAAGAAGGGAAATGAGATAGTGCTAAAATGTTGTATTTCTGTAAACAGAATGGTAAAGGGTCACCCAAGACAGTTTTAAAGTTAGTATTAGAAGTTTACACAAATTTCCATGTATTTGAAAATATCAAAAGAAACAATTAGGAAAAGTCAACAATTCTGAAAATGAAATAAAGTTCTTAACATAGAGACATAGATAAAAAATATGTACTGGTTTTCATCAGAGAGATCACCAATTTCTATGGACCACAAGCCTCTCTAAAGTAACCTGATCCAGCCAGATTTTTTCTTAGGGGTTAGTAAACAGAGTATTTATATCAAAGTGTTCTAGGTATTAGCACATAGTTAAGCTACTTATGAAACTGTGCAATTTCTGGAAAGCTTAGATTAACTTATTTTAGTAACCCACAAATTTAGGTTAATAATGCAGAGGTTTGGGTTTTTGGTTTCGATTGGGATTTTTTTTGAGGAAGACAACTGCAGACATTGAAAGAAAGACTGAAAAGAACTGAGGAGTTACCAGGTATCAGGTGAGCCCAGAAGCCAAGACCTGCTCTTGATCCCTTCCCACCAGAGGACTTTGGCGGTGGGGCTGAGAGCCTCTTTTATAGCATGTTTCCTGAGGGGATTGACAACTGCTTTCTCTTCTCAGCAAATACACATTCAGCCAATCAGAAAATTACCCATTTTTTTTGGTGACTTCTAATCCAACCAGAATCAAATTGCTTTTGATTTCCCAGTGAAAAGGCAAGGTTTCTCTCTGAGCCTGTTGAAGCTTTTCTTCTGGAAAATCCAAGGTCGTTCATGCAATACCTCTTGTGACACTCCAGTTTGTGTAAGGTACGTTAAGCCACCATGGTATGTGTCAAACATCTTGGGACGTACGTTGAACTGTTCTTGCTTAGGAGCAACATAACCCATTGCAATACAAAATTTCTGCATGCTTCTCTGCACTCCCAGTTAGTTAATATTCTGTTCCATAAATGCAGAATATATGAAGGCAGAATGGATATAAGAAACTAAAACAAAGTTCCTTTGGCCAGGGGCCAGTGGCCACTAAGGATGCCTAAGTAAAGAGCATTAAATGTACAGAAATAGGCTGAGTGTGTTGCGGTTACGTCGCTGTATACCCTTCCAGCAGATGGAAAATACATCAGTTTAAGGAAATCCAGTGCCAGAGGCTGTCTCTAGACCCTCACGCTGCAGAGCTCCTGACTGAGCATTTTTCCATGACTCCGTCAGATCTTCTTGTACTTCTGGCCTTCACACGACCTTCTGTTCATAATTCCCCAAATATATTATGCCTTAGGTGAGCATTCGTGTTTTGCTTCTCTGCTCTTAGTCTGCCAGTTGATAATCTCTGCTTTTTCTGCCGTGGGAAGTAGCAAATTTTCCATTTTTAATTCCATTTTCACCTCTCTACATCACTATTGATGCAGTGGTCTTTTCTTACACACCTCCTTGTCTATCTGTTTTCCCACAATGAGAAGAGGGATTCTGTCAACTACACCTGTCAGAGAAGTCCTCACACAGATCCAGCTATTTCAGTGGATCATTCCAGAGCTGCGTTTATCTTATTTTTTCAGTTCTGTTATACCCTTGTGGGAATGGGATGGCTAGAAATGCGTGTCCAAAACACATTTTGGATTTCTATAGTGCCTAATCATATTTATTCTTTTGTTTTCAGCTTCTTTTTTTCCCTCAGTTCTTTATATTTGGCTTGCCTTTTTGTCCACAGCTGAACACTGACATTTCTGGAGTGAAGTCTACAACTGCAATAGTGCAGGTTTGAAGTAACCTTCTGATGGTCCCCTGTGACTTCATGCTGGTTCGGTTTGCAGAGAGCTGTTCATGTGTGCAAGCTAGATTCCTTAGGAGGAAAGTGAAACTGGGAAACATTACACTCCTTTTTAAAGGGAAACATCACACCCATTTTTGAAAAGGGTAGAAAGGAGGACCCTGGGAACTACTGACATGTCAGCCTCACCTCTGTGCCTGGGAAGATCACGGAACAGATCCTCCTAGAAGCTATACTGAGGCACATGGAGGCCAGGGAGTGATTTGAGACAGCCAGTATGGCTTCACCAAGGGCAAGTCCTGCCTGACCAACCTCATGGCCTTCTGTGATGGAGTGACTGCACCAGTGGACAAAGGAAGAGCTATGAATGTCATCTGTCTGGACAGCTGTAAGGCCTTTGACATGGTCCCCCATGGTCTCTCTAAATTGGAGAGGTATGGATTTGACGGGCGGACTGTTCAGTGGGTGAGGAATTGCTGGGATGGTCGCATCCAGAGGGTGGTGATCAATGGCTCAATGTCCAGATGGAGACTGGTGACAAGGGGTGTCCCTCAGCGGTCATAGTGGGACCAGTGCTGTTTAACATCTTCATCAATGACGTAGACAGTGAGATCGAATGCACCCTCAGCAAGTTTGCAGACGACATCAAGCTGAGTGATACAGTCAACACACCTGAAAGAAGGGATCATAAGATGTGTGAAGCTATAACAAAGTAGCTTTAGTGATATTTTCTAGTTGTTAGTATTTTTTATTATTATTACAGTTTGTATTCTTGCATATATAGTGATCTAATAAAGCAGCTATTGTACTAATCCCTATTTCTACTTAGGTGTGTAGTGGATGAATGTAAATAGAAGTTATCACTTGAAGTCATTAGACAAAATAATTAAAACCAAAGCAAGTCTTGGTCCTCAGTGGGTAATTGGGATAGCTGTAGGATAAGAGGCTCTTAAATAATTCTACTCCAGACAGCTCGGCCTTGGGAGGGCAGATGCACCAAGCTACAGAGATAAAGAGGCACCAAGAGGGCAACAAGACCAGAGCGAAACAGCATGGAAGGACACAGTATACATGATCTTAGAAATGAGTTTGCGCAGAAACAAAGAAACCTGTGACACTGTGATGAAGAGTACAAACCTTCATCTGAAGCCTGCCGATGACCACCTGGAGGTGCCAACAGACATGCGAGAAAGACATTAACATATATTAATTAGTTATAGGGAAATCCATGAATATGCTAAGCATTTGTCAGAAATATAATGAATATGTCTATTGTGATTGTGTTTCACCTGGAATGAAAAGGGTGTTTGGCATGCATATTTGGAAGGGTGATCCCCCGTGTGCCTGGCGCCGTAATAAAAGATACCCGCTTAACAGTATACATTGTACTGTTGGGTTATTACCGGATATTCAAATCACACCTGAGGGGTGGCATGCCATCCAGAGGGACCCAGACAAGCTCTAGAAGTGTGCCAGTGAGAGCCTCATGAGGTTCAACAAGGCCAACTGGGGCAATCCCCGCTATCAGCACAGGCTAGGGGGCAAAGGGATTGAGAACAGCCCTGCCGAGAAGCACTTGCGGGTACTGGGGGATGAAAAACTGGACACGAACTGGTGATGTGCGCTGGAAGCCCAGCAGGCCAACCATGCCCTGGGCTGTATCCCCAGCAGTGTGAGCACAGGGCGAGGGAGTGGACTCTGCCCCTCTCCTCCACTCTGCTGAGACCCCCCCCTCAGGAGTCCTGCATCCAACTCTGTAGCCCTCAGCACAGGACAGAACTGGAGCTGTGGGAGTGAGGCCAGAGGAGGCCCCAGCAATGATCCGAGGGCTGGAACCCCTCTGCTGGGAGGAAAGGCTGGGAGAGCTGGGGCTGGTCAGCCTGGGGAAGAGAAGGCTCTGGGCAGACCTTATTGCATCTTATCAGTACTTAAAGGGGGCTTATAAGAAAGATGGGGACAGGCTTTTTAGTAGGGCCTGTTGTGATAGGACAAGGGGTAGTCATTTTAAACTAAAGCAGGGTAGACTTAGACTGAATATAAGGAATAAATTTTTTACAATAAGGGTGGTGAAACTTCTATGGAAGTGAAGTGTAAGTTTGGTTTTGAAGATGCTCCAAAGGTACTCTGAAGGTACTCCAATGCCTAGTGTGTCTTGCACCAATATGTGGGCTACATCACCTCACAGGTCCTGTAGAGTGTACCTAACATTTCTTTCTTTTGAAAACCTGGAGAGTTTGAAGTAGGGGATCAGTCGTTTCAGGAGAGGCTGACAGACCCATCGTTATTCAGCTTGGAGAAAAGATGATTAAGGAGGATCTAACTGTTGTTCACAACTACCTAGTGATAGCTATAGAGAAGATGGGGCCACACTCTTCTCAGAGGTGCACAGTGGAAGGATGAGAGGCCACAGACAGAAGTTAAAATAAGAGAAATTCCTATCAGATATAAGTAAAAAAACCCTCTTACAATGAGGGTCATCAGACATTGGAATGGGGGCCCAGAGAATTTACAGAATCTCAATCCCCATGCAGGCAGTCAAACCTAACCAGAAAAAGCTGTAAGTAACCTGGTCTGTCTTTGAAACTGGCTCTGTCTGGAAGCATTGTTGAACCAGATGGTGTCCAAACACCCATTAAAACTTGGAATGCTTTGTTGTTTATTCAATAGCAAAATCCAAGTCAAACTGAATTCATAAATCCATATAATGAAGAACTGGGGGGCCTCAGCACAGTCTCTAAAGTCTAGTGGTCCTTCCTCATTTACTGATCTTCCATTGCACCAAGTCATTTGCTGACATACTCCATAACTACACAAAAACACCAATACTAAATACTTCTTCAGATCATATTTTACTTTACACTTCAGTCAACAAACAGTATTCATGTAATCTTTCAACATGACACCTGAAATGTATAACAAGGTATCATACATTTGCTATTTTGAATGACTAGTGTTTCTAATTGACCAAGAAATCTGCAAATGACACTATGTCTTACAGATCGATTAGTATGAAAACAAAACTGAAATATTTTAATTGCTTATTGGCTCCTCAGTTTAGTTACTAGCAATACGATTTTTTTAATACTTGGATATTAATTTCTAAAGTATATAAAACTGTACACATCTGCATACATGTACACACACACATAGATATGTACATGTATGTGAAAACATACCTACAAATGATTTCCCCTAAATGCATACCCAGGTAATTGAGATAGATAGCTTTGTATTTTCTCCATTTTTTTATAAGTGAACTGTTTTTTGCAGTAGGAAGAAGTGATAGTTGAATTTCTGATGTGCCTATGATCTTCTGGCCATAAAGCAGAAAACGGAGGGAATAAAATTACAGAACTTGTGGTTACTTCACAACTTGCCAAGAGTTTGTGGTTAGCTTGCCTACCAACTGTTACTGTTACTCAACCTGATTCCTCAAGGAAACAGAGATGTATTGTTAATTGTTAGCATGACCAAGAGCCTATGTACAAGTAATGTCAAGGACATGGCTTTAAGAGTAAGCATTCCTTACACTGTTAAATGTAAATTTTACCTGGTCACTTCCATCATTACCATCAAAACACCTCTGCCTGGAGCTGGGTAAGGGAGAAGCAGAGGAGGGATGGAGAAACTTCGGTTGTCCAAAACTCATAGTAGTGAGGCAGACCTGGTCAAGATTTCATTTTGTGGCTCTTGGGGTGGAAAACCTTTCCGTCCCTGTCTGTAGCTCCTGTTCTCACGAGCAGGAGGCAGTCAGTGAGTTGCGTACATCAGCAGGGACATATCAGTGCTTTTCCCTTCACAGTCTTAAGAGTTTTTCTCCTGTGCCTTTTGGTGGTAGATTTGATCCTTACACCAGGATGACAGTAGCATCACCTACACGTTCCTTCACCCAGGGTACCAGGGTAGGAAAGTGCATGGGATCCAACCCGGCTAAGTTGGGCAGCACCTCACAATCATTTGGATCTTGACATTAGGTAAGTAATTCTCTCTATCCAAAACACAATCTACTTTCTCATTATTTTCACTGCAGAGGGAAAAGGATTCTCCATGGAGAGTTCGCTTCTGCTTAAATAGTGTGTTTCTTTTTTTTTTGTGTTTCATCAAAGTTCAGAAGATGATCCAGTTATGCTTCTCTTGATCTCCACGGCAAGTCTTCACCCCAGCTTCTCCACGTTGGAGTTCACCAAGGGTGCCACGCTCTCCCACCCATTTCAGGTCCACATCACCCAGTGGAGGAGGAGAAATATTATTTTGGGGTCAGCATTTTGTGTAACAACACAGTGCTTAAAGCCCTGGCACAAGAAGTGATAGATAGAGCCTGAAGGGCTGCTTTGCCTGATGTAGGTGGGATACACTGTTCAGGGAAGTGTCTTCACAGTGAGGCTGCAGAGTGCTGTGAGGAGAAATGGATTTCATCTTTTTCAAATTAAGATGTTTGGGTGACTGTGTGAAGACCAGTTGCCAGAGAGGAAGGAGGAACTTACCTCCACCTTAGGAGTCTGTATCTACCACAGTAGATGAGAAAATAAGGAGCAAAAGGGAGAATCTCAAACTTCGCTTCCAGCAGTTATCTGGTGAAATAAAAGCAGCAAATATTAGGGAGGTCTTTCAGTAGCGATAACCCTATTTAAAATGCTGCTACACAAAATACCTGTCTAGTGTTCCTTCCGTCCCCTCCAGAGGATGGTTTGTTCATGGTAATGAAGGCTCCAGGCATCTGGAAGTCATTGTATGCAAGCATAGCTAGAACATCAGGACCAACACAAGGCCGAGGCCTAGCAGCTTGCCAAAGGGCAGATGTTTCAGTGTGCTCCAAAGGGGAGCTCGGTTGAACAACAGTGATGGCTGGTGGCCTAGCTAACCACAGGCTGCTCCTCAGTCCTACGGTAACATCATCCCTTAGCCTCCTTCAGGTGCACTGAACTGAATTCTAGCAAGAAGGCATAATCCATGCACAGCAGATCAAGGTATTTTGATGTCACTGTAGAGTGTATAGTAGAGAAATTCAGACTCCCCTGGATTAGCTGCAAAAGCTGATAGCAGCAGTTGCACTGCTAAAGTAGATCCACCAAATGGAGGATATCCAGTATGTTAGTGTTGTGCTATATTCAGAAGTGCATTTGGCAGAGGATATACTACATTCTAGGTAATAGATAAAGTTTTGACCCAAGCACAGATCATCTGAATCAGTAACGAGTGTATACACAGTCACAAACTTCAAACAGTATGCAAAAAGCATCCAGTCAAGCTGCAGACTTCAACGATTATGTAGTTATCTTGAATAACCAGGGAGAAATAAGGACATTAACATCTCTATGAACAAATCCGCCCTCCACCTTATCTTTGGCTAATTGAAGGTATCAGGGTACCAGTGCAGAGTCCAGCCCCTTGGTTTAAGGACCACAATGTCACTGGCAGGCATGCAGAGTGTGTTCAAAGGTCCTTGGCACAGGCCATGTGGGCTAAAGTTCCTAAAAACCAAAGAGTCTCTGTAAATTGAATCATATTTCCTGGAGACAAATGGCAGGAGTGACCTCACCAAACTTTAGATGTCCTAAAGTCCAAGCTATTTTCCTGTCCTGTCAAAGTCCAAGCTATTTTCACTTCTCCTGCTTTATAGTTAGTGGAGAGAAGTTGTTCTAAAGGTTTTCAATTAAGTACAAACATTTACAGTAAGAGTGCTAGAATAAACACAAAAATGACAGTAAGGAAATACAAGAAATCCAGAAACATTGCATTAGCAGCTGTCGAGCTACAGCGTCTCCTGCAAGCTGGAGAGCCGTAAACACTCATTCTGCAGAACACTATGGATGGGAGTTGTGTCTCTAACGAAGCCAACACTTGCCCTTCAGAAGGTTTTTTACATACATGGGCACCTCTTCAAACACATCCTCCAAGCCATTAGGAGTCCAAACTACCTCATGTTCATAATGTATTTGACCGGGCACAGTTCTGTGCACATTCAGCAACTGCTTCTGAGAAGACAGTAGCCAAATAATTACGCTACACATCCACAGCTTTTGGAAATGTGTTTGCTAGTCTCTTTTTTCTTTGCACCTTTTTTCTAGTGTGTGTCGCTGTCAAGGGTCTGAAGTTATCCAAAATGTTCCTGGTTTTTCCTTGCGTGAAGTGAAATTTCTCAGATGCCTCCAGGCCCCCTGAACGATGTGTCTGGAGACATCTTGCCTTTTTCTACACTGCTAGGCTATGATGGCAGGGAGAAAGAGACAGAAAGCACAGATTCTGTCTCTAACATCTCAGTCAAAAATACCATAATACCTTCAAAAGGCAGCCTGGAAACTACCAGAAAGTGTACCTGCTGGACACAAGCACCCGTGAAATCACCATGGAGAGAAGCTAGGTTTCATCCCTGATAAACACACCTTGGTCAGTGCAGGAGTGTTCCAGGAATATGTCTGCTGAAACGACCTCCCTCTTCCCTGGGGGGTGCAATGGGGTGCAAGTGGAGATATGTCTATCCGTAAAAGTCACCAGCCCACCTGTGTGTTACTGCTGGTGGTGCAAGACGTTCTACGATATAGCCCCTCCTTCCCTACAAAAAACACACAAAATTCAACCATGTGAATGCCATCATAACTGATTTTATTAAAGGAGGTGGAAAAGAAATAATTTCCATGGTGTTGCCTGGTGCATATTTATGTTTTTGTAGATGCTGATGTTTGCTTCACTGCAAAGGAAGATTTTGAGAGCTTTTTGTTGCAGCAGTAACTAGTGCCACCAGGACCGATGGGATCGGGGTGATGAAGAAGCCATTTGGTAAAGCAGAAAGGATTTCCAAGGAGAATCCAAGGAGTCACCAGCTCCTCCATCCCCTGCATGGCAAAGATGAGAGAGTCTCAGTGTACCCACCAGTAAGTTTACTACACTAAGGTTCTCTTTATTTCATGGCACCAGAACAGAGGCTGCCATGGGATGCAAACACCCCTGAGAACCCTCTATGCCAGCAGGTTTGGCTTTGGAGAACTGAGACAGGGTGGTGTCAGGAGATGTGCCTCTGAGATGTTACTCTGGAGAAAAGATAAGGAGGATATCAATCATTGCCGTGGTGATCTCTACACTTCTACATACCTTCTGCAGCAAGAAAATCCATTACGACATGTTCCGATCCAGTAAAACGGCCGACGACATATCCCTGGGAAGCACTGTCCGTTTTGGGCTGCACAGGAATCGATTGGCCTAGGGACGAAGGCCTGACCTGCACAGTGGAAAGTCATTTACTGTGAAAGTGAACAAAAGTGGGTACTCTCTCTCCCCTAATTCCGTTCTCTGCCCTCCTCACACCTTACCTGCAGCCCCTTGGAGCATCATGAAGAAGACAACCAGGAGCAGGTAAAGGATCCTCATGGCCACAGCTGGGATGCGAATTGCTTACCTGTAACAACCGGAGACCACGAGACCAAAAGACACTGAATGGAGGATCTCCTCCTGACTGGGAGACAAGGAACTGCTTAAAACATGCCCTGAGCAACCAAACCCAAAATCTTATAAAATGCAATGGACTTGAATGAAAACTGCATCTTGGAGATATTAAAAATTTCAGCGAATATACCTCTAAGCAATCTAACCTAATTAGCCCCACTTTGAGCACGGATACAGACCAGAAACTCCTGGACTTCCTTCCAACTTAAATTATTCTGGGATTCTATGGTGTTTTGGTGGTGTTTGTTTTTAATATTGGTCTTATTGCATTGAAAAATGATATTCCAGACCCATGCCATACCAGGCAGGTTACTCTGGTACCAACACAGACTCACGAATTATTCCTCTTCAACCTACGGTAGTTTACAAATCATTCAGAGACTGAGCCAACCATTGTCCTTAGGCAAGTCTGAAAAACACAGTATTATCTCTTGAACACCAACTAAGGTGACAACTCGCGCAAAATGTTGCTGGAATTCAGGGAAGTTATGTAGCTCAGAATGCAATTCTGAACCGCTATGCTGGCTAGATGCCTGCTTCTGGAAGAAGACAAACATTTCTTAACCCGGAAGCCCTCTGCTTCTGATGCCTTGAGTGAAGGTTTCTGGGTCTCTGTCCTCTCCATTTAGAGGTCAGCAAACACAGTTCCCTCCTGCAAGCACCCCATGGTTCTGCAGGACATGTATAGACTGGACACACTCACTTGAGTAATGAGGAGGAAGGGGTTAATGAAAGCAGAATACTTCTTAGACTTGAGATTAATGAAAGGAAAAGAAGTGTATAAAGGCAAAGAGGTGAGGGTGCCTGTCCAGAACCAGGCAGAGAGTTACCAGGGAAGGAGGTGGAGGGTCACTACTGCTGTCCGTCTCTCTTCTCCAGCTGGTGCCCCAGACCCAAACATGCCTCTTTATATAAAGGCTTGGGGATGCTGGTAGTGCAGTCACAGGCCAATGAAAAAAAAACCTTTTCCAGCCAAATTTGTCCTGTCTTCCAATGAGAAAGGAGGGTCCACTTCGAGATTACTTTCACCACAAAGCTCCTGACGTTTGTGCAACCCATCTTAGACCATCCAAGTTTGTGTAAGACACGTTAGGCCACAGGGTTACGTAAAGTACCTGTGAACATGGAACAACTGCTCCTTTTGGTCCTGCAGGCTCCTTCTTCTGCCTTTGGAACGCAGCTTAACTGTCTAATTTGCAGCTGTAACGTGGTCATTTTCTCCCTTCATAACATTCTGTCCTTTGCACCTTCTGGTTGTCTTTTCTCTATGTCAGTAAGAGAATAAACCTTGCTTATTTTTCATCTTGTTAATTGCAAAGTTAATAGGTTAGTCCATAATTAAATTATGAGGTATAAAATTATAACATAAATACAATCTTTCATACAAAATTTTATAATAGGTCACATTTTCATTTCTACTTCTTCCTCTCTGGATTCCTCTCGGGTTTTTTCCTGCTGTTTCAGTGTCTTCTGACCAACTCAGACTCAGTCTTTCTCAGGCTGCCTTGTCTCTGGCAGGATAACCAGCACAGCTGCCAACCTCATATATATTTCTCAAATTATCTACAAAAAATAAGCAGTTTATTAAGAAGAAATTTCATTTCTAATCCTTCCATCTTTGAACAGCAGTCAGAAATCACGCATTCTCTCTATATATTTGTACCTGTATAACTGTACATACATATTATGCATGGATCAGTATACATGCAGGTATTCAAACATAGAATATTTACTTTAAAGTTTGTCAAGATTTTACAGCTTCTGAGCCATGAGCACATTTGTTCGTACTCAGCCGGAGTCCTTTCTGGGACACAGAAGCAGCAATTCCTATTTCTGAAGCATTTCTTCTCTGAGTCTAAACTATATGAAGAACTCCAGCCTCTGTCAGGACTTCTTCACTGACAGTTTATTCCATATAACCCAGAAAATGGTACTGGGAAGAATAAGGAGGGTGGGTAGCACATCTGAGAAGCCTGGTTAGGAAGCGCTGCTGAGCATCTGTCTCCTCTTCTGCAGCAGCAACTGATACAGTTGGCCACAGCTTTCTAAACCCCTGACAGTCCACCAAGTCAGCCACTGCATGGAGGAGGAATTTTCTAATTTCCTGCATTTTTTTTTCACAGGGAACACATTCAAAAAAAATTCTCTGAATATCCAACACTGATTTTATTGGAGCACAAACTCAAATGAGAACATTTTTGGCACACAGAACTCCCTGTTGCCTGGGCCTACTGGTGAGCAAACCTTTCCTCCAGGTTTACCTTTAGTCTGGCATCTTTATGTGGCTCTCTGGTTATTATAAACCCACACAGACCCTTTCTGTGGCAGCAAGAAATGTTCTTCCTTTCCACCTTTCCTTATCCCCATCCTGACAAGATGCCTGGTATCTGTTCATTTGGGAGCTTCCCACTCTCCTGTGCTACCCCATGTCCCCATGTCCCCTGGATGTGTCTCTCCTTATCCCACTCTCTGCTCCAGAAGTTTTACCACCACCTCCCACCCTCCCAAATATCAATAAATAATTTATTGAATCATAGAATCATTGAATGGTATGAGTTGGAAGGGACATGAAAGATCATCTTGTTCCAAACCCCCTGTCATGGGCAGGGACACCTTCCACCAGACCAGGTTGCTCAGAGCTCCATTCAACCTGGCCTTGAACAATGCCAGGGAGGGGACAGCCACAGCTTCTCTGGGCAACCTGGGCCAGTGCCTCACCACCCTCAAAGTAAAGAATTTCTTCCATATATCTAATTTAAATCTCCCCTCTTTCAGTTTAAAGCCATTAGCCCTTGTCCTATCACTACTTGCCCTTGTCAAAAGTCCCTCTCCAGCTTTTTTGTAGGCCCCTTCAGGTACTGGAAGGCTGCAATACGGTCCATGATTTGTCTGTAATTCTCCATGAGCCAACAATTTAAGGTCAAACCATGCCTTGCAGTAGCAGATCTGTTCTCCCATGCCACAGGGAGTTCGTCTCCATAGCTGGAGGATGGTGGGAAGATCTGCTGTCAGCATGGCCATCAGACACTTCGCTGCACTGTGTCACACCAGGCAGGAGATCCAGATGCATGGTGCCCTCGTTCGGAGGCTGCTGCCTTGCAGCTGGGCTGTGCAATACTTGTGCCTCTGGTGTTATGAAGAGGAGAGGTGGGAGGAAGCTGTAACCAGCTCCCCAGAGGTGGGATGCACAGTTGTGAGACGGGTCTTCAGCAGCGTCCTGACTGTGCAGTGCCTCATGTTTGCACCAATCCCCAGTTGTCTTTCTTTTTCCCTCCATGCATTTTTAAGTGTGCAAAGAGAAGATTGACAGAGAGGAGAATTTATTACAAATCTGACACCCAATTTGCTCAGTTCCTCAGCATCCCAGGCCTCGTTGTACAGCTGGGCTGGAGCAGAGTTGACCACTGGGTCACGGAGAGCTGAAATCTGGGCTGCAATAGAAGGTTACAGAAGGATTTACGGAGAGACAGATGTAAAAGCTGTAGGAAAATAATACTTAATAATTTAATTCTTTCGTCCCTGTCTCACAGTGCTTAGTTTTATACCACATATTTTGCTATTCTATTCTGAATAACTGACTATATCCTTCAAAGGATGCTCCCTGCTGGGTTTTGCAGCATGACCAGAAGGAGCAGCTCTCCCCGTCTCTCTCCTGGAGAATTTGCTCTGTTTCCATCCACTTGTTTTCCCTATTGACCATTACGCAGCTGCGTCTACCCTTTTCCCTTCGGAAGAGCGTGTGGCTTGAAAAAAGCAACACGGACTTGCAGGGAAATTACACAGGGTAGAAGGGTGGTTTTCTAGATAGTGTTTGCGATGGAGATGGGAGCAGAGTGGCACCAAGTTTCATGGACATTAATTGCAGTGGTGATGTTGGGATGGAGCAGGAGTCCCCAGCGTCTGCCTGCTTATGGCTTCTTTGTGTGAAAGAAAAAACTATGTTTGCCTTAAAAGATGCTGGGAATCCTGAATCACAGCAGCCCAAAATCTGCATGGGTTGTTGCTGCTCTTGAATTGGGCCATATGCGTAAAAATGCTTAAAACCACCTTGGATTAAAGGAAAAGGAGGAACCTAAAACTTCTGTGAAGTCCTGCAGTCCTGAATTTTCTCTTTGCAACAACTGTGTCCATGAGACATGTCCCACTGTAATAAAAATAAATGTGTAATTGTATAGATGTCACTGACGGTGTCACTGACTTCCCCTGGTGACTGCTGTGGTGCTTTATAGACCTCCTGGACCATGTCACTGGGAGAACCAGAAACCTTGCTGCGAGGAGGAATGCCACACTTGGGTGAGGAAGGGGACTGGAACAGGCTGTTTCTCTCTGAGGAGTTATGTGGATGATTTTAAGACATCTCAGTGCTGTGAATATCTTCCTCAAGGCAGGCTAACAACTTTCTAGTTGCTTGAGTGCCCTGAACAGAAAGTCAGTTCAGAAGTCTGCCTTCAGGTTATTTAAATCTATGTTTTCGTCCCAGCTGGGTAAATTCTTCATGTGGCACAAAGCCTGGCTTTGCAATATAGCCAGTGAAGCACAAACAAATATTACTGCTGCTCTGTAGATGTAAAGCTGAATTTCTGCTCTCTAGTTCCCCAAGGGTTTCAAGGGCTTTGGAAGCAGCTGGCAAGCCCTCTGTTTGCTTAGGTCTTCTCTGAGCTCAGAGGTCTCTGCAGGTGGGAGAGGTGCAGTCCGGTCGCTGTGCAGCAGCTGTGATTTCCAGGTGGGTTTTGACCAGGTCAGGTCTGGGCAGGTTTCCATGGGACTGGCCAAGGCCACCGAATGGACAGCAGGGCTGTTCCCTGGCTGGATTTCATGCTATTTTTTGCGAACTGTGGACATGCTGCGAGGACAAGCATTGGGAAATTGTACCAAAGGTCTATCATCCCTCCCTGTCATTTGCACAGAGGACGCTGGAGGAAGAGGATGGCAGACAGAAGGTGAAGGACCCTTATGTCTTCAAGCTGGCTGAAGACACCCCATGATCAGAGGTAAGCTGCGGTGTGAGGGAGGTGATATATAAACACACACGGTTTAACCCTGTTGCCTTCACATCTCCACCTGGGACTGGTGGACAAGGTCAGGAGAGAGGAGACCGAGCCTATCTGGAGCAGCCAGGGAGGCCAGGTGGGACACAGGGGCATCTTGTCTAAGCGTAAGCAAAAGAATTGAGACCAGGATATTCACAAAGGACAGGAGTCTGTGCCATGCTGAGTGATAAAAAGCCAGCTGGGATTTAGAAGAGTCCTACCATATTAACAACATATTATATATAAATATGCATATATCTTAGCGTGGATTCCTTAGGAGAACTGTAAAAAAATGGGAGAGTAAGAAATGCCGTCATTATAGAATATGTGCAACTTTAAGTAAATAATTACTTAAATTAATATACTACTATTCCTAAGTAAATTGCAGATTAGAATATCTGGATTATTCTTTTATATACTTATGTTCTTCAGATAAGATAAAATATAAAGCAGTTTAGAAAATTCAGCCTTTATTTCTCTTAGAATATTTCTATATTATGAATAGATACATACATATACACAGGCATACATATACATATACATATATATAAATAACTATGTGCTTATATGTGTTCTCTGTGTAAAAGAAGAGCAGGATTTTTGGGGCTCCACACAGTATCCTCTGCAGTACTGCAGAGAAAGGAAACTGAACAAGACATTCAGCTGTCAAAATGCTTTCAGCATATAATATGTTTGATATTCAATATTTATTCTTTTATTACACACGTTTAATTGCCAAGAAACAAGTTAGGAAAGTGTATTGCTTTGTGAACTTGAGTAGTCAAAACAGTATTTAGAGTCATTAACAGTATACTCTCTTTAAAATAACACATAGTTTAAGTACCATATATAAGAAATTAAAAATAAATTTACCACCAAGTATAACAACAGGTATAACTAATTAGTTCAAGATCTTATGCCAGTCTTGGTTCGTATTTGAGCTTTGATCTGTTTGGTACCACTTTCAGCAGGTGGCACGAAGTGGGAATTCTCCTATTATCCTATTTAAGATAAATTAAGATTATCCTATTTCAAGGTCCTTTTCAGATGACTGATTGTCAGACCCCAAAGGCTCAGTTCAGTGCCTCCAGGAACACGTTTATGGATTTAATATTTACAGTGTTTATTTCTGCCTCTCTAAATTTCATTGTTTGATTAAGTAATTTATTTTAAAAAAGAACAAAAAAACAACCCAAACAATAGAAACAAATGCTCCTGCCTACTGTGAAGCACATATACATGTTTCATCAATTAAATTATACAGGAATGTGATTTAAAATAGCTGTCTCTCTCTCCATGGTTAAAGCACCTGTTTGGTTTTTTCCCTATCATACCACTTGGGCCTAAGTAAACAGGATTTTGGGCTCCTGTGACACAGAGATTGACGATTTCTAAAGGAAGCAAATGTGCCCCAGACACTCATCGTTGGCTGTGTCCAGCTGCTGAGGCAAAGGAAAACCCACACTCCTTGTCCCTGGACCTGCTTCTGTTACCTGTTAGGTTCCATTCGATTTTCAGAGCAAGCACTGGCTTCTTGCCCATTGCAGGAGTCCACATCAGATTGTAAAACAGTGAGGGTTTTGAGGATGGACTGTCAGAAAACATCATTCACTCATGTATCAACACTGGGAATCAGAAGACATCAGTATAAATAAGAAGAAAATCCATAAAACCCTGCTGTCAGAATAATTTATGTACTCTTGACTGAAGGCAGCTGCTGGAGACAAATTTCAGTATTAGCTCTTCATTGCCCTCTTCTGGGATACAGGTGACTTGGGTTGATGGATGCTGTTTGGGTGGCTGTTTGGAGTACAAGGATGCTGTTTTTTTTTTCTAGACTCTTAGTAGTATACCAATCAAAGCACAACATCTTCTAGGCTCACCTGGGTGCCTTCGGGGTCCAGGAGATGACAGTGCTGCCATCAGCCTTTCTGGTCCAAACCCTCTGGGAACACAGGGGAGCAGTTTGACAACACATTTTGTGGAGGTGGTTTCCTTTGGCCACCTAGCAAGTGGGTGCGTGGAAGTGGATGCCTCTCTGTAACTTTAATTATTCCAACAATAGTTATTTCCTCTGCGACGAGTACAATGCAGATGTGGTAAATGCATGAAAATGAAATTAATCTATATGCACAGATAAGCGTGGTCTTCCGTGTGATTGTGCTGCTACTAAGGATTGCTTGAACTAGGCTGGGTGCTCATCTCCTCTGTCCTCTCAAGACTTTGCCTACAGCCACAAGATCTATCAGGAGATTTCTTTTTTCCTGAAAGTCTTGTGCAAAAACTGAGCTTTCCTGACATAGCTGTTTAGGTGTTGTTGTAGGCACCTCCAGGCTTCAGAGAGGACCTTTCTACAGCCAGCACCAGGCGCTGTGGCCATGGGACAGCCCTGTAGAATAACGTCCCTGCTGGAGCCAAACCAGCAGTTTTCAGTGTACGTCCCAGGATAATTTTTTCACAACCCGTGATGGATCAATGTGTTGTACACAAAGCGGGGTGGTGCAAGGTCCTGTTCAGAAGAGCCAACTCATGTGCCAGAGAAAGCAGTGGGAGTTCACAAGCGGTCACCATTTCTCATCAGCTGCTGGGAAGTGACATTTTGGCTGCTGGGAATCGCTGTGAGAGGCCCACGTCCTTGGCCAGCCGGTCCGTGGCAGCTCTGTCGTCAACAGCAACGCATAAAGACAGTGGTTTTGGGGCAAGACATCACTCTCTGAAGCTCCCCATCAAGAGGAACCAGGTAGGACAGACTGGCTGTTGTGCTCCCTCTCCTGAAGTCCTTTAGGGTGAGCCAAAGGTGTAGAGTTTCCACATGGATTCAATTGGTAAGGAGAAAAATACCTATCTTTTTGACAATATTCTTCACTTCTCTGAAAAGAAGTTCATCATTCCAAGAAGTATAATTTTCCAGCTTCGTTAAATTCTCATAAACAACTGAAATGTAGAATGTTTGGTATTTCAGTAATGCATTTGGCTGATTATTATAGTCAACAATTGTGATTCTGAATGATTGTAGCAGTTTGTATCCTTTTCAAAAGTTAATTGGAATCTGCAGCAAGAAGTAATGGTGGAGAGATACTTTGAGGCTTTCTGCTGGCACACATTAAGAAATCGATGGCTCACATTTTTCTGTAAAGATTTTTTCAGGGAATCACTACTGGCTTGTAAGCTACAAAAATTACTATTATTCAAACAATTAAAGTTTCTGAGTGTTTATTATCAAGAGAAAATAGAATGGCTTAAGTGAATATCTACACATATATGAAGCAAAATATGTGATAATTACATAAAATGGACATTTTTGTCATTAAGCAGCTTGCTAGAATCATGAAGCATGGCACTATATGTATGGGCTGCCATGAAGAAAGTTAACTCCATCCCAGCCAGATCCAGTACAGTTGCTCAAATATAAAAGGATAAAACTCTAAACGGAAATATCGATGATTTTGTGCATGTAGTAGCATATAAGTTATAGAAGTGACTGAAGAAAATCTTGCTTATTTTCTGAGACTGGGATAAAAATTTGAGGAAATTAATTACGTTTCTTACTTTCTTTTAAAATTCTAACATCCAGGGTGTATGGGATTCAAGTGTAGGAGTCTTCACTGGAGCAGGTATAGGCTATCTTTGCAGTTGATGGAAAGAAAATCACAATATTCTTCTCATTCTTTTACATTTTACAGGCATAAATACATTTTCTTGATATTATGCAATGTACTTTCAAAAATATATTTCCTCAAAACAAACAATATTTCTCTAGATTTATACTAGAACATTTGCTCTATTTAAAAAATGACAATTTGTATCAATGAATTGCACCTTGTACGTCATAAATAGTGTTTGGCTCAGGTACTGACAAATGCATGACCTCTTTCTTTTTTTTTCTTAGTGGCCATTGTATTTGGTGGCACTGAAATTGGACATGAAGATCTTTTCCCTTTTCTTTGTTGTTCTCCTTTTGATGATCCAAGGCACTTCAGGTGAGAGTTACATAAAATTAAAGGAAATGCAAAGCGAAGATTGTGACCTTGGAGTACCTAAAATAATAGTAATAGAAATAGAAATAATAGAATGGGTTTTAGTCCCTTTTGCCCAAGGCCAACTAGTGCTGCCAGCGTGCTGGGCAGACTTTAGCACTGAACAGACACCAGCTGGGTCCATTGGATGCACTGGACCCTCCCGCTTTGGAAAAAAAGGGAATTTAATGATAGGAATGTGGCCAGCCTGCAGACAGACTAGAATATTGCTATCATGCTATAGCCCTAACTTGTTCTTAGTGTTCTTTGAGAAGGAAAATCAAGACTCTGGAGGTTTTTTTTGTGCAGGTTTCATGCGTGCTCCTAATAACGATCTGCAATGCAAACAGGCTGGGGGCACCTGTTCCACCGACCACTGTCCTCTACCCAATACAAGGTCCTTTGGACGTTGCCAGGAAGGGGTCCCTTGCTGTCGGACTGTGGTGAGTTACAAATTTGATGAAAATGAGGTGTTTCTTCGGGGAATGGGTTTATTATTCACTTTCACACATCCAGTCTGCCCTTTAGATGCGAAACTCCCCTAGTGCAATCTGGCAAGGGAGCAGAGACTCTGTACGCTCAGATAGAGGATTTTCCAAGGATTTCCTCACCAGTTCCCTCTGTACCACTAATGACGTATCTTGAGTGCCCCATGAGAAAGATCACAGTCAAATCTCTTTGACGGAGATAAGTAGTTAGCTAGAAATGAGCTCTTTTTTCTGCTGTTCACATTAGCTTGTTCATACTACTCATGATGAGTAGTACTGGCTTCGAATGACACGTCTCTCAATGTGCACGCTGTTTGGAGTCCTGGGACATTTGGGTCAGGTTCGTAGGAAACATGTATGTTCCACATTGCAAAGTTTGGCAAGTCTCAGAGTCAGAAGAAGAACCTGAAAGTCATGTTGTTCTGCTAGGTGTATTCTCCAGTTCTCTAATATTCCCTTTTTAGATAGAACCAAAATATTAAATTGTATCTTTTTCTTGAATTCTTTACTGGAATCCGAAAGTTCAGTCTGTATCTTTACTCCAGTATGAAACTGCAGAAACAAATATCCATGAAAACTTACACTCTGCCTCCACTGATTCTAATATCTCATTTTCTGTTTCTTTTTTTGCTCAAAGATGCTGCAGCTAGTCTTATTTTTAGAGGCTCTTATTTAAACTTTGTTCAATATTAATACCAGAGATGTTAAAAACTAAGCATTAGCAGCAGAAACTCCTCTCCGTATTAAAGATTTTAAGATGAGTAGGAAACTTCAGGTAGAGAGAGGACAATCCATTATTAAGTAAAATAGAAAGGCAATCTATGGTTAAAATTCAGCAACCACAGAACTGTGAATATTGTACTAAGCACTAATGAGTTATCCAGGAATATCAGCTCTTGGTTCTTTTGCTTCTCAATCCCTTTTTTGCTTTTTATTCAAATCGTTCCCTGGTTATAAGAGCAAAATCTTGAAGTTTCTTTCCTTTTTCTCAGTATGATTAGTGACTGTTTGCATCTCAGATGGGCTAAGCAGAGCTTCTGGCAATTCAAGAGATGCATCATCCCATCAGAAAATCCGGAATTTTGAGCTGAAAATATGCATTTAACACACACATGCACAGAGAAAAACATGAACAACTACTGAAAGAAAAACAATTTCTCCACAAAAAAAAAACCTGAAGAAACTCCAAAGAAATTCTTGAATCACCCAGAAAAGACCAATATTTCTCAGTTTTCTGGAATTTTTTTCTGTTGAAACTATGTTGCAGCCATCATCTACCCCAGAGAGCAGATTATCAACATGAGGAAGTCTGTCCTCACAAGAGGATGCAGAGCAGGTTCTTCCTTTGTCCCTCAGAACAGATACTCATTATTTTCTTTTCCTTTTAGAGTTAACAATAATGATATTAGCACTAGAAGACAAAGTCTCCCGAAGATTCTGAATGCTCAGCTGGGGAGTTTGTATTTCTTGGTCTACATATCTCCATAAATTTTAATAAACTTGCTCCAGAAGACCTTGTGTCTGATCCTTATACATGTGAGGAATTGTTTTCATAGAATCATAGAATGGTAGGTTGGAAAAGACCTTTAAGATTATCAAGTCCAACCGTCACCCCAACACCACCATGCCTACTAAACTGTATCCCAAAGTGCCACATCTATATGTTTTTTGAACACCTCCAAGGATGGGGACTCAACCACTTCCCTGGGCAGCCTATTCCAATGCCTCACCACTCTTGTAGTAAAGAAATTTTTCCTAATATCCAATCTAAACCTCCCCTGATGCAACTTGAGGCCTTTGCCTCTCATCGTATTGCTAGTTATCTGGGAGAAGAGACCAACACTCACCTCACTACAACCTCCTTTCAGGTAGTTGTAGAGAGCAATAAGGTGTCCCCTCAGCCTCCTCTTCTCCAGACTAAACAGCCCCAGTTCCCTCAGCCGCTCCTCATAAGACTTGTTCTCCAGACCCCTCACCAGCCTTGTTGCTCTTCTCCAGCACCTCAATGTCCTTCTTGTAGTGAGGGGCCCAAAACTGAACACAGTATTCCAAGTGCTACTTCACCAGTGCCGAGTACGGTGGCGCAATCACCTCCCTCCTCCTGCTGGCCACACTATTGCTGATCCAAGCCAGGGTGCTGTTGACCTTTTTGGCCACCTGGGCACACTGCTGGCTCATGTTCAGCCGGCTGTTGACCAACACTCCCAAGTCCTTTTCCACCGGGTCGCTTTCCAGCCACTCCTCCCCAAGCCTGGAGCGTTGTGTGGGGTTGTTGTGACACAAGTGCAGGATCCGGCACTTGACCTTGTTGAACCTCCTACAATTGGCCTCTGCCCATTGATCCAGTCTGTCCAGGTCCCAGATTTTGATGTGTCTTTTTGCTGGAAGATCTGGCTCTCATCTTACCTGGAGTCAGTGTGAGATGTGCCTTGTGGTAAACTTCTCCCAGAGCAGGAGAAGAAACTGAACCTATGTATGGACAGGAATATGGCCTGGTCCTATTCATTATTAGGGTGACCAGTAACAGCCAAGAATTATTCCTCCAAATCCACTGTGATTAGGCAAGCAGAAAGCTGGCACAAACTGACCATGTCTAGCGCCTGGGGCAATCCTAAAACCATCCACAGCAGCTCATGGCAAGGAGAGCATGGATGCTTTTAGTTATCCCTTATCTCAAATCCACCTGGCCTTTGCATTAGCACTCTGGGATGTTAGGGATGGAGAAGAGAAGCAGGAGATGTGTCTATATCTTGCAACAGCAGGTGTCAAGGCTCCAGGGTGGTGGACATGCAACCCACTGCCTCTAGACAGCATAGTGCAGTGATAAATAGTTTGACTAGCTTAGGATCCAAAGAAGTAAAATCTCATTGACATGATGGTGGTCTAGACCAAACAGAGGCAGCAGCAGCAGAATGATGCGAATGTGGAGAGGGAGTTTCAAGACCTAAAGCTGTTGGCCTTCTGCCACCCTAGAGTTTCTCCACATTGCTGTTCCCAGCTCTTCAGGTTGGGCTAGCAGACACAGCCCTGTAGAAGAGCAGGGGACTGAGTCTGTCTCCTGAACCCCAGCCTGGTGGCCTGGACTGGGATGGCAGGAGGAATGGGCTCTAGTGCTTCTTGATTTATTAATAAATATGTTGCCACACAAATCGCTGTAACCCAGACACACTGCAGGATGATGGAACAGAACTCAGTGACACGAACACTTAAATTAATTTATCTAAATAAATTTCATTTACAGATTGATTTTTATAGACAATAAGAACAGCAAAAGACACCCTGACATACATAAGCAAATGTCAGCAATGGGGTTTCACAGTGGCTTGCTTTTACTAGAATTGAATCTGCAAATCTCTTTATCGGGGTACAAGAACCCCTCCTAAGATCTTCTTGTGCTCCTAAGGGTCTTCACCCCCATGGGAAAGGGTCCCCTGGCTTGCACCACGGCTGGGATCCACTGATGTCAAAAATGGGAGATGTCTGAGACGCCCAGAGCTTGTGTCTCGGTGGTCAGTGAGGTGTCAGTTTTAGGAACTGGCTGTCCTGCAAAGAAAAATCAAGTGCTTAGCTAGTCCATCTGTCTCCACCCAAAAAGCCAACAACACCTTGCCATCTCAGACTACCATAGACTATGTGTAGATAATGCATAGGGTTAAAGACTACCAGAGATCCTTGTGATCTGAGCTGCTGACCCGTGTTTCTGGCCATGAGACAACCCAGAGATTCTTGTGATCTGGGCTGCTGACCTGTGTTTCTGGCCATAAGACAACCCTGATGAAATGGAGGAGGTGGATGTTACCACTCAGCACACACCACAGCTCTCCAGCTGCAGCTGATGACGACCCAGCATACCTGCCAGGGTATAGCTGAAGAATAAAACTAGCTTAGGAATAAAGAGCTGCACTTTAGAAAGTGGCTGATCCTCTCACTTTTCCTCCATGCCCTCAACGCCCTTTTTCTACGAAAAAAGATGACAAGGCTTCTCATTTGTTTTGCATCCTTTAACACGATGTTTCACAGAAACTCAATTAGATTAAGTACAAATGCAAGTAATAAAAAAAATAGTAATAAAAAAAAGATTTATGGGTCCCCAAAAGGGGTAGATTGTTACAGTTCCTTTGGTATGAAATGTCACTAACTGCAGAGCTGGACCATGGCATATTACAGCATCACTCTGCATGGGATATCTCCTATAAATGCAGAAGCTTTCTCACTGGTGCTGATGAAAGCATGCTTTATTCCTAGAGGGTGGAAAATGTCCTGTGGCTCTTCGGTCTAATATCTGGCACTTTACACCAGATAAAGTAACCCAGATGGAGAACTGCATCCTTGCTATGAGTCCTGACTTGCTTAATGGTTATTCTGTGCCAATAAGCTTTTTTTTCGGTAGTGCGGAGCTCCATGCTGCTGCCTGTGTGGATTGAGGGGGAGACCTCAGAGCTGTCTCAAGTCGGCTGTGTCCACCCTGCTCAGGGGAGGCAGAGTTTCAGTGTGAGCCGGTTCTTCCCTGGTACCAGGGCAGAATGCTGGAAGAAGTTATGACTGATAAGCGATATGTTATTAGCAATAGCAGATGTGGAAACTCCAGGTTCCTCCCTGCTCATCATCAGCTTCTTCCTGTGGTTTTTCAGAGAGAGCAGATGGGTATTTTTGAATCCACAGGGCTCTGTCTTTTTGTTACGAGAGACAAACCCCAGAAATTAAAGGGGTTTTTTGGACAGTATAACGGGCTGGAGAAGGTGGCCTGTTTCATGCCAAAAGGGGGAAAAGCCAAATAAATCTATTTGTTCTTCATTCAGCAGCATTTCTTTGGAGGAAATCGTCTTACCATTTACAGCATTTCAGCTTCCCACCACAGCAGGTCCCAATGTCAACCGGAGGAACAGAGCATGCGGCGAACAATCAGGAGCCCTGGTTTTGCCAGCATGCTAAGGTGTCAGCGGATTCTTGGCTGTAAGCTGAGAAAAAAACCAAGCGAAAATTCACGTTCGTTTGTCAAGGAAGAGAACTGGAGAGCTGTGGTGTCAGATTTAACTGGCGTGGCATGTGGTTTCCTGCCACAGTGTCTAGTTTCAATTAGGATAACCTGATCACACCTTCTTAAGGTCTTTCCACCCATATGAAATGCAAACTAACCAAAAGAGGAGGCTGTAATGCTAGCAGCTTTCCATTACAGCCTGGAGAAACAGTCTGCCTGGTTAATAGTGACCCGAAGCTAGCTGTCTGCTTGCTTAGCATCTCTCTTGGAGACGTGTGCTTGTCACTCCAAGCTACACACAGAAGTTCTATGTTATGTGAAAAAGTCATAGGAAACACAGGAAAATGTATTTTTAAAATTAATGTCACATTTCCCGCAGAAAAAAAAAGTGATGATATTCAAATAAAAACATCCTAACTGACTTTCTTCAAACTTTCCATTCAGGTATCAGCAAATGTAAAGCATATTTACGATTCATAATCTTTATCTCCTACTTTGAATAGCTTGCTCGCAGCACTGAACATTGTGAGCATGGGTAGCATGCTCACAGGAAATCTGTGCACTCTGTTGCCATGTAAAATATTGTACAGATAACACAGATGGCATAAAGCTTCACAAAAATAATTTTAATCACAGCCAAGCCAATGGAACAAACATTTGTCCAACTAAAATATCTTATATACTTAACTATACACTGTAAAAGACAGTCAGTAACTGTTGTTGCTAGTGCTCCATGTGGTTTAGCAAGATGCTGTGCTGGTTTTATCACATCCATATCTTCAGAAATGAAGGGCCAAATGCTCAGGTGGCAGCAAAGACTGCAGATCCACCATCATCAGGGGATCTGCCTGGGCTTATCCCAGCTGAAAAGTCATCTCCAAGTCTGAGTTCATAGTGTTTCCAGACTAAACATTACTTGTTCCCATTGAAATGCTCAGCCTGAGATTCAGATTGTGCTATTTTTATATGATATAAATGGATGTCTTATTAAACCTGGAGCCCTGTGTATCTGTGCACTTAAAAGGCAGACGAGCCCCTTATCTGCTGCCCTGAGTGCTTGCTAAGCACAAACCCGAACACCTTACCCAGTACTTTCCGTGCCTAACTCAATCCACAGCTGTCATCAGATTGGACTCTATCCTTAACTTAAAAGGCATGCAAGCTTTATTCAAAATTAGATCTACCAAATTTCAGCCAATTTTTCCTAGTGGTTCTTAAGTCTTTTCTCCTAATCACATATTATTCAAGGATTGTGTGCTGCTGATTTCACTCAGCTGATTCTAAGACATCGTTACACCTTGGTTTCCCTTGTTTCCTAAATTAAGAAGCCTGATAATGTTATGGGTCTTCTCTGTGTATAAGTCTTTAGGAAGAGGTATAAAATAACTTGTTGCCCTTTCCCAGAGTCTCTGGTGGAATTGTACCAGCCCTGCAGCCATCTCGGGGTTTACAGTTTGTTTTGAAATAGAGAATACTGTTTGTAATATATAAAATAGAAAAAGCCCAAGAAAGCAATCCAGAAGCATGCAGTACAGGCTTTCTCTAAAGCTCCTACAGGTGTCTGCTTTTGGCCTAAGTGGTTCTACATTTCCTCATTAAGTAGACAGACATTTTCTGGTCTAGCAAAGTAGGTACTAATTTGAGTCTACTGCAAACAAAAGCAGGGATGGAGAGAGCTTAAAATTCTCTGAAGTCCCCCAAACAGCTTGGAATGATGCACGTTCTCCAAACTCACTTAATGCACATAGACAGCATCTAGTTCAGGCAAACACCCAGTCACAGCTATTTTTTTTCCAAAAATATAGAAGGTCTGCTGGTCTAGAATACACAGTCAGGAGGTGTGGGTGCAAATGTGAGAAGAGAAAGCTCTCACATGTCAGGGTTGCATCTTAGGTATCAGCCTCAGAATTGCCAAAACACACAGGAGCATCTTTTTTTCCATCATGTCATCATGTTGTTGGAACGCAAGATGCTAGCAAGACACCAACAGGAAGGTTGTCAAGGAACTTGACTCAATAGCTTGAAGATTAGGACTATGACTAGGGAATGCGAAAACCATGGAGTCCAAGAGCACAGAGGACCTGAACCTCTGTGCTGTGCTCTAATGGACTTCTCTGCACATGGACCCTTCTGTCTCCACCTCACCGATTTCCAGTCTTACCTGGAGCAGCCTGGAAGGGGAAGAAGAGAACAGCAATGAGGAAAAGAAGGGTTCTCGTGACTGCCAGCTGGTAGTGGGATGGCCTTTGCAGATGTGAAGATGCTCGAAGATGGACAGAAGGTGATGCTGAGGCAGAAGTTTGCTAGTTCCCCTACTTATAAGGGCCCTGGGATGGAGCAATGCAGACAGCCAGGGGGGTAGAGGAGCAGTTGTCTGAAGAACAGCAAGTTCATTGCCCTGTTACTATAGAGACTGGTGATGTGTGAAGGTGTTGCAACCTAATACATTTGAAGGTGCCCGACCTGAGTGATGACCAAATTGTGCTAGAAGACCTGAGCAGGCAAATCACTCTGTGATTCCATGCTCTGTGCCAGTTGGTGGGCTACACCCGGGGAGGACAAAGGATTGGAGGAGGAGGGAGGTGGGTCCCTGAGATCTGCAATACCATGCAGATCTGCTGATGCCCCATGGCTCTTGGCTATGGTATTTGGACAGCCTGTGCTCCACCCAGCTACCAGGCACAGTGAGAAAAGGCTGGGCAGCTGGCCTGCAAGACTGTGAGAAAGAAGGAGGCAACAGACCCTCCTCCTCGAATGCAGGAAGGGATCAGAGCTTCAGTCCTTGCTTGGATTGGATTTGTAGGGGTGTAACTGAAGAAGGCAGGGTAGGGGTGAAAGGGTTGTGGATATTCCCCCTCCTGGCTATAAAATCTGCAGGCAAGGTAGTAGCTCCAGCCTCCCATACGTTCTTCTAACCTGGTTCAGAGTTAAATTACTTATATTTGTGACTTTAGCCATGAATTTTTACCAAACCTTGAAGAAGAAGACATGAGACAGAAAGGAGTGGACACCATTGTGTGTTGTGCCATACTGTCACAGGAGACTACATCTTGATTCTCTTTCAGCAGTCAGCTAAGTTTTGACTTGAAAACAGTGAGGTCATGTTGGTCACTGCTGCTACAGGCACTGAATTCCCATACCATACTCTCATGGGCTGAACCTTCCATGTCTAGCCTTTGTGGAGAGCCTAAACCCACTCATGCTCTGCCCAAAATAACTTTGGTTTAATAACATACTCCCTTGCTGATTGTCACCTTCTTGATTTGGTTACGAAGAGACTCACATCTCTCTTCCTGATTTTGTAGTTTCAACATACCAAGTCTATTTGCATGTGGTGTCTCTACATCTCTTATCACCTTGCAACATTTTCTTATCAGAATAAAAAAAAGACTTTTTTTATGTGTATGAAAGACCAGCCATATGTAAAGTAGACTAGAGGAACTGTCACCAGAGCTTTGTACAGCACTCTTAATACTTTACTTGCCTCAAAGAAATGCCACTCCTGAGACATATGAGAACTGCAAGTGTGGTTTTTTTCAAAGAGTATAAGCCAAGAATCATTAATGAAATCAAGTCATGAGGCTCTTTAATTTTTTACTGCTTTAGTGAGAGCAGGAGACTGAAGCGATGGAGAATAACAGCAGGAGGTGAGCTACGTCTGTGTGCAGAGGGCAGAGACATCTGTATCTGGTACACAAGCTGCAAAAGCTTGGGTGTAGGGCATGGAGTGCGTGCTTAGTTTGTGAGAAAAAACATTCGCTCACTCTGTCACAACTCGAGTTTAGAAACAAGCAAAAATTTTCTTTGCAGTGAAGGGCAGATGTAGAGGTTGAGAAGGGGCAAGAGTATGCAGGTGGCAAAGCAGACAAATTCCCCTCCATGCTTCATGAACATTTGTCCCTGCTCAGCAAGTTGGGCAGCTGTGTAATGCTGGCAGACCAGACAGCACAGGCAGCATTGCCATGGCCCCCTGAGGTCCAATGGAAGGAAGGGAAGCCTCTTATCTCTCTGTCTCATGTGATGGGCACAAGACCCAGAAGATGCTTGGGGGTATCAAGTCCACATCTCCCTCCCTTTGTACCTCCCAGACTGCCAGTTGTGGGTTGCTGTGATGGAGATCTTGGGAAACGTGATGAGAAAATGGAGCTTCAGACCTCTGCCAGAGAGCTGTGACAACTGGGGAGGGTAGTGGTGGTCTAGGGAAAGGCCATGTGTTTTCACACACATTGTTGAGGCAGAGGCACAGGTTTTCAAATGAGCTGTTGCCTTTACAGGTCACCTACCCCATCCATGGAGACGAGGGGCACAGGAGGTGAAATAATTTGCACCTTGTTCTGTTCTGTATTGTGTTGCCTTTTGCTTTTGCTTCAGACAGGGGATCAGGAAGGAATCCTCTGTCACCTTTCCTTTGTTTTCCTCCTGAATGTGGGAAAAGAAGTTTTGAGGAGTCAGTCTTCTATGTTCAAACATTCTGTGTCTGTGTGCGCACTGGAAACTTATTTTAAGCAAGCCATAGCGAACATTGATCAGCTCTCTGAGTTCTGATCTGTGAGCTAGGACATAGATGCAACTGCACAATCCAAAACACCCACTCAAGATTTCAGACAGGCATCCCATCCACATGCATCCTAGCATTAGGCCAGCCATTGAGTGTGAAGCTGCTTGCAAAAATAACATGACTCAACGGAGAAAGAAAATGTGCCTGTCTACTCCTTGCACAATTCTCCTCTTGCCTGTCCCAGGCGGCACAAGGGGCAGGGGTGTTTGTTTTAGGGAGTGAGGCTGCAGAGCAAGCCCAGCTGGGGTTGGCCCATGGTGTTGCGCACTGTTCAGTGCTCTTTGGAACCAAACAACATCAGGGAGATGGAAGGAAAGGGGGAACAGCTCCATCCTCCTCACCTCCCTGCCCAAGCTCCAGCTGGAGAGCAGCAGCAATGCTTGCCGCCGGTCCAGGCCCCTCTATGGAAAGGTAAACACCCCTGGGGAGATAACAGCCACCTTGAAGACTGCTTGGCACTGGGAAAGGGACCCTGGGCAAGGTGCCCCACTTCTTTCTTCTCCTTGAGCACCAGGAGAAGATGCTGGCAACAGTTGCCAGCCTGCAGAGAAAGCGGTAGGGCTGTTACTGGTGGGAAGCTGTTGTTCTCGAGGTGTCTGTTAGAGTTAATATTTGACCTGGTAGCAAAGGAGAGGGTGGGGGATTTTGTATGGGACCTGTCATTGTGAAGAAATGGCAATTTGTCACCTAGAAAGAGTAAATTCATCTCTTTGTCTCACTGTTCCTTCAGGGATTTGCTGGTTTGCTTGTCTGCCTTTTCAACTTGGGAAATTGCCTCTTGGGGTCTGTTTCCGTGGCTTCGGGGCGAGGAGTCCAAAGGTCTTTGGACCTGAAGGAGAGTCCCCTCTTTTATTTGCAACTGATGGGCAACTAATCTGCCAGAACAGAAGGGGAAAATTAATTCAGTGAAAATCTCCTGTGGTTTAGGAGTAAATAAAAAGGTGGCAGCAAGCAGCAGTGTTGAGTTCCCCTGTCCCAAAGTTAAGTGCAAGGAAAAAATGATGTTGAGAGGCACAGATGTCTACTGAGAGTGGGCAGAATGTACACAATGTTCTTTCCCCTTGATGAAGCACTTGATAGCGGCTGCTCATGCATGGAACTAGGTTTCAGTGGGGGAAATCCAGTTGTAGTGACTGAAGTGCCTGTCCGAGATCAGTCATGAGCCCATCGCTAGTCTGGCTCCCTGCCATGGAAGAGAGCTGTGAGGGAAAGAAGTCACCGATCAGCAGATTTTTGGAAAGTCCATATCCCAATCACCGTTTTGAAAACAGATCCATTCTTCAGGTGATTAAGGAGGTTTTATGAGGTCCTGCATTAGTTTTGGAAGGTGTACTTCAGTCAAAAGACCTCTTTTTTTCCGTAGCTTGAGCTGCCCTATCAAAGAGTTTGATTCCAGCTGCCTTCCTGTCAGTTCTTCAAGAGAAATAAAAAATGGTAGGAGACAAGTTCTCAACAGACCTGTGATGAGGAACTTCTTGGCAAGAACTCTCAGTGGTCAGTGCATGACAGAGATAGGCCAGGATACTGGTATGGAAGAAGTAGGTCCCTGTAGAGCCGTGGACACAGGAGAGCTGTGTGAGATGTCCTGCTTGAGGTCAACCCTAGGCTCCAGTCAGGGGACACAAGGGAGTGCAGAGGTGAGACAGAGACTCAAGGGGCTCCATAGAAATTGGGCAAAAATGGGAAAATGAGCCTGAATGGCTCATGTATGATGTCATGTATGACAGTGAGGGTGGCTGCTGGGGTGAAACAAAAGACCTTGGTGGACATGAGGTGCAGCATCTAGAGACAGAAGGGGACACAACCCTATTTGGAGTAACACTTTTATGACTTCTACGCTGGAGAATTGTTTTATTAGGACAAGAGGGAAATCTGAGGCTCAGTCTGTCCTGAATTTACCCAGACTTTATATCAGAGATTATTTTCAGGAGAAGCGTGAGGGATGGAGAACAGATCATACATGTCTGTAGTATGAAGTTGAACAGGACCAGGTTATAGGCAGTGAGACATACTTGCTAAGTTAGCCTGTTTTCTGAATGCATATAAATATCTTAAGGATGGGTGTCAGGAGGATGGGGCCAGACTCTTTTCAGTGGTGCCCAGCGACAGGACAAGGGGCAATGGGCACAAACTGAAGCACAGGAAGTTCCGTCTGAACATGAGGAAGAACTTCTTCCCTCTGAGGGTGACGGAGCCCTGGAACAGGCTGCCCAGGGAGGTTGTGGAGTCTCCTTCTCTGGAGATATTCAAGACCCACGTGGACAAGGTCCTGTGCAGCCTGCTCTGGGTGACCCTGCTTTGGCAGTGGGGTTGGACTAGATGACCCACAGAGGTCCCTTCCGACCCCGAACATTCTGTGATTCTGTGATTCTTTGAATGGTATCAGGATCTTTGGTGTAGCTTAGGAGTGGGTCAGTTAGCCATCTCCTGAACAAATCTTGGGCATGGTTCAGCGGTTAGCATAGAACAGGAACAGTTCTTGGTACACATCTTGAAGGCAACTGTCTTATTTTGGAGGCCAAGAGATCTGGTAAGCAGTCTTCCATTTCACCAGAAAACTGTCCCTGGAATTTTTAGTTGCTGATATAAATGTAAGAATACTCCAGTCAGGCCAGTTACTTGGCACAGCTTCAAACATGGGTTACTGCTATATCCTCAGGTCTTTTCTGTCTAAGAGCCCAGAGAACTAGATGGAATATGTGGCCCTTCGGTGTCATTTAACACTTACAGAGTACGGTCCTGTTGTACATTTTGATTCAGATGAAGGTGATCTAGCCTCATTTGACAAATCCAAAGCTGCAGAAGCCAAGAGATTTTTTTTCTTGCACAAATACAGCTTATAGAAACCTCATGCATGATATTTCCAAAATAACAGGGAAAATTTGGACATGTTGTCCCTCTCAGACTAACAAGACAGGAGCATTGTCAAGCTTTTAATAGGGAAGTTAAGACTAAAAGGAGGAAATAAAATGCTGCACAACCTCTGTGTTAATTTGACCTTTTTGATTTCTGCATTTCCTTTGGGATTTTGATTGGGGTTCTTTTTAGACTGTTTAGATTAAAAAAAAAAAGACTACAGTTGCAGAGAAGGTGCATGTCTCTCTTTGGCTTCATACAACTCCAAATTCAGAGACATGGGGATAAATTAAATTCCTTAAAAATAGGCTCCAGTGCCACGGGGAAACTCCTAGTTTTTTACTAATGCACCTGAATGAAATCAGCCCTGTGCTGTCATAACATCTTTTCAAGACAGATCTAGGAAATTGACTCCAAAAAATGGACTTCTTACCTCCATGACTAGCTGTGACTGGAGAAAAGAAATTGATTGTACATCAGAAACTATTGGAGGAAACAACAAAAACCACTTTGGTTTTGCGTTTTTAGCACTATAGAGCTCATGGTTATACCTGTACTACTGATTAAAAGAGGCCATTTAATTTACTTTTATGACTGCTACTGAACGCAGGTCGGATGTTTTCAACAACAGTCTATACATCACCCCAGATCTTGTTTCCGGGTAGAGATAGGTCAGACCCCATCACTGTGTTTATGAAATCCAGAATATATATATACATATATATAAAGCATTTATGTATATATACATATATATAAAGTTTGCAATGCTGCAGGTGTTTCTTGATTGACATTTTGTCATCCACTCACACACTACGGAGAGTTGCTTGCACAGTTCTTAACACTCAATTTTCAGTCTTGTCATCCTGAATACTTCAGTATCATCATCAAACCTGGTTGCTGTTTTACTCATCCCCTTTTCCAAATCACTTGGGAATATGTGAAACTGCGTGGACTTATTTGTTTACTAAGATTGCATGACTCAACAAGCCTTGAGTTAAAACCACAGACAAAATTACTGTTAGTAACAAAAAGAGGTCACAGTTATTGGTCAAAGAAGACATTTATTTTTGCAAGTGAATAAAATAATGATATATATGTTGCTTCACATCCTCAAAGAGCTGAATGAACCTGAACTGATTAAACATCCAAACATACCAGTGAGGTAGGCTGGAACAGGTGGCCAAGGTGACAAAGTGGCTTGTGTATTAAAAGCAAAAAGGGGAGTGACTTCAGCAAGGAAAAACCTGGATCCAGAAGCGATGTGCTAACAAGACGTGCCCTCTGGAAGCTTCTTTTAATGCTCATTTTCAGAAGGGTTTAGATAGAGAAGGAATCCATCAAAATCACCTCCTCAAGGCAGTGGAAATGTTGCTGGTATAAGGGCACTGACCCAGAGAAGCCTTTTCTTCTTACTGTGGGATAACCCTGTAAGAATAAAAAGGTTCTTGTTATTTTTGTAGCCTCATAGAATCATAAGTTGCAAAAGACCTCTAAGATCATCAAGTCCAATCATCCGCACAACACCATCATGCCTGCTAAACCATATCCCAAAGTGCCACATCTACACATTTTTTAAACACCTCCAAGGATGGGGACTCAACCACCTCCTTGGGCACCCTGTTCCAATGTCTCACCACTCTTTCAGGAAAGAAATTTTTCCTAATATCCAATCTAAACCTCCCCTAACGCAGCTTGAGGCCATTGCCTCTCGTCCTGTCACTAGTTACTCAGAAGAAGAAACCAACACCCACCTCACCACACTCTCCTTTCAGGTAGTTGTAGAGAGCAATAAGGTCTCCCGTCAGCCTTCTCTTCTCCACACTAAACAGCCCCAGTTCCCTCAGTCGCTCCTCATAAGACTTGTTCTCTAGACTCTTCACCAGCCTCGTTGCCCTTCTCTGGACACGCTCCAGCACCTCAATGTCCTTCTTGTAGTGAGGGGCCCAAAACTGAACACAGCATTCGAGCTGCAGCCTCACCAGTGCCGGGTACAGGGGCACAATCACCTCCATACTCCTGTTGGCCACACTATTGCTGGTACAAGCCAGGATGGCATTGGCCTTCTTGGCCACCTGGGCACACCGCTGGCTCCTGCTCAGCTGGCTGTCGACCAGCACCCCCAGGTCATTTTCCACCAAGCAGCTTTCCAACCACTCCTCCCCAAGCCTGGAGCGCTGCATGGGGTTGTTGTGACCGAAGTGCAGGTCCCAGCACTTGGCCTTGCTGAACTTCCTACAGCTGGTCTCTGCCCATCGATCCAGCCTGTCCAGATCCCTCTGCAGAGCCTTCCTACCCTCCACCAGATCAACACTCCTGCCCATCTCGGTGTCATCTGCAAATTTACTGAGGGAGCACTCAATCCCCTCATCCAGATCATTGATGAAGATGTTAAACAAGACCAGACTCAAAACTGAGCCTTGGAAGGCACCACTTGTGACTGGCCGCCAGCTGGATTTGCTGAAGTGTAATCTAAACATTTTTCCTGCTTTAAAATTTAATTTTCTAGGTCATTTTGTAAATGAAAATAATGGAGGAAGGGAGGAGACATTGTTTCCCTTGATTGGTGAAAATAGTGTAAGATATTTTCCTAATAATTCTTGAAAAAAAATCCTTTTATTCTCCCCTGACCAAATTCAAAATAAAAAATAGTGTAAGATATTTTCCTAATAATTTCTTGAAAAAAATTCCTTTTTTTCTCTCCTGACCAAATTCAAAATAAAGTAAAAAATATTGAATTCTGGGAAATTTTGACATTCCTGAACTTTTGCTCTCATACATAACTTCCATTAAAATGAGTTGTGTCTTTAAACACAGATCTGCGATGTACAGACGTTCATCCTCTGTTTGGACTGTCTCACAAACGTCTGCCCTACAAGCCCCATGGAGTTGTGTATATTATTCAGAGAAATGGTAGATAACATGGCAGAACAAAAACAGTCTCTGATGACCTTCAGTCCTGTGGCACTTACTTAGCGCAGCATTTCAGCAGCCCCCCATGGCACGACCCCGAGACAGTAAAGGTGGGAGGGCAAAACACAGCACGGCAGAAATTTCCCTGGCTCCTGCACTCTGCGGTATCAGCATAAACAGGATCTGCAGAACCTGTGGGAAGATGTTGAAATATCAGGTTTTGGTCTAAAATTATGATGGGTAAATATGCAATAATTCATGCGTTACATTTTTAGGAAGACTGCCATCATGAGCACAGATGTTCTTGGTCCCACCCACTGCATAGCACCATCCCAACACCGTCAGATTTTGCCTGACAGTTGACGGATGCTTTTTTCCACCTATGTACACACTTCTGCTTACAAGCCCTTTTATTCTTTGTAGGATCTACTTTGCTTCTCACCTGGAGCAGCCTGGAAGAGGAGGAGGACAACAGCGAAGAGCAGGTAGAGGATCCTCATGGCTGCGGGTCGGTTGTGGACTGCGTGCTCCTGCAAAGTGTCTGAAAGATGGATGGAGGATGAAGGTTCTCTGAGGAAGAGGGTAGGAAAGGTACCTGGTATTTATAGGGTGCACGGGGTTGTGCAAGTTTGACGGCTGAGTGCTTTGTCAATAAGTAACTGCAGCCAACCTTCTGGAAAGGAGACTGGTCATCCCCCTTATCGCAGGTTGCAATGAAACGTGCAGCGAACATGTTGCAACCCCCAAGGGTGAATTTCCACAGACCGTGTCAGACAGTTATATAATGCGACCACCAGCCAAGCCTTGCTGAGCTGCACCCATTCGCTTGGCTTTTGCAGACCTGTTTCCAGCACAAGCATGGCGATGGATCAAGCAGAGGGCTTGGCAGTCAGCCACCGTTGGAGTCGGGTCTCAGTGTTGACCCTGGATCTGTCACATAACATTTTGTCTCTGTCTCCCTATCCCTGTCACCAGGTGGATGATGTCAAGGGCAGAGGAAAGCAGTGAGAAACATCTGAGTTGGTGCAACATTGCTTTGTCACTTTTTAAACAGGTTTCAGGACATCCTCAACCACTGTAGAGGGTTGACACAGAGCTCTCTCCCTCTAATTCTCACTTCTATGCCCCCTTGAGTGCTTTGCATTTTTACCAGCTTTTGACATCCCCTTTTTATTTCCCCTCATATTACCCCAAAAATGTTGGGAGAATGGGCTGGTTCCTTAAGAATTTATGAAGTTGCATTGTGATTGTGGGTGTGATGGCTCTCCTTGCAGCGAAGACAAGCTGATGTCCAGATTCAGAATGAAATGTCAGCAAGTGATTGAACCAGTGACTGATTCTGAGTCCCTGGAGGACCATTAGGTGGCTAATTTTAGCCCTGCTAGAGTCGAGTACGCAGTATGTGAGGTGCAGACCTGTGACTGATTTTTAAAAGACTGAGTTTGTCTGAAATGCCTGGGCAGACAGCATACCTCGAAGTGCAACGCCTTCTTGTGCTTCGCTTCAGAGCATGATCCCCGTGGCTGCAAATTTTCTGAGAAGCATTGATTAGGGGATCAAGACACTGAAGGTTCTTCTTCATGAAATCCTGGGCTTGTAGATGTCAAAGGACTGCAATGGCTTTGCACCCATGGGAATCCTCCTTTGCCCAAATACCATCACACCTAATAAACAGCTTAATCTCTGTCAAAGCTCAGAAGATCCTGCAGTTCCTAGCTCTGGCATTTTGGTTCAGCGGTTTGCTTCCTTATTACCTTGTTTATTATATTTAACTGGGAGTTAATGGTATTCCTGTTCTAAGAATTATTCCTAGGATGAAAACATTACTGACGTTTATGTTTAATCTACATACTAATGGGCAAGCTTAAGCAGCTGAGAAAGGAGCAACAAAGTGAGTTACCTAAGTGTTTATGCAGCGAATAACTGTAAGATAAACACTGATTTCCCTCTTCCACCCATAAAACCTAATTGCCAGGAAATGCCAAGCACTCCAGAATGTCTTTTTTTGTAGCCTTGCCTTGGAAAATATCACTTTTTTTGCCAGCAACTCTCCAGCTTTCTCCAGTTCTGTTGAAGAGGAGACCTGATTTGTCACTCTTCTCTCTTTCAGTGAGTTGTCAGGAGGATGCCCTGACAGAGTGATGGATGTCTGACCTCCATCATGAACTTGAGGAAACCAGGAAACAAACCCCTTCTGTTTTTATGGAGCAAGACCCATTGAGACGTGAGTTTCCCCCATCTGCCTTTCATATAGACAGGATAACAGTGTTGTGATGTTTTGCAAACAGAAGTGTGTTTTATTGAGAGCTCATTGCTCCTGAAAGAAGTTCACGTTAAGGAGGACTCACAGTTTCCCCACATAAAATCAGAATGTGGCATTGGGGAAAGTGGTGACTACTCTGCTATCATGTGCATTATTTGAACAAGCTCCACTCGTTTTAAGGGCTGTACTGTTTCCCACCTGTGGAACAGAATAAATCTATTATCAGAGTTAAATTATTTAAATTTCAGTGATGTAAATTGCCATAGCATTCATGGATCTTGCTGAACAACCTTATTTCTTGCAGAAGGAAAGCAGCCCTTTAGGAAAATAAGAAACATTTTAAGCCCTGCTAGCACAGGCAGCCTGAAAATGTCATTCAGAGCAATAGGAAAATCCCATGACTTTTGTTCCTAGTAAAAACAAAGCCAGATGCAAGCTGGTTGCTTAAAAACAGGCCAAACTTGTATAAAATATCGTAAGAGTAGAACAATTTGTGCAGCACAGCAGTGACCTGGAGCTGGAACATCATGGGGTGTGTGTGTGGAGCTGTGTCCCACCACAATCAGGGTCAGGAAGGAGTCCTGGAGATCTCTGTTGAACCTTGATTGCCAGATGTAAGCTGGGAACACAAGGAATTGTAGGTACTGACCCCAGCGAAATCAGGCTCTCTAAGCTCATAGGTAAAAAAAATAAATCTTAAAATAGGTTAAAAAAAACCATCAACGTAAATTTTAATGCAAGAATACTGCAATGCAAATAAGACATAAAGAACTCCACTAACATATTGATAACAAATGAGAGAAAGGGAAGACACACCTGACACTGAAAAGGTGTTTAATTTTGCCTTTGAGATCAGGAAGACTTGGACAGCTTATAATAGCAGAAGTTCCCTTACTTGTGCTCCAATAGCTGTTTCCAAAGAACTCGGTACATCAGCAAATGGAGATCTCTGGATGATATTGAAGGACACAATATCTCAGAATGGTGCTGACCTTATTTCTCTCTATTTTGTAAATCTGTAAGGTATGAACAGATATTTATGTTTTGATGTTTGCAATCCAGTTTTGCTGAATTTTGCCTTAGCAGCACAGTTTCCTGAAGGTGATATTGCAAGCAAAATCTGAAATGCTGTGTGGGGCCAGCCCTTGCAAGCCTCACCTCCTCCTGATAGAGGAGCATACAGTGGCTGTGTAGATTTCTTGTTCTTCTGCAAGACAGGCATTTTTCTTCACTTCTTCCCTTCCTGGTTGACGAACTGTCTCCCACAAAAGTTCATGATGAGCATCGTATATTGTGCTGATTGCTTTTGGCATCAACATTTTCTCAAGAAGTTCTCTGAAGCACAGCTTAAGAGATAATGGCTAATAAAATGTTGAGATGAAGGTTTTTTAGAGTCTAAAAACTATTATACTTTTGAAAATGGTTATTTATAGTGGAGTACATGTATTTGGACACTGGTAAGACTTGATTTTGCCATTTAACTATGCGTATGCCTTTAAAACTACATAGGCACATGGTTATTCAGGAAAGCATATGCTTACATCCCACTAAAACCAAGTTCATGTTAGCACATACTTCAGTATTCTGACTGTCCTAATTATGGCACAAATCCTTACAATACGTGTAGAGTAATTTATGTTTGCAGTGCTTCATCTTCCATTAGTGACCAAGAAGTTTTAGTTAATTATGATAATATTGTGTTCTTCAATTATGCCCTTTGTCTGACACTTCCAAGACTTAGCAGACAAGATAAAAGAACATAGCCTGAAGTCTCGTTCATTTTATCACCATCGTTGTGTACACACAGGGCAATTTTACTGGACATATTTGGGTCTTCTTACTTTTGTAGCTGGCTAGTCTGCTTTTACAATCTTTTATGTGAGAAATCAATGCAAGAAGATTTACAGCTCTCTTCTTTGCAGTGTAAATAATGGGGTGTTTCTCTCCCACAGCTGACTGCTGGTGGTAAGAGATGTGCACTCTTTGCACTTCGGCCTGGATAGCTACAGGTGAGGCTGTCATCCAGCTTGCTTCTCCATGGCATCCTACATCTCTTGACACATAGGCACATCACTCATAGTTCTGGGAAGGAGAATCTCAGACCAATCAATCTGTAAATCCATGTGTAGTCTCAACCGCTGCCATGTCCATTTATTAACTTGCCACCCCATGGGGTATCCTTTGGCATCATCTTGCTAAGGGCACAAAGAGAATCGGAATGCGAGGGCTAATGTTGCTTCTTCCATGGAGCTATATTAGTGGATGTCTTGTAATATATAAATTTTGCTCTTGTGCAAAATATTCCCAGATGTGACTTGTCAGTAGGGTGTTCTATGCCATTTCGCATGGGCTAGATGGGTGCACAAGGCTCAAAGCAAAGGCCACCAGTCATGTTTTACCTCTGTTCTTCCATCAGTCCTCACTGTGCTTGTGATATCTAGAATGGTCTTCTTTTAGGGAAAATTCCTAAACTTTTTAAAGAAAAGTACAGCAGAGCGGTTAATGAATCCTGATGTGCGAGAGGCTTTCCAGTGTCACTGAAAAGGCTGGAGAGCCCCTGTGCATGTAAGGGTCAGGGATGCTACAATGCTGAGGTCTGGGAACCTAGTCAATTATTACCTACCCTTGGTCGCTTTGATCTCAATTGCATGTGTCCTCATGTTGCAACCCACACGGTGAATCAACATTAAACAGACCTTTACATGACAAAGCTGAAAATCATTATAGAGAATGTAATGTTCTCTGGGCCCCTAAAGTCTGTGCAAACGGAAGATTACTCTGTAGGGATGAGGGCTAGAAGGAATAATAATCAGTGTTTGAGAGGAAAGCTGGGAGGGAAGATCTCCTGTATGTAATGGAGTAAAGACTAGTACTTCTCTGGTCTCGAATGATGACTTGCTTGATCTGTCGCATAGCACTGATGTTGCTGGAGTGATGCTTTTCCTGGAAGGGGTTGAGGTTTCTGTGTGGATGGTATCAGATGAAACAGCACAGAAGCTTTAATTTTTAAGAATTATTGTGCAGTTGGCTATGACCTAAAACACCGGAAGCATTTTCATGGTGATCAGTGTCTGCATGCTTTTCTCTGTGCAGCACCAAAATGGCTACTCCTGTGGTGCATCGGATATATTTCTGTTGACTCTGGTACCGTCTTCATGAAAAGTAAAATCACAGGATCTCCTTTGGCTCATGCTAGGTTGGAATCTGCTAATGCTGCAGCAACAAGAATTGGAGTCATATATATATCAGATCAGCACGGCATTGACCTTCACCTGCATATGCATGCTTGTTTTCATGTGTAATAGACAAGCCCATTGTGTCTGTTACATCCAAAATCTCATTATAACCTGTCCAGTTGTAGCTAATACAGTTAGCAGAGTCTGAATGGTGGTTCAGCTGACTTCTCTGTGTCTGTACAAACAGACTAAAAAGTGCCAGGACGTGATCACTGAAACTCGATCATCCATAATGTGAAATTATTTGAACAGCCCTGGCAGTTTTGACCTCTGCTAGCTCTCTGCCAAAAATTCCTGGGCTTTTTCGATGATTAGTCCTGGCTAGGAACTGTTCCAGTAGTCAGTCTGACGTGGTAGCCTTGTTTTGGAGGTCAAGACAGCTGCACAATATGGGTCACATCATGCTGTAGAATCTCAGGACCTAGACAAAGGCACTGTTACTAGTACAGAAGTATAACTTTCCAGTCTGTATTTGCAGCTAATCATATTACAGGTATCCATATTTGTCTGGTTTTGCACCAGTTGCAAATGAGCCTTTAACAAGGTGCTCAAGCAACTGCCTCCCTTCCTTGTACCCACAGCTCATCTATCTTGAACTCCTCTTTGTCTTGCTGCTAGCAGTCTTCCCTGTACTACAAACAATTTGGGATTAAGACAACTATCTTCTACATAGATCAGTGTCCTGATTAAAGTGTGAAGTTGCACAGGGTTTTCTCCCTGTTCCTGTCATGTTGATTAGGTCCTTGTGAGTGACATCAAAATCCTACCTTGGAAGTCAACTTTTGCAGATCTCTACTTGGACAGATGACACACAGTGAAGGATAATACTAAAAGAAAATGCATCACTAAGCAAACAAATAAAATATATCCATGGAGTTCTAAAAGATCCCTTGAAATACAATCATTTAAAGAACAAAGGAAACAAGCCACCTGGAGGACTCCCTTATAATAAATACCTGGTTACTTGAATTTACTTAGTTACTTCGTTTCTAGCCCTCTGGAAAGCAGCTCAGATCTTCTGGGGTCAAAATCACAGGCAAAACCCGGTTATGTAAGCCATGATGTAATTAAGGACATAATCAGCTTCCAATGAACTAATCAGTGCATTGCATAATGGGGCTGGAGGCGTGTGCGGTATTTGCTTTCTACCACCCAATGGGTTATGCCTGCTGGTGGTGGGAAAAGAACGAGCAGAGCCTGGCTGGAAACCAAGAGTTCTTTTCTTGTTTCTTCATCACCAAAATGTTTACTTCACAGTTTCTAGTTTAAGACAAGTTTCAATTAATTTTCTTGCTGGAACTGTGCTTTTAATGGATTGAGAACACCTCAATATATGACTGTTTCTCTGAGGTCAGAGACAGTACCCTAAATGTCTCCTTGATATCTGCTGTCTCTGTCTCTTAAATATCTCCTTGAGGATAAGGACTGACAAGTATCTACCAGGTGAGTTTCTGGGAGTACCATGTGAATTTGTTCTCTGCCTCTCTCCTTATTTCATCTCCCCATCTGCAGATGGTGTTTCCCCATCACTCTGACCCCCATACAGGGGCATGAGACTTGAACCAGTCCTAACAGGGAACAGGACTGATACTGCCGCATCTGCAGAGGCCAGCCTGAAAGACTCCCTCAAAAGCAAAGGGAAGCCACAGAGTTGTTAACTTCTGAGCTCCCTTGTTCACAAACACACCAACAGGGCATAAGCCAATCTGTTTTTCACTTGCTGAAGTTGGCAAAATGCTCAAGGCCATTTGCAGGGACCCAACCCCGCAGCAGCTAAAAGGGTCACTTCCAGCCTTCTACAGAAAGGTCTCCACAGAACCACCCACGGCTAATAGCTCCTGCTCCCTGGTGCACGACTTTGCTGGGAAACCATGCCTTTAACAGCAGCACCTCACTCCCCCCAGGACTGGATTCCTTCTGGGTAATGAGCCAGACACTGCCAGGCAAATAACCTTTGGGAAGGCCAAGACTTGCTAGCAGCATTAAGGGCTCGGTTTCTCAAGAGACTTCTGCACAGTTTTCACGCCCACGTCTTTGCTGGGGGTGTAAAACAAAGTTTCACCCACCCTTCACCTTCATCTCCAGCCCTTCAGAGGGGCACTGTGTATGGTTCTGTGGGTGCTGGTATAAAGAGAACATACAAAAGTTTGGCCTTAGTAAGGAAATAGAAAAATACAGCAAAAAGCTTAACTTCTCATCAATGCAAAAATGTGTCACCTCTTTACGGGCAAGCCACATGGATCACTGCTCTTTAGGTAGGACCTCCAAGTCAGAATCCTCTGGGCTGCCTAGTCAGATTATCTGAAGCTGATTGTGAATAGGTACATATTTGGCCTTAAAATCTGAGTTTTCTTTTCTGTCTTACTCCTTCCATAGTGTTGGGGCAGAAGGTTAGGTGATAAACAATGATGTTTTAATATCCTCAAAGTTAGAATCATAGAATCATAGAATCACAGGATGCTTTGGGTTGGAAGGGACCTTTAGAGGGCATCTAGCCCAACCCCCCTGCACTGAGCACAGAGATCTTCAGCTAGACCAGGTTTCTCAGAGTGCCGTCCAACCTGGCCTGGTATGTTTCCAGGGATGGGGCCTCCACTAATCCTCTGGGGAATCTGTTCCAGTGTTTCACCACCCTCGTGGTAAAACATTTCTTCCTTATATCTAGTCTAAATCTACTCTCATTTAGTTTAAAGCCATTACTCCTAGTCCTATTGCAACAAGCCCTGCTGAAAATATTTTCCCCGTCTTTCCTATAGGCCCCCTTCAGGTACTGGAAGACTGCTCTAAGGTTTCCCTGGTGCCTTCTCTTCTCCAGGCTCAACAGCCCCATCTTTCTCAGACTCACAGCAGAGGTGCTCCAGCCCTCTGATCGTCTTTGCGGCCCTCCTCTGGACCCACTCAAATAGCTCCATGTCCTTGTTGTGCTGGGGGCTCCAGAGCTGGATGCAGAACTTCCGGGGCTGTCTCACCTGAGTGGAGTAGAGGGGAAGACTCCCTTCCCTCGACCTGCAGCCACGCTTCTCTTGATGCATCCCAGTATGCAGTTGGCCTTCTGGGCTGTGAGCACACATTGGTGGCTCATGTTGAGCTTCTCATCAACCAACACCCCCAAGTCCTTCTTGGCAGGGCTGCTCTCAATCCCCTCATCCCCCAGCCTGTATTGATAGCAGGAGTTGCCCTGACCCAGATGCAGGACCTTGCAGTTGGCCTTGTTGAATCTCATGAATTTCACACAGGGCCATTTCTTGAGCTTTTCCAGGTCCCTCTGGATGGCATCCCGTTCTTCTGGTGTGTCATTTGCACCACTCAGCTTGGTGTCATCTGCAAACTTGCTGAGGGTGCACTAGATCTTGCTGTCTAAGTTATTGAAGAAAATGTTAAACAACACCAGTCCTAGTACAGACCACTGAAAGACACCACTAGTCACCAGCATTCATTTGGATATCAAGCCATTGACCACTACCCTATGGCTGAGATCATCCAACCAGTTCCTTGGCCACTGTTCCCCCATCAAATCCGTATTTCTCCAATTTAGAGAGAATGTTGTTGTGAGGGACTGTGTCGAAGGCTTTTCAGAAGTCCAGATAGATCACATCTGTGGCTCTTCCCTTGTCCATTGATCTAGTCACGCCATCTTAGAAAGCCACTAGGTTGATCAGGCAGGACTTGCCCTTGGTGAAGCCATGCTGGCTGTCTCGAACAACCTCCCTGTCCTCCATGTGCCTCAGCATAGCTTCTGGGAGGATCTGTTCCATGATTTTCCCAGACACAAGATGAGGGTGACAGGTCGGTAGTTCCCAGGGTCCTCCTTTCTACCCGTTTTAAAAATGGGCACAATGTTTCCCTTCTTTCAGTCACCAGGGACTTCGCCTGAGTGCCATGACCTTTCAAATATCATGGAAAGTGGCTTGGCAATGACATCAGCCAATTCCCTTGTGATTCTGAGATGCACCTAGTCAGGTCCCACAGACTTATGTACGTTCAGGTTCCTCAGGTGGTCCCAAAACTGGTCTTCCTTTACAGCGGGAGGGGCTTTGCCCCTCTTGTCCCCATCTTGCAGTCCATCAGCTGGAAGGGGCGAGGAGAGAGGTTGCCAGTGAAGACAGGGAGGGGCGAGAAGAGAGGTTGCCAGTGAAGACTGAGGCAAAAAATTTGTTCTGTACCTCAGTCTTCTCATCTGTTGATACGAGGTTGCCATTCTTGTTCGTTAGGGGGGAATGCTTTCTTTAACCTTCCTTTTCTGGCTGACATACCTGTAGCAGCCCTTATTGTTATTCTTAGCATCCCTTGCCAAGTTCAGCTCCAGCTGTGCCTTGGCCTTCCTGACTTCATCCCTACACAACCAGGCAGCATCGCTATACTCTTACTGGGATACCTGTCCCTGCTTCCACTGCCTGTGCAGTTCCCTCTTGCCCTTTAGTTTGACGAGCAGGTCTCAACTCAGCCATGACGGTCTCTTCCCTTCCTTGCCTGACTTCTTACACCTGGGGACTGAGCTCTTATGTTCTGTGGAAAGCGTCCTTAAAGATTTGCCAGCTCTGTTCTGCCCCCCTGTCCCTGAGGACCGTTTCCCAGGGGGTCCTACTGACTAACTCCTGGAAGAGCTGAAAGTCATCTTTCCTAAAATTTAGGGTCCTGACTCTAGTCCTTGCCTTTCCGGTATCCCTCAGGACTGTGAAGTCCACTAACACATGATCACTGCAGCCCAGGCTGCCTGCAGTCTTGATGCCACCGATGAGCTCACTTGCACTCGTGAACATCAGGTCCAGTATTGCATCCCCTCAGGTAAAGGGGGATTAAAAAGTTATCCTCAATGCATTCTAGGAGTATCTATCCTGGATTGCCTACTGCTCACCGTGATATTTTTCCAGCAGATGTCGGCATGATTGAAGTTCCCCAGCAGGATGAGAGACTGCAAGAGCGAAGCCTCCTGGAGCTGGAGGAAGAAGGCTTCATCAGTAGGCTCCCCTTGATCAGAGATCTACTTGATCAGGCTCCCCTTGGTCCTCTTGGTATACCAAAGTTTATTCTGGTATAACTTCCTGTGTGCTGATGGAGTCTTGTGATGGGTGACTGGAGCCAGACTCACTGTGGGTCAGACAGAGGTTGCCAGAAGAAGGACAGGAAGGAGACCTGTGTCAGCGATGCAACTAAACTTGACAGGGACCATTCCTAAGGCACACCCATACTGTCAAGTTCTTTTACTCTCTGGAACATGCTGATTGAATTAAAACTATCTATTGTGAATGATCGCTGGCCCGTGTCAACCCCCAACTGTGCCCAGGGACAGTTTGGGTCAGTGCTCGTAGGCCTTGGTCCAGACTGTGCCCACGTTCATGATACAAGCTGCCAGTACAGAGCCATGACCCTGTACCTTTGTCCCTTCACTGGTTGACTTGCCAGTATGGATGTGATTCTGCCACAGGGAATTTTGCTACGGCTGTTCTCACAGGAAAGGGTAGAGAGAGCCTTTGCCTCTTTCCTTTCCCTCCATTCACTCCTAGAATCATAGAATCCTGGAATCATTAAGGTTGGAAAAGACCTCTAAGATCATCAAGTCCAACCATCAACCCAACACCACCACAGCTGCTAAACCATGTACTGAAGAGCCACATCTACACGTTTTTTGAACACCTCCAGGGATGGGGACTCAACCACCTTCCTGGGCAGCCTGTTCCAATGCCTGACTACTCTTCCAGTGAAGAAATTTTTCCTAATATCTAGCCTGAACCTCCCTTGATGAAACTTGAGGCCATTTCCTCTCATCCTATTGCTAGTTACTTGGGAGAAGAGACCAACACCTGCCCCAAAATCCTCACCAGTTTTATTATTTGGACCACAGCTGTTGCAATCACATCACAAGTAAGTGAAATCTCTTGCTTTTCCTCTACCAACTAATCAGCCATTCTGATTAAAACAGTTTGTTATTTTTTCAGCCATTTCATGGGTATAAAGGCCATAGGTCTTGTGCAGTGATTTAGTTGCAAGAACAGTTCTGAATACAGGAATATAATTAAATATCTCAGTAGCATAAAGGAAGAAAGGAAGGAAGCAAGCTAGTAAGCAAACAAATTGTAGGACCAAATCCTGTTTGGCAGGCAGCTCCTGTTCTTATGCAAGTGACAAAATCCCAGGGACTCTTCATACAAAGAAAAGAAAAATTAATTGATTTTCCATGCACAACAGACTAAGAAGCAGTTGCTCATCTTCTACTGGTACAAACCTGGTGAAAAGGGCATGCTGAGAGAACAACAGGGCCATGAGAGCAGGCGCCCTGATAATAGCAAGGTGAGAAGGTTTGCAGGTCTCCCAGTTCTTTCAGATGGATGAATCAAGGTTACCCAGATATGCTGCATCTGCATGGCTTTCCCCTGCCTTTCTTCAGCTGTAGAAAGCAGGGACTGCACCCTGCTGGGGAAAAGGACAAGCAGTGGGCTTTGCCTTTTTTTCCTCATGTAAACATGTAAATAAATGTAATGTCGGCTGGAACAGTAAGATTTTCATAGGCAGCTCTCCATGCCTTGTTAATCATGATTTCCTTTGCACTGGAATTTGGTGGTCTCTCTTGTACCCCATCCTGTAACTGGACAAGCCCTTCCCTAATGGGTAGTCACCAACTGGAAAGGAAAATAGAGGCACAGAGAGAAGCAGGCTGAGGAGGGGAGAGCAGCCAAGAATCTGCTGAGTCTTATTAAGGTATTGCACATGATTCAGTGGCAGCTGAACTTGCCTTGCTGGGTAATTGTGCAACTAATTGATGCTTAGAGCTCATTTAAATTATTTGAGACAGCAATAGAAGTGGTATGTGAACTACTCCGGCACCATCATCTGTGTGTCCTTTTCTCTCCTGATCAATGAGAAAAATTGCTCACAGTCCTCTTTCTGGTAGTTTGTATATTTGAACATGAGCAGGCAAATTCCCAGGAAAGCACCCTGGAATGGTGGTAAGCACAGAAAACTATCCCATTTCTGGAAGTAAGTGCGAGTGGTAAGCACAGAGAGTGTATCAAGGAAAACATGAGGATCTGCCTGTCTTTTTCTTAATCTTTCCTGCGGACTTCTGGATGACTATAAAAGACAGGACCCTGGAGCAGAAGTGGAATGACTCTGCATAAGCTTTCCTAGGTTTTGTTTGAGATAACTTGCCTAAGACCACACAGAAGGTTGGTCAGGGCAGAGCCTTTCAGAGATAGCATGGTGAGCTACATGTGGAGTCCCTGAAGACAAGTTTGATTCCTTCCTTTCCAAGAAGGTCTTTTCATCCCCATGTCTGTAAAAACAGGAGAAGGTTTTCTCTCCCCTCCTTCCCAGGGGTATTGTAAGAATCAGTGTATGAATGGTGAAGAAGCTCTATTGTCCCAGAGGATGCCAGTACATCTGAGATGCTGTAAGGAGAAGAACTCTTTGGTATTATTCCTGTATCAACCATGGGAGCAGGGAAATGATGTGCTGAGCAGGGCCATATGATCCAGCTCCATCTTGCCACTTTCTTTCTTGGGAGAAATTAATATCCTGACTTTTGCACTGAAAACTTAAGGCATGAAAAGCGTCTGGCACACCTCTGGGGCTTTGAAAACTCAATGAACAGCTAGAGCAGGGAATACTATTAGAAGAATTGTTACCTCAAACTCTTGAGCTTTGACTTGTACTCTCATTTAGACATTTACCCATTTGAAAAACATGCTCTTGCTTGCATCTCGCTATCAACATTGGTGTCTGCTCACAAGGGTGGTCCTTGTGATTTGCCTAGTTCTCCTTGGACTTTGTTCTGACATTTGTCCAGTTCTTAAAGAGGCAACCTGACATTCACTCAGGAGTGTACCCTGGGTCTGCACCTGGAAAAATAAGTGAAAAATAGCAAAGAGAGATTAAAAAAAAAAAATTGTTATGAATGCAGGAGTGGAATCTGGTGTCAAAATGACATTTTAAGATTTAGTTGGAACAGTGGAGTGAAGAAGTAAGATAGTTTCGGCTCCAAAAAAAATCTGTCTAAAAGAAAAGTGCAACAGTGAGTGTATATGTGTGTGAGTGTATGTGTCTGTGTTTTCAGAGTTGGGGATTGCAACAGAAGTAGATATAAAAATCTGCTATGAGCTTTTTTTAATGTTGTTTTGCCCTCAAATCGTTCCATAGAAGCATTTCTCTCGTGTGAATTCTTGTCTGCTAATCCATCTCATACCACATCTGGTTTATGGTCTGATTTTAAAGATATTCGTGTACTATCTGAAAGGCCTTCTGTGCCCTGATTGCAGAGGAGGACAAGTATGAGCCACGTGCTCTCACCAAAATATGCATTGGGAAAGAAATAATCCCCAACAGCTTTGCTGGGGCAATCCTGACCTTATGTTATAAGAACAGAGCAATGTCCCATTGGACCATCTATTTCCTGACCTTTTTGGCCTTGCTGGTACCATCTGACTTCACAGGCTACCATGGCAGCCAGGTTGAGAAGTTTGCTGTCTGCAAATGTCAGGATGTCTTTCCTGAGTTGCAACTCCCAGTCCAATGTCACGTTAGGTTATTTTTCCCTAGATACATTTCCCTAGTCTACTTCTGTCATCTATTTTCCCACTCAGTCAATTTTATGAAGTTCCTTGCAATTGGCACAGCTTTTAAATATTTTCAGACCTGGAGATTTCACTCTTTATCCTTTTTTCCTTGCCATTCCTGAAGATATTGACAAAACTTTGTCCTTACATTTAAGATTGGGGCACCCTATGGATGACTGGCAGTCACAGCCCTGGCACCTCCACCCTGCTCTGCACTAAGACAGGGCTGAGCCTTTGAGGTAAATAGCAGATGGGGGGTGGGGAGGGGGGATGAGACCCTGCAGGGACAGGCTTGATCAGAGAAAACGAAAGACACAAAGCTTGGGATCTAGATCTTCATAGACTCCTCCATCACTTCTCCAGCAGCCGCTTCATCAGTGATTGAGATCCTGAAGGAAAAAGAGGCTAAAGATCTTGTTATTGACACCAGTGTCTAGGAGTTAACCTCCCTCCACAAACAGGAGGATCTTTATCCTTAAAAAAGGCCCAGCAGAACAAAAACGACCCTACCTTGACCACTAACAGGGAGATGTGACCTTATTCTCAATTTAGACATTGAACCTTGAGTCAGCAGGGTGGAGAGAAACGAAGATGAAACTTCAGCTTCCAGTGCAGTCACGGGATGGTGCTAGAAGTGAGCAAAGCCCTGTGACACAAGAGTGGCACAAGTGCTCACACAGCCAGAAAAAAATCCTCACTGCCTGACAAAATATATTTCAAGTTTCTGTAATCATTTTCACCAGACACAGAAAATCCAGAGCTGGACTCAATCTGGCGCTATGAGCAGGGGTCCCAACTCAGAAGAGTTGGGCTTTGTGTCCTCCTCTGATCAAGATAGTTGTACGTCAATATTCAGGGTAAACTGCTTTCTATAACAGACCTCAATAGGACTGATCACAATTTTCCGAGACCTGGATTTTCACTGCAAAATAAAGTTATATATGAAACAGCATTTGTTACAAGATTCACAGCTTTCTGGGACATTTTTAAGCCTTTCTCCCTCACACTTCCTCATTTGATATAGCCTCAAGGATTTCCTTGCTTATGCAATGTAGAATGTTTTAACAAGAAAAATTCAAAAAGTCTCAAGATTATGAAATAATTTGGTTATTAAGTAACTTACGACAACTTCCCTCTTATGGAAGACATCAAGTTCTACTGCCTGGTAAACCGTCCTTTTGATGAAACCTCGTCACCAACTTCTTGCCTATCTTGTGACTCAAGTGACTCCTACTTCAAAAAAAAATAACAAACACTTTAAAAAATCTTTAAAGTTCAGTCTGTTGAAGAGTGAGAACAATTGCAGATCTCAGCAATTTTCATGAAATGTAAAAACTGTTCTTACTGGCTGCAGTAAAACTAATAGTTCTGACCAGAAGCGTACCAGAAAAATACTTCTTACCAGATACCATCCTTTCAAGAGTGTTCTAGCACTCCCAGCACGAGCACCTAGCAACCTGTACTACACTGTTTTTTTTCAGCTGTGGAAGATCTGCAAAAGGAAATACATGAGTTTCTTTCCTTTCAGAGAATTTAAATGGGGCAGAAAGTCATGTTACTGAGACAGAGTGGTGGCACAGATCTTCCCTCTGGTTCAGCAGTGATCACGCTTCAGTGAATGCACTCAGTGCATACAGAGTTTGGCATGTACAGATTCCAGCTGCAATATTTCCCAGTGTCATAGCTACCTGCATTCGGTCCACAGTCAGGAGCCCTTTGGGTGGTCCCCTTGCTTATTTCTTTTTGGAAGAGCCAAGGTCATGAAACAACAGTGAGGTAGTGACATCTGGAGGACAGCCACCCATGAAATTCTCTGCTCGCTCACTGGTGACACACCAGGAGTTCTGGGACTTGGGATAGGGACCCTTAGGTCTACTTTCATCAGATAAGTGAGAATGGGAGTCACGAAAAGACCTACGCTTAGTGTTTTGGCATAAGGTTGGGGGCAGTGGAAGTACCCTGAAGGACCTTGCCCTCCTTGGTCCATCAGATTCTTCTGCCTTCTGTCTGTGGCTGTGATTCCCAGACAATGTTAGGCTCAGGGCATCCCCAGGGCTCTCTAGACCCATGATGCCCAGCTGTGGGATGGTCTGAGCCCAGAGGTTGTCTGTTTTCCCCTCTGTCTTCATCCTTGTGAATGGTGGCAGGCAAGCTATGGGCAGAAAGCGTGTCTTCCAGGGCTGGGTGGTCAGAATGAACAGCCTGTGTCCAGGTAGATTAAGTTCATTGCACTTTCAGACCAGCAGTATTGTCAAAGCCCACGTGCAATCCGACCACCCATGAATCCATGGAGATGACCTTTTTGAGACACTCCATCTACTAGATATCCTTAGCTGATCTTCCTCACTGGTTAAATAGCATTTGGGCGGTTACATGAGCTTCTGAAGCTGTTAGTCCAGCACTGCGTTCAGATATCACCATTCCACTGTTGTCCAAAACATTAGGAACATGCCTGAGTTTGTTGGAGGTGTGACCTCAAGGCTGCCTTCTCAGGTGAGCCCCACACTTGTGTTGTTCTCACGAACTTTTGGGTCGATGCCCTGCTCTGTGTGCAGAATGCAGAACCGTGGGACTTTGCTTCTTGCTAAATGGCTGATCCTGGCACAGGAGTAGCAGCCTGGACCTGCTGTGGGAGGGTGTACCGCTGGTGCAGGTACAGCCAGAGAAATTAGTTCCCCCCCTCACACACACCTTTTCTTGCCTTTTTCATCACTCCATCGTGTCTTTTCATTATGTCTCCTTTTATGTCTTTTAAAATTCACCTTTAAACAGCTCTTAACAGGATTCAACTAATTTTAATGAACCCATATACGGTCATTCCCATACCTTTGAGTCTCCTTTTTTCTCAGCCCTCCATCCCTTCTATCCATCTCACCTAGAAACACACGTGGAACCAGGAAAAAAGTAAGCAGAGAGTTAAAGATCCTGATGACTAGTCCTGACAGCTTGGTTTCTGTTCCCCACAGCCACGTGTTTCAACAGAATCAACAAAAAGACACTGACATAGTGAAGCAAGTCCAGTGAGAGCCACCAAGCTGCTGTGGGACTTGGGTACTTGAAATGCGAGGAGAGGTGGAGAGAATTGGGTTTATTCAACCTGAGGAAGAATATGCAGAGATCTTCTCATAACCTTCCACCACCAAACATCAGGTGATAGAGTAGATGGACTTAGACTTTTCTCAGAGTGCACAGGGATAATATGGGAGGCAAAAAACTCAAATAACAACAGCAGAACATGTTGCCATGCGATGCCAGACTCACAAGGGGTGGTGCTGCAATGGATAATGTGCCCTGCTATGGATCAGGAGACTGAAGGCTGGGCTTTTTGTAGAAGTCGTCATCTGGAGTCAGATATCCTTGTCCTTTTGGAGGCGGATTGACACCAGGACAAGCAGTACCCAGATGTGGAGCCACAGCTGAGATGCCCACTAATCCTGTCTCCTTTGTAGGCACAGAAGAAGTGAAGGCTGAAGCAATGCAGATACTTCTCAACACAGGCCCAGCAAGGAAAGACCTCTCTGCCATGGCTCTTTTACTGCCCTTCACCAGGGCTGTGGGGTACAGAGTGGGAGGGCAAAAACAGTTGCCCATGAGATGCCCACCTCACAGAGGTGGCACATCCTGACCCCGGTGTGATTTGAACACACAGCCTTCTGATCTGGAGTCAGACGCGCTACCATTGCGCCACGAGGTCAAGGCTGCCAGATCTTCAGCCCAAATGTCATCCTGGACTTTATGGCCGTAGGCTGTTCTTTAAGGGAAGAGGACTTCCAATTCATCTGATGAAGGAGTGGGAGCATCTTTGACAGTTGCCTTGCTAAGCCTGCAAGGAGGGCTCTAAATGAGGTACTTCAGAGGAGGAAGGCCGTAACATGACCATTTCCCAGACCAACCCTGCAGGGCCTCTCTTAGGACAAACAGCGTCCTGAACATGATGTCACCAGAGGGGAAAGAGGGATGGTAGCCTGCCACCTCCCTGGGGAGAGAGTCCCCATTCGCCTGGCAGATGCACAGCACCCACGTCAAGCCCTGTGGCAGGAGGGACCCTCATGCCTTTTGCAGAACCTAGCTGGGGTCACCTTCCATCAGCAGGAGGATGGAGTGTGCTTTGAGTTTAGCTGTCCCACATATCCTGGACTCATGCTGGTCACTCTGCTCCTCTGCCCCACCCCTCCCTGGGCTCTGACCCTCCCGGCAGGTCACCAAGCTGTGGGCACAACTTGGCCAGCCTCTCCTAAGGGAGTGGCCCTGTCTTCTCTGCCTCTCATAGCGCTTCTCTTGGGGTTGCCTAGACACCCCTGAGTTGACCTTTATGGAGAAGACATCCCCACCACCCAGGCCAGGCTTCATGCTGGGCAGCTGCATCCCTCCACCCCGACCTCGTGGCGCAAGGGCAGCGCGTCTGACTCCAGATCAGAAGGTTGTGTGTTCAAATCACACCGGGGTCAGCCTTGGGACACCATCGCCCACCCTCTGTATTGTCCCTGCTTTTCTGGGGGGCTGCTCTGTGTTGAGGGGCACAGCTCTGGAAAATCAGCGGCCAGCTCAGATATAGAGGGCACCTCAAGAATGGCTGCGGAGGGAAAAGAGCTTTCCTTTCCACCAGGCAGAATGGGTCTGGTTGAGAGGTTATGGGTCATGACCAGGGCAAAGGCCAGAGCAGGGGTGTGTGGTGGTGGGAATATGTCATAATTTACCTCATCAAGAAGCTGAAGGAAGTGAAGTCTTCCTCAGGAAAGTGCAAGAAGCCTCACAACTGCATGCTCAGTCACTCCTGGGGGACATGGACTTACCCTCAGGCAATATTTGACTGGAAGGCTAACATGGGGTGCCACAGTCAATCCAGGGGATTTTTCGGGGCGATCAAGGACAGTTATTCAGGGAAGGACTATGGAAAGAGGGACAAGTTTCTGATGAACACCATGAGACATATTTTCAAGAACATGAAGAAGGAGGACCTGGGAAGCTGTAATCTGGTCAGCCTCACCTCACAGCCCACATGAAGACTATAGAATACTCCTGAAAGCCATGCTGAAATGAAGGAAGGACACGGAAAAGACTGGAAATAGTGATCATGGATTCACCAAGGGCAGACCACTCTTGGCCAGCATGATAGATTTCTTTGAAGACAGGACTTCCTCCATGGTCAACAGAACACTAGAGAATGTCATTTACCTGGAGTTTGGTTTGACCTCTGACGGGGTCTCCCAGATGTAGCAGGAAGGACACAGAGACAGAGCACCTACGCTGAATCACAAGGGAAAGCACAGTGACCGGACCAGGGGGCTGAGGAGGTTGCAGTCAACGTCTGGCGGTCCAGCTGATGTTCCTCACTGATGTTGTGTTGAACGTTTGGTGTCTTTGTGCTGAGCACAGAGGTTGTTCTACAGAACGAAGGATGCGGGCAGCCTACCAGGGCCACAGGGATGATGAGGGGCCAGGGCCAGTGGCGCAATGGACAACGCGCCTGACTACGGATCAGGAGATTGCAGGTTCGACTCCTGCCTGGCTCGACACTTTTAACTTGTCAGGGTCTCCTACTGCTTCCTTTGGGAGGGCCTTCCTTCTCCTGCCTATCTTCCATCCTCCCAGGCCTTCTGCAGGGCAAAAATTCTGGAGTACCCTCTTGTGCTGTAGAAAGGAAAGAGTTCCTCCAGACCTTGTGGTGGAGCTGACCCCTGAGGAGCACTAGAAGCTATTAACCACCATTCACATTTCCAGCCCCTGACCACAACCCTTCAAGACCGTTGTCCCAGACCATTTTCAACCCACCCCTTAGTGACAGTTACTGGTGAGGCTTCAGGTAGCTTTCACTTAGTGGTGCTCAGGAAGACAGAGAGGAGATCTGCACAGGGCTTATGAGGAACACAAACACTCAGAGACCTCAGAAACAATCTCACTGCCCAACAGTCTAGAAAGTCATCAGGCCATGCCACAAAGGACTTGAGGAGTGGTGGCTCTTGAAGCAGGTGGCACTCTCGCAGCTTTGGTGGAGCTTGTCACAAAATGATGCTCCTGTGATATCGATGCCAGAGAGGTGGACAAAATGCCTGGAAGCGGAAGGACCTCATGAAGACAGCTGTCCCCTGTCACATCCACAACAGCCAGGCAGTTTCAAGGCGAGCCAGGCAGGAGTCGAACCTGCAGTCTCCTGATCCGTAGTCAGGCGCGTTGTCCATTGCGCCACTGGCCCCAGTCCCTGGTCCCATCTGGTGACCCCACTGTGCTTTCCATACCAGCTAGGTGTGTTGGTGATCAAAGGGAAGTGGCAAGACGTCACCTATCTCCCTCCTGCCCCATCCATGACAGCCTTGCCCTACCCACCTATGGGGGAGAGGTCAGTGTTGGTTCCACTGGTCCCACCACTCAGGAGAAGAGGTGCCTGTGCGAAGTCCCCCCACAAGGAAGCCAGGCAGCAAAGGAAGATGGTGGCCTCCAGCCTCTTGGATGCTCTGGTGGGCTGAAGGAGACACTGCCTGCCCCATGCAAAGTGTGGCTACAATTCCCAGCCAATGCAGAGCTTGGAGCAGCCCAGGACTCTCTGGAGCTGTAGCGCCCAGATGAAGGCTGAGCTCAGTCCAAGGCCACCTGTTCTGTCCTTCCCTCACCCCTGCCTGATGATAGAGCACTGAACAGGTGAGTTGTGGGTAGCGAGATCTTGCTTGATGGTGGATTGGTCTAGGCTAGCCTGTACATGGGCATCTTCAAACTTCCTTGTCCAAGCCACATACAGGGTGAAGGTACCTAAAGGTGGTGACAAGTCCATGAACTTGCCAATTTGAGATAGAGCAGCAAAAGAACACCAAAACAGAAGTTTCCCATTGAATAAAAGAGTGTTTCAAGTTGGAAATGACATGTGGAGGTCTCTAGTCCAAATTTCTGCTCAATTTATGATATTCAGATCAGTGCCTTGCCTGCTTGAAGTCTGAATAGCTCCAAGGATGTAGAGACCACAGCTTCTCTGTGCCCCTCTCTCAGTGATTTACCACCCTCATGGTGACATTTGTTTTGCCAGTATACCCAGTCAGAACCTCCCCTGATGCAAGGGAAGATGTTGCCATGCAGGAAGCCCATCAAGAAAGGAGAACCATCAGGCAAAGGCAGGACACCATGGAGAAAGAGGTCCCTTGTTACCATCAGTACAATGTCCAGGCTGTGGGCAGGAAAATGGTGAGCCAGGCAAGAGTCGAACCTGCAGTCTCCTGATCCGTAGTCAGGCACGTTGTCCATTGCGCCACTGGCCCCAGCCCTGCTGGAAGTCTGGGGGCTTCCCATCGCTGGATGGGCTTTGTGAGGGCAACAGGGGAGGGTGTAAAAGCATTTAGTTAAGTATAAAAAAAAATAGATATAACAAGATCTTTGGAAGGCAGATGATCTAATCCCGTGCTCAGAGCACGAAAGTCTTAGATATTAGGTCATTTTGTTTATTGAGTTTTGAATGCCTCCGAGGATGGGAATTCTGAAACCTCTCCAGGACCCTGTTCTAATGTGTGACCTCTGACAGATGCATTTTTTTTCCTATTATCTAATAATAATTCTTTGATGTAATCATGTTTTTGTTGAGGTCCATCCTCCTTGCCCACAAGAAAAGCCTGTGTTCACTTTCTCTATAGGCACACATAGCATAAAACAAGATTATAATCCTTCCTTGACCTCTTCTTGTCTGTATTACAGAAACCTAGCTCTCTAGGCCACTCATCATCAGGGATTCCACCACCTTCTCATCTGGTTGATCATCTCTGGGACTTAATGCACTCTGCAAATGTCTTTCCTGTCCTGGAGATCCCAAAAGTGGACACAGACTCCAGATGTGGTCCCACAAGCATCAAACAAAGTGATAATCATTCCCCCGATCTGACGGCTAGGACAAGTTGCTGACACAGGAGAACCAAAGCTCAGCTGGAGTTGAGATTGGTAGAGATGTGAAAGGTCAACAAAATCACTTTTAGAACCACATTAGCAGCAAAAGAAAAAAAAAAGGAAGCATGGGACCACTTCTGAGAGAGTGAGGGAAGTGGCAGCAGAGGTGGAGCAGGTTGAGGTACTCCAACCTGTCTCTGCCTCTGTCTTTACTGATGAGGTCTGCTCTCAGCTTTATGTCCCTTTCTCTTTCTGACAGACCCTATGGCAGTGGATTGTTCATGACAGAGCATGATCAAGTCAGAAATCACTTGAGTAAAATATACACATGAAGGACACAGAAGTAGTTGCAAACTACCAGCCTTACTGGAACCTGGGAAAGAAACGCTTGTTTATCTTGACTGAGGTGAGGCCTTAAATAGGGTCTCACAGAGTTTTCTTGCAGCCAAATTGCAAAGATATGGACTGAATGAGAGGCTAAGAAAGTGGGCGAAAACCGGGCTGGACCACCAGACCCAGTGTTGGGATGACCAGTTGGCAATGTAGCAAGTGTCTTGTTAGTAATGGAGTTCGCAGGTGATGATACCAATACTGACACTCTTAAATGTCTCAAACAACCTGCATGATAGGAAGGAGCGCACACTCAGCAGGTTTCTGGATAGCATCAAATTGGGGGCAGAAGCTGATATTCTGGAGGGCAGGACTGCACTTCAGAGAGGCCTTGTGAGGCAAAAGAAATGGTTTGATAGGAACCTCACAAACCTTAGAGAGGACAAAAGCTAAGTCCTGCCACGTGAGGAGGAAGCACCCCAGCAGAACCCTGCAGAATGGGGAACCTTTACCTTGATGTGATTCCACCACACAACCTGCTGATCTGGAGTCAGGCATGTTGCCTTTGTGCTACAAGGTCAATGTGGAGGGATGCAGCCCCAGGCATGGACCCAGCCTGGGTGGTGGGGATGCGCACCACCCCAGAGCTGACCACTGCAACTCCCAGGAGCACCGGGTCTGGCCCCAATCTTGGTCATTGCAGCTGAGCCTCCAGTGGGGCAGGTGAGATGTCTCCCCCACCTCAGTCATTAACCCTGGCACCCAATGGGCACCTTTTGCATCAACTGAAAACTTACCTGCTGAGCCTCAGATCCCATGCCTTGGTTGCAGCTCCCTCACTTTTTCACTCCCTCTCTTTATCCCTCTCTACTGCCCACCTTCATCACTGGCAAAAAATTTGGGAAAACATTTTTCCCTCGTATTTGGACAGAAACTCCCATTTGAATTTACATCTATTGTCTCTCACCGCTTCATCATGAAATGCTGTGAGGAGCCTGGCTTCACAATCTCCTCATAGGTACTGGAAGTTTGTTGTTGGGTCCTCACTGAACAATCCTCTTCTCCAGGCCAGGTAGACCCAGTTCCCATGGCTTCTCCTTGTACTTGCTCTATACTTGCTGTATGAGGAGAAGCCATGTGACCAAGACCAGGCCATTTCAGTGGCCATCCCCTGGACTTGTTCCAGTTGATCAATGTCCTTGCAGTGTGGACCCAAAGCTGGGTGCAGTATTCCAGGTGTGGAACATGGGTAAGCAGTGGGAATAGAGGGCTGTCAGCACTGTGTAGTGGAGAGTGATGAGACAAAGTGCCCAGCTCCACTGCAAGGTCTGGAGGAACTCTTTCCTTCCTACAGCACAAGAGGGCACTCCAGCACTTCTGTCCTGCAGAGGGCCTGGGAGGATGGATGGATGGGCAGGAGAAGGAAGGCCCTCCCAAAGGAAGCAGGAGGAGACCCCGCCAAGCTAAAAGTGTCGAGCCAGGCAGGAGTCGAACCTGCAATCTCCTGATCCGTAGTCAGGCGCGTTGTCCATTGCGCCACTGGCCCTGGCCCCTCACCATCCCTGTGGCCCTAGCAGGCTGCCCGCATCCTTCGTTCTGTAGAACAACCTCTGTGCTCAGCACAAAGACACCAAACGTTCAACACAACATCAGTGAGGAACATCAGCTGGACTGCCAACCATTGAATGCAACCTCCTCAGCCCCCTGGTCCGGTCACTGTGCTTTCCCTTGTGATTCAGCGTAGGTGCTCTGTCTCTGTGTCCTTCCTGCTACATCTGGGAGACCCCGTCAGAGGTCAAACCAAACTCCAGGTAAATGACATTCTCTAGTGTTCTGTTGACCATGGAGGAAGTCCTGTCTTCAAAGAAATCTATCATGCTGGCCAAGAGTGGTCTGCCCTTGGTGAATCCATGATCACTATTTCCAGTCTTTTCCGTGTCCTTCCTTCATTTCAGCATGGCTTTCAAGTGTAGTTCTTCCATAGTCTTCATGTGGGCTGTGAATTGAAGCTGACCAGATTAGAGAAAAAACGTCATGGTGTTCATCAGAAACTTTTCCCTATTTCCACAGTCCTTCCCTGAATAACTGTCCTTGATCCCCCCGAGAAATCCCCTGGTTTGACTGTGGCACCCCATGTTAGCCTTCCAGTCAAATATTGCCTGAGGGTAAGTCCATGTCCCCCAGGAGTGACTGAGCATGCAGTTGTGAGGCTTCTTGCACTTTCCTGAGGAAGACTTCACTTCCTTCAGCTTCTTGATGAGGCAAATTGTGACAGAAACCCACCACAACACCGCCCTGCGCTGGACGCCACTCTGGTCATGACCCATAACCTCGAGCCCAGCTGAAAGTATAGGAAAGACATGGACCTGTTGGAGCAGGTCCAAAGGAGGCCACAACAATGGTCAGAGGGCTGGAACACCTCTCCTCTGAGAAAATTGTAGCTGTTCAGCCTGGAGAGGAGCAGAGTCTGGGAAGACCTTATAGCAGCCTTCCAGTATCTGAACAAGCCTACAAGAAAGCTATGGAGGGACTTCTGACAAGGGCATGTAGTGTTAGGATAATCAGTAATGGCTTTAAACTAGATAAGGGTAGCTTTAGATTAGATATAACGAAGAAATTCTTCACCATGAGGGTGGTGAGGCCTTGGCCCAGGTTGCCCAGAGAAGCTGTTGTTGTCCACCTCCCTGGCAGTATTCAAGGCCAGGCTGGATGGAGCTCTGAGAAACTTGGTCTGGTGGAAGATGTCCCTGCCCATGGCAAGGGGATTGGAACGAGATAGTCTATAGTGTCCCTTCCAACCCAAACCATTCTATGATTCTGTGATGAAAGGAAAGCTCTGGGCATCACATTTCCCTCCACAGCCATGCTTGAGCTGCCCTCTGTCTTCCAGAGCCATGGCCCTCACATAGACCAGCCCCCCAGAAAAGCAGGGACAATACAGAGGGTGGGCGATGGTGTCCCAAGGCTGACCCCGGTGTGATTCGAACACACAACCTTCTGATCTGGAGTCAGACGCGCTGCCCTTGCGCCACGAGGTCAGGGTGGAGGGATGCAGCTGCCCAGCACGAACCGTGGCCTGGGCAGTGGGATGTCTTCTCCATGGGGAGCACCCCGGGGGTGACCAGGAGCCCCTCAGCTGCAGCTATGAAGGGGACCGGTGGCCAAGCCCTGGCTGCAGAGTGGAGTCCAGGCTGGAGGATGAACGTGGAGGGTGGGTTGGGGTGATCTGCATGGTCATTGTGGGCAGGAGCCAGGCTCAGGGACGCTGCGAGGGAGAATGGCAGCACAGGGCAGAATATAGGGAAGGGACCAAGTCCCATCCTGCAGCACAGCCGGAGGTGAGCTCTGGGTATGTGCCCAGAAATGGTGGTGGACAGTGTTAAGAGCAGACAGCCCATGGGCTCAGTCCAGTCACAGTTGGACGCTACAGCTCCTGATGTTCTGCCCCAGCCACAACCCGGTTTTGACTGGGAATGGCAGCTAGACCTTCAGCAAGGAAGGCAAGACATCCCACCAGTGCAGTCAAGGTCCACCAACAGTGCTGGCAAGGTTCACTGCCAGCTTGGGTATTCTGCCAGAAATATATGTTTCAGTCAGAAATCCAGCAGGCGTTTTTCTCAAAAACAGCTATTGTTACACCTTGCTCACAAATGTCCCATTTCATCTGGACCTCCTGTGGACTGGACAGAGGTAGGGTGGCTGCATCCCCATCGGACATCTTTGCACTCAGTTTCTGTTTGCCTCAGAGCTAATGTTAAAAATCTTACAGTCAGAGCTCTGACACTGTTACTAATATGTCTCTTTCCTTTTAAAGAAAATAAACTATTTAGTATAAAAGTACAAGTTTGTGACGTAAAGCAGAATTTATTGTTGTGATCAAGAATATCCATGGCAGAGAATCCTCGAGAAATTAGGACAAAAAATGAGAAAATGGTTAATAAATGCAAATAAAAACTACAGCACCCAAGTGAGAAATGGCATAACTGATAGTTTCATGGATGGATTTATTTTCTGCAGTGGTTATAGTTATCTAGCCATGCTTAAGGCAGTTTACTTGAATTGCACAGCCAATAAGCTACTTGTCCACCATCTGTATGAACAGTATATAAATATATGAGATCAACAGTATAGGTTTGGAGAGAAAGACCGTTGATGAACTTCATTAGATTTCTATTTATAGATAATTTCTGGGGAGCAAGTCACAGCAATCTCACCTGGCCTAATGGCAGGGTACATTTCTACATGGGAACTTTCTTCTCTTGCAGAAAAAGAAATCTCAGCAGAAGACTTTCTGAAATTCTGCGTTTTCGAGCTTTTAAAAATGAGTTGTATTTTTAAAAGAAATAACTGGCATCATGAGGTTCCTGCCCTCTGACTGTACGAGGGAGCCTTGACTGGCAAGGCATGAAGGTGGTAGGGGAAGGTCTCCTGGGGTGGGATGCTGCTTTAGACACCTGAATGTGTCTACAAAGAAGACGTCTACTTGTGTCCTAGGCAGCAGAGCTCCCATTACTACTATAGCTACAAAGTTTTATAAAGTTATATCAATTTATATGAAGTTAGAAAGACGTTAAATTTATACACTTCTCCTGAATGTGGGCAACTCACCCCAGTCCCTAAAATTTGGCGTCTGAAGCCAAAAGTCATCACTGCTCTCCAGACATATTAATGTCACGCATTTACTTTGTGAATTACCAACGCTGACGATGGAGTAAAGAGGTACGCTCCTACCTTTCCGTCCGAGCAAACCCTGCCCACAAGCAGGGCTTTGCTGTCCCTTCCTCTTCTAGCAGGTCCTCCCACAAGAGGGAGCCATGGACCAGCTCATGGGCTCCACAAGCTTCAAAGGCAGACTGGAGATGTGTTTTGTTCAGTGAGGGACTCTCCATCCCGAGTCCAGGCTGGAAATTCAGCTTGTTTCCTTCCTGGAAATACGGTTCTTTCTCCACAGCCCTTTTTTAAATTATTTTGGCTATTCATTTATCATTCTAAATCCATCAGCCCACAGTTTTCTAGAAGTGCAGCCTCAGATGTCATCACGAGGATCTTCATTTGCTGCCTGCTCGCTGCTGACCACCTTGCAATGGCACCTCTCCTCATCTTATCGCTGATACCTGCTTAGTTTCCAACTGCATGACATAATGGGAGAGATTCAGCTGCCTAAGTTCAGGCATCGAGTGTTGCTGTATGGAATGCGCTGCCTGGTCTGTATTTGCCCCTCCAGTTGTGCTGTATCCCGTAGTGCTTTGTCCCACGCAAATATCTTGGATGCTATAGGGATGTTATGTTCAGGCAACCAAATCCTGCCTGAGGGTGGGATTCAGCTCAAACAGTTGGACAGTTAAAGTAGGTGTCTTCATGTAGGGGTGTATTTGCATGTTAGAGAGTGGATACACCACAGAATATATAAAAACCTCTTGAAGATCTGCAGGAGATATTTCTGGGCAGTTGGCTTTGCTGTGTTCATTTTTATTTTTAAGCAGACTACATTGATGTCTGTATGATATCATCTTGATAGAACACTGAAATTTTCGAATTTCTCAGCAGAACACCCCATTTTCCCCCCAGAACCACCTTTCAGCTCCTTACAATGTTACAAACAACATCAGATTTTCAGCTAGTTCGAGGAGAACTGCACCCCAACTGCAATCACATTCTGTTGATTTACATTGCCATAATGCAAATCTGTATAAGCACTTGAGGAAAGCAGATGTTTCCCGTAATTTTAGTGTCCCAGGTTACTCCAGAACTAGCCCATGCCCATTGACTGAAAAATTCAAAACGAAAGAGAAGTCCTCCCTCCTCATTCATCCTCACTTCCTCGCACTCTCAAAGAGATTTGAGTCCCAAGGAAAGTTTCATAGTTTACTGAATCTACTGAAAGGAGAGAACAGGTATTTCACACAAAGGTAGAAGCTTCTCCCTCATTGTTGTCTGCCACTCAGATGGATCTACATATTCTTCAGCATATCCCTACTCTAGGACATGTAGCTACAATGAATTCACCTGTCAGACACTTCTCAGGAGCCATCACGGTGATTTCAAGGTGAGAACTGCTTGGTGGAGATGTCTATGGCTTTCAGGTCCGTGACTGAGGAGCTCACTGCAGCACCGGAGAGCTCCTCAATGGCCAGACCCTCTGCATCTTTAGGAAAAGTCAATTCATTGGGTCACCAGGTTTTCACTAGCAAGATCTAGTCCATGGCAGAAAGATCATTAAAGGGTTTATCTCTATTGCCTAGATTAAGAAAAAGAAACGACCATCTTCCAAAGACTGTCTCTCACCTGCCACAGACACATACCTGAAGATGGGGTTGAAGTCTCCTCTGGAAATCCTTGTGTCTCCATTGACTCCAACGGAAATCCAGAAGATGATGTTAGATTAGGCAACTGGGATGGGTTTCATCCCAACTCTGTGTAGGCTGGCAGTACAGATGCCTGCATCTGAACTAGTCTTCTGCATTTCCTTCAGAGTCAGTGGGGAGAAGCAAGCACTGGGTGAGTCTGCAAGAAGATCATGTTGTAGAATTGACACTGGCTACACAACTGGCTCCAATACAGGCTCTAAACTGTAGACATCTGAAGTGGGGTGAGAGGAACCCCACTTGTAATTTGCATGTATCTACTATGAGACAAACTCCACCAAAAGCCACAAAACAGAAGATCCCAAATAATGGCTGATTCATCTTAATAATGCTAATGACCAAAATAGTGACTAAAACAAGCCTGTTCAGAATTCTGCAGTTGTTTGTATTTTCACACCCTACATGGAAATGCAAGAAAAACTCTCCAGCAATCCTGTCTGCTGGTAAACTGGATGAACTGGGAACAAGCCTTCCTCATGACCACTGCAACACTGAGGATGAGGAAACTATTGACTGTATGGAGAGTTGGTGATTTTCTCCATCCCCAGCTGCAGGTCTGCTGCAGAACTGGTCATTAGGCAGGAGGCAGAGCTTCCCCACGTGCAAGTGTTCCTTCTGTGATCCACGTAAATCATGTCTCTTTTCTGGAATAACCTGGGAGAGGAGGAGGAGAATAAATAAGAGCGAATGAAATGCAGAGGCACTGAGGTAGAATGAGATGGCAATTCTTTGCTAAGTGGTGAGAGAATTCCAGTGTTTATAGGGCTTCTGGGAGCAAGAAGGACTGGAAGTAGGGTTTTTACTTCAATGTATATGGTGTAACCTCTGACCAAAATTGTTAGCGAACCTCTTTGTGCATCACTTTCCCTGAACAATCACAGGGACATCTCTGGGTCAGCAGAGGTGATCCAACCTGCTCCAAGCAACGGGGACTCTGGAGGGAAACCCTTTACCGAAGTGAAAGTCACTCTAAATCCAAAGGTTTTTTTCTCAGATAAAATTATTAATTTTAATTTGAAGGGAATCATGATCATCTAAATGCTTATAGCCTGCCAGTGAGAACACCATCTGTGCAATGGCTGGAAATGATAGCGAAGGATTTTGAATGTAAGATTATCAGACCAGCACTCGTCCTCTACCAGATTATTAACACACCTGACGTGTTGTGTTTGTACATCAATTCCCAAGAAAAAAAAAGCAAACATTTCCAGTCTGTCATTAAACAGAACAGGTCCGCTTTTTGCAAGTTTTTTTTAAAAAAAACTTTGCAAAATTAGAAAGCTGGGTTCCTGCTCCAGTCTGACATTGCTAAAGCTGAATCCTCCCTAAGAGCAGAGGTACTCCCTCGGCTTCAGTGGGAACAGAAGACAACTGAAGTTTTCCTGTCACGGTCTTTGTTTCATCCGTTTCCCTGAAAATGGACTGAAACAGCTCTCCTCCCACGTGGCTGCCCGGGAGACTCAATGGCGCCTGCAAATTTGAAATGAAAAGCTAACAAAGAAACCAGAAAGCCAAAGAACAATGCAAGCTGCCTAAGAGGAAGGTTTATTTCGTTGATATCAAGGCCACTGGGTCAGAACAACATCAATAAATATCACGTACAGAAACTGGCTCAAATAAATGACGCTGATTTCTTCTGCTCTGAAGGAAAACCTGTGCTGTCAGCTACCATGGCTGTTTATAGCACAATTCAAACACTATGGACAGATCCTTAAGGAAATTGTGTCATGAATCTTGCTCATTCTCTGCTCTTTACTTGTCCTCTCTCAAGCAGTGCATCAATTTAGGGAGCACTTTGTGTCCTGTAAGCTTTCTTGCTGAAAACTAATCCACAGCATCAAACACCCCACCCCTTTAAAGTTATCCTATCTCCACTGGTTGTCACTGGCTTGGGTGCAGATCCTATCAGGAAATGTTTTCCAGGTTTCAGAAGAACTCCCATTGAAATCTGGGCAGCAGAGAAAGTGTTTCTGGGCTATATGGTCCCCCCATGCTGAGAGAACTCACAGGCAAAGTGAAAGAGTTGGGGTAGGATTATAGTCTTCAGAAATCAACAACTTGATGTAGGCACCTCTGTGCACTGAGATGTCCTAGTGTACCTGAGATATCATCTCAAGCGGGCAGATGGGACACAGAGCCTGTGGGAGAACTGAGACCTTCTAGATAGGCAGCTGGAGCCTGGCAGGGTACCATGGCACACCTCAAACAGCCTGGTGCTCCCATACGCAGATATCTCAGTGGACCCCACAGATTGTGCAGCACAGGGGGTCTAGAGACCTGTTCAGCAGCTCACACATGCACATCGCAGTAAAGATGAACTGAGCTGACTCTGCTGACTGCCCTGCCTCGCTCTTCTGAGCAGGTTTCATCTGCCTAAACATAGGCACTCGATGCTGTTCATGAACCGTTGGCTACCTGGGGTACTCAAGACATTTGCGTATGGTGAGGAGGTAGAGTATCGGTCAAGCCTGATATACAAAGGTGCCTGAAACATCACTAGATGACTACCTTGTGGCCCCAGAAATCCCCTACTCACTGCTGAAAATGGGAGCTCAGACACCTAGATTACATTGAGCCAGCTGTGACTGTGTGGGTGAAGCCCACTCCTGTTTTCTGACCTGTGACCTGAACTTTACTTCTTCAGTGCAGCAGGAACAGCAGGAGACATCATGAGAGACTTGCTCCAGAAGAGCCTGTTCGTTAAAGCAATGCCAAAAACTAGCAGGAGAGTTTTTGACCTAAGTCTGCCATGTCGCTGAGGACTACCTCAGGCCATTAGCCTTCCCAGAGTAGACCCAGGATCCCAGGATCCTTTCTTAGTTAAGAAATAATAGTTTGGTGTTTGTAAGAAGTTTGCGATGATTTGGCTCTGAAGATATGAGGGGACATGCAATCTGTTTGCAGATATTGGTTACATTTATTAAAAAATTCTGGAGAGAAAACAGCATGAGTGGCATTTCCGTGGGACATGCTGTTCCTCAGCTGTTTCCTACACACAAAAGATAGGCTGGAATCTGGTTCTTTCTCCTGCCTAAAAGCCTGAGTAAAACTAAGGCAGCACTACTTCACAGGGGAGTTTCTAAAGACTCAGCTCGTATTTCCTTTGTGTCTTACACTTCCACAGCGCAAGTGGAGTACTGCATCCAGTTCTGGGCTCCCCAGTTCAAGAAAGACGAGGAAATACTGGAGAGAGTCCAGTGGAGGGCTACGATGATGGTGAGGGGACAGGAGCATCTCTCCTACGAAGAAAGGCTGAGGGAGCTGGGCTTGTTCAGCCTGAAGAAGAGAAGGCTGAGAGGAGACCTTAGAAATGCCTCTAAATATCTGCAGGGTGGGCGTCAAGAGGATGAGGCCAGACTCTTTTCAGTGGTGGCCAGCAACAGGACAAGGGGCAACGGGCACAAACTGAAGCAGAGGAAGTTCCGCCTGAACTTGAGGAAGAACTTCTTCCCTCTGAGGGTGACGGAGCACTGGAACAGGCTGCCCAGGGAGGCTGTGGAGTCTCCTTCTCTGGAGATATTCAAGACCCGCCTGGACAAGGTCCTGTGCAGCCTGCTGTAGGTGACCCTGCTTCGGCAGGGGGTTGGGCTGGATGACCCACAGAGATCCCTTCCAGTCCCTAACATTCTGTTATTCTGTGAAAAAGTTTTATTTCAGTATGAATGGAAATTTTCACATGAAGTGTAATGATGTATTTTTTTTTCCCAGTGACAATTTCATAGCAGTGACTTGGAGAAGTCCCAGCTCACTTCAGCCCAAACCAAACCCCTTTCTGTTCTTCAGCTTGATGCGTCACTCAGAAGTTCAGCTATGCATGCAACACAGGCTGCAGATGGCTCGCAGGCAACCTAACCACAAACCCATTGATCTGATAACATTTTGTGCCTCTCCTTTTTCATCGGAGTACAAAATGTTTTCTACATGCAGGCAGCAGGACTTGGGACGTCTTGGACACTTCTGATGTGGTCTAAAAGGAAGCTGCAGACATTACTGCCACATAAATGAGTATCTGATTGGAAAGCGCTTCTATAGCAAATGCAGATGCTGTAAGAAATAGAAAGGAGTATTCTATGTTCCCAAAGAATAAAGAAGAAGGAAGTGTGCTCTTAGCTTCACAGATGTGTCTACTCTAACTTAGGTTCATTCATAATTCTACATTAAAAAGGTTTTTCCTCTATTTTTGATGTCAAGTATATGCTTTCCCTGTTTTCCTTCTGGAGTTTACTTCTCACACTGCTGGATGCAATAACTTCATTTAAGTGGAAAAATTCCAATTTTATCCACTGCAGATATAACATATTAAGACATGTTGTTCTGACAGTGCGCCAGATTTCTGTATCTCACACAATGGAGGAGGATTCACATTTTATTAAGATTATATTTTTTTAACTAATGTTTTATTAACTTTCTACTGTAACTCATATTTGTTTTAATGACTGTGAAAAAAACCCATACATATAATTCATGGACTATTCCTAGTGTGTCTGAAGAGATTTATGTGGATGATTTAACAATTTTGATTAATGCATAAGATAAAGAGGTTGGAAAAAAAATATCTTCTGCTCTCCACCTTATCAGAAGTTTCAATGGAGTTTCTCAGGTAAGTCACTCAAAAGAGAAAAAAACTAAACCAGTTGGGTATGTAAATCCATACGTATTCAGATACATGAAACTAGATATCCAAGCGTGAAAATTAGGGGTAGGATTGCTCTTTATGAGTAAATTTGGATTTTATTGCACCGTGGCAAGTTGTAGATGCATTTTGCAATCACTGCAGCAATTGGTATGGAAGAAAGGCTTTTCAGGGCTGCTTCATACACCACTGTGGGATAAGAGGACGTTATTACTTTTTTTGTCTGACAGCTTTGTATCTAGGATTTGCGAGACCCAGCTACAGTTCTGTTTTTCCCTGGGGTACTTAAATCCATTAGTGCTCCTTTTCAGGCTGTCAAGTACTAAAGAATAATGTTCATTTTACTTTCTTTACCCTGCTGTATGTGCTATAAAAAGAATCATACATCTACTGGAGTAGGGACAGTATCCAGGGTCTCCTGGCTTACACAGGGAGTGGTCTAGCTGATAGTGGTGTTTTGGGACAGGATTCCTTGCTACTAGAAATGCTTTATTTTGTATGAAACCTTTTGATCATTGCATCACAAAGCAGGACCACAAACGATTCTATAACATTCTCTTTTTTTCATTTTTTTTCTACAAAATGACAGCAACCAGAAGTTCACAACTGAGAACATTTAGAGATTGACTTGGTTGCCCACACATAAAGACTGGAGCCATTTGAGATGCCCTGTGACATTAGAAGTGTCGATCTCTCCCTGGGGATGGCAGATATTATGCAGGAGCTATGGGGGATCTGCACCCTCATGGAGCAGCAGCTGGAGGCCAGATGTTATCCCTGATGGACCTTCGATGATGATAGACACCCTAAGCTCTGGACTTGGCCAGATAAGCACAGGTATCTACAGTGCAGTTGTCTCCACATGTGTTAGCTCCTGAAGTCCCACACAGCTAAACAGGTGATTTGAGTCCTAGAATCACTAATTAAATATCTCACTCCCATGCAGCCACATCCATTGCAGATGCCTACATCTCAGTATCTGTGTGTATAGCACTGATCACTGCTGTCAAGTTTCAGTCAGTTGACCACAAAAGTCTCCATTGCCATTTTAAACAAGTTAGACCATTCACATGGCCATCTGTTTGCCCCTCTATTCATATGCAGCTTGCTCCAGAGGTCCAATGTCTTACCAGGTAGTCCCATAAAATTCTTAGGATACCCTGGGGCAGCCCACAGGAGTTAGAACTATATATCTGGGCAACGGAAAAGAGCCCATGATATCAACCAACTAATATTTTCAGAAAGAGAATTGATTGCTTAGTTGGTTCAAATTTGATTTTTCAGTTAGGGAAACGACGCAAAAAATAATTTCTTTGCATTGATGAACGGAGACTGCAAACATTGCAGGAGCACCTTGGACCCTCCGCGATACTCAGTCATCCACATTCCTCTGATATTCCCAGATGCCTTCTCTCCCACCAAAATGATGGCTAAATTTCTCCAGGTGGTCCATTACCAACCACCTTGATCTTTGAAGTTAACAAGCAACAATGCTCTTCAGGTGAGTCAGTATTGAGAAGCAGCCTTTCCAGTGGCCAGGTAGGGAGGTATAATAACCTCTCCACTTGCCTTTGTGACCCTCTGCCATTGTTCAGGTTTAGCCATGTGCGGCGGTCAAGCTGTACTTACTGCCTTCCACACTCACCACTGCCAAGGTCCCCCGGACAGCCAGGTCTGTTCCCACAGCCCTATAAATGCACGAGTGCTCCCTCCTCCCCTGCTGCAAGGTTCTGGTGTTGTGGCCCTGTCTCCAAGCTACAGCTGAGACCTTCCACCATGAAGCTCTTCTTCTGCCTCATGGCTCTTCTCTTTTTCCTCCTCCAGGCTGTTCCAGGTAAGGGGCAAGACCCACGCTGGGGTCTGCCTGTGTAGGAGGTACAACTAGCTTGTGCGGTGGCGTAGAATGTACTCCTCCATGTTCTTCAGTTCCTTCCCTTAGAGTTGTTCCCTATTTCTCAGTCTAGAAGCAGAAGCGAAAAACTAAACTATGGTGACCAGTTTTCAAACCAGAACCTCCCCACAGAAGCCACTAGTGGCTGTTGACTCCTTATGACTCTTTGAAGGCTCCTTATGACTCTTTGAAGTCTCTTTATGTCATTTTGTGGGACTATTGAAAGATGGCACCATGGAAATCATCCGCCTCTTCTTACCCCAAGGTCATAAATTGTTTCCTTTGTGTAAGGTAGAAGAGCAGCAGAGGTGTTCCATTGTATTACTCAAGTTGAGCTATAACGGTGAAGTTTACTGAAGCTCTCTGAATATGCTGGTTTCCCTTCCTCAGCCCTTCTACTTCACTGACTCATTTACTGATGGTGCTTTTAGTCTAGCTTTTCTTCATGCTCAAAGAAACTAGCTATCTTGGAGTAAGGCTTTCAGAGAAGGAAGGAACTGGGCAAATCGCTTGTCCCTGTTAACTGGACCAGATTCCAGCTTTTGATTTTTTTTTTTAAGTCATAGGTACATGTCAGAGCATATGAACTTGGTGCTGTCCTTTGCATGACCAGCCTGCAGCTTTACAGTCCCAGAACTTAGAAGCATCCACAGGCTGGGCTGTCCCCTCCCACTACAACACACTTGCCCAGGATGTGTTCAGAAACTTGCCACCAACAGCTTATTTTTCTCCAGTTGTACAAAGGCCTTCCTTGGAGTCTTGTGAGGTTCCATGAGGCTTCTCAAAACTTCTGGAAAAGCTGCCTTTGGCTTTGGGGGCGTTTGTATCAGACCCCTAGTTGGGGTTAATGGGGTTTCAGCAGGAGAAAGACCATGAGAAATGAACTGATCCTGCAGCACAGCTGTGAATCCCATTCTCCCTGTAGGTCTCGGCTTGCCCACAGACACCTTACGTTGTCTTGGCTACCATGGTTTCTGTTTCCATTCAAAATCCTGCCCAGAGCCGTTTGCCGCATTTGGGACTTGCTCTCGGCGTCAGAAGACCTGCTGCATAGGTATGTGTGGAAACCCTGCCCAGGCAGGCAACATTTGGAGATGAGATTACTAAAGTCAGCAAAACACACTCTTACCCTGTCTCCAAATGGCCTAAGCCACCTCCTCCCATCTACAAAGATGGACCTGGCTATTCTTCCATTAATGGCAGCATGGAGCACAGGACCAGAATTTCCGTTTTGAGCTGGCCAAATACTACGTAGCCTAACATCCTGCCTCCAATGGAACAGAAAGAAAAGAAAAATTGTGGCCCACACAGAGTTCTCGTTCCTTGATATATCTTCCCATAATCATCTCTTGGGGGACTGCTGACTACATCCACACTGTTATGCTTAACAGGTGCCAGCTGACCTTTTCCCTGCAAATTTGGCTAATCCTTTCTGGACTTGGCTTACTTTTGGAGCTCCTCAACAGTCAATGTATACCATTAAGTCAATACATGCTTTATAGCGAAATGTGTTAATCAGACCTAAGGTTCATCTGATCCAGCATCCTGTATCTGTCTGTGGCCAGAAGTGGATGTTTCTATACTGTTACTCTATGTGTGTAAAGTGGCTATTAATAAACACCACAATCATATAATTATACTTCCTTATATATTCTCCTGTTTTCATGAATTTGCAGCTCAAGACTTTTAGATTTAGTCATGTTTGTGTTTAGAAGTCCTTACTGGATTTTCCCCCCATCACATTAGGAATTTCTTCTGCTATTTTGAATCCTTTTACCTCATAATTTTATTCAGTACCACCTGCTTCTGTACCGCAAATGAAATGTAGTCATTCTGCAGTCACCTTCTATATAACCTTACAATATAATTTCTTCAGTTGTTTCTTTTCCAAGTTGGTGGGTTACAAATTCCAATTTTTACAGAAGTTCTCTGATGACCCCCATAGTCCTTTTTTGTGTCTTTGCTTTTGGAGACACAGCAACCAGGACTTCATGACACTTCCCATGTACGAGTTAGTTCAGATGGTGGTGTAATGTTTGCTGGTTTTACTTAAAATCCTTTTCGTTCCAGACACGACATCAAACTTCCATACTTGTCAAGACGAGGGAGGTCATTGCGTGCCTCCAGAAATCAAATGTCTGCAGGAACAAGTGGGACTTTGCCCTTACAGAGAATGGAAGTGCTGCACAGAACTCTAATAAAGGCCTCAAGGAATTGCGGAAAACCACAGAAATGCATGTCCAAGAAAACAAACAAGTTTTCTTCCTGGTGTTGTAAAGAAGATGTCTGGTGTTCTTCAACATGCAAAATGTGCAATTAGCTAGAAGTGACATGTTTCTTTCTATAACAAAGGCAATAAATACCAAATAAACAGGTATAACAGTTGTATATGTATGGAAAGAGGCAGAATGTCTCTCTAGTATACTCATACACAAAAAATCACAGAAACTTTGCTAACGTCCTTGGAAACCAAATTGCCTCATAATTCGAACTTCATCTCCCTCCTTATCTGTCTTCCTTTCTTCCTTCTTTCCTTTCCTTCCTAATAGAAGGTGATGTCTTTTCCTTCTGTTAAAGTGATAGAAACAAGAACTGTCCAACTGGCATGGTCAGGCCATGTCTACCTTATTCAAGTCCCATTCTCCAAAGCAGGATGCCAGTCAACTGCTCTTCCCTGTCTCTCTATTTCTACTAATAGACTGCACCCTGTTGAGCACAGGTATCACCTATGGGAAGGTTTGGTGTCTGACCAAGCAAATGTGTTTGTAACCTTCTATCTAAAACCATCTTGTGCAATCTGTGCTTCCTTCTGTGCTAAGTTTGAATTTATTAACTGTAGAAGTTTCTTTCAAAACATAGGCAAAAAAGTGTTTGCTTCTGAGCATCATCTCCATGTGCTCACTAGCTCCTAGCCATGACTACTGGCTTTCTATTTTCTCTGGTTTAAGGCTGAGTAGCTGGACATTTTTGCAGAGGAAAATGAGAAGGGGTGGCATTCATCTCCCAGCTATCAAAAAATAACCCTTGGAGCACAAGCTGTGGCACCTTGCTTGGATTGGAGGACTTCAAACCCTTCCCACATAGGACAGAAAGCCCCTTGCAGCAGCAGATTTCCATCATCTTGTTTCTCAAAGTTGAGATAAGCTTTCCTCTGGTCTGAACTAATGCAAAAGGCTTGTTCACATCCCCACCACACACTTCAGAAAGGTCATTCTCTAAATCAGTGTGTTAACCATCATCCTAGTCATCCTAGGCTGCTCTTCTCGTCTACAGAGAGGAACAGATCCACCTTCAACATCATTGCACTCAACCCTCAGTGACCAAAGAGTAACCTCGCTCTCAGTCAGCCAGCATTCAGACAGGTGAGATGACCTTCGTCTAACAATTTCTTCCTCCATTCTAAAGATGTGTAAAATTATATTGACATCTGCCAACGGGAAAACTTTTTTTCCATCACAGCATCACCTCTCCATGTGACAGTCTGGGTAACCAACCAAGAGCTTAACAGGGATTCTTAGAAATTGGAGACGAATGCTCTTCAAATGAGATCCCCAATCAGCTGTTCAAACTAATTTATTTCAGTTTCTCCCAGGACTATCGATGTTGCAAGAAATTCTTTGCACTCTCTGAGGGTGTTTTCTGTTATGTCTGTGGCTGGTAGTTCAAGGAGGTGTAGGTGTTCCCCGAGTTTGTGTCACAAGGCAGGGAGACATGCGTGGAAACAGCAGAACTTGTCCTGAAGCCACTTTTGTTTACCTAGGATGGAGTACTAAAGGGGAAGAAAGATTTAGAAATAATTTGAGAATTTTTTTAAGCATTTTCGCTTTGACTGTTCTCTGCCCTCCGTGTTTTTTGCTAGAGAAGAGGGAGGGCAATTTATGTAACTATGCACAGTGAAAAAAAATCTTTAGGGAGGAAAAAACCACAAATACATAAGCATTACATAGTAAATGCCACTCCAGGCTTACGGTCTGCCTACACCAGTTGATCTGCACTATTTTAGGAGTTTTTAATGCCAGCAGCTCTTCCTGGAGGAGTCTCAGAAGGACAAGTGAGAACAGAAAGGCGTGGAAAGAGAAGAAATGCTGCAGATGGCTTGTCTGCTTCAGAAGTGGATAGGAGAAGCCAATTTTCTTTAATTTCAGAAGAAACTAAGGGTTTTTGAGAGAACTGTGACAGTGACTGTATCTGTAAGAATCTGCTGTCCCTGGCTCTCTGCCTTACCCCAATGCCAGGTGTCGTGCTGTGGAGGAGTCATCAGAGGGAAATGTCTGCTTGCAGAGCTACCTCTCTATTACAGTCTTCTTGATTAGCCTGATCTTGCTTACCAGCATCATGTTGCTGTTGCGCTTGGATGCTTTACAGGGTTGAGGACAGTTAAGCTTTCTTATTGAAGGAAATGGGTAATAAAGAAGCAAAACACAGAGGGAGTTTGCAGGTGAGAGGCTGCTCTTGGGTCACTCCACCACTTCACCATGGTTGAATGACACAAGAAGAGCAAGGTTTTTACACAGAGAGAGACAAGTGGCACAGCTGGAAAAGTTGGAAGATTTTGAGCACACAAGCCTGTATCCAGACTTGAAACAAAAGTGGCTCTTCTAAAGTTTGATGCAAGTTGAGAAAAATACCTGGTGAACACATCTTTGATGGTCTGTGGGAAGCAAAGTTTAATGGGCCAGGAACCACCTCTCCGCTGACTCAGGCATTCAGATATCCAGAAGTCCCTCACCACACATGTGCCAGACAGGAACACTGGCTACTCCTCCCCATGCTTTGCCAGGGCAGGAGGATTCAAGTGACATTTAATTAATCAATAGTGGTGGCTCTGAGTGTCCTGATGAGCTCTGTACAGGTCATGACTCCAACCAGGATAGCTGCTCCAGCAGCCTCAGGAGCAATTGCTGTTACAGCAAAGATGAGATCACCACCCATTATCAACAGTCACTAAAATGCTGCAGAGAGAGAGAGAGAGATTCGGAGTTGGTGAAGGACTTACCCATTGGAGAGTCATCCTGAGACTTTAGATTGGGCTTGAAAAACATCGTAGTTCTGCTTTCATTAAAATAAGATCCTGCTAGCAGGATTTTTGGGTACAAAGCTCCTGTTGCTTTACTTCTCTGATCAGTTCCTGCCCCACCTCTCCCTGGTGCCACTGCAAGTTATTTTCTGGGAAGAATTTATTATTTGGTGTTTCTATCTGGCCACCCACTGCTCAGCATCTGCACATCTCACCGTCTTTCGGACAGAGAGATTCTCAGTGTGCCTAGGAGTAACAGCAACACTGATTCCCTCTTGGGACCCTCCATGTCTACGTCTGCAGCAGTCTTTCTTTACCCAGCACAAATCCAGCTCAAACTCTAGAGGTGCAGGCATCAGATAAGCCTTTGGGAAATGTGAAGGATGAAGTCCTGATGTGTGTTGCACCACTCAGGTGCTTTACTGAATTGCGGACACAGCAAATTTGGGGCTTGATCTGGCTATCTCTGAAGCTATGTTGTGTTTGTAAAGTATGCAGAGCCTGGAGAAGGTGCTTGAGCTGGATGGTCTACAGCAGTAAATTGTCAGTGTGGTCTTCGGTACGGTTTTGATTGTCTCCTTCCATTTTCAGGAGTGGTGGAGGGTGTTTTGGAGGGACAGGGATCAATGAACATGTTTAGATCAGACAGAAGATAGGAGGGCAGAGAGAAGTGAAATGATTTGAAAATCAAACACACATGCACAAATAACTAGATGACAGATGTACCCTTGGGCAAACAGTTGTGCTTTACTTCCACAAAACATTTGGGCACATGTGTAGCCCTAAGCTCCTGATGACTTCAAAGCCCAGGATCACACTGCCAGTCAGTGCAAGCTGGGGCCAGAGCCTAGGTCATCCCTGACCCTTATAGCTTCCAAACTGACCACTCATTCTCAGAAAACTTGGTATATCTTCATATATTCTGTATCTGAATTGCTACAACTGCCCTAGCAAACTGAACCATCTCAGGCCCTCTTTTCTAGCCCCAAAATCCAATGTCATTCTCTCTTCTCATCTAGAAACAGACGGCTACATCAAGACTGCCTGGTGGATATGATCCGTGATGCCAGGCACACATGGCAATTGTTTGGGAGAGAAATAGAGAGGTAGAAAAATTCTCTTCTTTGAAAAACCTGAGCAGGCCCACCTGGAAATTATTATCAGACTGCAGCAGGCAAATGACTGCTGTTCCTCTGAGATCACTGTCTCTCTAGCATGGAATTGTCCACAGCGTCAAGCTCTTTTTCCAGACTGACTTGCCTTGCAGGTTTGCCCACCACATAGCCCAGAGTCCGAACAGTACAGCGTACAAAATGTTGTGTAAAGTCCCAGACCAACTACTCGCTCTAGACCCAAAGGAACAGTCCCACTGCTAAGGGACTAGTTCTCATTCCAAGAGGGTGGCTGGACCTATTTCTGGTCCAGCAGATGAGCATGGAGTAATGGAGTAACCAGACTATTAAGTGCACAAGGAAAATCAAGAGTTTGCCAGCACTTGATCGCCCTAGATCAGGACTGGTCAGCCTTTGAACAAGACGCTTTAACTCTTCTGAGCCTAGAGACAGATGAAATCTGTCTTTTGTCCTTCTTGGCTTCAGGACCAGACTCAGTTGCCCACAGCTGGACATTGGTGTCACTTCAGATGACCCAGGGTATCATACGGGGCTTCCAGAGTGTCTTGTCTGCAACTGTCACTCAAGCAGAAGTCCACAACACCTAGGCATCTAAAGAGACACAAACCAAGATTTTCATGCCTGCTGATCCAGGACAGCAAACTTTGCCTCTATCAACTGCCTCTGAACTACATTTTTTTAGGGAGAAGGGCATTTTCAACCTTGATCTTTCAACTACCCAGTTTAGGATGTATCCACACAAACAGTTATATTAACACAGCTGAAGGGGCAGCAAACAGCAGCACTAGCCAGGGACAGCCAGACAGGGGTAGCTGGAATATCACAGGCTGATTTTACAGCAAGAGCTGCCTATCTGTCAGATAATGACCACCAAGTGGTGCATTGCTGAGCTAACCGGCTACCTCCTCCACCAGTGCTGTGTGCTCATCACACTCAGGAATGAAGCCTCCCAAATTCCTCGGAAGCCAAAGCTGGAATCGCCTTTTTGGCAGGAAAAAAAGAAGCACACCCAGGTTTCAGCTAGAGAAAACATTCACACTAGCTCAGATGAAAAATGAATCCCTCCTAGGCTGCAAGGTTCTCCTCCTTGAAGCTCCTCAGGATTTTTTCCTTGCAGGTTGCCACCCTCCCACCCATCAGCTCCTCGGGGACTTTGCTGGCTGCGGGTGAAGGACAGAGGACACCCCCTCTGAGCCTTTTCTTCCACCGAGCTGCCTGCAGCTGGCAATCTACCAGTTCAAAATGCCAGCTGCTGGGGAGACGAACTGGGGAAGCCGATAGCCAGCAAACGTGAAGCAAGTCGACATTGTCTGGAGCAGCAGCACTGGGTCAGAACGACACGGAGGGTTTCTCAGCAGCAAGTGTTACTCCCCAGACTGGAATAAAATTAACTCCTGCCTACTCCCTCCCTCTTACCGGATGCCACCCAGCATGCCAGCAGCACGCAGAGGCTTCTGCAAAATCTCACTCTCAGCTCTGCAGTTTTCCAGCAGAACGAAAGCAATGGGGATCCTTTGGTTCTTTTTAATCTTCGTCAACCTGACAGGACACGGTAAGACCAGGAAGGCCGAGGGTGGTAAACAGAGGTATCTGGGAACAGGAATAATCATTCCTTGCTATGTATTCAAATCAAAATACTATAAATATCAAAGGGGAAAGTTGTCCTCAGTTTTCTGGATGAAATAGTGGGTCAAACGCTTTGACAAAATGCATGATTTAATCCCTTGGGGTAATGCAAAATTGAGCAGGGATGAAGCTGTGAAAATGGGGCACCTTGCTGCCTTTCTATGAGCAGACTGGCTGGAGAAGCCCTAAAGGAGATGTCCCATGCTCTGGGAAAATATTTCTGCCTTTTGTCAGGCTGCAGTTGGCTCCTTGGTAGGGCGAGAACAACAGCTCTGACCTCCCGTGCGCGGTCTTTGCCAATGTCCTGAAAAAACACAGCCGTGTGAAAATATGTTCCTTGGGTGAGGTTGGCTCTGGAACTTGGGGTTTTTAACACAGAAGTCTGAAGCTGTCTTTTGGGTCGGGGATCCTGGGTGTGCCCTATGGAACCGTGCACGCCCAGACTCCATGCACGCTCGCAGTCCTGGCTTGGCTGGCCGGGCACATGGTGCCAGAGGAAGCCCCTCGCATTTTACCCACCAACTTGGTTCTTCTTTGTACAGGAGATGCCCATGGACCAGACAGCTGTAACCATGAAGGAGGCTTGTGCCGAGTGGGAAACTGCATTTCTGGTGAATATCTGGCTAGGTACTGCTTTGAACCCATCATCCTCTGTTGTAAAAGCTTGTCACCCACTACTGCAAACAGCTGAAGGTTTCCAAAGGAGCAAAATGCAGCACATGGAGAACTGCAGGCTCCACTAACAAGCTGCTGTTGGGAAGGAAATGTTGTGCGTTTCTGTGACTGTCGGTCCCTTGGGAGAACATGGCTGTGGATTCACTCATGGACTTCTGAATATGTTGCATTTTGCTTTTACTGTGACTTTCCAGGAAACGCTGTGATGAGAAGAAATCAAGGCCATCAACACAATGTATTGCCCCTTTTCTGGTTGTTGGTATCTGGTATCTGGTTGTTACCTGTCACGCACAGATGAGAAATTGCCTTTCTCCTTACCTGAAAGCAATAAACCTGAACTTTAACAGAACAGCAAGTGCCTGTCTGTGACTCCTGCTGACACTCAGCAAAGCTGCCAGTGGTGGGGTGCATGCTCTCCCACCACCCATGAGCGAACATAGCAGCCCACACCTTCCCAGAAAGAACACTTGCAATGGGGCAGCCTTTTTTCCATCACTTTTGGTGCAAAAGCTACACAGTGTTCCTCAGGCAAGCCCGATGCTACTCCTTGTTTCCAGGCTGTGCCAGGTTCTTACAGGCACTGGGAAGGTCTGACATAAGAAATAAGGCACAGAAAAGGAGCAGGGATTTCCCACATGCATACAGACCCCTTTGCCCATGGGGTTCGCAGCAGGAATGTGCTGTCTGTCAGCCACCACCTAGCCCAGAAAATGCAAATATCCCAGTACGACTGTCCCACGTTCTTCCCTCTTCCACAACGCAGTGAGATGAAGGAAAAGCCCATGCTTTCTTGTATTAAACATGGTGGGGCAGGGATCCGGAAGTTGCATACTGTTGCCCCTGACAGGCTTTTCTCCTCATCCATGGACTGCATCTCTGGTGCTCCTCCTTTCCTCTGCAATCACCCGGCAATAATCCCAAAGCAACTAGCCTGTTTACACCTAACAGCTTTCTGCCTATGAGCTGCGTCAGCCTAAATCCATTAACTGTCCAGATCCACTCTCAGCCTTTCTGTGTTTTTTCAAGATGAAATTTTGACACACCTCCTGCTTTTCTCAGTTAGCTCTTGGTCTCCCTTTCCAGGTAAAATATGTCTCTCTGGGTCAATCATTTCTGTGAAAGCAAGAAAACAATGATGTAACGAGAGAGCTATGCCAATTAGCTGAGGTGTTGGTCAGAGCCAGGGAAAAGTCCTCCCTGGGAGATGAAATTCTTGCTGTGATGAATCAAACAGGAAAATTCCCATTGACCTCACCAGGGTCAGGACCCATCACCAGAGGTCCAACAATTAATTCATCCGAGCAACTCCATTCTCTCACGAGCAGCCCAGCTATTCTCCTTGGGTCATCATAACACAATCCGGGACACCAACACATGCAGGGAGATGCCAGCACTCCCCTGGAGATCCCCTGCAGTTGGATGAACCATCAGGAGAGCTGGGTTATCCAGGGCCAGCTGTTGGCTTGGGAACAGTGGCTGAAAACAGAGACGGAGCTGAACCCAGAGCCAAATTCCTCCCCAGATCCAGCCCATCTCTCCGACGCATGCTGATGTACGAGTACAGCACAGGCAGGCTTTTAAATCAAGGCACCTTTCCAAATCAGTTTATTTTTCACATTCATCCACAATGTTCGTGATTTGTGCCTCTTATCTGGGAGATGCTTAACCATCATATTTATAGCCTCGTTTCCTAAGAAAGTGAAACACATGGGCTCACGCAGCTCATCTTGCCTGCCAGCTGCTGGGCCTTCTACCCCCTATATATTTTGGACCTGTTGGCCAGCCAAATATCATAGAATCATAGAATCACGGAATGGTTTGTGTTGGAAGGGACCTTAAAGACCATCTCATTCCACCCACCCTGCCATGGGCAGGGACATCTTCCATCAGACCATCTTGCTCAGAGCTCCATCCAACCTGGCCTTGAACACTGCCAGGGAGGGGGCAGCCACAGCTTCTCTGGGCAACCTGGGCCAGGGCCTCACCACTTTCATTAATTTCAGTCAGGGAAGGCAGAAATGCTCAGGCAGTTTATAGGCAACGTCGTCCCTCTGGCAGTAATGTAAATGCAGGCTGCTGCTGAAAGGCATGGTCCCACTCTCTCCCGGCTGTGTGTTCCCTTGCTTGCTGCTCTGGTTGGAAATAACATTACAAAAACCCAAAACACATGCCAACAACAACAAAAAAAGCAACAAAAATCCATCATCATTTCTGCGTGATGAATAAGATGAACTGAATTCCCTTCCAGCTACCCGGTCTGACACACAGGAAGGAGAGAGAAAGAACCAAGGACATGATGGAGAATGGCATCTTCCAGTCCATCAACCATACACAACTGTTCCCCATGGTTTCTTGACCTATTAACTCACCTGAAGCACAGCACCCAGCCGCCAGCACAGCTCATGAGGAGCTGCTTAGATGGCAGTATAAGCTGCTTTGGTGTAAGTCTATGATAGGGAATACTTTGTGTCTTTGCAGACATACGGACAGGCAGGGTAGAGCCCTACCCTCATGCCTGGTTTGTCAACCAGCAAAAGCCTCATGAATAACTGGAGGCATTAGTTCATCAAAGCACGGTATGAACATCCCCCTCGCTGGAATCTGTTTGCTGTTCCCAGGCAACAGGCCAGTGTTTGCTTGGCAGAGAAAGCCAGACAGAGAAGAAGCCCTCCACTTCTGCCCTAAAAACACCATTGTAACCGAGCTGTGTAATCAGGAGCAGAACAGCGGTCAGACAGGCTCCTGCTTGGGGAAGCTAAGATCTCATAGACTTGGGAAAGCCCTTCAGATCCAGGTTGTCCTTACACCCCCAGAAATCTCATGCAAACCAATGCAACCACCTGCATGCTGGGCTCTCCCTCCAGCCCCGTGTCAGAGAAAGGGGGTCGTATTCAGCCCACTCACATTGCTGCTCCTCCACATCATGCGGAGTGAAAGACATCATCAGTCCTGCCACAGCCCAGGTCCAGGGGCACATTAGGGAGATAAAATGGGTCTGGATTCAGAGGTTATCTCTACACAAGTAAATCAACTCGTTTAAGGCTCAGGCTCAGACATTAGCAGGCACCCACCTATGCTGTTAAACTGTTAGCACTATCCCTGGCACAGTTTTGGCCTTGGCAAGACAGCACCTTCCCAAACTGTTCCTTGGCACAGTCTGGAGGTAGGCACATGCCAGGGACCATTCACAGTGCACATCTGGATGTGGCCATGCAGCTGTCTGGTAGAGCTTTGATGTGCAGACACAAGGTGTGCTGTGTCCATTTGCCTTGGGGCAAAGAACAACATCTCAAAAAAAATGGAGGGAAATGAGGGATTTTCAGATTCAGACCATATGAAATGAAATCTTTTTCTACTCAGAGAGCAAATAGACTGCAGCAGGCTGTAAGACAAGGAGCAATAGAAGGTTTCATAGGTGGAGTAGAGCATGGTGCAGGACAAGACCAGCATGAACTCTAACAGCCAATGTAATGTGATGTGGTTCACACCTCAGGTATTTAGGCTCATTTGAGATGTCCAGGGTATTGGCCCTGACCTCCAGCTGCCACAGCAGAAGGGCACATAGACCTAGTGTCACAGCTACCAGCCCAGCATGGGTGTCTCTGGTACCCCAAAACATCCCAAATGTTAACAGATGCCTGTTTAGATGGCTGGCATTAGAGCTAGATCTCCACGAACTTCAGTCAGCACTTTGACATCTGTCCTGTTTTGGATGGGATAGAGTTAATGTTCCTCTCAGTAGCTGCTGTGTTTTGGATTTAGTACGAGAAGAATGTTGATAACACTGATGTTTTTAGTTGTTGCTACAAAATCAAGGACTTTTTTCCAGTTCCTCATCTTCAGCGAATTAGCAGGTGTGCAGGAGCTGGGAGGGAGCACAGCGAGGCAGCTAGCCAGGCAGCTACCCAAATGTTCCATACCATAGATGTCATAATCAGTTTATGAATGGGGGTTGATGGCAGGGCAGGGAGTTATCTGCTATTCCTGTTTTTCAGGAGTTTGAATCCTCTCTTGTCTGTGAGTTTGAACTGTTACAGAAGTTTGGGGTTTTTGGGGGAGTTTTGCAAAATTCTCAAAAATTTGTGAGTTTGGTGTTCTGTGATCACTGCCCAGGGACTGGCTGCGGATCAGTTATTGAGTGATGAGAAAAATTCTATCATACATAGTTTGTTTTGCATATTAATTATTATCATTATTATTATTATTAATAGCAGTAGTAGTAGTAGTAGTAATATTCTTTCCTTTGTTGTCTTATTAAACTGTCTTTATCTCAAACCATGAGTTGTCTTTATCCTTCTGTCTGTTTCGCCTCCCCATCTCGCTGGGAGGGAAAGGGAGGGGTGAGCGAGTGGCTGTCTAGTGCTTAGCTGCCAGCTGCTGGGTTGAACTATGACAACAGCTCATGAGCCTGAAGACCTAAGTGTTTTAAGGGATACATATAACCCACCAGATGCCTGTAGGCCTGAACACACAGAGGGTTTTGGAATTATCCACAAACATCTCCCCTGGGCTCATGGGGGACTTGAGGAGCAGGCAGGAGGCACAACAGAGCCTACTGGGCAGAGGTTGAGTCCAGAAGCATCTCTTGCAAAGCAGGACTTGCACTAAGTGGTTTGGAAGGGGTATGGCAGAAGTCTAGAGGATCAGGAAAGTCTGCTTAAGTGTGCTGAGGGTGAATGGGAACTGACCATACACGGTCTCCTCATGCAGAAGAACTGTGGGGAAACCGGTGAGAGCCACATTTAGAACCAACTAACAAAAATGTTCCTTCATGTAACCAGCTGCAGACCTATGAAATTCCTTTGTGAAGGCTATTGCCATGTTAATCTTCTCTCCCCAGACCAGAAAATAGCCTGAGAGCAGGAGAAAAGTGGAGATAAACCCACAGCTGTGCTGTGCTTACTCTAATTCAGGCGTCCCCATATGGCTGCTGTTATAGGCAGGAGGTGGATGGTCCTGCGGGCTGGGTGAGGACGGCTGTACTGCAGTCGGTACTGAAAGCCTGCCCATGGGTTTCTGGGCCAGGGCTGAGCCCAGAGCTGAGCCCACGGTCATTTCTTCCCAGGATGAACTGTGGGGCTGTATCTCCAATTTTTTGGCTTGGGTTTTGGTAAAAGTCACTGGTGGGATGGGGATTCAAGGGTTCAATAACCAAAGTATTTGGTCCTGCTGGCATAAATTTATCCTAGGCTAGGTTTTAAAAATTGAGCTTCTCAGCCTGAATTGAGCTTCTGGCCCAAAGGCAGATGAAGTCAGTGGAGACATCCCTCCCATTTGAGGCTGTGGGTTGGATGCAGAATAACTTGACTCCTCCTCAGCCTCAAAACCTCTGAGGCAGCCAGGAGCTAATTCCTGTGCCGCATGTGGCTGAGCATAGATCAGCCTTTGTGCATGGTGGGCTCTGAAAATAAACATCTGGTGGCAGGTTAGGGAGTAGGAAAGGGCTGGAGGCTGATGGACCAGCCCCAGTAGGCTCACCAGAGGCTGAGGCCAACACGGCGTGGGGACTACACCGGAGGGAGCAAGCCCAGCTGCTGTCCAAGCAATTGCCCGGGGGACAGAAACTTCCTGCCCCTGATTTCTTGGAGAAATCTTGTTTATGTTGGTATTATCTGGTTTTGGCTCTTTCCCAAGGCACGTTCTGCAACTCAACCCATGCATCGCAGCTGCAGAGCAGAGATCTGAGGTGGTGTGGAGGACGCATCCTGACCACATTTGTGCTCACCCCTGTGGAGCCTACAGCATTCAAGCAGCTCTAGACACAGGTCATCTGCTGCGATGGGGCGGCTCCCACCAAGGGAGAGCAGCTGAGCTAGAGACAAAAGATGGCCTTTTGCCATACTTCATTGGAAGCACCATGGCCATGTGGTACTCTGGCTCTATGCTAAAACTCCTCTCTAGAGTACATCAAGCCGTCTGTGCACACATGTTCAGCCCCACCAGGTCACATAGAGCAGGACGCTCATACAAGCATCCACACGCTCCTCCCTGCTCAGATTGTAGCTCAAGAGCTGCAATCTACTTTCTGCTAGATAAATCCTGCCCCAGCCCCATTGCACTGTCTCACACATCGGAGAAACTGATCCTCTGAGGCACATGGTGGGTTATGGTCTTCCATCCTCATCACCAAGCAGCATCGTCAGATATGCAAAGAACCAACATTTCCAGAGATGCTCTACACACATCCTTGCAAACCATTCCTCCTGCAGCTAAGGTTATAGACCCATTTTCTTTCCCCATGTGGTGTGCAGCCAGTTTGCACGACACCCTATTTAAATGCTCGGTGTCCTGTGGTCCAAAGTCCAGGTGGTGAAGGGCCCCTTATCTGCACTGTTTGACGAAGGTGATCCTTGTTCTGTTGAAGCAGCCTGAAAGTCATCGGTTTTACATTTTCCAGAACTACCTGGCACCCAGCCTGCAAATAAAAAGTCATTAAGGTGACTAATAAAGGAAAAATGGAAGACCTGGTGATGCCCTCTGCTGCCTCATTGCTGTAGAAAGAAACCTTTACAAAGTTTCTGTTTCCTCTTTTTCTATTTGTTGTTGGCTGGGGGAGATCTCTGCTCATTATTTGCTTTGCGTTGTTTTCCTAAGCTGAAACTCAGGTCTCACCTCTACTGATTTCGTGGAATGGTCCTGGAGAACTAGTACAAACCAGAGAGCCTGCCAGCATTCTTGGGACAGCTGTAATACACACGTTTTCCTAACGCTCCTGCTCCTGATAATTACAGGGAGGTACCCCAGCTCTCCCATTTAAGAGTAAATAAATGAATAAGATGTTAAATTGCCATTTTTCTTGTAAACAAAACCTTGGCAAACAGTCTCTTTGCAGCCTAGAAGAAAAAACTTCGATATTGCGAATACTTGGATGGGATTTTAACATCACATGCTCAAGCCTACAAACACAAGGAGAGCCAGACTGGGTCAGCCCCAGCGTCCTGTCTCCAGCAGCAAGCAGTAGCAGACTCCCCAGTGCTCAGTGCAATTTGTTAACAAAACCATGCCTTATGTTTTTCTTTTTTTTTTTGTTTCCCTTGTTTTTTTCTTTTTTTTTTTTTTCTTCTGTAACATCATGTGTCCAAGAGTGAGCACATCCAAGTGCAACTGTTTGCTGTCATGTTGAAATGCATCTGAGATGATTGACAAAGTTCCCTCTGCTCCAGGAATGTTACACAACCTCCAGGCACTATAAATCCAGAATTTCCCTCTTCATCTCTTCACAGCCCTTCATTTCTCCTCGTGGTGGAACCCCCACCCACGTTCAGCTATGCGGATCCTCCAGCTGCTCTTTGCAGTCATTGTCATTCTCCTCCTCCAGGACATTCCAGGTAAGAACAAAATACTCACAGGGGTTTCTGCAGGACTGTGGAGAGACAGCAGGCAGGTTCCTACCCCGAGGTAGAGTAGGACAAGACAGAGCCCTCAAGCCAAACTGAGTCAAGTTGAGGCTGACCTGACTCTTGCTTCCAAGGAATAACTCTCTTCTGAAATGGTCTCCCTGAAGTTCCTGGATGCAAGTATCTCAGGTCCATAGACAGTATGTCACCCCCTCTCCACCGCCTCAAAACCCACCCAGAAATACTGAGCCTAAGGCAGGAGCCTGAGCTCTGCTCCTGATCAGGATACAAGCCTCGTCCTCTACAAAGCAAGGAGAACCCCATGAAATCAAACAGCATCTTCCAGGGGACAAAATGGTGCAAAAGACTGCTAGGGGTTTTTTTGTGTGTCTTTCTGTTCTCTTCTGGGATTCTGTTTTAACAGAAAAATCTTCCTTGGCTGGGCTTTTTCACTGGTTGCTTATATACATACGTTAGCAATTCAGGTTTCATCCAGCTGTAAGGTCACTGGGGTGTTACTAGGACTATGCTGGTATAACTTTCACAGAAGACAAACCTGATAACCAAGAACAGGCGATTTACTTGCTTAGCCTGTTTATGCTCTCATTTAGTTAACTTCAGTGCTAGGGTAAAAGGAGGAGAGAGAAGCGTTTGCCCACTCTAATGATGGTAGATACCCATCAGTGTATCCCTCCCCAACACCTAAAACTTGGTGTTCCTGCTGTGTGTAAAGAGAAGCAGTGCATACCCTTTTTATCAAAACAGAAAGATTTAAAACAAACAAAAAAACCACCCTGAAATCAAAAATCACAGAAAACCCCCAAACAAGCCAAGAGGTAAAACACCTGTTCCAAAAAGACACTTCCATAACTTTGGACATTGCCCAACTCATCTGACTCATCTAACCTAACTTATCCAACCCAAAGCTGGCCATCTCACTTAGAGTAGATGTTAAGAGGCTCCCAGTGCTTGCTGGAGGGAGGTGCTCCTCCCAAGCACATCTCACCTTCGTCATGAAGCCAGATGAATCTCCCCATTCCAGACTGCAACCGCTTCATTGGTCAGCCAGTGACACCAGCAGGGCTCCAGGTGGTTTTCCAAGTCCCCTAAGCAGGTCTCTCAACCACTTTTCCCTTGCAGCAAGAGGCCTTTCTGACAGCCAGCAGTGCAGAAGTAACCACGGCCAGTGCCGGAGGCTTTGCTTCCACACGGAGCGCTGGGCAGGGAGCTGCAGCAACGGCCGCCTGCACTGCTGTCGATGAGGTTGGCCACGCTGAGATGGGCCCCGGCATCCCAGGGGGACCAGACCAGTGACCCTGCAACCACAGCTGTACGTAGGATCTGCTCCTGGACACCTACTCGCCTACACCCACAGCTCGGTTTGTCCGTCACCAATAAACCTGTTGGTTTTTTATCTCCTTCTGGGTGCAGAGCGCAGCTGTGTTTGCCTCTGAGATGGACCATCCTGCCTAAAACAAGGCTGGCAGATGTGGCACAGGACCAAGGGGACACCTGTGCCCTTCCAGGGTGGCAGCAAGAGAGGGATCTGCTGGGCTTGTCCAAGCAGTTATGAAGCCTCTGTTCTAGCCTTTCCTTCTGTCTCTGTCACAGCCTTTATCAACCTCTATCTCTTGCTCTGTCTACAGAAGAGACCGCAGCAGGATCCATCCTCTTCAAGGAGGTGGATCCAAAAGAGAGGTATGATTTGCCCTCCAGAAGTGCCTCTTCCTCCCACATAACAACAACAAGGTGAGCCTGGGTGGATGGCTCAAGATATCCACCTTTGAGGCGAGGTAAAAGTGGGTGAGATGGAGAAATCCCACTCTCGTGGGCAAAACAATTCACCCAGTGGTCGCACAGAGAGTGTGGTGGGTTCTGCATCTGCCCCGCTTCTTCATGGAGCAATTCTCCTGTGAAATCTTGCTTGCATAGTGCAAGGTTTAAATAAAAAGAGAAACCACTCTTAAGGCTGATGATAAAAGCAAAAAGAGCTTTACTGGCCTCACTGCTATTTGCTGGTGATGGATAGCCCAGGCTGGGTGCCGTTGTGGGTCTGGGGGGCAGAAGATGGCTGAAGCAGCCAACCTGTCTTTGGATGAGCCCTGAATACTGACACATACGAAGCACTTGTTTATTGGAGGGGATTCACAGAGCTGAAAAAATTTTATTTGCTTAGTGGGGGGAAAAGGGAGAAAATTCTTGCCAGAAAGGAAATGAGGAACGTGCGTGTAAAGGAGGAGAAAGAGATATCAGAGCCAGCAAACTAACACCCTGGCTGGGGAGCATCCCTCCAAACCCCGCTGCTCTGGGCACCCCCTCTAAAATGGAGGCTTGGGACACATGTCAGGGAAAGAAAGAGGAAAGGGGAAGGGAAGGGAAGGGAAGGGAAGGGAAGGGAAGGGAAGGGAAGGGAAGGGAAGGGAAGGGAAGGGAAGGGAAGGGAAGGGAAGGGAAGGGAAGGGAAGGGAAGGGAAGGGAAGGGAAGGGAAGGGAAGGGAAGGGAAGGGAAGGGAAGGGAAGGGAAGGGAAGGGAAGGGAAGGGAAGGGAAGGGAAGGGAAGGGAAGGGAAGGGAAGGGAAGGGAAGGGAAGGGAAGGGAAGGGAAGGGAAGGGAAGGGAAGGGAAGGGAAGGGAAGGGAAGGGAAGGGAAGGGAAGGGAAGGGAAGGGAAGGGAAGGGAAGGGAAGGGAAGGGAAGGGAAGGGAAGGGAAGGGAAGGGAAGGGAAGGGAAGGGAAGGGAAGGGAAGGGAAGGGAAGGGAAGGGAAGGGAAGGGAAGGGAAGGGAAGGGAAGGGGGAGAAGAAAAGAAAAGTTTCAACCCCTATACTTGATGCCTGCAGGGAAACTGCCTGGTAGGAAGACCGTCTGGCCTGTGCTGTCCACCGAGCCATGCCAGGGTCATGTCTGGACAAGCTGGCACAGACCAAAGGCCTGGGGACAGTTTTACCCGTGCCTCATCCATGCAAAGTGTTTTGGGAGGTGAACGAGAATAAACTCTTGTATTTCAGACCATATCCCAACATCACATGAGGGGCATCACTGCCTAATTTCCTGCATATGCTGATCTATTGGGTAAAATTATGAGTGGGAATGAGACAAGGCCAAGTTAATTTACAGCAATTCTTGACCAGGGAGTAAATGTTGTTGACTGTGGTGCCAAGAAGAAAGTGGAATTGCCCACCATGATGTGCTCTGGAGCAGTACCCCAGGAAAGGAGGTGATGTAAGGTGACATGGTTTAGCAGGCGCGGTCGTGATGGGCTGATGGTTCGATCTGATGATCTTAGAGGTCTTTTCCAACCTAAATGATTCTGTGATTCTATGTGAGCAAGAATAGGGATGTCTTGGAGGCATGAGGAGAGAGAGGGCATTAAAAGATATGAAAGTCTTCTCGAGAGAAAACCTGGAAGGTTCATCACTGGAAAGTTCTCAGCATGGTATCTGGGACATGCAACAAGGAGGTGTCCGAAACTGCCATCCAAAAGCTTCCTTGAACTGCAAAATCCCCAGATACACACCTGGCTTTAACCTAAACCCACTCCACTATCTACCCCAGAGGGACCAGCCTTGTCCTGGAGAAAACAGGAGGAAACCACTAAAGCCAGTGACTTGGCTGTGCCGGCTGACACCCAGTAGAGATCAGTCGCATCTCTGTCTGGACTCTGAGCAGGGAGCGATTCCCCCGCTCCTCCTACCACCATGAATTAAACCAGTGAGGGACTGGGCTCCTGTGTTCTCCCAGGCTGGGGATGCCCTTGTTCTCCCTCCTCTCGCTTTGCAGGCTGCAAACATGGCTGAGATGCCTTCACGCAGTCCCCTCTCCTGGATGCTTCTGCTCTCCGTGAGTGACAGCCCGGCTCCCTGGGGGCCTCAGAGAGCTCAGCCAGAGGTTAGCAGCCACTCCGGCTCGCATGAGCCATCCGTCCCATCGAGCAGATAAGGCTCCCCTTGATAACAAGACCTGCCAGAAACGAGCCTCCAGTTTTTCCACCTTTTTGAAGTCTGGCCGATGAAGTTTTGCAGAACTTTGTCTTTTTGCCAAAGTAACCAACTTCCAGCTCCAGCCTTCGTCTTCCCTTCTTTTCCCTGACCTCCTCCCCCTGCCTTCCCTCTTCCTCCTCGCTCCTCCATGCACACGCCTCTCGGTGGGGCTGATAGGGATGCTGGGGGGAGGGAGGACGGGGGACCAGAGGGTGATGTCATCTGTTTTTGGCCACTGCTGGAGGAGGCAAGGGTTAGACACGTCTGCCTCTACCCAGCCTGGCGCCGGGAGCAACTGGGAGCCTTCCTTTCGCAGCCGCCTCTGCGCCTTATCAGGGGCAGGATGACATCTCGGGGACGGGCTGCCGGGCTTGCGAGGGGAAGGAGGTGGGGAGCCCCTGAATGTGAGCCTTGTGAGAAGCATGCACGCCCGGGCGAGCACACGGATATATGTGTGTTTGCGTGTGTGTGTCTGTGCTCGCTGGCAGGAGCTGCAGGGGGAAATTGCTCCCAGCAGGATGGAGCCGGCTGTCAGCCGCCGCGGAGAAGAAAAGCACCTCTGTGCCAAAGCCCAGCCAAGCCAAGGGCGATGCCGTTGCCCAGCTCTGCTCCTGCTAATGCCTGGGAGTGTTTAACCTCTCACATCCCAGGCAGGCAAGCTGCAAAATCTTGCACGCCCGTCTGCAAGGGTTTAAAAGATCCCCCTTGGCAGCAAAGGAGGGAGGTGAATTCATCTGCCCCTTACCCAAAGCTTGGGGTCAGGAGCGATCTCAAGCAGACATGGCTACAAATTTACCATGGAAAAGCTTTTGAGATGGAGTATTGGTCCTCCTCTAAATGCTCTTGGCATTTTTTCCCCGACTTTGAATAGAAAACCTCCATTCTCCATAAACCAGCAATACCTAGCGCCACTCCCTCTTTTCTTCTCTCCGCCAGAAACACTGTTTGATCAGCAAAGAATGAAATATTTCTAGCTAAACCCAGAAACAAACTGTGCCTCCGATCTCTTACAGCACAGCCCTCAGGAAGGAAAATCATTGTGGGACATGAGAACTGCATTCCAAGGAGAGAGACCATTCTGTATAGCAGTGATCATTTAATATTTTACTAATTTTATTTATGAATGGTACAAACAATATGTTCTTCCCCCACCCAAATAAATTGTCCTGCTCACACCCAGCTGTGGAGAGCTGTGCTCTGGAGGAAAATGGAGATTTTGGGGAGAGGAACTACAGCCTCCGAGGCACGAGGCAGAAAGGTGAACACTGAGGGGTTTTCTTTCCAGCTGGAAAACTTATGAAATTGATATTTTTCGCTTGGAAAAATAAGATTTTCTGTAAAAGTTGCTCTCACTTGTTGTAATTACAGTGAGAAAACAGATACTGAAAAACTAGGAGTGCTATAGAATCAGGGTCACCTTCAGGGACTCTTTCACACCTAAACCGTGTTTCAGAAGAGCCCCTCTCATCTCAGGCAGAGCACTGGGTAAGAGATCTGAACATCTGCGAAGCAAAGGTCTCCATGCCCTTGGCCTCTGTGGCTCCCTTGGCCTCCGCGCCTCCCTTGAGAGCCAGAGGAACAGGCTCTGTGCAGCAAGAAATTCTGTCTTACACTGGTTTTCTTATCTCTGCAGATGGCAGAGGGAGCCCAGGGTGACCCGCCACCGTGGAGACATTTCTGTCAGTCAAACGAACCTCTGCCAGCAGAACCTTGGTGCTTTTTTTTCACACGAATAAATCGATGTCCTGTTTGTACGCCCCTACAAGGGGACGAAGAAAAGATGCAGCCACCAGGACTGCCCTGTGCTGACCTCGGCTGCCCACGTCAGAGCGAAAGCCTGGCAGTCGGTCAGCCCTAACATCTCAGAGGCTGTGTCATAAAGTACATTTTTTTATAGGCGTAAATAAATGATTTCACCCTCCTGGCGAGGTGCTCCGGGCTCTTTCGGCAGCCCCACGTGGGAGAACAGCAGCGCTGGAGGAAGGCAGCCCTCCTCTCCCCGAGAAGGGAGCGCTGGCTGGTGGGGATGCTCCAAAACAAACACGGCTGCTCCCCAGCGCGCCAGCGGACCCACCTCCAGCCAAAAGCTTGTGGTTCTTGGTTCGGAGACACCCGAGGGACGAGAGGCAATGCTAAATTTGGAGAAAATGCAAGAAAAAGGCTTAGCACCCCAGCTGAGGGAGGATGAATGAGCCCTTTCCCCTCTCCATCCTCCTACCCAGGGCCACCGTTTGAAGGACCCTTCCCCAAGCCCCGCGAGCGCTCAGCCCTTCCTCCAAGACCATGTCCCCACGCCAGGGACGGACACGAAAGCTGTCAGGAGGCTTTATTGTCCAGATCTTCATGCCGCTATCAGCGACTCCCACACACTGGAAGTGAGATATGTGTGACAACATTTTTTCCATTGGTGAGCTTATCGTTGCAGAGAAGAGGGGAAGGGGCTGGGGAGGGTGATGGGGAGGACGGGGGAAGGAGGGGAGGTGCATGGGCATGAGTACCCACCCACTCCATCCTTCACCTACCCCATGCTCCCCAAATCTATAAAAGAAGGAGAGGAAAACTGGATTTTTGGAGGAATGTGTGGGCAAAGCAGTTTTGTCAGACTTATAGCCTCCTGGCCCAGTAGAGACAGTCTCAAATTCCTTGGGTAAGATCCTAAAACACTCTTCCTGAAAACACATCTCTTAATTCATATGGGTGTACATACAAATGGAGAGATCTTCTGCAAGGATGTTGGCTGGACTAGCAGGACCCCAAGGGGTATAACCCCTCCTTGGCGTCAGACTGATTCTTCCCAGGACTGGGGGAAGCTCCAGTCAGCAGGAAAGATATGAATACAGAAAAAATCTCAGCTGTGTCGGACACAGACAGAGCAACTGGGACCCCATCACTGTGGCTGCAGTTGTCATGTGCACGCTGCATCTCACTGGGTTTTTGCAGTGGTCACTTTTATCAAGCCCTGGGAAGACACGGTCTTGGCCCACAACCCTCTTTTGCAGAGCATAGCCCAAGACCTGGCTTTCTAACTCTACATCCAAAGACAGAGGGAGCAGAAGTAAGGCATCGTTCTTCAAGCCTGGCAGTCCATCCCGAGCCTGGAGGACCCGATGCCATGGTCCTGGGGCACCAGGAAACAGACAGGTTTGAGCAGCTACAGAAGATGCAGAGACAAAACCAAACTTGCAGCCAGATGATGGGAAGGTTTTAGGGAATTGTAAGACTTGGTGAGTCTTGTAATAGAGGTCTGGAGTTGGCAGCACTTGCAAAGGCAACATGTCTCAGTCAGGTCTGCAGGACAAGGAGCTGAGGATACAGGTGTGATTTCAAGAGGTCTCTATATTTGCTCTGGAAACCACTAGATTCATTCCAGGGTAGGCAAATTCAAGAGTACCCCAAGATTACCATTAGCCCCTTTCCTCCCAAGCGCTTGGCCCATAGCAGCCCTTTGAAGCAGCCACCTCACATAAAACGCAATGGCAATGACAAAAAATAGATCAAATAAACTTTCCACCCAAGATGCTTCTTGCAAGGAAAGCCCAAGACAACGCTGCCCTGGTTTTGCTTCAAAGTGAGACATTTGGCAATGCTGTCTTGGGACCACAGGGAGGTAATTGCCCGAAGGAGCCACCTCTGAAGGCAGAGGTGAAGCTGAGGTCCTCTGTGCTGGCGTGTGAATAGGTTTATCTCCCCAAGGAGGACAGTTATGGATTCTCCAGGCTGATGTTTCCATGCATGGGGCTGGATGACAATACAATCTTTTAATGTATGGTCCACAGTCAAGGGGCAGCCCTATCTGAGCACCAGACATCTCTCGACACCAAGTGAATGGGAGAGAAAACACATGGAAGCTCATGGCAGGGGAAAAATAAGCATGTTCTGTCTGCTCTGTGAAGTGATTTCTACTGGTAGCTGGTGTGGGGAGGCGGTGGCTGTTCTTCTGTGATCGATGGGAGGCTTCACCACCAGCATTGTCCCTCACAGGCTGCCTGTTCCTTGGGGAGCTGCTATCTGCTGGGAGATGATGGTCTTCAAGCACAGTTCATTAGCAGAGTCCCCTGGGGGGTGACTGACCGCAGTGGGTTAAACACAGGCTGGAAAAGGTCCCTTGTATTTAGTGAGCTGATACAGTGGGGGATGAACCAAGGTCCTGCTGAGTGTAGGCAGAAACAATTTTGGCTTGAGCTAATTCCATTATCAACCCCTACAGCAGCCCTGTCACTCATCAGAGCCACGTTGTGAAAGCCTTCAAAATGCATTCAGAGGCAGGCAGAATCATCCCTCCAGCCATTGCCAGCTCCCAAGCCACCAGATGGACCATCCTGAGATAAAACTGAATCTCAGAATAGATGTGGAAACCTTCTGTGACCTGAGCATGGGACAGAGAGAAATGGCTTTCTCATGGATGAGTCTGCAGCAGTAACACCGTCATGAGGGCAGCGGTCATCCTTAGATCAATAAATGAGGTTTGTGGAGGAAGGTGTTGTTATAAAGCCAATATATATCATCCTGTGGTGTTGTGAAGGAGAAGGTGCCTTGTTTTTTCGGAAATTCTCCTCTCTGTACATAAGTACAATGTATCCATGTCCATGCTGTGCTGCTTTTGAGAACAGAAGTCTTTTTCGAGGTTGCCCTTCCATTACCTAGGCAAGTGAAGGGCTGAAGAGTTTCCCCTAGGCACGCAGAAGGTCTTCCAAACCTGGCCATCCAACAGATAAGCAGTCCACATGGCCTGCAGGGCTGGCAGCCTGGCAGAGACCAAAGACACCTCCAGTTGTTTCCTTGCCCAGGCACTCCTTACCCATCTCTTTGCTGTTCTCTATCTGTGTAGCTTGTAGGTCACCGAAGTGGGGAGAACCTGCTCTGGAGTGGTGGTATCTGTACCAAGACAAGAAGGTGAGCTAACAGTACTGGAGGTAAAGGCCCTACTGCTGGGGTCATGGGCTAGATAACACAGGTGAAGCATGGACCAACTTGCATTGACAAAAACACAACAGCATGAGAAACTAGGAACTAGACACAAATGTATTGGCCAAGTGTCAGAGGACAAAGCACCACATGCCATCAGGAACAGAAAGAAGCCAGCTCTTGTGTGTAGCAAAAGAGCAATCCTGTTTCCTTGAAACGATGGTGTTTTTCAACCTGCCATGCTCACTTATCTACACGAGCTGTCCCCAAGGGTCACACCACCTGAGTTGGCAGCCCAGGACTGTCCTTTGAGCTCAGGAGGCACCAGTGGACATCTGGAGGGCATCAAAAGTGATGGAGGGGGGCCTTAGCAGACCTTTCCTTGCTCCTTTTCTTGCCTTTTCTTTCCCTCACAGGGCAGTGAGTACAGATATGCTTGTTTTGAGGGATGTGGGGAAGGTCCTCCATTAGCCTGGAAAACCTGGTGTAACAGATGGTAAAGCCAAGGCATCCCTGCACCACATAGGGTTTTGGGAACCCATCCTTGTGGGCCCATCCTGTCTTGGATCAGGCAACCACCCAGAAAGAGGTTATCACAGAATCACAGAATGGTAGGGGTTGGAAGGGACCTCTGTGGGTCATTTAATCCAACCCCCCTGCCGAAGCAGGGTCACCCAGAGCAGGCTGCACAGGACCGCGTCCAGGCGGGTCTTGAATATCTCCAGAGAAGGAGACTCCACAACCTCCCTGGCAGCCTGTTCCAGTGCTCCGTCGCCCTCAGAGGGAAGAAGTTCTTCCTCATGTTCAGCTGGAACTTCCCAGGCTTCATTTTGTGCCCATTGCCCCTTGTCCTGTCGCTGGGCACCACTAAAAAGAGTTTGGCCCCATCCCACGGCGTGAAAACAACCACGAGCAAAACCAGGGTTCCCTCTACCCTCCATAAGCAGTGGTGATACAGAGAGATGGGAGCGCATGTGTTGTCGCCTTGCCAAAATCACACAGGGCATCGCTGGCTGACCGCAATGAAACATTCCTGGAGGCAGACAGCTCCTGAATTAACCTGCAACCATGCACTCATCAGCTAGTGAAATCATTTCCACGAAGAGAGAAGGCTTCCCCTGATGATTTGTCCTCCTTGAGAAATCCCAGGACCAAACCAAGTCTTTTTTACTTCTTTAACCCCACTGTCAATAAACACACACAGCAAAACAGTTACCAAAAATCTCTACTTCCAAGGAGGTGTTGCCTGTCTCGATGAGTGCATGCACCGGTCCAGAAATGTCCCTGGTGCCAGATGCTCCTCCCAGATAGCAAAAGAAATGCTGAATGAAAAAAACTGTAGGTTTTATTCTGGGCTGAGCGCGCCTGAGCCAGCAGCTCACCGAACAGGACGTCAGTGAAGGCTTGCTGTGGGAAACAACCTGATTTAAGGTTTGGCACTCGTTCAGCTTTGGGGTAGAGCTTTTCCTACAGAGTTTGACCAGGCATGTGGAGAGCTGGTCTCCACTCCTGCCCCTGAAGGGCTTTCCAAGATTTCTTGCCTCAGTTTACCCATCTGTGAGATGGGGCAAAGACGACTGTCTCTTCGAAAGGTGAGTGCTGGAGAACAGCTCATGAAGACATGGAGTAATTGAGGCTGGGTGGGACCTCAGGAGATCTCTGCTCTACCTTCTGCTCCAGCCAGGGAAACCTAGATGAGCTGCTCTTGGAGAGAGCTGAAGGAGGTGTCTCAGGGTGTCAAAAAACATTTATTAGGTTTTTCAGAAATATCTTAGAATATGATCTTTATAATATCTTAAAATAGCAAAGGCTATGTTGGGACATGGGCTGTTAGAGACATCCACACTGAAGAAAGTGATTTTTGACAGGATTAATCCTCCCACAGAAAATCCTGTGACTCTGTTCTTTTGGGTTTGTGTTTTTTTGTGCAAACAGAAAAGCAAAAACATTCAGTAGGAAAATTCCTCCATATACCATCCAAAAGAAATGAAAAAAGAGTCTAAAAAAGCTATTTTGTCTTCTTACCATGAAACTTTCCTTCCTAGGGGTAGTGGAAGGGGTGAACCTGCTTCTCTCGCCATCCCTGGAGAAGATGGGTTGGTAGGGGGTCATACAGCCCCAGTGAGTGGGCAGCTCAAAGCCATCCATCGTGGTGTCCCCGGAGTGAGCCCCCCCGGGGCTGCCTCGCCATCCGCCGGTCCACAAGGTGCCCAGCCATGTCTGGAGAGACCGTGGGAGTTTGGCCACCACTTCGTGGCTCTTATCGGCACTCATGTGCAGCCCGTCACTGATCCCACTCATCTCAGCCACCACGCGTCCACCCCAGGGTCTGCCCCATCTCCGGGGGACCACCACTATATCCACCTCTGGTTGAGACCTCGGTGGGAGCTTGAGGTTTGCTGGCAGCAGAGGAGCCGCCGTGGGTCCCCTTCCTCTCCCATCTCCCTGCTCCCCTCCAGTCCCTGCCACCAATAATTCTGGCACAGGCTCAGTTGTTTCTTGCCAGCTGAAATAGCAGCAGAGATAGCTGACCCGGGCAGGGACCCAGAGACAAATTTACTTTCAGAAAAACGTCCTCCCCATCCCCTCGAGGAGGGCAATCTGGCCACCACCTGGCGTGGACCCCTGTTTATCTCCCTATTCATGGTATGGGTTGGGAGGGACCTTAAAGATCATCTTGCTCCAACCCCCCTGCCATGGGCAGGGACACCTTCCACCAGCCCAGGTTTCTCGAAGCCCCATCCAACCTGGCCTTGGACACTGCCAGGCAGAGGGCAGCCACAGCTTCTCTGGGCAACCTGGGCCAGGGCCTCACAGTAAAGAATTTCTTTGTTACATCTAATCTAAATCTCCCCTCTTTCAGCTTGAAGCCATTATTCCTTGTCCTATTGCAACAAGCCCTGCTAAAAAGCCTGTCCCCGTCTTTCTTACAAGCCCCCTTCAGGTACTGAAAGGCTGCTCTAAGGTCTCCCCGCAGCCTTCTCTTCTCCAGGCTGAACAACCCCAACCCTCTCAGCCTTTCCTCACAGCAGAGGTGTTCCAGCCCTCAGATCATTGTTGTGGTCCTCCAAACACTCTCCCAAACACAACACCTTTCATAACTGTGTCGTTGCTGGAGTTTGGCTGTGTCTTACTCATGTATGGAAGAAGCAAAGCCTCTGCAAGGAGCAGACGATGCCTCAGGGGCTGGCTTCTGCTCTCACTTGTTTCCTTCTCTCTTCCAGTGATGATGCCCTTTGGGTGGCTCAGCAAAAGAGATAAACCCAGTCCTGGGCCCAGAAATTCCCAGTCCTGCAGCTGATCCAGCTTTGGGCCTTGCCACTTTCACATGCGGAGTTACCCAGACTTTCTTCTTGTTGCCATCTTACCACCTAACAACCCACAAGGGAGCTTGCCCTTCCCTCGAAAGGGATCAGGCCTGGGGAAATTGGTTGGACATCCTTGGCCAAGACACTTCCACGCTAGTGCAACAGGGTGTTCTATGTCACTCCATTTCTTCTTTTTATGTTGGAAAGCAAAAGAGAGGGTGCTCCTTCATGCAGCCCATGCACAAATCGCTCACTGAACCCACCTTTGTTTCACTAACTAGATGAAGTTTAGGATCACAGAATCATCGAATGGTTTGGGTTGGAAGGGACATTTAAAGGCCATCTAGTCCAAACCCCAGTGGGCAGAGGGAACCCTGAGACAGGACAAATCTGGGACGTGGACGCAAGCCCTTGTCTCTGATGTTTTGAGTTCACATCAAGTCTGGTCCTCAAGACAACCCCTCCGTAGGGCTGTATATGCACAAGGCAGTGACTCGGTCTCACCATGACGGGAAGCGTGCCACTAACAGATTAATTAGTAGGGCCTTACAATGGGCTAATTAACAGTGTCCCACGGGAAAATGCTTGGAGCCTCCTGGCCAGATACAACACTGCAGGTGTGCGACCACCTCCCACAGACAGACCTGCTGGAGCATCCCAGGCTCCTCCTTTGCTGTGAGGCTGAGATCTCTTTCCTAACGAGATGAGCAGGATTTTTCTGGGCTGCCTTTGTCTCAGCAGCTTCCTCTCACGGCACGATGTCTGCCATAGGAGAAGCCATGATCTTCATTTCCCTCCTAACCTCCATTATTTCTCTATATTCCTCTTCCAGGTTCTTTTCCTTATCTGCCACCACCTTCCTGTTTTTCTTCCTCACCCAGCACCCTCCAGCCTCCCTGGCTCCTGGACCACCGGCTCCTGTCGAAGTGCTTCCTCTGGCCGATGTCCTCCCAGCGATAGCCCCAACATCCCGGGGGACCGCGGGCATCCCACGGGGCTCCGTCGGGAGAGGGTGGTGGTGCTGACCCCACGCTGAAGGAAATGGTGATGGGAAGAAATGACGACACTGCGCTCCCAGAATATCTCCACAAAGGGTTACCCCAGGGATGCAGAGATAAGCAGAAAAAGACTAATTTGGGGGGTGGGGAGGAGGAGGAGGTCAGGGCTGTTCGTCTGAGATGTTTGCGCGTCTTCTGGCGCAAATACCAGTCTGGGCTTTTCCAGCAGGCGCCAGCATCCTTTTTGGAGCAGGGGCAATTGTTTATTCAGCTTCTGCTCACCTTGGGACGTGCAGCTCAGCACCACAGCGGAGAGGAAGATGCTCAAGGCCATGATGAGACGATGTTAGGAGGGGCAAGCCCTGACACAGCAGTTCCCAGGAGAGGGTCCCCTCTTTTTTGGTGTTTGTTCCCTTGGTTGGTTGCCGGTTCAGCATTTGGACTTTATGTGCCTGATGCTGAAAGACTCAGGGCTATCGCTTGCTGGTCAGGTGGCATCTACAGGCACTTGGTGCTTGCACGGGGACATGGTAACATAGCCCATCCCGTGGGACAGCTGCTTGCCTCATGAGGACTACCAAAGATGATAATAGACTCACAGAATAATAAAATTATTTGGGTTGGAAGGGACCTTTCAAGGCCATCAAGTCCAACCCCCCTGCAATGAGCAGGGACATCTTCAATCAGATCAGCTTGCTCAGAGCCCCGTCCAACGTGACCTTGTCTGTTTCCAGGGATGCGGCATCTCCCACCTCTCTGGCCAATCTGCGCCAGCATTTTACCACCCTAATTGTAAAAAATTTCTTTCTTAAATCTAATCTAAATCTTCCCTCTTTCAATTTAAAGCCATTACGCCTTGTCCTATCACTACATGTCTTTGTCAAAAATCCCTTTCCAGCTTTCTTGTAGGCCCCTTCAGGTACTGGAAAGCTGTTATAAAGTCTCCCCGCAGCCTAATCTTCTCCAGGTGGAGCAGCCCCAACTTTCTCAGCCTTTCCTTATAGCAGAGGTGTTCCAGCCCCCTGATCATTGTTATGGCCTCCACTGGCCCCGCTCTAGCAAGTCCATGTCTGTCCTGTGCTGAGGGCCCCAGAGATGGAGGAAGGACTCCCAGTGGGTCTCAGCAGAGTGGAGCAAAAGGTAGAATGGCCTCCCTCGACCTGCTGCCCAAGCTACTTTTGATGCAGCCCGGGCATGGTTGGCCTTCTGGGCTCCAAGCGAACATTGTTGGCTCATGTTGAGCTTCTCATCCACCAGAACCCCCATGTCCTCCTCAGGGTTCCTCTTAGTCCGTTCTCCACCCAGCCTGTATTTGTGCTTGAGATTTCCCCAACCATGTGCAGGACCTTGCACTTGGCCTTGTTGAACTTCATGAGATCCGCATAGGCCCGCTTCTCCAGCCTGTCCAGGTCCCTCTGTATGGCATCCTTTCCCTCCAGCATGTCGACCGCACCACTGAGCTTGGTGTCGTTGGCAAATTTGCTGAGGGTGCACTCGATCCCGCTGTCCACGTCACCAACAAAGATGTTAAAGAGTACTGGTCCCAGTATTGACCCCTGAGGACCAGACAAGTCCACGCACCTTGGCGGGTCAGTTTCAGCAGCCTGTGGCTCTTGCAAACACCGGCACATAGCATTTGTTGGGTACGAGTCCTTGGAGATGCTGCAGGTACTCCCTGCGCTCAGAGTATGCAGTGAGGCACCTCTGGGAAGACCCCATGGTGTTTTGTCACCCTCAAACCCTGAGTTCCATTCCCCAGTGGGCAACAGCATGCCTCAGCACGGTGGAGGCTGCAGCCAGAAGTCACCACCACCCCTTTCCCCATCCCAGAGACTCTCCATCCCAGAAACCTCCTGCACCCAAGAGATGCTTTGGGGTGGGAAACGGGGACAAGGAACTGGGAGACAGCCCCTGGGCCCCTACTGCACAGGCACAGCTGGAGATACCAACAGGACAAAGACTGTGTGTCGGGACCTCTGCCTCCCATTCCCCAGGTGAAGAAGGCCACCTTGTAGCTAAAGACGACCCATTTCAATCTGGCTGACTTGCTACCTCATCAGCCAGGAAACAACCCAGCAGCCAACTTCCCTTCCCAAACTCAAGACTTCTCCAAAGTCCCAGAACAGCATAATTTTACACTTAGGTCTCAGTTTAAGCACATGCACGTGACTCTGTTGCAACGAGTATGAAGCACACTCGCTGTCTCAGAGCCAGCTCCATCCGCTCTTCCCAAGCTGAACCTGCTGCCTTCCTCCTGCTATATTTATCAGAATGATTTAGCTGGTTGGAAAGTGCTTGGGGAGGCAGCAGGGGTGGAAAGACCTTGGAAATCAGCCATGGGAGAAAACCTGCAGCTGCCTCTGTCCTGGTGTGGCTGTTGCGAGATGCTCTCACGTCTCCCCTGGGGTAATTCCAGCTTAAAGCTGGGAGGCAGTTCATGGTCTGTTGAGTTGCTCATGCTCTACAGATAATATTTAAGTCTTTACCACTCTTGTGCATGGCCAGCTGGGCTCATTGTCCTTGTGCTGGACACCTGCTTGCCTGCCAAAACTTCACAGTCCTCTTCTGCAACTGGAGATTTCCAGGATGAGCTGGTGCCACTTTTCTTCTTCCCAGGAGATGGTCCAAACCAATTTGTTCTGCTCCTGTTCCTTGGTACCATCCTTCTGAAAACACAGGGATAATCAGCCTAAAATGGGAATTCTTGCTAATGAAAGCAAGGTTGGTGCATTTAAGTACCTAAAAAAAGTTTTGACACCTCCATGCTATCCTGTGGCAGTGAGCCCAGAGGAAAATAACACGTGAAACCTCTCCAAAATCCCCGCAGTGAGGAAGGACAGTGTCCAGCTGCCTTTTACTCCTCACTTTTTTACATCCCTTGGAGAGATCTGTTCCAGCTGGAAGCCCTGCCCACACCAGCCAGGCGGTACTTGCTCAGATCTCTGCAGCTGCAGATGTTGAGCAAGCTTGGTCAGTCATCTCCATTGTGCACCGCAGCACAATCAATCTCTCCTGTAGACACAGATAAGGATGCTGCAGCTCCAGTATCTCATTTTCCTCACCTCTGAAGCAGATCTTCCTTTGTTTCTTTTAGGGAGGGGCAGAAGAGGAGGGGACCACCCAAGCCCGTTCTGTGAGGACAGAGGGCAATGACCACATCTGGAAAGGGTTGGGGCTGAAAGCAAGGTGAACCTTCCCGACTCTTCTCCCCCCACTCCCTCGGAGGGATGCTGTGGTGAGGGACCTTCATCCACAGCAGCTTCAAATGAGGTGGGATGAGGTGGTCCAGCTCCCTAGAGGTATTCAGGACAGCAATTCCCAAACAGACATGGGATGCGGTGGTGGGAATTACCCTCCAGGAGTGAGACCTGCTCAGAGTGATGGAGCCAGCTTTCTCCATGCCCTGGGAAGCGACAGCAGGAGCTGGCTGACTCTGCAGTTTTCTGCCTAGCCAAGCAAATCTGCTCCAGACACATCCCTTTGTAAAGCCTTCCCGGACCACGAGATGGCATCAAAAACCAGTGTAGCCTGAACCAAACCGGTTTCCCCTCCGGCCTGGCCTCAACCAGCAAACCCAGAGGTCCCGAGTGGGACGCTGCTGGGACTGACGGCGCAGCGTGTCCCTCCTCCCAGGGACATCCCTTCTGCCCGTGGGAAACTCCCCGTCAGCTTCCTTCTCCTGCACAGCTTTTATAAATAAATTCAAGTAAAATGAAACATGCTTCCAGTTACCCCTATATTCAAATCAGGCCCGGGCTGGCTCTTAGGTACCCATCTCACCCAGTCCAGAGTCCCTCGCCACCGACCTTCAGCAAACCCTCCCGGCACTTTGCCCTTCCTGCCCCAGCTCCATACAAATGACCCCGATTTCCAGTCCCACCAGTTCTCCTCCTATTTCCATTTCCCCCCCTGAGGCTCGTGTATAAACAAAGCAAAGAACAGGGGAAAACAGGGTTACCAGGAGAAAACGGGTCCCGGGTGGCCGGCGGCGTGCGACAGACCCGTGCACGTCACTGAGAGCCTGGCGCGGTGCCTGATGAGATAACCTTTCACTGGAGCACCAAAAAAACACCCATTTCCAAGGAGTCTTGGGAGGTTTCCCTTCCTGCCAGGAGCCAGCAACCTTTCTAGCTTTGCAGGCAGGAGAAGGGTGCAGGCAGGGTGGACGAGTGTTTGCAGCAGGGCTCCCCACAGGCCAGGACTGCTGCTTTCTCCATCCAGGCTCACCATGGGACGGACCCTTCATGCCTCAGTTTCCCTTCTGCAAAGTGGGCACTGATAATGGCTCTGCAGAGGAACAGGCATCTCCCCGAACCTGAATTCTGCACATGCAAGACACAGCCTCCAACCCTACAACGTCTGTCAGAACCAAACACAATATAGAACAAATATTTTGGCTCAGGGAACCCCCCACAAGATGTGTTTCATGCTGTGAGCAGGAGAGATCAAGAGGCAGAGATAAATTCACACAGATAAAAGTCTGGGAGTCTCTTTGAATAGACAAGGGCAAGTAGAGCCCCGTTCCTTGGCCAGCTGCTTTGGGAAATCACCTTCCCAACCCTGTATTGGGAGTGAAGACTCACATGAGTGTAGGAGCAAGGTCCATAAGCCAAGAGCCCAGGTGCCCACCTTGCTCAAGCTCTTGTCTCGGCCACGGCCAACCGCTGAGCCTGTAAGAGGAAGGCAAAATTGTTAAACACTCCCCCAAAAAGCTGCACCCAGAGCTCTCCCTGTAAAGTCAGGACATCAAAGTTGCTTTTGATGGAAGGCACTGACTTGCTGGTCCTGCAGAAGAGCAAAGGACATGAAAGTGTTTTTTTTGCTTTATCTGTCAGCACCCACAGAAAAATGCTCTGGATGCAAATTTTCATGGCGTGTGTTGGTGCCCTGGCTTCTTTCCCACTTCTTCTTTCCAGTGGGTTTCCTCCTTCTCTGAGGCCAGCTGGAGGTTTCTCTTTGAAGCACAAGCACTGTCCCCATCCTTGGCTTTTCTTACGCAAACCCGTCATCTGAGTGGGGGATGACCACAGAAGGGCACGGAGGGGAAGTCAGCTCCTGCTTTCTGTCACAAGCCAGGACAGATGAGCAGAGATTGCTCGAAAACGTGAGCTCAGCACGTGGTGGAAGGAGGAGCAGGTGCCTGGGGAGAGCAGCTGAGATCTGAGCACTTGCCACTGCTCTTGAATTTCCTGGAAGCTGGGGTATGGCAGGAGCATGACCAAAGTCGGGCATGTACCAGAACAGGAAATGAAGCCACAGCATCTGCCCTGAAGTGTCCGAACCTGCCTGACATCTCACATGGAAAGCACATGGAAAAGGTGCCCTGGAGGTAAGATGCTTCCCAAGAGGAACATCTTGGTCTACCTGGGACCATTGCAGCTGCCCCAACCAGTCCCACATTGATGGGGAGACAGCACTGGGAAGCTGGCTCAGCCCACAGACCTGAGGAAGAAGACTCCTTGCTGAGGGACAGAGTAGATGGAAAAAGTTCCTGTAGACTCAAAAATCTGCCATAGTCATGGAGGACAAATCAGTTCTGGACTGCTAAACACAAAGGCCCACCTCTGGCTCAAAGACTACTGCAGCCAAATATTGCTGGGAGAGCTGGCAAGAGAGGACTGGCCATGCTGAGCAGATGAGCAGTGACGTTCACACCTGGATGCTCCAAAGGTCTGTCTCAAACCAGACGTAGGATGAGTTCTGCTCTCAGCCTCTCTTACTTGCCAGACGTAAAGAAAGATGTTTCCACCTTTGGATGAGAGTGGTTTGGCAGCTCCTTGGGTGCAGTGTAGGCTTAGCAGAGATGATTGTGTTTGCTTAGAGTCGAAGAAGGGGAGACAGCCCAGGAAGACGACATGGATGAAGCAAGGGAACCAAGGAGAGATATTTGACAGAAAACATAGAAAATGCTATTAATGTTTATTTTAGACAAGAATTTTGCCTTGCATTAGAGCCAAGGACCAACTTTGTCCTGCAGCTCCCTTTGCCCAAACCATAATCCAGGCATCAGCATCTGGAATAAACTGGGAATCATAGAATGCTTTGGGTTGGAAGGGACTTTCAGAGGTCATCCAGCCCAACGCGCCTGCAGTGAGCAGGGACTTCTTCAGCCAGATCAGGTTGATCAGAGCCCTGTCCAACCTGGCCTTGAATGTTTCCAGGGGTGGAGCCTCCACTTCCTCTCTGGGCAACCCGTGCCAGTGTTTCACCACCCTCATGGTAAAAGATTTCTTCCTCATACCCAGTCTAAATCTACCCTCCCTTAGTTTAAAGCCATCACTCCTTGTCCTATCGCAACACGCCTTGCTAAAGAGATTTTCCCCATCTTTTCCTTTAGGTCCTGGAAGGCTGCTCTAAGTTCTCCCTGGTGCCTTCTCTTCTCCAGGCTGAGCAGTCCCAGCTCTCTCAGCCTTTCCTCGTAGGAGAGGTGCTCCCAGGGAATGGAGGTGCTGAGTGGTTTCTCCCTTCATCTTCCCCCCTGCCCACAGCCATTGCTGTTGCAAAGGGGCATAAAATTTTCAGGAGCAGATGATAGCCCGGGACCAGTGGGCTTTGCCCTCGCCTTCTCTCTTCTCACCCAGATCTGGATTCGGTTTGTCCTAGTGACACTGGGAAGAAGTTTTTTGCTGATGTCACCCATTCCTGAGTCACCTCTGGGCAGTCACACGCTTCCTCGTGAGCTCGGCTGAGTCACCAGGCGGTGCCGGGGTTGCACAACCGGAGTTCCCTGTTTGCAAGGGTTTTCAGGGATCAGGTGTTCCGTTGTCACAAGGATTTGCAGGTACCTGGGGGGAGGATGCTGTAGCATCCTCCAGATCTAGAAGGGGCCTTCAGCCCCTCAGGGAGCATCAGCAGCTTAAGGCAAAGGGGTGTGCAGGGGTTGGAGGACACCAAGACCCCCCAGTTTCCATCTGCTTTGCTGCACTGATGGAAATCCAGGCTCTGTGCTGGATTTAGCTCTGCTGATGGTTCTACAGCATGGCTGAGTGCTGCTCGCTCCTGCTAGGCTGTTTTGGGGTTAGATGCGGACCCAAACTGCAAAGGGGAAAGGAGCAGAGCTGCAAAGCCAGGCCCTGCCCTCAAAGCACCCCTTCCCACATCTCCTCTGTGTCCGGGCGGCCATCCCCGTAGTGTTAGGGCTCTTCGCTCATCTCCCATCCACAACAGGAGCCCACAGCCCCCTCGCCCAGCCAGCAGCCGGGGCAGCCTGCCCCGCTTCTTCCTCAGCGTGGACAGCAAAGCTCATTTTCTTTCTGGGCAGAAATATCTGATCAACAAACCCCTAGCTGCTGCTGGACAATCCAAAACCCAGCAGGATTAGCCAACAGCCAGTCCAAGGCAGGTTTCAGTGAATTTTTTAAAGCCATATGCTCCAACAGTAGCTCTGGCAGCTGCTGAAAGCTTGGAGAGCGAGGATTTGAACTCAGGATATCCCAGCTCCCACAGAGAGGTGAGAATTACATCGGCATCTAACCTTTCCAGCGAGGGATTTATCAGGCAGGCTTCTGGCTCTACAAAATCCTGCTTACCAGTTGCCCTGGGCGAGTTATTTGCTTTGGCAGCTTATCCAACCCTAATAATCATTATTACCCCCATCAAAACCGAACCGGTGAGTCGCGGGAGATGTTCTGTGGCTGCGAGGGCTTGCAAGCCAGCTGCAAAATCTGCAGAAACAATAGATCGTTGTTAGGGACGCAGATACAACTCACATTCAAATCAATTAGTGGGCTAATTTGCATACAATATGTACATCTGATGTCCCTTTTCAAATCACTGAGATGCCTGTTTTCTGGTTCACAAATGAAAAACCCAGATATATTGTCAAAAATTACAAGTGAGATCCATCTAGGCTGGCTAATTCTCAGTTTAAAGCAATAAAACCTGACAGAGATCCTTGAACTAACATCTCTTGGGCCAAAAATGCATTTTTTTTCATTAATTCCATTTATTCAACTTATTTATTTCCCAAATGTCTCATGTTAGGTGACCTGCAATATTCTGTAGACGAGGTGGTTCGACGCCGCACAAGACAGATGGGGAAAGGAAAACTGGCATTGAGAAGGGCAGTGCTGACTTCTGAGGATGAATTGTGATGTTCAAAGAGGGACACAAAGTCAAGAATAAAAGATCTTCAAGAGCAAATATTGTAGTTCCATTCTGATAGTAAAATTTTAGCGTTTAAATGCGGCTGATAAAGCTGAATTAGGAAAAGTCTGGGTGGATACACCCAGAAGAAGGTGTCCAACTGGACAGCGAAGGCTTTGGGTTCGGGGAGAAGCACGCTTCACTGCTATCCTCAGCCAAGCCAAGTTATTTGCTTACTAAATAAATCTGCATTTCATACCATTTCTGTAAGCGATAATGATTTTAAACCCTGGAGATGAAAAAAATGTACCTGTGTTCTTTAGGGTTGGTTTCTTTTTTGGTGAGAGATGAGTACGCATAGAAACTGTCCTTTTTAGAGGCGTTGGTCCTGCAGCAGATTGGTCAGGAGCTATGTGCTGTTTGGTATTGCAGCAGGGACACCCTGAGTCCATCAGCAGTGATTTAACAAGCGATAAGAGAAGGCTGCCCAAGACCTCCTGGCTGTTTGCCTTATCTCATTCCTGTACTGGTGGGTTCTACTCCAAAGGCTGCAGCTTGCCTCGGCCTCAGCAAATGCCATTTGCTTCTCCGATACACTAAAAAAATCCCACAAAAGCAAAAATGGGGCTTTTTTTTTCACTCTGAGGGTGACGGAGCACTGGAACAGGCTGCCCAGAGAGGCTGTGGAGTCTCCTTCTCTGGAGATATTCAAGACCCGCCTGGACAAGGTCCTGTGCAGCCTATTGTAGGTGACCCTGCTTCGGCAGGGGGGTTGGACTGGGTGACCCACTGAGGTCCCTTCCAACTCCTACCATGCTGGGATTCTGTAATTTTCATGCCTGGGTTGGGCACTTGAGGGCTTTACAGGCTCATGACTTTCCTGGCTGCACTCGGCTTCATATACAAAATCACCTTCTCTCAAAAGCTGGCACATTTTCGGCCCAAACTGACTGAAAAAGAGACAGCAACTTCAACACTTCCCCAAAGAGGGCAGAAAGGCCGGTAGCCCATGAGAAGTTTTAGTTCATCGTTTCGGTTCTTGAAAAAGCTGCGAAGCATTTGCAGAAAAACAGGCGGCTGCTCCCCGCTCCCACCCCCGGACAAACAGCGGAGGACACGAGCATGGCCTGAAGGATGGGCTCCGTGAGGCCCCATAACAAGCTAAAAAAATGTTTTACAGGACCACAGATGTTTAAAATTGCGAATAGGCAACTTCTAGGCAAAAAACCTATTTGGAAATAAGGAGGTATTGTGAATAAGGAGGTAACCGCAGCAAGTTACTGGGAAAAATAAGCATTATATAAATAAATATAAATAAATGTCCTGACCCCAGCTCCCCAGCATCACACACCGTGCCCATATGGCTGGCAGCACCGAGGACTCCTGAGCCGGATTGTCCAAAGGGCAGGACAAAAATCGGGTTCTTTCACCTCTGTTTTACATCATCAAAACCTCACGGGTAACACGGAGCACTGCAAAACCGAGCAGAGCAAAGGAAGCCGATGTGAGCCAGAGGGAGGTTAGGCAGGCTACAAGGGATTTATTTCCTTTTTTATTATTCTTTCAATCACCAAAGCATAAATAAAAACATAGAGAAGGGCTTTACTCTTGGCTGGTTAAAAATTATAGGCAAAGGCAGGCAATGGTCCAAGGACCTTTGCACACAGTGCGTGGAAGCATAAATACACTTAAATGCAGCAACAACATCTCCAGTTTTACTGCTTACTAATACACAATATACAGTCAAGCGTATTAAATATTATTTTTCTGATATTTTTGATTGCTTCACTAGGAAGCCTTCTAAAAAATCACTCTTTGAAATGTAAATGTGACTGGAAAATAATTGGATATAAATGGCAGCAAGAGAAAAAAAAAAGTATAGTCACTGATTTTCTGGAGAAAACATGTCATAAGCCTTTCACAAAGTAGAATGCAAACACTAAAATTTATGTAAAAATATGCATACGAGGCACAACGCTTGTGAAAACCCAACAGAGAGGGAAGGATCTCCCCAGCTCCCCAGGGGTGCGCGCGTTGCCTTGCAGAAGCCCTCTCGGGTGGCCGGAGTTTGGGGCAGCCTTGCTGCGGCGCCTCAGATGAAGCTGGGAAGAAATGAGGACGAATCATCTGTTTTCCTTCGAACCTTTGCCCTGGGTGTCAAGAAGGCCAATGGGATCCTGGGGTGCATTAGGAGGAGTGTGGCCAGCAGGTCGAGGGAGGTTCTCCTTCCCCTCTACACTGCCCCAGTGAGGCCCCATCTGGAGTACTGTGTCCAGTTCTGGGCTCCCCAGTTCAAGAAAGATGAAGAGCTACTGGAGAGAGTCCAGCGGAGGGCTACGAGGATGATGAGGGGACTGGAACATCTCCCCTACGAGGAGAGGCTGAGGGAGCTGGGCTTGTTCAGCCTGGAGAAGAGAAAGCTGAGAGGGGACCTTAGAAATGCTTATAAATATCTGAAGGTGGGTGTCAGGAGGACGGGGCCAGACTCTTTCCAGTGGTGTCCAGCGACAGGACAAGGGGCAACGGGCACAAACTGAAGCCTGGGAAGTTCCAGCTGAACACGAGGAAGAACTTCTTCCCTCTGAGGGTGACGGAGCCCTGGAACAGGCTTCCCAGGGACGTTGTGGAGTCTCCTTCTCTGGAGATATTCAAGACCCGCCTGGACAAGGTCCTGTGCAGCCTGCTCTGGGTGACACTGCTTCAGCAGGAGGGTTGGACTAGATGACCCACAGAGGTCCCTTCCAGCCCCTACTATTCTGTGATTCTGTGATTCTCTGTAACCTGTTTGGCATCTCCTCGTGTCCTGCCACAAAGCCTGAGCTCCTAGAAGGCATCCAAAGCTTCCTCAAAGTCCAGAGAAGCTGGGCAGTAGCACTGCATCCCTCTGGCCCTTGCAGACCAGTCCTTCTGCTCCATCCCACCGCTCCCCATTGCCACTAAGGAGGCCTCAGGGTTCCCCTTTTCAATGCCTGAAATAAATCCCTGATAATTGTTCCCTTGGTCAAGCTTGGATATTCCACACCGGCTGCCAGGCAGCAGCAGACTTTTGACCACTGATTGAAGTTATTATTTTCTATTCCAGGCCAAATAGTCTGTTCTTTTCTAAGGGCGGTAGAGAATATATTTAATCCACACCTTCTCCCAGACAAGAATGAGAAAGGAAAAAGATGGAGAGTCTTTCTCATTAACGAGAAGCTTTAGCATCCTCATGGTTTTGAACGGAACTTGAAACCGGCCCTTAAGATGACTCTTCTGTGCTGTTCATACTTCTTCTGGAAATCAGCCAAAATGAGGGGAAAAAAGTTAGTTAACACAGTGACAACACAGTAACACAGAAAAATTTGCTGGACTTCATGATGAAAACTTCAAAGGACGCTGGCAGGATGGAGGTGGGATGCAGGAGAGAAGCAGGCAGGATGGAGGCTGGATGAAGGTGGATGCAAGCAGGATGCAGGCAGGTTGGAGGAGGGAAGCAGGTGGGATGGAGGTGAGATTGAGGGGGCAAGTAGGCAGGATGGAGGTGGAACTGAGGGGGCAATCAGGTGGGATGGAGGTGGGATTGAGGAGGAATGCAGGTGGGATGGAAGTAGGATGGAGGAGGGACTGAGTAGGGAAGCAGGTGGGATGGAGGCAGGATGGAGGAAGGAAGCAAGCGGGATGGAGGTGGGATTGAGGGGGGAAGCAGGTGGGATGGAGGTGGAATGATGGTGGGATTGAGGAGGGATGCAGGTGGGATGGAAGAAGGATGGAGGTGGGACTGAGGAGGGGTGTAGGCAAGATGGAGGAGGAAACAGACTGGATGGAGGCTGGCTGGAGGAGGGAAACAAGAGGGATGGAGATGGGATGCAGGTGGGATGAAGGCAGGATGGAGGAGGGAAGCAGGTGGGATGGAAGTGGGACTGAGGAGGGAGGCAGGTGGGATGGAGGTGGAATGCTGGCGGGATTGAATCACAGAATCATAGAATCATTAAGGTTGGAAGAGACCTCTAAGGTCATGAAGTCCAACCATCAACCCAACACCACCATGCCTGCTAAACCATGTCCCGAAGTGCCACATCTACACATTTTTTGAACACTTCCAGGGATGGGGACTCCATCACTGCCCTGGGCAGCCTGTTCCAATGTCTGACCACTCTTTCAGCAAAGGAATTTTTCCTAATATACAATCTAAACCTCCCCTGAGGCAACTTGAGGCTGTAAGGAGACAAGCAGGTGGGATGGAGGTGGGATTAAGGAGGGAAGCAGGTAGGATGGAGGTGGAAAGCTAGAACAGATGGAGATGGGATGCAGGTGGGATGGAGGTGGGATTAGATAGACATGTAGGCAGGTAGGAGGAGGAAAGCTAGACGGGATGTAGGTCTGCTGGAGGAGGGATGGAGGCAGGATGCAGGCAGGCTGGAGGAGGGAACCAGGAGGGATGGAGATGGGATGCAGGTGGGATGGAGGCAGGATGGAGGAGGGAAGCAGGCGGGATGGAGGTGGAATGCTGGTGGGATGGAAGAGGGAAGCAGGCAGGGTGGAGGTGGGATTGAGGAGGGAAGCAGGTGGGATGGAGGATAAGAAGCTGCTGGAGAGTCCAGTGGAGGGCTACGAGGATGGTGAGGGGGGAGTGGAGCATCTCTTCCACGAGGAGAGGCTGAGGGAGCTGGGCTTGTTCAGCCTGGAGAAGAGAAGGCTAAGAAGGGACCTTAGAAATGCTTATAAATATCTGAAGGGTGGGTGTCAGGAGGACAGGGCCAAGCTCTTTTCAGTAGTGCCCAGCGACAGGACAAGGGGCAATGGGCACAAACTGAAGCCTGGGAAGTTCTGCCTGAACATGAGGAAGAACTTCTTCCCTCTGAGAGTGACGGAGCACTGGAACAGGCTGCCCAGAGAGGTTGTGGAGTCTCCTTCTCTGGAGATATGCAAGACCCGCCTGGACGTGGTCCTGTGCAGCCTGCTGTAGGTGACCCTGCTTCGGCAGGGGGTTGGACTGGGTGACCCACAGAGGTCCCTTCCAACCCCTGCCATGCTGTGATTCTGTGATTCTGTGAGGGGTGCGGGTGGGATTGGGAGGGATGAAGGAGGTTAGCAGGAGCGATAGTGGCGGGATGGCGGAGGGCAGCAGAGGGATGGAGGAGGGAAGCAGGAGGGGTGCGGGTGGGATTGGGGAGAGATGGAGGAAGGAAGCAGGAGGGATGGAGGCGGGATGCAGGAGTGCAGTGGCGGGCTGGAGGTGGGATGGAGGAGGGCGGCAGGAGGGGTGCGGGTGGGATGGATGCAGGAGGGATGGAGATGGGATGCAGGAGGGATGGAGGTGGGATGCAGGAGGGATGGAGGTGGCATGCAGGAGGGATGGAGGTGGCATGCAGGAGGGATGGAGATGGGATGCAGGAGGGATGGAGGTGGCATGCAGGAGGGATGGAGGTGGGATGCAGCAGGGAAGCAGCCACAGGAGGAGGCCTGGCGGCGGACGGGAGGCGGTCGGGAGGCGGTCGGGAGGCGGTCGGAGGCGGCGGTCCCGGATGCCGTCACGGCGGGGCGGGCCGGTGCCGGTGACTCAGCCGCCGGGCGCTGCCCCTTCCGCGGCCGCCGGGGGAGCGCGGGGCCGTGCGGGGGGCCGGGGCCGGGCGTGCGGAGCGCGGCGGGGCGCGGGCGCTGCAGCGGGAGCAGGTAAGGGGAGGGGGACACGCGTGGGGGGGGATGGGGCTCCCCCTCCCGCTGCCGCCGTGGGGAGCGGGGGGACCCCAGCCCGGCGGGACGGCCCCTTGGGCACCCCTCCATCCCGCACCGTTTGGGGGGTGCGGGAGGGATGCTGGGCGGCTCGGCTGCGGGAGAAGTTTGTTGCCGGGGGGGGGATGCTGTTATCCCGTAGAATCGTAGAATCGTGGAGGTTGGGAAAGACCTCTAAGGTCATCGAGTCCAACCGTCACCCCAACACCGCCACGGCTGGTGAACCATGTCCCCAAGTGCCGCATCTACACGATTTTTGAACCCCTGGTCCCCAAGAACCAGCGAACCTCCCCGTGAGCGGCGGGGGGAGGAGAGAGGAAACCTTGTTTTGATAACGAAAACGGAAAAAACCCGAAGCTCTGCTCGTCAGCTGACGAGGAGGAGGTCGGTTGGCACCTGCTGAAGCTCTTCTGGGAGCATCCCGTGATGCTCGGCCGAGCTTGGGTCCGGCACCATCACCGTGGCGTGGAGATGACGCTGGGTAGAAGCTGCGTGGCGTCTGTCCGCCGTGACAATGTGTCTGTCGCCCATATATCGCGATGTCAGGGTCGCGCCGCGGGCGTGACGTGGCAAAGGTCGCTTCCATCTCGTGTCCACCTTCAGGTTGCGAAGCTGAGGCTGCGGATGAGGGCGAGGAGCATCGGGAGCGCAGGGTATCTTCTGCTGCAGTCTTGTGCAAGACCCTGGTTTGTGGCTTGGTCTCTGAGGGCAGAAAAAGCCAAATCAGTGCAGGTCTGTCTGGGAGGAACCTTGTGCTTCCTGTGAACGCGAGCTGTAGAGGCCAGCGCTGCAGTTTATCTCAAGGTGTATTGATTTTGGTGGTTATCTAACCTGGGCTAATGGTGTGGCTTTGCTGGAAAGGAATGGGTGTGGGGAAGAGTGGCTGAGGCTTTTTTTTCTTTTCTTTTTCTTTTATTTCTTTTTCTTTCCCCTTTTCTTCTTTTCTTTCTTAAAGGAAAAAAAAAAAAAGCCTCAGCCTCTCTTCCCCACACCCATTCCTTCCTATAAAAAAAAAAAACAAAAAAGACAAAAAAAATCCAGCTTTGATAATTCAATCATGGCTGCAATGAAGTCACCAGGCCCTGAGTTTGGTGCATGCCCGTGGGGCCACCAAGCCAACCTGGCGGCACAGCGAGCTAAGCTGGATTGCTCTGTCTGTGCCCTTGCTTTATTGTGGCTGGGAGTCACGCACTGGCAGGCAGAACAAAGGACAAGGCTGGGCTGGGGTGAAGGGCTGCTTGCTGGAGGAGGACGCGTGACTTGGGCTTTGCTGAGTGCTTCTCACCCCGGGGGGCGGGTGGGATGTTGGAGCTGTGAGGGTGGGACAGGTTTTATCTTCCTCTGACCCTTGGAAAAGGGTGTGTAGGTGCCTCTGTCTGTGCCTGGAGGGCTTTGGCCCAGACGGTGGAGGAGCTGATGGGACTTATCTCACGGCCTGACTTGCCCAAACTGAGTCATGTGGGCTTTGAATAGCCAGTTCTGGGGGTTTTGTTGACTCTGCTGAGAAATGCCCAGCTGAACAGGAATTGTGGGCTGCGATTTCCGAGTGATGTGGAGAAGACACACGGTCATGGGGCTGCAGAGGGTTTTGCTGTTGCGGGCGCTGTGCATCTCCCTCGGCTGCTGGGAGGAGGCTGTGGGACCCTGCTGATCTCCGGCATAACGTGGTCCAAACAGCTGGAGCCCTGTCCCTGGGAAAGCGGGCAGGGACCTGCCCCGGTCTCCAACATCTCCTGATCGGGAGGGATGGAGAAGGCACCGGGGTGATGTCACCTCCTTCCCTCCTCCCTGTCTCTCTGCCTGCGCCCTTGCAGGCATCAGCCGCAGCCATCTCGCTTCAGCTCTCCTCCCTCGCACGCTGCAGCTGCTGCGAGCAGCGCCTGTCGGAGAGCCTTCGGCCTCGGCGCTTCCTCCTCGCTGGCTGGGGAGCGGGGCTCAAGGGCTGCGCTTAGGCGGCCCAGATTTCCTCTTTCTAAGCAACCAGCTGGCCGAACTGTGAGAGCCCTGCCCAGGGTAGCAGCTTTCTGGGGTTGTTTCTTGCTCATCCTCCGAGAAATCGCGGTAGCGGATGCTGCAGATCCCAAAGCAGGTGACTCGTCCGCAGCCCAGGAGGAGGTGGAGGGGCTTGGGGGGTCTCTTTGCCAGCCCCGAACATCCTCCTGATACCTGGAGAGTTTGCTCGGGTGAAGCTGCTGTGCCTTAAGTCCAACAGCTGAGCTTTCCTTCTTGTTTTCAAGCTGTGGTGGGACGTGACCTGTGAAGACAGCCTTTGCCAGGGTTGTCCTGGGAGCTAACGAGGCACCTCCAGAGACCTGGGAGGGCAAAGGGAAGGGATCTCCTGGGGATGCTGGAGATGGAGCATCCTGGAGATGCAGATGGAGGATGCCCTGCTTCACCGTGCAGAAAGAGATGTCTGCCGGGCACAGGAGCTGTTACGCAAGTTTGGTTTTGGTGCTGCTCTTTCGGTGGTATTTAAAGCAGCTTTAGGGGGAGGGAGGCGTGCACGGAGGAGATAGCGACGGCGGAGGAAGCAGACGCGTGCGATAACTCGGCCGCGGGAAGCGTCTTGCTGCCGGTGTCTGCGGGGAGCGGAGGGCGGTGGTGGAAACCAGCAGCCCCCTTGGTGCTTGCCGGGGTCGGCATGCCTTCGGCTTGCTGTTGGTGGGAATTGGTCCTGCGAGTCCCGTGCTTGCGCTCTCAGGGCGAGGGGAGCAGGGAGGAAGAAATGCCACGAGACTGAGGATTTTCCCTTCCTTCTGCGCCCGGCTCTTGGGATGCTCCGTGCCATCCAGCTGAGAGCATCAGCTCCCTCCCCGAAACCTCATGTCCATAGGAGACTTCAGAGAACCATGGAATGGTTTGGGCTGGAGGGGACCTTTAAAGGTCATCTGGTTCCAACCCCCCTGCAGTGAGCAGGGACATCTTCAGCCAGATCAGGGTGCTCAGAGCCCCATCCAACCTGACTTTGAATGTTCCCAGGGATGGGGCATCTCCCACCTCTCTGGGCAACCTGTGCCAGCATTTCACCACCCTCAGAGTGAAGAATTCCTACCTTATATCTAATCTAAATCTCCCTTCTTTCAGTTTAAAGCCATCACCCCTTGTCCTATCACTACATGGCCTTGTCAAAAGTCCCTCTCCAGCTTTCCTACAAGCCCCCTGGAAGTCCGCAGTAAGGTCTCCCCGCAGCCTGCTCTTCTCCAGGCTTGCTCTCAGAGGCAGCCGAGTGGCTCCCGGCTGTTTGGGTTGCGCTGGGTGACGTCTCCCTGCTTCTGCTGGGCTTGCTGGCCGTTGGCCACGGACGCAGCGCAGCAGAGCTTGAAAGGCAAGCGCCGGTCGGAGGGGAAACGGCCTGGTATCTTTTTACGGTTTGGTCTCGGGTTGCTTGGAGCTGGCGGTCTGCAGCCGGGGTGGCCGGGTAACCTGAGGACGGGAGATCGGCCGTGTCCGTCCGTCGCGTCCGTCCGTCGCGAGCTCGGCGCGGGAGGCTTTGCGGGGCGGCTTTCCGCGCGTCGGCGCGTTTGCAAGGGTCCTGCTGAAAACAGAAGTGCAGCATCGGGTGGCTTCTGGCCTGGCAGCTGCCTCCTGTGCTACAGAAAATATCAGGCTGACTGCAAGAAGTGCAGAGGTTATGGGGGTTGGGTTGGGTTGGGGTTTTTTTGAGATTTTTCATTAGAAAACGTGCCCCAGCTCAGGCTGGTCACCTATAGGCTTCCTACGGCAGGGGCACAAGGCAAAAACCACGGTAGCTTTAGAAATGTAGATTTGATTTTCTGGGCGGGAAGGAGCGCGGTGGGGATGCCAGCGAAGCCCCTCGTCTGCGAGAAGCCTCTCAGCAAGCAAAATACGCGAGAAACCCATTCGGGGAGGTGAGATTTAGGGGTAGGAGGACCCATGAGCTGCTGAGACTCAGCTGACTTTGGGGCTGAGCATCCCGCTGAAGGCATGGGGAGTGGGGAGAAAAAGAAATAAATGGTGGAAGGAGGAGGGGGGGAGAATAAAAGGAAAAAAGCCCCTTTATACGCGGCCGCTTGGTCTTGTCGCTGGCAGAAAGTAGGACACTCCTGCTGGGTTTTCTTCTCTGGAAAGGCTAAACTTGGCTGTGAGCGGGTGGAGGCAGCCTGCATGGAAATGCCGGAGCGTCTCACCATCCCCTGCCCGGGCTCGGCAAGCTTGGCGTCTCCGGCTGCTCGGGCGTGCGTGCCCAGGAGGGCTGGAGCCCAGGCTGGCAAGGGTGGTTACGTGGTCAGCTCGCTGAGATGGGCAGGAATTAAAGCCTGAATTTCTCTCCTGTTCAGGCTGCTGTGGAGTACCCGAGGTCTTGGGTCGCTCACCAGGCTTGGGGCTCGTCGGGGCGGGTGTGGGGTTGGTGGATGGGGAGCTGGGAGGTGGAAGAGGAGGAGGAGGAGGGTGCGCTGGTGTGTTTGCAGAGACCGAGCAGCTCGTGGCCCGGCTGCGTGTCTGAGTCAGGCGTGGGGACGCGGAGCAAGCGGTGGCTGCTGGCGTTGGGGGTTGAATTGGAGCTGGGCGATTTAACGCGAGTTAGGTGAGAGGAGGCAGGAGAGCAGAGAAACCACCAAACCCCGGAGCAGCTTTGGGCTGGGCGATGCTTTGCTCCCACGTGGGAGGCTGTGGTCCGCTCTTGCCCTGCTGCTGGATTTCGCCAGCCTCTCTCTTCCCCAAATTTAGATTTTCTTGGTGCCCTGCACCAAGGGACGTGGTTTCGCAGCCTCCCTGGTGAGAACATGAGGAAGAACTTATTCACTCTGAGGGTGACGGAGCCCTGGAACAGGCTGCCCAGAGGGGCTGTGGAGTCTCCTTCTCTGGAGATATTCAAGACCCACCTGGACGCGGTCCTGTGCAGCCTGCTCTGGGTGACCCTGCTTCGGCAGGGGGTTGGACTGGATGACCCACAGAGGTCCCTTCCAACTCCGACCATGCTGTGATTCTGTGGTGAGAAGCCCCAGTGGGAGGGGAGCGCAGGCAGCTCCGGTGCGTGCAGACCCCTCTCTGCACGGGCAGGGGGTCACCACCCCCAGGCTGCAACCCCGATCAGGGTCCTCAGGGTGGTGGGCTGGACAGAATGAGGCCGTAAAGTCCAAAAATGTGATTTGGAGTGGTGTCTTCAAAGGGAAGAGCGGTGTTCTAGGGCAGGGGCTGGCAAGTCCCCAGGGGCCATGGTGGGGAGCGTCATTTATTCCTTCTAGTCCTTATCATAGAATCATAGGTTGGCAAAGACCTCTAAGATCATCAAGTCCAACCATCCACCCAACACCACCATTCCTACTAAACCGTATCCCAAAGTGCCACATCTACACGTTTTTTGTTCTCCAGTGGGAGTAAACACAGCTTTTAACACCCTCCAAATCCCCTGGGTCTGCTGCCAAAGAGATTTTCCTGCTGCTACTAATCCCGCGGTGGTCGACAAACAGGGCTGCCTTGTCTGGTTTCTTCTGAGCTGCGGGAGAGGGGTTATTGGTGTGCTCGTGCGTCTCTCCTGACCTTTGGAGATCGGGAGGGATTTCGTGCAGCCACGTGTTGTGTCCTCCCACGTGTTGCTGCGGCGGTCCTTCTGCCAAGTCCTCGCTCGTGGTCCGAGCCCGCCTTGGGAAGGTCTCCAATGATGCCCATATCTGGCTGCAGGTGGAGTGTCCCCTTCTGTAGCCAAGATGTGGCTGTCCGTGTCCGTCCTCTGTGTCCTGGTGGCCTTCGCCAGTGCTCGCAGCGTCCCTTACTACGCTCCCCTCTCCAGCGACCTGGTCAACCACATCAACAAGCTCAACACCACCTGGAAGGTGAGTACCGGGCTGGTTTTTTTTCGGATGCGTTGCTCAACAGTGGGACTCAATAGCTAAGTCTCACCGCGGTGGTTGCATCAAACCTGCCTTAGTCCCAGCTGACTGCTCTGGTGAGTTGGTGCCATCAGGGATTCCCGCGGTGACAGTAACTGTGGAGCTTCTCCTCTTTGGAGCGGAGCATTGAGGAATTTGTAGAGTAGCAGAAATGCTAAGAGGAGGAAGCTCTCTGGGAGGCTGGAAACAAGCAGCAGGTGTCAGGCTGTATTGGTGGTCTGGCCAAACCCTCCTTGGCCAGGCTGGTGTGGCCGAAGCCTAGAGTTGGACCTTAGCTTACTGGTCATGATGCGCTGATCCTGGAAGGGGCTGTGTTCTGTGTCTGTCGGTAGCTTGGCTTCTTGGCCCCTGGGTTTTATAGCAAGTGTCAGGCACTGGTTGGGTTTGAGGGAGATCTGGACCCCCAAGCTGGTCCCAGCAATGCCCTTGGGGGCTATGGAGAGTCATGTCCCATTTCTTTGTGTCTCTTCCCAGGCAGGGCACAACTTCTACAATGCTGACATGAGTTATGTGAAGAAGCTCTGCGGCACCTTCCTGGGTGGGCCCAAGCTCCCGGAGAGGTGAGTTCTGGGAGAAGATGGTGAGGGCCCTGCAAAAGCTTGTGTGGATGCTCCTGGTGTGTCCAGAGTGGGTGAGGGTCTCTCCTGGCAGACTGTGCACGGGGTTCCCCTGGGTGCAGCTTGGTGGATATCTCATGTGGAGCTAATCATGCATGGGGGAACATCCATCCTCCGTCCTGCCAGATACTTCACCAGTCGTGTAATTTGTACTAGCTGAAACTCAAAACACCGGAGGAGCTGCTGACCTGGTCTGAGGGCTTCAGAAGTATTTATTCTTCACTAAGCAAACAAAAAGATCCCTCGTTCTCCAGGTCAGCTTCAAAGGAGGTTGGAGAGACCTGTACACGCAGTCCTGTTACACTGGTGTTCCTGTAACAGGACCTCCCTCTTCTCACTTGCAGGGTGGACTTTGCTGCAGACATGGAGCTGCCCGATAACTTTGACTCACGGACGCAGTGGCCGAACTGTCCCACCATCAGTGAGATAAGAGACCAGGGCTCCTGTGGCTCTTGCTGGGTAAGAGCATGGGCGGTTTGAGGTGTCGATACGGAGTTTGCTGGACAAAAAACAGGCTGTTGAGTTTGCTACCGATCTGCAGAAGTGGGGGGACGCAGGGGATCCTGCATTGTCTGAGCTTCTCGGTGGGCTTCTCCCAGCCAAGCTGATGCTTGCTGCCCTCATTACCAGAAGGTTGCCTGGTTTCCCTCCCCTGGCCAGCTCTTAGTGGTCTTCCCTTGGGTTTCTGGGGCTGCCCACAGGCTTTCGGTGCCGTAGAAGCAATTTCGGACAGAATCTGCATTCACACGAACGCCAAGGTGAGCGTGGAGGTCTCGGCGGAGGACTTGCTGTCGTGCTGCGGCTTCGGATGCGGCATGGGGTGAGCTGCTCTTGGTTCTTGCACGCTTAAAAGGTGGGTGGGAGGAGCAGGGACACAACCCGAAGACACTGGTCGTTTCAGCCCTGTCTTACTGGTCTCCCTAATGAGCAGGAAGCCCCACCAGTCGTTGGCCCTGTAGATGCTGGAGTTATGTGGGAACAGAAAGGTTGAGTGTATGGACTGAAAGTCCCTCTGGGCCACGTCCTGCCTCCAGCAGTAGGTGGGTGAGGATGGATGGAGTAGGGTGGGCAAGCACATAGCGATGCTTTCCCACACGGAGTTGGCAGCTGCCTTGTGCCGAAGGAAGGATCTTTTAGCAGCCCCAAATCCTCGGTTTTCAGCCACAAGCATTTTGCCTGTGGCTTTTGCAGTTGTTGAGGGCAGGGTGGGGAGTTGGGTCTCCAAGTTCTGTGTCTTCTGCTGCTCCTGGCAGCAGAAGCTGACCACAGACGTCGTAAGGAGGCACCACTGTGTTGGGATTCGGAGGCATGGGTGCTCTTAGCTCCTTCTTGCCCTGAAGCCTTGGTATCTTGATGCCTGGAAATTCAGGGGAAGACAGGGACAGACTTAAAAATATTCAGTGTGCTGAAAGCTTCCCTTCAGCCATCCCAAGCTGGCTCCATTTCCCCCATCTTCCCCAAAAGAGGACGGCTCTGAGCAGGAGCTGGAGCTGCTGCCTCTTTCTGCAGGTGCAACGGTGGTTACCCCTCCGGTGCGTGGAGGTACTGGACAGAGAGGGGCCTCGTGTCCGGGGGTCTCTACGATTCCCATGTGGGTAAGTCCTGGCAGATAGCCTTGTGGGAGCAAAGAGGAGCATCTCTGCTTGGTTGCAGGTTCACGTCCTTCTCTTCTGGTCTGCATCCTTGGGGCTGCTCCCTCCTTCAGATCTGGGCTCAAACACCTCTGCCAGCCCAGCGGGCTGCTCCTGTCCCTACAGCTCCTTTTGGTCTCTCCTTTGGGACAGGGGTCCCCGAGCATCACCTGGTGGCGGAGACCCATCCAGGACAGGAGCACAGCAGCCAGACTTAACAACCCCACAAGGCTTCTGCTTCCATAGCAGGAATGAATCAGGCGGTGAAATTTTTGTTGTTGCTGGTTTTGGACCAGTTGAGTACGCTTTGGGTGAGAGCAGGATTCCTCCTGACGTGTTTCCACCTCAAAAAGCAACTTCTAGACTGGAAACATCTGCTTCCTCCCAGCATGGCCATGAGTTGGTTCATGTTTCCATCTTTTCCATCACCTTCAAGAGGGAGGTGGTGGTAAGCAGGTCCAGAGGGAAACCCATTGCTGATGCAGGGATTGCTCCTCTGGCAGTGTCAGACCTACTTTTGCTCGCACCCCACTGATCTGTGGGGTTTTTGTGGGTCAGAAAGTTCACACCCTTTCTTGGGGTCTGGTGCCTTCTCCAGTGTGGCTGTTGGGGACAGGGCAGCTTGGGGACAGGCAGTTCACGCCATCTCTGTTCTTGACAGGCTGCCGTCCCTACTCCATCCCACCCTGCGAGCACCACGTCAACGGCTCCCGGCCGCCGTGCACTGGGGAAGGGGGTGAAACCCCCAAGTGCAGCCGGCACTGCGAACCCGGCTACTCGCCCTCGTACAAGGAGGACAAGCACTACGGTAAGGGAGGTGGCCCCTGACCCTGCTCGATGCGCAGCAGCTCCAGAGCTGCTCCTAGTGGTAGCTTGGTGGGGTTGGCAGGGTTGGACCTCTTCCTGAGCTGTTTTATGGTGGTTATTTTCTGTGCCCTCAGGATGGGTTGGTCCTGGAGCAAACGTAACCCTGGCAGATGCATGGGTTGTATTTGGTGAGACTCAGCTGAGCTGGGGGAACTGATCTGAGTCACAGAATCGCAGCATGGTAGGGGTTGGAAGGGACCTCTGTGGGTCATCTGGTCCAACCCCCCTGGCAAAGCAGGGTCACCTAGAGCAGGCTGCACAAGACCGCATCCAGGTGGGTTTTGAGTATCTCCAGAGAAGGAGACTCCACAACCCCTCTGGGCAGCCTGGGTCAGGGCTCTGTCACCCTCAAAGTAACGAAATTCTTCCTCGTGTTCAGGTGGAACTTGAGTCCTCAGAACAGAGTCCTTGTGGTGCACATGTCTGGGTTAAAGAGCATGGTGCTGAGCCCTGTCGGAGTCTGGTGTCAAAGCTACCTCCTTCCTACTCCTTGGTGGTGGCTGGCCCTGTACATGTAGGATAGTCTGGCTGCTTCTTGGAGATTTGTCTCAGCCTCAAGTAATTTGGGTTGTGTTGGAAATGAGGATGTACAAGGGGAAAACTTCCCACTGAAGCTGTCTGGAATAGCTCTTTGGGTGCAGAGTAGGACTTGGGTTAAATCATTCCCTCTGGAAGAGGGATGGTTGGGGCCCGCTTTTCCTGCCCGGCTGCGTCAGTGCCTCTGGAGCAGCCGGGTTTCGATTTAACCTTGGAGTGGAGAAGGCCTCTTGCATGGGTGCCAAGCAGTCACTGTCCAGCCATCCCAAGACCTGTGTGGCCTGACCACAACGTACTAATGGGACTTTTCCTCTCTAGGCATCACATCCTACGGTGTCCCTCGCAGTGAGAAGGAAATCATGGCTGAGATCTACAAGAACGGCCCAGTGGAAGGAGCCTTTATTGTCTATGAGGACTTCCTGATGTACAAGACTGGTGAGCGTCCGCACTGAGGCTGTAGGGAGCCCTGCTGCCTACTTCATCTGTAGGGCCTGCTGTTTGTGGCCATTGTCCCTCTACTGAAGTCTGAAAGGAGATCTCAAGTTCATGCTTGAGTTGCAAGAACATGGGCAGATACCATCTCCTGTATTCATTGGTTTATAGCAAGGGGAATGGGTGCTTGGGACTGGCTCGGGGAGGAAGCCCCGGTAGGGACCCTCCAGAATTGTGGCTGAGAACAACAGCTAGGGTTTTGGGTAAAATGCTGGCAGATGGCTGTCCTGGTGTGGACACCAGTTCCCTGTTCTGAACTGCTTGGGATGTGCCAACTTTGGGACCCTTGCTGAATGTCTCTGTGTGTCCTGAGCTGGTGCTTAGCATCAGTCCTTCCTCCAGACTCCAAAAAAACCTTCTCAGCTGGTCTCTGGGCTTTGGTATCGAACGTCTCGCAAGCTGGCAGCGCTCTGAAGTTGGGGGAGATGTGGTGCCTGTTGACCTGTTGGTGCGTTGCCTTGCAGGGGTCTACCAGCATGTGTCCGGTGAGCAGGTTGGAGGCCACGCGATCCGGATCCTGGGCTGGGGGGTGGACAACGGCACTCCGTACTGGTTGGCTGCCAACTCGTGGAACACCGACTGGGGGGACAACGGTGAGGCACCCCCGGATGCTGCTGGGGGGAACCCCTTCCCCGCTCTCCTTCGCGTGGTGGGGAGGTTGACTTTGGCTCTTGGTGTGCTTCCAGGCTTCTTCAAAATCCTCCGAGGAGAGGACCACTGCGGCATCGAGTCCGAGATCGTGGCCGGCATCCCCAGGCCAGAGCAGTACTGGAAGAGGGAGTAACCTTGATCAAACCACAAATAATCCCGAGTCCCTGACGCTTTTAACTGATAGTGGGTTGGGTGCAGAGCCTCCCCCCGCAAGAGACTATAGTTCAAGTTACTTTATTAAAGCTTTTTATCTTTTTTTTTGGTTGTTTTTTTTAATTGTGTAGTGGAGCTGGAGGTGGAATTGCTCTTTGCAAGCCCTCTGCTCCTGGTGGGTTGCAGCCATGGAGCATTCCCTGCTCAAAGGACTGCTGGAGGGCTCGCTGGCCTCTTGCACCGTGGTGTTTGCTTAGCCCGGACCCCTTCCAGCCCAGTCTGTTACTGGGAGGGTAGGAAGCAGTAGCTTTGTGCTGGGACGAGGGACTTGGTGGGGTGGCAGAGGTGGACCCTGCTGGGCAGCCACAGCCAGACGTGATTTGTGCACCCCCGCCTGGGTTGGTCTGGCTGTTAGCACCCAAAACAAGCAGGGAGTGCCAGCTGGTGCCTCGAATTGGCTAAACTCAGACCTATTAATGACGAAATATTGACAAACTTGATGTGGCTCTGGCCTGAGCTGCGTGAAGGCCCCTCCTGCCTGCAGCAAGTCCTTTGTGCACCGCTTGCTCTGCTCCAGCCATTCCACTGCTGTTTTAAACCACTTGTTCCGCAGCTTTTTATTTGTTTGGTGTTTTTTTTTCCTGCTGTACTCTGGGGTTATTGATCTTAGGGAAGGGCCTCAGCTGGAGCTCCATGAGCCTTGGATCAAAAGCCCTGCGAGCATCTAGGAGCACGCTGGGAAAGAGCAAACCACCCGGGGCTGGGCAGCTTGGGGCGTGCGGGGGGTCGTGCCTCGGCGATGGGGCTGCACCCAGAATTGGCGTGGGGCTTGGGGACTGCGGGTGCTGAACGCTGAGATGAGGGACGTTACCCAGGTACCTCGTGCAGGTGCTTGGAGGTATCGATCTCGCTAACTTGCACACAAATGAAGCTTTTTGGGTTTTCTGAAGCCACACGCGTTAAGGAAGAAGGAAAAAAAAACTTATTTTTGTTACTGGGGGGAGGTGTAATGGCTGTGTAGGAGGAATCTTGTGATTTGCCAACACTAATATAGTGAAAGAGGGGTTTTCTTTTTGTTTTGTTTTAATTTTAAAGCACAAAGTATATTGCTGAGCTGAGGCTGCAGGCCTGAAATGCGTGAAGCGGGCTCTCCCTTGCACTGTAAAATAGCCCCTTGCCTCTGCTTCCTCAGACGCCGGTTGAGACAGAGCTGTGCTGTATCTGACTGGAACAACTGTGCCAATAAATGGTTTCTCCAGTGTCGTGTCTCCTGGCCCTTGGTTGCTTCTGCTTGACTTCAGACCACCTCAGACTGTTCTCCTGTTGTTCTGTGCATTGCAGAAGCCAAGTGAGACCCTTCCATCTCCATGCAAGTGTGGCTGGTCCCAGTATGGCTTATCCTCTGGCCGTACTGGTGCCAACGTGACTTGTGCTGACTCCCGAGGAGCCTCTGGGCATTGCCTACTCCTGATGGGAAGGTGCTTCAGCATGGACCAGACTGGCCCCAGCATCTCTGTGGGGGGGAGGAGGATGCACCAAGGCACTGGAGAGCATGCCAGCAGCCCAGGGCTGTGCCACCGCTCGTGCTGCCTGCAGCGCAAAGTCCATTAAAAGTTAATTCATGGACCTTGAGCTGTCTGTCACACTGCTTAAAATTCTTAAATTAAAATCTGGGCTCCCCAGTTCAAGAAAGATGAGGAGCTACTGGAGAGAGTCCAGCAGAGGGTTACGAGGATGATGAGGGAACTGGAGCATCTCTCCTATGAGGAAAGGCTGAGGGAGCTGGGTGTTACGAGGAGACCTTAGAAATGCCTCTAAATATCTCCAGGGTGGGCGTCAGGAGGACGGGGCCAGACTCTGTTCAGTGGTGCCCAGCGACAGGACATGGGGCAACGGGCACAAACTGAAGCCTGGGAAGTTCCAGCTGAACATGAGGAAGAACTTCTTCACTCTGAGGGTGCCGGAGCACTGGAACAGGCTGCCAAGGGAGGTTGTGGAGTCTCCTTCTCTGGAGATATTCAAGACCCGCCTGGACAAGGTCCTGTGCAGCCTGCTCTGGGTGACCCTGCTTCAGCAGGGGGGTTGGACTGGATGACCCACAGAGGTCCCTGCCAACCCCTGCCATGCTGGGATTCTTCCTTGGGGTCTGGCATGCAAGGCTTTACTGTGATGCCCCGAGCGCATTTCATCTGAGCTGAGGGCTTCTAACTTGTGGCATGGTGGGGAATTACCAATGTAAAAGAAATGACGGCTGATTAAAAAAAAATAAAAAAAGAATTATCATACATGTTTTTCTCAAAGAAAACTTTAATTTCAACAAGACAGGAAGCTGCACAAAGAGAGCTACCGTGAGTTTCTTTTGAACAACAGCTTAAAACTATCTACACCGGTACTTGTGGAGTGGGGGGGTCTTCCCTCCGAGGAAGTCTGGCTCAGGGGCTTGGCCTTGCAAAGGCCACCGCACTGCGCCTGGTAGCCTGAGCTCTGTCCTCCCCTTCACAAAGGCAAAGCAGCACTTGGGGGTGGATGGGGACCACGAAAACAAGAATCTACCCCAGGAAAACAGGACTCGCTTTTGAAGCATTACTCCTCCTTGGAGCAAGTCCAGCCTGATGCGTTTCAAAACAGTGGAAGCCTCTTCCAGTTTGCCTCAGTCCAGCCCAAAGCATCATCCCGACCTGGAGCCCAGCGGGCCAGGGAAACCTGCCCCAGACCCCCCCCCAGTGGCTCCAGCCTCCCCCTCCCCAGCCCACCTCCTCCATATGTAACATTTCAAAGGGCTCGTTTCGAGCCTAGCAGCTTCCTTCAGCGCAACAGCAGAAAGGTGGAGGTTGGCACTGCCCGTTTCCAGGCTGCGGGATGCCAACCAGCCTGGGCTGAGGGACAGAAGGTGGCCAGAGCTTTGTCCCTGGGTGAGGAAGCGTATTCTGCTCCCAGCCAAGACAACGTCCTTCCGGCGCGGAGCAGGCACCAGGGGTGATGGGAAGAGGCTGCCTAAGAAAGGGAGGCAAAACCCAGAAGGTTTTGCTCAGCTCTGAGCTGGAAAGGTGTCTCAAACCTCAAGCAAGAAAAGAGGCAACTGGAGTTGCGATTTAAAAACTATCCTAACAAAAAAAAAAAAAAACAAAAACCAAAACCAACTCAGGTAAACCATCCAACAGGAAAAGGAGGGGGGAAAAAGAAAATAAAAATATTCAACCCCAAACGGTAAGACTCCGACTAGTGTTTGTGACCATCCAAGCAGACAGCAAGGGCGGTGAGGAGCGGAGTCCGGCAACACCGCACCGTCGCCCCGGGGCTGCAGCCCACCGACGTCCCGTCCTCGTCACCGTCCCAGGCCCCGTGGCACCCCGGTGCCCGGCCATCCCCACCGGCAGAGGACGAGGGGCCTCCTGCCTCCGCTGCCCATCCGCCGTGACCATCTCTCCCCCCGCCCGCCCGCTGCCCGTCAGTTCTCGCCCCCCTGGACGTACTCCTCGGTGGCTTTGGAGATGGTGCTCAGGTATTGCCAGCTCAGGGCGGCCAGGAGCATGGCGCACGACAGGTAGATGGGGGAGTAGTGGTGGCGTGAGGCCATGGGGCCGCCGGGCAAGCTCATGGCGCGGATGGAGGCGACGACCTGCTGCGTCTTGTTGGATGATGGGTCTGTGCTTGGGATCTTCTGGTAGATCTGGGGAAGGAGGGAGGAGTTATCACAGAATCACACAGAATCACAGAATGGTAGTGGTTGGAAGGGACCTCTGTGGGTCATCCAGTCCAACCCCCTGTCAAAGCAGGGTCACCCAGAGCAGGCTGCACAGGACCTTGTCCAGGCGGGTCTTGAATATCTCCAGAGAAGGAGACTCCACAACCTCCCTGGGCAGCCTGTTCCAGGGCTCCGTCACCCTCAGAGGAAAGAAGTTCTTCCTCATGTTCATCTGCAACTTCCCAGGCTTCAGTTTGTGCCCATTGCCCCTTGTCCTGTCGCTGGGCACCACTGAAAAGAGTTTGACCCCGTCCTCCTGACACCCACCCTTCAGATATTTATAAGCGTTTATTAGGTCCCCTCTCAGCCTTCTCTTCTCCAGGCTGAACAAGCCCAGCTCCCTCAGGCTTTCCTCGTAGGAGAGATGCTCCAGTCCCCTCCTCATCCTCATAGCCCTCCACTGGACTGTGTCCAGTAGCTCCTCGTCTTTCTTGAACTGGGGAGCCCAGAACTGGACACAGTACTCCAGATGGGGCCTCACCAGGGCAGAGTAGAGGGGAAGGAGAACCTCCCTCGCCCTGCTGCCCACACTCCTCTTAATGCATCACAGGATCCCATTGGCCTTCTTGGCAGCCAGGGCACACTGCTGGCTCATGGTCAACCTGTCATCCACCAGGACACCCAGGTCCCTCTCCACAGAGCTGCTCTCCAGCAGGTCCGCCCCAAGCCTGTACTGGTGCATGGGGTTGTTCCTCCCCAGGTGCAGGACCCTGCACTTGCCCTTGTTGAACCTCATCAGGTTCCTCTCTGCTCAACTTTCCAGCCTGTCCAGGTCTCACTGAATGGCAGCACAGCCTTCCGGTGTGTCTACCACTCCTCCCAGTTTGGTGTCATCAGCAAACTTGCTGAGGGTACATTCTAACTCTCCATCCATCTATGGTTCCTACCCAAGGTTGAGGAGACAAACGGGACACCTACACAGAAGAGGAAGCCTTAAGGGTCACTGTGTCCTCAAGAGCAACCTCAGTGGTGGACTGCCGTGGAGCAACGACCAGCTGCAAGGGATGCCTGGATGGCGCCAGGGCCCATTTCCCTTGAGATGTGCACTAAGGCAAGCAGCCTCTTGAGGGCACCCCACGACGGGAGATGGGCCTCACGACCTCAGACACAAGCAGTGTTGATGGGACCAGTGGTCCTCACCCAGCGATCCTCGCTCACGGCCGGTGCAGCCCACCCAAACCAGTGAGGACACCCCAGCGTGACCAGCAGCCACTGCTGTGACTGCCAGCAGACGGCCACATCCATCAGATAACCCCATGGTCTTCGGCATCTTCTTTTCATGGTCTGCAAACCCAACGGTCTTTGAGATACTTGTCTGCACAATCCTTAGGGAGACGTGCAGAAGCAGGGACCCTGGGCTAAGGCCAGCAAAACCTTATCTCTGGAGATATTCAAGACCCGCCTGGACAAGGTCCTGTGCAGCCTGCTGTAGGTGACCCTGCTTCGGCAGGAGGGTTGGACTAGATGACCCACAGAGGTCCCTTCCAACCCCTACTATTCTGTGATTCTGTGATTCTGTGATTCTGTCACCATCCCTTGCCACGTGGTTGGCCAGCCTGCGAAGGGAGCTCTAATAACCCATGGTTTGAAGTCTCCCTGATGCAGAAGTAACATCTTTTTACTGAACAGCTCATGCTGGATTTGGTTTTGTCTTCCCCGCTCCCGCCCATGAATCCATCCACCAGCTGCTACTTTACGTGAACTTTTAGCCTCCAGTCCAGGGTCCCACTGCTTTAACAACATGCAAAGAGCTGCTCTCACTGACTGTTGGCCACGGAGCACAAGGAAACAACCACCACATCATGCTGCCAGCTACAGACACAGACACAGAGACAAGAAGACTGCTCACTGGGGCAGCCCATGGGGAGATGATGTGCCCTGGTAAGCAGAAAATTGTTGTGGGAAAAATCCTCTGTGCCTGCTCAGCCCAAGGGAAGTCCTGCGCGGTGACAGCTGACTCCTCTGGTTCTCCACCAGAAGGACGGCAGGAGCTCGGTCTCTGCCTCTCAACACAGGCACAGACCAAGGGTACGTTGAAGGAAACACATCGAGCACCCAGTCTGGTCCAAGACAAAACCACGTCAGGGTCACCGTGTCCTGCCACCACTGAACTGGCCAAGAGACGTAAGGAAAGGATTAACAGATCCATGTGTCTTCCCAACTCCACACTGGGAACGAGGACGGGAACAGCCAGAAATTACTCAAAGCAAGCTGTTCAACCTACCTCTTCCACGTACTGGTACATGATGGCTTTGACAGCTTGTATGTTCGTGGCATCCATCATTAGTGTGACGGCTTGTCCCTTCCGGATCTTCACGACGCCCCTGAACACCTGCTTGTTGTTATAGCAGGCAGCCAATGTGGCAATAGCCATCACCTGAGGAGAAACACCAAGAGCCCTTACCTCACTGCGAGGAGCTTGCCAAGGGAGGAACCTTGGCCCTAGAGAAATCAATGGCAAGACACTCCAGAGTGAAGCCACACTCTCATGGACAGCAGAAATGATGAGTACCAGGAAAGAAGGAAGAGATGGAGAATAAACAGGCTAATACGGACATGACACACAGCCCCCTCACACTTCCAGTTTCTCATCAGCTGGGCTGCAGATGATGAAGAACCACTTGAAAGCGTAACTCACCTGGGGGATAGCGCAGAAGTTGAAGACACTTTGGTTTTTCAGGCGGGATAAGTATGTGAGGACATCAGGGACATGGTGGAGGGCATTGGTGATGAGCTCATTCAGACACTGGACAGCCATCTCGATGTTCTCTGGTTTGGCAAGATCCGAGAGCTTCTTTGCGTATCTGCTCCAAACCTAAACATCAAGATAAGGACTCACCAAGTTGGAGGGTACATTCATGCTGTAAGCGAGACATCAGCAATGGTCTGAGGTCTGGGAGAGCAACAAGAACCACCAGAGACCCACGAAAGCCTTGAAGGATTGGAGCTTACTAAGCTAAAGGAAAGAAGGAAGGGCAGGCTGCAGGGACGTGACAATGGCCTTTGCACATACAAAGGGATTGCAAAGAAGAAGGATGCGACACATCTCCACATCTTCTCTAGGCAGGGCAAGGAAAAGATGCCTCACACATCAGGCTGACATCAAATAATGCTCTACAAAACAGGAGAGCCACATGGAAAGGGGAAAAATTCTTGGAGGGCCTCGAGAAGAGCGGAGAAGCATCTGTTGGGCACAGGCAGAGCTGACTGTGCCTTTGGGAACAGACTAGGTACCCTCTCGAGATCTCACCCAGTCTTCTTGTCCCTCATTCCTAGAGCCAACGTAACATAGAGGGGAAGAAGCTGCCCAACAAGTCCTTGGCAGCGTGGGGAGGCATCACCTCGTCCCCACATCTGCACCCAGACAGCTGTAGAGAGATGTGGGACTTCTCAGCCAGCTGTCATGAGAAGAACTGTTATTATCAAGATGTACAACCGACAGTGGCCATCTTGCGCAGCACAGCTTTACTGCAGGGCCTTAATAAAATTAAAGCAGACTGTCCAGTCTCTCCTGTTAGCTTTGATTTAAAGGGACATGAGAGATGCTATGGTTTCAGCTGTGCACCCTGTAATGCATTCCTGAGACCGGTGTCCCAGGTGGCTCCATCCATTACAGGTCTCGGACAGAAGTGTGAGAGGCTGTCCATGGACACCAACAAATGGTGGGAAAAATCCTGGCTTTGGGGATTTCAAAGGAAATTCCAGCAGGAACTCCTCTAAGGAGAGGACGCGACTCACTGTATCAGAGCAGCAATGACATTTACCCTCAGTCTTAGCGCATCTGCCGAAGAGGCACAGCAGAAATGCTCGCCCCAAGGCGGTGTTCGCCCTCACCTCTCTGGGCCAGAACTCCCTTCCCTCCAGCTGGTCCTCCAGGTAGTCACGGATGATGTTGGTTTTCTGCAGGAAGAGGCCCATGGAGTTGGCCAGCTCCGTGTCCTGCCCGACGACAGGATCTTCTAGCTCTGATGCAGAGAAGAGACGGGAAAGGCCGATCCCCACCAGCCCAGCAACGTAGTGACAATACTGCGAGGCACGAGAGCGGAGGGGGCAGAAAAAACACGAGATAAAAGGAACAGTTACAGAGAGCTGCCTATTTGCCACGGTGAGTTTTACAAAAGTGATGCTCAGAAGCAATGGACAGTACATTTTCTGCAAGCTCTCGTCTCCCTGGGACGTCTCAGCTTCCCCATGCCCAGCAAACACCACACCAAGGATGTCCCACCAAGGTGTTGCTCTGCCTCCGGCAGCCGAAAGAACCACCCACAGGGGAACAGCCGATGTGATGGGTCACGTCACCCAAAACACGTGCTGGCAGGCAACACCAACAATCCACGCCATCCTCCCGCTACCCACAGGAGTCTCTCAAAGCCGTCCCAAGCCCACACAGCCTGGTTCGTCCCGCTGAACCTTCCTTCCACGGGGATGCTCTGTCTCCTCTTTCCACGGAGACAAGGTGGACCCTACTCATGTTCAGTCCACTCCTCTGGCCAGGCTGACTTACCTTATCCCACTCGTGCTGCGAGTCCACCTTCTTCTCCAAGAACTCCGCCATCCCGACGCCCATCTTGTGGCAAATATCTGAAATCACGTCCTGGTAGACCTTTGACAGGTTCCTGAACTCCATGGAGATCTGCAGCACAAACCACCACCAGTCAAAAAGCAAGACTGCATCAGGAAAAAAACAGTAGAGCTCAACATTTATTAAGAAATCAGAAAAAGACTGTTTACCAGGCTGTTATCCCTCTCTGGCTGGAGATCTAGGACAACTCCCACAACCAGAGTTGTTTCAAGGCCCCTGAAGCACAGGCTCAGTCTGTTCTCAGTCTGAACGGAACCGTCCCTGGCAGCAGATCAGACACAGCAATATCTTTGGGAAGGCTCTGTGGCCTTGGGCTGGTATCATCTGGGAGTTGCAGGACAAAACTAGCTACACTTGGTGTACAGAGTCGGGGGGTTTTTTGCAATTTGTGAGAGCACCCCATCACACCAACCATGGGAAAAGGCAGGGGAGGATTCTGGTGCTCTGTTCTCCTGAGCCCTGTCCAGCTCTGGCTCCACAGGGCACATGCTGCACAACTGGAAAGGCATCAAGCAACGGAGCAAGCACAAAATCCTCCTTCTGCATCTCCAGTAACACAATTTGGTGACTCCGTCGCTCTCACACTGAAAAGAAGTGCATCCTTCCCTCCCCAAAACTGTGGAGCATCGTGTCTTATTGTGCTGAGCGCTCTTCTCCATCAGTGGGTAACGACAGCCAGCCCAGGGTGGGTGTCTGGTAGGGACAGTGGTCTGAAGGACTGCAGCCTGGACACAAACACCACCACAGACCCTCCTCGCCCTGTGTCTCAGCCCATCTGTAAAACAAGCGTATCGCCTCTGCTTCTGTCTCAGCAGCTTGGATCCACTACACAGAGAAGCACGACCTGCGGGTACACCTCTACCACATATTACTAAAATCGTACCCCACTATGAACTCAGATCATCACAGTAACATGTACGCACCAAGGGAGAACAACAAAGTGCCACAAACACCTTCTCAAAAGCTTCTTTAAAGCACCAAGCCATTGGCATGCCTACCATATCTCTACCACTATGCATCAAGAATCCCCTGACACAGCCACAGGGCACAGCCACTGTTCTCACAAGGCTGAGCATCAAAATTTACAATACACCTCAGTTTTCCAAACAATTATCCCATTTCCACTCCTAGGGAAAGCCCAATAAGGGTAGAATAAATTTAAGTTTAAATTTAAAATAGTAGAAGGCTGAACAAACCAGAAGTTCCTCAGAAAATTGAATGCTCCTCACTACAACTATTATACTTTTTTTTTAAACAGAGTTTAAAAAAACCATGAAAAAATAACCCAGCTATTCTTGATCAATGTAAGCAACAGTAAAGCTGCAGCATCCTCCAAGGGCCGGTCCTTGTGCCCTCACCCACAGCAGACGCCTGCGTCCCCATTCAGCAGAGCCCAGCCTTGCCTTCCAGCCACAACATCTCCTTCTGCTGTCAGCTTGATGGATCTGGGATGACTGGCCAGCAATGCCACATCTTAGCATGGCAAAGCTCCATCATCCCATTGCTCCTGCTGGGGCTGGAACCTGGCAGGAGCCCAGGACAAGCACCGCGGCCTCAGCTCTGCCGCCTCCCATCCTGAGCACCTACAGCACAGGGTCAAGGCCCTACAGCTACACCTGCACCCATAACTTAAATATCCAGCATGGGCTCCATCACCTGCACAGCCACCTCATCAGCATGGCCCTCGACGTGCTCCTGACCCCGAGCGATCCCCAGGCAGAGCGTGGGCCAGAAACAGCTTCTTAAGGACCAGTCTGGAATGCAACCACGCTGTTCTGAATGGTGAGAGAGTTTTAACAGCTTGGACATAGACAAGACTAAGGGAGGGTAGATTTAGACTGGAGATGAGGAAGACATTTTTTACCATGAGGGTGCTGAAACCCTGGCCCAGGTTGCCCAGAGAGGTGGGAGATGCTCCATTCCTGGAAGCATTCAAGGCCAGGTTGGACGGGGCTCTGAGCAACCTGGGCTGGTTGAAGATGTCCCTGCTCACTGCAGGGGGCTTGGGGCTCGATGACATCTGAAGGTCCCTTCCAACCCAAAGCATTCTGTGATTCTAAGACTTTCCCAACGGGCCTCCAGGTGAGATAACAGGCTCCAGTAGTGCTTGAGCTTGCTAGAAGAGATGCAGATGCTCTGTGGCCTCCTTTTAGCAGGATCCTTAGAGCAGGAAGGCTTTGGGCAAGATTGTTCCTAACAGCGAGGGTGCTTTTTATCTTCTGTGCATGTCAAAGATCTGCAGACAGACTCCTGCAGCTCTAGAGCAGATCCTGCAGGACTACTGCAGGTGCAGGTCCACCCACAAGCCGGACAAGCTTTCCTCCTCTCTCCATCTGTTCGGGGTCACAGGACACCCAACCCACGCCATGCACAGCCTTAAGCAACAAATCCACATCGCTCTCCACAAGGAGAAAGCCGTTTACTCTTCCAACCTGGGTAGCAAACAGTCACTTTTTAGAGCTGGCACTTTCCCATAGCCAGGCTATCTCCAGCTCACGCAGAGAGTTGCCCAACGTTTGGGTTTCTCACTCCAGCCCCACTGGAAGAGCTACATCGCTTGCAGAAGAGCTATGGGCTTGCCAAGAACAGAGTGAGCTCAGGTGTAACGCGGAGAGCCAGCCGTGCACACAAAGGTGACACAAGGCAGCTGAAGCAAAGAGGTGGACATCTTACCGTTGGGAAGTCCTCCAGCACCTGCCGGTCCTTCTCCTTGCTCTCCATGTATTTCCACTCTGGTTGATAGAGGTAGGAGTGAAACTCGTGCAGCATCGGGACCTTTACATCCAAGCTGATGGTCATGTCATCCTCTATAGTGTCCAGGGCACGGAGAACTAGGTAGAATATACAGACGGCATGTCTGGGGGGGAAGAAAAAACAACCATCCCTTACTTGGGATTGCCTATTATCATAAAATCGTAGGTTGGAAAAGACCTCTAAGCTCATCAGGTCCAACCCTCCACCCAACACCACCATGCCTACTAAACCATATCCCGAAGTGCCACACCTACAGGTTTTTTAACCACCTCCAAAGATGGTGACTCAACCACCTCCCTGGGCAGCCCGTTCCAATGTCTGCCCTCTCTTCCAGTAAAGAAATTTTTCCTAACATCCAATCTAACCCTCCCCTGATGCAACTTGAGGCCATTGCCTCTCGTGCTATCGCTGGTTACCTGGGAGAAGAGACCAACACCTGCCTCACTACAGCCACCTTTCAGGTGGTTGTAGAGAGCGATAAGGTCCCCCCTCAGCCTCCTCTTCTCCAGACTATTAGGCAGGACAAACAGCTTAGATTAAACACACAGCCTTTGGCAGAAGGGCTTCCAGCTCAGCACGACAAGCACGGGCACCACCAGGTAACTGATGACTTTGGAAGAGCATCATACGGTACAGGCGCTTCCAACCCAATTCACTTCCACGTTTCAAGCGATGCGGTACGTCAGCCACCAAGCACAACCGCAGGCGGTGATGTGAAAGCCTTCCCGGCCCCCGCCGCTGTTTCCCAGTGTCTCCAACAGCTTGGAAGCTGGCTTTGGTCAAGGGATGCCCACGTCCAGTCTCTCCTCCATCAAATCACAGAACGGTTTGGGTTGGAAGTGATGTTTAAAGGCCATTTAGTCCAACCCCCCCTGCCATGAGCAGGGACATCTTCAACCAGACTCAGTGCGTCAGCTTCCCCAGCTCTCACATGGGGACAGCCGCTGTCCCCTGCAGCGCAGGAACGTGAAATAACCCCGTGAGAAGCGTGCTGCTCAGATCCCAGGGTCACAGGAGCTGGTTACCGATGGAAAGACCAAGAGCAGCGCTTCCCCCCATCTTGAACCTCTGCTCCAAGCAACAGAGGTGCCTCTGCACAAACTGCCCATGGGCTGACCGCTGTGAAAGCTGCGGCACGCCTGAGCTGGGCTAGGAAACCCAGCTTTGTTCCCTTCATGCAGAGAGCTACGGCATGGCTTTTGGCTTTCTAAGACATGTATTGGGGAAGGGGTGGGCCGGTAAGGTCTCCCTGGGCACAGCAGGGCACTGCTAGATCCAACCCTGCAAGCAAGATCCAACCCTGCAAGCAAGATCCAACCCTGCAAGCAAGGTCAGCGCTCGGCAGGACCCAGAGGAGAGAGCCTGAGGTCCGCTTATTGGGGAAAAAACAAATGCAAAATAAGGAAGGGGAAAAATAAGCACGTGTACTGTTCCCATCACTTCCCCTTCTGTGCACCCAGCACCCTTTTGTCCTGTTTGGGGGGGGGAATTAGGGGGTTCCTTACTGTGGAACAGAATCTCAGCATGGCAGGGGTTGGAAGGGACCTCTGTGGGTCATCCAGCCCAACCCCCTGCCAAAGCAGGGTCACCCAGAGCAGGGGGCACAGGACCGCGTCCAGGCGGGTCTTGAATATCTCCAGAGAAGGAGACTCCACAGCCCCTCTGGGCAGCCTGGGCCAGGGCTCTGTCACCCTCAGAGGGAAGAAGTTCTTCCTCATGTTCATCTGGAACTTCCCAGGCTTCAGTTTGTGCCCGTTGCCCCTTGTCCTGTCGCTGGGCACCACTGAAAAGAGCTTGGCCCCATCCTCCTGACACCCACCTTTGAAATATTTATAAGCATTTATTAGGTCCCCTCTCAGCCTTCTCTTCTCCAGGCTGAACAAGCCCAGCTCCCTCAGCCTCTCCTCGTAGGAGAGATGCTCCAGTCCCCTCATCATCCTCGTAGCCCTAAACAGGAACAGTAGGACTGGCAGATAGAGCCAAAAACATCCTTTATTTTTTATCTCCATGCACGAGACGCTGGAGCCAGCCCACACGTCCCAGCACCCCAGGAGAAAGGTGCTGGAGGGCCGCTTCCCCTCCAGTCCCATTGCCCTCGCCTACAGTTCTGCAGCTGAAGCAAAACAAAACAAAACAAAAAATGATGGCAAGAAATACCGGCTCCAACTCCAGGATTTACAGAAAATAATCGCCCAGCTCTAAATGAGCACAGTGATACTTCAAGGAGACGATGCATTTATTAATTGTTTGACAAATGGAAACTAGCTTGGACTGCTTAAACGCTAATTACTGGGCGAAAGTGCTGCTCTCCTGGGACGACAACGTGCAAGCGGTGATTAAGCAGCCAGGGAAAGCTGAGTGGCTCTTTGAGCCAATGCTGTGAAATTCGGCATTTTTCTCCTCAGCTGAAGGGTATTTCATCGCTCCATCAGACCAGGCATCCCAGTGCTCTGGGCAGCTCTCTCGTGCCCTCCCGTTCCTTTGCACGGCTGAGTTACTCCATTTCAACCGGGCTGCAAAGGCTCATCCGATCCGATGCGACCGCCCAGGATGCCCTACCCCCCCCTTCAGCAGCAACTTCCACCAGCAGCAACCAGGGAAGGCTGACAGAGCCTGCAATGCCATCCCAGAAGCACCTCTCACGTCCACGCTGTGCCAAGCGAAGAGCTAGCAGTAACTCCAGAGCTCAGCCCAGTTGAAACACTTATTTCACTTCTTTATTCCGCACCCAAACCTTAACCCCTTCCATCACACACCAAATTTAGCTCTGTGGCGATTTGGGCAAATCAAGGGAAGACATTTTTTACTCTGAGGGTGGTGAAACCCTGGCGCAGGTTGCCCAGCGAGGTGGGAGATGCCCCATCCCTGAGAACATTCAAGGTCAGGTTGGACCAGTGACAGGACAAGGGGCAATGGGCACAAACTGAAGCCTGGGAAGTTCCCTCTGAGCATGAGGAAGAACTTCTTCCCTCTGAGGGTGACGGAGCCCTGGCCCAGGCTGCCCAGAGGGGCTGTGGAGTCTCCTTCTCTGGAGATATTCAAGACCCGCCTGGACAAGGTCCTGTGCAGCCTGCTGTAGGTGACCCTGCTTCGGCAGGGGGGTTGGACTAGATGACCCACAGAGGTCCCTTCCAACCCCTACTATTCTGTGATTCTGTGATTCTGTGATTCTGTGATTCTGTGGACGGGGTTGTGAGCAAGCCCGTCTGGTTGGAGATGTCCCTGCCATGGCAGGGGGTTGGACTAGCTGGCCTTTGCAGGTCCCTTCCCACCCAAACTATTCTATGAAATATGAGATCGCAAAAACAACTGCGCCGGCAGCTCCCTGTTTCTCTGCAGGGTTCCCAGGCAGCATGGTCCCACCTGGGCTCCAGCCTGAGATCCCTGGGGATGACATGGGCCAACCGAAGCCACCGAGCCTTCACCAGAAACCACGCATGACAGTGCTGGGAAGAGGACGCTCCGGCATCACCTCCCCTTCGCACAGCTGCAGTGCCTACTTCCAAAGAGCAAGCCCAGTTTCATCTTGGGGCTCAAGCTCCAGCCCTGTCCTAGGCGCAGCCCAGGTGAGGAGGTCTCTTTTCTCCTTGCCACCACATTCACCCTCTTCCAGTACAAGGCTGGTCCTCTCCACAAAGCAGCTGAACCTGAAGAAATTGATCCCGAAGGGTGCCGGGAGAGCATCCCTCTCCTCTCCACCACCAGGAAAGGAGCTATGATCTTGGCTCATAACTCCTCTCCACCACCAGAAGCTATGAAGTTGGCTCAGCTGCCAATGAAGCTGCAGTTTTGAGTCTCCCAGCTTCCAAGAAAACGCCCTAACCATGGAGCAACGGGCTGGACAGGGCCCTGGCCAGCAAAACACATGGTTTATGGGGCCAAAAAAAAAAGAAAAAATAGGAAGAAAGCAAAAGCAACCATTTTAGCTCAATTCCCTGCGCTCTAGCCTGGGGAGCATCGCTCCAAGCACTCATCCAGAAGCTCTCCATTTTCCAGCAGTCCTTAGGAGATGTACAGAGACTCTCCCAGGAGCAGGGATGTGAACCAGGGAACAAGAGCTTCACGCTTCCCCAAGCCTCCACACCAGGAGATTTCACTCCCAAGAGGTTGCAGACAGGGTTGCAGCAGGGGAGGGAACCGGGCTGCAGGGTAGGACAACGCGCTGGGGAGCAGACCTCGGGCAGCGCTGCGTTTCTCAGCACGAGGTGGTGGTTTGAACGCTGGAATCCTACCCCACCAGCTCCTCCAACCAGCAAGCACAGAGGCAAACACGAAGCAGTGTGTAACCACAGGGGTCCAGTTTAACCCCCGCTGCAACATCAGTGGAAGCACTTCTTTTGACATGACCCCCTCTACTCTGCCCTAGTGAGGTCCCATCTGCAGTACTGTGTCCAACGCTGGGCTCCTCAGTTCAAGAAAGATGAGGAGCTACTGGAGAGAGTCCAGCGGAGGGCTACGAGGATGAGGAGGGGACTGGAGCATCTCTCCTACGAGGAGAGGCTGAGGGAGCTGGGCTTGTTCAGCCTGAAGAAGAGAAGGCTGAGAGGGGACCTTACAAATGCTTATAAATATCTGCAGGGTGGGTGTCAGGAGGACGGGGCCAGACTCTTTCCAGTGGTGCCCAGTGACAGGACAATGGGCAACGGGCACAAACTGAAGCCTGGGAAGTTCCAGCTGAACATGAGGAAGAACTTCTTCCCTCTGAGGGTGACGGAGCCCTGGCCCAGGCTGCCCAGAGGGGCTGTGGAATCTCCTTCTCTGGAGATATTCAAGATCTGCCTGGACAAGGTCCTGTGCAGCCTGCTCTGGGTGACCCTGCTTGGGCAGGGGGGTTGGGTTGGGTGACCCACAGAGGTCCCTTCCAACCCCGACCATTCTGTGATTCTGTGACCCAGCAAAATGAATTTCTTCGCTGAGCTCGCTGCTCGGCCTATTCCTACATTCCGCCTGTTTCGCATTTCCCTCTCTTCTCCCCAAACTCTTCAGCAGAGCCACCGGGCTTTGAAAACGAGTTTTTTCTGAGCCACTACAGAGCTGTAATTCGGCAGCAATCCCTGCCCAGCTGGAGGCTGCAAAGATCCAAAGATCCGGCAACCGCATTTTTAGGATGTAAAGATCCAAAGATCCGGCAATGGCATTTTTAGGATGCCAGGCAGCAGTCTGTGCGCCCTGAGGGCAGGGAGCCTTCCCCGTCGGAGCAGCTCGCAAGGATTAAAGAACAGAAAAGACAGACAAGAACGATAACCAAAGGAAAACCAAGGCAAGCACACCCCATGCTAACGCTGCCAACAGGTTTCAAGGTGTTTTATTGATTGGCCTTTTGTTTTTATTCTCTTAATTTCTACATTAGCTCATATACCAAGCATGAAAAAAAAAAGAGTTTAATTCTTGGCTCCACTCCTACCTTTCCACGCAACCGCAGCCAAAACTCTGAATTTCTTTAACTTTCCCGTAAACCAGGCTGCAGACACCAATTCCTAAACGCCGGGGAACAGCGACGGGGCACCGTCCGAAACGCCAACGCAGGGCGCAGACACCCGAGCCGTAACCCAGCGCCTGCTCAGTGCGTCCGGTGCAATTTATGGAAACCACAACCAGACCAACCCAGCTTGGGATTAACTGGGGGAGAGATCTACGTACCGAAATCAGTAATTACAGCAGGAATATAAGGAATTATACAGAATATATATATATATAGGCACGAGGCCGCAGGCCAGCTGAGCTTCGCACGCTCTGTTGCTGTCACCACCCGAAGCGCTCCCGCACGGGGCAGCAAAATTCACGCAGCAAAAACACGAGCGTGCAGCAAGGCCCCTGCGGCGATGGCGCCGGGTTTGGGGCAGCTCCTTCCAAAAGCACCCACCGGGCAGGCTGCAGACCACCCCCCTCCTTGGTCACCCCCCTCATGGCCAGGTCCCTCGGGCCAACCTTGGCCCTGCCAGGACGCATTCCCAGGGTGTCACGAACATGGGCCGAGCCGCAGCACCCGTCCCCTGGGACTGGGAGGGGGGGGGAACCCGTACACCCAGGCAGCTCGGACAGGAGAAACCTCACGTCCAGCGGGACAACGTGGGGGTGGGGGGCTGGACGGAGTGTCCCCTGGCCAGCTCAGCCCAGTACCCCACTGATCGGGGTGGGGGGGGTGTCAGCCCAGTACCCGGTTGATCTGGAGGGAGGGGGGCATCAGCCCAATACCCTGTCAACTGGGGAGGGGAGTCAGCCCAGTACCCCGTCGATCTGGGGTGGGGGGGGGGGAGTCAGCCCAGTACCCCTTGATCTGAGGTGGGGAGGGGGGGTGTCAGCCCAGTACCCCGTCGATCTGGGGGAGGGGACTGAAAGGAGTGTCCCTGGCCAGCCCAGCCCAGTACCCTGTGGGTCTGAGGTGGGGAGGGGGGGTGTCAGCCCAGTATCCCCATGATCTGGGGGTGTCTACGAGCCCAGTACCCCATTGATCTGGAGGGGGGGAAAGGGGGGGTCAGCCCAGTACCCCTTGATCTGGGGGGGAATGGATGGAGTGTCCCCAGCCAGCCCAGCCCAGTACCCCATTGATCTGAGGTGGAGAGGGGGGGAGTCAGCCCAGTACCCCCATGATCTGCGGGAGGAAAGGGGGGGTCAGCCCAGTACCCCGTTGATCTCGGGGGGACTGGATGGAGCGTCCCCCAGCCAGCTCAGCCTAGTGTCCCTTTGGTCTGAGGTGGGAAGGGGGGGTCAACCCAGTACCCCCATGTTCTGAGGCGTGGAAGGGGGGGTCAGCCAAGTACCCCATTGATCCGGGGGGGGGGGTGCCAGCCCAGTACCCCATCGATCTGAGGCGGGGAAGGGGGGGTCAGCCCCAATTATCTGTACCCCGTTGATCTGGGGGGGGGGGTAGTGGCAGCGCTCCCCAGCATCGCACGGACCCCCCGGGCAGGTTCCGGGGGTCCATCCCGCCCCCCCGCCCCGCGCTCACCGCAGCTCTCCGTCCAGGGCCTGGATGACGGCGGCGAAGCTGCGGCTGGTCTGGTTGAGGTAGCGGTAGCAGAGGCGGAGGCCGCGTCCCAGCGAGTCCTGCGGGGAGAGCGGGGCGCGGGGGGGCGGTCGGAGGCGGGGAGCGGCCGGCGGAGGGGCCGGGGGACCCGGGGGGGCTCCGCGCTGCTGCGGCCTCCGCAGCCGCCTCAGAGCCCGGGGGGGACCCCGAGGCGGGGACAGGGCCAGCGTCCGCTTGAAGAGGGACACGGCTTTGGTGCTGGCCGCCATCGGGCCGCCGCGGCGGGGGGGCTACGGCCCGCTCCGCCCCCGCCCCCCCCCTGGCCCGCCCCGTTAACCCGCTCGGCGCCCGGAAAGCAGCGGGGCCGCGGCGATGCGCGCAGGGGACCGGCCCCGAGCAACCACGCGGTGCTTCCACCCCCCTCCTCCTCCTCCCGACCCCCGCACCGCCTCCCCCTCCCCGACCGGCGGAGGTAGCGAAGAGCATCCCCCCCCCCCCCCCGCCACCTCCCCGCACCCCCCGGCCCAGCTCACCGGGTCGACCCGCGGCATGACGGCCCGGTAGCCGCCCATCTTGAAGCGCAGCAGGTTGTAGATGTCCTCGGGGTGGCCCAGCCATTTCTTCAGCAGCTCCATGGGGGACGCACTGCTCCTGCTGCTGCTCCCCCCCCCACCGCCGCCGCTGCCACCCGGTCCCCCTGCCCCTCCCGCCGCTTAACCGGAGCCGGGCGGGACCGCCTCTGCCCCGCCCCCCCGCCAATCAAACTCGCTCGCCGCATGGCTCGGTGGGCCGGCGGAGCGCTCATTGGCCGAAGCGCGCTCGCACCAGGGGAGCGCCGGCCAATGGGAAGGCGGCGGGACTGGTGTGACGGCCGCCGGCCGGCGCTGACTGGGTAGCGGCGCCCGTCGGCGGCGGAGCGGGAAGGCGGCGGCGGGGAGCGGGCGGGACCCGCAGCCCCTCCGAGACCCCCCCCCCCCCGGGCCCCGCAGCCCCTCAGGCAAGGCCGCGGCCGGGCCCTCCCCGCTGCCGCCCACCGCCCCGCGGGATGAGCCCGGCCTGCTGCCACCCGAGACCCGAGCCCTCACCCCGGCTCACCCATCTTCCCCCCCTGCAGACACCCAGCTGCTCTCCTCCTCCTCCTCCTCCTCCAAGGTGCCGGGTTCAGCTGTCAGGGCTCCCTTGTGGGGAGATTCCTTTTGTTTTATTTTAAAACGGTGCTGGAAATACCATGCCGCGTTTCCAGGCCTTGGCTCACCCCCTGCCAGACATCCTCAGGAGCGAGGTGACCCATCGTCCTGGGCACCGTAACCCCATGAATCCCAGCATGGCGGGGGTTGGCAGGGACCACTGTGGGTCACCCAGCCCAACCCCCTGCCGAAGCAGGGTCACCCAGAGCAGGCTGCACAGAACCTTGTCCAGGTGGGTCTTGAATATCTCCAGAGAAGGAGACTCCACAGCCCCTCTGGGCAGCCTGGGCCAGTGCTCCGTCACCTTCAGAGGGAAGAAGTTCTTCCTCATGTTCAGCTGGAACTTCCCAGGCTTCAGTTTGTGCCCGTTTCCCCTTGTCCTGTCGCTGGGCACCACTGAAAAGAGTCTGGCCCCATCCTCCTGACACCCACCCTGCAGATATTTAGAGGCATTTCTAAGGTCCCCTCTCAGCCTTCTCTTATTCAGGCTAAATAAATTAATGGGATTATCCAGCAATGCCATAACCTGCAAGGGCGTCGCAGTCCACAGGGGAGAGGCCAGGCAAGCCCTGGCCGGGAAGCAGCCAACCCCTGCGGTCTTCAGCTCCAGCGTTCCCAGGTAATCTGCAATCCGCCTTCAGATCCGGTTCTCACAGAGCCTTTTCCTGCTGAGCCGCTCTTACAGGGGTGAGGAAAGCTGGTGGTACCATCCTCCACAGGGCAGCACCAGCGCCGCAGTTCCCCTCTGCACCTCGGTTTCCAACCAAGAAACCACCGGAAAAGACACACTGAACTTAAGCTGAGCATCACCAGTTCTAACTGCAGTTTTTTCACTCAACAACCTATTGTTAAAATAAACCCAGATCCAGAAAGAGAAGACAGTGACAGCTTCTGCTGACTGCACAGAGACAAAGCTCAACAAAGGAGGCACCACATCACAGAATCATAGAATGGTTTGGGTTGAAAGGGACCTTAAAGATCATCTGGTTCCAACCCCCCTGCCATGAGCAGGGACATCTTCCACCAGACCAGGGTGCTCAGAGCTCCATCCAACCTGGCCTTGAGCACTGCCAGGGAGGGGGCAGCCACAGCTTCTCTGGGCAACCTGGGCCAGGGCCTCACGGGGAAGAATTTCTCTCTAATATCTCATCTAAATCTGCCCTCTTTTAGTTTAGAGCCGTTCCCCCTTGTCCTATCACTACACATCCATGTGAAAAGCCCCTCTCCATCCTTCCTGTAGCCCCTTCAGGAACTGGCAGCTGCTCTAAGGTCACCCCGGAGCCTTCTCTTCTCCAGGCTGAACAGTCCCAGCTCCCTCAGCCTGTCCTCGGAGGAGAGGTGCTCCAGCCCTCGGATCATCTTCGTGGCCTCCTCTGGACCTGCTCCAGCACATCCATGTCCTTCTTGTGTTGAGGGCTCCAGAGCTGGACACAGGACTCCAGATGAGGTCTTACGAGAGCGGAGTAAAGGGGCAGAATCCCCTCCCTCGCCCTGCTGGCCACGCTTCTCCTGACACAGCCCAGGACACGGTTGGCTTTCTGGGCTGCAAGCGCACATTGCCGGCTCATGCTGAGCTTCTCATAAACCTTCCCACTTCCAAGTTACGTTTGAGATCATGAGTTTCACACCATCCCTGTCACAAACATGATTTTTTTTTTTCATTTTTTTATTTTTACAGGGAGATCTGGAATTCTTCTCTACTTCGAACCCTTCCCGCTTCCAAGTTACCTTGGAGATCATGAGTTTCACGCCATCCCTGTCACAAACATAATGGTTTTTTTCTTTTTTTTTTTTTAATTTATTTTTTACAGTGAGATCTGGAATTGGCAGTTTGCCACAAAAATCCCACCTGTGGGGGCAGACACCGCGCTGGGCAGGCAGAGGTGAGCTCTGTCAAGCACTGCTGAGGTTTATTTTCACCTCTCGGGTGGAGGCAGCTGTTCCTGTCAGAGCTGACAGAGGGAACAGCCACGCACTTCTAACCACACCTCATCGCAGCCCAGCACACGGGTATGCAGCTACAAGCAGAGGCAGGATTATCCAATACCGAATTAATCAAGCTGTTTCGGCAGAGGGATATAAATCCTTCCTGCTAACCCCGCCACAAGTCGTTGCACCCACACCAGGCTCAAGGGTAAGGGCACTTCAGACCACAGCAATCACTCGCTTGACGCCCTGCGCTTTCCATTCACTCTAGTCTGAACAGGGGGACCAAGACACCTCAGAACTGGTCAAACTGTTTACACTGTTGTGTCACTGGGAAAAAAAGAATAAACAAACACAGACTTCCCCATTTGCATCCAGAAGCACACAGTACTGCAGTGACTCCTGTAACCTCTGCTGAGCACTAAACTTTGCCAACTCACTGTTCCTAAGGAACAGACTCAACAGCCTCAAAGAAACCATGAAGCTCTTCCCAGGACAATTTAGAGCATGGTTCAGAGACCACCCAGACACCCTCCAGAAAAGGAGGAACACAGAAAGCCATGTCACTCGATGACCGGGGAAGCATCCCCGTCCCCTGACAGCACCAGAGGCTGGCACTGAGGACACCACCACGTAAGTCTCTTAAAGCCACCTGAAGGTCCCAGGGTTCCCTTCACCACTGCATGCCCGAGGGGACACTGCTCCTTCTGGTAGATCTGAGGGTGCAGGCGTCTGCCGTGCAGCTTGCTGTGCAGCCAGGCAGAGCTGAACTCAACGGCACAGTCAAGCAGACGCTCCAGATCCGAGAGTGCCAAGAGAGCGCCTCGCGTTAACGGATGGATCTTGGCCAGGTACAAGATCTCATTCTTAATGATGTTCCCTGGAAAGGGTCAGAAATAAGGAGACAATAAGGATCTTTCTAATCCAGCAGATGCAGACCTATGGCTCCAATCACTGTGACCTCTGCTTCGAGGATCACTGCTAGCCACGCCGTTCCCCGTATCAGATGTGGCATACAAGGAGCAGACTTCCAGCTGGCCTTGGACTGGGAGAGGTTCTCTTCCCACTACCCTTGAAGCAGACCTTCCTTTCTTCCACAAGTACAAGCCAATCCGTAGTCGCTCACACTAAGACAGTTCATTGTGCTCACGTGCTGCACTCAAGCACCTGAAGCCTGTGGCTAGGGACTGCAAGCCTTGTCCTCAGCAAGATGACCACACACCCTCAGCTGGATCAACCAGAAGCCGTAAGGCCAAAGAATAAAAGGTTCAGACACGCAGCTCTGGAGCTGTAGACATCCCACCCACCTTACTCCATTTCTTGGTCTGCCACTACGCCCTAGAACTCACCCAGCCCTGAAAAATATCTTTGGTCTAAGAGGGTGTAGCAGACGGGATCGGGTGCACGGAGGGCATCCAGCGCCCGGCCGCGGTGGAACTCCGCAGAGAGGATGTCGGAAGCAGGATCAGCCCTCGGAGAGGAGCACCAGTGCATTCGGCAGTTGTAGAAAACAAGGAAGCCTCCGCTCTCAAAGTGCAGAACCAGCCTGGGAGAAGCAGAGGAGTTAAAGTCTCGCGCCGGGAACATCCCTGAACCATTTGTTATACTCTGCTCTGGCTGGAGAGACGTGCACAGAAGGGAAAGAGCAGAAAGAGACAGCGGGGTAGAAATGGAATGAAAAAAATCCTGAAAAGTGAGAAAGAGCCTGCACGTGACATAGGCTTAGAGCGAAGCACACAGCAAGGCATCAGCCCATGCTGACTCATTGTCATGGAGAGATCTCGAAGTACCGGTCCCCCAACCCTGTAGCCTAGTCCAGCTCTCCCTCCCCTGCGGCTTATCACCGCACACGTGCGCACAGCGGGCTCTCCAGCACACCAGCCACCGTCGCGACGCAAGGGAGCCCTTTTAACGACTGCAGCCAAGAAACTTGGTTGTGAAACCACACAACCCCCGGACAATCGCTCCTTCTGCTGCCCTGGGAGACGGCAGCGGGCAGGGAGATGCAGCAGCATCTCAGCAGCAGGGTCCCCAGTCAGGGAAACTGATGCTCGAAGCAGCACGCAAAGCTATGTCTGAAACTGTTTGTGTAGAAATAAAGCAATCCTTCAAAAGATTGCAGGGTGGGGGAGCAGGGAGCGTGTCCCTACCAAGTCCACCACACACACAGGGGCCAGGCACCCACCTTGTACATTATTAACTGCTCAGGTTAAATAACTCACGAAAGCAGAGTCCACATTGTCTCCCAGTACTTACCCCCTCCTTGTCCAGTACGCTTCCAGCAGGACCTGGGACACAGACTGTTGCCTGTGTTTTCAACACACTGCTGCCTTTAACAGCATCACTCCAGCCTGCGACTCCAGCTGCCCTAGATGTATGCTATTTATACAAGGCTTTTTTTAAACATGCAACTGGGAGAAACTGGCATTTTCAGGGCGTGATTCAGTCTGGCATCCTAAAAAGTTCTCTCTCAGTAACAACCTTAACCAAGCTGGTACTCTGATCCCCAGGCTGGCAGGCAACATGAATCACAGACTGGTTTGGGTGGGAAGGGTCCTTTCAAGGCCATCCAGCCCAACTCCCCTGCAGTGAGCAGGGACATCTTCAACCAGCCCAGGTTGCTCAGAGCCCCATCCACCCTGGCCTTGAACACTGCCAGGGAGGGGGCATCTCCCACCTCTCTGGGAAACCTGGGCCAGTGCTTCACCACCCCCATAGTGAAGAATTTCTTCTCTATATCTAGTCTAAATCTCCCCTCTTTTAGTTTGAAGCCATTGCCCCTTGTCCTGTCACTCCATGCCTTTGTAAGAAGCCCCTCTCCAGCTCTCTCGCAGCCCCTCCAGGCACTGGCAGCTGCTCTAACATCTCCCCGCAGCCTTCTCCTCCCCAGGTTGAGCAGCCCCAGCTCTCCCAGCCTTTCCTCCCAGCAGAGGGGTTCCAGCCCTCGGATCAGTGCTGGGGCCTCCTCTGGCCCCGCTCCCACAGCTCCAGCTCTGTCCTGTGCTGAGGGCTCCAGAGCTGGACGCAGGACTCCCGGGGGGTCTCAGCAGAGCGGGGCAGAATCCCCTCCCTCGCCTTGTGCCCATGCTGCTGGGGATGCAGGCCACCAATGCACTGTGGATTCCCTGCTTGAACACAATCCACACCCACTCAAGCCATCTCTCATGCCTGCTTATCCTAAGAATAATCAGAGAAGAGACAGGGCTAAGAGCATCCCCCCACAAACTTAGTCTGAGACAGAAGAGTTCCTCTCCAGAACGAGAGGCAGGGAGAAAGCAGAGTTTGAGGGGACCCCACCAAATACCTGGGTATGGGGTCCTTCCAGTCCCCCCTCTTATTGGCTTTGTTCGCTCTTGAGAACTCATTTGCCCGAATGCTGCCAAACAAGCCGAAGTGGAAGCGCAGCCAGCTGCCCGGACCCGCTGCTGCATCTGGAGCTTCGGACCTGCAGTGCGGGAGTTCCTGCAGCTCCTCATCCTGGGGATGTGTCTGTGGAGCACAAACCTGCTCTTGCTCACCCTGGGCAGGAGAACTTGCCCTACTAGCAGCCTCTCTTTGCAGCACTGTCTCTTCTGCAGTTGGTCCTAAGGAACCTTCAGCGGCCACAAATGCCAGGTACAAGTTTTTCCCATGAACCTGAGAAAAAAGGTGGAATGTACTGAGGATCCACACAACCTCTCGCTGTTTCCATACCAGTGACAATTTCCTACAACCTCTTTTAGCCAGAAGGCACATCACCCCACCCCACCCTGAACACAGGATTCATTAGCTTCTGAGCCATTCCCACCAGAGCTGCAGTCATCCTCTTAGTAGCCCTTCTCTGTCTACATGAAGCACCAGGTATTCAGATACCACTCCAGCACAAAGGCCTCCCAGAGGCTTCTGTCGGGCTAAAAAGACATACCAGGACAGACACTCAGGGTTTCAAAGTCTGTTATCGCTGCTTCTCATTCGCCTCCCCACCTCGTGCTGGCCTCAAGTATCTCAGGCGAGGGTGACCCAAATCAAGGGTGGCTCCGAAGCCACAGCCTAGCCACAAGTGACTGGTGAGCATCTCACATCTGCGTCCCCAGCCGAGACAATGGTGTAATCAGAGGTGAGCTGCACTAGCACTTGGTCAGTCAACTCCAAATCGCTATCTGAAGGAGGTCAGGCGAGTCCAGCAGGACTGACCCAGTGTGACTGCCTCACAAGTGCCCACAGCATGGACATTTCCACCTAGCCAGGTGAAACCCTGCCCTCGAGTATAAGAGAAGTGACTGTGCAAGTTCACAACTGAGGGAAACAAGGCTGCTGCTCCCGATATCTACGTACTGAAGAAATAAACTCTCATCTTCTACAAACAGCCCTTGCCAACACCAGCTCCTCATCCCTTGGTGGGCACAGTACCAGTGCATCAGCATGACTGACCAAAACTGCAAATAATTCTGGGCATCTCTGTGTCTCGCCACGTCACTGCAACAACTTCTCCTCACAGTCACCCTGATCTCAAACTTGGCAACACAGAGCAGGACTCCAAAGTGGGCATTCACACCTCTTGAGCCACATGCACCGATTTTGTGGCCATAAACCGAGCCAACAGCCCACCTCAAACACAACCATGGTGTTATTCTAAGACCCAGATGCGCAAGGCAGTGGTGGTCGGCCTCAGACTTGCCATGGGCCAGTAGGTTCATTTTCAGCCCACCTGGGAGTCCTGGAGCCTCAGGGCATTCAGGTCATTCACATTGATCTTCCGGCTGCTTCCCCCCACCTTGGCCACCACTTGTCCTACAAAAGGGGAGGTCAGCTGCTGGAACTTCCTCACTGATGGGCCCTCCGGCATCTCCAGCAGCTGTTGAGGGAGTAGCACGTCCTTCTCGCACTTGGTGCCCTAGACTTGAAGGAAAGTTGCAACTCAGAAATACACAAAACCAGTCAGAGGCTGAGCTCACCACAATCTCCTCACCCCAATTTTGCTCCTCAAACCCCTGTGGCAAAGTCCATGGAGAGAAACGTGTTCATTTCAGGCCCAGGGAGCTGGGGGAATTTCCATCCTCGGGGATATTCATAATTCGATCACACAAGGCCCTGAGCCACATGCTCTAATGCTAGGTTTTGCCCCACAAGCAGGAATTTGGCCTGGGGATCTTCAGAAGCTCTTTCCTACCACAAGTTCTTCAGGAGTCATAGAGGACCTTAAATTTAACTGGCTAGCATCTCTCTCCTCACCAGGAACGAGAGCTCACTTAACTCCAACCACTCCCTCAGTAACAGCCTTGATGTCCCAGTACAAAGGATGACTGTAAAAGCCTTCATGTGCTGCAGGTCTCCTGGGGTGGGAAGCTCACCACCTGCAGAGCTGCACAGCTCCAGTTGCTGCTGATCCATTTCACAGCTGGCTCATTGTGAGAAACTACAAGTGCTGAGCACTTTGTAGGGTTTCAATGCGCACACTCCCCAAGGTGTAGCCGCTCTGGACAGTAGAGCAACGCTCCTCTTCTAGAGGAGAGCCTGCCCTTTCTCCCAGGGCATCAGAAGAACCAGCATCTGGTCTCTTCCTCCTCTTCATGGACCTTGCTACTTCACCTGTTTACTCCAGACCTACTTCAGCTTCTTCCAAAATGCTTCCCTTTCAAGGAGGAAGAGGAGGATAACAAGCCCCAGGTCTCTGCAGGGCATGACACCCATCTCCCCAAGAGCATGACCACTACAGCCCAGAGCTTGTCCCAGCAAGCCAGCTGAGCTGATACCACTACAGTCTGGGTCAGAGAGCCAGAAGAAACATCCTCATGCGTGGGCTTATTTCCAGTCCTTGCACTCAGACAGAATCCAAGCACCCGCACCGGGACATAACAAGGATGAGGCTGCCATGTTCATCCACCTCAACCCAGCTCACCTGCACCCAGGGACTGCAGCCCCACACCTCGCTGCAGAGGAAGCCCCACCATGGCTTCACACCCCGGCATGAGGCTCCTGCATGGGTTTCACAGCACAGCTCTGACCCTCCACATGCAGTTAGGGGGAGTGCAGAGGTCCCCATCTTCTCACACTCAGTCAAGCATCAACCTGCAGCTCCCCAAAACAACTGAGCCAAGAGTTTCCACCCCATTCCCCCCCCAGGGCAGTGAAGACACCCATAGCACTCCCCCCAAGCCCCTCATTCCTGCATCCAGGCCCACCCTGTGCACGCATCTGGGGAGCAGACCAGGCAGCCAGTCTCCCCTACTTCACTGTCCCCCTTCTGCTCCTCCACGCTCCAGAACCCTTCCTCTGCCCTCCAGTTCCCCTTCCAACACCCCCAGCCACCTCCCACAGCCTTTCCACAAACCTACCCACCTCAAAACACCTTCTGCACCCAAAACCCTTCCACCCTCTCACTTTTATACGGGAGGAGGACTCTCCACCTGACAGCAGGGGAGGAATGGGCAGAGTTTCAAGTGCTAGCCTCACTCACCCCACCAGTTGCACCAGTCTCCAGAGTCTGGCTGAACTGGGAGGGAAGCTGGTCACCCCCAGAGGAAGGCTGCTCAGTCTCCTCCACCCTCTGCAGAAGCACAGCCCGTGCTGGCAGCGTGATTTTGGGCTTAGGGCGGTGTCTCTGAGCTCAGCTGGGAGCGTTCAGGCTGAAGTGCAGGCTGCTGTGCCAAAGCACGGCAGGGAGCAGACCAAGGAGCTCAGGCTATGTGTTAGGGTCCCCTGTGGAGCTTTTCCTCTCTCTGCTGTGCCACGGGGATTACCTGCTGCGTGGAAAACAGTCTGGGTGTTTTCCCCGCCTTGCATTAAAATCATAGAATAGTTGGGGTTGGAAGGGACCTTATAGATCATCTTGTTCCACCACCCTGCCATGGGCAGGGACACCTTCCACTAGACCAGGTTGCTCAAAGCCCCTTCCAACCTGGCTTAAATTGCTCCATTGCTGGGTCTGTCACTTCTAGTGTCCTGCATTGGCCGTCCCAGCTCCTACCTGCAGCAAGGGGCTCTGTGTGTCTTCTGGGCTGGGAGGCAACATCCAGTCTCCTGCAATGACTCATTTTTTGGGAGTCCCCAAGTCTGAGCAAGGATTTACCAAAGATTTTGCCTCTCGTTAGAATTGAACGCGTATTTGGAAAAACATTTCCACGGTGAGGGTGGTGAAGCACTGGAACAGGAACCCAGAGAGGCTGTAGGATTTCCATCCTTGGGGATATTCAACGCTTGACTGAACAGGCCCCTGAGAAACCTGGTCTAGTCCCTTCTGATTTAAATTACTCTGTAATTCTAGCATTATGAGCTCCCTAGGACATGGACCCATTGCGCTGTTGCTTCTCCAGGTGCACTTCGTATGTGATCTTTTAGCCCCGGCCCTCTCCAAGCAGCCCACGAGGGTAATGAGAGTCAAGCAGCAGCCTTCTGGTTTTATTATCATTGTTTTATTTCCATTAGTTCTAAAGGTGTAGAAGTTACGTGGATTGGTAGCCATACTACTTCATAATATATATTTTTTTACATCTTTAAATAATTACAGCTTGTTCAGTTGGTTGGTTTCCCTCTCCCCATTACAAATAAGTGTCTGTTTCCATGGGACCTTCCCAGATGACCCGGGAAGCTTCAAACTCTATACATGGGGGAAAAAACCCAAAACAAAACACCACCCCTGACATAGTCACAGCTTCAATGTTATATTAAGAGTTGTTGATCGGTTTTAAAGCTCCCTTACAATATTCCTGAGCTCCTCCTGATTGCACCCTCTCCAGTCAGCCCATAAGATTGCAAGGGAAGTGTGGACCTCTGCTGATCAATTTACAAAAGAATAACTGAAACGATTCAAGATGCTGCACTTCCACAAAGAGGAAAGATGTTTAGAAATGGTTAAATAACCTTTCTACCCCTCTGGCTCCCCATCCTGGTTCTCATCTGCTCATTTCGCTCTGGTGACCACTGAGCCATTGCAAAGGTCTGGCTTGGCACAAGCAAACCTTGTGCCACAAACCCTTCAGCACCAAAATTTGGATGTGTGATTAATGATGACCTCTAAGGGAACAAGTCCCGCAAATGCATTTATGGACGTGCTTAAGTGTTTTTCAGGACTGGGCCATTCCCTCTGACTCCTCAGGGCAGGGATAGTTCTCAGTCCTGCATTTGTGTAGGACCTGGCCTGGTATGGTCCTCACTAGGTTCTTCAGCCGTGCTGCAATGAAATAAATTATTGCAATAATAGCAATAATTATCTTGCCTTAATGAGTCTCTAATAACTGTGTATAATTTCATTAGCAAAGCGGGCTTTGAGTGGCATCATGGGAAGAAAAGCAGAGTTCACACGGAACCCATTATTTTAGATGTTGCCTCTCTTGCTAGACTGAGCTGAGCCTTCTGAAACTGGTAGCACTTTTATCTCTCATCCTGTGAGTATCCCTTCATCAGCCACGTCTGATGTTTGTCATTCTGCATTGGCCACCCCAGCTCCTACCTACAAGAAGGGGCTCTGTGTGACGCCTGGGCTTGGAGACAACGTTCAGTCTCCTGCAATGACTCATCGCTGGAGAGTCCCCAAGTCTGAGCAATTAATTTACCAATAATTTTGCCTCTCATTAGCATCTATTGCTTTTTTGGAGAAACATTTCCACTGTGGGGGTGGTCAATAGCTCTGCAACAGTTTTGAGTGATTGAAAAGTACAACAGAACCAGGTGTATCTGGTCTTTTACTGCTCGTGGTGCAAAAGAGGGGACAAAAGAGTTAATTTCTACCACTAAAGAGAGCCCAGTTGTCCTCGCAGCCCCCAGAGCCTCACCTTTTGAAAGCAGACATCTTGTTCTGTTAGCAGGGTCCTTGTAAAAGCTCCTCCCTGTGTTTCAAGAATGATTTTTAAGGCTTTGAGGAAGGCTGAGAATCAGTTAACAAACCTCTACCGTGGTCATTTAGCCTGAGGGAGCATAAGGCTAGCTTAGGTCCTGCAAGGGTTTTCCCCTCTTGCATTGCAAGCAGACTTCTTTATGGCATCTCGGAGTGTGTTTTAAGGGCAGGAGTAAAATTCAGCCAGGGAATTTAGCTTTGAGGGCAGTAGGAGGAGCGCAGTAATAAGGCAAGGTGGACAGAGCCTCTGGGAGCATCCGTATGGAGCAAGAAACGCTGCTTGTGCTTGGTCTAGACTTCAGCTGCTATGCAGGAGGCCACCAGCTCCCCTCCATCTCATGTTGTCCAGGGTAGTTCAGGTATCTCAAACGTGTGCGTTAGCCAAGTGGCATCTTTGTGGTGCCTGCTGCTCTATTGCAGACAGGAATTCACAGTCCCAAGAGAGCTCAATCGCCATTTACAAAGGAATATAGGTCAAGGAGGAGGCTGGCTACAGACCTGCGTGCCCAGGGAGAAACGCCTTTATGTTTTTCACCCCAAATTCATATTTTTAGGTGCTATTTCTGGCCTCTTCTCTGCAGCCTACCAGGCCTGAGCAGAATCACGGAATTTCATTTATTTTTATTCATGTTTCATGAATATCTTTTCCTTGTCTGTAACTATAATGAGGCCAGTCCCTGCATTAGCTCAGCAAGACGGAGTGGGAACCCTGGTGCAAATACCATCCGGTCATTCCCATGGCATCGCTGCCATGGTGTTTTTCTCTGGGGAGTGCAGAGGCTCTGCCACCCCTCCAAAACCCTGCAAAACTGAGTTACACAGAGCACGGAGAATGTGGAAGGGTCCAGGTGTCTGCTGTGACTCCAGTCCCAGTCTGTATCACAACCAGTTCAGTTGAATGCTTCTCCTTGAAGAAGCTTTTCTACCATCAGGAGGAAAATGATGAGTTCAAACAAAGACAATACAACGCCATTCTTTTGCTTCAAATGTATATGCGTCTTTCCTCTTTACCAAGCCATGTATCGTGGTGGTTGCGTAGAAACACTCTTTGTGGGAATGTTAAACTGTGGGAGACAGAGGATGGCACATTTGGGAGGGATGCACAATCCCTCTTCTAGATTTTCTCTTGGTAGTTCTATACTGGAGTTCTGGATGCAGGGAGGAAAAGAGAGGAGCTGGGAAGGCAAGAGGAGCAGCAGAGTTTGGGAGTGGACAGAAACAAGAGTGGAGAATCTTGTAGCATGAGGTCTCCCAGAAGTTCTCTGCTGGACCGGTAAAGCTCTCCCTCCTCAGAAATGCTGGTGAAAACATCATGGCAAGCATCTGGTGAAGCACTCAGGCTGCACAGGGGAGCTGTGGCATCGGCGATGCTGGAGTTTGTTAAGCACATGCTAAAGAAAGAGCACTCAGGGCTAGGTTAGGTAGAATTGATCCCTTTGGGAAAGGGAATGAGTCAGTAAGTTCTCGGCATCTCTTCCAACTCCATTTGCTATGATTCCCTGGTTGCTGAGAGCCTTATGGGCAAGAAAAAACACGAGTCTTGTTTAATTCTCATGCCTGAATGGAGTTATGCTTCTTCTGCAGGCAAGCAAGTCTATGCACATGCTTGGTAAAGAAAACAGCCCCTGCCTACCTCCGTTAAAGGCTGAAGCCTTGGCTTGTTGCAAAAGGTGAAATCCCAAAGAGTTAGATGTGTGAAATGGTCATGAGCCAGCTGGTAGGGGGAAAGTGGGCACTCACAGTACAGCCAAAAAGAAATGACTATCAGATTTCATCAACGACATCAAAACCAACATAAGAGTATGCAAAATGATTAAATTAACTGTCTCAAAAGCAATGGCACGGCAGCGTTGGAACGGCATCTTTGACTTGCTGTGCTCTCAACTAATTTCTAAGCCTGGCTTGTAGCTATCCATAAGGGAAGAGCCCAGCAGTCTCCTCCAGGATTTGATGGCCAATGCAGGCATCCTCTACCTGCTTCCAGAAGGTTCTTTCTTCCAAAATCCCCTTTTAACTTTGGACAGGCCTCCTCTGGGCTTAGCTAACAACCTTTTGGAAACAGAGTCCCATGATTTTGTAATGATAAATAGGAAAGGAGTTACTATTAAATACAGACATTCATTAGCTTTTCAGACCATCTAGGAAAGTAAGACAGTACTCTAGCAGTGTGAGCTGAAGATCGGGGCGGGGGGGGGGGTGTCTCTTTTTTTTCCCTGCCCTAGGTCATATCAAATCCACTAAAGCCGCCACAGCATGTCTAGTGAAGTCTGTTCAACAAACTGTTCTGGAACTGGCTCCGTTTGGTGGAAGATCATTGAATTTGGGTAATGAGAAGATGGTGGCATTTTCTTCTGGTCGGGAAAAGAATGGATGGTGACAGAAGAAAAGAGTGTCTCTGCTTTATCATTGTCTGAGTCTTAAATGCCAGACATTTTTGAATAAACGAAACTCAAGAACTGGATCCAACTTTGTGTTTCTGGCTATTTCATGGATGGTGGTGACAATTAAATAAAGAGAGTCTCATTTAAAGTGGGAAAAAAGGCTTCAAATCCATTAGTTACTTTGAGGTTTGAGTCTTCTCTGTTTGTTTCATAAAAGCTCTCCTACACCTCAGATAAGTTCTCTTTACCTCTTTGCTGGAACATCTCACAAGGGGAGAGAAGGCAGGGGAGGTGGGAGACAACATTGACTTCATGATTACGTGGCGTCTTCTTCATCTGTCAAGTGGGTCAGCCTGAAGTTCATGGGTGGAAGACCAGCTCACGCAGTTATGATGTCCCCATGGTTTTCAGCTAACACCAGGCTGTTCCAGGAGTCCTGTTTGGAGGTGGCTTGTGGAGACTGGCTGATAGCTGACTGGTAAGCCTGCGGGGAAAGCTTCAGAGCTGAAATCGCAGGGTGAATAGATGATCCATGTCCGGACATGGCAGAGACTGAGAATGCCTATGAAAAAATGAAAATCCAGTGAGCAAAGCTTCAAACCAGAGGACGATATGAATCCCTTTATGGGGGGCTGGTGCTGTTGTCATAACATGGCTGTGGGTTTGCTGTAGAGCTGCAGATTGCAGCTCATGCATGATACTTTGAACAAGCTCTTTCCTGCTTGTTCCAGACCCTGTTCTTTGCTCGTACTGCATATGGGGCATCTTCTTCTCTTCTAAATGTCAGAAATTATGATTTTACCTCCCAAGG